>NC_134717.1:16077500-17327500 GCF_049634645.1 Pelodiscus sinensis | reverse complement strand
CATAGTGGACTACAAGTTAAACATGAGAGAACAGTGTGACACTGTCACAAAAAAACCAAACAATTCTGGGATGCATTAACAGGAGTGTTGCAAGCAAGACATGACAGGTCATTCTTCTGCTCTACTGTGTGCTAAGTAGGCCTCAACTGGAGTTCTATATCCAGTTCTGGACCCCATGTATCAGGAAAGATGTGGAGAATTTGGAGACATCCAAAGAAGAGCAACAACATGACCTATGAGGGAAGACTGAAAGAACTGGGCTTGTTTAGTTTGGAAAGGAGCAGACTGAGAGGGGACATGATAGCAGTTTTCAAGTACAGGCAGTCCCCGGGTTACATGGATCCGACTTACATCAGATCCCTACTTACAAACGGGGTGAGGCAACCCCGCACTAGCTGCGCCCCTGCCCCAGCAGACCGCCGAGATGCGCCGCGGTCCCACCATCCGCGTCCTCCGCGGCAAGAAAAGCCACTCCACGTCTCCCTGGTCTGCAGGACTGAGGGAAGTGAGGTGTGGGAGAATAAAACTGAGCTCTGGAGAAATGTTTGGTTAGAGTTTCCCCTACAATATGTACCAGTTCCGACTTACATACAAATTCAACTTAAGAACAAACCTATAGTCCCTATCTTGTACGTAACCCGGGGACTGCCTGTATCTAAAAGGGTGTCACAAGGAGGAGGGAGACAAATTGTTCTTCTTGGCCTCTGAGGATAGGACAAGCAGCAGTGGGTTTGAACTGCAGCAAGGAAGGTTTAGATTGGACATTAAGAAAATCTTCCTGTCAGAGTGGTTAAGCAATGGAATAAATTGCCTAGGAGGGTTGTGGAATCTCCATCTCTGGAGACATTTAAGAGCAGGTTAGATAAACATCTATCAGACCATGGTCTAGACTCACAGATGTGCCACATTTTTGTTACTTGTTTTTGTCTTTTTTTGTGAGAATTTTTTTTTTTAAGAAAATTTTCATAGGTGTTCTACATAAATTATTATTGTTCGGTATTCCGTGGTCTCAAAAAGTTTAAGAAACACTGGTCTACAGGGTGCTTGGTCCTGCTGTGAGGGCAGAGGACTGGACTCAATGACCTCGAGGTCCCTTCCAGTTCTAGTGTTCTATGATGGGTCTGATCCTACTTCTATTGACTTCACTGGAAATGAGATTATGCCACTGATATATTTTACTAGCATTTCAATATTCCAGCCAGAATTTTGTATGGTTGGGATAGCACCTTCTGACTTTCCAATCAACCTTAATTAGAAGGAATCAATTTTCTTCTATGCTTACTCAACCTGCATTCAAACTAGTACTTCAATCAACTACTGTATATCTGAGTTTGTGTCAGGTACAGAGATCCATTCTGTGCACTGTCTACATAGTATTTTAATTAAGTAAACAAGAACAAGATGATTACACTTCTGACAAACAAAACAACATAAATTCTTCCTGTCAAATATGTAGCCAGCCAAAACTGACAGCTCTTATTTAACCACACACGCACTGGATCTGCATTGCACTGGATACAGGGAATACCATGTTGCACACTGTTAGGCCACAGAAAATTGGGCCTAGGGCAGTTATGCTAAGACAGACGGAGAAGAGTCCAGCAAAGGGTTCTGGGTAGTCCCTGAACAAAATTTGAGACATGAGTTGAGCAAGGGCATGAGATAAGCGAACAGCTGCATTTTTGTACTTGCTGAGCTGAACAGCTTGCTTAAGAAACGGATAAGAAAACGCCCCGTCTCCTCGTCGTCTGGTACTCGCCTTCTGTCTTAATAAGAAAGTTGCTAATGTATCAAGGCCACCTTGTATAGTTGGCAAGGTATGCACCCATGCTAGAAGTTTCTAAGAGGGGTGAGTTGCTTAAGTAAACAGTCTATGACAGGATGGAACTGTCTATATAACCCTACTTGCTATAGGAATCGGGGGCTGGTTTTCGGAGAGATGGGCTGCTCTCTATTGTCGTGTGCACTCTCCAATAAAGAGCTTTGTGATTAGACCTTGCTGGTGTTGCCTGTCTCTTTGCGGTCAGACAACCAACTGAAGCCGTCTGGGTTTGAGTCCCCAACAACATGACACTGTGTTTGAAGCTATGAAGTGTCAGATAATACAATTCCTGACCTGTCTCTACCTTAGCTTCGCTGAAAGGCCCCCTCCTGCTAACATTGGTTCTCCTGCAGTGGTGCCAGCGACAAGGCTCCAGGAAGTCACTGGCTATTTGATCACCGAGACTGAACCACCGCAGGTCTATGCAACAGTCCGGTAAAAGCGCTGCTGGCTGGCGAGCCCAGCACACCCGCCAGCAGATACACGCCAGGTTAAACGGGAGTGGGAAACTGGTCACCAAAACGGCTGTGGGGCCGGCCCCTGGGAGTCGGGGAGACGGAGCGAGAGGCCCTTCCCGGGGCTGCCGACCCAGGCAGGAGCTTGCCTAGGAAGGAGGCGCGCGGTGCCGCCATCCCCTCAGGGATTTCGGGGGGGGGGGGCTGCCCCTAACCTTGCACAAGCGGGCGGGGGGGGCAGGCTCGTACCTTTCCCACTCCGAGGCGGTGGTGAAGTCCGTGATCTCGAACACCTCGGACTCGGGCTGCAGGGAGAGAGCGGGGGAGCCGGTGAGCGGGGAGGGCCTCGGAGGAACCGTCGGGGCTACGGAGAGGGGGAGCAGGAGACTCACCTCGCTGTCCGCCGCCATCTTGTGCAGCCAGGCCCTGGGCATCAACGCGCTGGCTCACGGGAGCCTGGCAGGGGGGAGGAGACAGGCGGGGCCGGGAAGGACGGAGGCTGCGGTACGAGCCGTTGGAAATGACCCTAGTTTTGGGCTCGTACAAAGGGCCGCCCCCCGCAATTTGGCCAGTGCCACACCGGCTCCCTTCCCCCGCCGAGACTGTCCCGTCTCCATACCCCTCCCCTCCCGAGTGACACCCTCCCCACAACCTCCCCGAAAGACAGCCCCGCCCCTCCGCACCCCCACAGCCCCCCGAGAGACAGCCCCGCCCCTCCGCACCCCCACAGCCCCCCGAGAGACAGCCCCGCCCCTCCGCACCCCCACAGCCCCCCCGAGAGACAGCCCCGCCCCTCCGCACCCCCACAGCCCCCCCGAGAGACAGCCCCGCCCCTGCGCACCCCCCGAGACAGCCCCGTCCCTGCGCACCCCCACAGCACACCCAGGGATACAGCCCTGCCCATCCCCTCCAAACCCCTCCTCAGAGACAGCCCTGCCCCTGCACCCATCCCCTCCAAACCCCTCCTCAGACAGCCCTGCCCCTGCACCCATCCCCTCCAAACCCCTCCTCAGACAGCCCTGCCTCCTACACCCATCCCCTCCAAACCCCTCCTCAGACAGCCCTGCCTCCTACACCCATCCCCTCCAAACCCCTCCTCAGACAGCCCTGCCCCCTACACCCATCCCCTCCAAACCCCTCCTCAGACAGCCCTGCCCCCTGCACCCATCCCCTCCAAACCCCTCCTCAGACAGCCCTGCCTCCTACACCCATCCCCTCCAAACCCCTCCTCAGACAGCCCTGCCCCCTACACCCATCCCCTCCAAACCCCTCCTCAGACAGCCCTGCCCCTGCACCCATCCCCTCCAAACCCCTCCTCAGACAGCCCTGCCTCCTACACCCATCCCCTCCAAACCCCTCCTCAGACAGCCCTGCCCCTGCACCCATCCCCTCCAAACCCCTCCTCAGACAGCCCTGCCTCCTACACCCATCCCCTCCAAACCCCTCCTCAGACAGCCCTGCCTCCTACACCCATCCCCTCCAAACCCCTCCTCAGACAGCCCTGCCTCCTACACCCATCCCCTCCAAACCCCTCCTCAGACAGCCCTGCCCCCTACACCCATCCCCTCCAAACCCCTCCTCAGACAGCCCTGCCCCTGCACCCATCCCCTCCAAACCCCTCCTCAGACAGCCCTGCCTCCTACACCCATCCCCTCCAAACCCCTCCTCAGACAGCCCTGCCCCTGCACCCATCCCCTCCAAACCCCTCCTCAGACAGCCCTGCCCCCTACACCCATCCCCTCCAAACCCCTCCTCAGACAGCCCTGCCTCCTACACCCATCCCCTCCAAACCCCTCCTCAGACAGCCCTGCCTCCTACACCCATCCCCTCCAAACCCCTCCTCAGAGACAGCCCTGCCGCATACACCCATCCCCTCCAAACCCCTCCTCAGAGACAGCCCTGCCGCATACACCCATCCCCTCCAAACCCCTCCTCAGACAGCCCTGCCCCATACACCCATCCCCTCCAAACCCCTCCTCAGAGACAGCCCTGCCGCATACACCCATCCCCTCCAAACCCCTCCTCAGAGACAGCCCTGCCCCTGCACCCATCCCCTCCAAACCCCTCCTCAGAGACAGCCCTGCCCCATACACCCATCCCCTCCAAACCCCTCCTCAGACAGCCCTGCCCCATACACCCATCCCCTCGTCAGAGACAGCCCTGCCCCTGCACTCATCCCCTCCAAACCCTCCTCAGAGACAGCCCTGCCCCTGCACCTATCCCCTCCACATTAATCTACTGGAATATTTTGAAGGTTTCGTCAAGCATGTGGAGAAGGGTGATCCAGTTGATATAGTGTACTTGGCCTTTTTAGTTTGCACATCAATGGCTCTTAAAGTAAGCAATCATGGGATAAGAGAAAAAGTCCTCTCATGAGTCAGAAACTGGTTAAAAGTTATGAAACAAAGAGTAGGATAAATTATCAGTTTTCACAATGGATAGGAGTAAATAGCTTGAGGATTTTTACCGGGACTTGTGCTGTTCAACATACTTACAAATGATCTGGAAAAGGGGGATGAACAAAGGAGTGGCAAAATTTGCAGATGATACAGAATTATTCAAGACAGTTAAGTTCAAAGCAGACTGCAAAGAGTTAAAGGGATCTCACAAAGGTGAGTGACTGAACAACAAAATGGCAAATGAAATTCATTGTTGACAAACACAAAGCAAGGCACACACTGGAATACATTATGCCAACTTTACGTACAAAATGATGGGGTTCTAAAGTAGCAGGTACCACTCAAGAAAAAGATCTTGAAGTCATCATGCATAATTCTTTGAGAACATCTGCTTAATGTGCAGCAGCAGTTAAAAAAACTAATTAGGGAAGAGATGGAAAAGAAGACAGAAAATATCATAATGTGAGGATAAAAATCCATGGTATGTCCACACTAGGAAAGGCTGCAGTTCTGGATGCTCCAGCTCAAAAAAGATATATGGTGTTAGAACTGGAAAAGGAAACAAAAATGATGAGGTTTATGGTACAGCTTCCATATGAGAGATTAAAAAGCCTGAAATGGTTCAGTTTAGAAAAATGACTAAGGAGGTATATGATAGAGATCTATGAAATGATGAATGGTGTGGAAAAAGTAAATAAGGCAAGCATGTGCAATAACAAAATGGCGGCCTGCAGGGTTAGTCCCTGGTGGGCCACCGTCACTATATTTACCTGTGCCATCACAGATATCGGGCAATCACAGCTCCCGTTGGCTGCAAATCAGGACACTGCCTCCTGATGCTCCCATTGGCTGGAAAATGTTCCGCTGTTACATGATTACATAATTAAACACATTTTAACATTCCTAATGGACACCCAGAGAAAAGTTCCATAAAAATAGGTCATGCAAGCAAAAAGATAGTTGTAAAGACAACATATTGAGACATACGCTGCTTTGTGTGCTAGAGCAATTATTTTGTAATTGGGACCTAAAATCCTACTATGTAGTTAGCCATATTTATTTTCATACATGCAGAGACTTCAACTTACAATTCTCTAAATAAAATGCCCAGTGGACAGTTGCCTTGGCAACAGCCTGTAAACTAAACAGTCTGGTTGTAGCATTGACTGCTTGAAGAATTTTACGCTAGAAGAATTTGCTTTCATAACAATCTCAACAATCTTGGCTATGCAATCTCAAGCTCGCCCAGAAAATAAAATCGAAGTACATAGAATCATTGTGTGAATAAGCTGCTCTTCAGTGAATAGGGACAACTATGACCTAAAAATGCTGTTTAGCTGATCTTTGGATTGGTGCCTGTTTCAAAACTTGCTCTAGGTAAGCTCAGTGTTTCAGCATATTTTGCAGAACCTACTATGTTCAGTTATTATTTATGAAGGTCCACAGTTATGCATGGTAATTTACAATAAAATAAAAAGACAAAAGGAGATCTAATTATCTTACAAACTAGTTTAATGGAATGGATATGCTAATATACAACAGGAGAAAGTGTTGTCTAGTGATTTAGCACAGAGGATTAAGAATCAAGATTCTTGACTTCTATCCTAGTTATTGCACTGATTGATTGTGGGACCTCAGGCAAGTAATTCAGCTTTTCTGTATATGTTTAGCCATGTTTAAAATGTTGGTAATACCTGCCTATATCCCAGCATTGTTATGAGGCTTACTATTATTGTGTTAAACTGTATGAGATTCTTGGATTAAAAAGTGCTTTATAAAAGTGCAATTTGTTATAATAGAATTTAATCTAGGATAAATCCAAGGGGATAACTATCAACAAGTCTGTAGAAGGTGCTGCAGCATTTGTTCAAGGAATTAAGCTTTCTTATTAGTTAATGTAATATGAAATAAGAGCCTGAGTCTGCTCATGTTGAATAGTACACTCTAGGAAAATTAGTGAAGTCAAAGAAAGTTGGATTGGGCCCTACAGTCTCTCCCCCGTCCCCCGGAATTTATAGCTAGATGGAAAAATTTTAACTATTTAAGAATCTCTGCCATAAGCAGCATCTAGTCTTTTGTTGAGTGAGGAATGGGCAGTATGAGCCACTAAAAAGGTGTGTGAAAGAAAAAAAAGAGCAGAGGGAACAGAGTTGGAAAAGGAACAAAAAATAAAGAAAATAAATCGCAACAAAAATTCCAGAGCATGCTTCAGGGGATAGGTATCCTAATGGGCTAGGACAGATTGCCCATCCAGCAAGTTATTGCAAGAATGGCTCCAGTATGAAAAAGTTTGGGAATCGTATTAGAAGCTTGAAATTACTCTCATAATGTCAAGGATAGTCTAAAATCAGTGCAGGGGGCTGCACATGATAATTACTTGAGATCCCTTTCAGCCCCACATTTCTACAGTTCTATTAAAAGCGGAGAGATTTCTCTCTCTATATTAAAAATATTCCTGCTGGGTGACAGAATGACATAATCAGACCCAGTGAAGTGAAAGCGGCCAGAGGGAGTAGGTGAACATAGCAAACAGAGAGCGCAGCCCCCTAGTAAAATAATATGATTGTTTAGCTTAGAGAGATGAATAAAGTGACACAAAATGAATGCATAAAATAATAGATGACAGAGGACATGTTCCAAAGCCCTCTGAAGTCAAAGGGAGTCTTTCCATTGACTTTGATAGGCTTAGCTCAGACCCATGAAAAGGGTCAATTAGTTTCTCCAATTTATTCTCTCTCACAGTTCCACCTCTTTAAGTATGCATGTGGTATCTAAATATTATATCTTGTAAGAAAGCTTTTTGAATGAATAAGTGGATATAGCGTGTGTGTGTGAATGAAGACTTATCAGAGGGGTAGCTGTGTTAGTCTGGATCTGCAGAAGTGGCAAGGAGTCCTGTAGCACCTTACAGACTAACAGATGTATTGGAGCATAAGCTTTCATGGGCAAAGACCCACTTTGTCAGATGAAATGGGTCTTTACCAACAAAAGCTTATGCTCCAATACATCTGTTAGTATATAAGGTGCTACAGGACTCCTTGTTGCTAATGAAGACTTTGATATAGAAAGCTAACGTCAGAAAATGAATACAAATAAGAGAACACCCACTGTAAAATGCAATACTTTTTAAAACTGATATAAAAATACTTCTTACCTGAGTAACCTGTGTTACTGCCATACAATGTTATTGAGCAGATAGGTCAGTAGAATTCTACCACTCCCTCTTTCCCCCCCCAAAAAGTATGAGACATCATATCATCTGCAAATAATACTAGTTAGGATAAAGTGATATAAACTTTAATGTTTCAGCAGTGGCGGATATAGGGCAGGGCGAGTGGGGCGGCCGCCCCGGGCCCCATGTTTCAAGAAGCCCCATGCATGTGCCGTGTCAAAGGGGGGACCCGCAAAATTGTGCTGCCCTGGGCCCTGCAAAATCCTCATCCGCTCCTGTATTTCAGGACATATGCCAAGAAACTACTAGTTGTTTGGGGTAGGAAAAAAAACTACCTCTTGACCTAAGTTCCCTCTATTAAGCACCATGCACATGCTCAGAGCTGTGGTGGGGAGGGATGCCTCTTCCCAAGCCCTGGACCTGTCAGGGCACCACCACTTCTGGTTTCAACCCAGGCCAAAACTGCTGCGGCCTGGGCAACAGGCTCTCCTTCCAGACCCAGCCTGGATCTGCTGTGGCCAGGGCAGAGGAGCCTCTCCCTCTATGCCCAGGTGCTGCTACAGGGAGAGAGAACTGAGTGGAATCCTCTCTCTGCATTGTAGCCCCTGGAGCAGCCTGCACTCTCATCCCTGGCCTTACCCCAGAGTCTGTACCCCACAGTCAAAACACTCACCCACAGCCTTGGACCCAAACCCTCTGCTTCAGCCCTGTGCCCCTCATTCCTGGCCTTAACCCAGAGCTCACACCCTTAGCTGGAGCCCTCAACTCCTCCCCCCCTCGCACCTGAGCCTTCTTCCCCAGCCCTGAGCCCCCTCCCACACTCCAAACCCCTCAGACCCATCCCACCACGTGAATTTTATTATGTGCACCAGTGACACATCACCTCCATATTAGTGCACATGAGAACATTTATTATTATGGGTGGGAAAAATTAGAGGGAACATTGCTCATGAGCATATTATTGCATAAACATTAGGGCTCTCAATTGACCTGTGTTAATGCCTGCGATTAACTCAGGGCAGGATTAACACATTAAAAAATTAACGCGTTAATCACAGGCACTTCAAAGGGGTTTTGCAACAGTGGAGGCGGGGCTCAGCTGGAGTCCCCAGCTGATCCCCAGCTCCTAATGTGCTGCCCCTTTAAAGCACCAAAACTGCACTTCAAAGGGGCAGTGCAAGTGGAGCCAGGTATTAGCTGGAGTCTGCAGCTGATCCCCAGCTCCTAAGGCACTGTCCCTTTAAAGCACCAGAGTGGCACTTTAAAGGGGCTCCGATTGCGTTGCACCTTTGAAGTGCCGCTCCGGCGCCTGAAAGGGGCAGCGCTGCATGGGGACTCCATGCAGCGCTGCCCCATTGAAACACCACCGCATTTTTAATCACTTGACAGCCCGTAATAAATATCTACCATGGACTTTAACAACTTCCTTTGAAACATCTATAACTGCCCACTGTTAATGACAGAATATTAGACACCAAATAATTGATAATGTCCCATATTTAGCATTTTTATATAAATTATTCTTTGGTGACTTGCAGAGTGCTTTTTTTAAACTTCTAATATATTTCATCTTTCACTTTAGTCTGAATGTACTTGGATTACACCTCAGTGTTAGCACGTTCAGTTGAATTGAAATTATTGTGCTGTGGAAAACTGAACCACAACATATCATGTTATCCTTTAATAATTAATTAAAACAATGGCTTTTAGAGAAATTAACATGCTATAATACAATCCTTGTAATAATATAGAAATTCTTCTCCTCCTTTACAAAACTGTGTAAATGTAAGACAGCTGTTGATACAGAACTTTCTGAAAATGATAAGTGGGATCACAAAATAAATCTGAACAAAGATATGATTTTCATTGGTTTCTGAATGTTATGTGTAGGCAGAGATGAATGGACTGCATTATAGATGGGGATGCTAGACTCTATTCTTCAAGTACCCAAGCGTTATGTAACCTAAAAATTGAATTTCTTAACTCTAAAGCATAACATTTTTTTAAAACAAAGAACAAAAAAAGTGAACAAACTTATGTATTCAGATTGATTGTTCAACCACTCTGTTCTTTCTTGCATTTTGTCTTTCTTCCTTTCTTTGTACATTGTCTGTATAGAATATAAATTCTTCTGGTAAGATATTACTTTTAATTTTAGTCTTTATTGTCCCCAGCTAACTGTTGGTGCTATACTATTGACACCATCACAGGACCTAACCACATAAGCCACAACATAAGAGGAACATAGAACTGTACATCCTCTAATGTGATATATACCATAAAATGCCAGCAATGCCCATCTGCTACGTATATTGGCCAAACTGGACAGTCTACAACAAAGGATTAATGGACACACATCAGATATTAGGAAGGTAACACACACAAACCTGTAGGGGAACATTTATAAGTAGTCATTCTTCTACAAAGGAATTTCACAAACCAAATACAGAGGAAGAGTGTGGAATTGACCTTCATTTGCAAATTTGTCTCCTTTTGCCTGAACAAAGACTTGAACTGGATGGTATATTATAAAACCAGCTTTCCTTACATTCTAAACCCCATTGACATCTAAGTATGAGATGCTTCCAGCCCACTCAATTAGCCTCATCAGCACCAGGATTACAATTGACACTTACTTTCTTTTCTCCCTTTCCCTTCTTATTCTGAGAGTCCCCCTTTTATCTCCGCTCATCTCATCTGACAAAGTGGATTTTGCTCATGATATTAAATATATATTTTTGTTAGTCTCTAAGGCTATGATATTTGCATACCCTTTTCTGCTTTTTTTCCCAAAAGAGGCTTTTCCGATATTTGGCTCCTCTAAATGGAGCCAAATTTCAGAAAAAAGTCCTCTTTTGGAACACCCCTTATTCTTCTCACCGAGAGAATACAGGAATGCTGAAAGAGCATGTCCACTTTTTTGGAAACTGTTCTGAAAAAGCGGACGCGTTCCTTGGATATGGCAGAGCTTTTCCGGGATTCCACTGGTCTAGACATAACCTAAGGTGCCACAGGCCTACTCACTGTTTTCCTTGTAAAAGGGAGCAAGATATTCTTTTAAATTTATAGCAATTAGACAACTGTCCCTATGGCTAAATATCATTTGCATGAGAAATGTCTATTAGCTGTAAACATTCCATATTCCCCAGATGCTGTTATTTTAATCAGCATTACAAGGTGACCTCCACCTCCTTCAAGATTACTGGTTAGTAAAATAGAGGATTAATTGTACTTTTTCTTCCTAGGCATGAGCCTAGTCTAATACAGGCAGTCCCCGACTTACGCGGATCCGCACTTACGAACGGGGCTTTCTCGCCCCGGAGGTCGAGGTAGCGGATTGCTACCTGCGAGCTCCGGGGCGAGAAAGCCCCGTTGGTAAGCTGCTCCGGTGCCCCAAGGGCTGCTGGCCACGCTCCTAAGGAGGCTTTGCAGTGTGCTCTGCAGTATGCAGTGAAGCCTCCTCAGGAGCGAGTCAGGCAAGTGCTGCAGCAAAGCCTCCCTGGGAGTGGGGCCAGTACACTGCCACAGCAATGCTGGCTCCTGGGGAGGCACTGCAGCCAGCTCCACCGGCCCCGCTCCTGGGGACCTAGCATGTAACCTATGGTGGGGCTGCCAAGCCTGCCATGGACAGAGGTTGCTCCAGTCAGCTGGAGCAGCCCCTGACTGCAGTGGGCCCCGTGAGGCTGGAACAGTCTCCGTGAGGCTGGAACTGCTCCAGACCTTATCAATTAACCAAAACTGTTATGCCTCACCCATTAAGAGTGAGGCGTATTGGTTAACCAGTATTTACATCCCGGCTGTGTCTAGACTGCACCCCTTTTGCAGAAAAGGGATGCAGATTAGACACAGCGAAATTGCAAATGAAGCAGGGATTTAAATCTTCCCGCTTCATTTGCATGAACATGGCTGACGCTTTTTTCCGGCTCGGGGCTTTGCCGGCAAAAAGCGCCAGTCTAGACGGGGATCTTTCGGAAAATAAAGCCTTTTCCGAAAGATCCCTTATTCCTGATTTTAAGAGGAATAAGGGATCTTTCGGAAAAGGCTTTATTTTCCGAAAGATCCCCGTCTAGACTGGCGCTTTTTGCCGGCAAAGCCCGAGCCGGAAAAAAGCGGCAGCCATGTTTATGTAAATGAAGCGGGGAAGATTTAAATCCCCGCTTCATTTGCAATTGCGCTGTGTCTAATCTGCATCACTTTTCCGCAAAAGGGGTGCAGTCTAGACACAGCCCCCTAGTATATGGAGCAAGTTCAGTGCACAGAATCTTTGGAAATGTTATCTGTTAAACACTAACAAATCACTCCTGAGCACGTACAACTTGTGATTTTCCAACACTTTATAATTTAGCCAAATTTGGGTGGTTTCTTTGAGGGGGGGGGTCAACAGATATGCGTACAAGGGGGATTGGATGGATATAATGTACTTAGATTTCCAGAAAGCCTTGGACAAGGTCCCTCACCAAAGGCTCTTAAGTAAAGTAAGTTGTTATGGGATAAGAGGGACAGTCCTCTCATGGATTAATAACTGGTTAAAAAACAGGAAACAACAGGTAGGAATCAATGGTCAGTTTTCAGAAAGGAGAAAGTTAACTAGTAGTGTCCCCCAAGGTTCTGTACTGAGACCAATCCTGTTTAACCTATTTATGAATAATATGGAGAAAGCGGTAACAGTGAGATGGCAACATTTGCAGATGATACTAAACTGCTCAAGATAGTTAAGACCAAAAAGATCTCACCAAACTAAGTGATTGGGCAAAAAAAAGGCAAATGAAATTTAATGTTGATAAATATAAAGTAATGCACATTAGAAAAAATAATCTCAACCATACATACAATATGATGGGGATTAATTTACTTAAAACTACTCAAGAGAGAGATCTTGGAATCACTATAGATAGTTCACATCCATTGAATGTGAAGCAGCAGCCAAAAAAGCCAAAAGAATGTTAGGAATCATTAAAAAAAGGATAGCGAATCAAACAGAGAGTATCTTATTGCCTCTATATAAAACAATGGTACGCCCACATCTTGAATACTCTGTACAGATCTGGTAGCCTCATCTCATTGGCAACAAAATGGCCAGAAAAATGGCAACAAAAATGATTAGGGGTTTGGAACGGATCCCATATGAAGAGAGATTAAAAAGACTGGGACTTTTCATCTTAGAAAAGAGCAGACTAAGGGGGGATATGCAAGAGGTCTATAAAGTCATGACTGGTGTGGAAAAAGTGAATAAAGAAAAGTTATTTATTCCCACAATATAAAAACTAGGGGTCACCAAATGAAATTAATACATAGCAGGTTTAAAACAAACAAAATGAAGTTTTCCTTCACTCTGTACACCGTTAACCTGTGGAACTCCTCGCCAGAGGATGTTGTGAAGACCAGGACTTCAACAGGATTAAAAAAAGAACTAGATAAATTCATTGAGGTTAGGTCTGTCAATGACTATTAGCCAGGATGGGTAGGAATGGTGCCCTTAGCCTCTGTTTATCCAAAGCTGGAAATGGATGACAGGAGAGGGATCACGTGATGATTACCTGTTCTGTTCACTCCCTCTGGAACATCTGACATTGGCCACTGTTGGAAGACAGGATACTGGGCTAGATGGATCTTTGGTCGGACCAAGTATGGCCAATCTTATGTTCTTACGATTTAGCTAAAGGCACATCCCTGACACAAAATTCTAAGCTCAAGCTCCCAAGCATGGGAGTTGCAAAAACATTGACAGATTTTTTTTTAAAATGAGCAAAACAACATATTTTCCCTAGCCTATACATTTTGGAAATGGCTGCTTTTTTTCCTGAAAATTTCCAGACAATTTTAGCATGAAGCAGACAGCCTGTAGAATTTCAGCTCTCACAGTTAATATTTGACAAGTTATAAGTAACTGTAAACAGAGTATTATAGAATGATAGACTCTTAGGGCTGGAAGAGACCTCAGGAGGTCATCGAGTCCAGCCCTCTTCCCAAACCAGGACCAATCCCAACTAAATCATCCCAGCCAGGGTTTTGTCAAGCCAGGACTTAAACACCTCTAGGGATGGAGATTCCACCACCTCCCTACATAACCCATTCCAGTACTTTACCATCCTCGTAGTGAAATAGATTTTCCTAATATCCAAGCTAGTCCTCCCCCACTGTAACTTGAGACCATTGCGCCTTGTTCTGCCATCCGTCACTGACACTAGCCTCTCTCCATCCTGTTTGGAACCTCCCTTCAGGAAGTTGAAAGCTGCTATCAAATCCATAGGTCATGCGCTCCAACCCCCTAATCATTTTGGTTGCCCTCCACTGGACTCTCTCCAATGCATCAACATCCTTTCTGTAGTGGGGGGCCCAGAACTGGACACAATACTCCAGATGTGGCCTCACCAGTGCCAAATAAAGGGGAATAATAACTTATCTAGATCTGCTGGCAATGCTCCTCCTAATGCACCTAATATGCCATTAGCTTACTTGGCTACAAGCAGAAGTGGCCCGAGGCTGGCTGCCGCAGCTGGTGCCCTAAGCAGGGCACCAATTGTGGCTCCCCTGCCTGCACAGCCATCAATGGCCGTGACGTCATCACAGGGCGCCCTGGTGCCTCATGACGTCATCATCAGGCGCCCGGGCCAGCAGCGCCCTAGGTAGCTGCCTACCTTGCCTAGGCTCACGGGCCACCCCTGGCTACAAGGGCACGCTGTTGACTCATATCCAGCTTCTCATCCACTGTAATCGCCAGGTCCTTTTCTGATGAATTACTACTTAGCCAGTCTGTCCCCAACCTGTAACAATGCTTGGGATTCTTCTGTCCCAAGTGAAGGACTCTACACTTCTCCTTGTTGAACCTCGTCAGATTTTTTTTGGCCCAATCCTCCAATTTGTCTAGGTCACTCTGGACCTTATCCCTGTCCTCCAATGTGTCTACCTCTCCCCCTACCTTAATGTCATCCGCAAACTTGCTGAGGGTGTAATTCATCCCCTCATCCAGGTCATTAATGAAGATGTTGAACAAAACCGACCCTAGAACTGACCCTTGGGGCACTCTGCTTGAAACCGACTGCCAACCAGACATCAAGACATTGATCATTACCCGTTGGCCCTGACAATCTAGCCAGCTTTTTATCTACCTTACAGTCCATTTATCCAATCCATACTTCCTTAACTTCCTGGCAAGAATATTGTGGGAGACCATATCAAAAGCTTTGCTAAAGTCAATGAATATCATCACATCCACTGACTTCCCCTTGTCCATAGAGCCAGTTACCTAATCATAGAAGCTAATTGGATTGGTCAGGCATGACTTGCCCTTGGTGAATCCATGTTGACTATTCCTGATCACTTACCCCTTTTCCAAGTGCTTCAAAATGGATTCCTTGAGGATCCCCTCCATGATTTTTCCAGGGATTGAGGTAAAGCTGACTGGTCTGTAGTTCTCTAGATTGTCCTTCTTCCCTTTCCCTTTTTTAAAGATGGGCACTACATTTGTCTTTTTCGAATGATCCAGAACTTCTCCTGATCTCCCTGAGTTTTCAAAGATAATGGCCAAAGGCTCTGCAATGACAGGTATATTTACAGACTGTGCAACTAGCCTCCAAGCTAGGGTAGTCACACTTGGGCTCACAGTACAGCACTAAAAATAGCTGTTTTAGACACTTCAGTTTGGGCTGGAGTTGGGCTCTGGGGCTGAGGGAGGGAAGAGGGCTGCAGAGCCCAATCTCCAGCCCAGTCATCAACCTAAAAGTGCTGGGTACGCAGCTATTTTTAGCATGGTAGCATGAGACCCACAAGTCTGAATCTGTTTACCTGAGTTTGAACACTCATTGCTACAGGCATCACAGATATATTTGTAATGAGAAGTGTCAGGCAATTTTAATAATAGCATTACATGTCCTGTCAATAATGAATAATTAAAGTTTACTAAGAACTATCTACTCACTGGAGTTTATAAAGACTCAAAGAAAGGATGTGAGCTTTCTGCAGCTAAAAAGTTGATTCTCTTCATTATGCAACCTTTGAATAATCTAATTCTAAATAATAAGCAAAGAAATAAATAGGCCTATTTAGCAATAGCACCTTTTTATTCTAATAGGACCTGATCCTGCATACCTAAAACCAATGAGAATTTTTTCATGGACTTGAATGGGAGCAGGATCCAACCCATAGTACCCAGATAATCGAAGAGGTTCTTTAGAAATACAAAACAATAAACACATTTTTCTTTTTAAAATACATTTTCTCCGTTGCAAACCTTCCAGAGTTTAAGTGTGGGTGAAGCACGTATAATTATGATGTGGTTGGAGGGTCATACCAAAGTTTTGCTGCTCCCATATGTTGCAGTCACATACATTTTATCAAGAAATCATAGGTCTATTGAAGTCAGTGACAGTTTTACTATTGACCTCATTGGGACAAGGATGCCTCCATGTCATCAAGTTGTAAGTTTTGGTTCTCCAGGTATTACCCAGTAAGAGATTGGAGACCTAAACACATTAAGGACAATTTATTTGTTATCACTACACTGCTTTTAGGAAAAGGAGTGCACAAACACCTTCTGAGGACCAGAACTCAAATCATGACTGAAAAAAAATTGATGTTATGTTGGCTAGTGTTTGCTCACTTCATCAGCCACCATACAACAACCAATCTCTCCCCACTTAGGTATCAGAACTGGTATAGCAGCTATATGCTGTAAATCATTACTAAGATGCATTGTTAGAGCAGTCGGAAGAAATTTGCATAATGTCTAGCTCAGTGGTTCCCAACCTTTTCGAGCATATAGATACCTTTTCAATCTGTTAAAATTTTTACGGACCCTCCTCACCCCCCCCCCCCCCCCCCGCAAGGGGAGCGGTAGGCAGTGGCGGCCAGCATGTCCCTTGAGCCACACTGCTTCTTCAGGTCCCACCCCCTCCATCCCCTGCCCATACATGGAGGATATGGTGAGGGGGTTCTTGTGGCCAAAGGCAGCTGCTACCCTGGCACTCCACCCTTGGCCAAGCACAGAACCCTAGGGGAGAAAAAAAAAGAAAAGGAAAAGAAAAGTAAGGATCGGGCCCACCGCAGAATTGAGAAGAGGGAGAGGGCTGGAGCGTGAATGGCAGCGCAGCTGGTGGCGGGAGGATGGATGGTGACTCCTGGCGTATCAAGATCCCATCCCGAAGGTGGGAGGCAAGGTGTGTGCAGCTGGTTGCAAACAGCGAGCCCTGGGCGAGAGTCATCCGATGGAAAGTCCCATCCCACAATTGGCCTGATCCTTACTTTTCCTTTCCTTTCCTCAACTTTCCGTGGACCCCCTACAGTACAATCACAGACCCCTAGGGGGATCCACTGGTCCAGCTTATATATTAGTGCTAGTAGTCTCTCACTTTCATAAGCAAAAAATTCACTTAGGACCTGATCCAAAACCCACTAAAGCCAATGGAAAAATTCTGACATCCATGGGCTTTGGAATAGATTTTTAAATGTAATATCCAATTCTGCTCCAATTCTGACATTGAAAACAATGTCAAATGACCGAGTCTACACCAGGGGTCAGCAACCTTTTAAAACCAAAGAGCCAAACTACATCCAAATTCAGAAAAATTGGTCAACAAAGAGCCAGTATAAAAATTCCCATTTGCATGACTGAAAATATACAACATAATATTATTGATAATTGACATGATGATTAATATTAGCATAAATGAAACATTTTTCTCACAGACTTTATTTAATGGGACTTCTGGTGCTGCTGGGGGTGCAGTTTATGGATGTGGGAGTGCAGGAGTCAGGGTTGGTGTGCATGAGGTTGCTCAGGGCAGGGGGCTGGGGCATGTGGGAGGTGCAGGAGGTGGGGCAGGGAGCTGAGGGTTGAGGGTGGGAACTAGAGTATGTGGGAGGGCCCTGGGACTGGATTTCCTTACCTGGCCAGGGCTGGGCTGGTACAGCCGGGCAGAAGTGGCTGGACAATAGACCAGTCCAGGATCACCACTGCGAGATCATGGCCTCCCTTCCTACCTGAGGCGCAGCAGGACAGAATGTCACCGCCAGCCCTTCCTGTGGACAGAAGGGGGTCAAACTGCGGGCCTGCCCCAGGATCGGGGCCAGGGACAGGATGCTGTGGCCAGATGTTGGCTGGGCCCCAACTGGGACCTGGTTGGCCAGGCTGCCACGGGAGCAGCCGCACCACAGCTCCAGCTCTGGCACATGGAGCAAGATGCCTGTCACTCTGCCTGCCCCAGGAGCAGCTGGGCCGCCAACATGCAGCTCACCCTGGCTGGAGCTCCAGCCCTGGAGCAGGGCTGAATCTGGGGCAAGAGCTGCATGTTGGTTGCCTGGCTGCTCCTGGAGTGGGGCTGCATGGCAGACAGCTGCCCCGTGTGCTGAGGCTGGAGCTGGGGCCGCGGTGTGGCTGCTCCTGCGGCTGCACCATGGCCCTGGCCCCAGGAGCAGCAAACACCATGACCTGGCTCCAGCCCTGGCAATACGGCAATAAAAGGTAGATTTCAGACAGCATCAGCATTCTACAAGTGCGAATACACTTTTTAATATTAAGTTGTTTTCTTTTTAGTCTAGAACAAACTATAGAAATGCATTTGTTTTGGCTCTCCGTGATAATGCAGACAGAAAACGATCACTCTTATAAATATACTATATGTGAACTAATAGAATGCACTGTCCAAACCTTCACCAAAAACCAAAAGTTTACTGTTAGCATGTGAACAGACTGGCAGAATATCGCATCTGTGTCTTGGTTAATAACTACCAGGCATACTGTGTTCAGACAGATGGCTGGCACAGAATGCCGAAGTCAGAGATCAAATAACTTATATAATAACTAGTTACTTTTGAACAATTACAATTTTGTAAAGAATTAGCATGATAGACAGAGAATTTATATCCATGAATGTATCCTCGAAAGCGGGAATCTTACAAGCTAGCACTGCTTATAAAACATCATTAAATCATGAATATATGATAAAGTAGATGGAGGGTGAAATCCTACTGTTACTGAAATCAATGGGCGTTTTACCATTTTTTTCAGTGAAGCCAGGATTTCATCTTGAGTGTTTATTAACTTATCTGTTGTGAAACATGCTCAACAAAGCTTTGAACTTATGTTTAAAAAGAAATTGGTCTTATTGTAGATCCCTTCCTATTCAAAGTATCCAAACTGCTTTATAAAGTTAATGAATTAAAAGCCTGATTCAAAGGAAAGACTCCTTTTGATGTCAATAGTCTTTGGATTAAGCTGTAAATGATGATGCAGTAAGTATATTAGATATTGTGTATTCAGCATGAGCTCACACAAAGTTTTGGACTTAGAATCTACTTTGCCAAGAGACAGTATTGGTACAAGTGTTATATTGTTTAGAAAATTTCTATCTCTGTAACATGCACCTGGAAAGACAGCAGTAGACAAAAATGTAACTATTTCATCAGAAAGATAACAGGATTCCTCCTACAACTGTACTGAATTGTCAGCAACGGATATGAACTGCACATCTTGAACAGATTTAAACCTTTTATTTCTGGACCAGAGGTGAAAAAAACAGTAAAACAATATTGACTTTTTAAGAGCTTCATTCAAGAAGTCATACATTGGGGTTTCCATTCTCCATGGAATATTGGTTCTAGAATTTAGGAGAGGGTGCTTTGTTCCCAAGACCTTGTGCAGAATTCCAATTTATTTTTCAGCATCAGTGAGATATTAAGTTACATGGAAACTCATTTATATCCTTATATGTTTTGTTAAAATGTGGGCAAGAGTTTTGAAGTTGGCTGGTTTTTGATCCAGAAATGACAAAATATAAATGATTGATTTCTACATCTAAAATTTAGAAGTAAAAATGTTTTTGCTTTTTGTTAGTACTGCAATTACTGATAATTATAATCAGTTATAGTTATTTTGAGGCTGTCTACATTAACTTTATGAAATATACATTATTTCAGATATTTAATTGCTGTAAAAAAGATTTGTTGGCTAAAAAGAGAAATGTATTGAGTTTTCTTTTGTGGTATGTCATATTAAAATTCTGAATTTAATATATATTTTCAATTTATGAAAGTTTAAATAGCCAATTCAAGCAGAATAGTATTTTAAATCCTTAGTTGATTTTATATATATATATATATATATATATATATATATATACACACACACACACACACACACACACACACACACACACAAAACACAATGCTATTAATGATTAATTCATAATGATTTTATTAAACATAAGGTCCTAATTTGTGTACAACTATACAATGTCACTTTTAAAAAGAGAAATAAATAAGAGTTTTTGATTATTGGTCACTGAACTATATTTCATATTATCATTACAGTACATATGTATATTGAAAGTTGTGAAATTCTTGTGATTTTTTTAAGATGCAGATTCAACATTGAAAGAAATGAATCAGTCATGCAAAACTGTAGTAACAAGTAAGTAATCTTCTTTGCAATATTAGTACTTATGTTATAATCAAATAAACAGAAATGAAAGAAAAGCAAGAACTAGCTAATAGTCTGTGAGGAAGAAAAGGGTTCCTTTCACTCAGTGACAGGTACATTATTGTACAACTATGTGTGTTGTAATGGGCTTTCTGCATCTTTCTGAAGCATCAAATATCAGTCATTGCTGGAGGCAAGACACTTCACTAGAAAGACAAATGATTTGATTTCTTATGACCATCTTTTTATTTCAACCTTCTGTGCAATTGAAAACGTGCAATTATCATGCCATTAATCAAAATGTGACTTTTGGATGAAAGAGGCATGTTTTTCTAGATTTAAATTCAGTTGGTTTCATTTTTATAATTTTGCATTTCTCACTCTTCAGGAATGAGATGACAGCAGCTTCTTTCTGGTCCATGCAATAGCTATTCTGTGTGGTAATTCTTTAGAATATGGTGCACTCTGTAAGGCACTGATTTTCCTTTGACTTTTATCAGACTGTTCCATGTTTTCATAAATGGGTTCATGGAAAAGTGTGCTAGAGACAGCAAATGGAAGACATGAGGGCAGAATTCAAATGGATAATGCCTTGCTTGTACATCCTGGGCTATATGGTTTCTTACTCCCAGGGCTGCTTGTCCATAGCATCTATGTGCTTGTCCATGAATGTCTACTAATAGCCAAAGTGGCACCACAGCCAACCATTACTAAAAGGTCTAGATGGCCACATAATTGTCATATGCACATAACAGAAAGATGACATACCTTTTTTTGTAGTCTTGAATTTTGCAAATTGCTTATTCACAATATCCATCAACCACCTAATCGTTGGACCAAAACAGAATCTTACCACTATCTTTATCTTGTAAAACTACCCTTCAGTTATAAGGTGGAAGCTCTTCAGGGTAGCAACTGTCTTTTTGTTATGTATATGTCCAGTATCTAGCACAATGGGTCTGAGGCCTCAAGATACTATATATAAAATAAAGGACTCCAAAGAAGGAACATAAAATCTGCTAAAACACCTCAAGAGGCAGCATATACACAACTAAACACCAAGGCTTTGTCTACACTGCAGGGTTTTTGCACAAGAAGCCTTTTGCAGAAGTGTTCTTGCACAAAAGCACAGCCAGACCTCAAAGCTCAGTGCACTACTGAGAGCGTCCACATTTCATGGACACTCTTGCACAAGAAAGCTCTGATGGCCATTCATAGAATGGCCATCAGAGCATTTGTGCTTTTTCCGATAGGGTTTCTTGTCCAAAAACCACTGCGGAGCGTCCACACCTGCCTTTTCGCATGAGAGCTGTAGTGCAAAAAGGAGTTATTCCTCGTGCGGAGAGGAATAACTCTACTGGCAAAAGCCCTCTGTTCTGTTGATTTTCTTGTGCAAAAACGCCCTTGAGGTGTGTACCCTTCGCCAGTTTTTGCGCAAAAACCTTGTGGTGTAAACACAGCCCAATAGTTTTCCATCCTACGTGCAGGACTATGCATTTCCCCTTGTTGAATATCATCAGATTTCTTTTGCCCCAATCCTTCAATTTGTCTAGGTCTCTCTGGACCCTACACACCAGCATATTTACCACTCCCCCCAGTTTAGTCATCCACAAACTTGCTGAGAGTGCAATTCATCCCATCATCCAGATCATTAATGAAGATGTTGAACGAAAGTAGCCCCAGGACCAATCCCCGGTGCAATTTGCTTTATATCAGCTGCCAACTAGACATTGAGAAATTGACATTAATCATTCCCCATTGTGCCTAACGATCTAGCCAGATTTCTGTCTATTTTATAGTCCACTCAAAGCCATACTTCTTTAACTTGCTGGCAAGAATACTGTGAGAGAGTATTGATGAGGCATGACTTGCCCTTGATGAATCCATGTTGACTATTCCTGATCACCTTCCTCTCTTTCAAGTGTTTCAAAATGGATTCCTTAAGGACCTGCTCCATGATTTTTCCAGAAACTAGGGTGATGCTGATGGATCTGTAGTTCCCTGGATCCACCTTCTTCCTTTTTTTTAAAGATGATGTTCAAGTGCAGAAGGTGGGGGCCTGCAAGGGACCGTAAAATACCCTGTCACTAAAAGCTTCTGTTTAAAAAACTCACCAAGGTCATAGATTCCCTGACCTTGGTTGGTACACTGCCACCACCCAAATTCAAAAACCTCTGAGAAGCCAAGAAGATGTACTTTGAAACTTCTTCCTGTAAGGTAACCCCAAGCTCTTTAAACCTCCCTCAGGAGAGAGCTTGAAAACAAACTGTAATTTCTTAATAGAGGACCTTCTTTCTCAAGGAATATGCACACAGAACCTCCTGCTTTGTAGGACACAGGAATCAGATCATAGTCTTTAAAAAGGTGATTTTTATTAAAAAAAATAAACATGACATACTTGGTAAAGAATATTTGGCTGCTAAGTATTACAGAGCATCTAAAAAAAAGATTAAAGCACAGAAAATTGCATCCCTGGGATTCAGTTTCAGTTATCATGTACAGGGGGGTTTAGCACAGAGGAGTTTAACCAACCTAAAAAACAAAGTAAATAACCTTATTGTGTCTAACTAAATATTATCTGTTTACTTACATATTCTTTGTTCTAGGGGTCAGTCTTTCCATGAGCTTAGATATCGCTGAAAAATTCATGCCTTTTATTCCTGGTATAGTCCATCTCTTTCCTCAGCTCCTGCACTGAACTCACACACAAAGGAGACTAAAGCAGGCAAAACCTATTTAAAAAAATTCTCTCTCTTCCCATTATCTTCCCTGCCAATACTTCCTGGATACCCACTGTTCTGGGTTTAACCTTTTAGTTACTGAATATTGGGATGGTCTACAAAAGGGTAGTACCCCTCCCATCCATTACAGATGGGCACTACATTTGCCTTTCTCCTGGGACCTCCCATAATCACCATGAGTTTTCAAAGGTAACAGCCAATGACTCTTCTGTCATATCAACCAACTGTCTCAGGCCCGCTGGATGCTTTGGATCCGGTCCCATGGACTTGTGCATGTTCACTTTTCTAAATAGTCCTTAACCTGCCCTTTCACTACTGAGAGCTGCTCACCTCCTTCTCATATTGTGCTGCCCAGTCTGGGAGTTGACCTTGTCTGTGAAGACTGAGGCAAAAAAAGTACTGAGTACTTCAGCTTTTTCCATATCCTCTGTCACTAGGTTGCCTTCTTCATTCAATAACAACCCCACACTTTCCCTGGCCCCTCTTCTTGTTACTAACACACCTGTAGAAAATCCTCTTGTTATACTTAACATCCCTTGTTAGCTGCAACTCCTGTTGTGCTTTGGCCTCTATGATTACAACCCTGCATGCTCAAGCAACGCTTTAATATTCCTCCTTAGTCATCTGTCAAAGTTTCCACTTCTTGTAAGCTTGTCTGTGTGTGTGTTTATGTTTTCTGAGAATTCTCTGTTAAGCAAGCAGTTCGCCCAATGTATTTACTGTTCCTTCTGCACCTTGAAATGGTGTGTTCCTGCACCCTTAATAAGGCTTCTTTAAAATACAGTCAGCTCTCCTTGACTTCTTTCTCTCTCATAATAGCCTTCTGCCTATCAGTTCCCTTAGGAAGTCAAAGTCTGCTATTCTGACATCCATATTCTGCTGCTCTCCTTTTTTTCCTTTTGTCAGAATGCTGAACTCAACCATTTCATGGTCACTGTTGCCCAGGCTGCCACTTACTTTAGCTTCCCCTACAAATTCTCACCTATTTGTGAGCAGCAGGTTAAGAAGAGTATGACCTCTTGTTGGTTTCTCTAGCACTCGCACCAGGAAGTTGTCCTCAACACTCCAAAAACGTCCTGGATTGTCTGTGTGCAGCTGTCTTGCTCTTCAAGCAGATGTTAGGGTGATTGAAGTCCACGTCTGATGTTAAATAATCAAAGAAAAGGAGTATGTGTAGTGAGATACATGTTGATGGAATGAAATTTTGAGCTCTCTCTGAAGAATCTGAATACTTGGATGAAAATGAAAATGAATGGCTAGACAATGTACTTACTGCATTTCTCCATAGAGATGCAGAAATACTTTACTGGGGAAACTGCAAATGAAGAGGTTTTGTGTGAAGTTCTTAGTATAGTGCCATGAAAACAAAGACCCTGTTCTAAATAGTTTGAAATATGAACAATAACTTTGATTTTGCCTTTTAGCCAGGTAACATCAGTGCCCAGACTTTGGCCAATGAACAATCTGCATCTTTTCTAGATGAAAGACAGAATTCAAGATGCATCAGAATGTTTCATTGCCTTTTTTCTTGAAGAAAGAGGAAAATATAGGACGCCTACTTCAATTTTGACTTCAGTTTGCTGGAGCAGGGATCTTGCTTAGAGAATAACATTTCAAAGTCCCTTATGGGATTAGATGCCCTTCAAAAAATAAAAGTCTAGAGTCAGCAAAGTAAGTTAAGTTATTACGTTTACTGTAAAGTTATTTGTTTCTATAAATGTAGACTATGCAAACAGGACACAGTTAAGTGGCTAAGTCTCAAAATTAGCCTTTTGTTTTCAAATTAATTTTTGGGCTTCTTTCAGTTTGCTTGCCATCTTCTTTGTGTTCAGTGAACGTTAGTCAAACCACCATCCCTTTGTCTTTTTGTGAATACCTGTGAATGAAAAACAAACAGGAGCAATTACAGACAAACATAAAAAAGAGACGCGATAATTATGTCTCTCTTTTTTATGGTTAGTCATTGTGGTCAATCTATGTGTGAAATCAAAAGGGGTCATGATTTCAATCTTTTTTTCCCCTTACATTTCCAATTCTAATTGTTCAGTTTAGCCACAACATCTATTATATATTTTAGAAATGTGCACCTGTCTGTCTTTCCATCCGTCTGTGAGTCGGTTTGTTCAAGAACTTGTCCTAAACGTTAAGAGCTAGGACCATCAAATTTGGTATGTAGCTTCCTTTTATCCTAACTTAAAGCAAGGTCAGGATTTGGTTGTGCCAAGACAATGGGAGATGATTTCTATAACATGGAAAGGGAGGGATCTGAGAGCAGGGATAGTTATGCTCCATAATGACCACAGGGGGGCAGTGAGCGTGAGGGACCATTATACTGCAAAGTGGCCAAGGGGGGCAGCTGCAACAGAGCTCTCCCATCTTACTGGCCAGAGTAAGTGATCCTTGTACTTCAAAGCCTAAGGCCAAATCATTCCCCCTGGCCCTCAGCCGCAGCATCAGATAGAAGGGAGAGCCTCACTGACCAGCAGCCACCTTGGGGAGGAGCTGCCAGCTAGAGCTGGGCAGAGCAGCCCTGCCTCCCTCTGGTGGCCCCAGTAAGCCACCCAATCTCCCAGCCTCCTGTCCTGAGTCCTGAATCCTGCACCCCACCCCTTCTCAGAGCTCCCACCCCTGCCCTGAGTCCTGCACCTCCACCTCCTTCCCTGAACCCCACACCTCCCAGCTCCTTGCCCTGATTCCTGCATCCTCACCCTCTACCCAGAATCTCCATACCTCCCAACCCCTTGCCTTGCTCACCCCTGCCTTGACCCTGCACCACTCCCAAAAGCAGACGGCTAACTCCCTACCCAGTCCTGTTGTGCCCCCCCGCCCTGCTCAGTGGAGATGGGATACAGGGTGGGAGAGGGGGCACCTTGACATCAGCGCCCCTCTTCTCCCTCCCCTGCCTTGCCCTGCACAGCAAGCAGGAAGCTCCCGGGAGCGAGGGGAGGCAGCTCCAAGGCAAAGGGAAGGAGGTACACAGCACTACGGTGGAAGGGCAGCTGAAATGCCAGGACTTGATGGCCTCTTGGCCAAACCAATCAGGATCACCCGTCAGAGGCTCCAAGATCTACCTGTAGCTTCCAATCTACTGGTTGGTGACCATTGGGTTAAAAGAAGAAAGAGCCTGCCAAAATTCTGAATTACAGAACTTCAGCACACTCAGGTCATGGCTTGCTCCAATGAGACAGACACCAGCACTACTTTGAAATTACTGCAAATTTCCAGATCATGTTGGATATAGACATACAAATAAACACAGTGCATGCAAATGACCACTAATTGTTTCTGTGGAATTGGGATATTTATTCATTTATTTGCATAAAAACAAACAGCATAGTCTTTGAGCCCATTTTTTCCTCTCCATATGCAAAACCATTAACACTCTGAAATATGCTTTGGGCCAAATCCTCTTCATGATATTGATATGCATAGTCCAAATAGGAATACTGTATAACAGACTTACCCAACTTTGGAAGCCCTGATGATACTCACAGCACATGCCGAGGGCTGCAACATAAGTGTGGTCGCATATACATGCAAATATACACAAATAGCTTTTTTCACACTGATGCGCATGAATACAAAGATTAAGCCTTAAGCCGCGGCGCTGGACCCAAACATGTCCAGTGTGAGCCAGTCAGCACCTCTCAGGCTCTGCCCACAGGGCTAAGCAACCAGCACTTCCCACAATGCCTTGGCGCTCCCGGCACCTCATCCCTGGGGGCTAGAAATGCTGTCACTCTGTACCCATCTGTTCCAGCCAGTCCATCCACTTGCAGCTTTCAATGCTTACCGCATCTGGGAGATGCCTTGCCATTGTGGAGCATGTTCCCAGTGGAGGCCATGTTCAAAGGATCCCACTTGTGGGCCACATGTTGAGCCCGGCATAAACCCAAACTGCACCGTGGGCCACAAATGAACAGGTTGTGGGCCATGAGTTGAGTAGCCCTGCTGTATACTCACATAGTTCTCCTAGCGCTCCAGAATATTAGATATAGGGTAGTTCCACCTGCAGGGAAAAACAAACTTTTTTTTACACACTGTGTAGATAAATTGATCGCTCATTATAAATGAGGCTACACTATGGTGTGACAGGTTTAAAAAATGCTTAATCTAAGCAGGCCTTGTCTACAGAAGGGATTTTTTTTTTAATATCCCTCTGCCGAACTTGTGGAAGTGCTGGAGTAGGCAAAGCTCGGACAATTTCTTACATATTTACCATTCTGACAATTACGCCATGTGTCAGTATAGTATGGTTTATGGAAATTGGTGAGGTAAGACTGGACATGTACATGAGCTGCACTATTTCAGCTGTTTGAGATTATAACAACACATCTGTTGAAGGTCTGGAAAGAATTTTCTGCATGGATAAAAACTAAAATTACAATGGCAGAATGTCACAATTTTTTAATGGTTAAAATAAATAGATTTATATTCTGTGGCATGGTGACTATTAGTATTACTTGAAAATTCATGAGTTTCAGTACATTCTTAGAACCATAATAATGACATACATTTAAGTGAAAGGCTTGTTTTCTCATTGAGAAAGTGCACAGCGAGTGACATAAATTCTGGGATATCAAACTACTGACTACCCTTTGTATTTGTACAGCAAACAAACAGAAATCATACATCAAAGACATAGTTAAGAGTTAATATCTTTTGATGATTTTTATAAGCATGTGTATCAGGGTTTATTTTTATTTTTTTTAGCTGTAGTGACATTTGCCTCATATAATCTAATTCCATTTTTTTCTAGTTCTAAATACATTGATAGTTGATTATATTTCCCTATACTGAATATGGGACACCTGGTAAAATTACTTATATTCAAGTGAGTTCAGTGGCAATCCATCAACCAACTTTGTATTTTCTGTGTTGATGTTGAAACTGAAGTTGAGTAAAATACTGAAAATTGCCAAAGAATACAGTTGGGCATACTTACTTGCTTAAAACCATTGGTTATTGCCTCAGAATTTTGTATTTGATCTCCAAAATACAAAGCAAATTACTAATAGTTTTGTTCTGGAACTTGCAGTTTTGTCTGGTACCAATGACATTTCAACCTACAAGAGCAGTTCGACTGACTCCTTTAGAGGACAATAAAGCCAGTGCAAATACTGATAGCAACAATATTTTAAGTATTATGAATTTTGTACCTATACCTATAAAACCATATACCACACTTTATCAGCCTCAGTCAGCCAACCCACAGCAAAGGCAGGCTAAAACATCACGAGACCAAGCTCCTACTAGTGCTTCTGAAAGCTCCACTTCAATGGAAAACCTGGACTCGTTCAGAATGGATAGCTATTGCAAATGCTCCGGAGACTTGAAAGAACAAAGTGAAGTAAAAATAAAATGCAATGAAGCTGATGTAGGTATTAAAAGTAAACAGGTGGACTTTGAAAAATATCAGCTTTCAATAACCTATGAAAATTCAGATATCGTGAACAGAGCCAATATTCTTGATGAAAGTTATGCTTACTTAAGCTCAAGTGAAATGACAAACACCAAGGAGAACTGTGAGATATTTGCAGTTCAGTGTCTTGCATCAAGCAATACTGACAAGGAAAGAGTTGGAAACTACTGCGAGAGAGATTTAGCAGCAAAAAGTGTCATTAAGACTTATCTAAAGGAAGCTGATGTTTCAGGGATGATCCCAGCTTATACTTGGTGTGCAGATACTGACACTGTGAATGCTGTGCTTGAAAATCATGATTTAGATTCAAGTTGCAAAAATGTAGTAGAATCATATCATATGCTGGAAGAGAAATCTGTAGCTAAAATAATGCCTCACTTTTCTGCTGGAAAAGTAGAAACCAGTATTTGTCCCGTAGCCTTTGGAAAAACTGAAAAAATAGCTATTTCAGAAGTAACTGAAACAAAAATCAATAAACCATGGCCTCTTGTCCCATTATCTGAACACGTGCCACCTAGAGCACCACAGATTGCCAAATGTCCCAGTAGGCCTCCTAATGTGAGTCACAGCTTCAACATACTAGCTCAGAAAGAAAATGATAATAAGATAAAAACTAGTAAAAATAAAACTGCTTTTAAACCTAAAATGAGTAGAAAAATACCTCAAGATTTCATTGTTTCTGATGAGAGTTCCACCAAATGTAAGACACACAAAACCAGCATCAAGAACCAGATTTTCCCTTCTGGGGAAATGTCTCATGTGGAATGTGAGGCTTCTTCAAAGCATCAGAAAAAAAGACTTCAGATGAAGAACTGCTATGTTGTTCAGAGTGCTCAGAAATCTAAAAACCCAGCATTTCCTTATATCTGCGAAAGTTCAAGCAGCCTAAAGAAACACGTTACTCCACACTCTGTTCCACAAACACAGTCTGCCTCAGACTACTTGAATCTGAAATATAGTGACATGTTTAAGGAAATAAATTCAGATGACAAAGGCCCAGGGATTTATGAAATGTTTGGAACTCCTGTATATTCCCAAGTGCGTGAATTTGGTCAACATGAGAACAGATTTTACAGGGAAGTTTGTTCTGCTCCACTTGAGAGATACACTGTTAATAAACGTAAATCTACCTGTACTAATGAGAAAGACAGCAGCAGAGTAAGAAGCACCCAGAAAAGAACACATTCTAAACCCAAGAACATGACTGACATTAAAAAGAAACAAGTAGGCTTAACACCAAAAAAGAGAAGTTCTGTGTTAAAAGATAGCAACACAGAGCTGCATGATGTTTTAATCATTTCTGCTTCTGATTGGCACATAAAGACTTCAAGAAGCACACCATTGTTTAATGAAGGTGAAGATCAGCAGTTTCTGGGTTTGGAGGAATTTTCACAATTCACTAAACAAAATAAAATCATTCCGAATTCAAACCTATCAACTATTAAAGAAGTCCCTTTGGAGCTATCTTCAGATAATAGAGATGTGGCTAACAATCAGATATTTGCAATCAATGCCCACAGTTTTCATCTGGTTGATACAGATCATGCAGAATGTGTTGCTTTAATGAGTACTTTGATAAAGACGGATCAGAATAACAAGTGTGGAGTCCAAGGAAGAAAGGATATGAATAACTCCATCAATCTGGAAGCAAACCAGACCTTACATAAGTCTATAGAGAAATATGAAGCACTGTTTGCATTGTCTTTTCCAGACAGAGCAGACTCTACGTCTTCTCCAAGAACACTAGATCAGAGCTGGGGACACATGTCCGAAAATGCATCAACTCAGCATTTAAATGCTGCAGGCCCAGTTTTCCAGACTTATCAAAACATTCTGGACTGTGCAGATAACGAAAAACTGACTGATGAGTTGCTTTGTTGCCTGGCGGCAGAGCTACTAGCACTTGATGAAAAAGATACCACCTCTTCCATAATCCCCACAGAGAATACAGGTTCTGAAATACAAAATGTATTTGCTAGAGAAGAAGAAGACAGCGTGAATGTGGATGGCAAAGTGGCGGCAAGTGCAGAGGAACAGGTAAAAACATATTTCCCATAGCTACCTATTTGTTTCCTCAAGATGTAGCAAAACCACCAGCATGGAAAAACAGGTGAGTCCTCATTACACTCAAACAGATGGCAACCTGAACGCATCCAAAATTTTTGTGTCAATTTTATTGTCATCTGATGTGTAGACAGGCTTGCCCATTACAAAGACCACAAGAAGTGACTAATAAGCCTGGCCAGCAGTTACTTTGTTCCAGGATGAAAGGAATAATTATGGAGAAACTAAGATGAGCAAGGCTAATATAATGAGCAGTGATAAACTGGAGAAAAATGGTAAAGGGAAGGGACAAGCCACAAGAATAGACCGACAGATTTCTTTGTGCCCAGGCCAAAGCATTGGAGCTCTAACATAGAGGGCAACCTTATCTTTGGATCAATATTAGCCATGAGATGGTTGCCGTAGAAATGACCATAACTCTTAGCTTACTATAAAAGTTTGGAAAGAGTTTACATTGGGAAAAATAAAACAAAAGTGCTCTATCATGGAGGCAGCAGAGCTTAGCTGATAGGACACTGAGGCAGGAATCAACAGTTCTCTAGCTTAGCAAAAACCTGCTGTGTGTGCTCTTGTGTTAGTCATTTCACCCATTTCTTCCCTCCAACACCTTTGTAATTTCAGGACAGGGACTATTTTTCACTGTGCATTGGTGTATTGCCTAACATAAGGGGTACTAATTTGCAGGTGCTACTGTAACACAAAAGAGAACACACACCTCTTTTACAAATCTTTCCCTCCTCATAAGCATCTATGGGTAGATAGGGACACTTCTTTCATTTTAAAATGCCCCCCATCCAAATTTTCCTCAACTTATTTCAGAACAATTGTTCTAGAGGAAGCCATTTCCAGGGCTGAGATTTATTTAAATGTATATCTAGCCCAGGGACGGCCACACTTAATGGCCCTCCAAACCACATACCATAACCTCCAGAAGTCTGAGCGTACACCTGCTAGGAGCCAGGGTTCTGGGCTTCAGCTCCATGCCTGCTGAAGCCTCAAGCACTGGCAGCCACACCCTGCTGGACCAGAGCCCCTACCCTCTCACTCCACTGCAAGGCAGAGGTCCTGAGCTTCCTCCTCTCCCCCAACCCCCCGCCCCAGTCTGGTAGGCAGAGAAAGGGGGGTGACAAGGGGGAGGAGGGTTTGTGAGCTGCATCAGGCCACAGTTTGATTCTTCAGCTTAGTAAGAAGTAGGTACTTGAAAACTAGATGACAGACTAGGGTATACCTTGCTATCCAGCTTTCTTAGATGGATTCTTTTGCATTCTTTCTGATTGACAGTCAATAGTACCTAGGTACGATACTTACACATTACTTGAAAGTGCTTTATGTGTAGTATAATCAAGGAGCCTTGATTTTTGACCACCCTAAAGTGATGATATAAAGAAGAGTAATTTCAGATTATCATTTAAAAACGTGAATAATATTAACATGAAGCCCTTATCTTTTTCTCCTCTGCCCCATCATCTCCCTGACCACCACCTCTCTAGCAGAGTTACAGTAATGCTTTTCTGGTGTCAAAGAGGGAAACTGACTTGCTAAGCTTCAATAAACCTACTGTGTTTCCAGAAATCACTCAAGTTAAGGATCCTATCACATGGACCAGAGGTGAAATCCTTGGAAAAGGAGCCTATGGCACTGTAAGTTAAAGTCTGAATATTTTTAAAAATATGTGTTATTTCCCTCAAGCTACATAGTTAACTATTATCCCATTTACTGTGTATGTCAATATTTTGGATTATACAGATGAGTTCTAGATCAGCTTCCATGGTACATCTAAAATGATATTTATTTTTTAAAAAGGCTGTCTCTAAATCATATTTAATTTTTTCAAATTCTGGTCTGATTGCAGGTGTATTGTGGTCTGACAAGCCAAGGACAATTAATAGCAGTGAAACAAGTTGCTTTGGATACCTCAGATAAAGTCAGTACAGAGAAGGAGTATCAAAAGCTGCAAGAGGAAGTTGACTTGTTGAAAACACTAAAGCATATCAACATTGTAACCTATTTAGGAACCTGTTTAAAAAATAACATTGTAAGCATTTTCATGGAGTTTGTCCCTGGTGGCTCAATTTCCAGTATTATTAGTCGCTTTGGGCCATTGTCCGAAATTGTCTTTTGTAAATATACAAAACAAATTCTGCATGGGGTTGCCTATTTACATAATAACAGTGTGGTACACAGAGATATCAAAGGCAATAATATTATGCTTATGCCAAATGGTGTTATAAAGTTGATTGACTTTGGCTGTGCAAAGCGGTTAGCATGGGTAAGCCTGAGTGGCACACACAGTGAAATGCTCAAGTCTATGCATGGGACTCCATACTGGATGGCACCAGAAGTAATAAATGAATCTGGATATGGAAGAAAATCAGACATCTGGAGCATTGGATGCACTGTATTTGAGATGGCAACTGGTAAACCGCCTCTGTCTTCCATGGATAGGCTAGCTGCTATGTTTTACATTGGAGCCCACAGAGGACTGATGCCTTCTTTACCTGACTATTTCTCAGGAAAAGCAGTAGACTTTGTCCATGTATGCTTAACCAGGTAAGTAGGTTTTTTATTAGTTTAATATTAATTTGAAATAACCACCTTTGATCTTTGATGCAGTTTCTCAAATTGCTTGTATGTTGTTGATCATCAGCAGAGGCTTTGGGTTATCTCCTATAAGGAAACATGTCTCTGTAAGTTACCATTTTGCTGAGCATTCCAAAAAGGCTTGAAGCAAACTTGAATGTTTTTTAGTGACATTTAGTTCTAAACTTCATTTTGTTGGGTCTTTCCCCCCACCCGTAGCTCCTGGCCAGTGTTCCCTCTAAGAATTCATGAGCAGAGTTTTGTCTTATGCGCCCAATGAGGTCACATGCACTTGTTTGGATGTGTGCCACTGTGGCACCTACCACTGGAACTGCTCCCAAAGAAACTGTCCCAGATAGCGCCCCCTCCCCCCCCCCCACCTCTTGGGGATAAGGTGAGACATCCCTCCTCCAGGGAGCACAGTTCCCTGGGCAGCCTGTGTGCAGGACAGGGATTGGCCCAGGCTTCTCCTCTCTGTCACTGCCCAGGGTTTGCAGGGAGTGAAGTGCTGGGGGTGGGGCAGTGACATGCAGGGAACAGAAGGGACAGAGGATTGGGGGCAAAAGAGATAGCCAGCCCAGGGAGAAGTCAGGAAGCCACTTTGCATCCCTGGACACAGCTCCAGCCACCTGAGCAGCTCCACTGCCATGCTGCCCTGGCATCCCCAAGCTGGCCCCAGGCCTCCCCACACCACACGGTAAGTCCAGGACGGCTGCCCCACAAATCCCCCCACGCCCCATGCCATCTCAGCTGGCCATGGCCTGGAGAAGACACCTGCCAGCAGGAAGATGAGTGCTGCTGCACAACTCTGCAAAGTAGCTGAGCAGGCAGAGACTTTTTTGTGCACGGCTACACAGGCAGGAACCGTGCTCCTGGCCTTGCTATTTATTTGGATTTGACTTTGATTCTAATCTGCTTCATTTTATCTACCCAATCTTCAGATACTTACTGATTCCCTCTAGCTCCCTCTCTCTCACCCCTTTCTTTTCCCCTCTATTTATTTTGGGTCTACACATCCTAAATGCATAACTCCAGTCATTCGAAGAAGTGAGCTGTGCCTACAAAAGCTCAGGATACCATCTACATGTTTTCTTAAGTCTATAAAGTGCTACCACATTGTTTTTGTCTATATGAGTATATCTGCACTTGCACCCTAGTACGAACGAGGGATGCAAATGTAGGCATTCAAAATAGTGAATAAAGCAGGGATTTAAAGATCCCATGCTTCATTAGCATGATCTTGCAGGCGCGTTACTCTGATCAACAGCTGTTTCGAAAATGAAAGCGCGCGCCAGGATGTGTTAATTAGAACCAAACTCCTTGGTTCGAACTAACGTTACTCCTCAAAAAATGAGGGTTTGGTTCTAACTAACATGTCCTGGCGCGCACTTTCACTTTCGAAATAGCTGTTGATCGGAGTAACATGCCAGCAAGATCACACTAATGAAGCGTAGGATATTTAAATCCCCGCTTCATTGACTATTTTGAATGCCTACATTTGCATTCCTAGTTCGAAGTAGGGTGCAAGTGTAAGCATACTCTAACAGACTAACTTGGCTACCCCCTGAAGCTATTCATTTGAGTTAGAGCATGCCAGGGTCATTTAGGAATATCTCCTTCTTAAAATGCCCTCATTACCACGATCTGATTTAGGGCTAGAGCAAAGGCAAACAACTTACAAGACAATCATACGAGGGAGCTCTCATAGAATTTACTTTCTGCTAGAACACTGAACCAACCACTGCTATGCTATAAACTGTTCTCATCCAATGGCATAAGAATTAGAGGGGGGGGGGAAGTATCTTACAGGGATGTTAATGTAAATGGCTAATTGAATAGTTGATGCAGTTTTCATCAACTATTCCATTAGCTGATAAGGGCACCTCCACTTTGAACTGTAGCAACAGGCCCAGGTCAGGGCTTTCTTGATAGAGGCAGGAGGGTGGGAGGGGGGGGGGGGGGGGAAAAGAGGTGACTAACCATTCACATCCCAGGACCTTACTATATTACTCTGAAAAATGGACAGTTACCAACAGGAAAGTTGGTTTCACCTGCGTTTTGGTATTACATTTCATAGTGTTCATTAATGTTAAGGGCAGCTTTAAACAATCTGGAAAAATTAAATGCATATACAAAAAGCTATTCTATTCTATTTGAAAAAAATGCAAATAAAACATGCATAGAAGCCTAAACAGAGGAGAGACACCTAGAAAGTGCTGTTTCCAATGTTGCAATTCTTGTGACTGTCTCATCACTCTTGACATTTGGGGCATTCTTTGCTAAACCTTGGCTCCTGGAGTCAAGTGATTCTGCAGACTTCAGTATTTATTTATTTATTACAGGAAAACTAAAGAGCAAGTTTGTCACCCACAGCATAGTGGTAAGTTTGAAAATAGCATATACCGAGTGCTCAAAAATAGGAAGCAGGGTAAAAAGCAGTCAATTCAGATTTGATCACGGCAAGAGTCAGCAAACAAGAAATAATTCTTTAAATAGCTTTGATGCAACTGCCACTAGAATACTCAGCTTACAAGAAAGCGAGTGACTAACTAGAAGAAATCAAAGTGACAATGACATCAGAAGGCTGGAAGCAATTATTTGATTTAAAAAACTGAAACTACAAATAGTCCTGCAGCACCTGAGAGACTAACAAAAAACGTAGAAAGGTGCTGCAGGACTATTTGTTTAAGATTTGTCAGTTACAAACTAACAGTTACCCCTCTGAAATTATTTAAGAATTCTATTAATGTCTGTACTTTCCACTAAGCCTTGACTCCTGAACTCTAAGAAAATAAATACTGCAGAAGCAACCATGTAAGATATCTATATTTTATAATATAACAGTGAAACAACATGCACGTTTTGTAACTATTTTCTTTATTAATTCCTTAACCCCACTGTGCAGGGATCAGCATGAGCGTCCATCTGCTCTACAATTGCTGCAGCATCCCTTCATGAAGGGAAGACAATGAACTTTTCAAAACATCTGCCAAACTAATATACATTTTCCATTCATATCTCTTTCTAACAGTACAACAGGGTAATTTGCATTTGAATTGAAATAGGAGTATAGTAATTTACTAGATCTCAGCAGTCAGCCAAACAGTGGAAAGCACCTGTGAGACTGCAATATAATTTAACTAGTTTGATTTGTCCTGTGACATGCTTATCAGGGCTGGGGAATTTAGATTGCCATTTATTCAGTAAACAACTTTTTTTCCTGCAAAGATTAAATGTTTAAACAAAAGCCATGACATTGTTTTCAACTTGAAGAGGCTTAAAAAGAAGCTATTTTATAAAAATGGAACTGGGGGATTCCCATTTTTTCTGTGAATATGTAAGTGGTGAAATAGCTAATATTATCCAAAAGCATCAAAGAGTTCTGTACATGCTGCTCAGGTGTATTTCCCAAACAGAATTCACCAGTTCATTAAATGTGACTGTGGAAATCACTTGGAAAAATCAGAATTTACTTTATATACAGGTCAGAACAATACACAGTTACAAGTACAAAGCAGCTTTCAGAAGGGTCCATTTAATATTACTTGGATACAGAACAGCAAGTTCCAGCACACACATAATTTGGAAGTCTTTTACTGCTGGTGATTTATCAAAAATTAATTGGCAAGAGATATCTGCTCTATATATGTACTAGTCTGTTAACTTCAGTAATTAACATTTCCTGTTCGCTCTCGGAATACAAATGCCATAAGAGGCTTTATTCCTCTTTTCTCCTTGGACTGGTAAACTGACTTTGCCATTTTGAAATTGTCACTTGTTTATATTACCATTGAATCTGTATGTTTGATGGGTAAAATCTTGAAGGGGACGATCTGAAGTGTGACTACAATTACAGTATTAAAGAGAAATTCCTGCATGCTGTAGAAGATGACCATCCTTTACTGGGACTGATGTATGGTCTTTGGCCAGATTAAAAAAAAAATTTTTGGAATGTGGATCTAGGTCACCTAAAAACAAGACTAGGGATTTTTTGAATGTATAAGATGTAATGTTGTGGGTGTAAAGCAGAAAAATAAAGCAGGAATCAAATATATGAGAGAACAAGTAACTACTAAGAGGTATTGAGTCATTAAGTTATTCTGAGCTGAAAATAGTAAAATTTCTGTCTTTTGTACAAATTGAAATTTATAGAATGCCAACCGTTGCAGTTGTCTCACTTCTCTAATAGAGGTATATTTTATTCTACAAGTGTCTGGTTCTAAACATTAACATTTACTCACTTCTGAATATTTTATCATAAGTGGTTTAGGAGCTAAGTCTCAGTTTCAAAAGGGACTTAAACACAAAGGAGCCAAAATCCCACTGAATATCAGTAAGTCTTAGGAGAGATTTAGGCTCCTAAATGTGTACATCCCTTTTGAAAATAGGCTTTAGGAACACAAACACATTTTACCTTTAGTAAACTAGGTATCTGGTCTCACCACCTCTATGCACTAATGCCAATCAGCAGCATTTAAAAATAATTAGTTAGGTCCTCAACAAACTTGAGAGTCACTCATCAAGGTAATAAGTTTTGATAGCTCATTTCTAAACCTTTATAATGCATTCTTCTGTCAATTTTCTCTGCATACATGAAAGCCAAGATTCTCATCATCACTTGAATCTTACAAATGAGACACTAAACCTCAAGTATCTCAAGAGCTGGCAAACTTTATCATGCACAATTCGGAAGTATAGATTAAAAATCTCAGAGTAGCCGTGTTATTCTGTAACTTTAATTAGTCCTATAGCACCTTAGATACTAACATTTATTTAATATAAAGTATCCTGAGATTTCATGGCAAAACCCACTTCCCAAAAGCTCAGGATATTTTCTCTCTCTCTATATATATTTTGTGTCTCTGAGGTGCTAAAGGACTACTCGTTGCTTTTTAAATAAGATTAAATCAAGGAATCCCATGGCATCTTAATCTAAACATTTATTTGGGCAAAAGACAGACAGACACAGACACACAGAGAACCAGGGCAAATGAGGCCAATTCAATCATAATGGATGTGGTCCACTCCTAACAACTGATAGGTGGAACCCTATACTGTGACCTAACATGGCACATTTTCCATGATATACAATTCCCTCTTTGTATTAGGGAAGTCTTCAAAAAGACAGCAAAGTAAAGATGATCTTTAATTTCACATTAAATGATAATTAGGTACCATTTATATTAAATACTAATGGACAAGGGTGCACTGGAGTAAGCAGTATGTATTAGAAGAGAAAGGTTAGGTTTTTCAACAAAATCACTACATCCTCCTGGAAAATTTTCCAATAAAAGCTTAAATAAAATCCCACATGCTCTGGTGACATCTGCAAGTGTTTTAGCACCTGCTTAAACCTTCTGTTATTCAAAGAAAATTTTAGAGCTTTAGAATATTTATTTAAAAAACTGTTCAAGTTTGTTATTCTATTTTCTTAAAGGAGCTAAGATTTTTAAGTTAAATTTCATCCACCAAGTTAAAGATACAACAGCACATGGTTTTAGAAAGAAAAGCACTGGAACTCCATCAGTCACTTATGGGAAATGATATATAAATATTATGCAACTTTACACCAGTATAACGGCACACATATTAATGGTTATACCAGTCCAATTACACCGCTGAAAAACCTACCCTCAACTGACAGTTATACTGGTACAAAAGTTGTGTACAGCATAGACCAAGCCAAACAGTCAGAGAAGTGCAAGGAGTGGGGTGGGAGAAGAGTTGCAAGATTATTGTAGAGCAGATTGTAATACTTCTACCCTTACTTCTGTGCTGTTTTGGTGGCAGTGCTGCCTTCAGAACTGGGCAACTGCAGAGCAGCAGCTGCTGGCTAAGGAGCCCAGCTTTGAAGGCAGAACCATCACCAATATCATAGCAGAAGTAAGGATGACATGGTATGGTACAGCCAGCCTTACTTCTACACTGCTCCTGGCAGAGAACTGCTTTCAGAGCTGGGTGCCTGGTTAGTTAATAGCTGCCAGTCTCTGGGCACTCAACTCCAGGGGCAGTGCAGAAGTAACTGCCTCAATACTCTGATCCTCCTAAAACAACTTTGTCACCACCTTGCAACTCCCTTTTGAGTCAGCCTCCCCCCGCCCCCATTTGAGAAATGCTGGTCTCTCCCCCATGAATTGTGTGTAGTATAAGGTGAAGTACAGACAATATCTAATTTCACAGTCCATGACAAGTTTTTCATGGCTGTGAATTTGTTAGGACCCAAGTATAGCTACATGATTCACTAAAAAGGAAAAAAGCTTTTAAATAATTATTTTGGACTTGAAACCCCACCAGTGTCTCCTTCATGTGCCCTACTACAGATTATTCATTTTGGCTATAACAACTTTTTAAAGCTTGAGCTATCCTGAGTAAAAAGCAACATTATATATTGTCATTTTAATCTCATTAGAATCAGACAATTTCTTTAAAATGCCAGTTCAACTATTTTGCATCACTTTTCAAATGCAAGATTAAAGAAGTTATTAAATACAGGTATATACTCAGACCAAGTATTTTCACAATTTTTCATAAAACACACGTATCAACCTTCTTCTACTGTGAATCCCAGCCAGGGACTTAGAACCAGTAGTTCTTACACATATCCACCATCCTTTGAATTTGTTATGATCTTTCAAAAGCAATGTGAATTGTGCAAGATCCAGAGAGAATTACTATACCAGCTACAGTGTGGAGATATTATGGGGGAGGGGAGAAAAGGGGAGGAGGAGAAATCAATCCGTTCAGGGCCATCTTATACATTTATAACGGACTGATTTAGTCAGCTTTAGTACTCCCTAGAACAGCAGAAGAGTGATGCAGGCATGCTTGTAATTCTGCTTTGTTGGAGGAAGAATACTTTTAAAACTATGAATTAGTATATTTCAATTACAGATAAAATAGCTATAATGTGACACTTCCAACAAGCCCATGAAGGGTATTTAATTGAACTTTACACAATTACATGAGCATTAATACACACTGTGATATGGAAAATACAAAGTCCCCACTTTGTTCATATCAAACGAAAAGAGGGCACTATTTTTTTTTTTTTTTAAAGATACCCAATTTCTAAAACGTGCTTTTCTGGAGTTCTCTGCTGAGTTAAGACACTACTGTGAAAAATGTTAGGGAAGTTAAATGTTACTTTTCAAAAACAAAAGTGCTTTATGTTTACATTTGAAAAACCATTAATGTTTAGTCATTAAATCCAGGGGATTTTTCATAATTAATATTTACAAGACAAACTGGCATGATAAATATAAGAAATGGGACTGTTTCTGCCTGGTAGTGAGAGTGATGAGGCAAGGTATTTTATTAATAAATAGCTTTTACACAAGTTGTCTTTGAAAAAGACAAGTGAAGTTTTAATCTCATAAAAGGGATGTTTAAAAATGCAACTGGCTATTTTAACATGAAACATTTATCTACAATGAGCAGAAAGGCTATCTATATATACACACAGCACTTCAATTTTATCCAAATACCAAAAATACTAAACCACAGCAAGATACAGTACATTGTCTAGAGTACTTTAATTCAGTACTTCCACCATTATTAGCAAGGAGACTAAAGATTCAACATACAGTAGAATCTCAATCCACACACTTCAACATATCACAAAGAGATTTAATAGCTGAGCACTGTAGTGAGGTTTCAGATTAAGACTTCATTTTTACAAAATACATAGTGTATTTTCTAATATATTCACTCAACATTGTAACAAAACTATAATCAAAGTGAACAAAGTACATTGTGGTGTATTATATTTTTATTGCATTTTTTCATTCACTGATGGGACCAATGCTGATCCTGTAAACAGCTGGATCATGCTATTTATTCAAAGTTCAGTAATTTGCAATGGATTGCATTCAGCGTGAATTAGTGATATGTTGCTTTTTCTCCCCAGATCCACCTAATTTCAGAGAGCAAGACTTCAGTACAGAGATATACATATTTACACAATTATAATGCAAACTAAAAATAATCTTATTTGTGGATTTTTTTTTTTTTTACAAAGAAATTGAAATCACTGTTTGTTTCACATTAACCTAGAATAGCAACCTGTTGTCAATGTAGTTTCACAATCCCCCGAAAATCAATCTGAATTTATGTAAGTCATCACCTCAAGTGAAAATCTCTTGTTTTTTTCCATTTGCTTTAATCACCTGCCTGACATTTCATCTCCACATTATTAACATTAAATGCTATATTTATAGTAGAATATATTGCTGTATCCAGATTGGATGCATAAAATGCATTTCATGATACAGTTAATGTAACAGGCTTTCAAGCAAATATTGATACTTTTAAAAAAAGTATTTTAATACAATTTACTGTTATTTTATTTTCTACCTCTGCATATTAGTTTAGAACAGTTTACAGTGCTTACATTTGTCAACAATTCTTCAGACTTAGTGCTGTTTTGAACAGGAGACAAACTTAAGAGTTAGAACATATCCAACAATGCAAACAAGTGTAGTAATGTTGAAATATATATTTTTCTGAATGTAGAAAAATTCAGAGCTGTTAAGGGTAAAGATCTGTATCCTATATTTCCATGGGCAAAGGCTCAGTGTGGACCTAGATATATTATTTTTTTCAATGTAAATGTTTAGATTTAAAAAATAGTGTCCACTGTTCAACTACAACTTAGTTACAAGCTTTTGCATTACTGGAAACTGAGTATTACATAGTAATTGATATACCTGTAGTTACATAATATAGCAACTACAAACTGGTAGATACTGAACAATATTGTGGTTTAAAGCATTTTATTTAACAATGGAACTAAAGGGCTAGTGTTTGCAACCAATTACACCAAGCACTAGCTGCATGTACAGATGATTTAGCAAAACTTCATTTTTTCTATATTTTTTAAAATCAAAACAATCACTAGGAACCAGCTTTTGCTATCGCATAATGAATATATGTTGAATTCATTAATAGCTTATTAATGATATTAAGCACATTAATGATATTAAGCACAATCACAGAGTTATGTAACTGTCAGCTGGTAAAACGGAACTGTAGTATTGGCTTTCAACAAAAATGATATATAAACATTCAAGCCTCTTATTTCTTCTAAAAAGACAGAAGACTGCAAACAGTATATAAGCCATATTGTGACACTTGCAGACAAAGTGTATACTAGTGGTTTAATTGGAGTAATTTTTTTCCACAGCTGAAAAACAAAACAAGTCATCTCCAATTTTGTAACTAATATCACAAGTACAAAGCACATAGATTCAGTGGTAACTATTTTATTGTTGAAATATAAAGGAAAATTGGGATATAGTTTAACGCTTATTTATTGTGAAGACAGCATTCTCACCTGTAAAAGAAATATGGCATCACACACAAGTACACTTTTTGGAATTCAGAACATGGCTGTTATTCTGAAATGCTAATGGAAACAGTGATCTCTGTTTACTATTAAAATAACTTATGGTATTAAAGTTTAAAAAACAACTTACTAATTTTTCACTATAAGTTTTTATGACTTTCAGTTCTTAAATCACATTAATCTACGTAATCATTAAGTAACAGCTCTGCCTATATTACTGCATCAAGCCAATACATTTAAATGCACTTCACATCAAAAAATTATGTAAACTTTTATTCTTCTTTTCCTTCAGAAAGCTAAGGGTGCATTTCAGCAGTCAATCTGGTCACGATCAGCAAAATGAGGCTGAAAATCCTTTATTTGCCTCATTGGTGATGCTCTCTATGGATGCTCATACATGTTACTGGATTACCCACTCTAGTGAAGTGCCCTTTTAAACAGCTTCCAATAAGGCCTACAGTTCAAGATAAACATGACAAAGTGTCACCTTTGTTTAGATTACTGATGGACTCTGACACAAGATAAAATAAAGTTATGTATATTTTGTTATACTTACAAGCAGCTCCAATCCTGAGTATTTATGGTATATCTAAACATACAAAAATGTATGTACATTTTTCTCCACTTTCTTGTAAACAGTTGTCAGTATACTGTTTTTAATCCCTTTATCTTTGAAACATGCAAATCATACATACAGTATAAATACACAAGAAAACAATTACACTCATTCAAAAGCTAAGCAACAAAAATGGTGGCTGTAGTTTTCAAAATTATAAATAATCAATGCTTGAGGCATCCTAGACACCTGAAAGCAGATGATCATTCTACAGTTCTTAGCTGCAGTTGTAGAAATACTGAGATTTTTGCACCTTCCATGCTATTACAGTATTTATAACACTATTGTATGTGGAGATAAAGACTTGTTTACTATACCTCTTCAGAGTGAAGGATAAAGCAGCACTTACATATACTGAAACCGTGGCAACAACAGTTGGTGTTGCTACTGCTAGATTAGGAAGTTTTCCATTCTAACAATTCTTAAATTAAAAAAATTATATAAAGGAAAAAGTGACCTAAACAATTGATTACATATTCATTCCTTGGGCACTTAACAGCGAATCCAGCATGTCGAATGTATCTTTGTAGTCCATATGCTGGCTGTTTGTACTGTACTCGTGACTGGCATCAGGACCGTTCTCCACTGGCTTCTTGTCCAGTTTCACGAGGGTGCTGAGATGTCCGTAGCCCACCTGGTATGTGACAGGGGGAGGAGGGGGTAAGGGAAGGTTAAAAACAGAGTTGTGAGAGGATACATACTGCTTAACAGAGGAGGAAGAACTAGATGAACTACCTGAACTTTTGGAACTTTTGCTCATTTTGGAGTGGTGGTTGTGAGAAGCATCATTGCTGTGCAACTTCTTTCGTGAAGAGCCGGAACTAGAGGAATTACCATCACTACTCAGGCCAACAGGACTCTTCAAAACAGCTGGTGTTATTCCATCAATGTTATTTTTACTGCTACCACTATGTGAATGCTTGTGACTGCTACTGTGATGGCGATTTGTAGAATGTTCTTTGTGCTTTTCCTTATGGTCTTTGCTAACAAGCGGACTCGAGTGCTTGCTTTTTCCACTGCCCTCATCCGACGAACTATGTCTTTCTGAAGAAACTTTAATTTTCACTTTCAGATCTTCTTTACTAGAACCCTTTTCTGCAGATGGGATTGGTATTCGCAGTTTGAGTGATCCACCCTTTTCTTTTTTATCAGACACATGTTTTTCTGGTTTCTCTGCATTTGCAACAGGAATTTTCATTTTAATAGGCGACGTTACAGAACTGCTACTGGCTGCTTGTGGTTGGATGTGCTTTTTATGTTGCTGTTCTATTTGGGTAGCTACATAATGTTCCCTTACATCCAGTTCAAGCGTTTCTAGTTTGCGTTTCTCTCTGTATTTATCCAAGGACATTTTTTGAGGAATTACAGGAGCAGCAACCTGTCCATGGTGTTTGTTTCCCAACTTGTGAGCATAGTCTTGTTTACCAGTGGAATGCTCAGTAAGTTTTTCAGTTCTGTGATGTAATCCAGAATGCAACTGTACAGAAGTTCCTGGTTGAAAGTTCAGATTGTACTGATTACCAGGTAATGAAGTTTCCTGTTTCTGAGAATATATTTGTTCGGTCCTTGTTTGATCTTGATGTTGAGGCCATTCCTGGTGCGATGCCAAACTATATGAGGTACTTGGCATTCCTGTAGTTAATATTGCCAAGTTTTCAGGTGCATGACTATCTTGAACAGACATACTCCCTGAGTTCAGAGGTAATGGTGCAGGAAAGGTCGACGTTGATGGTTTTTGGAAGCTTGGGTTGGCAGATACACCAGTAACAGTATCCACCAAAATGGAATTCTGGACCAAAGATGAACCAAGAAGAGAATTCTCAGACACCTGTCCATCACCTTTCGGTTTCTTAGCAGCCTGATTAGCCTATATGAAAAGGAAAGGAGTAAGAACAGAAACTTAGAAAATATACACAAATAAAAATTACCTAATGTCTGCAAACCGGATAAAATACGGTGGAGTTCATGGTTTCAAGTTTTTTTTCAACTGTAAAATACCACAATACGGAATTGCAGAGTGATACAATTATGCATACACTGCTAGGGAAAAATTCAGGAAGCTGACCATATTACTTTTAGGGTTGTGGGAATTACATTTTATGACAAATTACTTAGTCAACAAGTTCTTACCCTCCAGTTACGAATCCTCTTCAGCCTGCTAGGTGTTTTCTCTAGTATTTGCAGAAACTCATGCGTTAGCTCTGGGGAAAAACCAATAACCTCTTTTTACACTTGAATCAATAACATAATCACTGGGCTTGTCTACTCAGACAGATAGCACAGGCAAGCCATGGTGCACATTTATAGAACTCTAGGTTGTTATACAGTAACTGGTTGTGTGGATTCTGCTACCTCTGTATATCAAAAGAGACACTGGAACGTTTAATGCATGCTAGAAGGGTCCATAGGGTGACAAGTGTGCTGTGCATGCACACCCTACTTTGTCATGCATTACATTTCTGTGTATACAAGCCCCAAATTCTCCTGCATCTCAAAAGTAGTAAAAGTGCACAACTTTAAATCTTAATCCACCCTTCTACAAAGAACTTCAAAACCAGATTACAAAGGGAAATAGAACTGCAATTCATTTGCAAATTCAATACAATGCAATTAGGACTGAATAAGGATTTAGATTGGTTCTCTTACTACAGAGGCAATTTTCCCTCTCGGTATTCACACCACCTCATCAGCTGTTGTGAGTAAGCAACATTGACCCTAACTTAACTGGTCTCATTAACACGGGTTAGGTGAAACACCAAGAGCGACAGGCAATGCACAAGGGGGAGGGGAGGGGTATGTGTGCTCCCAAATGCCATGGACGGGAGGGGCAAGGAGCCTAGCAGAAAGTCTGGGCTCCCTGCCTGCCCCACCACTGCTGGTAAATGCAGGGGTGAAGGCAGACCTCAGCTGCAGACACTGCCCTCCAAGTCCTGCTAGTCCCCTTGTGGAGGAAAGAGGTTGGGTGGTAGCAAAGCAGGGGTGCGGAAGGGGCAGGGCCCAGGGAGTTGTCCTGGCCCTTCCCAGGGCTGGAGGGGGCAGTTTCATGTGGCCAGTGACTATGCCTATTCCACCTCACAGGGTCTAGAGCTTGGGCTCCAAACTCAGCCCAGAAGGCTACACTGTAATTAAATAGCCCCCACAATCCAATCGACCACAAACAGAAGTGGACCAGCAATGGGTGTCTAATTGCAGCACAGGCATACCCTCAGAGACCAGGACCCAGGTAATCAACAATAGGTACAAAGGGTGTAGAGTCTAGTAGGGGCAAAGAAAGTGAGGGAGTCCCCTCTTGAACAGAGAGCCTGTAGCAGACAGCAAGTGCAAGAACTGAGTGAACTGCCAGGGCAAGGGGAGTCTGGCTGCAGAGAGTTCAGCAGGGAAGGAATGCAAGTGATTTAAATACAAAGGCACCAAGTTCAAGAAAGCTCACAAAATAAATAAAATCCAATGTATCTAACAAGCATACCCTAAATGTAGGCAATATTAAGTTGCTGAAGAGTAAAAATGCAGACAGAAGATCAGCAGCAGGGTGGCAGCTACCCGTATTACTCTAAGTGCAACATGTATTACCACCTACAGGTGCTCTACATGTGCATGCAGCACAAGCAAATCATGGCCCTGAAACAGAGTATGTGATCTTGAGGCAAGACTGGCTGAACTGGATGAACAAAGAGATAAGCAGTTACACATAGGAAATTTTCAGGGACTAGAGAGGGGCAAATAGGAGGGTCCTCCGAGTATCTACACTGGGACCTGTGTCATTCAACATATTTATTATTATCTGGAAATGAAAGAGAAGACTGAAGTGGCAAAGTACACAGGTGATAATTTCCTTAAATAATTTTGCAAGTCCAAAGCTGAGCACAACTTGTTATAGGGGGAAATCTCACAAAACTGGTGATGAGGCAACAAAATGGCAGATGAAATTCAACATTGATAAGTGAAAAGAAATGCACATTGGAGAAAAAGTATCCCAACTCTCACGCCCCCTCCTCTCTCCATATATACTAAATGGGTTCTAAATTAGCTCAAGAAAAATCTTGGCATCATGGATAGTTTCTTTAGACCATTTCTATTGTTCTTTGCTTCTAACAGTTCATGTAAAGGTGCCAATAACGTCAAATTAGTCAGAAATTTCCTGTAGTAGTAAAGCGGCCCTAAGCATCAGTGGGCAATAAAGCTAACAGAAGAGAAGGTTACTTACCTGGTACAGTAACTGAGGCTCTTCAAGATGGTTGTCCTTGTGGGTGCTCCACTTTACGAGTTTTCAGCACTGCTGCGCCTTTAGTTGGAGATTTAAAATAGCAGTGCCCTCAGTCACGTGTCTCTCGTAAAGGCTACTGCACTTGTACAGCCAACCAACCCTTCAGTTCCTTCTCTGCACAGAAATACATGAGTTCCAATGTAGAGGGGAGGAAGGGTAGGTGGTGAAACACTCACTGGGACAATCATCTTGAAGATCTTCTGTTACTGCTCCAGGTGAGTAACTTTTTTTAATTTGAGGAGTGTCCCTGGAGGTGCTCCACCTTAGGCGATTATGAAGCAGTGCTCTTGCCTGGTGGACGGAGCTCCGGTAAGTCAGTATGGACCATGGACAATACAATACATCCAAATACAGCGTCAATGGTATAAAGTCGTGTAAATGTGTAAGCTGAAGCTCATGTAGGAGCTCCGCAAATGTCTATGATAGGTACATTTTTTAAAATGCTGTGGAAGCTGCCATCGCTCTAGTAGAATGTGTCTTTATAGCTGTTGGGGGCTCAAGGATAAGTATAAAGTATGAGAGGCGGATACAATCCCCTATCCATTTGGATAACGTAAGTATGGAGATGAGCATGAACTGTATTCTCTCTGGAACAGCTATAAAGAGTCTGGTAGACTTCCAAACGATTTTGTCCTTTGTAAGTAGAAGGCTAATGCCTTACTGGCTTCCAGCATGAAGCATGGTTTCCCTGTTGTTGGCCTGAGGCTTGGGAAAGATGACCAGAAAGTATATGGACTCATTGCAGTGAAAATGAGGTAGACATCGTGGGAAGGAATTTAGGGTGCGGGCAGAAGATGACCTTGTCCTTGTGAAACATGGAATAAGCAGGATCAGTCATCAGGGCACCTTGTTCACCCACTCTGCGTGCCAAAGTAATGGCTACTAATGCCTGCTTCATGAATAAGTGCAACAGGGAGCATGTGGCCATGGGTTCAAAGGGGCTTCCTCATTAGTGCTCTGAGTATGAGGTTTAGGTCTCATGCTGAAGTTGGGCCTGTGGTTAGAGGGTACATGTTTTGTAGCCCCTCAAAGTGTTTAGCTGTGGGATGTGCGAACATGGCCAACTCACCAATCGTGGAGTGCAATGATGTAACTGCAGTGAGATGCACTCTTACAGAGCTGAGGGAGAGCCCTGGCTGCTCAAGACCTTATAGATACTGTAAAATTTCCAGAAGGCCAACTATTGAAGAAAAGAATTTGTGAATCACACCAGAAGGCGAATCTGTGCCACTTATCAATGTACTTTCTTGTAGCTGGCCTATGAGAATTCAAGAGAATCTCTTGCACAGCATCTGAACACCTTGATTCTAGAGAGGTCAGTCAGCGATGAGCCATGCTTGTAGATGAAGGTTCTGGATATTGGGATGATGAAGCCCATCTCCGTCCTGAGTGAGGAGTATGGAAACTGGAGGGAAACGCCATGGAGAAGCTTGGATCATTATCAGGTAAGGGAACCAAATCAGTCTAGGCCAGTTTGGAACTACCAGTATGACAATGGCTCTGTTCTGTTTTATTTTCAAAATTACCTTGTGGAGCAAGAGCAGTGGTGGGAAGGGATACATGATCGTTCCGCCCCACTTTATCCTGAATGTGTCCCCCAGAGACTGGGGACCCAGTACTTTGCTGCATTTGGTGGTGGTGTTGTTTGCAGAGGTCTATAGTGCGATGTCCCCAGCGTTTGAACACCAGTCTCAACGTGCTCTGGTTGATTTCCCATTCATGGTTTAAGGTAAACAGTTTGCTGAGATTGTCTGTCAGGGCATTCTCCCTGCCTGTAATGCACCATTCCCAAAGGTGGACAGTTTCTCAACATAGTTGGAAAAAGCGGTCTCCGTCCTGGCGATCAATGTAAAACTTAGCTGTCAGGCTGTCCCTAAATATGTGTAATGATTTGTCATGGAGGAGGCTGGTAAAATGTTGCCAGGCACTGCAAACCGCTCAGAGTTCCAAGAGGTTGATATGAAGTTTGGATTCCTCTGGTGACCATTGACCTTGGACAACTTGTTGACCAATGTGCGTTCCCCACCCTAATATTGATGTGTGCATGGTTATTGTGACCAATGGAGGTGGGAGGTGAAAAGGTACTCCCCCTTGCAGGTGTTGTCTACCTCTGCCCACCAGGTGAGAAATTCTTTCACCATGACTGGCATTTGCTTATTTGGTGAAACTGGTGTTTGTATACAGTGTGAAGCCAGGCTTGTAATGGTCTCACATGTAGGCAGGCATGTGTTACAATGAATGCAGCCACTGCCATGTATCCCAGGAGCTGAAGACAGAGTTCTGCAGCTCTGGCGAGTGGCAGTGATGCAATCGCAGTTGTGCAGTTGAGTTTGGCCACTATGAATTTGAGGGTTTTTGTTGGGGTCAGAGAGCATTTTTGAAGATTAAGTTGCTGTCCCAGTTTGTTGAATAGTGCTCTGGTGGTTGTCACCACCCATTGTGCATCCTGAAAAGATGACCCTTTCAGTAAACAGTCATCCAGGTATGGGAAGAAAATGACTCCTCTTTGGTGAAGGTGTGCTGCGGCCACCGCTAAGACCTTAGAAAAAACCTGTTGGTTCTGTGGAAAGTTCAAAGGGGAACACAGTTTATTGAAAGTGGTGGTGATGCACTGTGAATTGTAGGAAGCATCTGTAAGCTGGGTGTATCAAGATGTGGAAGTATGAATCCTGTAGGTTGAGGGTGGACAGCCAGTCTCCCTTCTCTATGGCTGGTATCACCATGATGAAAGTCAAGATTTTGAAGCGCTGTGCAAGGACAAATCTCTATTGAGGCTGCATAAATCTAGGATTGGTCCCCATCCTCTGCTTGTTTTTTTTGTGAGAAAGCAGTGATGTAAAAACCCTTCCCCCTGTGCTGTGTTGGTACATGTTCTATCGCGCTGAGCTGGAGACGATGTTCTATTTCTTGCAGAAGCACACTCTGGTGAGATGGGTTCCTGACGAGGGATGGGAAACGATGGTGGGGAGTAGATAAGAACAGGATATAGTAACCATTGAACACTATTTCTAAAATCCACTTATCACAAGTGATCAGACATCACCAGATACAACACCAATCTGTTCCGAAACTGAGTATGGAGGAGAAAAGAAAGTCTTAAGAGAAATTGGGGCTGACCTGCCCTCAACCAACAGTTCAAAATCCCTGTCTTGAAGTTAATGATTGTGACAACACTGGTTGTTCAGACAACTGCCTGAACTTACTCTGGCGCTGTTTACATCTGCTGTCAAAATATCTCTGGGGCTGAGAGAAGGAGGTTGCTCAATACTTCTAATTAAATGTTCTACCCTGCTTCCTTTTTGTTGCAGGTACGGTTTTCAAGGTACTCAAGGATTCAAGAGCTATGTAATGCTGTATCTGTTGACTCTGCAAACAGTTTAGTACCCTGGAATGGAAGGTCCTCTACTGTGGCTTGCACCTCCTTCGTGAAACTGGACAGCTGTACCCAGGAGGACCTCTTCATAACCATGGCTGTGGAGATAGATCATGCTGCTGTATCAGCTGAATCGAGTGTGGCCTGGAGGGCTGCGTGTGAAATGAGAGCCCCTTCGTTCATGTTGGACTTGAACTGTTCCCTTTTATTGTCTGGAAGGGCTGTTCAATAAAAGGTGTCATCTGCTCAAACATGTTGTAGGTCTATTTCATGAGCAGTGCTGTATAACAGGCTATCCTCAGTCGGAGGGTAGCAGAGAAGTAGGCTTTTCTCCCCAGGAGGTCAAGCTTGTACCATTCTGTCATAGGGTGTGGCGAAAGCAACTTGATTTCCTGTCTGATTGACAGCCTGTATCACCAGGGAATTGGACTTTGGATGGGAGAATAAAAGGTCTGCCTCCTGTGGTGCGACAGTATTTTTTGTTGGACGTTTTGCAGGTCGGTGGGATGGTGGAAAGTGTCTGACATTGTTTTTGCTGGGTCCATGAGTGGTGTTCATTGGTAGCGCCACCTTAGCAGCTGGGGAGGCATGTAAAATGTTTGTTAACTCGTGCTCAGTCTGGCAAGTTAAGTGATATGTCCAGGGCATCCACAATGCATCTGTACAGCTCCTGGAATGACTTGAAGCCATCTTCGGAAGTTGGGTTGGCAGAATTCGTATCGTCTTGCGACAAAGACAATACATGGGTGAGTGTTGGGGAGAGCCTGGTGTTGACTCATATCTCAGATTCCTCTTCTTCCTCTGACCTCAAGAGGGTGGTGGAGGTCTCAGGAGACATTCGGGACCTTGATGCAGGGGTTCTCTGCTGTTAAAGCTGGGCTTGCTGTTGCCTATATGCAGCCCAGGGATCCCAGTATGGCCAGCTGGAAGGGGCTGGTAAAGGTGGTGGTAACCACAGCGGTTGCCACTGAGCAGGATGCTGCACTGGCTTTGGTGACAAGTGACTTGGTATGTACACAGTAACTGAATCATAACTGGCTAGTGACAGAAGAGGAGCGGATCCTGATGGTATCACAGGCAGAGAAAACCGAGACGTATTCAGCATGCCATCAGTGCCAAACAATGGTGTTCCCAGCATTGAGGTTACTATATCTGCAGCTGTGGTGAACTGTTCCGGTGCCTGTATGCTTGGTGTTGGCCCCGGCACTGGTACAGTCTGTGGCAGGGGCTTGGCTGACTGAACTGACCTCTTGCTGAGATCCAGTGGTGCCGTGTGCTTAGCTCGAGCCTGTGAGGTGGAATGCTTGGTTTGAGGTGGTGGTGCTGATTGCTTACTCTGCACCAAGGGTGCAGTTGGTGGAAGCATTGCTGGATTCAGTGCTGATGCTGACCGCTGATTTGACGGTGCCATGGATGATTTTGTCAGTGCCAACAGAGCTGACTTTGACTTGGAACGTGCTGAGGTCTTAGAGCTAGACCGAGTCTGGTCTTTCACCACTTGGGTAGTCTCGGTACCGGACATACCTGGAACTTCACTGTCCAGTGCCTTGTGCATCACCAGTGCCAAGACTGATTTCTTTAAAAGTAAGAGCTTTTTCTCAGGAGACTGACCCTAGAGGATGAATTAGAGCACTTTTTGGCTTGATAAGTCATATTATCTGGGAGGCTGGATAGCTCAGTGGTTTGAGCATTGGCCTGCTAAACCCAGGGTTGTGAGTTCAATCCTTGTGGAGGCCATTTAGGGATCTGGGGCAAAAATTTGTCAGGGATGGTACTTGGTCCTGTTGTGAAAGCAGGGGACTGGACTCGATGACCTTTCAAGGTCCCTTCCAGTTCTAGGAGATAGGCAATCTCTATTAATTAGAGGGTCTCTGAGGACTTCAGAGCTCACATCAGATGAAAGATGCTTGGGTGGTGTGGGAAAAAAATCAAATAACTCCAATTGTGTCTAAAGGGGGGACTGCAGGAAATCAAAACTCTCTAAAAGAAAACTGCTGTAAGGGTTAAAAAGTTTTCCAGGCCTCTCTCCCTGTAACAGAGAGAAATCAAATTAACTCTAATCAAGACCCTTACAATGCCTATCAAGTTCATGGATACTCCTAGTCTGTCACAATTTGTCATGTAAACCCTTATCTTTGTCACAGTTTGCCTTGTAGACTTCTCCACTCAAGTTCTGATGTGGCTTTGTACTGTAAAACTTACTTCTAGCACTCCTGGTGTGAACAGAAACATCTCAGAGTACTTCTGCTGAGACTTTGATATGTTAAAGAAAAACAATCAACAACTGAACTGTCTGAACATACTGTATAAAGAGTCCCTGAATCTGTCTCTCAGGGCTGCTTTCACTCTTGGAAGTGACAGCCTGCATGCATGCATCATAAAGTTTTTCCTTCTAGGTTTCTCTCCTGCCTCACTGATTTGACCTCCGGCCTCGGACCCTTCTGGGGGCTTTGTACCCCAGGGGAATGAGATTTCCCCCACAGTGGCAAGGAGTGTTTAGGGTCAGACATGGGCTGTACTGCTTTCTCCATTGGCATAAGTTTAAGTTGGAGTTCTCTGGTCTTTCTGGTTCTTACAGTATGGTCACTTGCCCATTGAGTGTCCCTGCCTGAGGCAGCACACACACTGAGCATGGCTGTCCGATATGGGTATTGACAACATACATGTTAGACACCACTTAAAGCCTGGTGAACCAGGCATGTCCTTAGGCCACATTAAAAAAAAGGTTCACTAATCTTTAACAACTGCAACACTTAACTAACTGGTAACTTATAAAATGACTAATAAATTCAAAACATTTTCAAAGAGTATGCAGGGCAAATGCAGGTTCCAATCTGGCCAATGGCAGCAGAGAAGGAACTGAGGGGTCGGTTGGCTGTGCAGTAGCCATTACGAACAGCGCGTGCTGGCTGCTCATGTGTGCAGCTGACTGAAGGCACAGCTGTCTTAAATCTCTGACTAAAGGTGCAGCGGTGCTGCAAACACCTACGGTGAAGTGCCCACAGGGACACTCCTCGAAGAACATTAGAAGCTGTTAGGAAAGAGATCCAAAATAAGACAAGGAAATGTTATATTGCCACTACATAAATAAATGGTGCTCCTATATCTTGAATATTTTACCCAGTTCTGGCTACCCCATAGCAAAATGGATACATGGAACTGGATAACATTTAGAGAAGGGCAACACAGAGGATCAAGGGGACAGAACAATTTCCACATGAGCAGGAAAAGAGATCAGGGATATTGATCTTAGAAATAAGATAATCAAGGGAGGAGGTGATAGAGGTCTCAATCAGAAATGGTGTTGAAAAAGTGTACTCAGAAGTTGAGACCCTTTTCTACAAATACACAAATCAAGTGCCAAACAAATTAATAGGCAGCAGGTTTAATACAAAAAACAAAAACAAAAAAAAACCACACAGTACTTCTTCATACAACACACCATTAACTTGTGAAACTCTGATTTGGGATGTCACAAATTTCATGCAGGATATGTCTATTGATGGCTATTAGCCAAGATGGTCAGGAACACAACTCCCTGCTCAGGGTGCCCCATAACCTCGAACTACCAGAACATGGAAATAGGAAACTGTGGTGGATCACTCAAAAATAGTCCTGTTCCGTACACTCTCCCTGATGTTATGGTACTGGCCACAGTAGAGACAGGATTCTGGGCTAGGTGGATAATTTGCATGACCCTGTGTAGCAGCTCTTATATGCCTCATCTTTGCAGTAGTAGAAGCTAAATATAACTGACTTACGTATTTACAAATTTTCTGATGAAAATATGTAATGTTTAAGGATGCTGTATGCAGTTTTGAGGGTCTTAAAGAAGAAGCATAAAATGGAAAGACTGTTACTGTTTCTCTCTAACTTCTTGTTATCCAGATCTGAAATGGCCACACGCATTACAAGAAGCAGCTTGGGATGTTTGGCAATTGTATTTGGAACAAATCAAAAGTACTTCAAAGGTCTCTTCATAAATATAATTCCAAGCAGCCCTTTTAAGCACTGGGTATCTGTCACACTGAAAGCAGATTATTTAAAAAACACCATGGAGTGAAATTTTTGTAAGGGCAACATAGAGGTCAATTCATCTTATTCAGGGACAACAGAATGAAGGTCTTCAACATAAAACATTTCTCCCTTTGAAAAAAATCAGCAATATTACTTGAGGTTCTCAATCAAAATCTCAAGATTTTGTGCGCGCGCAAAATTTCTTGACATGTTAGCAAGTGGGAAAGGTCTTTTCAGTTAAGATATCCATGAAAGTTAGATGTCAGCAAGTCACCAGGTCCTGATGAAATGCATCCCAGGATACTCAAGGAGCTGATAGAGGAGGTATCTGAGCCCTTAGCTATGATCTTTGAAAAATCATGGAAGACAGGGGAGATTCCAGAAGACTGGAAAAGGGCAAATATTGTGCCCATCTATAAAAAGGGGAATAAGAACAACCCAGGAAACTACAGACCGGTCAGTTTAACGTCTGTCCCGGGGAAGATAATGGAGCAGGTAATTAAGGAAATCATATGCAAACACTTGTAAGGTAATAAAGTGATAGGGAATAGCCAGCATGGGTTTGTGAAGAACAAGTCATGCCAAACTAATCTGATAGCTTTCTTTGATAGGATGACGAGCCTTGTGGATAAGGGAGAAGCAGTGGATGTCATATACCTAGACTTTAGTAAGGCATTTGATATGGTCTCGCATGATATTCTTATTGATAAACTAGGCAAATATAACTTAGATAGGGCCACGATAAGGTGGGTGCATAATTGGCTGGATAACCGTAGTCAGAGAGTTGTTGTTAACTGTTCTACATCCTGCTGGAAAGGGATAACAAGTGGAGTTCCTCAAGGGTCTGTTTTGGGACCCGTACTGTTCAATATCTTCATCAATGATGTAGATATTGGGATAGAGAGTACGCTTATTAAGTTTGCAGATGATACCAAACTGGGTGGGGTTGCAACTTCTTTGGAGGATAGGGACATAATTCAAAATGACCTCAGCAAGTTAGAGAAATGGTCAGAGGTAAACAGGATGAGGTTTAATAAAGAGAAATGCAAAGTGCTCCACTTAGGAAGGAACAATCAGTTCCATACATACAAGATGGGAAGCGACTGTCTAGGAAGGAGCATGGCGGAAAGGGATCTAGGGGTCATAGTGGACCACAAGTTGAATATGAGTCAACAGGGTGATGCTGTTGCAAAAAAAGCAAATATGATTCTAGGTTGTATCAACAGGTGAGTTGTAAGCAAAACTCGTGAAGTCATTCTGCCGCTCTACTCTGCACTAGTTAGGCCTCAGCTGGAGTACTGTGTCCAGTTCTGGGCGCCACATTTCAAGAAAGATGTGGAGAAATTGGAAAGGGTACAGAGAAGAGCGACAAGAATGATTAAAGGTTTAGAGAACATGACCTATGAAGCCAGGCTTCATGAACTTGTTTAGTTTGGAAAAAAGAAGATTAAGGGAGGACATGATAGCGGTTTTCAAATATCTAAAAGGGTGTCACAAGGAGGAAGGAGAAAATTTGTTCCTCTTGGTTTCTGAGGACAGGACAAGGAATAATGGGCTTAAAGTGCAGCAGGGGAGGTTTAGATTGGACATTAGGAAAAAATTCCTAACTGTCAGGGTGGTCAAATATTGGAATAAATTGCCAAGGGAGGTGGTGGAATCTCCCTCTCTGGAGATATTTAAGATCAGGTTAGATAGACATCTGTCAGGGATGGTGTAGACAGAGCTTGGTCCTGCCTTGAGGGCAGAGGGCTGGACTCGATGACCTCTTGAGGTCCCTTCCAGTCCTATTATTCTATGAAGCAACTAAGGCCTTTGTATCCTTTGCAGATACAAAGCAACTATACCCTACTAAAATTTAACATTTTAAAATTCCTGAAGATAGATGGAGACAGGTTCTCAGAAAGCCTTGCAAAACAAAGTGCAAACTAATCTGCCCTGTGATCTGCTCAGCTTCTTACATGTAGGGAAGGAGAGCATAAAACTTGCACATATACTCTGTATACTGCTGCACCAGGGATATAATAACCAAGCTTGAGTGAGGAACAAGAGAAATCTTGAGCACACAGATCTGGGGTGTACAGCCTAGCTGACCCTTTCAATCTAATTACTGGTATCTAGCCAGAAAGAAATAGCCTATTTACTAAAGCAGCAGCAAAATTATGCTGATATTCAAGTCGTCATTTTAGACTACAGATAAAATTCCAGTGAGATTAAGAGAGACAAATGACCTTCCAGTTTTATGCTGCTTCACTGATTCTGTGGGTAGTACTGCATCTGTTCATATTCTCTTCACTTTAAGGGAAATTTTTAAAATGAAAAACTTGTGATGCAGAAATGCAAGACAATGGCAGGCCATATGAAGTATTTGTGGGTCACATCCAAGTCAGAGGTTGTGCGCCATAGCTCTATACCAGTGACTTTTGGTTTTCAGAATGAGACATCTTCTAGCAACCTCTGATTAGTATATAGATTTGCAAAGACTATATTGCAATAGGATTTAGGGATATCAATCACAGACCAGAGCCTCATTGTGGCAGACACAAATAAAGGGATCGATTATAAACTGTTTGGGGCAGGGACTAAATCTAAATCAAGTGACAATGGATGGCAACAGACAAAAGCACCATAAGGTAACTGTGAAACAAAACTGGTCACAATGAAAAACAGGGTCAGATCAGTAAAAAAAAAAGTGAACAAGTTTGGTAACTACCTAGAAGATTATTTAATTTTCTGTTAGACGGTTTATTTTTATTTGAAGAAATCCATTAGATCGATATTCCACGTTAACAACATTCAGATTCACTCCTATCGTACAAAATTGGTTTTAATCTGATTCTATTTCAATCTTAAACACTCTGGATAGAAATGAAGAAAGTCTTAAGACAGCATGTTCTATGAGGTCTTTCAGTAGGATTATTTAAAATCCCACTTCAGCAAACATTTTAAGCATGTGCTGAATTTGTAACCCAGGTAAGATGGGGCTATTGTAGCTTTTAATCCATGCTTGCACTCTCCTGGTCTTCAGAAACCCCCAATCTAATTTAGACAGACATAAGGGGATGTTTGAGTCATGGTAATTTCCCGATGCTGTTCTATAAACTATAGTTTTGCATGTGGAGATCCTGTTCCTAGCATGGTCCATATGCCAAGTCTTGCTAGGGAAGCCTCAAAGGTGGCAGCCTTATGGCCATCTTCTAATTCCTATGCCATGAGAATTCTCCCATAGCTAATATGGGGCTCACATTATCCCTTTATGATATTTTGATCTCTTTTTTTGGCTCTCATTTGTAAAGTCAACAGTATTTAAGCATGAGCTCAAGGGCTTAGTCAGGACTTAGTAGTTGGGGGTGAGTTAAATGTTAATTGTAACAGTAGCAAATCACGGTAATTTAAAAGAAATAAAGGCAATAGTACATACCATCCAGCAATTCCAGAGTAACTGAAGGATCAACATATTCCCACCAATGCTTTCCATCCGTCGATACAGGAATCTCCCAATTGGACCACTTGCATGCCAAATGAATGCACACACATGCTATCACTGTGGGTTTGTACTGAAGACAGAAGGTAGTAAGGTGCAGGCTGTTGCAGAGAATTCAAACATGTAAAACAAAAAATCCCAAACAAGTCAAGATACAGCATAAGGTTTGGTATCAAAACAACAGATCAAACATTAAATCATAGAACAGTCTTTTGATTAAATTCTGAAGTTATCTTACAGCCTTCAGCAGAGAAAAGGCATTTCATTTTTCTGGTGGAGTTATTTTGCTCTTGTAAAGAAAGCAAAAAAAAAAAAAAAAAAAAATAGTATCCCTCAGTTCATTCTACTGTATTTTACTTACTAACTTTAAAGAAGGGCCAAAATTCAGCATAATATAGTTGATAAAAGTTCAACCACAGTGAAGTCATTATAACAACTTATTACTGACACGCTATATCAAACTTGTAAGCTGAGGGAGATTCTCTAGTTCCCTAGAGGTTGAGAGAATCACTTGTGGGACATGGGCAGCCTTCATTAGGCCCAGGTTTGAGATACAAATCTGCTCACATAGCTTCAATTTCCCAGCTGGCAGTAGCACAAGTATGGCTGGTCTAGCTTGAGTGATTCTACCAGCTATTGCAAATAAAATATCTTCCACACAAGAAGCTATCCCATACCAAAAGGGACCAGCAAAATGGCTAAAGTCCTCCCAAACATTACATATACCCACTTGGATTTTAAACAAAATCATATTAAAACGATATTAAATTTAAGCTAATTTTGCAAAGAACACATAGAAGACTTTTAGATCTATTTCCAGAACATCAGAACAGCTGGATACATTTGTGTGTCTACATTTGGACAATCAATTTTAATTTCACATAAACACTGAAGTTTTTTTTTTTTAAAAAAAGCATGTTAAGGACAAACATTGCTTAGACTAATTCTAGTCTACCTGGAAAGAAAACGAGGTAATTTTAAGAGTTTTTATGCTGACTGTAGTTTCATTAAGTTAGGACTGGATTAATATATTTAAATTAAGAAAAAATTGCCATTAACTACAAGTGTAAACTATAAATAGCTTTGTACTTACCAAGATGCTCGACTCTCTAGGTTAAGTTTATCTCTTTGTAATCTTTAGCTGCTATTCAGGCTACCAGTTTTAGATTTATGCACTCACAATGGAGAAAATGTTACCAGAAAGCACCACTACACTTCTCATTGTGCATTTAACCCCTTTGTGCCATAAGGCCCTTGTACAATACACCGCACTGCAAACAGAAAGGTACCACCACGGTAGATGGCCCAGTTTCCTGTTGCAACAAGGGTAAGACACATGGAGGGGGCCCTGCAGTAAAGGAAGCTATAGTGTGCTACAACAGTGCAACAAAGAGGTTCAGGATAACAACCTGTTGGTAGCCATGAAATAAGATGTCTGTGCCAAATCCTTGCTTGCTGTAAGAAAAAGAAAATAGAAGAAATTAGCAATCTAAATTGTTAGCTTCATTCTAAAATTAAAATGGTTTAACTTCAAAATGAATATGTAGAATACTAAGACATCAGCTGTCCTTATAAGTAAATTAACTACTTAACTCTTGGCACTGAGGACAGATTTACTCATCCCTTCTGAGCTACACTTGGAGATGGGCAAGTCATTCAGTTCACAAACCTTCCCTTTACAGCAGTGTTTCCCAAATGGTGTTCTGCGGAACCCTGGGGTTCTGTGAGAAAATTCCATTACAATAATATTTTAGGATTTAAAAAATTAATATTATGTGATTTTTGTTTTTAAATACGTGCAATTAAACTAAATGTTGATCTCATGACCTTGTTTAGCATTTGTTTATTATTATCCTTACTTATTTGTGGTCTACTTTTTCAGCTCCATGTATTAGACTGTTATTAGGGGTTCCGCAAAATTCTTTCGAGTTTAAAAGGGTTCCATGGCCAAAAAAAATTGGGAAACACTGCTCTACAGTAAAGTATGTTAATCCTTCTGTCTCTTGAACTGTCTCCATCTGAGCCACAAAATGAGAAGTTTCACTTTCATCCCCCTAACCCTTCCAAATCTAAGATGGTGTAGGTGGATTTCTCTTACTTTCCACACCAATTCTAGTGCTTGCCTGCCTTCCTACTGTAGTTCTAGATATCTTACCACAACTCCCTCCCCCAACAGTTGGGTCAGTCTCAGCTTGACATTCAAATAAGAGAACCAATTTGCACTATAGCTTAGGCCAGAGATTAGTGCTCCTGTCCAGATGAAGGAACATAAGAGTAGTTTAGAAAAACTCAATCATACACTAGCAACCCATAATTACTCTAAAAAGCACTAGAACAGACCAGTTCCCAAACTAGAAAGTTTAAGGATTAAATTAGCTTGTATGCACTTACGCCTACTTTAATCAAAATTTAATGCTCATAAGTATGAAACAAAACATTTGACTATATCAGAAGCTTCAGTATAGATCTTAAATTCTTAACTCGTTCAAAAGGTCATTAAATTCAGGCTTTGGAATGTTTGACTTGATTAGCACATTCCTGGGGCTTAACAGCCACCAAGTTTCTGGCCCTTATCCATCAAACCCTCAAGGTCCTCACTCTTGGGCACTTACTCTTAAAATGTGTAAAATGGAACACCTGGGCACAACGAGCTTAACTGAAGACTGAATGATGCTTTTCATTGAATCTTCTTACTTGGATAACTACCACTTGAACTACCTGGAGAAAATGTACTGTTGGCTCTTATGTCAAAGGGAGCATGGTCACAAACCTCTATTTTATTTTAAGAGGCTTGTCTGAAAAAGAAAAATTGTAGGAAGTAGCTTTCAAATTCAGTAATCTAGGAAGCTTTTCAAAACTTCATTGTATCAAAATCCAATTGAATTCTGTTTCCCATTACTGCTGATAATAAGATACTAATATGCCTTTTTCTAGGGCTGAGTAAATGCCATAATCCATAGTTGAGGACATCAATGAATCCAACAGAAGGGGCAAGAGAATAGGACATTTCCCCACATAAATTTTGCTAACCCACAATAATAGAAAATAAACTGACATTTGGTGGAATTATACAGTAATTCCTCATTTAACACGGTAGATACGTTTCAGAAAATGATCGTGTTAAGTGAAAACGTGTTATGCAGGGGTCAATTTTCCCATAAAAAATAATGGAAAGGGTGGGGGTTGCCTTTCAAGCCCACCTGTGCTCGCAGCTACAGCCTGCACTTGTTAGCAGTTGGGACAGGGACATAAGGTTGGGAGAAAAAGGGGACTGGGTTATAGCAGGGTGGGGAGGTGTTTGGCTTTGGAGAAGGAAAGGGAAGGGAAGGACAGGGGAGGGGGGCTTGCAGCAGGTGGCTGGGTTTCCCCAGCTGGCCGGTTGCCAGCAGCTGCTCTGGACTTCCCCTGCCTTCTTGCAAAGCAGCGGAGGTTTGCCGCTCGCCGCGCCGTTCCCTGGCGACTCCCTCTGGCTGGATGCCTTGGGAGTTCCATGCACAGGGCTTCCCCTGCCTCCTTACAAAGCGGTGGAAGTTTGCCACTTGCTGCGCTGTTCCCGGAGACCCCTACTAGCCGGATGCAAGGCATCCGACCAGAGGGGGTTGCTGGGGAACGGCGCAGAGAGCTTTGCAAGGAGGCAGGGGAAGCCCTGAGCAGCTGCCAGCAACCGGCCAGCTGGGGAAAGCCAGCCGCCGGCTGCAAGTGGGGAGCAAAGGAGAGGGAGCAAAGGATCCCCACAGGGGGTCGCTGGGGAATGGCGCGGCAAGCAGCGAACCTCCGGAGGCAGGGGGAAGCCCTGCGCAGCTGCCAGCTGCAAGAGGAGGGCGGAGGAGTGGGAGCAAAGCATCCGGCCAGAAGGGAACGGTGCGGCGAGCAGCAAACCTCCGCCGTTTTGCAGGGAAAGCCCCGCGCAGCTGCCAGCGACCGACCGGGGAAATTGTTTTATTGCAGGGATGGGTCGTGTTGTTTGAAAATTGTTCCCCAAAAATAATCATGCTATCGCGAAAACGTGTTAAGTGAGGAATTACTGTACAACACATCTAGCTTTTTCAACCTCTGGTAGTAGTTCCATGCCAAACTTTCTCAAAATTAAAACACTTTGATAGCTTTTCCCAAGATGACAAAGGAAAGCATTTTCAGGGCTCTACTTAAAAAAAAAAAGCCACAAACCACCACACACACCCCCACACCTGACACTTTCATAAGGAAACAAATTAAAACTGGAAGATTAAAGACAGTAGTTTTCTAGCGTTTTTGTCAATGTACAAAATAAGACAACCTTACGGATTTTTATATAATACTGAAACTTTCCTGAAGGATATGGAGTTAAAGATGAAATACCACAAATTCATCAATATGACTTCATAATGAAGAAACAGTGGGCTGCTAAATGCTATCAATATGACAAATACAGTAATTATCAAATAAGGAACATTTAACTGTTACTTGAACAGCAAGAAACTAAAGGGGGGGGGGGGGAGAAATCACAATTTGAAAATTGTACAGGTCAGTGGGATGCTTGTACCGACAGCACTTCTGTAATTAAGATTAAGTTTATTCTATTTACTTTCATGTAATCAAATGAGGTTTGTTCAAGATATTCATAGACTTTTTAAACAAGGACAATATATTAATGGCTAGTGAGATCTTACTAAAACAAAGAAACCTAGATAAAAGATGGAACTGCACCTGCATCCCTTTAGAGCAGGCATGTCCAAAGTCCGGCCCGCGGGCCAATTGCGGCCCGTGTTCCGGTTTAATACGGCCCCCCAGGTAATTTGGCAATATCTATCTTTTATGGCCCCCAACGAATCCATATGTATTGAGATGAATACATTGTAAAATCTCAGTTAATGTCAGTTGGTCTAAATCAGTTATAAATATATTTGGACACAACATGTATACTTGGTGTTATGTTCCTGTTCATATTTTTTGAACTTAAAAGTTGACAGACAACCTTTATTACCAATAATATGTAATGTACTTTACAATGTTCCTGACACATATTTCAGCTTCCTGGATTTTTTTTTCATCTGGCCTTCAGATACGAAAGGCAGAGTGATTTAACACCTGTTTAGATTGGTCATCCATGTGACGAAATGAAAAGTATGCCGTTTGCAATAAACTTTGCATAAAATAGTTAATTTGCATTTAATTTTAATGGTTCAAAGAATGTCAGGCAAAATGGTCGGCCCTCACGCATGTTCACTTCATCAAATCTGGCCCTCTTTGAAAAAAGTTTGGACACCCCTGCTTTAGAGCTAATCAGGATTATTTCAGAAATGTGTCAAAAAAGTGAAAGGCAGATCAACAAGGTATGACCTTGTCTAAGATATGAAAGTCATATCAAATCAAGACATTTATCACTCAACGGTTTGATGGCATACAATATGAATTCCAGCAAATAATATGTTTCCTATCATTCTTTATCACTTGGGGGAAGGGCTATCTGACTTAATCCTTCATTGCCCAATCAACCATGAAAGAATGGCTTGGATACTTGAAGGAAATAACCAAATCTTTGAGGCAGGACCTGGTGCAATATATCTACATTTCAAGAATCTGGCATCTTCTATAAATGGCAGGATTAGATTATTGAATCTTTTGTTAATGAGTACAGCAACCCTGTTTACCAGATGTGATTCCTATTTTCCCTGAAGACAAGCCAATGGAAAGTACAGTGCTCCTCAGAAGATATTGAAAGTATTTCAGTTTTTTTGTGAGTATAATTTGCATGCTGGTCCCCTTATACATAGGTGCCATCAGCCTGATTATTAGTAAGACTCAACCATTTCAGGTCAAATATTTAGAGAATTTATGGCCCTAGGTGGGAGCACAACCTCCCAGGACACTCAGAGTATATGAGATTCTAAGTAATCCTTACAATGGGTCTAGGTGAGGAAAAGCTGGGTAGGGAAGCTCCCTTAATGTCCCACGGACAGGAAGATCACAAGCAAGCACTGGAAATGGATGGATCCAGATGACACCGATCTTCATTCTTAGGCGCAGACTGTTAGAATGCTCTCGTCAAAGGGAAAAGATCAAACAGACATTAGTAAGAGGACTGTGTTGGTGAATACTTAATACATAAGAGAAAGGCTGGGCGAAACCTAGGTACAAGGATTAAGATGTGAACCATCTTGACAGATTGCCAAACACTATTAGACCAGGGGTGTCCAAACTTTTTTCAAAGAGGGCCAGATTTGAAGAAGTGAACATGCGTGAGGGCCGACCATTTTGCCTGACATTCTTTGAACCATTAAAATTAAATGCAAATTAACTATTTTATGCAAAGTTTATTGCAAACGGCATACTTTTCATTTAGTCACATAGATGACAAATCTAAACAGGTGTTAAATCACTCTGCCTTTCATATCTGAAGGCCAGATGAAAAAAAAAAAAAATCCAGGAAGCTGAAATATATGTCAGGAACATTGTAAAGTACATTACATATTATCAACTTTTAAGTTCAAAAAATATGAACAGGAACATAACACCAACTATACATGTTGTGTCCAAATATATTTATAACTGATTTAGACCAACTGACATTAACTGAGATTTTACAATGTATTCATCTCAATTGAAAAAAAAACTTGCCTACACTAATGTGAAGGGTGAAACTGAGCTCTGGACTGCAGCACATAGGCTAGGTCTGGTTCAAAGGCAGTGGTTTTGATGCGCAAAATGTCACGCAGGTGAGAGTCACTTAGTCTTGTCCTCACGCGGTTCTTTTTAAAGTTCATAGCAGAGAATGTCTTCTCACACATATATGTTGAGCCAAACAAGCTCAGCATTTTCTTAGCCAATGTTTGAATCTCTTGAAACCGGCTCTTATCCAGTTGGCGGTAAAAGTTCACAAGAGAGAGCTGTTGGTGACGACTGCGTAACTCGCTGTCACAATGCAGCTCAATGAGCTCGAGCTGCAGCTGAACTGGAGCATCATCGGGGTCAACAGAGAATGGAGAGGAGAAAAGGCTGATCTCCTTTTCAATAGCTACAAAATCCTGAAAGCGCCGTTTAAACTCCCCAGCCAGAGATGCAATGTCTGCTGCATACCTGCTCGTTTGCGCACTGATATTGTCCTGTGGAAAACTGTTCATTATTTCCTGCAACGCTGAAAAATGTATGGTATTGGGCTGTGTTTGAGACAACTGCCTTATGAAAAGTTGCAGCTTTGTCCCAAAGGCTTTGAGGTGTGAATAAAGCTGGTTCACCGCTGCATCTTTCCCCTGAAGACTCGTGTTCAGTACATTCAGATGCTTTGTTATGTCAACTAGAAACCCCAAATCAGCCAGCCAAATAGGATCAGATGGTTCTCGCATTGGTTGTCCCTTTGTTTCCAAGAATTCTCCGATTTCCTTTCTGAGAGAGTAGAAACGCTACAGTGCAGACCCCTGACTGAGCCATCTTACATCGTTGTGATATAAAACATCTTCGTATTCAGCCTGAATGTCCAGTAGAAACTGTTTAAACTGGCGGTGGCACAGGGCTTTAGAGCGAATAAAATTAATAGTCTTTAGCACCGGTTTCATAACATGATCATATTTGAGATGTTTAGCACAGAGAACTTGTTGATGAATGATACAATGGAGTTTAATAGCTTTGCCTCCTTCTTCGATCACCTTGTTACAGATTAGGGTTGATAATCCACTTCGTTCACCAACCATGGCAGGTGCCCCATCAGTAATAATCCCAGTAACTTTGTTCCAAGGCAGTTTCATGTCATCTATGGCGGAACTAACAGAAACAAATAAATCTTTTCCTCTTGTTTGGTCCGTAAGGCTCTGGAGGTCAAGTAGCTCTTCAGTCACATTCATTTCATCGTCCACCCCTCTCATAAAAATCAGCAACTGAGCTGTGTCAGATAGGTCCGTGCTTTCATCACAGGCTATTGAAAAGAAGTCAAAATCCACTCCTTTGGACGTCAACTGTCTCTTAATATCTGATGAAATCTCTTCAATTCTCCGTGCTACAGTGTTACGAGCCAGGCAAATGTTGGCAAACTCTTGCTTCTTCTCGGGACAGATATTCTCAACCATTTTCATAACGCATTCTTTGATAAAGTCACCCTCAGCAAAAGATTTGCAATTTTTAGCAATTAACGTTGCCACCTCATAGCTCGCCCTTGTGGCATTTTCATTTGACTCACGGGCTCTTATGAAAAATTGCTGTTGTGACTTTAAAACAGCTTCAAGTTGCTTCAACTTTTCACTGCGGTCGCGCCCTGTTAGCTTGTCGTATGTGCTATGTCTCGACTGGTAGTGTCTCTTGACATTAAATTCCTTATAAACAGCCACAGTCTCTTGGCATATCAGACAAACACAGTGATTCTGTATTTCAGTGAAGAAATATTCCACTTTCCACCTGTCCTGGAAGCGGCGGCCCTCACTGTCAACTTTCCTTCTCTTATTTACAGTCGCCATTTTTTAAAATTGACCAGAAGGGGAAGGGATCATGTGAGCGCAGTGCCAGAGGTTTAATACACTGCCCAAGTAATACACTGCACTAATACACTGCCCAACAAGAATTCTCTTGCCTTTGTGGCTGTTTGTGGTGAAGTGTCTAATGATGAGCTCGGGCGTGTTCGCAGCTCCACATGCCTGAGCCCGCCAGGAAGCTGACAGTGCGCAGGGCCAATCACAGATACGGAGATATTTCCTGATCTCAGAAGCTGCGGAGTCCGTCCCCGCACTCTCAGCCCCAAGGCAGAGGGCCCGCAGGGTCAGAGGCGGGCAGAGAGCAGGGGAGCGGAGCTGCGGATGTGCCCTACAGGGCAGGCTCTAGGACCGCGGCGGCCGCCATGGATGGCGGCGGTGCAGCCGGAAGCGGCGCGCTGTGCGCGCCAGTTCAGAGGAACACCAGGGAGCCAGGAGAGGGGGAGGAAGCGGGGGCTGTCCCCACACACTCAGCCCCAAAGCAGAGGGCCCGCAGGGTCGGAGAGCACAGGGCACACCGGCCTCATGGCGGCCCGGGGGCAGGGCGAACCCGCAGCCAAGCGGGGGAGCGGGGCTGCGGACGTGCCCTACAGGGCAGGGTCTAGGACCGCGGCGGCGGCGCGGACTGAAGCGGCGCGCTATGCGCGCCAGTTCAAAAGAGCACGAGGGAGCCGGGGGGGGGGGGGCGAAGTGGGGGCCGTATTAAATCCGAACGCGGGCCGCAATTGGCCCGTGGGCCAGACTTTGGACATGCCTGCTATTAGACCTTTAAAAATAGTCTGAAGAAGCCTGAAGTAAAGTTCACAATGGACAGGTTTCCTTTAATAAGTTATTTAGGTCTTCCCACAACCATCTCAGAACACTACCTGAATTGCTATGGTCATGACATCCTCTAGAAAAGATATATTTGGGTCTACCTGCACTTTCACAGGGTCATTTTTTCTGTCAGTTTCAACCATAGATGATCAGATTATACTGGAGATTTGGAAGGCTTACAGACTTTCTGTGTAATTCCCACATTAGTAGAGTAAGGACAAAGGCTATCTTCAGATAGCTGGCAATGAAGGGTAAAAGAGAGACAGGTCTCCCACAAGGCAGCTAAGTCAAACCAAAGTCCCTGGCTGCCAATGTTCATTTTCAGTAGGACCTTGTGACCCAGTGCAGATGCACGACTAATTGGTGAGGGGCTTCTGCTCAAATGCATCAAGAAAGGTCCCCAAGATGGGAATTAGTGCACTAATTAATGCCATTCAAGTTAATTAGAACTAAGCTCCAAACACCAGACTGGAATGGGCGCCAGAAATAAAGGGCAGTAGTCTCAGCAATGGGAAAGAGGAATATTTTCTTACTTTGGAACTCTTAGCTAGCACAGGAGCCGGTAACTTAATCTTTGACTTAATCTTAATTAGTAACATGAATTTTCCTTTCAATACCAAAGTCTTCAGAATGGGAATTTCTTACTCCCAGGTCATTACAGATACATTGTGTACTTTAAGAAAGGAGACAGGACCACAATTGCCTAGTCTGTTACCGCTAATGAAGAATGTTGAGTCAGCCTGATGTCCCCTATCTTCCACCTACCAGAATACCCATATCTTCTTCTCTCAGACTTAGATATCCTAACACTGGATCTTCAAATATTCACAGATTTAGTGAGTTTAAAGTCAGAAGGCACCATCAGATGATCTTGTATGGGCTTCTGTGTATTAAATTTCACTCAGTTATTCTTTGTACTGAGCTTAATCATTTGTTCTTTGACTACCATATATTTTTCAGAAAGATACCCAACCTCGATCTGATAAATTCAAGAGATAGTGAATCAATTGCTTCCCTTGGCAATTTGTTCCGGTGGTTAATCACCCCCCTCCTCCAACTAAAACTCAGTGCTGCATTCTACTTTAAATTTGTTTGGCTTCGGCTTCCAGCCATTGCTGGTTCCTATGCATTTCTCCACTAGACTAAATAAAAAGCTCTTCAGTGATAGGGTATTTTCTTCCAAAGGGCCTCCATTGCAAGGATAAGATCTGAAATTTCATTCTCGAATGGGCAGATTGGAAATGTTACGGCAGATGTGCCAGAAAGCCCCCTTCACCCAAGCATCTAGGAAAACAAGTACGAGTCTGAGATAGGAAATTTGTTGTTACAAGCAGGTATGTCTGAAACCCCATTTTGGGGGCTAACTCTACCAACTCTTTAGTGATGAATGTTATTAGTAATTAAGTTTTAGGAAAAATATAAGTCTGATGTAAAAATGTCAGCCTCCCCGAGAATGGGGCTGCCAGTCCTTGCTCGCCTACCTCCTGGGGACTTTGCTGCAGCGAACAAAAACATACCACCATGCCATCATTGAGAAACAACCATAGATAAGTTTGTGATAAGAACCAGCAGCTTATAAAAAGAGGTAATTGATGAAAAAATTGTCTGGTTTGTTTATGCAACAAATTCTCCTTTCCATATAACTGAGAATCCACACTAACAACATGGTTCAGTCATTAAAACCAGGATGCAGTCCACCCAACAGAGCAGAGGTCACAGGCAAATTGGTAGATAAAGTTCATGAATGAAATTGAGAAGTGCCCAAAAAGTCTAGAGGGTAAAATTGTTAGCCTAATTCTGATGGGTGAAGTAATATCCAAAGATCCTGCTGTATTTGTGTGACAACAGAAGAAGAGAATGACTTTCTTAAAGAAAAAAACGGATGCATCAGGAAACGCACATACAGCAGAATACTTACAAGAAGAAGTTGCAGTAAAAGCTATAACAAACTGTGAAAAATAATTTAAACTAACAGGTGAGGCCCGTGGTTGATTGGGGAAAGTCATTTTGTATAGATTACACTTATATTTAATTTCTTGAATTTTCAAATATGTAATAGAATTTATTAATGTGCTTGCAAAGGAAAGTAAAAGAACAGTTTTAAATTTGTAGGATTTCAACTTCAAACATCATTCATTTTGTTGAACAATCACCATACATAGTACACCTGAATCAAATTCATAAAGCTTCCATTACTCTTTCCGTAACTATTTTGATTACGTGATTTGTAACAAATGTTCTTTGCACTACAATGTTGAATAGGTGACTAGATTTTGTTAGAGTGCATAAAAATATTTGCTAATAATAGTCATGAATTTTTTCCAACAAAAACAAAAATAATTATTTAAACCTTTTACCCAGCATATTCTGGTTAAAAGTTAGTGCATTCAGATAACTTAAGTGGCAGGATTGCTTATGCACACTTCGTTCTCTGTAGGTAATCATGAAGTATGACTTAATTTTGCACAAACAAATCCACAAACTCTTCAAAATGTAATAGATGTCTAGTATGCAGGTTGGTCACAGACAATGCTGCAAAGTATCCACAACAAGAAGAAATTCAGAAGAGAGTCCCAAGCTAATAACGTTGGCTATGTCTAGACTACATGCCTCTGCCGACAGAGGCATGTAAACTAAGCTACCCCACATGGTCAAAGAAGCTGGGATTTAAATATCTCCGGCTTCATTAAAATAAACATTGCCACCGCGCTGTGCCGACTCAGCTGATCGTCAGCACAGTGCGCAAGTCAAAACGCAGATCGGTCGACAGCAGAAGCCTTTGTCCACCGCTCCTGTAAACCTTGTTTCACTATAAGAATATAAACTATGCTGCGGTTCCCCCACTTATCAAGTAGTTGATGGAAATTCCACTAACTAGTCAATTAGTTGATTAAATTTAACATCTCTACACACAAAACCTATTTACTGAACCAGATCTGCTCAATCAAACTCCAGCAATTTTTCTATAGACGGATATAAATCTTTAAGGACGCACAGGACTGCCATGATCATATTCCAGCCACACCCCAATTTTAAAATAAATTTCAAATCATCACATCAGCAGCACCTCTTTAAAGAAAAAGATCTGTGTTTTTAAAATGCAACCCTACCTAAACAGATGGTCCTAGCTTCATGCACAAGCAGAATATAAGTATATTCATAATAAGCTTATCCAAGTTAATTTCTTCCTACACCATTGATGGAAAAACTAAAACTAGTATCTTGGATACTTAATTCTGAAAATAGATGGGACTAGAGAATAATCTCCTGCAATTTTTTTCTTAACAAGGGACATACATTTGAGTGATCATACTATTTTGAATGCTATTACAGTTAGTTTAGTTTTATATTCTTACATCCTAAAAGCCAGTTAGATGGCTCTTGTATGGAATTTTTGGGAAAAAACCACTAATACCATACCAAGATCTTGTAGACCAATTTCAGCACAGAATACACTGTAGAAATCTTAACACAGATATATAGGCTTATAAACACCAATAGCCACTTAGCTACAGTCACTCTACTGGAAAAAGTTACACAAGGATGCAATCACTGGTTGACTATAAGTTATTTAATTGCTTGCCAACACTACTCCAATTCAAATAAAATAGCTCTCAGATTACAGAGATACTGTTCTTATTTATAGCATCAGTCACATCTCTCAAAAGCGTTTGCATGTGGTAGATCTTCTATGTACTCTGCCCATCACTGCTTGCTGATGTATGCATTGACAGAGCAGAACTCAACAAGAACACAGGATGATTGTATCCATGCAAGAGTTTTACTTGTAGAAAGTTGCATATTCAAATTAGCTAGCCTTCTAATGTATTTAATTCTGCAGCAGATATTATAAGAGAAGCACTTTATGAATGAAATCATGAATGGTCATCCCAAATATCTGGTGGCACCCAGATAGGGCAGAAGTAATGAGGGATCTCAAGGACTTGTTTCTTCCAAATCAGACCATAGGAGACTAAGTAGAACTACTTCTGTGATTGCCTACTGAGGGGACTGCAAGGAAGAATTGAGATGACAGGCCCATGGAATAAGTAGAGAAGAGTGACAGAAAAAAAAAAGAGTAAAAGATCTAATAATTGATGGACTCATCAAGGAAATCCTGTATACTCTTCTTAATTATACAGGCCACTAACATTTAAAGAACGTTTTCAAAATCTGGCTTTTAGTAACCGGAAATATATAAGTTTGAAGAGTGCTTTTTGGGTAACAGATAAGCAGAGAAAATAGATGTGTCAATATTTACTCACACTGGGGAAGACACTTCATAAATCACTGTATTGAAGATCACTGACCTCTCACTAACTGCGTACATTTCACAACATCTGTGTGTGGATGTTCAATGGTAATCTCAAAACCTGAAAAATTAAGAATTTGTTTCAGAAGTTGCAGTACATTTGTATTTATACAAAACAAAGATCTAATGTGTCAAATGCCACTCTCTGCAGCTCATGAACACTGCAGTGCTCCCCTCCCTAAAGTCAATAAGCCACATCAGGGAATTGTGATTTGACCCTCATTTCACAACAATTCTTTTGTAAACAATATGGAATAAATTCAGTAAAAATATGCTTTATATGGCTTTCAGTCAGAGTTCTCATTTGCTAATATGAAACATTCACATACTTTGTGGCTCAGAAAATGGTTTAAGTTTCTAATCATAAAATGAAATTATTCTACAAGTGGTGATGTCACTAAGAATAATGATGACCATGTCATCCAGAGTACTTTTGTGGTTTAGTTTTTATAACAGCAGGAAAAACAAAAGCGATACAACTGTGGTATAAAGCTTTTCCCATTTGCTTGAAGAGGCCTGCAGATTTCAGTTTAGCATGTGACTAAGTTCATACATCTCTATGTGGCTCTTCCAGTAAATCAAAAGTTGACATTTCAGTAGTTTATAAATGCAATTTGAATAAAAATATTGAATATATTTAATAACTGTCCAATTTTTGAAATGCTGTTATGCATTGATCAGTGTTTAGATATTGATTTTAATGCCAAATCTATCTGAAAAATTGTGCAGGCAAGATGCCATTTAATATAACATACCTAAAGTCTGAAGCATTATTGTTTCAAGTATAACCAGTTCTTGGGCCTGCTGAAGGTATGCCTGAAATGTTAAAAAAAAAGTTACTATCAAGACCTACTAGAGAAATGTATTTTACTTACCAAAGTCTCAAATAGAAACGGCACAGACAACATGGTAAGACCTCAAATGTACTTACGTTTGATTTACTATGTTCTGATACACATCTGGATTGTCAATTAAAAGTTAACTATTTGAGAAAATTTCCTTGCTCTCACAAAGGTAATTTAGCCACTCACTGGGAGCATAAATAAAATCTGAGAGAACTATTTTCATAATTGAGCATGAAAATAAGTACTGTATTCCACAAGAAAATATGATTGCTGCCTGATGGGGAATTTTCCTATTCCAATAGAGTAGAACCTCAGAATTACAAACTGACCAGTTAATTACACGCCTCGTTTGGAACTGCACGAAAGTCATGCAGCAGCAGAAACCAGAAAAAGAAAAATGTATATAAAAGATTTAACAAGGTAATGAAACTGTTTCTCTGCTTGTTTCATTTAAATTAAAATGGTTGAAAGCATCATCTTCTGCGCAGTAAAGTTTCAAAGCTGTATTAAGCCAATAGTCAGTTGTAACTTTTGAAAGAACTTTTCATAGAATCATAGGACTGGAAGGGACCTCAAGAGGTCATCGAGTCCAGCCCCCCGCCCTCAAGGCAGGACCAAGCTCCATCTACACCATCCCTGACAGATGTCTATCTAACCTGTTCTTAAATATCTCCAGAGAGGGAGATTCCACCACCTCCCTTGGCAATTTATTCCAATAGTTGACCACCCTGACAGTTAGGAATATATTCCTAATGTCCAATCTAAACCTCCCCTGCTGCACTTTAAGCCCATTATTCCTTGTCCTGTCCTCAGAAACCAAGAGGAACAAATTTTCTCCTTCCTCCTTGTGACACCCTTTTAGATATTTGAAAACCGCTATCATGTCCTCCCTTAATCTTCTTTTTTCCAAACTAAACAAGTTCATGAAGCCTGGCTTCATAGGTCATGTTCTCTAAACCTTTAATCATTCTTGTCGCTCTTCTCTGTACCCTTTCCAATTTCTCCACATCTTTCTTGAAATGTGGCGCCCAGAACTGGACACAGTACTCCAGCTGAGGCCTAACTAGTGCAGAGTAGAGCGGCAGAATGACTTCACGAGTTTTGCTTACAACTCACCTGTTGATACAACCTAGAATCATATTTGCTTTTTTTGCAACAGCATCACACTGTTATTCTACTTGTGGTCCACTATGACCCCTAGATCCCTTTCCACCATGCTCCTTCCTAGACAGTCGCTTCCCATCTTGTATGTATGGAACTGATTGTTCCTTCCTAAGTGGAGCACTTTGCATTTCTCTTTATTAAACCTCATCCTGTTTACCTCTGACCATTTCTCTAACTTGCTACCCTCATTTTGAATTATGTCCCTATCCTCCAAAGAAGTTGCAACCCCACCCAGTTTGGTATCATCTGCAAACTTAATAAGCGTACTCTCTATCCCAATATCTACATCATTGATGAAGATATTGAACAGTACGGGTCCCAAAACAGACCCTTGAGGAACTCCACTTGTTATCCCTTTCCAGCAGGATTTAGAACCGTTAACAACAACTCTCTGACTACGGTTATCCAGCCAATTATGCACCCACCTTATCGTGGCCCTATCTAAGTTATATTTGCCTAGTTTATCAATAAGATTTTGAAAGTAATGTTTTCTGTTCCAGTATGAACATTTCAATTACGATCAAACTCTATTCCCAAGATGTTTCTAACGGAGGTTCTATTATTGATAAGTAAGGCAAAACATTTATCAGCTTCTAAACTAGTATTAAAAACACACCCAGCATGTAAAAGTTACTGTGTCCTTATGATAGGTACATATGTTAATCAATATTAACCTATCACAAAAGTTAAATGAAAATACAGTAGAAAAGTTATTATATGCACAAGTGTCCAAACAAAAAGGGAATGACACACTTTAGTTTTCATGAAACATTAGTAATCATGATAGGTCCAGTAATGACTATACTATTAAATTACATGCAAGACAAATTAATGATTTAAATATTGGAAGTGCCTTCTATATCTGGCTGAGGATATTAATCCAGTCAAGAAATTCATCTGATGTGCCAACTGTATCTTGAGAAGAATTTCAATTAGGTTTAAAACATCACATCCACATACATCACTTTTTGTATCCAGCTGTTGCTCTTGAGGATGAAGGCAGGCATGTGCTACTTTGATAACATGTTCCAGTTTTCGTGGCTGTTCTTCTACTTTAGCAGCCAAAAACAATGCAGTAGGAGAAATTATCTGTAAGAGATGATAATTTTTAGTTTTGAAAAAAATTATTCTTTTCTGCAAGCAGGGCTTAGAGTTACATGGAGAATGTGAACTGCAAAATGTATTAAAAAGTTTATACTAGAGATGAGAAAATATACAGAGTAAAAAATGAGAGTTACTCTAGTTGAATTTCAGTATCAGCATTCTCCTGCTCACCTAAAGAGAAAAAAATTGTAAGCATTAAACCAGTGGTTTTCAAACTCTTGTGACCCAGCTGAAAAAACTGTTGATGCCTGCAACCTATCAAAATATCTTTTGATTAGAATGCAGGCTATGTGGTGGGCCCAGGAATGACAGAGGGGGCCTCAGGGATGAGGAAGGAGACTGGGACATAGGCTTACTTCCAGCGGCTCCTGGTCAGTAGTGCTGCAGGGACACTAAGGCAGGTTTTCTGCTTGTCCTTGCACCTCAGCCCATACTGTACCCCAGAAGTGACCAGCACCCACTGCCCCACCCCCCAAAAGCTTCCATTGGACAGGAACCAACTAATGGGAGTGAGGAGCTAGTAGTTAGGGCAGGGGCAACACTTAGAATTCCGGAGACTTCTTATGTAGGAGCCAAACCTATTGGCGTCCACTGCTGGGGCACACCTAACAGCAAAGTGACCCAGTGCTTGACCTTCCGAGACCCAGTACTGACCCATACTTTGAAAACCACAACATCAAACTGTACTATGATCAAGAAATGTTTCAAGCTAAATTAATTCCAACAAATAGCTGACATTACTTCATCAAACAGTCATCAAACCAAGAAGAGCTGATTCCATTTTAGATTTAGTAGTTCTGGTAAGTAGCAAGAATCTCACTGAAGAACTGGCTGTAGAGGAAAACCTTGGTTCCAGTGTTTCATGAACTTAATTAAAACTAAATTAAATAGAAGGATAAACATAAATAGTCTGTAATTATGGCCCTTCATTTCAAAAGAGCAAACTTTAGTAAATTAGGACAATTAGTTTGGGGAAAAAAGGCTCTTAATGTGAAAGATGATTGGATGATTGTCAAAATTGTAGACATTTGAAGCCTGCACCCCCAAATAAGGAGAAAAAAAATTGTAGGCAAAGGCTACAGACCAAATTGAATGAACAAGAATCTCAAATTATTAAGAAAAAGCAGAAATCCGACAAGCAACAGAAGAAGGGATGGATCAACAAGAAAAGCTGCCTCTTCAAGGTCAGAAACTGTAAGAGAGAAATAATGAGAACTGCCAAAAGCTATGCAGAGTTGGACTATGCAAAGGAAATTAAAACCAATAGTAAAAAGCTTTTTAGTTGTATAAATAAAAAGAAAACAAGTAAAAGAAGAAGAAGGGATTGCTAAGCACTGACAGGTTACTTTCTGCAATTAGAAAGCATGGTACAACACCTAACTGATTTTTTTGGTCTCAGTTTTTAATAAGGGTAACAAGGAACTCAGGGCTAGCAGCTCTGTGGCAAATGGATTTGAAGATAAGGAAGTTGAAAATTACCACACCCAAGATAGAAGTTAAATTTGATCCCTTTTAAAACTGTTAAATCAGGGGACCAGAATCTCTATCCATTAATATTAAAGGAACTTGCACATGAAACTGCAAGCCCTACAGCAAGTACTCGATGACTGAAGCATTGCTAATGTACTATCCATTTTTAAGGAAAAAAGTGATCTAGGAAACAATGCTGTCAGTTGACCTCAACTCCATGAAAGGCCCTAGAAATATATTTGAAAAAGCAAGTAGTTATTAATATAGAGGTAAATGGTAACTGGAAAAAAAATACACACAACACGGTTTTAACAAAAGACCTATGGTTAGACCAACTGATGTCTTTCTTTAAGATTTCTTTTTTGTAGAAAATAAGGTATGCAGCAGATCGAAGCTGGATTTCAGTAATGCATGACATTTCCACATGGAAAATTAGTTAAATTGGAGAAGATGGGGATTAAAATGAGAATTCAAAAGTAGGAAAAGGAAATAAAGGGGAGACTACAACACAAAGAAAGGTAAACTCCCAGATTGGAGGGAGATTACCAGTGGAGTTCACCAGGGATCAGTCTCTGGACTAATATTATTTAACATTTTCATTGGTGATTTGGCATAAATAGTGCAAATGTGTTGTTAAAATCTGTGAATACCACAAAGTTGGGAGGTATTGCCAATATAGAAGAGGACCTGACTATCATACAAGATTTGAAAACTCGAGTAATGGAAAAATGTAATTGTTTAAGACTTTCTATCCATCAGCTGAACACATCAATTGGAAGCAACAAAGCAGGAGAAAGACCTGGCTGTACTGCTTGATCACAGGATGACTGAGTCGCCAATATGATGCAGGCATTAAAATGGTTTGTGCAATCAGGATGAATCTGACAACGTAATTCCAATAGCTCTAGAGAAGTGTTATTACCATTATAAGACACTGGTGAAACCTCATCGGAACAAATGTGATCTCCTATGTTTAAGAAAAATTAATTCAAACAGACAGGTGAGGAGCCAAAGATAATCAGAGGAATGGAGAACGGTCCTTATGTGAGAACATGTTAGGTGCTTGTTTAAAAGTCTCAGGAGAGCCGTGTTAGTTTGTAATTTTAAAAATGAGTAGTGGAGGAAGAGAGAGAGAATCATGAGTGACTTCAGGACCCTCATCTGAAGAAGTAGGTTTGGCCCAGAAAAGCTCATGATACTATATATTTTTTTTTGTTCAACTCTAAGGTGCCACAGGTCTACTCGTCATTTTTAAGGAGCTTGGTTTGTTTAGCCAGGATGGGGAACCTAAGGCCTGGGGACCGGATTTGGCTTAAGGCTTGGGGCTCTCCCTACCACACATACATTGAGGAACCTATGCTGGTACTCCAGGCCACCCCACTGCCCCACCACAGAGCTGGAGCAACAATCTACCAAGCTGTCCCCCCTAGGCTCTGGTGTGGGAGGGAAATGGGAGTGTCCTTCTCCTTCTCAGTCAGACTGTCTACACAGCAATGTTATTTAGTCTGCGTCCAAACAGCAAGCAGTTATTACAACATAATGTCGACCTAATGTTGCTGAAGGACTTCTTACTCAGACTCCTGTAACCCTCATTTTACGAGTAAGGGAAGCCGGAGGAAGAGTGCTCTCAGACTTCCTGCTGTGCCGACAGTGCCAAAAGCCAAAATAAGTTATTTTGACTTAAGCTACGCAACTGACATAGCTCAACTGCACATCATATATCGGCTATAGCCCTACTGTGTAGACATGCCCTCAGAGGCCACATCAGTGAAGGTTTGTTTTGGGGGTTTGGCTGGGTTTTTTTTTTTTTTTGCTTCTCACTTGTGTGTGCCTCCTGCCCCCGATTAATTTTAATGTGAGTCAGCAGCCCCCAAACCAAAAAAGGTTTTCCACCTCTAGGTTAGACTTGAGAGAAGATATGATTGCTTGCTTTAAACACAACAGACAGATAAACAACAGGAAGAGAGAGTGGTTATTTAAGATAAATGTAAATGTTAGTCCAACAGAGGAGAGAAGTTGAAAATATAAACTGGTCATGTCTGGGCTTGAAATTTGACAGATTTCTAATCATTAGATGAGTGAAATCTGAAACAAAACAAAACCTAACTGATTTCAAAACTGAACCTGATAAATTTATGGAGGGGACGAGGATATGATGAGATCACCTATGGCATGTGAGCCCTCTGCAACTGTTGGAAGTTAATATATCTAAGGGTTGAAGATGTGACAAGGTGTGGAGAGGTCCAAGTTACTGCACTGAATTCTTTCCCACGTGTCTGGCTGATGGATCTCGCTGACCTGCATGAGGTCATACTAGAGGATCATGATGTTCCATTCTGGCATTTAAGAATATGCAACTATTCACGAGTAAAATAGTTTTCCAGCCACTGATTAGAACAGGATATTTCTTTTGAAATGTGTTAAATTCAGAAAGTTCATTCAAGTAAATATTAAGCTCAGAAGTGAGTGAGCTCTATTACAATCCTTTATTCTGATTTCATAGGAAAATCCTGGTCTGGAACAGTCCCATAATACTGAACACAAAATGTGTGCATGAAGAATGCAATAAATGCACCACGATTCATGAACTAGATGTTGCATTGACAAATAATGTATGTTTGAATGCACATTACTTTGGAGAAGGAAAAGTGATATACACACACTTCTAGGACCAAAAAGACCTCAATGCAAACTGCAGTAATTGGCTCTGTATTAATTCAATGTAAATATTCTGATATTTATATACAATGCCAAAACTGAAGCACCGCTCTAAAAAGCCCTGCTAATAGACTGGAGTTTTTAGGATCAGAATACATAAATAGGATTTTATTTCTGCTAACATTTAAAAAAAATATTAAAGAAACTGATTTTTTGAGAAAGTGCATTTTCTATTTGCCACTCCTATTTTTCAGGTAAAGCAGTTAATTCTAACTTATTTTGAAAGGCTCAGCCAGATTGATCCAGTTGCTTGAGAACAAGTCTACTAAATAATGTTTTGCTATTTAAAAAAATTCTGGTGATCTTTTATTTGATGACCACTATCATGCTCTGGAATAGCATAATAAGCAGAAGGTACCGTATATTCCGGCGTACAAGACGACCTCTGATGTTAAAAAACATCCCCCAAAAATCGGGGGTCGTCTTGTACGCCGGGTATACATCCCAGGCGCGCCTGGGATGCCCCGCCGCCGGCTTCCCCCGAGGCTTTGAAAGCCGCGGAGGGGCTCCGGCGGGGGGGCAGCCCAGGTACGCCTGGGATGCCCCGCCGCCGGCTTCCCCCGAGGCTTTGCAAAGCCGCAGAGGGGCTCCGGCGGCGGGGAATCCCAGGCGCGCCTGGGCTGCCCCCCCGCCCGAGCCCCTCCGCGGCTTTCAAAGCCTCGGGGGAAGCTGGCGGCGGGGCATCCCAGGCGCGCCAGGGCTGCCCCCCCGCCGGAGCCCCTCCGCGGTTTTCAAAGCCTCGGGGGAAGCGGGCGGCAGGGCATCCCAGGCGCGCCTGGGCTGTCCCCCCCTCCAGCTTCCCCCAAGGCTTTGCAAAGCTGCTGCGGCTTTGCTCCCGGTGCCTCTGGTCTGCTGGGGACCGTCTCCAGCAGACCAGGGACACCGGGAGCAAAGGAGGTGGAGGGGCGCTGAGGTATAAGATGAAACCCTATCTTTTAATTAAAAAATTAGGGGGTCGTCTTATACGCCCAGTCGCCCTATACGCCGGAAAATACGGTACCTTGTATGTTAGAAAAGTGTCTTTTGTGGTTCTTGTGAAAACCAGCTAAAACTTGGCCCAGTCATAATTTTTGAAAAGTTTCATATCATAAGTACAGTTAAAATCAAGATACAGTGTTGCCTGAGCACAATCCAGCTACTCACAGCTCCTATGTATAACCAGAAGTTCGTGAGCCATCCCAACAGCATTAGTGAGCATGCTCCAATCCTGGGTTAAAAGGCAAAGCAAGACTTTTCTTGCAAATGCTACTCTGGACAAGCACAGAAACTAAGAGCAGGGCACCTATGTCTGCTGTGTTCTATGACCCTCCTGCAAATAACCAGTCAATGTGGATGTGTTAGACACCATACTCAAATATGAAGAGGATAAAATCTAGACCAGGATGGAGGGAAAAGAGTACACTAAACAAGGTACAATAAAACCCCAACTGTCCAGCATCCAGTGGTCCAGCACTCTTGATAGTCTGGCACCAACTAGAACCCAGAAGTGCTCTGGCCAGCTGGACAACTGGAGCTGCTGTGAGCCCCATGGGCGCTTGCGGCTGGGAAAGGGAAGAGGGGAAGGGGATTTATACCCATGACGGGTCTGCCGGGACCCGCACTGCGTCCGGCTGGCGGGGGGGGGACGACAGCATGGCGAGGGGTAAACCCTCTGCAGTTTTGTAGGCAGCCCCGCGCAGCTGCCGGTGACAGGCCAGCTGAGGAGAGGCGACAAGAGCTAAGTCCCTGAACTTGCCCCGTTCCAGCTGCGCTCAGCCCCGCGCCACCACCGAGAGTTTCCGGGAAGGGAGCAAGCTCTCCACCCTCTGGATTGCAGTAGTTATTCCCGAGCAGGGGGGAAGGGGCAGTGCTGTGGGACCAACCTGGCAGCACCCCAGCTGCTCTGCTCCGCCGCTTCCGCAAGTCCACCGCTGCTGCTGAAACTGATGAGCAGCAGACTTGGGGAAGCGGCGGAGCAGAGCCTTCCTGCAAAACGGAGGAGGGTTTGCCCCTCGCTGTGCTGTTCCCCGCCTACCTCCCCAGATGCAGTGCGGGTCCCAGTAGACCTGTCACAGCCCCCCGCCGGAGTACCTCCCGATACTCCGGCATATCTGATAATCCGGCACCACCTAGGTCCCAAAGGAGCCGGATTATCCGAAGTCTACTGTACCTGGTAATACTGGGACTCTTAGATGGGGAAGAGGGAAGATCTGTGAAAATGGAAGGAGTCATATCTGATAAGGACCTGAAGTGTGGGGGAACTGGACCGGAATGAGAAGCAGTGCAGTGCATTCGGGTCATTCATTGCAGTGGATGGAGATGAAACCGGGTTATACAGTAAGGCTACATCTACATTGGCATGATTTTCCAGAAAGGCTTTAACGGAAAAGTTTTCCATTAAAAGCATTTGCGGAAAAGCGCGTCTAGACTGGCAGGATGCTTTTCCGCAAAAGCACTTTTTGCGGAAAAGCGTCTGTGGCCAATCTAGAAGTGCTTTTCCGCAAAAAAGCCCCGACCGCCATTTTCGCGATCGGGGCTTTTTTGCGGAAAACAAATATCTGCTGTCTACACTGGCCCTTTTGTGCAAAAGTTTTTCGGAAAAAGACCTTTGCCCGAACGAGAGCAGCATAGTATTTCCGCAAAAGCGCTGACAATCTTACATGAGATCGTCAGTGCTTTTGCGGAAATTCAAGCGGTCAGTGTAGACAGCTGGCAAGTTTTTCTGCAAAAACATGATTTTGCAGAAAAACTTGCCAGTCTTTACACAGCCTAAAAGAGGCTGTTCTCTATAACCCCTCTGCCCCTTCCCCCTCATTTGTTGCAGAGGTTGAACTATGCACAATAAATAAGTAAGGGATTGCATAGAGAGGAAGAAGGTTCTCGTGGTTAAGGCATCCGAATATTTCCCTGGAAAACTGGATTATTTTCCTGCCTCTGCCACAAAATTCTGTGTGATCATGTCTCTCCGGATTACTGCCATACAGTTACATCTCCAATAACTACCACTGAAATTCTGGCTATGTCTAGACTGCAGGGTTTTTTTGAAAAAAAGTGGTCTTCAAAAAAAAAAAACTTCACCTGCATCTAGACTGCTGCTGCGTTCTTTCGAAATTAAATTGAAAGACCGCAGCGTTTTTTTTCTAAAGCAGTAAACCTCATTTTACGAGGAAGAACGCCTTTTTTCAAAAGAACTCTTTTTTTAAAGGCATTCTTGACCACAAACAGGGCTTTTTCGAAAGAGCGCATCCAGATTGCCTAGATGCTCTTTCAAAAAAGTGGATTGCTTTTTCAAAAAAGCAGTGCCTGCTAGACAAAAAGCAGTGCCTTATTCTTTTGAAAAAAGCTTCTTTCGAAAGAAGTGTGTAGTCTAGATGTGTACCCTCTGAGAGATATCATACTGACAATATAACAGTCACGGTACTAGTGCGCTTCCTACATCCATCAACCTCAATGTGTTTCAACCTTTTGTAAGAGGAACTACTTCCAAGGCATAAGGTCTCCATGTCCATTCAATCCTTGATTTCTATGGCCTTGTCTAGTTTTGGTAACATTACTCAAGTTAACCAACTTTAAAGATACTTGTTCTTGTTTCAAGGAAGCCATTTCTTACATCAGATGTAGCATCTCTGTAGTCGTCAGTGAGGAACATACACTGATGCAAGGACTGCTGAGCTACACATTGGAGACTCACCTACAGTGAATACTTAATTTTATTCTGATGATATTTTATCTCATATCCTTTACTTTAGAGAGTAATAGAAGTACTTAAATACTGCAGAAGTACTGCATCCAGTTTGCAACTATAATCTGATCACCAGAAAGTAGTCGGGTCAAACTGCCATGAGTTGCAATAGCACAAGTGTTCAAGATATTGATTTCTAACTTCAAGCATTCATTTTTTAACCATTTAATCACCTTTGGCAACTGTTTAAGTAAAATGGTGTAGTTTCAGTTTCCTAGTGGACAGATCAGCATCAAACATCTGTCATTACAAGTGGCACTCTTGTGCCTTGTTTAGGCTGAACTTTTTGGAAAAGTCTTGACTCCAGTTAATACAACTGAAAACAGACACCACAAGATTTGTTCTTTTTGCTTCACCATAGGCTAAATATAAGAGAAATGCAAGTGATCTGTCACTCAAACTCATCACAAAACCCATCAGGAAAATGTGTAGAATAAAGTTTCTTCCAAATGAATTTTTAAATATTTAATGTTAAGTACTCACTTGTGAGAGTAGGTCGTTTCTCAGGAGTAGCTCAGCAATCATTACCTCTAGCAGTATATATGCTCCTCACTGAAGACAACAAGTATGCCAAGTCTGAAGCTTTATAAGGAAACCATTTGAATTATCTAAATAAAAAAGGCTTAAAGATAACTAAGTCTGAAAATGGGTTCTGTGAAGAGAAAAATAAAGATTTCTGAATTTCATTTAAGTCACGCTTAATCAATATCTAAACTAAGGCATAAAAGTGTTCTCTCAGTATACAGCCACTACAGTATGTACAGCAAGTAGCAAATATTGTCTACTGCAAAGGGAAAATACTTTTGTGCCTTTTCTTAAAAAACAAAACATGTCAAGTTTAGGGGAGCAGAGTGTTTAGGGGAGGAAACAGTTGCTAGACAGTCTCCAGTCTGACTTTTTTCAAGAGTTTAAGAATTTACTACAAAATTGCTATTCTGAAAACTCAAAAACCAAAGTGAACCAATAAAACTCACCATCTTGGGAGTAGAGATATTTTAGTTGTAAATATGTCTGTAAGTGTATGATCTACTGATACACATAATCAAGTGGTACGTAATGGATAAATAGTAAGTTTAGTGTAGAATAGTTAAAGGAAATTCATCTTAATAAAAGGAAACAAAAGTATAAGCCTTAAAATCTGAATTGATCCTTGCAGACAACTCAACCTGTCTAATTTTTATCCTCAGTCTCCCTAGTTCTTGATTTCATGAGTGTTACTTTAATGTAAGCTGAAGAGCCATTGGACATGTATTTCGTATACTCCCCAGGTAGGTTTTAGTTTTAAGACCATTAGTACCTTGTATATTTTTAATTTCTAACAGTTAGTTTCTTCTTGCAGTGGATGAATGCAGTACTTAAGATATCAGCTGACCAACCACTCTGAAGATTTGGATAACATTTATTAAGTCTTTGGCCTTTGCCTTGTCTACAAAGAACGTGCCAGATGGCTTGGGAGTATGAATTTAAAAGTGACTCTCATTCCCTTTGAGACCACTCCCTTCGCCCTATAAGAATAGGAAAAGAAAAAAAATGAGAATGCATTTGATGCCCGTGCATCAATACAAATATAAAAAAAATCACTAACATAATATTAATAACAAATACAGAAAGCTATTTAGAGACACTAGAGTGTTCTGATATGTGCTAGCTTTTTAACTTTTAGTTCAATGATTCATTACATGCTACCCTTCCATAAATGTAGTTTTTCTGATGATGGCGGCTGTACAGAACTCACATAAGAAATTTAATGCAGCTGTGCTTACAAGTTACAGATGCGCTAGCAATTCTAAAAACCTAAACGACGGTACATATAAGCATCCAGTTTTAGCAGCTAAAAACTACCCTGTCACTACCGAAAAGCTGGGCTTGGTTATTAGAGGATTTCTTTTATTGTAACAGTGGTTCTCAAAGTGTGGTCCATACGCATGGACCTCAACCCCTTCCTCTGCAGTGGGGAGCCTGATGCTCTGGATCCGGTTTGCAGGGGAAGGAAGTGGCTCCCCATACTCATGTTCCTCCTTCCCTGGAGCTAGGATAACTGCAGCACAGGAAACTTCTCAGCTGGAGGCTTTCCCTGCTGCTCCTACTGGCCAGAATCACAGCCAATGGGAGCAGTGGGGGGAGGGCCCTCAATGCCTGGGAGCGACAGAAGACAGGTAGAGCGCCCCCCCATCCTCTTCCTGTCCAGACCCCGCACCCTACTCTCCTGTATCCTCCTTCATACACCCCCCCTCCCGCCCACTCATGCACCCTACCCTCCTTGACCGACCCTGAACCACCACCCTCTCCTGCACCCATTTGTCAGTCTGCAGGGCATGGAAACCCTTTCCTCCCGCAGTAGGAGGCTGGTGTCCACAGAATGGTCGGTATTGAGCAGGATGGGCCACAGGCCAAAAAGTTTAAGAATCACTGTTTTATAGGTTACACCAGACTGGGCTGTGGAAACCATGTAAAATCAAGTTGCCACTCCAAATAACTTTGCCTGAATGAGGAAGGCCATAAACCACCACAAAAGCAACCTTCGGATGCTTCACTTTTGATTATACACAATTGGCCATAAGTTACCAATTAGACTGTAGTCCTCAAACTGTGGTTCGTGATTTCAAAGAGGGTTATGATTCCATTTTAAGGGCTCATCAGGGCCAGTGCTTAAGGGGCCTACAGCTGAAGCCTGAGCCTTGCCACCTGGTGCTGAAGTCTGAAGGAAGAAGGGCTCACGCTCAGTCCTGACATCAAAGGTTACATTGTCAGAAGAGGCTTGTGATGCAATCAAATGTGAGAACTGCTGAACTATTTGATTATTTATCAAAATGAGTAAAAGTGATGAAGTATAAGTCTTCTACTGCCCTCAATGGATTAATCAAACACCTTTAAAAGGCTTATCTATGCAAAATAACCTAATCATATTTAAACATGACTCATATATATTTGTGTCAAACTACTTCTAACACAATTCTTGACTTAAGAACACAAAAAGCTATTAAGCTATCACAAATAATGTGTGCTATTTTAACATGGTTGAAGTATAGATTTTCTCCATTCATACAAAGAGTATCCAGAATGTCCTGACAGAAATATCGGTGGGGCATGATTGTGACAGGCAGCACCTTAAACATTTTTATTGATGGGATCTAAAACTCTGTAGACATTTAGTAAGCAGCTTACTGAAAATATGACAGGACTTCTAGGTGACAAAAATAGTTAAACATGGTTTTTAAATTTAACCAATAATGTTATATAGCTTATTTCTTTTTCAATCATCAAAACAGAAAACAATCTTAATGTACCTGAATTTCAACTACATTTTACACCTATGTTTTTACAGCGTAACCATGGCTCAGAGAGTGCATCCATAACACACACCACACCACACCACACCACACCACACCACACCACACCACACCATAACATAACATAAAACTCCTTACACCATTGACTATTTTTATAAAGGGGAAGGAAGAAAATACAGAAGATCTATGATAGACATAAGCACCGATCAAATATTTTTGGTCAAAAAAAATCTAGTATCTCACAACAGCAACAAAAAAGCTTGAAATTTCATATTATCCAATTTTAAAAAATATGCCAAACAGAATTGGTTACAGACACAAACACAAACAGAATTATCAAAGATTTAACATGTAGTTCCAGTAAATTACATACAACTACAGCTACTTTTCAGCATAGAAATGTGAATGAGTAGTCAACTAGCTGATTAACTGATAAGCCTATTCAACTACTTGCACGCATTCCTCCCCCCCTCCCCGCTGCCTCTATCAGAGTTGGCAAGGGGGAATGGAGGAAGGTGGTTGGAGGGGAGAAGCAGGAGCTGCCTGTCCCCCATCACTGCACAGCAGAGTGGTGGGGGAAAAGAAGCACCAGGGGAACCTGCCGTGAAGCTGTCTCTGGGAGTTCGGATCCCCCACAGAGAGAGGTTGCTTTGTGGCAGCCTCCTCCACCAGACTTTGTCCAGGGGGAGCTTGGACCCCACGCTGCTGCCTCTGTATCAGAGACAGCAGTGCGGGGTGGCAGGCAGCCAGTCCACAAGAGGAGCTGGTTTTTAAACTAGCTCCCCTTGTGGGCCAGCTCCTGCATGCCATCCCATGCTGCTGTATCAGAGGCAGCAGTGTGGGGTGGCAGGGGGCTCCCCAGGAGTGGGGTCCGAGTGCACTGGCTGCTGGCCCTACCCCGGGCACTGTAGAATAGTCGACTAACCGCTAAAAATTCATGCGGTTAGTTGAATATTCTATTACCTGATATCCCTATTTCAGACCAGATTTGAGATTTTTCCATCTATTTTAACTGCCCATTGAGTTACTGAAGGTAGAAGAGATATAAGTTGACCATCGCTTTTACCAAAGTACAGTAAAACCTCAGAGTTATGAGCTGACTAGTCAAACATATACCTCAGCTGAAACTGGAATGCAATGAGGCAGCAGGAGAGGGGGGAAAATAAAGTACAGTACTGTGTAAAATGTAAGCTACTAAAAACAAAGGGAACATTTAAAATAAGATTCACAACAAGGTAAGTAAACTCTTTCTGTGCTGGTTTCATTTAAATTAACATGGTAAAAAGCAGACTTCGTGTGCATGGTAAAGTTTCATAACTGTATTAAATCAAATTTTAGTTGTAACCATATTTCTTGTTCAATTTGTAACATTTCAGAGTTATACACCCTAAATTCCTGAGGTGATTGTAACTGACGGTCTACTACATATATGTGACGTAGTGGGGGTACTTGCTGGGCTGTGGTGACCGCTGCTGTCTGGAGCAAGACCCAGCAGGGAAAACCTCACTATGCAAAGGTGATGCCAAACTTGTTGAACCAGACACTCCCCATGGAGAGGAACAAAGGAAGGTGGAGGCTGCCCTGGCTGGGGGGCAGGGCTGGAAGAGGGTGAGTTTAGTTGGTATCTGGGAGCATGGAGGAGACAGCCTAGGGAAAGGGGCTGGATTTTAGGGGCCCAGTCTCCCCCCATCTCAAGGGGGCCTGAGGCATCCTAGCCCAGCTCTGTGACCAGATTACAACCAGCTCTGTGCTGTGCTGTATCCTGGAGAGGCAATAAACTTCCTCTATTCCATCGGCTGGTGCAGTCTGTTTGTGCCATTTCGGGGTGCAGGAGACAGGGGCCCAACGCGCCGTCACACAAATTTGTAACATTTCAGAGTTATACACCCTAAATTCCTGGGGTGATTGTAACTGACGGTCTACTACATATATAACTAGATGCAAACTATAATCGTATCCGTTTTTAACTGAAAAAGGTTGCATTTGTTCCCATATCAGCAAATCTACAGAGATAAGCCTTATATCTTACTTGAATATCCTCAGACAATGTTTGCAGACTAGATTCAAGTTATGTATCTGCATAGGGTTCTACCCACAACCTCAGACCTTTAAGCTATACAGGCAGTCCCCAACTTACGCGGATCCGACTTATTTCGGATCCGTAGTTACGAACAGGGCTTTTCTCGCCCCGGAGGACGCGGGCAGTGGGACCGCCCAGACACGCTGCGGTCCCGCCGCCCGCGTCCTCCTGGTCTGCTGGGGGAGCCCCCCAGCAGACGGGGTAGCCCCCCAGCAGACCAGGGAGACGCGGAGCAAAGCCTCGGAGGACGGGGGCGGCGGGACCGCCCAGACGCGCCGCAGTCCCGTTGCCTGAGTCCTCCGCGTCTTTGCTCCACGTCTCCCTGGTCTGCTGGAGGGCCCCCAGCAGACCAGGGAGACGCGGAGCAAAGCCGCGGAGGATGTGGGCGGGACCGCGGCGCGTCTCAGCAGTCCCGCCGCCCGCGTCTCCCTGGTCTGCTAGTGGGGGGCGGGGAGGAGGGTGCGCAGATAGTGCACCCCACCTCCCCCAGCAGACCAGGCTTTTCTCGCGACACCTGGGGCGCTGCCCGGTTGGTCCCGCAGCACCACTCCTCGGTGCTACTGGACCAAGCGGGCAGCACCCCCCCCAGCTGCTCTGCCCCAGGCATCCCCAAGTCAGCTGCTGCTGAAACTGACCAGCGGCTGACTACAGGAAGCCCGAGACAGAGTTGCTCTGCCCCGGCCTTCCTGGAATCAGCCGCTGATCAGTTTCAACAGCGGCTGACTTGGGGACACCTGGGGTAGAACAGCTGGGGTGCTGCCGGGTTGGACCCCGCAGCGCTGAGGTGCAGCACTGCGGGGACCTACCCGGCAGCGCCCCAGCTTTTCTACCCCAGGTGTCCCCAAGTCAGCCGCTGTTGAAACTGATCAGTGGCTGATTCCAGGAAGCCCAGGGCAGAGCAACTCTGCCTCGGGCTTCCTGTAGTCAGCCGCTGGTCAGTTTTAGCAGCGGCTGAATCTGGATGCCAGTTCCGACTTACATACAGATTCAACTTAAGAACAAACCTACAGTCCCTATCTTGTACGTAACCCGGGAACTGCCTGTATTGACAGAGTTTAACCAATAACTCTTCAATAGAAAAATAGTATTCTTGTGGCTTATCACATTATTTCTCTACTTTAACAACACAAAGAAATTAAATGCTAATCACTACACGGAATATTAAATGTGGGTAATTGAATAACTGTGTAACCACTGAAAATGTCTGTGGCTACACTAGGGATGCAATAGTATAGTCAATTAACTGATAAGCAAAAGGTTACAGGTTAATGTTATACACTATACACATCATCTCCCAGTCCCTCCCGGGTCACCTCTCCTAGCCAGTAATTTTTTAGCAGGCTGGTCCAACAGCCCAGCTCTGTCCTGGCTTGCACCAGATCCATGACCTACTCCCACTGGGGCTCCTAATACATTGCAATGTAAGCCCAGGGTCAGTAGAACTTAAGGTAGCAGACCCTAGCTTTGTTAGGAGTATTAGGAGCCAGGCAGCAGGGCAGCCTGGTTCAATTCCAACTTGCACTGGATCTAGGAGCTCAGACCCCCTCAGACAGAGGCTTCTTGCGACATGGTGCTGCTGCCTCTGTATCAGAGGCAGCAGTGAAGGGCAATAGGCAGCTGGTCCAAGAGGGGGCTGGTTTTTAACTAGCTCCCCTTGTGGACCAGCTCTCGCCCAGCACCCCATGCTGCTGCCTCTGACATAGCAGCAGAGCGTGGAATGGCAGACTTCTCAGGGGTGAATCCAGAGCGCACTGGCTACCTGACCCTTGGGGACTATAGACTAGTCGAGTAACCGATAAGAATTCATGAGGTTAATTGACTATTCAATTAACCGATATGTAACATCTCTAGGTTACACGCAGGGCAGCAGCCAGTGCCCTGGGAGCCAGGAGCTGAGTGTAGCTGTTTGAATATCCATTAAAATCATGCATTACATGTTTAAACAGCTATACTCTTACATCCCTAATCACTACCTGTTAAAACAACTCACTTGAAATACGAGTACCACAAATAGGGATGTAAAATCTTGTTTAATCAGTTAACAGGTTAAATGTTATGTTTAACCCATTAACTGCTTAAATGGGGGACGGGTGAGAGCAACCCCACATCCCATAGTGGGCACTTGCCTGACAGGACAGGGGCTGCTCCAGCCCCTGCTGGTTATAACTTGTCAGCATCATCTGGTAAGGGTGATGTTTACCTGTTAACCATTCACAAGTCTTACCACAAATGTTTCTAAAATAAGGCAGAATTGCTAATCTGAAATACTACAGGAATATACGGCAGCTTCTCTCTCAAAATTATGGGTCAGTATAGTTTAAGAGTATAAAAGTCAGTACTTACGTTTCTATTAAATTTGGTGAAGGAATGATGCATATAAAACCTGTGCATGTAAACAATTGCAGTATTTATTGTAAGCTGAGATCTGAAAGATGGAGTTAAGGAAATTTAATGCATCCAGACAATGTATAACCAATGAAGTTGAAATTCTATCTAACACAAATATTTTTCCTTATTTTATACAGCAAAGCATAACTGAACCAACAAAGTAGTAAAACTCAGAGCACATAACTGATAGAAAGATACTTATATTTCTCTGAAATAAAATAGGGTAATTATAAAACCAGACTTATCACATCTCATTCATTGGATGTAGACTCCCCATCAAGGCTTACCTTTAGAAAAATTTTAGGTGATACATCCTTTTGCCAGGAATGATTTTATCTTTTAAATCCTGTATCTTTTAAATGGTGGTGAAGCACTGGAATGGGTTACCTAGGGAAGTAGTGGAGTCTCCATCCCTAGAGGTGTTTAAGTCTCCGCCTGACAAAGCCCTGGCCAGGTTGATTTAGTTGGAATTGGTCCTGCCTAGAGCAGTGGGCTGGACTTGATGACCTTCTGAGGTCTCTTCCAGTTCTATGGTTCTATGAAAATAACTCTCCCAAGTGCTCTTTATACACATTTATATAAGTTTCGTTTTTTAAAAATCCTAATTTTTAAAGTCAAATTAAAGAAAAACTTGTTACAGTAATTGTATGTTAATTCCAAGAGAAGAGGAATAGATTATATTTGCTTTTAACAACTATTGTTTATATATGAAGTACTTCTAACAAAACCTAATAATCAAGGAAGAAACAATTTCCAAGTCTACAATCATTCTATATGATAATTTTAATGCAGGAAACTGAAACACAATGGAAAGGTTATTAAAACTGCTTTTAGGAATAACCATGAAAGAGAGGCAGTCTAATTCAAAGAGCAAAATGGGAAGTCTTCTTTGTGACAGAGTATGGTAGAAAAGCTAAGGTGAAGCTACAAACACGGGGTTTTAAAATGAAGATCTTCCTTATAGCCCTATATTCAAACTTCAATAAAAGTCATTCATCTCTTTCACCCTTTAAAACAATAGTGAGAAGTTTGGCTTGCAGGGGCTAAGAAATAACTGCAAATGCCAAAAGGAGATTAAAACAACGGCGGAGTTTATTAACATCAGTGGGGGGGAAGAGAGAGCCCCGAACCACTCCAGGGAGACATGTGCTTCAATCCGTCTCGCTCCTCCCCGCCCCCTCCCCCCACCGGCGGCGGCAGAGCCAGAGTTGGGGAAAATTACCACCTGACACCCGCACCGCGAAGGGGGCAGGACCAGCCCGAGTTTGAGAGAATGTAAAAATCACCCAAAGTCCCAGACACACGAAGCCGGGAGCAGCCAACAACCCGCCCTTGGCCCACCCGCCGGGCTCCCCTCCGGCACGGCCCAGGCCCCAGCTCCCCCCCCGGCCCAGGCGCCAGCTCCCCCCTCTCTAGGCCCCCAGCCGCCCAGGGGCCCGGTCTCCCTCCCTACACGCTGAGGCGCCGGCCGAGGCTGCCGCCCAGGCCTCGCCCCCACCCAGACTCGCCGGTCGGATACACGTTGAGGCGCTGGCCCATGTCCTGGATGAGGTTGGCCGCCTGCTGCCGATACGAGAGCTCCTTGTCGGCCTCCACCCCGCAGCGCCGGGACGGCGTGTTCTCCAGCTGCTCCCGGGTGAAGAACCAGCGCGAGGCCGACAAGGCGGCGCCGCCAGCCCGCGCCGCCGAGCCCGCGCCACCAGGCCCGCTCGTAGCCGCCGCCATGACACTTCCTCCCCCTCCTCCTCCGGCCCCGCCCGCCGGCAGCCTAGCCGCCGCGGCGCCTAGCCCCTCGTCTCCCTCCATATTCGTTCTCGCGAGAACTCGGGGCCACCGGCCCGGCGAGGAGTCCACCTAGCCACCTCTTAACCATAGAGTCTGGGTAGAGCAGAGCTAGAGCGCCGCAAGGGAAGCATGGTCACGTGGCCTATGGGGCTTCATTAGCGGACATTGCTATCGGGGCACCGGATGTGGGGTGCAGGGAGAGGCGCCATTAAAAGATCGGCAATAGGAACTCCGCCTCCCGCGTCTGTACGTCCGACTCTATCGCGCGCAGCCGGAGAAAAGTTCCGCCTCCGTCGGGTCCGGGCGGAAATGAGGTTTCATCCTGCCTCGATTACGTAGTTGGGGCCGCGGGCGCTGGTTGGTTAGCAGGGCGTGCGTCACTCTTCCCCGACGCGCGCGGCTAGCGCAGGGCGGTGTGATTCAGGGGCGTGGCCGCGCGGCTCTCTTGCTCAGGCTCAGCCCCGGCTCTCGCCCCGCCCCCTTTTTCGGAGCCTCCCGTACAGTGGGCACCAGGCTCGCCAGCTTTCTGTCACACGTGCCCCGCCCCCCCGTTCCGTCCCCCTTTGGTGGGCTCTGACTGGCGGTTGGGTGGGGGCGGAGTCTGGCTCGGGGTGGTTAGTTTGGGATGCGGGGCTGGGGCGGCTCTGGGGAGTGGGACTGAGGGATTTACTGTGTAGCAGGGCGCTCCGGGCTGAGAGACGGGAGGGGGTGAGGGCTCTGTAATGGGGCCAGATATGAGGGGTTTGTGGGGTGGGGCAGAGGGCTGGGGAGGTGGGCAGTGCAGGGGGTTGGGGGGTGGGGCAGAGGGTTAGGATGTGGACGGTGCAGGGGGCTGGGGGTGGGGCAGAGGGTTAGGATGCGGGGGGGGGGTGGGGCAGTAGGTTGGGATGTGGGGGGGGTGGGCGGTGCAGGAGGCTGTGGGGTGGAGCAGTGGGTTGGGATGTGGGGGGGGTGGGCGGTGCAGGAGGCTGTGGGGTGGAGCAGTGGGTTGGGATGCGGGGGGCAGTGTAGGGTGCTGGGGGTGGGGCAGAGGGTTAGGATGTGGACGGTGCTGGGGGTGGGGCAGAGGGTTAGGATGCGGGGGGGGGGTGGGGCAGTGGGTTGGGATGTGGGGGGGGTGGGCGGTGCAGGAGGCTGTGGGGTGGAGCAGTGGGTTCGGATGCGGGGGGCAGTGTAGGGTGCTGGGGGTGGGGCAGAGGGTTGGGATGTGGGGGTGGGCGGTGCAGGGGCTGTGGGGTGGGGCAGTGGGTTGGGATGCGGGGCGGTGCAGGGGGCTGTGGGGTGGGGCAGAGGGTTGGGATGTGGGTGGTGCAGGGGACTGTGGGGTGGGGCAGAGGGTTGGGATGCGGGGGGATGGGTGGTGCAGGGGGGTGGGGCAGTGGGTTGGGAGGCGGGGGGGTGGGCAGTGAAGGGGGCTGGGGGATGGGCGGTGCAGGGGGCTGGGGGGTGGGGCAGAGGGTTAGGATGCGGGGGGGGGTGGACGGTGCAGGAGGCTGGGGGATGGGGCAGTGGGTTGGGATGCGGGGGGGTGGACGGTGCAGGGGGCTGTGGGGTGGGGCAGAGGGTTGGGATGCGGGGGGGTGGACGGCACGGGGTTGTGGGGTGGGGCAGAGGGTTGGGATGCGGGGGTGGGTGGGTGGTGCAGGGGCTGTGGGGTAGGGCAGAGGGTTGGGATGCACCCACCCACTGCTGCCTCTGTATAGGGGGAAGGCATGCGGGAAGGAAGGCAGTTTTTAAGTTGGCTCCCCACTAGCACCAGCAACCAGGGAGCTGCATGCCCCTCTCCCCCAGGTTGCTGCCTCTGTATCGGGGTGGCAGGGTGTAGTTCCTATCAGAGGCAGCAGTACAGGGGGGGGGGGACGGGCTGCTTTTAAGCTGGATCCCTGTGCACCCCAGCTCTCACAGAGCCATTTGCCCCCAAGTGTGTAACTGCTGAGTTGGAGATATTTCTTCATGCCACTACATCCCAATGATGGGTTTTGGTCTCATATTTATTCCTGGAACTGTGTTCTGGTTATTTCTATTACAAAATTCCAGCTCCACTTTATACATATGCTAAAATTATCATGATATAAAAAAACAGACCTGACAGAACACTAGTCAATTTAGAATAGGGAAGAATTGATGAACTGGATGACCTAGTATTTTTGTCTTTAGTTGGTTCTGGGCCTAGTTGTTGATAACTTTTAAGATATGGCTGCTTCAGAGACTATTTTTAACTACAGTGATTTGGGTTTGTAGTTAGCTCCTCATCATTGTTTTCATACTTGTAGGCAAAACTTTTCAAACTGAAGCCTTTGGAAACTTTTGTCTTTAAAAACTGAATCAATATGTGCAATTCAAATCCCTTATATTTTACAGTAATAATTATATTACTCCAGTTGTGACCTGGCTAACTCACCTTCATTCATTCATTTACAAATCAGTCATAGAGCATTTGGTATATTCTATGAATGTGTAATTGTTAGGTACATGATCTAATTCAAATTGTAAACTCGTCGGCTACGTCTACGCTGGCCCCTTTTCCGGAAGGGGCATGTAAATTTCACGAGTCGTCGTAGGGAAATCCGCGGGGGATTTAAATATCCCCCGCGGCATTTAAATAAAAATGTCCGCCGCTTTTTTCCGGCTTTTAAAAAAGCCGGAAAAGAGCGTCTAGACTGGCCCCGATCCTCCGGAAAATGTGCCCTTTTCCGGAGGGTCTTATTCCTACTTTGAAGTAGGAATAAGACCTACTTTGAAGTAGGAATAAGACCCTCCGGAAAAGGGCACTTTTTCCGGAGGATCGGGGCCAGTCTAGACGCTCTTTTCCGGCTTTTTTAAAAGCCGGAAAAAAGCGGCGGACATTTTTATTTAAATGCCGCGGGGGATATTTAAATCCCCCGCGGATTTCCCTACGACGACTCGTGAAATTTACATGCCCCTTCCGGAAAAGGGGCCAGTGTAGACGTAGCCCTAGAGGGAAGGGCATTTGTCTTAAAGAACCATAGGTACCAATATTGTAAAAATATAAGTTAATACAATTTGGGAGATGAAGAGGGGACTAAACCCTTGACTGCAAAATCTGAAATGAAGACATTAAGGCTGTGTCTAGACTACATGCTGTCGTACCTCAGTGTTTTCGTACCTCGGTACCTTCGGTGGTCTGGACTGTCAGTGTCAGCATCGTCTGGTCAGGGTTGTCCTGGCGCGCTCCTGACAGGACCTCTACTCTGTTGTTAAACTTTCGGCTGCGTGCGTACCAATTGGTACTCCCTTTATCTAGAGTGTTAGACCCTGTGCACTTGGGTCAACACAAGAGATCTCTGAGAGGCCCCGGAAACGACAGATGCAGGCAAGGATTGAAATCAATCGAGCAGGTTTATTGTCAAATGCGAAGCTCTACCAGTTGGTAACAGAGATCAGTACAATGTTACACCACTGGGCACTATGGCCCGCGTTGACAAGGTACCAACACCGGGCAGGCCTATTGTCATATATCAGATATTAACAGCAGTTAGTCAAAGTTAAGCTACTGTGCATTCTGTAAGTTTAGGCAATGACACCTGCCATTCAGGTGCCTAGTGCTCCCCCCCCTCCCCCAGGGCGGCCGGAGAGCACCCTCTGTGGTGTCCTTTTATAGACAGGTACAAACAACTTACATCATTTCTTTACGTACCAGGTTACCACCCTCTGTTGCCTAGTTACCACCCCTCACCTTATGGAAGGGGGGCTTACTTACTATTCTTCATGCTGTCAATTTCGACCCAGTCCTGAACTTAGGTCGGTATGTGCATTAGTTTTTAGGGAGTTTTTGTATCAAGACATTTCTTATTAAGATATTTTATTACTCCCCTTTGGCTCACAGTCTGTACCCAATACCTCCCTGTGTCCTTCCATGCTCGACCTAACTTACACAATCACACAATTATCAATAGGGCCTCTTTCTTGGCTCCTGTTATTGAACCAAAGTTTTGCTCACTAGATTGCAGGCCTGTTGCTGTTTTCATGTTACAGGCCTCTATTTAGGCCTGCTGACTCCATGTTACTGACCCTCAACTTACTACACATGCCTCTGTCGGCAGAGGCATGTAGATTAGACAGATCAGCAAAGGCAAATGAAGCCGCGATTTAAATGATAGCGGCTTCATTTACATTTACATGGCTGCTGCGCTGAGCCGACAAACAGCTGATTAGCTGTTTGTCGGCTCGCGCGCTAGTCTGGACGTTCCCCCTGTCGACATCAAAGCCCTTTGTCGGCAGCCCTGTTATTCCTCGTGGAATGAGGTTTACCGGGGCTGCCGACAAAGGGCTTTGATGTCGATGGGGAATGTCCAGACTAGCGCGCGAGCCGACAAACAGCTGATCAGCAGTTTGTCGGCTCAGGGTGGCAGCCATGTAAATGTAAATGAAGCTGCGATCATTTAAATCGCGGCTTCATTTGCCTTTGCTGAACAAACAAATCTACATGCCTCTGCCGACAGAGGCATGTAGTTTAGACGTACCCTAAGAAAAGTAGAGCTGTATTCAATGATAATAAATCATAATAATGCTCAATTTATATACAGCTGTAGTACCCAAAGACATCAACAATGTGTTTTAATTATATAGCAGATCAAGGTTTAAGAGGAAAATTAATTAATTACTCTGATTTTAAAAGTATTCTAGCTGGTAAGATGTATTTCTCTCTCTCTCTTTATAAAGAATTTTTTCATGCGCGATGACAGAGTGTCATCATCACGTCACTCTTTCCCTCCCCCACCCCCCAGACTTCTTGCCCAAGATGCTGTTCGGGGACTGGCAAAGCTGCCTGGCAACCCGGTTTAGGCAGATTCCACCTCCTGAAAGGCTGCGGGTAGAGCTGAGTGTGCCGGACACTTGGGAGGTGGAATCTTCCCAGGCTGGGCTGTGAGGTGGCTTTGCCCATCCCCGAACGGTGTCCAGGGCAGGGAGAGATTCCATCTGAGGCCTGAGCACTACTCCAGATCAGTCTGCTGCAAGGAATGTGGTTGCACCAGCACTGCCACTATTGCTTGGAGGGCAAACCTCAGGTAGAGACTCTGGGGCGGCCGGATCTGGGAATGTTGGAGGCCTTTCCGGGCTGAAGGCACCACACAGGAGCAGGCCCACAGGGGGAAGCGGTATGGGGCCCGGTGGCTGAGAGGAAGTGCTTGCTGCACGCCAGGCTGGCCCTGATGGCCCTGTGCTTGAGGGAAGCAACCACTGTGCCATGTCCTCTTCAGATGGCTGCCTGTGGTGCGCAGCTGCACGTGTGGGGTGGGCTGAGCTTTGGCTCGCTGCCCAGGGATGGAGGCCACAAGACCATGCTCCTCCCAAGCGGGGACTCTCAATCCCCTGACCCAGGGGGCTGCTTTAGCTGGTGTGAGGCCTGGGGCATAGCCCACTTGCACCAGGAACGGAGGCAGGCTTCATGTCTCCAGCTGCTCTGCCATGCCCTGAGTGGCCGTACCAGTGCCAAGATGCCCTAGTGGAACCCACCACTGCAGTCCAGCAACCCCTGAGGTGTCACAGAGGGGGAGGCCCAGCAGTGTTTGCAGTGGCTGCCAACATGGCTGAGTGGGGATGACGCCTGCCTCTTTATGGTAGGGCCCAGAGACCTCGCTCAATGCATGGCCCCTCGGCCCTCTTTCCATCCTCCATGTGTGTCCTCAGCCCCTCTCCTGCCCCCTCACAGTCTCCCATCCCCCCTTCTGAACCTGGCTCTCTGACTCTCCAAAGGAACCCCTGCTCTCTGACTCTCCCTCCAGCCTCTTTCTCTGCCTCATGTCCATTTACTCTGTCCACAGAAATCCCCCTTTCCCACTTCACAGAACCCCAGCAATGCCATCTTTGCTGCCTTTCACTTCAGGCAGCTGCCCAGATCCTGCTGTCGCAGCACCCAAATCAGCTCCTCCCCCCACTTCTCCTGAAATTCCTGCATATGGGCCTGGTGCTGTTTCTTTGTTGGTTAGGTTGTCTAGGGTTGTGCATAGGAGGGAGGAAAGGAGATAAGGATGTCCGTGGGGAAGGATGCAGTAAGGGGAGAGGGGCGGTGAGGGAGAATATAGGAATGGAGGCTGGTCAGTGTGGGTGTGCGGAGGGGGAGGGGTTAGAGAAGCATGGGGCTGTAGGAATATGGAAGTGAGAGTAGGGATAGGCAGTGGGGCAAGGCAGATTCAAGGGACTGGGGAGTAGGGATGGAAGGAGGGAAACAGGGAGGGGGTTAGGGAGGATGGTGGGGGTAGGAATGAAGGCAGGGGAATGGGGATGTAGGGATGGAAGGAAGGTGGTGGGCTGTGAGCCATGGACTATTTTATTGGTGGGAAGGGCAGGAGCAGGAAGGTCATGGGTAGGTGGGACTGGCTGCTAATTGAAGGGCGTGAGTAGGTGGGATGGGTTGAGAGCATTCATAGAATCATAGAATCATAGAATAATAGGACTGGAAGGGACCTCGAGAGGTCATCGAGTCCAGCCCTCCACCCTCAAGGCAGGACCAAGCTCCGTCTACACCATCCCTGACAGATGTCTATCTAAAGTCTAGGTATATGACATCCACCGCTTCTCCCTTATCCACAAGGCTCGTTATCTTATCAAAGAAAGCTATCAGATTAGTTTGGCATGACTTGTTCTTCACAAACCCATGCTGGCTATTCCCTATCACTTTATTACCTTCCAAGTGTTTGCATATGATTTCCTTAATTACCTGCTCCATTATCTTCCCTGGGACAGACGTTAAACTGACCGGTCTGTAGTTTCCTGGGTTGTTCTTATTCCCCTTTTTATAGATGGGCACAATATTTGCCCTTTTCCAGTCTTCTGGAATCTCCCCTGTCTGCCATGATTTTTCAAAGATCATAGCTAAAGGCTCAGATACCTCCTCTATCAGCTCCTTGAGTATCCTGGGATGCATTTCATCAGGACCTGGTGACTTGCTGACATCTAACTTTCCTACGTGATTTTTAACTTGTTCTTTGTGTATCCTATCTTCTAAACTTACCCTCTCTCTGCTTGTATTCACTACGTTAGGCACACCTCCAGACTTCTCGGTGAAGACCGAAACAAAGAAGTCATTGAGCATCTCCGCCATTTCCAAGTTCCCTGTTACTGCTTCTCTCTCCTCACTAAGCAGTGGGTCCCATCCAGGGGTGTGGTGGGCAAGAGTGGAGAAGGGTGTGAATGACTTGGGGCCACAGAGAACGCATCTGCGCTCAATGCAAGATTAACAGGCTCTCTGGCCATGAAAGCACCAGTGAGGGGGGTATTGGTGAGCATAGCGAGCCTGGGGGTACAGCTCCCTAGTTTTCTAAATCATTGAAATATTTGAATGATTCCCTACAATATGTGCTAACTGCTTATGCTAAATCTGTTCCACCTTGCATTTTATTGTGATGTTGAGACTTTCTTTTCAGACCTGAAGAAGAATTCTATGTGGCTTGAAAGCTTGTCTCTCTCACCAACAGAAGTTGGTCCAATAAAATGTATCACCTGAACTGCCTTTTCTATTAAACATCTGTGAGAAGCAAAGCTAAAAAAAGTCATGGGGAGGCTGGGAGGAAAGGATTGTGCTGTGAGAATTAAGCTGCCATTTTTGACTTTGTAGTTTAATTAAAACAAGATGGAGAAATCGAACGTTTAATAACTGGAAAATGTACTCTTTAGATATGTGCAGACTTCAAAAGAGAGAAAAGTTGGACAGGAAAGAGTGCATCCTATCTTCTATGCCTTCTACTCACCAAACTTCCATTGAAGACCTTGCTTGACTGTATGCAAGTACATTTAAATGCAGCTACTTTACCTAGCTTTCTTTTCCTCATACATGAACATCTAAACCCAGATCCACAAAAGGACTTAGATGTTGCAATACTGAATGTCCTAGCACCTAACTTGTAGATGTTTAGAAAAATCACTAGAACACCAATATGATCCACCAGAAAGCTTAAGTTAGGTGCCCAGGTTCCTCATAAACTGAATGGTAAAAGAGGTGCTTAAAGGCAGGATTCACGAAAGCCAGTATGCTAGGCAGGAACCCACCTAAGGTAGTCACTAGCAGATGCCAATGTAAAAGGGGTGTCCTAAACCCTGTTCCTCTCATAGGCTATGTCTACACTTGCGGCTTCCTGCACAAGTAATATGCAAATGAGGCTAAGCGTGGAATATTGCTGAGCCTCATTTGCATACCTTATGAGCCACCATTTTTTTCAGAAGAGGCTCTTGCGCAAGAAGGAGTGTCTACACTGCCCCTTCTTGCGCAAGAAAAACCCTCTTGCGCAACGCCATTCTTCCTGAAAAGTAATAAGTGTAACGGCGTTGTGCAAGAGGGTTTTTCTTGCACAAGAAGGGGCAGTGTAGACGCTCCTTCTTGCGCAAGAGCCTCTTCTGAAAAAAATGGTGGCTCATTAGGTATGCAAATGAGGCTTGGCGATATTCCACGCTTAGCCTCATTTGCATATTACTTGCACAAAAAGCCGCGAGTGTCGACATAGCCATAGAGTTCAGTACCTAAGTTTGGGATGCAAGGAGGCCTTCATCTTTGTTAATAATCCACAGTTAGATACTCCTGCACTCAGGTGACTTAAGGGTGTAAGTTGTTTCTTGCGAAGTGGGGTTACATTTGTCTAATTTCATAAAGTAGCAGCAACTGCCTTTTACCCTGTGGTAGAGTACCCACATCTGTTGTAGGAAATTCCTGCTTCAAATCCCTGTCTGCCTAAGAAGAAGAAGGGATCTGAACAGGTGTTCCTTAGTTCTCAGGAAAGTGTCCGAGCCATTAGACTACTAGATATTCTCATGTGGTTCTTTTCCCATCATCTTTTATTAAAGTTCCATTGTAATCAAATATTAATTGGGCCAGAGATAGTGAGAAGTATTCTGTAGGCCAGTCTCTAGGGAGTTTACCTGTGAGGTACAAAGCCCATGTTCAAATCCTCTCATATCCTGCAGAGGACAAACTTGGAACAGAAGGCTCTTTCCCATAACCACTGCTCTAAATGTTATAAAGGAAGTCCCTGTCTTCCTTCTCTTCTTCTCACCGCAATGTCATTGTGTGAAATTAGTAGTCTGTGAGCATGCCTTTCAGATTGGATCCTACAGGCAAGATTGGCAGAGAAATACCTACTCACCCTTTGTGGATTGATTTGGGGTTTAGATGGGAGACATGTCCAGGTGCCTATAGTTGTCTAGGGAATTTCTACTGCAAAAACTTGGACAGCTAATGAGTTTTTGCAGTAGAAATTAAACTAGTGAGTGAGTTTAGGTACCCATAGGGTTAGGTGATAACTGAGTGGAGATTTTGTGGATCTGGTGGCATTTAAAACTGGGATTTTAGGCACCTAAATTCCTTGTAGAATATTAATTTAGGCCCTGGAATGTATATAAGGGCCTCATGCTGTGAGGTGTTAAGTGTCTACTAAGAGATGCTGAGCCTCTTTAGATCCCATTGAAGTTGCATACTCTTCCATAAAGTATTATAGACCAAAATTCCTAATGTATAAGTAAAAGACCAAAACAAAAATATCTTACTCTTAAAAAGACTTCCAAAATTTTCTGGCTTTTCCATTTGCTATAGAAAGGCAAAAACAGGTGCAAGCACAATTTTTTTCCTATGCAGTTCAACAGAGACAGATGATAGCAATGAGAATTGCTGGTGTTCAGTACCTTTCAGATTCAGGCTGTAAAGTAGGGAGGAGGTGCTCAGCAACATTAGGAATTCAGGTCTTGTCTATTTTGCTCTTCCTAGAAGATTCTATGGAAGACTAGAGAGCTACAGGTTGGACCTCCCTCGTCGGAATTTTGGAGTTTTCCAGACCAGGGGAGGTAAAGGCTCTCCTCTTGGCCAACAACTCTGCTCCCAGGCGCCAGCCCCAGCCACTGGGCTCCACTCCTGGCTAGGGCTGTGTGACGGGGCAGACAGGCCCTGCACTGAAGGGCGGGGAGTAGCCCAAGCCCAGCTGGCTGAGAAGGCCCCACCCATCCGGCCCTGCTGGGCATGCTCCCAGTAGAGCCAGAGTACAAAAGCAGCAAGAGCCTCCCTCTCCCGCTCACAGTGAGGGAGGCTGCCAGGGGAAGGAGTAGGTCAGGCTGTACCCGTAGGTCTGCAGCAGCTGAGACCTGAGTCGCCACCTGCAGCCACCCCTGGAGCCGAGCCAGCAGCCGCCATCCCCAGGGAGGCAGGAGCGCCCGTAGCCCCAGCGCCAGCCTTAGTAAGGACTGGTCCGAGAGGCCAGCAGAGTACAGGGGTAACAGGGCGTGGTAGGAAGCAGCCCAGGGCAGAGGACTGGTAGAGCGGCTTGGTGTGTATCGGCCGGATTCCCTGCCGAGCAGGCAAGAGCAACAGTCTCTGCCTAAAGGGCCCTGGGCTGGGACCCGGTGAAGAGGGAGATCCTGGGTCCCCCTACCACCCATTTCCTTACCCTGAACAATAAACCCCCCTAGCTGTGAGAGGCTATTTCTGGTGACTAGGTCTCCAGGGCCGCATATACCCTGAGAGAGGGGCAGGACAGGTGGCCCCCAAAGCCAAGAGGGGGGACCCGCCCCTCAACAGGATGTTATGCCAGCTCTGCTGCCACCAGCCCCTGCTGGGGCTGCTCTCCCCTGATGCTGCCTGCCCCAGCCTGGGCTGCACTCACTGCCAGCGTGGCCTGGGCTCCCAACCTCTGGCCCTGCTGCCACCAGCCCAAGATGCACTTCTGACTCTGGCCTCCCTTACTGCAAGCTAGGCTCTCTGGTCCAGGAATACCCATGGTCCTGCTGGATGTTGCCAGACCAGAGAGTATCTGATTTTAGAATTTCAACCTGTAGTGAAATTATGACAGCACAAGTAGCAATGTACTGAAACTTGAACAAATCAGAGGGGAAAGAATAAGAGCGAGGCATTATTATTCTTATGACTTACAAATTCTTGATTTAGTCCTAAGTGAAATGCAGGATCTGGTCCAAGAGGTAAATATAATGGACCACTTGGAAATAGTGACCATAATGTAATAAATTTAACATCCCTTTGGTGGGGAAAAACACCTCAACAGCCCAATACTGTGAAATTTAATTTCAGAAAGGGAAACTACACAAAACCGAGAAGGTTAGTCAAACAGAAATTAAAAGGTACGGTGCTAGGGTAAAAATCCCTGCAAGTTTCATGGAAACTTTTTGAAGACACCATAATAGAGGCCCAACTTAAATGTAGGCCCCAAATTAAAAAACACAGAAAGAGAACCAAAAAAGCGCCACCGTGGCTTAACAACCAAGTAAAATGAGTGGGGCCCCTGCACGATCAAGATGCTAAAGGAGCACTCAAAGACAATAAAGTCATTGCTGAGAAACTAAACGAATTCTTTGCTTTGGTCATCATGGCTGAGGATGTTAGTGAGATTCCCAAACTTGAGCCATTCTTTTTAGGTGACAAATTGGAAGAATTATCCCAGCTTGAGGTGTCATTAGAGGAGGTTTTGGAACAAATTGATAAACTTAATGGTAACAAGTCACCAGAACCAGATGGCATTCACCATTCTGAAAGAACTCAAATGTGAAATTATGAAATTAACAACAGTGGTTCGTAACCTATCCTTTAAATCAACTTCTGCACCTAATGACTGGAAGATAGCTAATGTGACACCAATATTTAAAAAGGACTCTAGAGGTGATCTTGGCAATTACAGACTAGTAAGTTTAATGTCAGTACCGGGCAAATTAGTTGAAACTATAGTAAAGAATAGAATTGTCAGACACATAGATGAACATAATTTGTTGGGGGAGAAGGCAATATGGTTTCTGTAAAGGGAAATCATGCCTCACTAATCTACTAGTCTTTGCCTTCACGGCGAATTTTTTTTGCAGAAAATATGCTAATGAAGGACTCATTAGCATGAGTTGCGATCTCATTAGCATATTTTCTGCTGTTTCTTTTTGCTCAAGGGGTTTTTGTACAAAAAGAAGTAGTGTGGACTTTTTTTGTGTGTGCAAAACCCCTGTTTTGCACAAGATCCTTATGCCTGTCCTGGGCAACAAATGGCAAATGAAATTTAATGTTGGTAAATGTAAAGTAATATACATTGAAAAAAATAATCCCAACGATACATACAATATGATGGGGACTAATTGAGGAATAACTAATTGAGAGATCTTAGAGTCATTGTAGATAGTTCTCTGAAAACATTCACTCAATGTGCAGTCAAAAACAAAACAAAACACACACGAAAAAACCAGAATGTTAGGAATCATTTAAAAAGGGATAGAGAATAAGACAGAGAATATCTTATTTACTCTATATAAAAACTCTGGTATGCCCACATCTTGAATACTGCATACAGATGGGGTTGTCTCATCTAAAAAAAGATATGTTTGCATTGGAAAAGAATCAGAAAAGGCAACAAAATGTTTAGGGGTTTGGAACAGGTCCCATATGAAGAGAGATTAGAAAGACTGGGACTTTTCAGCCTAGAAAAGAGGAGACTAAAGGGGGATATGATAGAGGTCTATAAAATCATGACTGATGTGGAAAAAGTGAATAAGGAAAAATTATTTTTGTTCCCATAATATAAGAAGTAGAGGTCACCAGATGAAATTGGTAGGTAGCAGGTTTAAAATAAACAAAAGGAAGATTTTCTTCACTCACCACACAGTCAACCTGTAGAACTCTTTGCCAGAGGATGTTGTGAAGACCAGGACTTTAACAGGTTTAAAAAAAGAGCTAGGTAAATTCATGGAGGTTAGGTCCATCAGTGGCTATTAGCCAGGATGGCTAGTAATGGTGTCCCTTGCATCTGTTTGTCAAAGCTGGAAATGGGTGACAGGAGAGGGATTACGTGATGACTATCTGTTGTGTTTACTCCCTTTGGGGCATCTTGCATTGGTCACTCTCAGAAGACAGGATATTGAAGATGGACCTTTGGTCTGACCCAGTACTGAAAGCCCAAGTTTCAACCTACCTTTCACCATCTAAGAAAACTAGGACATTCTAGATAGGAAAAAAATCTTGTCAAGTAGGAGGGGAAGTCCTACACTGAGAATAAAAATTAAATTTAAAATTAGAAAGAACCATTAATATATTTTCACATTACATGCAGCTTTATTAATGAAGAATACTGTTTTAAGCGAATTGAACATTGTATCACAATGTGCATTATTTAGCTTTGCTAATATTTAGGTTTCATAGTTAACAAATGAAGTAAATGGAGGAAAATTCACAACACTCATTGAGCTATTTTTTCATGAAACTTGGCACTGATAACACTGCACTGATTTGTTTTTAGAAGGTTATCATGATTTTAAGAAATTAAATCTCTGTAGAAAAGCAGGGAGCCCCAAAATCTGCAGGTACAACCTAAATCCTCAGGACGCTCAGAAATTCTCATGTGAATTTCCAGTTACGTTGCTTTTACTTTGTGGGTACCAGTAAATGCTATAATTTATATATAGATTTTAGTTGACATTAATAAGATGGAAATACAGGTGGGTGCATGTATGTAAAAATACAAAAGGATACAATATTGCTGAAGTTTGGTCTCTGATAAAGTTATTCAAATTGTTTTCTGTCAAGACCCAAAAATGCAAGAGCATTGTCAGCTTTGAGTTTTTCCTGTAAAAAAAGAAAAAGTATTTAGAATCTTACAAATGTTGTGTATACCTAAGGTCTGAAAGCAGGGTTTTATTAATAAGTCTGAGGGCCTCCCTTTCTGTGGAATTACTTGCAGGAGGAGGACTGGGACATCCTAGATAAAGGGGAAGTGTGAAATGATCTCATGAGGATTCCCCGTATCAGTTTATGAGGGTGAGTGCAGAGAGTTTTCATATCTGTCCCACAAAATGAGACCTCGTTCCACTCTTGGGATCCAGTAGATTCCAACAGAACTGAACATATTCCAAGAGATCCACAAGACTCTGTGGCTACGGCTACACTACTAACTTTTTCTGGAAGAGGAAATGCAAATGGAGTGCTCATTTGCATATCTTGCACTCTCATTTGCATATTCTCTTCTGATCCTTTTTGCGGAAGAGGTTTTTGTGCAAAAAAGCTCAAAATTGAGGAAGAAGGAATCTTGCAAAAAAGGGGTTTTTGCGCAAAAAGGCACCGTCTAAAGACCGCTTTTTGGGGCAAACACCTCTTCTATGAAAAGGATTGGAAGAGAATTTGCAAATGAGAGCACAATATATGCAAATGAGCACTCCATTTGCATTTCCTCTTCCAGAAAAAGTTCGTTGTGTAGTCGTAACCTCAGTCTTTAGACTGGCACCCATGTCCTCTTGGCCGCACAATTCCACGCTGCAATATTGTTTGCTCTTCATTTCTTGATTCACAATGGAATATATAGCAGACACTTACTGCATACCTCACAGCTTTCCTAAGCTATTTAGGCTCAGTTCAGCAGTCTATCCATATTAACAAAGCCTTTAAGCATATATTTAAGTTGTATTGAAGTCAAGCGTGTGCACATGTTTTCTGTGCTGTGGTGAACTGATTCTTAGAGGCTGAGTCCATACCCTCTGAAGTCAATGGAAAGTTCTCATTGACTCCTGACTGTCTTTCATCAGGCCCTACAAACAGAGGCTTAAAATTAAAATAAAAAACTATACAGAATTATACCTTTAGTCCATTATCAAACTCTTCCATGGAGTCAATCAGTTTTCCAGGTTCTAGTTCCCCCAGTGGAAAAGGGTAATCTGTTCCCAAAAGAACTTTGTCCTGCAAACAGAGAAACAATTTGGGCATTTCAAAACGAAAAAATAACTGCACATCCTCTGTGGGGTTATGAAAAACAGCATAAAATGTGGTATTTGTGTTTCATTCATCTTTAAGATTATAAGTTTTTTTCTACACCTCCCCAAAAGAACACGTCCCAAGGTTTCCTTTATTTTGCACAAACCGTTTTGAATGAACTAATTTTTTTTATATACTAGGGGGGAGATTGATGATTTTAAGGGCCAGCCATGCTTCGGTGTATTTTCATAATGATATATGGAAAATTCAGAATGTAAATCCTTGGTATATGGAAAAAACATACAGCACCTTGCAGGAATGCATTGAACAGTGAAACCCTTCTTAGTTTGGTTAATTGAAATAATTTGATATTGCCTTGAAATGTATGTTTAAAAAAAATCCAGTGCTCATCTTCTCTGGGTTCTGACCTGGGTTGACTGCTATTCAGTGATTCATAATGGGGTCAAGAACTGTTCATGGTCATGTAGTCCCATGCTTAAGTTGCTATAAAGGGGGAAAATGGGTTTGTTTCCTTTATATGCATAAAGAACATCTGAAAGGCTAGCATAAAAAATAATTTATTTCTGTTTGATTTTCCATATTTTGTCTACTTTGACAGTTCTACGGTAACTGGAAAACTATTGGAATTAGGACATTGTAAAAGGCCAGAGACTAAAAGCTGTGTAATTGAGAGGGAGAGAGAATTTTATCTAGGCTGTTTAAAACACCTTTTCAATCAGATGGTTTCCTCAATTTATTCTAAATGTAGTCCACAAAACCTCTACCAAGTCAAAATTTACTCCCTTTCTGAGACTTGTTTTTTTCACATGAAGGGACTAAAATGTACAGTATAAAATGCAGCCCAAACCTTCTTTCTGGGTTTGACTGCTCACAAAATGTCTTTTAGGGGTTTGGTCAGTTTATACCTAGAGTATTTTTTAAAAAGATTTCACCAGTCTGACCTTTTTTCATGCCTGGTTGAGTCACAAGCTAAAATGAGTCAGAAAAACACATTTTCCAGCAGGATCAGCTCCTTCTAACAATAGTGTCACAGAAAAACTGACAACTTGTTACACATCTATTTAACTTTGATGCCTAAAGAACACTTGAGAGCAAAATGTAAAAAGAGTCAACCTTGTTTTCTCTTCATGTATGGTAAGAGAGAGCTAAGAAGCCAGAAGTCCTCCAGAGACTACTAGATTTGATATTCCGAGATGGAGATATAACACACACGATGAAGATATACACAAACACACAAACATGCATCTAGAAAACTTATTATGTCTACACTACGGACCTTGCAGTGGCACAGCTACATCTCTGTGCCAGTGTTGGGTGTCCTGTGTAACTACTCTATGCCAGCAGAAGAGAGCTCTCTCACTAGCATAATTTAACCACCATTAACAAGTAGTAGTAGCAATGGGTACATCTAGACTACAGGCTTCTGTCGACAAAGAGCGTCTAGACTATATCCAGTTCTCTTGACAAAGCAAGCCGCTTTGTCGACATGAGAGTGTAGACGCAAAGGACAGTGTAGATGCAATAATGCCTTCTGTTGACATAACTCTGTCGACAAAAGGCGTTATTCCTCATAGAATGAGGTTTACCGCCGTCGACAAAACCGCCAAATTCTGTCGACGTTATGTCGACAGAACTCAGCGGTAGTGTAGACGCAGCTATAGTTTTGTTGACAAAAGTTAACTTTTGTTGACAAAACCCTGTAGTCTAGGCACACCCAATGGTGGCAGGAGAGGGTCTTCCTCTTACAGAGTGCTCTCTATTCCATACCTGCTTTTTGTTGGTCAGGGGACTATTTGTTTCACACCTGATTGACAAAAGTGTGACTGACAAATGTGTTAGTGTAGACCTAGCCCTTAGAGTATCACTGTTAAATACAAGGTGGTACAGATTTTTTAAAAACATAAACACATTTCAGGGAATCATTCAAGGTCAAATGGCCCATTAATATGCCTCCAGTTATAGGGAGGAAAGGAAGTGAGCAGCTGCAGTGGAGGGAAGGACATGTTAGTGGGTTACAGATTGTTATAAGAAGATTGTTTCCCAGATCTGAAAGAGAGCTCTGTGTAACCTCAAAAGCTTGTTTCTGTCACCAAGAGAAGTTGGCCTGATAAAAGATATTACCTCACCCAACTTGTCTCTCTATGTCATGGGGCCAAGATAGCTACAACAACACTGCCTCTCTTTTTAGAGTCAGAGATTAGAGCCAAAAAGGACCACTAGATCTTTCTTGCTTGATTTGTGTATCACAGGCCATAAATACCACCCAGTATCCACATACTAAACCCAACAATCATGATTTTTAAATGCTTTAGATTGGTCCCACTAAGGGCATATCTATACTAGGAAATTATTTTGAAATAACTTATTTTGAAATAATCACTCCTGAAATAACTGTTTCAAAATAAGTGTTATTTATCATGGAAAGAAGGAGTGATTATTTCAAAATAACCAGCCCATTATTTTCAAACAACAGGCTTGGTAGTGTGGATACTCTGCTTGTTATTTTGAAATAACTCCATTAGGCTATGTCTACACAGTAGCCTGTATTTATTCTGAAATAACATAGTCGGTGTTTATACTACAAGCAGTTGTTTCGACATAATGTCAAAATAATGTTGAGCTGGAAGACTTCTTACTCTGACGTCTGTAATCCTTATTTTACGAGAAGTAAGGGAAGTCGGAGGAAGAGGGCTCTAACTCAGACTTCCTGCTGTGTAGACAGTGCCAAAAGCTGAAATAGGATATTTCGAAATAGCTCAAGTTGCATAGCTTATTTCCGCTTTAGTTCTGCTGTGTAGACTTGCCCTTAGTGCAGACCAGAGCTAAGTGATAAAACATATTTTCAAGTTTTTTAGGATAGGATTTCTTTTGCTTATTTTCCAAATGTTGCTTATTTTTTGTCTCCAGTAGGTGTCACCCTGAGGTCTCTGAAAGAACCTATACGAGAAGTGTAGAAAGAATCAGTAAATTGGTTGTATTTTGCTGTATTTTACAAAATCCCTTTGTGTCAGAGTAGAATAGGAGAATGCATATTCTATTGTCCGCTGCTAATGCAATTTGAGAACAGTTTACATGAGAAACAGGATGCTACGTGATTTACAGTATGTTTACTGGTAGTAGGATATTTTCTGCTCCAGAATACACACCCTGGAGGGTAATGTTGTTTATTCTGCATGCAGTATAAAACACTATACACCTATATTATTAGATGGATTTATTTGGAAAGGAGAATGAAATTAAATTTAGCTTGTCAGATAAGCTCAACCAAGCTAGGGAGAATCTTACATTTTTATTTCACCTTATGTGGGTCAGAGCAGAAGAAAGTCTGACATACTGAATTTTGTTATGCTTTCACTAAAATCTCTTGTATAAACTATTCTAATTTAGTCTTTTTTTAGTTTTCCTCTGATTTCATTTATTTCACAGGTGATTACTGATGATCATTCACAGGCAATGAACTGATCTGATAAACAGCAGATAATTAGGCTGTGGCTTCACCACTGTGGCTATACCACTGACTTGATGAATGGCCTTGGACAACTCAACTTTTGTGTGCTTCATATTTATCACTGTCTATTAAAATAGTGACCGTAATGCCTGTTCACAGTCACCAGCTTCCCAGAAGTGTTATGAGGATTCATTAGTTAATGTTTGTAAAGCATATTGAAGGTGTATGGCACTCATAAGTTCTAACATTTTATTTATTAATTATCTAAGAGTATGGCTTAAATCGGGTCGGGGATCACTCACCCATAGAAAACTCAGCTGGGGGCCGCACAGAAGTGAAAAACAAACAAAAAAGACCTCCAAACCCTCATAGAATGGCCCTGGACTGAGGAGAAAGACACTCCCCACATTCCCCTTGCATACCAGAGCCTGGCGGGGGAGGGGGACCCAGGCTTGTAGAGTTTGTGTGCTCCAGCCCTGCGGGGAGACGGGAGGGTTGAAGCACCAGCGCAGGCTCCCCAGGGCGGGGAGCTCTGAGCCTCAGGGGCTGGATCCAGGCAAGTCAGGGGTGCATCCGGCTCCTGGGCCTTAGGTTCCCCACGCCTGGCCTAAATCCTTTTCCCCACTGAATATCTATAGTTTGAATAGATCCACTTAATATTGCAGCTATGCTTGAAATACGACATTAATTGCTGATAGGACTGTCAAATGATTAAAAAAATTAATTGTGATTACTCATGAGATTATAAAATAATCATGATTAATCAGTTTTAAGCACACTATTAAACAATAATAAAATATTTGTGGATTTTTTCTATATTTTCAACTATAACACAATACATAGTGTACAGTACTTGCTTTATATTTTTATTACAAATATTTGCAGTGTAAAAAAGATAAAAACAAAAGAATATTTTTCAGTTCACTTCATGCAGATATGGTAGGGTGACCTCTATTGTTAAAGTGCATCTTACAAATGTAAAAATAACTCCCTCAGAAGCAGGCCTAAAAGTTGCCATACTTCATTTAAAAAAAACATTTCAGAACCAGACTTCAGAATAAAACTGCAGAGCTGGAATTCATATGCAAACTTGACACAATCAGAAGGGGTCTGAAAAGAAGACTGGGAGTGGCTAGCTCACTACAAAAAGTAATTTTCCCTCTTTTAATATTCACATTTTCTCATCAAATGTTGGGAGTGACCCACCTTCACTCTGATTGAACTGACCTTGTTAGCACTAGTCCTCGGCATGGTAATGTTATACACCCATCTTCGCATGTGTGTATATACCTGCCAAACTGAAGTTTCCATTTCATACATCTGACAAAGTGGGGTCCAGCCCACAAAAGCTTATCCCCAAATAAATGTGTTAGAGTATGTCTACACTACCCTCCTAGTTTGTGGAATGAGGAGTAATGGTAGTTCGGACTAGGAAGCCTAGTCCGAACTACCTAGTTTGTGCCGTGTGTAGCCGCGCGGCACGGGGTTTGAACGAGCAGGGATTTAAAAATGGCGGCGCCCAGTTTATGCAAATGAAGCCCGGGAAATTCAAATCCCGGGCTTCGTTTGCAAGTGCGGTATGCCTACATTACCCCGCTAGTTCGAACTAGCGGGGTAGTGTAGACATACCCTTAGTCTTTAAGGTGCCACAGGACTCATTATTATTTTCACTGAAACAGTGTAACACAGTTGTCACTCTGAAACTTGTTATAAATGTAGATTTTTTTGTATGTAATTGAACTTGTAACAAAACATGAAATTTTAAAGCGTATAAGTCCACTCAGTCCTGCTTTTTGGTCAGCCAATAGCTAAGACAAACAAGTTTGGCTGGTCAGATTCAAGCAGCGTAATCCATTTAATAACAGGACTTAACAGTGCATGTAGTTTTTGGACTCGTACCCAAAATATATCTTCATCCAGAATTGAATTCCTGGTATGTTTGTTCAGTTTTGTCTGTAAATCTTCATGGACAGCAAGGCATTTTAAGACATATTTTTATTTCAATAAGCTTTTCAAACAATATAAAATGGAACCCCACCTAGTTTTAACTGACAATTTAAGTGCACAAGTTTGGTTTTTCTCTTTTTGAAATGCAGTAAAATGAGCTCGTAAAACTTGCGATTTGTTAATTTCTTTCACAATAGTTTTACAGGTAGCTTCAGTTTCTTGAACAGATTTTAAGTTACTGATGTCACCAATTGACAAATATAGTGTATGAGCAGCACAAGTGTACATAGCAATGTGCATGTATTTTCCGTTAAGCATTGATAAGGATTTCACCATTGCTGCAGCATTATCCGTGACAATGGCACCAAATTTTTCAGTGCCTATTTCTGTCATTATTTCTTCCATACGGAATGCCATATACTCAGCAGTATGGCGTTCAACATCGGTTGCCACTGTCTTGTAAAACACTGGTTGGGGTGTTGATATAATAACATTTATAACAGATTCATTTCTTCAGTTGCTCCAAGCATCACACTGCAGTGCAAGAGAAGAGGCTTCAGCAATTTTTGTTTTTATAAGAGCATCAACACATTGATATTCAGCTTCCAAAAGTTTGTTAGAAAGTGTGTACCTGGATGGCATCTTGTAAGATGGTCTTAATTTTCCCATGAAAGTTATCCAGTCTTCGTTTTCAACCAGTTAAAGAGGCGATCCTGATGAGAATATAGCTTGTGCAAAAAATTCATCCAAAACTTTGTTTTCAGTTTCATTCATAGAATCAAAATAGTGACTTATAGAGTGAGACCTCTTGGCTGAACTAGATGTGGAAGGTGGTGATGTATGTAAATTCACTATCACAGTGTTCTATAGATGTTGATGCAGCTGATGACTGAGGTGATCTGCTTCTGAACTCTGAGAATTTTTTTGCCTTTTCCTTGGTGGAAGCAGGAGTCTTCAAACAATTGGAAATATGCTTTCTCATCCTTGTCGCATTTCTGATGTATTCAGCCTTGTGGTACTTACATTCATATAACACTTTGTCTTTAAGGCTACGTCTACACTGGCATGATTTTCTGGAAATGCTTTTAACAGAAAAGGTTTTCCATTAAAAGTATTTCCAGAAAAGCGCATCTAGATTGGCCATGGACGCTTTTCCAGAAAAGCACTTTTTCTGGAAAAGCGTCCATGGCCAATCTAGATGCGCTTTTCCGCAAAAAAGCCCTGGTCGTCATTTTCGTGATCGGGGCTTTTTTGCGGAAAACACTACTGTGCTGTCTACACTGGCCCTTTTTCGGAACAGTTTTCCGGAAAAAGACTTTTGCCTGAACGGGAGCAGCATAGTTTTTCCGGAAAAGCATTGATGATTTTACATTAGATCGTCAGTGCTTTTCCGGAAATTCAAGCGGCCAGTGTAGACAGCTGGCAAGTTTTTCCGGAAAAGCGGCTGATTTTCTGGAATAACTTGCCAGTGTAGACACAGCCTAACTGTTTTATGAAGGAAATAATCCCCCACATCACTTTTAGGCTTAGTTCTTCTTTTCATACTGATGAAAACACAATTACACCTTTCACAAAAGAGAATAAATGTGTTATTGCCTCTTTATATACTTTTTGTGATGCTTCCAGAAAGTTCCATACCAATCAGAATTCCTGACTCACGAATGTTCTAGAAAGTTCCAGAACATTCTGGAATGTTCTATAACGTTCTCAAACTATCTTGAATGCTCACAAAAGCTCTTTAACATTCAGGGTGTTCTAAAAGTTGAATACAATATATTATTTCAAGACGAAATGAAAAATTAGAAAATTCTCAAAAATTCTCGGGAAATAATTTTTTGGAGAATATTCTCAGAATATTCTCATTCTCTAAGAATATTCTCCAGAGAATATTCTCACCTCACATCACTAGTTCTACCTTATAATGATCCAAAGCTGTGCAGACCAATGCATGTTCATTTTCATCATCTGAGTCAGATGTCATCAAAAGAAAATTGATTTTCTTATTTTGGTGGTTTAAGTTCTGCAATTTCTTTATTGGAGTGTTGTTCTTTTAAGACTTCTGACAGCAATTTCCACACCTTGTCCCTCTCAGATTTTGGAAGGCACATCAGATTCTTAAACATTGGGTCGAATGCTGCAGCTATCTTTAGAAATCTCACATTGATACCTGCTTTGTGTTTTGTCAGATCTGGAGCAAAAAATGTTCTTACATTTAACAACATGCTGGGTTGTCATCTGAGACTAAGTTAACATGAAATATATGACAGAATGTAAATAAAACCACAGAGGAGGAGATGTACAATTCTCTTCCAAGGAATTCAGTTACAAATGTAATTAACACACTATTTTTTTTAGTGGACATCCCCAGCATGGAAGTACGTCCTCTGGAATGGTGGCAAAACAAATTGTAACATATCTAGCAACGCCAGCTATAAAAGTGCCATGCAAATGCTTGTTTTCACTGACATTGTAAATAAGAAGCGGATAGCATAATCTCCTGTAAATGTAAATAAACTTGTTTGTCTTAGTGATTGGCTAAACAAGAAATAGGACTAAGTGGACTTGGGGTCTTCTAAAGTTTTACATTGTTTTGTTTTTCAGTGCAGTTACATAACAAATCTACATTTGTAAATTGCACTTTCATGATAGAGATTGCACTACAGTACTTTGAGGTAAACTGAAAATATTATTTTTGTCTTTTTACAGTGTAAATATTTTCAATAAAAATATAAAGTGAGCACCGTACACTTTATATTCTGTATTGCAGATGAAATCAATATATTTGAAAATGTAGAAAATATCCAAAAATATTTATAATAAATTTAAATTGGTATTCTATTATTGTGCAACTGTGCAATTAAAGCTGCAATTCACAAATACTTTTTAATTTTGTTTTGAATTAATCATTTGAGATAACTATGATTAATTGACAGCCCTAATTGCTGGTGATTAATCTAAGTGGATGTTTTTATTAAAAAAATTCTTGACTGTACCAGAATTTGTTAGAAGATCTGAAAGTTAAAGGTACTACAAAAGTCTGAATGAATCAGTCTCTTCTTGTTACATTGGTGACTTTATGGGTGTGTCTAAACTACATGGCTCCATCGATGGAGCCATATAGATTAGGCTGATTGGCAAAGGAAATGAAGCCGCAATTTAAATAATTGCGGCTTCATTTAAATTTACATGGCTGCCGCACTGAGCCAACAAACAGCTGATCAGCTGTTTGTCGGCTCAGTGCGCTAGTCTGGACGCTCCCGTGCCAACCTGAAAGCCCTTTATCGAACTCCCCGTTATGCCTCGTAGGATGAGGTTTACCGGGGAGGTCGATAAAGGGCTTTCAGGTTGGCGCAGGAGCGTCCAGACTAGCACGCTGAGCCGACAAACAGCTGATCAGCTGTTTGTCGGCTCAGCGCGGCAGCCATGTAAATTTAAATGAAGCCGCGATTATTTAAATCGCGGCTTCATTTCCCTTTGCCGAACAAACAATCTACATGGCTCTATCAACGGAGCCATGTAGTTTAGACGTACCCCATGTGAGAAAGTATCTGAGGAAAGAGAGTGTAAATATATGAAAGAAGTGAGCTTCAGGCAAGGCTTCAGCAGCACAAATATATACTGAGAAAGCAGAAAGAGACAGGTTAACTCTTGCTGGTTCACAGACGTGTCAATTATAGTGTCCCTTCCTTCCTATTGGGTCTCACTCTATGGGAGAAAGGCTGGGGTGCTGCAGCTTAGAAGCTTTGGTTTGGGAGGAGATACCTTTTCATTTGTCTGAGGTTCTTGTAGTAGCTTCCCAGGAAAAGGTCATGTGGGAATACACTAAACTGTTTTATCTTTTGGCCTGCCTGGTGATGCCCTGTGCTGGCCAGTATCGCCCAGCTTCTTGTTGTGTGTTGTCCTAAGTTGTGCGGTCTGGAGGAGGGGACGTTGCTGAAACTTACATTGGTGCCTGCTCCCTTTCCACCTAGCAGATGTACCTCTGGAGTCCTCCACTAGGATTGTCTGACCTATATTATGGCCTCTGTCTAACTGAGAAAGTGGACAGGGAATTTTGGAGGAATGGAGTTAAAGAGACATGACTCAGTTAAGTAGTTTCCAGATTTTTAATGTTTAAGCCAGTATAATAAACTCTGACTCCAGGTGATGGCTGTCCCCCAATGACATTAAGTTATGTCTACGCATATCTATGCACACATTTGATGCCTTCCCAGCTCAGTTTCTGGCGATGCACTGGAGACTTATTTGTCCTACTTCTAACCTCCCATCTGCAAAACCTACAGTGTGAGCCCCTTATCACATTGTTTCTCTTTTTGTTTTGAGCCCAACATGCATTAATTTAAAATTTACTGTGTTACCAGAGCTCATGATTTCATTGCAAGTCTTGCAGTATTCTTTTTTCAAAGTCTCGGGTTCTGGAGACAAGTGATTATGTGAGAGGCTCATCTTTTATTTTAAAAAGATCAAGATCTGACGAAGAGGGTCTTTGCCCACGAAAGTTTATGCTACAATAAATCTGTTAGTCTATAAGGTGCCACAGGACTCCTCGTCGCTTTTGCATATATCGACATTGAATTTCATCTACCATTTTGATGCCCAGTCACTCAGTTTTGAGAGATCCCTTTGTAACTCTTTGCAGTCTGCTTCAGATTTAACTATCTTGAATAGTTTTGTATCATAGGCAATTTTCGCCACCTCACTGTTAACCTTTTCCTCTAGATCATTTATAAATATGTTGAAAAGGACTGATCCTAATACAGACCCTGCAGAACATCACTCTCCATTCTGAAAACTGACTATTTATTCCTACCATTAGTTTCTTTTAGCCAGTTACCAGTCCACGAAAGGACCTTCCCACAACAGCTTACTTTGTTTCAGAGTCTTTGGTGAGTGACCTTTGTAAAGGATTTCTGGAAATCTAAGTACAATATATCCACTGGATTCCCCCTTGTCCACATGCTTGTTGACCCCCCTCAAAAAATTCTACTAGACTGATGAGGGTTGATTTCCCTTTACAAAAACCAGGCTGACTCTTCCCCAATAAATTATGTTCAGCTATGCGTCTGCCAATTTTGTTCTTTACTATAGTTTCAACCAGTTTCCCAGGTATGAAATCATGCTTACGCATGTGTTCGCTGGGACCTCCTACCTCTAGAGCTCTTTTTAAAAATTGGCATCACATTAATTGTCTTCCAGTCATTTGGTACATAAGCTGATTTAAATGACAGGTTACAAACTACCATTAGCAGTTCTGCAATTTCACATTGAGTTCCTTCAGAACTCTTGGGTGAATACCATCTGGTCCTGATGACTTATTACTGTTTAATTTATCAGTTTGTTCCCAAACGTCCTCTATTTGGGACAGTTCTTTAGATCTGTGATGTAAAAATAATGGCTTAGGTTTGGGAATGTGTCACATCCTCTGCCATGAAGACTGAGGCAAGGAATTAATTTAGTTTCTCCACAGTGGCCTTTATTGTCCTTGTGTGCTCCTTTAACATCTTGATTGTCCAGGGCCCCTACTAGTTTAGCAGGCTTCCTGCTTCTGATGTACTTAAATTTTTTGCCATTACTCTGAATCTTTAGCCATTCCTCAAATCTTCTTTGGCTTTCCTAATCATATTTTTATACTACACTTGCCAGACTTTGCCTCACTAGCATTTAACTTTCACCTTTTAAATATGAGGTTTTTTTATGTCTTTTTGTTTTCTCTTTTGATGACTTCTTGTTTTGCACTGCTTCTTTTATTTTGTTTAGCCACAGTGACACTTTTTTGGTTCTCTTATGCTGTTTTTTTAAATGTGGGATATACATATAAATTGAGCCTCTATTGTGATGTCTTTAAAATGTTTTTATGCGGTTTGCAGGTTCACTTTTGGCACCATGCCTTTTAATTTCTGTTTAACTTGCTCATTTTTGTGTAGTCTCACTTTCTGAAATTAAATGCTTCTGTGTTGGGCCACTGTGGTATTTCCCCTGCCACAGGATGTTACATTTCTTACCAAAGAGTCCAGGTATATTCACCTCTTGGACCAGATCCTGTGCGCCACTTAAGACTAAATCAAGAATTGCCTACCTCTTGTGGATTGCAAGGACTAGCTGCTCCAAGAAGCAGTCATTTAAGATGTCAATATGACTTCACCATTGACTACTGTTATCTGGTTGTAGGCATGGCTCAATGTATGATTATTCCTTTGTATTCTTATGGCATTCATATTGTGTCTCCTCTTAAATGATCCACTTCGAGTGGCAATGATGTCTTGGTGTCTCTGAAAGTGATGGCAAGAGGAGAATCTTCTGACGGGTTGGAACTCCCTTCTCTTGGGTCCTCCACTTTGCCTACCCTGACCATTCCTATTGCACCCAAGGCCACAGAGCCAGTGTGGTCCCTTTCAAACGATGTTCTTAGAACCGCCCCGAAGTATTTGCAGTTTCTAACTCCAGAATTATAGGTTAGGCCACAGTTGCATCTACTCCTACAGGGATGGCTCCCACATGTTTTCCCACATACAGCTGTACTTGTGTAGTAGGATAGGATCATCCTTCATTATGTAGACACCATAGAAGAATGATTTATCTGGGGCTCACTGACACCCTCTAATTGGTCTCTAAGTAATGACTTGCTGTATCTGGAGTCAACTAGTGGAATTGCCACTTTCATTCTATTAAACTCTATAGGTACTGTTAGTTTGGCTGGGCACCATTTCTGGGCTCAAGTCTCAGCCATCCAAATGTCTCCTTAATCTCACAATATGAAGGGAAGTCTCAGTGAGGATGAACCTGTTGGCCACACAAGTGGAATCTTCTCTTGGTTCCTCTTTGAGGTGGATCTTGTCCCCTTGTCTTTCAATGGACTTGTTCTTCTTTTGAGCTCCTCCTCCAGGTGTGATGCAATGGGGCTGTCTATGGCAAGAATAGCTGCTTATCCTCATACCTACTCTTGCAGACTTTTTTATACACGAAGTCCTATATAATACATTGGTCACATTTATTGTATTAGGAAATTTAATGAAGTTTCATTAACAAAGTAAAAGACAGTAGAAAAGATATGTATGCATTATATTTAACAGTGGTTAACAGCTTTAATGACATCAATTACAAATCCTTAAAACAAGTTAAATATCAGATTTAAAAATTGTTCACTAATTGCTAAAGGCCACAAGAATGTGCCACTCAGCCGTTGTGAAAAGATGACTACACTTACGGGCTGCTCTAATTTACAGGAGCTTCCCCACTGCTGCCAGTTCAATACCTAGAACACAAAATGCTCAGGCTATTCTCCCTTCTGCTCTGGTATGGCTCCTGCCCTCAGTTATCCCAACAGTGGCCAGTATTCCCTCTAAGCGAAGCTCTTGGGCAGCTGCCCAGGACAAATTCAAATGCCACCCAGCTGATTAGCAGAGCACCCATTACTAAGCGACAGCATGTATTTCTACTGATGTTGCACATCTGCACGTGCCTTGGTGCTCATAACAAAATTTAATCAGCACATGGATAGAAAAAATTAGAGGGAACACTGCCAGTTGCTGAGTTTGAGTAGTACACAGGGCTTGTGGAATTCCTTAGACTGTCAGTCCACGCCCCCCCCCCCCTTTATCACCAGAGCCTGATAAAGAGTCCACAGCAGGGGGGGAAGAACCTGTTCCTAACACTCATGTCTAATTTTGTTTGTATAACCACCACCAGCCAGATTCAAATGTGGGACCACAGGGGCTTAGTATAGGAGCCTCTACAGCTTGATCTATAAGGCTAGCTGGCTCTTAGCTTGCCTTAGGCCGTAGAACTCACTCATTCATATCTCTACTGGAAGTGGTCTAAGTGACACTATGTGTAACAGTGAACCAACCCACTAGCTGTGTGGGTTACATTTGCTCAGTTTTTCTTTATTTACCTAGTTTGTTCTGTAAGTTTTAACTGTGCCCATGAGTACTGAGTTGCTAAGGCTATTTGCTTTCACTACAGTTCATTTATGAAATGCTTGATTGCAGAGACAAATTGACACAAATGTGGGCAGCATTCCAAGGGACAGATTCTTCATTCTTTAGGACTTCACTGAACCCTGTATTGTCAACAGGTCAATCCATTTTATTTTTTAAGCTTTTCAGTCACTTGTAAGTTGGAGACTTCTGTTTGTCTCCTGCTCAACTCTTGACTTCTCCATCTAAGTGTTTAAAAATAAAATTAATGAACCCAGAAAAAAGACCTGGACTCCTATCTTGACAACCCCAGAATGCTGAATCACGTAGCTGAAATTCACTGAAATCTATGAAAGACATAACATCTTCTCAGAGGGTTGTAAGGGAGGAAAAAAAAGCCACCAAATAGTTTTGCACTTGCATAATCAGGGAAGAAATCTGGTAATGTTAAAGCAATAGATTAAAATCTAAGGCCTGGGCTCATCCCTTATGTGCTACAGTAGTATTGAAGAGCTATGGAAATATATGAGGGAATAATATGGCCCAATTAGATTAGTTTTTTAAATGATAAAATTAAGATAAATTTAAGTTTTGGGGGGATTTTTGCAGAAGTAGTCTAGGATGCAGCCTGCTACTCCCATAAATTAATAGCGGAGTGCCCCAAGGTTCAGTTCTAGGACCGGTTTTGTTCAATATCTCTATTAATGACCTGGATTAGGGGATAGATTGCACCCTCAGCAAGTTTGCAGATGACACTAAGCTAGAGGGAGAGGTAGATACGCTTGAGGGCAGAGATAGGGTCCAGAGTGACACAGACAAATTGGAGGATTGGGCCACAAGAAATCTGATGAGGTTCAACAAGGACAAGTGCAGAGTCCTGCACTTGGGACAGAAGAATCCCAAGCATTGTTACAGGCTGGGGACCAACCAGCTAAGTAGTAGTTCTGCAGAAAAGGACCTGGGAGTTACAGTGGATGAGAAGCTGGATATGAGTCAACAGTGTGCCCTTGTAGCCAAGAAGGCTAATGGCATATTAGGGTGCATTAGGAGGAGCATTGCCAGCAGATCCAGATAAGTGATTATTCCCCTTTATTCGGCTTTGGTGAGGCCACATCTGGAGTATTGTGTCCAGTTCTGGACCCCCCACTACTAAAAGGATGTGGACGCATTGGAGAGGGTCCAGCGGAGGGCAACCAAAATGATTAGGGGGCTGGAGCATAAGACCTATGAGGAGAGGGTGAGGGAGTTGGGTCTGTTTAGTCTGCAGAAGCGGTGAGGGGGGATTTGATAGCAGCCTTCAACTTCCTGAAGGGAGGTTCCAAAGAGGATGGAGAAAGGCTGTTCTCAGTAGTGACAGATGGCAGAACAAGGAGCAATGGTCTCAAGTTGTGGTGGGAGAGGTCCAGGTTGGATATTAGGAAAAACTATTTCACTAGGAGAGTGGTGAAGCACTGGAATGGGTTACCTAGGGAAGTAGTGGAGTCTCCATCCCTAGAGGTGTTTAAGTCTCAGCTTGACAAAGCCCTGGCTGGTTTGATTTAGTTGGGATTGGCCCTGCCTAGAGCAGGGGGCTGGACTTGATGACCTTTTGAGGTCTCTTCCAGCTCTATTGTTGTATGATTCTATGAAATCTTTGGGACATACCTTGTAAATGGATCATAAACCTAAAGGTTAGATCATATATACTAACATCTATTGCAAAAATAGAGGATTTTGTTTACTTTTAACAAATGTGGGTTACATGGTTTGAGTTGTCACGGTGAGTATTTCATAGAGCTCCCACTGCATGGATTCTGATGACTTTAACAAACTACTTGGTCTCCACGCTATCTTTGCTCAGTAGAATTATTATATGCAGTTTTGTGTTTAGAACTCTCCTTATATTATTTTGGGTGATTCATTGTACTTTCATGTTGCTGAGTCTTGTGGGCATAGTTGAATGCTAAGTCTGTCCACATTCTGTGCAGACTGGAGGTGGGGGGAGGGCAGGGCAGCTGCCAGCAGGAATTAGGACTCATAGGTGGTGAATGTCCCAGCAGAGGCCTTGATCCAAAAACCCATTCTCATCAGTGGATTGCGGATTGTGCCCAGTATGTATAGTTAACTATAATCAATTGCTATTTTCCTTTGGCTAGTCAAAAACCTGTACCAACCCTACAATCTATTAATTACAGGGATCTGCAGAGACTCCTAATGGTGAAAGTGGATATTTAATTAGTTTTTTAGTATTAGATCATGGAAAGAAAACACTGGCCAAGGCGATCCTCTGAGATGAGTATGTGGAGGGGGCTCTTCTGGAAACACCCCCCCAATTCCCTGTGAGGGCCCCAATTCCTTGTGTGGGCCCTGGAAGGGCCCAACAAAGCATGTGGGGAGGGAGCAAGCAGTGTTTGGGACAAGGAAGGAGAAGACATAGGCTATATTTACAGTTTCCCTCCCTAGTGGGGAATCCCTGGCCAGATGCAGAAGCTCTGTGAGGTGGTCCAGGAATCCATAACACAGTGACACAGGCCTTCTGTATGGATGTCTCTAAGTGTCTGCTCATCCCCGGGGATCCATACAGATCTCTGGTTTCATGGAGTTTGGATACTATCCACTGACCTCATTCCAAGGAAGGGTAAAAATTGCACCCTACATAGTAACTGTGGAAAAAGAGAGATTGCATCATTTGGCCCTCTTCTGCAGGTTTACCTGTGGAAGGGACTGTTCAGTCCCACTTGTATTTGGCACATTCCATTTCAGGGTTGGGCTTTTTGTCCCATATTCTTATTTAACTAGGCAGATACTATAATATTTCCTTTCTTTTCTGCCACAACAGTTAAAATATTTAGCATTCTGTCTTGTTTAATATGCCATTCAGGATTTCCACACAAATTCCCTTCAGTGATTTTCCAGCCTACTGCTTCCAAATCAGAAATACTATTTGCATTTCTCAAATAAAAGTGTTTTTATGAAAACTCTCGGGATTTTGTTTATTTCTTTGGGTTTGGGGTTCGTGTGATGGTTTATGAACAAAGCAAGCAGCCTAACTCAGGTGAGTACTCTCACTGGAGTGAATTGTTCAGAATCCATGGGAACATGGATGACAAGAATTTGTAGCATAGGAGCTCATTATTTCTAGAACTCCATGAGGCAGAATTCTCAACTGATGCAAACCTGCGTAATTCCATTGGCTTCATGGAGACATGTCAATTTAGATCAGCTGAATTTCTGAGCCTATATTTACTGGCTGAATTCCTGGTCCCATCAAAGTAAATGATAAAAACCCCATTGATGTAATTGCAATGGGACCAGGATTTCACCTGCTGTTTAGTCAGGTGATGGTATTTTGTACCTTGTTAATATATTATGTGCACCAGTTCTACCTATCCACCTAAATGTCTGATCCCTTTGGATCTAAATACATTACAAAATGAACCATGGTTGGGGACCCTTTTAAAAATGGTTTCATATATAAACATGGTTTACTTTGCAGGGATGTTCAGAATTTTAATTTTTGTAAACTACTTGGCAATCTTCAGATGAAAAGCATTTTGGAAGTGCAAATTAATACTTTTTATATGTCAAATATAAGGATTGATTTTATGCAATGAGGAGTTAAGAAATGGCTGAGTTTCAGCTGTGAAAACCTTTCTTTAAGTATGTCTTGAAGGCCAGACTCCATTGAAAATTAATTACTGTATCCTAAGCAACCACCCGGAATGGAAGTATGTAGCTGCCAAATGAGAGTTGAAATAATTTTCTATTTGTGTCCATATTTGAAACATGGTAAGATTCCCATTCAAGTTTCTCAAGAAAGAACTAAATGACCTGGGCATTATCAGTCATATATATCTTAGGAAATGTTCCAACTCACCTCTCCTATTACATCGACTAGCAGCTTTAGGGCACGAGGATCATGGACAAGTGAATCTGTGTAAAATGAACCAAGGTATTTCTTTGGATCAACTTTATTATCCACTGCACACAAATCAGGACGCACATTGAATCCATGGGAAATACGCCCTAGTGTATATGGGAAAGCACCACCTACAAAGAGGTAATTGTATTAGAAGTGGAAATTATTTCTTTGCTTTACAAAACCTGAAAATACAGAAAGGAAAGGCTAATTTCTCAACACAGAGACATTATTGTGCAGCTAAATGGAAATTAATATAATACTCAGGAGTAAGCAAGAGAGCTTAATCACAAACAAGCCCAAGCTAAAAATGGAATAAAATGGGGGCAAATAAGTATCATTTCATTGAAGTCAAAAGAGAAACTCCAATTTACTCCAGCAAAAAATTTGACATCAACATTATAAGAATTGAGCCACTTCAGTGATTAAAGATTGGCATTTAGCATTTCTGATCAGGGATGACTGAGAGAAATTTGTGTATGTGTAGTGGGAAAGCACACTCATTGGACCAGTAATGGGAAGTGGGGTATGATGGAGATGACTCTCATCTTATTTTGGGTAGAGAAATATTCACAGTACTGATCATGATCTTCTATTCACAGCTGGTTCATGCTTGCTGTACAATCTTAAGGCCATGTTTACAGTGGGGCTACGTCTACACTGGCCCCTTTTCCGAAAGGGGCATGCTAATTTTCAATTTCAGAATAGGGAAATCCGCGGGGGATTTAAATATCCCCCACGGGATTTAAATAAAGATGTCCGCCACTTTTTTCCGGCTTGGGGAAAAGCCGGAAAAAAGCGTCTAGACTGGCCCGATCCTCCGGAATAAAGCCCTATTCTGGAGAATCTCTTATTCCTATTTCAAAGGAAGTGGAGAGATGTACAACTGTTGGGCCAGTCTAGATGCTTTATTTAAATCCCGCGGGGGATATTTAAATCCCCCGCGGATTTCCCTATTCTGAAATTGAAAATTAGCATGCCCCTTTCGGAAAAGGGGCCAGTGTAGACGTAGCCTGGTAGTATAAGCAGCACACATGTTTTTGATGAGCACATGGTGAAATCCTGGTGCTACGGACTTTAATGAGGCAAGGAATTCATCTACTGTATTTCTGTCTGATATAAGACATGCCTTTGGAAGATCCTGTCAGCCCTTTGAACTACAGGTTGTGTGGGAGGATGGAGGCAATTTCAATTATGGTAGTGTGATGAAAGAAACACTACATTTGATGGACAGAATTACTGGGCTTTCATTGGAAAGAACCCTGTTTCGTCAATGCAAGTAAAAAGGTATATCTGACTATTACATAGATAAATCACGTGCCCAACAGTTGTACATCTCTCCACTTCAGTTGGCTTGGTATATGATGAAACTTTACAGTTTCCTAGACACTGCTAGGCTGGATCTTTAGTCCTTGTGATTATAAAGATAACCTTTGATATATGAACCCAGTGTAAACTGAAGCATTGATGTCTGCCTCAGCTGATAGACAACTTGAAACTATAGGTCCTTGGGAAGTTCCCCTATCTATAGCAATGAGTGTTAATACCGAGGCTTGAATAATAATTTAAATATCAATATTCTCAAATTCACTACAGAACAGAACATTCAAGAAAAAAGGAATAGCAGAATCTGAAGATCTGCAAATTCTACTTGCTTGGCACCTTGTTTTGATGTTTAATTTTTGCATCTTAAGAGAGCTGAGTTTGGTGTGTGGGTGGAATTTGTGAGCATACCCACACCCCAAAATAATATTCTTATTGACAACCATTATTTAAGAGACATGTGCCAACTCTTGCCATGTGACGTAAGTGTCTCTGTTCCCTTCTCCTCCTTACATTTCCTCCCCAGCTGTCTGTTTTTTCTCTTCAAGAACATAATTTTAAAAAGAAAATTGCTTCCTATTGGATGTCAAAATAGAAAAATGGCCAGGTCAACAGTACACTAGAATATAGAGGTGCATCTTTCGAGCTCATCAGATCCCATATAAGATGAGCCATGTTGCAAAGTTATCCTGATTATACATTTTACACCACACAGCATTTTTACCCAGTCCGTCTTTCCCTTCTTTAAAATAAACTTGATTTAAAACAAACAAGCAAGAGTAATTGCAACATCAAAATATCAGCCTTTGTCACTGAAGCACAATAATACTAGAAATCTTAGAATACAACCGTGGGCACAATTTTTGTCATCTCTTTTTGAGATTTGTCACCTTAATTTTATTTTGCTTCCTTTATCGGTATAAGCTTTTCTGGGTTTCCTTCTGCTCATATTGTGTGCTTTTTCTTCCTTACAAGAGTAGCTCTAACTTAGTGCTGGCTTCTGATTTTCTTTCTAATTTATTTCTGACTCGGGGAGGTAGGGAGAGAGAGAGGAAGGAAGGATACGAGAAAGAGAAACATTCTGAATGAACAACTCACCTTTAGTTCTGACTGCTCTGATGTTTCCTTTGGTGAACAAGTTGTCAGACAATGCTGAAGAGGCTACCCTCTTTCTTTTTCCCCACACCATCCATTAGCATTTTGCTCTTATTAGCTCATAATAAATGCAGAATTAACATGGGCTATTAAAAAGTCCTGTCCAGAATAAGTAATTTGTGTTGACTTTTAATTGTCCCATTTGGTTAAATCTGCTGTATGTGGTCATACTGAGTCCCAATGATATATCAAAATATTAAGAACTAGATTCTGTAACCTATTGCATGCAAAACTCCCAATGACTTATCTAGCTTGGGTTTTGAGTGAACATTTTTTTGTCAAAAAACAGTCATTAAGGGTGCCAACGAGAAGCTTATTTTGAGAAATAAAAAGTTACAGAGGAGTATTACACAAAGGCTGCATGCTCCATTTTTGATTGCTCGTGATAAATTTTGTATTATTCTATTTGCATATTATAAAATCAACTCACCATGGCCTCACTCCAAATCTTTCCTCATACAAAACTCCCACTGACTTCCAAAAGGGTCAGTGGTTATGTTAGTTCAATTTATTCAATCCTGGAGATGAACTCTAATCAACATGGGGCCTTTCGAGATAATTGAATACTTTGGTTTCCAAGTCTTTTCATTGCTTGGCCTCTTTGCTCAGACCATCAACAAGGATGCCAATTATTGATAGCTGTAGTGGTGTTTTGTGATATGGACTTAATACTACTGCAAACTGGACTGAGACCACAAAACCCATTATGTTAGAACATTTGAACTGAACGGATTCCTTAGGAATTGGGTGTTGTCCTTCCTTTTAACAATCACCTTTAAAATGGCTCATTTCTTTTTAAATCATCCTCTTTGAGATACGCCAGGGTCTTTATTTTAACTTTATATTTTTACTAGAAGATTTGCTTGGCATTGCTTGGCAATTAATTTTTGTTTTTTGGAAAATAAAAAAAAACATACATGCTTCATTTAAATCATTGCTCTGGGGTGGGGTGCATGTCCCCTGGGTGGGGCAAGTCCAAATTTGTCTGCCCCCTGCACTCACAGCCAGAGTGAGGAATGCAGCAAATAGTACCCTTTACTCTCACTCCCTGAGAACAGCCAACAATGTCCCCTTACACATTGAGGGAGAGGAAGGAGAGCTTCCGCTTGCCCCGCTTAAAGAAAGCTTGAGGGCAGGAGGCTTGGGCTGGGGCAGTCCTGTGGGGAGGGTGTGGCCCCAGCCAGTCCCTTTCACCTGTTTGGTGATACTCTTTTCTATATGGTTTTATGAGAAGCAATCCCATTCCAGGTATATCCCATTTTTCTGGCACAACCAAACCCTTATGTTGCTTTAAGTTATGATAAGAGAAAGCTGTATGCCAAATTTGGTGGCCCTAGCTCTTACTGTTTAGAAGGATTTCTTGAACAAACAGGCAGATAGACAGACAAATTCTCTCAAATATATAGTAGATTGAATGTTGTTGTCCAAATATAAGTAAATGCTTGACTTTGCTCTCATAGCAGACAAAATTAAATTCAATAATACCCAGCAAACTACCTACCTCCATGGGCAAAACAAACTTTCAGTTTAGGAAAATTTTCAAAAATTCCTCCCATAATCATGGAGCAAATGGCAATGGTTGTTTCCCCTGGCATGCCTAACGACAAGAAAAAAAATCATGACATAAGACATTACACTGCAGCTTGATGTTTTCCCTGATATCCTCTATAGTTAATGCAAATGGCAAATTACATTGCATTATTTCTTATTTGAGAAGCACGCAACACTATTAATCAGTTAAGGTTCTTAAACTTTGGGCAGAAAACAGGACTGGGAGCTAAGAAAACCTAAGCTGTAACCTCAGGTCTGACACTGGCTATCTCTGTCTTTGGGCCAGAATTTTCAAATTTGATTCCTAGAGTTAAGCACCTAAAGCCAAATTTAGAAACCTATACCAGGCAATTTCTATCACTATACCAGGCAATGAGTGTTGGGGGTACTCAGCAGCTCTAAAATATCAGGTCCCATATGTGCCTATCTCTAGACACCCAACTTTGAAAATTTGGGCCTAAACCTCTCTGCTTTAGTTGTCTCATGATATGGAGAAAATAACACTTCCCAACTCAGAAGGGAGTTGCCAGGATTAAGTTGTTAGTTCAGTGCTCTGAAGATTAAAGCTCTACACAAGTACCATTAAAAGTGTTTTTAGGTTACTGCATCTCATTAAGTAAATAGAACAACGTTCCAGTTTTTTTTAACACTACGTCAAATAGACCTGTACTGAGTAACATTATCTCATATGGTGTTAAAAATGGTGCGAGCAGCTGGTAGCCCATCTATAGTAGAACTCACATTGGATCTGAGCCAGAGTTAACAAAAGGCACACCTCCAGATATGGCCAATGTAATGCAACCCAATGCAAGCACTGTGGTGATGTGAACACCTGTGCACCTTTGCTAGAAACTTCATGTGTGGAGGTCAGGTGTTTCATAAGAGCAGTACTGGCTGCAACACGAAAAATGTTCTAGTGTGGATAGTGCTAAAGTTTCTGTTCTCAGTCACAAGGTATGTCTACACAGCACCCTAAACTCAAAATAAAATATGCAATTTGTATGACACAATTTGAGTATCTTATTTTGACTGTATTTTAAAAAAGCTTATTTAAAATTTGGCGTGTCTACACAGTGCCAAATTTCAAAATAATGTGCTATTTCGAGATATCCCTTTATCCTCATGGAATGAAGGTTACAGGGATGCCGAAATAGTGCACCCGTTATTTAAAAAATATTTTGAAATAACAGGCGTATTGAAAAGACAGAGGGTAGCTATTTCAGGATGCCTCCAGTATTCCGAAATAGCCCCACTGTCTAGACACTTTACCTACAGTGGTGTAAATCCGGAGTAACTCCAATGAAAACTGTCAAATTATACAGCACTAAACCAGTAGAAACAGGCCTAAAATCTTCTAGCAACTATCATAATTCTACCCAGTTACTCTGTGCTGGACTGCAACTCTAATTTAATCGACAGATGTGAAAAACACTGAAACCAGACAATTTCCTATTGCCTATACCTCTAAGGAGCCATGAACACATAATGTTTCCACTATTGTTGAAATAAACTGAAAATCAAAATATTGCTTTCTTAGTCTACCTGTTTCAGAGGGCATTATACAGAGTAATGTGTGTTGTTTTCTAATTCTGCTTGTCTTTATTCTAATTATTCCTTTGGCAGACTTCTTGTTATACAGGCAGAAGATGGAGATCTGCTCTCTAGGAGGCAAGAGAACATTAGAGGCTGTTACAAGCCTCTTAAATTCTAAAGATACAGATATTATAAATATACAAAGTTTAGCCAATGAAGTTTACAGTGTTGACCTAATGGCGGGGTCTGATTTTAAAAATGATTGACAGAGAAATGTAATGTAAACTTTCCTCATGCAATTATACATTTGGGCTGTGTCTAGACTGGCAAGTTTTTCTGCAAAATCATCTGATTTTGCGGAAAAACTTGCCAGCTGTCTACACTGACCGTTTGAATTTTTGCAAGAACACTGACGATCTCATGTAAGATCGTTAGTGTTTTTGCGGAAATACTGTGCTGCTCCCGTTTGGGCAAAAGCCCTCTTGCACAAATCATTTGCACAAGAGGGCCAGTGTAAACAGCACAGAACTGTTTTCCGCAAAAAAGCCCCGATCGCGAAAATGGTGATCGGGGCTTTTTTGTGGAAAACCGCGTCTAGATTGGTCACAGATGCTTTTCCGCAGAAAGTGCTTTTGCGGAAAGCATCCTGCCAATCTAGACGTGCTTTTCCGAAAATGCTTTTAACGGAAAAGTTTTCCGTTAAAAGCATTTTCGGAAAATCATGCCAGTGTAGACGTAGCCTTGCAGTTGTCTCCTTGGCATGATGTGTTGCAGCTAATGCCAGGTAATAAAGCAAGATTAAGCACTATAACTATATACTCACCCACAAGCCAGGGAAGCCAATACTTGGACATCCTTCCATTTGTTTGCATATCCCAGGGATGCACAAACAGACAACAGTTTAATAATTCAGCAGCCTGTGGTGAAAAGGAAAAAATATTATCTGGACTTAGCAGCAGCAAAATGAACTCCAAAATGTCTGTATACTTCGGGCAATAGTGCTAAAAAGTCCTCCCCCCCCCCCCTTTGGGTGTAAATCATTCATAGAAAGCATTGCAAGATTTGGCAAACAATGGAGGTACTCACCAGGCCCAAGTTGTAGCCCCTACTGAGTAAATGGGCTTGGAACATACAGAATATATTCTCCTTTTCTCTCTCAGGGTATGTCTACACTACCACCCTAGTTCGAACTAGGGTGTATGTCATACGAACTTGCAAATGAAGCCCGGGATTTGAATTTCCCGGGCTTCATTTGCATGTTGCTGGGCGCCGCCATTTTTAAATGTCTGCGAGGCATACAGATAGTTCGGAATAGGAAGCCTAGTCTGAACTATCTAGTTCGTGCCGCGTGTAGCTGCGGGCACGGAGTCTGCACTAGCGGACATTTAAAAATGGCGGCGCCCGGCAACATGCAAATGAAGCCCGGGAAATTCAAATCCCGGGCTTCATTTGCAAGTTCGTTTAACTACATTAACCACCCTAGTTCGAGCTAGGGTGGTAGTGTGGACATACCCTCAAAGCCCACCATAGCAGCAGATTGAGGTTTGTCTGTGCTACAGAACTACACTAAATTAGAGCACAATCTCAACTAACTAACACAGTTAGTTAGTTAACTAACACAGACCAGCTGATATGGTAATGAACGTGACTGCCTACATTGCCTTCAAAGTTGTGTTCAATTTATGTTAGTTGTATGTTAGGTTATGTTCTAACCTGGTGCAATTTTTTCAATTAAGAGAATCCCATGGAAAGAACTCCTGCACCCATGAGGATGGTAGTATTTATCCTTCAATCCCTGATCCTTACTCCAATTCTCACTCTGATTCAAAGGTCTCTTTAAGGACTGTAAAATTGGGCCCTTAAATTTTGTCATTTAAATAAAATTTTCTTCAGATTTAACTGTTTGGTACAATAATGCCTGTCACATTATTTGTATCTGTGTCTTACTGCAAAGTTTAGCTTAGTGCAAATTAACAGTCTGCTTGATTAGTGATGGGCAAAATATGGATCTGGCCCACCAAACTACTGGAGTTAGTCTTTCACCATCCCCTGCACCCCTCAAAGCAGCTGGCTATGAAGGCCATGTGATCGCTGTCCCCACCTCCAGCAAAATCTTGCAACTCCCATTGGCTGGAAACTGGCCAATGGGAGCTGCCTGGGCTGTGCTTGCAATGCATGCAGTGTGTGGAGGCCCCCTCCCAAAGTTTGTGCAACACATAGAAAGCACATGGCCTATGCAGCTGGCCGCTTTGAGTGGTGTGCAAGCATGCAGCAGGCAGGGAGCTAGTCTAAGGGTCCTGCAGGGCTGCTGGACAGAAGCTTCCTAAAGTAAGCGCCTCCCAGCCAGAGCCTGCACATGGCACCCCACCCTTTTCTCCTCCTAACCGTCTGCCCTCTCCCCGCACCACAGTCCCAATCCCAGTCCCTTTCCAGACCCTATTCCCCCTCCTCTACCACTCTTCCAAGTCAGACTCCTCTCCTGCATTCATACCCCTTTCCAGACCCTGTACCCCTTATTGCACCCCCAGTCCTCTGCCCAAGGAATTATGGATCAGCCCCCCACTTGGCCCCATTTAATTAGTTAAATTTTTAACTGGTTAACTAATTAAACAGGATTTAACATCTCTGTGATGGGCCAGTGGCGGCCCGCACTAGAGCGGGGTGGGGTAGCGGCTCCAGCCCCAACAGAAAGCCCAGGAGGTGCTGCGCAGTTGGTGGACCGCCAGAACACCGCATCCCCCGAGCCCAGCGCGGAGCGGAGTTCCGCGGCCGGGGCAAACTGCGCCAGTTGACATGCTGGCCCGGACGTGCACGCCCGAGGCAGGGGACGCCAAGATGCAACCCCGCCTCCTGCAGCCCTGCGCAGGGATGCCGGCAATGCCAGGGCGGGGCTGAGAAGGGCGGCGTGACCTCCGGCGGGACGTTTAAAAGCTGCGCCAGAGCCGGAGCAAAGAGGAGGACACCGGGGAGGCAATTTCTCCCCCCCCCCCCCGGCTGAGACGGGAAGCTGGGACTCCAGAGGAGCCACGGGACGGACTCTTGCATCTCCCCAACGGTGAGGTAAGGGCTGATGGTCTGACGCCAAGAACCGCTGATTCAGGGGAGGCTAGGAAACAGCCTGGGGCAGGGCCGTACTAGTGCCCGTGGGCTGACGTGTTACGGGGTGGGACACCGTCAGCCGGGTAAGGGTCGAGACCCAAACCCTTAGAGCCCCGGGCTGGGATCCGGTGGAGAGGGAGGGCCCGGGTCCCCCTAGCCACCCCTTTTATCCCTCCATGTAGCACACAATGTTGGAAAGGAGCGAACGGGTGCAAGGTGGTCGGGACCACCACCACGAGAACTGTGGTGACCTTCCAAGGTGCCCCGAGAGGGGGAATCAGGGACGCAGGACTCGCTGGGCCCCGATGCCCCTCCCGCGGGTGGCACAGGAGCTCGCGCCCATTTAACCGGTGACTTTATGGCAGTGGTCTCCAACCTTTTTACATCCAAGATCACTTTTTAAACGACAGACCAAGCTAAGATCTACCACCCCGCCCCTTCCTTGAAGCCCCGCCCTCTCTATTCTCCTCCTCTCCATCACTTGCTATCCCCAATCCTTATACTGCTGCTTTTTTAAAAAGGTTTTTCCAACATTTGGAAGAGGTTTTTCAACATTTGGAAGTGGTGCTCAGCCAGGGTGCACCACTCTCCACGTGGGCTGGTGCTGAGGGGGAGCTGCCTGGCCAGCTGGCTGTGGCCTTCAGCCTGGAGGAGGCTGAACTGCGCTCCAGCTGATCGGGTGACTTCCCCTCTGTGCCTGCCCACATGGAGCTTGGTGCACGCTGGCTGAGCGCCATGGTCAGCTGGCCGGGAAACTGCTTCTCTTCACTCCCGCCCAGCTGCCCTACGCTCAGCCCGGGAAGCTTGCTCCAGCACACCGGGCGGGAGCGAAGAGAAGTGGCTGCCCGGCCAGCTGGCCATGGCGCTCAGCCAGTGTGCACCAAGCTCCACGTGGGAAGGTGCAGAGGAGAAGCCACCGATCAGCTGGAGCGTGGGGCAGCCTCTTTCAGCTGAAAGCCACAGTCAGCTGGCTGGGGTGTTTCAGCCCTTCCAACCTCCCAGCTCCCACCATTCCTTGCAGCTACTCACCTGTGTTGTTGCTCGGTGAGTAGCTGCTCCTCAAATGAGGAAATCTAATGTAAATTTACTGCGCAGGTGCGCAGTTCAGAGAGGGCTCAAGAGCTACTCTTAGAGCCCCTGAGATCTACCGGTAGATCGCGATCTACTGGTTGGTAACCACGGCTTTATGGCATTCAGACAGAGGGCTCTCTGGGCCGTAACCCCAGATCGGGGATTGCACGCTCTCACCCAGAACTAGATCCGTCACAATCTCTAATAAGGATTAGGATTATATTTGTAAAGAAAATATTCCATTCAGTAAGTGGCTTGATGGAATGATATAAGTCTAGGTCAAATATAGCTTTTCTTCATCATCTTTACAAGAGTATTTCTGTATGTGGAATTATTGTGGGAGGCAACTTCCTTTATATGTTCCAACATATACTGATGGATGTAATCGTTCCTATAAGGTGGAGATTGATGACAGACTGTGTGTGACCAAGAGGCTGCACTAACAGTTCTCAAGTCAATTGAACTGAAAAATAACCCCCATGAATCAGTTTCAAGATGACAATTATAATAATCTGTGACATATATACAGAATGTTCATTGATTAAACCCAGTAATTCAAACAAATGATGGTACCCATCTGGACCTCACACTATTTTTTTTAAATACACCCTTTACACTCAATTTATAATCTATAAATTCAGGTGAGAATTTTTGATGATGTTTACTCAATTCTGTGTGGCACTTAGCTTCCAAGGTTATTATGGCTAGATCCAAAACCCATAGAAATCTATCACAGTCTTTTCAAATGCTCCAGTTGGTTTTGGTTCAGACTATGGCTACCTAGGAAATACGTTAGATACGGTTCCAAAATTAAATGATTGAGGTTCAGATTTTCCAAACAGCCATCAATGGCAAGTAAGAGAAAATGTGATGCCTAACTCCTTTGGTCACTTTGGAACTCACAGTCTTAAACTGTTCATTCTTTAATTCCAAATAGACACAAAAATAATCATAGCACTAACACACAATCAACTCATCAGTATTTGTGCAAGAGAGCGTCTATACTGGCATGTGCCTTTGTGCAAAAGATTTGCTTTTGTGCAAAAGCATCCGTGCCAGTGTAGACGCTCTCTTGCGCAAGAAAGCTCCGATGGCCATTTTAGCCATCAGGCTTTCTTGCGCAAGAAATTAACGTGGCTGTCTACACTGGCCCTCTTGCGCGAGAATACTTGTACAAGAGGGTTTATCCCTGAGCGGAAGCGTCAGAGTATTTGTGCAAGAACCACTGATTTTGAATGTTACAAAGTCAGTGTTCTTGCGCTAATACCCATGGCCAGTGTATACAGGCGGCAAGATTTTGCGCAAAAGCAACAAAGCAAGCCAGTCTAGATGCCCCCCAACAGTAATAGAGATCTGCAATGACCTCCTATGACCAAGATTTCATTACATATTTTACACAAGGTGTTCTAGAACATTTGCTGACATCTCATTATGAATTATAATGTATAATTAAAGCTAAACCTATCAAAGAGCTACTTATCAGCACTCCTTACACATAGCTTCAGAGATCATCACTGAGAGTTTGCCTGAATAAAAGCCCAGTTTTGCAGTCCTTGTACACCCAGAACTCCCATTGACTTTACTGGGATTCTTGGTTGTGTAAGTAGTTGGGAATCCATCCATGAGCGCTCAATTGGATAGGCAGTCTTGTTCCTGTTCCCAATTAAACAAATGGTAAAAGCTTCCATTGACTTCAGTGGGGCTGGATGAAACACTGTATGAACAAAGTAACTTTGAAATGTGCTGTCCTTGCTTTTTAAAATTTATGATGTTCATTTATTTGCAAATTCATAACATTCAGTATTAGCTGATTCTCCCAGTCATTAGTACAAATTTATCATTGTCTCTTGTAAATGATCATTCATTGCATAAAGTTAGCTACATTAAAGAGACTTATTGTACCAAATTCTGTTCTCAGATATACTACTGCAAATTTAGATTATTTGCATTGAAATGTTTGGATTTATACTTATATAACTAGTAGCTGAATTTGTCCAAATGCCTTTTGTTTAGTTAAAATTCCATATCACAACATTCTTTGGAATAAAGTAGGAATTGTCTACTTACGGCATAGATAGGAAACAATTCTGGTGCATTCAGGTCCCATTCGTTGATATGAGATCCTATCTGCACCCCAGGAAAGCCAAGCTCATTCACACAGCGATACATTTCCTTCACAGCCAGGTCTGGTGCTTGCATGGGTAATGTGCCAAGGCCGACAAATCTCTTGGGGTACTTTTTTACCATAGTAGCTAAGTCATTATTTAATAATTGGCACAGATCTAATGTATCCTGAGGTTTGGCCTGGTATAATATTAAAAAGAGTAAATTAAAATGTAGTTCCCAAATTGTATCACCATGAAAGACATTTGAAGAAACCCAAAAGATTGCATGTAAATTATCACCAAGAAAAAATGTCACAACAAATAGTACAAGCAGAAGACTTGAAGCAAGTTTCTTGTGCCACCACTAGCCATTCTGAATAGGTGTAAGGCCTTAAGGCCAAATTCTGCTTCAAATCCTAGGGAAAAGATTGATGAGTTGGGTCTGCTTAATCTTGTATGCTCAGTCTCATGCATCTGTTGCTTCCTATCTCTCTAGGGCATATCAGGCGAGGGAGAATCTGGCCCCGTTTGCTGAAATTTTCTCAGAATTTTTTAGAGAATCTCTTAGAACACTCAAGTTGTATCTTCCTGCTGAATTGCTGGGTAGTGCTGGGTGGTGATGTAAATGGTGAAGGGAGTTACATCCATTTTCTTATCAGATTACAACCAAAGTGTAAGTAGGTGCAAATGAGCCTCCGTTTGGCATTCTGTGGGAATGTAAAATGGTTGTAACTTGTACTTTGAGAGGACAGAATGAACAGAAGAAGAAAAGCAGCATATAGGAGAGCATAAGATAAGATGCACCCCATAGACCTGACCTGAATACCAAACTTTGAATCCAAATCTCAATGGGGTTGTGTTGGTATCTGTGGTTTTGGTTCAAGTACATCTCTGCTCAAAGGGTATGTCTACACTACAGTGTTAATTCAAGTTAACAATTTGAAATAGTTAATTCGAATTAAGCTAATTTGAAATAACGCATCTATACACAAAATCTATTTCGAAATAGCGCATCCACACTGAGTGGACCCTGAACCGAAGTTAAGGCTGGCCGAACCAGTGCCGGCAGGGCATCAGGTTAGAACTTAGTGTGTGGGGCTGCTGCCTGAGGCTAACTGAGCTCCCTGCTTAAAGGGACCCTACCCTCACCTTGGACAGACAGTTCTCAGGGTTCCCCGCTTGCTTGTCTGCCTTGCTGAGGGACAGCAAAGCAATCCTGTCTTGGAGTGTCCTGACTACCCGCACTCAAGACACCACAGCACTCGGCCACATGGAGCCAGAGCTCCCCCTGGGCGTGCCAGTGCGTCTTGTGGGGTCGTTGCCATCAGCTCGGCTGCACTTGCTGCAGGATGCCATCCGGGGAGTTCATTGGGGGGCTGTTAGGATCCAGGAGGCCCTGAGGGAGAGCATCCACCCCAAGAGCCCTCAGAGCCACACCGGTCCTCCCCACTGGGTGCTCATGCCCCATTCCTCCCTCACGTCCTTCCACTTACCCCTCCCTAACTCCCCTTCCTGATGTCAAATAAAAGACACGTTTTTTATAAACACGAACTGTCTTTATTTAACAAAACTGGGGAGGGGGAATGAAACTCTGGGGAGACTGGGGAAAGGAGGCAGGAGAGGGGAGGAGAGAGGATGGGAGAGGGGAGGGGGAAAACTGGGAGGAGGGAGCTCGAAGGGGGAAGCAAGGGGAAGCTCAGCACTCAGGGGTGGGGGTCTCGTCGGGCCACATGTCTCCCAGCACAGTGGGTGCGGGGGCCTCGGCGTCCCCAGGGAGATGGGGAGGAGGGTGTGGAGGTTGAGGTGCAGGGTGTGGAGATTAAGGAGGAGGGTGAGAAAGTTGAGGAGGGAGAGGTGGGGGGGGCAGAAGTGGGAAGAGGAACAGTAGCTGGGGGGGCATCAGGTGCTGGGGTGGCACAGGGCAGCACACTCTACAGCAGGGCCTGCAAGTGTGAGCACATGACACGGTCCTGGGCTAGCTGCTCTCGGCGGAGCTGCAGGTCCTCCTGCACTCAGGCCTGGTTTGTGCGGTGCAGGGCTCACAGGGCCCCCAGATGCTGGTCCTGGTATCCCTGCCACGTGCTGCTGGTCCGGAGGAGTCCTCAGGTGCGGGAGCATGTCCCAGGTGGGGTGTGTGCCCTGCACGTGCAGCTGGTGTGGCCGGGGAGAAAGAAGGGGAGTGGTCATTTCTCCCTGGGGACGCAGTGGATGATGCCCAGCGCCCCCTGCGAGGTGGGGGGAGATGTCCCCTGCTTCTGTGTAGAGGGAGCGTGTGAAGGGAGAGCATTCTGCTGGGTCCCGCCCTGGGGTCAGGAGCATGTCAGGTCTCTTCACACATGTGTGTGCCTACTGGGCCACAGCCCCTGGGTGTCACGCAGCTGGATCCACCTACCCAAGGGTGGCATGGCACATGCTCACACGTGCACAGGTGGCTACATGATCTGTGGGAGGCATGACCCACGCGCGTAGTCCCTGGTCTCCCTCCCCGCCTCCCCCCCTGGGTAGGGGACAGTGCTGGCACTTACCTGGCATGGCCTTCCCAGACAACGCTTCCGACTCCGGTGCCAGGACAGCTGGTGGTGGCCCCTCTGCTGTGCCTGGGTCAGGGCCCTCAGCTCCTGGCTCCCTGCCTCCCAGACTGGCGCAGACCGCTCCGCCCCCCAGGATTCGGTTGAGGCAGGGAAGTAGGGGCAGGTGTCAGCCCCTGCTGCGGCACCGTCCCTGGTGGCCCTGGGGTACACCTGCCACAACTCTTTAATTTTGAGGCACACCTGCTCTTGGGTGTGCCTGTGGCCTTTTCTGGCCATGGTGGCTGCTATGCGGCCATAGACGGCCGCATTCCTCCACCTAGTGCGGAGATCATGGATGTTGGGGGCCTCCCCTCAAACCTCAAGGAGGTCCATGATCTCCGCACTAGTCCACGAGGGTGCGCGCCGTCTACGGCTCCTGGCTGGCCCCTGGGTGCTAGGGGACTGGGTGGGAGATGGCTGGCTGCCACTGGATGGCATTGTGGGGCTGCGGCTGCTGGCAGGCCTGGCTCTCGCACTTGCCCAGTGGCCAGACTCTACCCCTTTAAGGGCCCTGGGGCTGGGGGGAGAGGAGAGGAGTTTTCCTGGTTGTGCCCAGAGTGGCTACCAGGGGAAACAGGGAAGGGCCAGAGGCCTCATAATTCGAAATAAGTGTCTACACAGCACTTATTTCGAATTAGCTATTTCAAATTTGGTGTTATTCCTCATAGAATAAGGTTTACCAAATTCGAAATAAGTGCTCCACTATTTCAAATTTATTTTCAAATTTATTTTGAAATAGCAGTTTGGCTGTGTAGATGCTATTGAAGTTCATTTGAAATAACGGCTGTTATTTCGAATTAACTTTGTAGTGTAGACGTACCTAAAGACTGTAAATATTGAAACTAGGATTTTCAAGTAGTTCCTTGGCAAAGCAAATTCTCTCACTCCTGATTTCAACTCTCAACTTACTTACCTCTGTGCATATTTGATCACAGAGTCCAAATAATGTTATTGATGCAATACAAAAATAAAATAATTGGTGTGAAAGATTTCCTGTGGTGAGGAATTGTAAAGGCTCTTCTGGTGGTATTATAATAGACCTATTGCTCACACTTAAAATTACCAATCTCAGTAAATATCCTTTTACATTGTTTACCAAAGGGTAAACACTGAACAGTCCAAGTAAAAAGGGAAGTGTTTACTTGCTATATTTTCTGCAAGTGTTTCCTTATATTTTTAGTTAGAAATGAGTGTGAAGTAAAATTCCAGAGCTCTCCAAATGTTGTGTGGGCTGGAACTTGGATCCAAACCCAAATTTTGAATCTACCCTTTTTCTCTAAAATGGGCCAAACTAACCCTTTAGATTTGACTTCCCTTTGATTTTAAGGTCTTTGGGATCCTTATAGAAATGTTGCATCTCTGAAATATCTTTCATTTTAGCATAGCTGAATATTTATCATTTTATTGCTGCTGCTGGGATGATGGAAGAATGGAGTGGAGGGAGGTGGAGATGTGTGACACTGGAGTATGATGAATTTTACAGCGAAAACGCAAACAAAAGGTTTATAAAATTTAAAAGTTATTAGTGCTATTTCTAATATGGCAGCCATGATATCCAGTCAGAACTATATTACACAAATGTATTAATACCCCTATTTTTTCCTAGGTAAATTCAAGGAAAAATAAAAAATTAAACATGTATTTCAATATAGCAAATGGGACGTCATCCAACACCAAGTACTAGAAGTATGCAGCTAATTTATGGACTAAGGTGTGATTTTTTTTTTTTTTATGCAGGACATCTGTAACTGAATTTTTTATGTATTATTCAACATGATTTATGTGAACTGATAGATATTACAGGAAATGGGCCACATTAATTCCTGGTGTACTGCATTGATGCTAAATTGATAATGTCACTGAGGATGAATCTAGTCAATTATTTGCTAGAATCAACCCTCTAGAAACATTTTTTGTTTGTTTGATGAATCTGAAATAACTGTGAATCCATTCTGCCAGTCTAGTTGTGTTGTGAAGTAGGAGGTGTAATTTCAGACTCAGAGCTTCCAGGACCAATAGCTTTCCCCTGCTGAGAGTGTGGCATTTAAAAGAAAGGGAATTGTTTTTTGTAAATGTATATGTTCTATTAAAGCATATTTGTAATACTTCATCTATGCCTCCAATGTCAGTGAGATGGAAATTATCTAGGTACCCTTCTGTGGGCAAATCAGATTCTTCGTCTCAGAGGGGGTAGCTATGTTAGTTAGTGATTTTAAAAACAACAAGCAGTTCTGTGGCACCTTAGCCCTGGTCTTCACCAGGGAGTTATTTTGAAATAACTCCCCTTATTTCGAAATAACAAGTGGAGTGTCCACACTTCCAAGCCTGTTATTTCGAAATAATGGGCTGGTTATTTTGAAATAATAACTCCTGCTTTCCACGAGGAATAATGCTAATTCTGAAATAGTTATTTTGAAATAGCGGGAATGTGGATGCTCCACTGCTGCTATTTCAAAATAACTACTCCTCAGAGTAATTCAAATTAATTACTCCCTATTGCTTCCTGGGACTTTAAGTCTAGGTAGTATGTCCCCTTTAAGGGTGCAGCGACACAGGACTTTTACTTCAAAATAGCTTATTTCAAAATTTGGCACTGTCTACACAGTGCCAAATTTCAAAATAAAATGCTATTCCAACAAGTCCCTTAACTCTCATGGAAAGAGGGTTACAGGGATGCCGCAATAGAGCTCCCGTTATTTCAAAATTACGGGCATGTTTAAAGATGTGGAATTGCTATTTCGGGATACTTCCAGAATCTCAAAATAGCCCTGCTGTCTAGACGTAGCCTAATGGAGCCTGCGTTGGACTAATTTCTAGGCTTTCCCATAGCTTGGACGTGCTATTTTAAAATTACTATTTTGGGAGTTATTATTTCAAAATAAGTTATTTTGAAACAATTTCCTAGTGTAGAAATTTGGCCGTTATTCTGAATTAACAATGCAAGTGTCTACACAGCAATTCTGTTATTTTGAAATAAATTTGAAATAACAGATGGCTTATTCCAACTGCTGTAAACCTCATTCCACGAGGAATAATGCTTATTCTGAAATAGCTATTTTGGAATAGCAGTAGTCTGGATGCTGCACTGCTGCTATTTTGAAATAGCTTCTCTCCAGGGCCATTCAGACTAATTACTCCCCAGTGCCTCCTGGGGCTCTAAACTGAGGTAGCACATCCACATTAGGGAAGCCTGCCTCAGACTAATTTTGAGGCTTCCCTGTAGTGCAGACGTGTTATTTCGAAATAAGTTATTTCCCTACTTTCAAGAGATCTTCCGGAAAAGGCTTTATTTTCCGCAAGATCCCGTCTAGACTGGCGCTTTTCTCTGGCAAAACCCCGAGCCGGAAAAAAGTGGCAGCCATGTTCATGCAAATGCTGCGGGGAATATTTAAATCCCCCGCGGCATTTGCAATTCCGAAGTGTCTCATTAGCATCCCTTTTACGTAAAAGGGTGCCAATGTAGACACAGCCTTAGAGACTAACAAATATATTATATCATGAGCTTAAGTGGGGAAAAACCCACTTCATCAGATGAGTTGGAGATTCTTCTTGACTTACACCTAACCATATTTTGACAAAGCAGACTGGACAAATGGCTGCTTCCTACTAGATGCTTCAGAGGAAGGTGGAAATCCCTCATAAAGCACCTGGCTAATTCTGCAGTGCTGTGTGTGAAGGAAATGCATTTTCTTTCATTCTGGTGTAAGGAAGATGGATTTCTCTCTGGCAACATTTGAAATGTTGTTTTTATGGGAAATCATCAATTTGATGGACGGTATATCAGAAGTTTGCCTGTTTTCATCATGCAACCCAGTCCTAGATTCATACTCTGTATAGGCTCTTTCCCTGCTTCCTGTTGCTCTTCCTCAGTTCTGATATGGGGCTCCTGTTGCTGTCTTGCCCATTTGTATTAAATGTTCTTTGGAGTGGAGCTCTGCAGAATTTGCCTGCTAGCCTGTCTGTCTTCTACCACCAAAGCCACTTTGCCATATCTCTCTTTCATTGCAGAACCACCTCACCCTCACTTCAGAGTAGCTTTGCCATATTATTCTAGTGACTGATGGAATTTCCTAACTCACAGGGGGTATGTCTACACTACAAAGTTAATTCGAACTAACAGACGTTAGTTCGAATTAACTTTGATAGGCGCTACACTAGCGCTCTGCTAGTTCGAACTTAATTTGAACTAGCGGAGTGCTTAGTTCGAACTAGGTAAACCTCATTTCACGAGGACTAACACCTAGTTCGAACTTACTAGTTCGAACTAAGGGCTGTGTAGCCCTTTAGTTCGAACTAGTGGGAGGCTAGCCCTTCCCAGGTTCCCCCTGGTGGCCTCTCTGGGCACAACCAGGAAAACTCCTCTCCCCCAGCCCCGGACCCTTAAAGGGGTAGACTCTGGCCAGACGGCACTTTGCAGAAACAGCCCTGCCAGCAGTCTCTGCCCCTGACCCAGTGGCCGCAGGATGAGCCAGGCAGCCAGTGGCAGTGACGTGTCCCCCGCCCAGTCCCCCAGCACCCAGGAGCCAGCCAGGGGACATAGACGGCGCGCGGCCTCCTGGACTAGTGCGGAGGTCATGGACCTCATTGAGGTTTGGGGGCAGGCCCCCAATCTCCATGATCTCTGCACTAGTCCAGAGGAGGAACGCGGCTGTCTACGGCCGCATAGCAGACGCCATGGCCCGAAAGGGACACAGGTGCACCCAGGAGCAGGTGCGCCTGAAAGTCAAGCAGTTGCGTCAGGCGTACGCCAGGGCCACCAGGGGTGGCGCCGCAGCAGGGGCTGCCACCTGCCCCTACTTCCCTGCCCTCGACCGACTCTTGGGGGGCGGGGCGGTCCGTGCCAGCCCGGGGGACAGCGAGCCGGGACCAGAGGGCCCTGACCCGGGCACACCGGAAGGGCCACCGCAGGATGTCCCAGCACCGGAGTCAGCAGGGTCGTCCAGGGAGACCGTACTGGGTAAGTAGTTCGAATTAAGTAGTTCGGGGTGAGGGGAGGTGGGAGGGAGACCAGAGACCACGCGTGTGGGCCATGCCTTCCACGCATCACGCAAACACCTGTGCACGTGCGAGCACGTGCCATGCCACCCTTGGGCAGGTGGCTCCAGCTGCGTGACACCCAGGGTACGTCTAAACTACATGCCTCCGTCGACGGAGGCATGTAGATTAGCCAGATCGGCAGAGGGAAATGAAGCCGCGATTAAAATAATCGCGGCTTCATTTAAATTTAAATGGCTGCCCCGCTCTGCCGATCAGCTGTTTGTCGGCAGATCGGGGCAGTCTGGACGCGCCACGCCGACAAAGAAGCCTTTCTTGATCGGCACAGGTATGCCTCGTGAAACCAGGTTTACCTGTGCCAATCAAGAAAGGCTTCTTTGTCGGCGCGGCGCGTCCAGACTGCCCCGATCTGCCGACAAACAGCTGATCGGCAGAGCGGGGCAGCCATTTAAATTTAAATTTAAATGAAGCCGCGATTATTTTAATCGGTCCCGGGGAGAGCCAGACATCCTGACCATGGCCTCTGTACAAACACAGCGGCTCTGAAGGTGCAGGACATGGTCACCCTCACGTTGCGGGGTGGGAGAGAGGGCTGGGCATCATCCTCTGTGTCCCCAGGGAGAACTGACCACTTCTCTTCTTTCTCTACAGCTGCTCGTGCAGGGCGCACCACCCCACCCGGGACATGCTCCCGCACCCGCGGCCTGCTCCGGACCGCCAGCACGGAGCAGGAGTACTGGGACCAGCACCTGGGGTCCTTGGGAGCCGTGCACCGCACACTGGAGGCCTGGATGCGGGCAGACCTCCAGCTCCGCCAGGAGCAGCTGGCTGAGGTCCGAGGGCTGAGCACAAACCTGCAGGTCCTGCTGCAGAGCATGGTGCCCCGTGCTGGTCCTGCACCTGCTGCCCCCCAACTGCTGTCCCTCCTCCTACTCCTGCCCCCCTCCCACCTCTTCCTCCTCAACCCCCACACCCTCTTCCTCAATGTCCACACCCCCCACCTCAACCTCCGCACCCTCCACCCCATCCCCCCGGGGACGCCAAGGCCCACTCCCTCACCGTGCTGGGAGGCGGTTGGCTCGGCGAGACCCCCACCCCTGATCCCTGAGTTTCCCCACCCCCTCCTTTCCCTTGCTTCCCCCTTCCAGCTCCCTCCTCCCAGTTTTCCCCCTCCCCTCTCCCACCCTCTCTCTTCCCCTCTCCCAGCTCCTTTTCCCAGTCTCCAGGTATGTCTACACTACCACCCTAGTTCGAACTAGGGTGGTAATGTAGGCATACCGCACTTGCAAATGAAGCCCGGGATTTGAACTTCCCGGGCTTCATTTGCATAAGCCGACCGGCGCCATTTTTAAATGCCGGCTTGTTCGAACCCTGTGCCGCGCGGCTACACGCGGCATGGGCTAAGTTAGTTCGAATTAGCGCTGTAGTGTAGACATACCCAGGCAGTGTGGATTTCATTATTTTGCATTTTATAGTCTCTCTGAATTACAAAATTTGTTTGCAAGGACTTACCCAATAGCTGAACATTACAGGAACAGTAGAAAGGGCTTGCACAGTGACTCCTACAAAGAGGAACAAAAGTTTTTAAATATGAAAATGCAGATGATGTTTTAATCGTATGTCTGATCATAGTTTGCTCTCATGCATTACTTATGCACTATAGAGATTTGTCAGTCTATCTGCAGGAAGCAAATACATTCACAGGAGACAGACTAGAAAAAGCACATGGTTCTATAGAGCAGTGGTTTTTAATTTGTGATGGGGGGTAGGGGAGGACACTGCAGATTTTCAGAGAGGTCTGCACCTCCATACATTTTTAGGGGCCACAAATGAAAAAAGGTTGAGAACTACTGCTACAGAAGACAAAGGGAATTGTACATGATGTATTCAGGAGAAAACTAGGACCAAAAATGGGAAAAATAATATGTAGTGAGTCAGCCTAGCTCACCAAGCAAAACTGGGCACATGTGCAAAGGAAAGTACTTTTATGAGTGAATAGTAATTATTCATAACAGGATCTAGCTACTTAGCTCACTCATATAGATTTATACTTTTAGCCTTGGCAGTCCCCAGTTCAATTTCTGTTATTGGCCAAGGTGGCAGCTGTCACGTAAGTGGGTATTTGTATGGGATCTGAATGGCTATGGGCCACACATGCTTGGGATGAGCTTTCTCTGCCCAGACAAAGCATGTAACCCTCTGTTTACACACATACATTTGCCTTAATGTAGGATTATAAAACTTGGCATTTGGCTTTTAAAAATATTTTTGCTTGTCATAACAGTTTTCTTTAGGATCCCTTCAGTTCAGAGACAAAAAGCCCACAGCAGCATTCAGATGTGTGTCATCTATTGTTACATTTATCTATTAGTATTAATTTAAATACTTGTGCATGCTTATCACTCTTAACTTTTTCACTTTACTTAATTCTCCATACATGTATTTTGTCAATTAGAAAATATTTGAAGTCCCACTTAAGACAGAACAATATATATATTGGATTTGCTCCTCTCTGTGGCAACAAAAATTATTATGACAAATGCAGAAGCTTTGCATTCTCTAACAGCACCTTGAAATCAGTTACTTAAAAAAAAGAATGAAAATTATTTTTTCCAATGATTTTCTCTTTCTCTTGTTGCTGTGTTAATGATCCATGAAAACAACAGGAAAAATTTACTCCAATCTTGCAAAAATTGGTTGAGAGCTAACCATATGCTAGTGCTTGCAGGATTGGCATAACTCAATACATAAGGGAAATAGTTAAACAGAGGGCAACATGCTGTTTAATACATACTAAGTTTTTAAATACACTAAGCTGCTTAATAAATACCCGAGAAAAAACAGAGAACATATATTTTACCCCTCATTTCTTTCCCTTTTACTAATCTTACATATTACTTGAAGTTACTTTACACCAGGTAAATCATTTTCATACTGAAGTGTGAATTTTAAGTTGTCAGTGTGTCTTTGTTATGTAATAATTAACCAGTGGGAACAGAGGGAACAGGAATCTGGATTCCTTTAGGAAGCAGATTAAGTAGAGTCACCCACTTTGCTAGTAAATCACTCTTCAGTGAGTATCATTTTTGCTTCTTGTTTCCTCATACATGAGCCCTTGTTTTGTGCCCTCAAACATGAGCCCTTGTGTTGTGACTGAGACCCTTGTAGGGTTGTGTTTTCAGTAAAGAGCATGTAATGATGTGAAGTCTCAGAGAGGTAATCATGTTAGTCTATAACTATTAGCCTAGACCTGCATTTCTTAAACTGTGGGTTGCGACCCCCATGGGCAGGGCTCGATGATCGCGGCAAAAACCACTCGCCAGTCCCGTACTGCGCTTGCGCGAGACCTGCACTGCGCATATGCAAACCGCCAGTGAACGGGGCGACTGGCTGAAATCTACTCGCCATGGGTGAGTAGATAAGTGGATTTGTCAAGCCCTACTCATGGGGGTTGCGAGCAACTTATGGTGGGGTCACAGCTGGATCTGGTTTTTTTTTTAATGTAAAAATTTGTGTCTCCCCGGCATCTCAGTTGCCAGGTGTTTGGTTTTCACCCAGACCACTGCCGCGTCTGGTAGGGACGGGGGAGTGAGGAGAGCCACAGAGTCTAGTGAAGGGGGGGCAGGAGGGGACTGTTGCCGGGCGCCATGCTAGAAGGGCACTGTGCTGGATGGGAGCAGAGCGCGCACTGCTTTGGCCCACGTAACCAGCAGAAACCGGAAGCTGGCCATGTGATGCCTCCTCTACAAGCTGAGAGCTGAGGCATCCGGGCTGGGCGGTGGGAGCAGCCACTTTAAAAGTAAGATTGTTCCTCTGTGCCTGGCTCTGTGGGGAGGAGGGGGATGATTTGATTGGCACGAAAACTGATGCTGAGGATGCCTGCCTTAGGAGGAGGGGGGAGTGCACTGGGATGGGTGGGTGCTAGGAGGGACTGGCTCTGAGGCAGAGGTGAGTGGATGGGGATGGGGAGACTGGGGGGCATGGCTCAGGGGGAGGGGTGGGTACATTGGTGGTTAGTGTGCAGTCCCAAACTGGACAAAGTGGTGCAACTTTTGCTTAACAACTTTGGTTTCCACCTCCTTCTTTTTTTTTTTTTGCTTAACAGCTTTGAAGCAGTGAGGGTGGGGGGTCACACAAATTCATTTTGGACTTTAGGGGGTTGTGGTATCACAAAGTTTGAGAACCCCTGGCCTAGACAGTCTCTATAACAAACGATTAATGGACACAAATCAGATATTCAAAATGGTAGCACAAAGAAACCTTTTGGGGAACATTTAAACTTGCCCAGGCACTCATTAATGGACCTAAAAGTGACTATACTCTTAGGGTATGTCTACACAGCAAAGTTATTTTGGAATAATGACCGCTATTCCGAAATAACTTTGCGAGTGTCTACACAGGTAAACCGCTATTTCAAAATTATTTTGAAATAGTGGACGGCTTATTTCGAATTCTGTAAACCTCATTCTCCGAGGAATACCTCCTATTCTGAAATAGCTATTTCGGACTAGGAGCTGTGTAGACAGGGAATAGGGGTTAAATCAAAATAGGGACCTCCAGCCCTTCCCAGGGTGCCCTGGTGGCTTCTCTGGCCACAAACAGGAAAACTCTATCACCAAACCCCCCCCCCCCCCCCCCCCTCAGCCCTTAAAGCTGCACCCTCTGCAGGCAGGGTTTGTGGCTCTCAGCAGGCCTGACAGCCCTAAGCCACACTGAGCATCCTATGTAGCCAATTTTCCCCTTTATATAGACACATTATGGATGTTCTTGATATTTTGCTTCTCTCTTTACTCCATAGTGGGAAAACATAAACATCTTGATCTGACTCACATACATTCTCCAACAATGTGCTAGGGAACACTTTCCATGTCTTAAACAGACTATTATTGTTTCTTGTTCCAGTCACATAAAGTGGTTAAATCCCATTATTGCCTTCTTCTTAACAGAACCATATTTTACTGTACAGAAGCTTATTTATCTTTACCTATTTATCCTTTCCTGCTACAGTGTTTGAAGAGAGAGCAAACAATTGTTTAATCAGTTTCCTCACAACAGTTTATTAGAAGGTTGCAAGCTAGGTTTTCAACTGCTGGAACAGCAATGGTTAACAAGGTGAATGGTTTCTTTCTATATGCTGGTTTCTTTCTATATTGGCTCTTATATTGATGCATAGTTCCATAGCATTTGATACCACTCGTCATTTGGAATGCTATCAAATAGATTTAGCAAGAATGGCACTTGTTTTGGAAGAGATCATAGTCATCTGATTGTATGCAGTTTGCCTCTCCTGTCATTCTTTTCCCAGTGTCTCATGGGACCATAATATTGTTCAGCCATTGCCTGCTATTTTGCAGTTAATTATCCATCTTTCCTTCTTTATGAGATTCACAGAAAGATCATTTCCTCTGCTTCCACTACCTGATCAGCTTGTCTTAAATACTGGGTCACAGATGTCCAAGGATTTTTAAATATTAATTGCTACAAAAATTGAGCTATGGTTGGTTTCTGACACTCTTATATCACTACATAAATGAGTTTATAATTAATTTTTGAAAAAGTATTTCCCCCTTTCCCCATTCTTTTCTGAAAAACTATTGGTTCATCAGTGAATCACTATTGACATTCCAGAATGCACCTTTGCTGTGGCAGGCATCTCATTGCAATCCATGGTATTATTATAAAGCGATACATTATGCCTCTTCACTGAGGCAGAAAAGACCAAGAAGATTTCATAGAGGGAAAAATATTAAAGGAAGTTTAGTTAAAATTGATATTTGAGTTCAGTGCCAACTACAGTCTGGCTAGTGTGGCATTTGGACTACAGGTATGACTTAACTCAGTTTTCACATGGGCTTTGCAGTTTACAATTAAGTAAATAGTTCAATAGGGCCTAATTACAGAGCTTAAATTAATGACACCTTACCCTGCTGGTTACCAGATTTCTTTAACTGAGAGAAACTCTGCATTTTCCCTCTCAAATTGTGTCATTTTTGGTGGTTAATTTTTAGGGCCGTGATCTATCCTCAGTTTTTCTTACTCAAAATTGTGTTTGAAGTCAATAGTTGCAGCTCCATGGATGGAACAGGAATAAGAAATGGCCTGTAATTATTATTCTTTGAGAAACTCACTGGTGATTAAAGGTGACATGCAAAGCACATATAAATATATTTGTCTCTTAGTTTGCTTCTTTGTGAGGTATAAAAAAATTCCTGAGTTCATTTTTGAATGTATTATTTTTAAACCTTAAAAACATCAGGAATATAGCACCTGAATTCTCTTCTTTGGGTCTCCAGACTACAGTTTTATTCACCATTGAATTTTGTCTAATTTAAGATAATTTGTATATTTTTGGACCTTGAGTTTGTGCATTTGATTTTTTTGAAAAAATGTTTCACCTTAATAATAAAAAGGTGAAGAACTATATTCAGACTTTGAAATCTGATACATTTTTGTGCTCTGGATATCAATATCTTTTGATATTTTTCTAAAACGTGTCTTTCTAGATCTTGCTTTTTGTTTTGTCAGGAATCTCTTTATTATACTTTCTCCCCTTCCCCCCCTCTCCCGACAAATGCAAATTAAGAGATTGCCATTGTGCTTTCCTACATGAACCTGTTCCCTTAGTGCTCATTTCTGTGGACTTTTCTGGCACGATTTGATATTGTTATGGCAGGAATCACCAGCTGGTGCTATTATGCATAGTTGTATAAATTCTTATTCTTAATGCATGAGCACTGTTCAGTCATTTGAAGAAATGCTGCACTGTTAGTTTTGTAGTATAATTTATTTTGGGGAAAGCTAGTGCAAATAACGGGATAATTTGCTCTCTCCCATTGGAACAATTACCAAGGATTATGCTTCTCCACCACTGTTTAAATCAAGATTGCATGTTTCTCTGAAAGATGTGCTTTTGGAATTATTGTGGAGAAGTTCTATGGCATGTGTTATACAAAGGGCTCGACAAATACACTCGCCCGCTCGCCCGTGGCAAGTAGATTTTGCTTGCTGGCGAGTGCAGGGGCGGACTGGCCCGGTGGGCCGTTGTAACGGGCTGGCCAAAGCCCGCACTACGGGTGGCACAGCCCCATCCAATCTGCCAGCCAGTGGAGGAGCAGAGTTCTGCCGAGGAGGGGAAACTGTGGCGATTCTCAGCGCCGGGCTACCTGCGTGCAGCTGCGGCGCGAGGAGGCCACGCCGATTTTAAAGGACCACAGCAACTCGGCTCTGGCTGCGTGTCCCCAGCAGCTGGCTGTGGCGCATGGCAGAGCCAGGCCCCACCCCGCCGGCTCCAGTCCTGCCACGGCCCCAGCCCATTGTCGGCGAGAGACCGCTCCCTGCCGACCGCCCAGCTTGCTGCACCCGCCCCGCGCCCCATCTGGCTCCCGCCACCCATTCCCCACGCCGCCTCTGCACCCTGCACCCCAGATCGCCTGCTCTCCCTCTGGCTCTGCGCCGCCCTTGGACCCAGCACCCTGCTCCCCCCGATCCAGAATTCTAATCTGTACTTTTAAAGTACTTGCAATCTCTCCTACATTTGCATCCATTTAGAATCATACTCTCCACTCTGTTATCCAAGTCATTAATGAAAATATTGACTAGTATATGACTCAGAACTGCATGAGATAAGTTTTCTATCAAACTGAGAGGACCTATTAGAAGGACTCTTTAAGTATAGGTTCTCAACCTATTATGCACTTACCTTACAGTATTTTAGACCAACATTTCCCTTGTTTGATTAAGAAAATGTCCTGTGGGACTTTGTCAAAAGTGTTATTAAAATTAAGTAAGCCATATGTACTCCTTCCCCTCATCCACCAGGCCAGTAACTCTGTCAAGAAAGAAATTAGGTTGCTTTGGCCTACTTGTTCTTAAGTAATAGCCAATATGGATTTGTTATCATCCTATTATCCTCGAGGGGCCTACAAACTGATTGTTTAATAATTTGTTCCATTATGTTCTCATATATTAGACTGATGGTATATGATTCCACAGAACATGATTCTTTGTTCCCCTTTTTTAAAGATAGATACCATATTTGCCCTTCGGCAGTCCTCTGTGATGTCATCCATGATCCATGATCCATGAGTTTTTGAAGATAACTGCATGCGCCTAATGATACACACTAGTGGTCCTTTTGAAGATAAACAAAGTTAGGCATGTGCTTTCTGGATCAGAGCCTCTTGTCTCATCTGATAACTTAATTCCGCTAATTCTTCAGTTACTCGCAGTCACCCAGCAAAACCATGGTAGACAGTACAATGCAAAAATAAACTTAGCAGAATTTCCCTTTCCATTTCCCTTTCCTAATATAACCAAAACTGAGAAAGAGCTCGAACACATTTTTCTCCTTTATAGGCCACTTTTAAAACCAGGAATTCATGTTCTCCTTTTGGGCATGTCTGGGGAGTTATTTCGAAATAACAAGGCAAGCATCCACATTACCAAGCCTATTTCAAAATAATAGGCTTGTTATTTTGAAATAATAACACCTGCTTGTGAAGAGGAATAAGCTTATTTCAAAATAATTATTTTGGTAGTTATGACACCCCTGTGACGGGGCGACCCAACTCCGCACTAGCCAAGGGGAGAGCAAACTCACCTGCTGGGCTGGGAGGCCCCTCCCCTGCAGCAATGCTGGGCATGCTCCAACTGCGGGCCAGGTATAAAGGCTAGGGAGACAGCTCAGTTGAGGCAGACCTCAGGAGAGGAAGGAGCTCCTGCCCGAGCTCTGGAGCAGCTGCCGCTGCCACCTGAGCCAAAGCCACAGGCCCAGCCAACGCTGCAGCTACAGCCACCGTATCGGTCTCTGCCGCCCTGCTGTCCACAGCTTGCAGCCACCCTAGCTGCCGTCGTGTTGGTTCCCAAGCCTAACAGGTTGGTACGGTTTTGTGTTGATTTCTGAAAAGTCAACGCCATATCATGGTTTGATGCTTATCCAATGCTCTGGCTGAACGAGTTGCTCGAGCGAATAGAAAAGGCCAAGTACATTTCCACACTAGATTTCACAGAGGGGTATTGGCAAACCCCCATGACCTCTGTTACAAAAGAGAAAACAGCATCCCCAACCCCCTTTAGGCTGTACCAGTTCACAATGATGCCGTTCGGTCTTCATGGAGCCACTGCTACGTTCCAGGGCCTGATCAACCAAGTCCTGCACCCGCATGACGGGTATGCGGCTGCCTACATTGACAACATCGTGTATAGCAGGAACTGGGAGGAGCACCTTCAACATTTAGGAAAGGTGCTAGAGTCCCTGGGAGAAGCTAAGTTGATGGTGAATCCAGCCAAGTGCCACCTAGGCAAATGAGAGGTGACATATGTAGGGTACACCATGGGAAAAGGGAGAGTAAAGCCGTTAGTAGACAAAGTTCAGGCTCTCAGACCATCCCTATTACAAAGAGGCAGGTGAGGCAGTTTTTAGGGCTGGTGGGGTATTACCGCAGATTCGTGCCCAACTTTTCCGCCCTAGCTGCCCCCGTGATGGATCTGACCAAGAGCCAACGGCCTCAGGGTCCGCGGCGTGTGAAGAGGCCTTCCAGACCCTGCGAGACTAGTTGCTCCGAGAGCTCAGCCTGACTTTTCAAGGCCATTCATCCTCCAGAGTGATGCCTCTGAGATAGGACTGGGAGCTGTGTTATCTCAAGAAATGGATGGAGAGGAGCACCCGATTGTTAACCTCGGCCAGAAGTTATATCCCCGAGAAACCAGGTACTCAACAATTGAATGGGAGGCCCTGGCAGTAAAATGGGCTGTTGAAGCCCCTCAATATTACCTGCTGGGTGGTTCTTTTCTCTTAGTTACTGATCATGCCCCACTCAGGTGGCTACAAACTATGAAGGACACCAACACCCGAATAATGCGCTGGTAATTGTCACTGCAGCCTTACTCCTTTTAGATGGTCCATCGGCTAGAGAGGGCACACACGAATGCAGATTTCTTCTCCCAGAGTGGCCCAGCAGGGTGAGGAGGGGGGGAGAATCCACCGGGGAACCCCTCTTAAGGGGGGGTGATAGGGTGGCCCAACCCCACACTAGCCAAGGGCAGAGCAAACTGGCCTGCTGGGCTGGGAAGGCCCCTCACCCACAGCAGTGCGGGGCATGCTCCAACTGCGGGCCAGGTGTAAAGGCCAGGGAGACAGCTCAGTCAGGGCTGACCTCCGGAGAGGAAGGAGCTCCTGCCCGAGCACTGGAGCCGCTGCCACCTGAGCCAGAGCCGCAGGCCCAGCCAATGCTGCAGCTGCAGCCACTGTACCGGTCTCTGCCATCCCACGGTCCATGGCTTGCAGCCATCCTAGCCACTGTCACTGCACGAGCTGCTGCCATGCCAACTGCTGTCACCACACCCGACACCGCTGTTGCACCAGACGCTGGACCAGATGCCGCTGCTGTGCCTGACAACGCTGCTACCACAGCAAGATCTGCATATACAGGTGGGGCCTATGCTGGCCAGGGGGACGGAGTAGGAAGCAGCCCAGGGCAGGGAGCAGGAGGAGCCCTGGTGGGCTCGGTGCATTTCGGGGAGAACTCCCTACCGAGTCAGTGGTGGGAACCAGGGGTGGATATAGGGCAGGGCAAGCGGGGCAGCTGCCCCGGGCCCCGCGCTTCAAGAAGCCCCGCGCATGCACCGTGGCAAAGGGGGGCCCCGCGAAATTGGGCTGCCCTGGGCCCCGCAAAATGGTTATCTGCCCCTGGTGGGAACCACCCACCACTGATAGGGCCCTGGGCTGGGGCCCGGTGGAGGGGGAGGGTCCAGGCCTCCCTACCCCCTTTTCCCAGCTCCCAGACTAGGAGCTGATCCTGAAAGACTAGGCCTCAGGGCCTGTTTTGCGAGAGACTAGGCCTCGTAGCCATATTGCGAGAGGCTAGAAACCAGGGCCTGATGGGGAGTGACCCCATTGGGGAGATTGTGGGGCTAGGCACCCCGCCACACACCCATACTCATATTAACTTGTACCTTCCTACACAGAAATTAATTTTGACTACTTGTGGAGTTAGGTATTGAGAGGTATGAGAATATGTCTCTCTTGAGTCTAAATAATTTGACACAGATTCAAACTAATTGTAACTGCAAAACCTTTTGATTTTAATGTTATTGTAAAATACTTTTACATGAACGTTTAGGTTGTTCTATTTGATTTATGACTAGTTCATTTTATTTTTGGAGTTACCTGATTCATTCATCTCTTTAATCCGAACCTCTGGATTCCAGCAATTCTCTTGGATAACTCTGAAAACCTTTCCCTCCTTCATCATTTTTGCCTCCCCCTGTGAAATAAAATTTTCATTACAATAATATAGTTATGTTAGACAGTAAGACTTTTACTATTTTAGAAGTATGTGGGGCTGCCAATGCCCATCCAATGCTAGAATTCAGGTCCTATATTTTTGTTCAATAGAAAAAAAATCCACAAAATTATTTTGAAATGTCATTTGCCATTTAAAAGGACACTATCAAAGTATCTTTTTCGCAATTTAAAAATAAGTCTCTCTCTATTGCTGTCCATAATACTCTTGTTATCCTGAAACAGTTTCCTTAACTCAAGTTTGTCCTCCACTATTTAGGCACCCGCGCTTGTCATCAGAGTGATGCTTATGAGTGTTATTTGACTATGAGCCAAGTTCTATCCTCAGTTATGCCCAATTTCTTTGGAAGTCAGTGGGATCAAGAATGATCTTAGTAAATCCAGAGACGATTTAGAGCAGCGGTCACCAACCAGTAGATCGGGATCTACTGGTAGATCTTGGAGCCTCTGACAGGAGATCTTGACTGGTTTGGCCAAAAGGCTGTCAAGCCCAGCACTTCAGCTGTCCCCCACAGACTCTTTGCCTTGGAGCTGTCCCCTCAGGAACCTCCTGCTTGCTGTGCAGGGCAGGGGAGACAGAGGAGAGCGCTGATGTCAAGATGCCTCCTCTCCCACTCTGTATCCCATCTCCACAGAGCAGAGAGGGGGCATAACAGGGCTTGGGAGGGAGCTTGCTGGCTGCTTTTGGGAGTGGTGCAGGGCTGGGACAAGGGTGAGCCTGCTTAGCCCCACTGCACCACCACCCAGGAGCCACCTGACGTAAGCAGTGCTCAGCTGGAGCCCACATCCCACAAGTCTACCCCAGTCATGAACCTCCTCCTGCAACCTATGCCCCTGCTATAACCCTGAGTACCCCTGCATCCAACCACCTCCTACAGCCTGCACCTAGACCTCCCTCCGGCATCCCAACTGCCTGCCCCAAACTCAGCTCAGAGTGCCTCTCACACTACAAATTCCTTAATCCAAGACCCACGCCTACACCCCAACCTGCTGGCCCTGCCTGGTGAAAGGGAGGGAGGATGGAGTGAGCAGGGGCGGAGCCTCAGAAAAGGGGCACAAAGGAGGTGGGGCAAGGACCTGTGGGTCTGAGGTAGATCTTGGATTGCACTTACATTCAAAAAGGGTGGAGACCCCTGATTTAGAATAACTCCATAAATTCAGTTTAGTTCTGCAGATTCACCCTGTACAATTGAGATGGAATTCGCCCCACTGTAAGATTCAGGGCGAATTTTCTTTTTAATAATAAATAAAATAAAAAAATAAAACTGAAGCATTTGCATCAGGGGAAAATCCAGGATAAAAAAATTACCAGAACTATAGCAATACAGTTTTTAATTCAAAGTCCTTTTAGGGTTATGAAGATCAAAATATTACCAAGGTCACTGACTTTGACTGTGCCTCTTTAATCGTGAGACGAGAGAGCAGTGCAACACTTTTGACTTTAATTTTTGATTGGTTTGACAACTGGCCAAAGACATTATGCAGTAACTGTCTTGTCAAATCAAGCCAAGGAAAATGAATCTGGCAACTATTCATAGCCACATGCTCTTATGGATGTGTTATTAGTTTCCTCCCACCATACGCAAAATCAGTTGACTGAGTTCTCCTGGAGGAGAGATGAATTTCACCCATTGCACAGCTATTCTGAAATCTAAAATAACTGGTAATTCAGACTATTCCTTGTTATGAACACAGACATAAAATACTTAAATGAATAAATGTACACTCATTGCAGAAGGCATACTCAAATGCATGTCTTCTCTCTAGGAGGAGTCAGGCTGTTTTTCACCTTGAATTTGTTGTTAGCTTCATACATCATTCACAAATATATTTGCCTGATAAATATTTTAAAACTTCTTTTTTGACTCTTTGTCTGTGCCACCTGGGCAAGTTGCCAGAATGAACTGGCAGCAACATCACACTTTGAGAAAATGACTCCTAATATTATAGCCAGTAATTACATCTCCACAGTCCTGCTCCTCTGGCAAAATCCTTTAAAGTCTGTTAGAATTTATTTTCCAAATAGAAGGGATATCTTAGCTATACATTCCAACATATTTAAAAATCCAATATCAAGCTACTGTTGATTATTGTGTAATAAATAGATAGCTGGATATTGGGGGTAAGGGAAAGGACCAGAGGAATTGAAGATTTTGTCAAATAAAAATAGATTGTGTGTCCTTTAGTGGGCTACCACTGGGAGGGTTTCCATGAGCAAAGTAGACTTTTAATTCTTTCTTTGGACTCTGCTAGCCTCTAAAGCATTCATATATATTTTCTTCTATTAATACTGAAAATAATGTTAGATGGATTTTAATTTCACTAAGGGACTTCTCTGATATTAATACATAAATATTGAAAAATAAATAGCAATCCTTTTCATGTAATATTAGGCTATGCAATATGAAAGATTTTCTAATAAAGTAAGTGGCAATCTATAAAGAATTGTGATTGCTGCTTTCACCTGTGTTAAATGAATTTTCTGAGATCATGGGTGTGCCTTTCATCAATCTTGAACCCTCATATTTGTGTGTAAGCTGGGGAAAAGCCTGTTTTACAGATTAGATTCCTTTTCTTCTTATTCACTTGACTAAATTCACTCAGATCAAGGAAATTACCCATATGAGTAAGGCAAGCAATATTTGGCTCAACCAATAAACATCAGTTGGAAATCAAGTGATATTGCTACAGTCTCAAAATTCTACCATTAAAATCCACATGATCCAAATACTTAAAATACAAAATTATGTAGCAATTTTGTAAAGTTAATAGAAAACAATTCTCTAAGGTTTTGCAGCAATGATAAACACATGGATCCTGAGGAAATGTTTCATGTTTCAAAGCAATGGCTAGAATGAAGCCTTCAGACAAGGTAATATGAAACCTCTATTCTCAAGGGTTAATCAATTTAACTGGGACCTTACTTAAGATTTGTTTAATCTCTTCGTAACAGCACCTTATGTTTTAAGCTTTAACAAATGTGGAAATTAAAAGACAGATTTAAAAATCAGTTGTGTCAAATCAAGTGAGCAACATGATAAAGTTTCCCTTCACCAGGCTAATCAGTTTTATTCAAAATTTCACTTCTTTGGGAAAAAAACATAATTAATTTTTATGGTTTGATTCCCATTCTTCTTTACTGAGTCATATGAGAAGCTTTTCCTTCCTCTCATCCTTAAACACATTTTCCCTTGCTCCAGTCCTGTGCAAAGGACTTTATTGCCTCCCAAGGATAGTAACATCCAACCTATTCTGACAGAGGCAGGCTGGATGGGACTTTCCTCATAGCCCATAATACTGCTACTACTTGCTTGCCACAGGTTTCCAACTGAATCTTTAAAAAATTCCATGCTTTACAATCCCAGCAATCTTTGCAACACTGGAATATTCTTGTAATAAACAGATGTAGCAGTTTATCAAACTACTCAGCTATATTTTCATTACTCATCAGTGCTCACACACTTGCACTTAACACACAGGTGTGTTTTTCCCAAGGTGACAAGTGATTTGGGTGTCCAGTTCCCATTATGTAGCTTGATCTATAGATGATATATTGATTACTTAAGAATTCCCTGATATCACTTTGAAGGTTGACAGGTTCTTGTCCCAAGATCAGACCCAGTATTATTCAAAACTATTCAGATTAATAGGAAAATAACATCTAGATTCCTCAGATAGTGTGGAAATTCTCAGTCAGTGTTTTACATAATGCAGGTAATATATCTTTAGTGAGAATCATGAGAGTGAAGGTTGTTTTTTTTTTAAAGCAGGGCACCACAGTTACTGCCTTCATGAGAGTAAACCTGAAGGGGTGCTGAGGCAACACCCTGTAAATGACAAACACTGGATATTTAATTCCTTTTGTGTCATTGCACAACTAACCACACTAATATCACTCGTCCCTGTATCTCTCAGTTCAGAGCTCTCATTTTGAAATCATGTCTGAACAGCAGAAGATGGGACCAGATTAACTCTAACACTGTCTGGTTAAAAAGTTTCAGAGGGGTAGCTGTGGTAGTCTGTAAGGGTGCATCTACACAGCACCATAAAGTTGAAATAAGATACGCAATTTGCACTACGCAAATTGCGTATCTTATTTTGATTCTATTTCAAAATAGCATATTTTGAAATTTGGTGCACCTACACAGTGCCAAATTTCAAAATAATGCACTATTTCGAGACATCCCTTAACCCTTGTGGAATGAAGGTTACAGGGATGCCGAAATAGTACGCCCGTTATTTTGAAAAATATTTCAAAATAATGGGGGGCTTGTTAAGATGAGGGGTAGCTATTTCAGGATACCTATGGCATCTGAAAATAGCAGCGCTGTGTATATATACCCTAAGGATGTATCTACACAGCAGTGTTATTTTGGAATAATGGCTGTTCTTCTGAAATAACAATGTGAGCATCTACACAGCACTTCCATAATTTAGAAATAAATTCTAAATAATGGATGGCTTATTCTGACTTCTGGAAAACTCATTTCACAAGGAATAACGCCTATTCCAAAATAGCTATTTCGGAATAGCAGTAGTGTAGATGCTCCACTGCTGGTATTTTGAAATAGCTCCTCCCCAGGGCCATTCAAATGAATTACTCTCCAGTGCCTCCTGGGGCTCTAAATCGAGATAGCACATTAGGGAAGTCTGCCTTAGATTAATTTTGAGGCTTCCCTGTAGTGTAGATGTGTTATTTCGAAATAAGCTATTTTGGAGTATTTCTCCTAGAATAGCTTATTTCAAAATAAGTGTGCAATGTAGATGTACCCTAATTGAAAAAACTTCAAAATAATGAATAGTTGTGCAGCACCTTAGAGACTAACAAAAAATGAAGATGCTATCATGAGCTTTAGTGGGCACAACCCACTTCATTCATCTGAAGAACTGGATTGTACTCATGAAAGCTCATGAAACCATCTACATTTTTGTTAGTCTCAAAGGTGCAGCAAGACTATTCATTATTTTTAATTTTTTTTGTTTTGTTAAACTCACCATCTAAAAGGCCAACAATTTAATAATATAATTGGTTTTCGTTCATTGACTTAAATGGGAGCTTGCACATTCTTAAACTAAAGCATGTGCTCACGCTCTCAGCTGGACTAAGGATATCTTTCCTTTTTATGCTGTCAGCTGTGCATCTTGTGTCTTGCAGCTCACGGTATCTAAATCATGCTTATTCTTTCCCACCAAATACCTCATTTTCTTCAGATCCCTCCCTAGCTAATAACATATGCATCACCACCATATGAGCACTTCACAGCCATTATTAGATTTTACCACCGTTTTACGTATGGACAGAGGGGACAATAGAACTGCTGGACCTCTGGCCAAGGTAGAGGTGGTGGCTCCACACTCCCTGAAGGGGTGAAGCCTAAGGCTGGAGGGAGGCAGCCAACCCTCAGTGCCACCTGAACTGCGCAACCCCCCCCCTCCCATCCAGCTAGCACTTAGCTCCCTTTGAATCACCAGCCCCTGTGGCAGTTGCACCTTTTGCCCCCTTTGCTGGCAAGCCTGCATATGGGGAACTAGCACAGGAAGTCGGCGGCTATGATGTGAACTGAATACAAGTTTCTTGAAGCCCTGTCCAGTGCTCTGTGTAGTAGACCATGTTCCTTACCCCACCTCTCCAAGCACCCACTCTTCCTTTTTCAACACAATGGCATCCTGGGACCTGATCCAGCACCTCGTGAAGTCAATGGAATGACTCCCATGGAGTTCCAGGGGTAATTGGGACAGGCTCCTGAAGTGTTAGCTTGCATGTTTGTGTGTGTTCATTTATTCTGTATTGTTTAGCTCCTCAGGGTAGGCTGTATGGCTTGTGTGTAAACTTATGGCACTATACAATGTTATTTATCATTATTGCCATAGGTGCCAACTTTGTGGGTGCTCTGGGGCTGGAGAATCCTTGGGGGGAAAATTAGTGCTCAGCACTCACTGACAGCCAGCCCTCTCCCCCCATCCCTCTCACCTGCTGGTAGCCCCACTAACCAACTCCTACCCTCCCAACACTTCCAGAGCACCATGAATCAGATGTTCAGGAAGCTCTGGGAAGGAGGGGAAGAAGTTGGCACAGGGTACGCTTGAGGAGGATGTGGGGAAGAGGTAGGGCAGCGAAGGGAAGAGGCAGAGTGAGGGCACAGGCTTAGGGGTAGGAGTGGAATGGGAGTAGGGTGGGGCTGAGAGGAAAGTATTGGAGCCTAGGGCAAAGGGGAGAGTCAAGCACCCTCTGGCTAGAGGGGAAATCGGTGCCTATAATTATTACCAACAAAATATTCTTAAATGTTACGTTAAGGGCTCAACTGCTCCAGGCTTTGCATAGGTCTGTGAGAGACGAGGAGTGGGTATCAGAGACCTTTCCTGTTGTATGAACCTGAGGAGCTTGAATGGATTGGTTGTCACTGTGCTCCACTGTGTGCCAGGACTGCTGCAGGTTAATAATGCTAGCTTCTCTAGGAGGCTGGGGTCTGGTAAAGGAACTGGCTCATCCTAGCAGGGAGTGCATGCATTCTCTCTGTGCTGCTAGTGGCATCTTGAGATATAATGCATCCTGTACAGCCTGCTGAAGAAGGTCACGTGTGCACTAACCCCAGCTGCAGGTTGTGGTTGTATATACCACAACTTGAGCAGATTGGAAAAAATCAGAAATATGAATATTGCATCAGAATTTGCAAATTTATCAAAACCAAAACGTCTTCTAGAGATGTTTGATTTTGACAGTGTTCTGACAAACACTCCCTCTCACATAGGTTTGCTGGAGCCTGTCTGGCTGAAAGTTGGGGATCCCCAGACTCCCACAGACAGCAGCCGTTCACAAAGTGGACTGCCTCGAAGCTCCACTTCCATATGGGGAGAGTTTGGGGATTTTGCTGAAAGTGGAACACAACCAGATTTTGACACAACAAAATCTCTAGAAAATTGAATTACCTTTCTCCACATAGCTTTAACCACAGAACTGAAAAATCAAATATGCACACAGCTCTGTGTATGGTATGGCCCCAAGAGGCTGCAGCCTGTTCCAACTGAAACCTCTGTTCTGTCTTTGCGCTCCTTGTTATAAAGCTGAGGAATGAATTATTCTTTCTTCTTTTGGGAAGTTTTTTGATGCTATAATTCTCAATAACTTCTATAAAAATATTATTAGATAATTCAATTTGTGTTTTCTTTTCCTTCTAGACAGTCATATAATGTCAGAAGATCTGGGTCAATTTCTAGGTTAAGTTCTAAAATTGATGATTCTATGGAAAAAAAGTTTAATTTGATTCACGTTATATTGCCTTCTGTTACAATCTGTTTTTTAGTGCTACACACTCTGAATACAATAGAAGCTCAGCATTCTGAATACCTATGAAATGAAGGCTATTCAGAACTCTGAAATGTTTGTAACTCTGAACAAAATGTTATGGTTAGTCTTTCAAACATTTACCACCAAACATTGATTTAGTACAGCTTTAAAACTGTTCTTTGCTGGAAAAAATGCGGATTTCTCTATTACTTTTTAGAAGTTTAGTTTTAACACAGTACTGTATTATATTTACTTTTTTTTGTCTATGCTGTTGATTGATTGCATATGTCTGGTTCTAAAGGTGGTGTGTTGTTGACCGGCCACTTCCTAACTGTGGTATTCAACAGTAACTCTGAAGTTCTACTATATTAGGCTGCGGTAATTATGAAGAATGCTGGATTCCAAAGGGAGATTAGACAGAAGTTAGTCACCTTTTACCCATTTTCAGTTCTTTAACAGAAAGATCTATTGTGATGTTTCAGTGTTTGGAGTAATCTTGCTACATGAAAGGGTATATCCTAATGATTTGAAACTGTAAGTTAAATGATGGCCATCAATCTTATTGGCACACTGCTTTTTAATGGGTAGAGGTGCATGACACCACAATAATGCCTTAGAGAATGAGAATCAGCATACCTTGCAATGGTGTTCCAGTTGAACCCATCCACCATAACCATATTTCTGTGAAGGAAGGAAGAAAAGGCCAGTGATTAGACAGTGTCATGGAATGAAAATCAAAGGCTCAGTTCTTGCAGCTAGTCAGACCTAAGTGTAAGATGATCCTCATGGACAAAAACGAGTAGTACTGTGGCACCTTAAAGACTAACAAAAATAAATAGTATCATGAGCTTTCATGGGTAAGACTTCATCAGATGAGTTGGAGTGGAAATGACAGAAACCAAGTTATATATAACAGACAAAAAAGTACCTGTTAATTGTAGGACCTGTGTTAGACCTCAATGAAACTAATTAAGTGGGCTGGATGTATCCCATTCATAGCTCTTGATGTGAAAATGTGGATTTTAAAGGCAGAGAAAATTGGCGTTGTTATGCATTAACCAATTAATGTCTTTACTCAAGGCCAGGTTAATAGTGTCAAATGTGTAAATAAATTCCAGTTCTTCCGTGTGTCTCTGTAGTTGCGTGATGAAATATAGCCTTCCCTCCCAAATAACAGCATCTCCTGAGGTGGACCCAAAATAGGACAAAGAAGAGAGGGAAGCAAGAGGTAAGAAAGAAACTCAAGAAGCCACATACAGAAAAGAAGGAGGAGAAAAAAAAAGACTAAAATAAAATAAATAAAACAAAAATATCCACTGCTCCAGTGAGGGAGAAACATTAGTCTTTTGTAGGCATGCCAAATGCTTATTATTGTTTCTTACTCAGACAGTCATCTAAGAAGTAGTGTTTTTGACTGACTTCTTGTACGTTTATGATTCATTTTCATGGTTAATATCCTTTTAGCACTTTATTAGCTAAAAGTGGATGCAAAACCATGTCGCCTTTAGGCTGTCAAATGTAGGACTGCATCATTTGATGAAAGGCAGCTGCGGGGTGGGGTGCATGTACGTATTTATAGTTCTTATGTGGCCAGGATCTCAACTGGTGTTAATTACCATTGCTTCACTGAATTGAATGGAACTACATTAATTTACACCAGCTAAGGATCTAACACAGGATATATACACCACTGTTTGTGAGAAACTATGTAATATGCAATGAGTATTACCTACATCTATCTAGCTGCACTTCATCTACATAGTTAGTATGCGTATGGTTATTTGCTCAGCACTCTTCACAATGATATTATCATCATCTGCACAGTGAGTTTTCTGTTCCAATGATGCAAGTATGGAAGATTCATTTAGGTAAGTGTGACGGGGCAGGCGCTTTGCCCGCGCTCCCCCGCACTGAAACGAATACCAAGAAAGAAAGCAGGCACCCGGGAAGGCGGGCGGACGAGGGGGGGCCGACCGCGGGGAACCCGGAAGCCGTAGCAAGGGCAGAGGCGGCCGGCAATCGGGAGGACTACCCAGCGCTGCCGGATGACGTCAGGAGAGGCGACGAGCAGGACGCCAAGAAGGGCGGGGCCCCGAACGCCGGGAGGACGCCAGCCCAGGAGGTGGAGGGGCGGGAGATTCAAAAGGGCAAGTGCCACAAACAAGAGGGGAGCTCCTGGAGGTGGGAGGAGGCCAGCCCCCTGCCTGGAGAGCGTAGCACGGGAGAACCCCTGCGCACAGACCCCCGCCAGAGGAAGGGACTCAGGGTGAGTCTATCCCCTTGCCGGGGAACCTACTGGGATTGAGCCGGGAAGAAGAGACCCAGGGCGGGGCCGTGAACCCCGCGAGTGGAGGGTTTGGGGAACTCGACCCCCTCCACTGACAAGGGACAGATGTCCCCGTCTTAGGGCCCTGGGTCGGGGCTCGGAGAGTGGGAGGGCCCGAGCCCCCTTCCTGGCCCCTCGGATCCAAGTGAGTCCGGAGCGTGCTGGAGTTATAGGCCTCAGACCGCGGCCAGGCGGTCGGTCACAAGGCAAAGACTCCCCTTTTGGGACGACGGCTCACCCGAACTCGGGGTGACCTCAGGAGAGTGGGTAACAGTAAGGTTAAGAGATTTTCACCTGAAAACCTCAGTTAAATACTCTGGATCTGGAGAAAGCTTCTTGAAGCTCAGAGTACATATACAGAAGAGGCCCAAGTTAATAAAATGGTTAAAGAGTAAATGTTACTGGACAAATTAACTGTACAGTATAGATATAATATATAGAGGAACATTTGTTTAAATGTGCTGGAAATCTGGCAGTGATTTCCAGACATCTTGCCTTTTTAGACAGTTATTAAGATTGATAAGAATAATTAAATTTTACCATTACATATAAGACAAACTTCCACATATTTATGTCATTTTGTGCTGTTTATGATACTTTTCTCCTTAAAAATGCAGGCTTTCTTTCATAAACCATGAATGAATACTCCAAACCCAAGGGCACATCTAAAAGGCTGAACATTTGCATTGCTTTTGGAGCATAGGCAATTACTGAATAGTGCCATTGAGATCAGCTGGTGAACTTTCACAATTATTATAGTAGTGAAAGTTAGAAGCAAAAGGTCTCTCCCGCCCTCAGGGCTGAGGAGTGGGGGGGATCGTGCCCGAGGAAAGAAGGTCTCTCTTGTGCCTCCCTTTCCTCCAGGGCTGAGGACTTTGTGTATGACTTTGGCCCATATTCCTTGATTTAATGGCAAAAACTCTTTTAAATCTCTGGCAGCTGGAGCCTGCAGGGTGCTAACTTGAGGGTGCTCAGCACCTTATAGAAGACACTCAGAGCTTCACAGGATCAGACCATAACATGATGCTCTTTAGGATTCAGTCCTTCAAAGTGTTGGGCACTCTGTGGTCCAGCAAAACACCCAAATATCCTGAAACAAAAGACAGGACTATGCAGCACTTTAAAGACTAACAAGATGGTTTATTAGGTGATGAGCTTTCATGGGCCAGACCCACTTCCTCAGATCAATTTGTGGAAGAAAATTGGCACAAATTGATCTGAGGAAGTGGGTCTGGCCCACAAAAGCTCATCACCTAATAAACCATCTTGTTAGTCTTTAAAGTACTGCATAGTCCTGTCTTTTGTGTCAGCTAGACCAGACTAACACGGCTGCATCTCTATCACTACCTTTTCATATTTGTTCATTTTTTTAATTGTATCCTTTGGTATATATGGTTGTGACTACTTCCTTCCACTATTTGATCTGAGGAAGTGGGTCTGGCCCACGAAAGCTCATCATCTAATAAACCATCTTGTTAGTCTTTAAAGTGCTACATTGTCCTGCATTTTGCTTCAACTACCCCAGACTAACACGGCTACATTTCTATCACTACCCAAATATCCTGTGTGCTCAGCTTTAAATAGGCAAATGGTTCCTCTGACTTTAGTAGGACTATCTAGGTGCTTAACTTTAAATACTTGCTCGACTGACTGTTTTGCTGGATTGAGTTGTTATATTGCAGGATCAAACTGTTAGCCTCTGGTTCAGACAGAGACCTAAACATGTGTCTAAGAATTGATTTTTAAATGCCTTACTCACTTGCTTAAAGGTGCCACATGCTTAAGTACCTTATTATATTGGGCCGTAACTTACCATACAGAACAGCATTGGAAGACTGAAAGAACAAGCAAATGAAATATGAGAAGGAAAGTAAGAGATGAAAAATGATCCAGCACATTTTCAGACCCTAGAAAACAGCTATTGGTTAATCATTATCATGAACATGTATTGATTCTGCCTTTCAGCTTCCATAATTCAGCTGCCAGGCTGAAGGTCACCTTCTTCTACCTATTAATATTTAATCAGGAGAGACAGGTTTAAAAGATACAAGTTAGATGTCCATTGAGTCTCCTGAAAAGGTTTAAAGTTCTTAGAATTAAAAATAAAAAACTCACCATTTTCATTCAGTTTAATTTATAAGGTCTGAAATTATATGAAATAATGAAAGATGATGATAGAGGGAGACTTAAAATCCCTATTTTTTCCCCAGAAAGTAACATTTCACAGGAAACTGGACAAAAGGAGGAATCATTAACTCATCAGCATGAGCAAAAATATGATCCTGCACATCTAATGCAGGCAGTAAATTCTGTCATTGACTTCAAGTACAAATAAGGCCTTTATTTTCTGCCAGAGATGCTGTTGGCTGTGATATGTTGATTTACAACAATTTAAAATTTACATTTCACGAAAACCCATGTTTTGCCTAGGACAAGTAGGATATGAACCAAAGTCTACTCAAATAAATGAAAAGACTTCTAATGACCTGAGTGGTCTTTGGATTAGCTCCCTATGATTATGCCAACTGTGCAAAGGCCAGAAGCACTGTACAGCTCAATCACACAGACAATGGATCAAATGGTCAATGATCTATTTTTTTAACCAGTTCCTCCCCCCACCATTCCGTCTTAGTCCTGGTCTACACTAGGGCTTTATTTTGAAATAATTCCCCTTAGGTCGAATTTATAGCCAGAGTGTCCACACTATCTGACCCATTATTTCAAACTAAGGGTCCGTTTCTTTTTAAATCTGTACTTCTGCTTTTCTCGGGGTATAATGCTAATTTTGAAATAGTTATTTTGAAATAGTCCTAAAGTGGATGCTCCGGTGCTATTTCAAAATAACTACTCCTCAGAGTAATTTTGAACTAATTACTCTCCAGTGCTTCCTGGGACTCTAAGTCAAGGTAGCATGCCCACATTAATGGAGCCTGACATGGACTAATTTCGAGGCTTCCCCATAGTGGGGACATACCATTTCAATTCTGTAAAATCAAGAATTGAGTCAAATGTAGTTATTTTGAAATAGTTTCCTAGGGCACATCTACACTGCAACACTATTTCAAAATAACTAGCGCAATTCTGAAATAACTTATTCCATATCTACGCAGCAGACAGTTTTTGAAAAATGCCAAAATACTGTCAAGCTGAGGACGTCTTACTCCAACTCCTGTAACCCTCATTGTACGAGGAATAAGGGAAGTCAGAGGAAGAGTGCTCTATTTCAAAATAAGTGGTGTGTAGATGCTCCCTATTTATTTCAAAATATGATCCATAATTGACGTAGCTCAATTTGCATTAATTATTTCAAGTTAAGCCCTGCAGTGTAGATGCACCTGTAGTATAGAAATGCCCTAAGGGATTCATTGGATGCATTTTATACTCCTTTTTCAAGGAGTATCACTTTTTCATATCACTTACTCAAAATTACTAGAAGCTTTTTAAAATATTGGACCATACATTGGGAGCTATAATGAATTCAGCAAGAGGAGTGAAAAAAACCAAACAATTTTAACCATTTTAAGAGAAACTTTTCCTTGTAATATGACCTCTTCCAGTGCAAGGCTCCACTAATTTTACTGCATAGCTTTGGGGGTTTACTTTATTTTCTCTATTATGGTGCCAATGTTAGACTTGTCTCCTTGTTTTCAACTTTATGATTTATCAGCTTTCTGTCAGGCTTCATACTTCACTACCTTTAAGTTCTAGCTTATTTGGATATAGATTTTCAAATGCTTAAACCTAGCAAGAGAAATAAAGACATTGGCTGACTGTGGCATTGTTGATTCAAGACTGCTTTTCCCCCTTGGTCCTCAGACTCTTTTCTATGGAATAATCAGAAGCAACAATGATTTGCAAAAAGCTTCTGTATAATGGTGAGACATTGTTATTGAAACAGGACAATCCCAGATTCTCACCACAAAGCTTCTACCTTTTCAAGATTATAATCAAGAGCTTGCCAATTTTTATTTTGTTTATAGTTAATTTACTTAAAAGCCTTATCCCACTTTGTATTGATAGCAAAAAGATGCTAAGGTCTTCAGGGACAGTTTAAATAGACTTGGTCCTACCTCATCACTGGGACTAGACTAGATGATCTCTTCTACAGCCCTACATATCAATGATTCTGGTATTTTTCTATATCTTATGGACTTCTAAGTTCACAGGAGAGCAAACCCAAAACAAAGTTCTCTATTATCTTAGGTTCAAGATTAAATACTTCTGATGCCAACAATTTAATGTAAAAACTATAAGACAGCACTACGTGTATATGGCAGAGCGAAGAGATCAGAAAACACATTCCCTTCCCATCCGTTCTATCTGTATTATAATGTTGACAGTTTTAAAGAAATAATCATAGATGTGTTTTGAATTCCAGGTTCCTTTGTTACTCATTTTTGAATAAATAAATTGCTGTTTTCTGTCCTTCTCTGACTAACCTTCAACCTCTGCTAGCCTGTGTATTTAACATTCACAGAAACACAGAGGTAACAAACTGGCAAAAGCTACTTTTGAAATCTCTGTCATCAAGAACAAATGGAAATTCAGTATATCAAAGGAAGAGAGATACACAGTATAAAAAGAGTCTCGGCTTCAGACTGGTGCCTAACAGCAAGGTTGAAATCACAGTATTCTTTTGCAGTCAAAAGACTGGCACAATGAGATCGAATGGTTCCATAACACTGACAGGCAAAAGCCTAGCAGCCTTTCATTCTAACTACCATGCAGACAGAATGGAAAAAGGGTCTCAAAACAGTGATTGGAGGGAAAAAAAGCAGCTAATTCAGTTCTTATATTAATTAATCTGCTATCTTGCCTCAAACTGAAGTATTATATGAGCTTTAAAAATCACCTGCACTACACTTGTTTAATATAAACATATAAAGTCTGTATTATCACAAAACAATTTCAGAAATGATGTGGTTTTTTTGAAAAGCAAGTTTAATAATTCTCTCTATCACTGCAGAATTAATTTTTAAAAAGGATAAAAAATATTCCATAATGTTCACCATTGTGCAGGCTATCCTACAAACTGAGTTAGAACTAGATACTTCTTTATTTAAATTAAACAATCTGATTGTGTCACATAAAAAGAATCAGATTTTTGTAGTACAATGATATCTATAGCACATTCCATTTTCAAAGTATGGTACAAATATTAACACTCATGCCTCCATATTACAGATGGAGAAGACGAGACTGAGAGAAGTTAAGGAATAGATAGTGAAAAACATGTTACTGATACATTACCTCCAGAGCCTGGGTCCTACTACACCACCAAAGCGGCTTGCCACTATAGAACATGGAGTCTAGGGAATTATTTCTGATTGTACATATTGGATTTACAAAGAGACTTGTGAATTTACAGTATTAATCTCTAATGCAAATATTAAGTCATTGGACAGGTTCAGTACATTGCACTCTAACAGAAAACATTCAGTTAACAAATTCATATACTGCCTAAAACAGAAGGCAAGTTATATTCTGTTTTAGGCAGTATATGAATTTGTTAACTGAGTGTTTTCTGTTAGAGTGCAATGTACTGAACCTGTCCAATGACTTAAAAGTTCTAGCAAAAGAAAAAAAAAAGAATTTTAGCCAAACAGAGAGAGGATGATCCTGTATCCATTGACATTAATTCAGTAGATGCAGAGTGATTTCAGTCCTATTCATTATTACTTAAGTATTTCTGCTTTTACACAGTTAAAAAAATGTGAATACAAACCAAATTAAAGGGGACATTTAAAATCAATGGAGTTTGGGCACCTGTTCTTTGTGTCTTTAAAAATATTTCCCGAATAGATTAACTGTTTTATTAACAATATGAAATTAAAATCTCAGCATTTTTACAACTGTAACCTTTTAAAAAAATCAGATTGTGCAGGCAATATACACAAATACAGAAATCTGCAACTACCCTATCTACTTAACTTAGTGACCAGCTTAACAGGCCTTTGTTTATGGTACTTCCAAATTCATAATTAATGACATTAGAAAGCACACACAAACTCAAGCAGCTTTAAAGTAACACAAGGGGTTTGAAATAGGACCCAGTCCTTCACTCCTTACTCAGTGGGAGTTTTTCTTTAATAAGTAATACAGGATGAGGTTCTTAACTCTCCCCAAATCAGAAAAAACAATTGAAAACAGATGTTTATATAGCAATAGTAACATTGATAAATCAGAAACTACAATGGTAACAATAGATGTTGCTGCACCAAATGTCTAACCTCTTATTACCTCTTTTAGATCAGGCCATTCCTTAGGTAGAATGTGACTATGAATATCAATTTTCATCTCTGAAGGATCGCACGAGAATTACTGTTTTAAGAAAGAGGCTTTCTAATTAACCTTGAGCTCACTGTGCTCCCTGGCATAGCAGATTGCTGTTAACATAGAGTGTTATTTAAGTCTTCCTGATGTCCTATCACATTGCATAGCTACAGTAACCAATCAGAGAGCCAACATTCTAGGGGCGCTCCAAAGTAATGTAATGTCAATGACTCTCAGGAAGTGCTATTGCATAAATTACTGTAGACTGAAGAGTGAAGTAAGGCTGTGTGTTTACTCCAGAGCCTGAAATAAAAGTTGGTTTATAAACTTAAAAGTTAATTATTATAGAACAACAACAACAAAAAAACCCAAACAAAACAAAACACATGTTGCTATTAACTTGCTTCTTTCCACTTCTGAAAAATGTATTAAAGAGGGCATAAAATACAGCCTCTAATGGACAAATGAATGCTCCTCATCATTCCTCTCCTTCTTGCAGTCTCTTCAATATTATTTTATAAAAAATCATAAAAATGCAGAATTGTGGCAATAGCTTTGCTCTTTCTTCTTTGGCTTGGTAACAATGCTGGCTCATTTGATCCTCCCTTCCTCATTCAGAATGTCTACACAATATCATCATTCTCCCTCAGGTTCTCCAACAGTACTAACTGGGGCTACCCTTAGTCTCTCTAAATTTGGTTCTACTAGCTCGATATATGTTCCCCCAGTCAGTGGCAGATAAAGGGCAGGGTGAGCGGGGCGGCTGCCCCGGGCCCCCTGTTTCAATAGGCCCCGTGCCAGCGCTGGTGTTTTTTACAGGGGCGGACTGGCCCAGCGGGATACTGGGAATTTCCCGGTGGGCCGTCCACCAAAGGGCCGGCCAAAACGCCGGCTGACAGCTGCTGAAGGAGGAGGAGGGTGATTTGTGACGGGGCGCTGCAGCCCCACACTCTAAATTCCCTGGTGCCGGCCAGTACAGGGCACTGTAGGGCCGAGGGAGCACATGCACAGCGTGCTGAAATGTTGCGCAACAGCTGGGAGGGGAGATGCACAGGCGTGGTGTGACGTCACGGCCCGGGACTTTAAAATCGTGCAGCCCGGTATTGCACCACGCGGTCCGGCACATGGGTTCGCAAACTGGAAGGCAGAAGGTGGGCTTGGGCGGAGGGCACCAAGGGACCGCGTGGAGGAGAGACAAATGCCATGGGGACAAGTGGAGACAATGAGGAAAAGGGCAGGAGGGGAGGTGTCAGTGGGAGGGGGGACAGAATGATGCTGGGAGAGGAGAGGGGAAGGGCATTGGGGGCTGGAGGGAGAGGTACTGGGATAAGGCTTGAAAGAAGGGGTGGGCATGAGGAAGGTGGGGATGGAGCAAGTCATGTGTGAGGGCTCAGAGGGACACGAGAGGAACTGGGCAAAAGGTGGTGAGGGGTGAGCATCAGGGAAAAAGAGGGCAAAGGGGGCAGGGACAATGAGGGAAGGGAGAGTGTCGGGGGGCCCCCCCCTTGACGGGGGTTGCCACCCACCTCCGAGGCATCATCCAACCAACTGGGGCCTCGGTCCCAAAGCGTGATGCCCCCTTTTGGGGGAAATACGGCCTCCCGGCCTAGTCCACAGTTCAGTGTCTGTTACCCCGGTCCCCACTTGCCAGGGTCTCGGGTAGCAGGGGCACGGGGGCCCAGGCCCTCCCTCTCCACCAGGCCCCGACCCAGTGCCCTAATAGTGGCAGGTGGTTCCCACCACTGGCTCGGTGGGGGCTCCTCCCCGCAACGCCCCGAGCCCTCAGGGGCTTCTACAGCTCCCTGCCCTGGGTCGTTTCCTACCCCCTGCTCTCGGCCTGCCATGGTCCCACCTGTTGGCGTCGGTCGCCTGGCTGTAGTGGTACTTCCCCTGGCAGCCTCAGAGTTGGCAGAATCCGGTCTGGTGCTCGGGTCATGGGGGGGTCGGTCGGTGGCTCCGGCGTCGGGGCCGAGCCAGGCTGAGGCCCGGCAGCAGCACTCTCAGCTCTCTTGGCAACGCCCTCTCTGGCCAGTGGTTGCTAGCTCCAGCTCGGGTCGCAGTCTGCCCCTTCTGAGCAGGCCAGCAGCCTTTTGTACCTGTGCTCCCTTTGGAGCATGCCCAGTAGGGCTGTGTGAGTGGGGCCTTCTCCGCCCCCGGCCCCAGGTGGTTTCCCTGGGCTTGAGTGCGGGGCGGGGCCGCCCCGTCACAAGGAGGCACCAGGAGGGTGCAGGGGTAAGGGAAGGTGCTGCCTTAGGCCCCACAAAACTCTCATCCATCCCTGCCCCCAGTCTATTGGCTGCATCTGGAGTTCTAGGGAAGGCCATAAATGATGGTGCTTTTTCAGCAGCTATGCACAACTTGTTTTGGGGGAGATCTCATATCTTTTTTTAAAAAATCTTTTAACAGAACTATTGCACTTTAAGGGTATGTCTAGACTATAGGGTTTTGTTGACAAAAATGGACTTTTGTCGACAAAACTATACCTGTGTCTACACTGCCGCTGAGTTCTGTCAACATAACGTCCACAGAACTCAGCAGTTTTGTCGATGGCTGTAAACCTCATTCTACGAGGAATAACGCCTTTTGTCAACAGAGTTCTGTCAAAAGAAGGCGTTATTGCATCTACACTGTCATGTCGACAAAGTGGCTTGCTTTGTCGATGGAACTGGATGTAGTCTAGACGCTCTTTGTCGACAGAAGCTTGTAATCTAGACGTACCCTAACTTATTTGTTCATGGGCACAGAAGAAATAGGTGTCCATAAGGATTAGAAGTCAGAAGTTTCTAGTTCCTAGTCCTGTGCACAGACTACTACATCGCAGCTGTCTTGCCATATCATCTAATGCAAGTTTCTGTGATCAAAAATTAGAATTCTGTGCTGGGATGCAGCATCTTATATTTGTGTTAATAAAAAGCATGGAATATGTTTATTCATTTGTAGAGGAGCATCAAGGAGCTTCTCTCTCGCTTACCTCAGGAACCATGTCATGGTTAATCGTAGAGGGCTGATCTTGACAACCTCCAAGTGCTGGTCAGAGAATAAGATAAGGCCTTAAGGGCACAGAAGTTCCACTGACCCAGGGAGTTAGGGGATTAAATTTAGAATCTCCATGTGGTTTGATGTCAGCAGAACCTTCCAAAAGGAAAATGGGTCTGCAATTCAGAGCTGCTTATTGTTTATTTCATAATTGCTAAATATTTAAGATCTGTTCTGCATTATGATACTACACAACTTTGGGACTACTGTATATGTTCTAATGGAATCCTTGTATTTGCTCTGTTCAGTTCCACCCTGTGCCAAAGGTCTCAGAGGCCTTGGCAATGCTATAGATATCAAATATGTGAACAGGTGAACTGCTGTTGAACACCTTCTAGTCATTAAAAAGCAGCTAAGTTCCCAAGAGAAACTTTCAGAAAGAGTGGGACTCGATTCTCCAGCACCATGCTAAGTTTCTTGGGTAAAATTCACCCCAGCAGAGAGGGTTGATGCACCACATAAGGCTTATTATTAGGAGCCAACGTGAGCATGAAGTGCCATTTCATCAAGGTCAATAACTCTCGGCAAGTGTTATTGCATAACACTCTGGGGTGCGGACGATAAGGGCTTTGAACTGGAGTGTGTTTCAGCCTTACAGATTAAAGAGTTCATTTTTTGTGTAAACAACACAAAACTAGAAAAGAAAAACATGCAAAATGCAGACTGTCAAAGCAGAATTGTTTCTGAACATTTCTCCCAAGTTTATGTGAGGCTCACAAGATATTTAAAAACAAACTGCACCCCTATTTAATGCTGATGCTTCCATATGTTCTTTTTGCACAATCTTCTTTCATATTCATAACTTTTTTAGGGTAAAATATCTCCTTGAGGATACCTTTGCCAGATAAAGACAAAGTTTGGGACCAGGGCTGATCTCAGTAACACTGATGAAAAATCTGGAGTAATCAAATTGATTTCAGTGGCAATCATTGTAATTAATAGCATAATTAGGTTTACTGTGTTTAATTTCTTTAGTTTAGTCCGGGTTCTGAAGGAATAAACCTTCAATTGTGTATGTTTTTACTGGCATCTACACATGTAGTAGTCTAGCTACCTGTTTTGTGTGTAAAAATCAGTGATTTTTACACACATGCATTACACCTGGATAGGAGAGTGGGCACTATTGGTGGCTAACCTATCTAGAAAATATATCCTTTTAGAAATTATACAAGTATAGAATAGCATGCTGGTAGCAGTTGCTTAGCAACACATTGTTTCTTGGCTTTCCTGGTGACTGCATCAGTCCTTTGAGACTGTCATCAAAGACCACATAGTCCCTGATGCTGTGAGATGAGTCCATCTTGTAAATGTCACCTTTAAAAATAATGAAAGAATCGGGAATTTTATTTTTTGCACAATATCAAATAGGCAAACCTTTTCCATGCAATTAGCTTACTGCCAGTAGGGCCAAATCTTGTCCCATGCAGTCTTCCTGCGGAAGACTCCGAATCTGGTAGAATTTTCTTCTCCCTCTTCCCTTGAGCCATGCAAGTCTATAGTGTGGGAGCACAAAGAAACTCCTACTTCTGTTGCCCAGGTGCATCCAGCTCCAGCTGTGATTGGCAGATTTTCTGTCTGAATGTACTAATTCCTGCCATAGGTCCATTCAGAAAGAAATAGTGCACCTCTGGCTTATCTGCTGATAGTGTAAATTTCAGAGGCCCCATTGACAGAGATTATGTGGGGTCTACCAGAATAACATTAGTACGACAATGTTTGGTCAAGTTACTGTCTCAGCTTGTCCATGAATGTAGAGCCCTTATTGGTGAAAAACCCTGGCATCGTGAATTTTCCCAGTGGAGCCCACAATGACACTCATAAATCAGCCTCTGTGGTCCATGAAGGCCTGGATAAATATGGAGTAATAACCACTGTAGTTTATGTACTTTTTTGATTTTGGAGGAGGGAAAACTAGGGACACATGAGTCCTATCAATGGCCTTTGCACACCTGGAAACCCCATCTCTCAAAGTCAGCAATCACCTAAGGAATATCTTTTATGTCTGCCACCTGGGGTAAATCACACACCTACTTGCCTCAGAGACATCCACCACCACTTTACATTGAAGTGTCTTTACATTGAAGAGTTGGGAACAAGCTGCTCATAAAGCTCCAGATATGTAACTTGCAAATTCTGGACTCATTGCTTGTTATCCCAGCTCTTCATGGTTATGTGACCCTACCAATCTATGCTTGTGGCCCTGCTCCAGAAAGTGCCAGTCTACTGAGGGGCATCAACAGCTATACCTAATGTCATGAGCAGACTGAACCAGTTTGAGCCTGCCTTGCCTGGATACTCCTCCTCCTGCTTTATCATAAGTTCTGTCAGGTGCCTTTGATGGGTCAGAAAATGACACCAAAATGGCCACCGGTGCCTCATGGAAAGTCTGCCTGTTTCCTGACACAGGAGGGAAAGTGCAAGCAAGAGACGCTCTTGAAAACTTTTCCTCCATGTTGCTGGCTCCAGTAACCAGGAGTACATAGTCCAAAATGATAGCTTGGCAGGCTATGTTGGTGAGCTATTCAAACTTCTTGTAATAAGGAGGGTGCACTGTCAAGTTTTCCCACAATACACCACATCAAAGGACTACAGCGGCCACATTTTGGGAGGGCACTAGGGAGTTTGGGACATGGCTAGTTTCACTTGGGGCTGTGTGTGTGGGTGCCATGGTTCCAGAGTCCCTGGGTTAGAAAATTCTTAACATAGGGTTGACAATCAATGTAGACTCTCTAGCCCTGGTTCTGTAAATCAGGGTCAGCTGACTTGAAAACCACAAACTATGGGCTCTTAGCAGCATAGATATATCCTGTGAAACTCTCACATTTTTTCTGGTGGAAAAGCTATTGTAATTTAATGATGCCTAGAGCAGCATTAATTAAATTCTGATCTGTGTATTAGATCTGCCTCAAAAGGAAAGTACTATGTAATTGCAGACTGAGGACCAATGGAAGCATTCTGCACTTGACCTGCTGTTGCAGGGAGAAGAATTCCAGAATAGCACTGAAGACAGTGCAAAGGATTGCATACATTTCATGAATGCTCCTAGGGCAGTGCTAATGAGGCTGCAATTTTTCCTGGATTGTGAAGGTCTCCTTGAGTGCAAGGCCACATGTTCCAGCCTCTTTTGCACTCGTGACTGAAACTCACCAAGGATTGCATTTGCCAGAGACCCTATGAGTTGAAACTCTAGCTCACGGTAATTATTTTGCAAGTTGCTAGCTCTGAACGTGGAGTGGTAACTCAGAGGTTGGACTTCAGAAAAACAGGGATACTGATGCCTGAAGAAAGATGGCTCTGGGCACCAGGCAGAGTGATGAACTTTCCATCTATGCATGCTTTTAAAGATGTATTTATAAATTTTAATGTTCAAGGTTTAATACTGCAGCTATCTCTGGTCATCCCCTGTGAGCATAATGCTTATTATTATATTGGTGAGGCTGTCTAGGTTTGTGGAGTTAAGACATGAACATTTTCCAGCATTCACATTGTGGGTTCTTTTTCCACATGTTCAAATGCCAATTGTGAAGTTAGGGCCCAATTCTATTTCCAGTGAAACCAATAGGAATCTTTTTACTATCTACTGTACTTTGATGGAAACACAAGTTGGACCCTATATGGGTTGAAGATTTTGCATAAAATTGAATATAAGTTTCAGGATTTGGATCTTGGATGAAACAGGGAAAACTGCCATACAAATTATATAAAGGATCACAGAGAAGTTATCATTAATGCACAACAGAATCGGTTGATGGATTGACCACTGATGTAATGGGGCATTTCAATGTGTGTTTCATATTGGTTTATATATTGCACAGAAAATGAAGCCATTGCATAGTGATGAATGGCATGGGGAGGACTAGTGTTACCATTAAGGCTATTACACCAGTGAGCCCGCATTGATGTTGACACTGACTGGAGAGTGGCAGCACGGGGGATCTCCCTGTAGTTCTGACAGTTTCAGGACACCCCTCCCCCCCCCACTCTCCTAGGAAAATCGTTGTCTGGCATGACTGTCAATACCTTTTATAATTTCAAATTACAATTCATATAATAAACTTTCTTCCCCAGAGTCCAAATCATTTCTCCATCCCACCTCCCGAGAATTCCAATGGCATTACTGCAGCTTTTCTGGGGGAAGGAGGAAGATTACTGCCCCCCCATACCTCTCTCTCTCTCTCTCTCTCTCTCTCTCTCTTTCTTTCTCTCTCTCTCAGAGGGTTGGTCTTTTGTTCCTCGTACAATGCATCAGAGTCATGGCCACCTGGCTTAGGGTCTTTAATATTTTTACAGACCATTAGGGAGTCAGACTGGGGGAGAAATCTCCCTCACTGTTGGCTAGTGAAACTATTGGTTTCTTTGCTACCTGCAGGCAGGATCCTACCCTCATTTCCTACTGTCAGCTATCCCATTTGCATTCTTGCTCATTCTTTCCCTTTGCATATTAGGAATCAGCTGAGGGACCCTAATTATCTTTCCTGCAGAAAAAGCTGAATTTGGTTTAAAAACTCTGATTTCATTTCCCACATACCTCCCATATTCCCATAGTTAGAATCCCAGGACCTTCTTTGATGTCCCATATTGACTCTGGCCATAAGCAGAACATTGGGGGTTCATCTGTTTACCTGAACAGGTATACCCTCGTGTCCTTCCTCCTAGGTTCCATGGGGATGACTCAACTCTCCTTTCTTGTTTCAGCTAGTAGCATTTATCCTGATCAGCAAATTTCTATTGCTCCAGGTCAATCTCTAGCTCCTTCCATCTCTCCTGAATAAGCAGCCTTTTCCACTTTTCAGCCCCCACATCTCTGGACCTCTTGCCATCACCACTACCCATGCTGAATTAGTGATACCATCTCCATGCTCCTCTGCATGCCCTATGAGAGGAAAAGCGAGCTCTCCTGGGTCCCCTGTATGAAAGGGGTAACCTATCCTGCTGCAGCATGGCACCAAAGAGGATCACATGGTAGTAAACCTTGCTCAAAGCCAGTTTAATCCAATGTGGCTTAGTGCGCTATTGGAGCACTGATAAGTGGACATAAGGTGTGTGATAGACGTTCAACTTGGATTGTGCCAAGTGGATTGAACACAGATTGAATGCTGCTGCTGCAAAAACTTGGAATTGAAATTCAGTAAGGGATTTCAGCATATCCTCTTAGGACTTCATTGTATTAAGATAACTTCATAAGTTGCAGTTCAGTACAGAAAAGGAAATACAAACTCTATTACAAAGCAGAACTGGTTTCCTAGCAATTTGATTCATAAGTGTTAACCTGAAAGCTAGTCTGGTAGTAATTTTCCTTCCTCTTCATTTCCTTAAACTTAAGGTGCCAAGTGCTCCATTTGTGCATGTGTATAAATTAAGGATTTCTATTGCACTTGACTGAGAATTAATTGAGAAATATGCATTCAGACGTTTACATAATGGGCAATTTCATTTATTTATGAAACATACAGAGTTAACATTGTCAGTTACTTCACAGAATGACAGTCATAGCTAATGTTTAGAGAAAGACCTCTTGGACCACTTCAACCAGCCAGCTGCATAAGGCAGTATATAATGCTTCATTAATCACACCTTAAAGGTATGTAACCTCGTAATTAGCACTGCTATAAATGGTACCATTATTATCAATGCCAGCTTTCATGCAATGCCTTACAAAGAAAGCTGATTTCACTGTAAATATTTAAAAAGCTAGTTTCACCTCTGACTTCAAATTAATTGACTTTCCCTCTGTGTGAATTTAGCGTATTGGGTCAAGATGGTCTTAGTTAAATCCCTTAATAGCTGTTGATTTCAGTGACTTGTACTGGTCAACAGGCCCACTGATATACATTTTCTCTTCAAAAGTCTGTTTATTACTGTTCTTATCAAATACAGCATCATCATTTAAATGGCCTTTAAAGCAAAGTCCCTCCCTTTCTCCAGTAAGCTACCTTCATTTTGCATGGTCAGTTTAAAGCTTAACAATGCAAAATTTGGAATACTTTTATCCTGATCCAGAATAAAGTATTTAAGCACATGCTTAACTTTAACCATAAGTCGTGCCACTGAACTCAGTAGAGTGTGCTCACATGCTGTACTGGATCAGTGCCCAAGTGTTCGGCTCCTGGCAAGATTCAGTTCTTAGTATTGACTGGGTGTTGTGGAGTTAACACAACGTTGAGGCCAATTCCTTTTAATAGAGAGGGTTGATGGCTACAGGGCAAAGAGCTGAAGTGGGAGACAGGTAAAAATAAAAAAGACCACAGAAGGCATGGATAGGAGGTTTCCAAAGAAGACTGGTGGGGACACAATTTCAAAGGCCATTGATTAAATTATGCTGTAATTAATTTATGCAACATTCATAGCAGTACAAACTGGCTACTGAAGACCATTTTTTAAAGGAGTACTTACCCAAGATTGGGCCAGTAAACTGTATTTTTCTAAATTGTAGTCTTTGCTGTTGGTTACATGAGATCCATAGCACAGAGTTCACTGGGTGGATAAGGCATTTTGAGTGCGGTTATGGGATTATTTTTTATTTTTGTTGTTTGTTGCACTCTCTATTTGTGTCTTATCTTGCTTCTTCTTTGATATTCCAAAAATCTGGACCAGCTATAGGGGTCTGTTGATAGAAAGATGGCCTTTGTTTATCAAATGTAGAAAAGCTATGACCTAGCTGTGCTTAAAAGCATTAATCCTCCCAATTCACTTGAAATTCTATATTACTTACTTTCCAGTATAAAGAATTTCCCACTTTTTAATCAACTGCTGTAGCAAGCAACACTTGATGCAAAAGGTGAATATTATTAGACTAATTAGTTTTGATGAATTCTCAGGTATCTTGTAGGATTTCAGGTCCTTTGTCATATGCAGGTTATGGAAAAGGCAATCTTATGTACAATATTGTTTGTGCTATGAGTCATGGTCAGCCATCCAGACTTCCTGTAGGGAATGTGGGAATTTTTGACATATGTTTATAAATATCATAGGCACCTCTGGTTACCAATAAGATACTACCTTACCAGATGGTTTTAGATAAGGTCATTAAAGGAACAGAATCTGGGGAACGTCCTGCCTAACTCCAGCCAGGCAAACACAGTTTACTTTTCCCAGACCTGAGCTGAGGAAAAAAGAGAATACTAAAAGCATAAAGATGCCAGCTTTGAGAAGAAACAGAAGTGAGTGGACTGCTAGATATGGTTGGAGAGAAGGCTCTGACAGAAAGAGATACAGAAACTGCAACAAGTTTGCTGTATCTCCTAGATCAGAGAGAGAAGTAATTTCTTTCCAAAGCGTGTAAAGAAAGATTCAATTTTGGGTTAGGGGAAATATCCATAAAGACCTTTATTGTTTTGACCTTTGTTCCATGTGCAATGTACCTTTGGGTGAATCAGTATTACTTTGTTTTGAAGAAGCTGTTTTTGAGTCACTTTTATCAGCTGCTGTTATAGGTTCCTTGCAGGTGTCAAACACCCTTGGACCTGTTGGGTTGCCAAGGTAACGGTGTTGCAACCCAGAGTTCTGGTCTGCGGGGTTCCTCTCAGAGAGGAATGAAGGCAGTGAAACCAGTCCTGGAAGTTATTCACTCAAAAGGGAGTAAGTAGGGTCTATAGCACAGATTGTCCTGTAACTGTGACACCTCTTGTTATAGCAGGGGTGGGCAAGATACTGTCTACAGGCGGGATTCAGCCCACTGAGCCTTTTAATCCAGCCCATGGCCCATCCCTGCAGCATGAAGCACCACCATTCAAAACAGCTGGCTGCTTCCTGTGGCGCTTTGTGTGGCAGGGTGCAGTGGAAGTTTTGCACTCCCCCCCCCAGCAAAATCTCTCTCTCTCTCTCTGCAATTTAAAGGAAAACACATAGATCAATTTAATCTCTAAACACAACAAACTGGTCTGCAAAGGTGACGTGTTGGGGGGGGTGAATCATATGTTCCTCTCCCCAAGAGATGCTACTTGACTTGTACTGAGCATGCCTACACAAACAGAGCATGCTCAGTAATATCTTCTGAAGACACTGCCCTCATTCTGCCTCCCCTACACCCCCACTATTGGCAGGTGTGGGGTTGTGTCCATCTGTTTGTCCATTTACCAGATGGCAGGGCTGTGAGGGAAACCAAGATGGAGGGCCTAAGAAAGTGAGAGACACTATATTATCTTTCCTGGGGGTATTTTATATTTGTTGCTTCTTTCCTGTTTTCCTTGATCTAAAATAAAAGCTGTTTATGCTGCAATTACATTTTGTTCTTTATGAATCTGAAAACATAACACTCTGGCCTCCAACTGCCAGATTTTCCCATCTTCAGCACCTAGAACTGCAGCTCATCTCTCACTTAGGGCCAGAGTTCCAAGACCTGCTTAAACCTAGCAGCACCCACTGTGATATCTGTGGTTATATTTTCAAAAGAGCTGAGCTCCCAACATAATGAGCCCCTTTGACAATCTGACTTCTTATTTTGATACCTAAACAGAGGCTGGGCTCTTTTGAAAATATGGCACAAACTATTCAACTTCTAACCTCAACAACTTCCAACCTTTTATCGTGATCATTGTAAGCAGGTGTTGATGGATGAATCAAGCAATGGTGTGAGAAAGTTACCATTAAAACGAAGAAAGAAGAAGCTACATACTGATATAGAAATAAAAAAGAATCCAGGGAAAACCTATGATACTCAAAGAGGATAATACTTAAATATCATTCAGACACTGTTAATGCTGCACAAACTTCAAAATGACCCTAACAATTATTGCTTATCAATCAAAAACTCTAATGCAATCGTAAGAATGAAACACCATATTTAAAACCAAGAGAAGGCTAGAAAACCTGCCACTATCACTGCAGTTACAGCAGTTCCATAATGTGTTTAGAACATAACAGTATTTTCAGAAACAAGGAATCTTGCAAACAAAGATATGGAAATGTTATTGCTGTGAAGATGAGCCGAAGAACTGAATATTACAATACCTGCAGCCAAGAATTAAGCAGGTAGACACATCTTGAATTAAAATTGTGAGCAAAGAAGTTTCCACTAGAGTATAGTTTAAATAAGACTTTAATCAAGGTCATATTGATCCCTTGAGAAGAATAAAATTAATAATAGGAAAAAATGAATACTATGTCTTAATCTGCAGGGATCTTTATTTTATACAACTGGCATTATTTTATTCAGGTCAGCATTTGACATAGTAGGACTTTAAGCAATTGCTTAAAGCTAAATGTAACCCACACAGCTACTGGGTGTAGTTCATTGTCTGATGTAATGGCATTTAAACCACTTACAGTGAATGAGTTTGCTCTACATCCTTAGCTGAGAGCTAGCTGACTTTTAGTTCAAGCTGGAGAGGCTCATGCACTAAGTTCAGAGGTTCCAGGTTCGATTCTGCTTGTTGGCATTACATAAGCAGTTGCTTAAGTGCCATCAACATACTTTTCTGTGATGGGGTCAAACTGACAAACTCTTTTATCTGACATTATTCATGCCCACTGTCTAATATCCTGAGCTGCTCCTTACTTTCAAATATTACTACAGTGGGCTTCAGAACTACTGTTTTGATCCAGAATAACAATGAAATGTTTTATCTAATTCAGGGCTAGAGTAACCTCAGTTACACAAAACAAGGAAGAAAAAAACAAAAACAAAACAAACCACTTTGAATAAGGAATATGGGAAATAATTTCAGGCAAAAAATGTATACTGGACAATATGTACGAGCTTAGGCTTTGGTCAGCCATAAAATACCTGTTCAAGTCCTGGATGACATACAAAGACATTTAACTATAATTGTGCCACTCACACAAAACAAAGCAGAAGCAAACAACTACCTAAGCTCAAGTTTGAAAGCATGGAGTGACTTCTACTCTCATTCCCTCTTCTTTATCCTATGCTCCACCCCATTCCATCATTCCTTCATTCACACTTGCCCTTGCTTTGTGTGTGCTAATATCTCTCTTTTACTTTCACATACACAGTATTGCCAATTCCAAGCACTCAAAAATCAAGAGCCAGACCTTCAAAAATCATGAGTTTAACAACTCAAATTATATATATTTTTAAATTTACCTTCTAGCTTTGAGCCATTAGAGTGAAGTCTAGTCATATTTTCCAGCTTTTCTCTGCAACCATGTGGGCTAGCAACTCACTTAAAAAACCAAAAACCAGATTCTCCCATATTCATATGACTCCAGGAGCTAATGTAACAACCTTAGGTGCAGGTCTAGAGCACAAAGTTGTGGGGAGCCTGGGTTTCTGACACTGTCTCATCACCATCGCTGAAATGGGCAAAACACCATCTTTCTAAAGGACAGGAGTACAGGAAGTACTATTAGAGTGCCAAAGGCCTATGCTGCCTTATTGGTTCACACCTGCTACTTCAGTCAGGAAATGAGCTGAGTGGACTGTCTGATCAATTGTGCAACTTTCCTGCTGCCACTGCCACATTGGACCCTGTACTTGCCTGCTTCTTGAAGTCCTTATCCAACCAATTCCTATTCCACCTTCGACCTGTTCCTCACTTCTTTCTCCTACTCCATGCTTCATCTTTGCCTCTCTCTGGTTCCTACCCTTTCACCTTGACCTTGACCATTGTGTACTAGTCATGTCTCTGATCCCTGGCTCCCACTCTTGCTCAGTGCTTACCTCTAGCATTTGGTAGCTGACTCCGGCTTTGATCCTTAGGTTTGATTCCTGGTCCTGACTCTGGATCTATCTTCTGCCTCTGCTGTTTGGCAGTTTACTCAGCCCCTGCTTCCATTCCCTAATTTGGATACCTGTTCTGTCCACTAGGTCAAAGCATCTACATACTGATTCCTAAGAACTGGGGCTTTAAGAGATACAATAACTATTAGGAGGCTTGTGAGAAAACAGTGAGAGATAGCAACACACATAGAATGAAAGTGAGGGAGAAGGTGTATGGTACAAGGAGTGGGAGAAAGCGGTGAGGAAAGAGAATAAGAAGGCAGAGTGAATGGTAGGGAGGAGGGGATAGTGAATGAGAGATATGGTATGACTGGGAAGAGAGGAAGGAGTGAATGAAAAGGGTAGGCAGAATGAGAAAAGAGAAAGAATAAAAGGGGGAGGGGGAGAAAATGGGAGAGAAAGCACAATCTTCTGACTCATAAAATGAACTCCTGGTTCCATTAAAGTCCATGACAAAACTCCCATTGACTTCTGTGGGACCAGGATTTCACCCATAAATTTCAAATCTGAGAAATGGCTGATATTTATTCCATGCTCAGAAGATAAGAAAGGGAATGAGTCTCTGTTCCCCGTGGCTGGAGTAGTAGCAGTGGTAACTATGGAGGGATCCCTAGACACTCACCCTGGGTATGGAAGAACAACTGCATGCACTACTTAGGGATCTGTTCTCCTGTCTGGAGGAAGCAACCTCCTTTGCTGGTGAAGGAAATGCTGTACAGTCGGCACTACTGAGTGTGCAGTTGGGTTTGTGGGTGGATGGGAATCTTGCCCTAACATTGGTTCAACCCCACCAAAGTCAAGAGACATAACTGCCCAGTAACAAATCTCTCATCTACACTTAAAATATCCATGATAACTCAGTCTTGCCGCTTAAATCAAAATAATCACAACTATGAAATACCTGTTCATAACTGGTGCTTTTTATTTAAAGATAATCTTCAGCATCGAGTATTTAGCTAGAATTCAATATGAAGCAACACGATGCTTCCTAATGCTTAAAATGCCTCAATAGAATAAAGGAACAATTGTCTGTAAATACTTCTGGTACTGGAAACCATACACGCTCTTTTATAAACTTAAATGCAATATTGAGGATAGAAAGGATTTATTAGGAAATGTGCATTACATATGGGGTCATCTGGGATTGCCACAGTTGACTTCCTCTCATTGCTTTGAGTAAATCCATATCTGATGTGTTAAGGCTTGACTGAGTTACAGTGATGTAGAACTAGGTCAAATTACTTTTGAGCTGCAATACTTTCACTTCTGCATTTGGCAGGAAACAAACACAGGGACCTTGCCTTACTTTATTAATGTGTGTAGATGTTAAGACCATGGCAAAACATATATTTCACCTTGCAGTTAATGGATAATGCCATCTAGTGGCAAACCAGTAAGCATAGATCTAAGGAGTCCATCCAGCTGTCCAGGTTGGCTTTGATGATCTAATTAGTGTTCTACACAGCTCACTGTTTTAATGTGAAATTATAACTGAAAAGTGAACATTGATGCTCCTTTAAATTCTCCACTTTAAAAAAACCTTCAGAAATGTGTGTCTATTTCAGGGCCATTATGTTCTTAAAAATAGACGTACATTTTTATCTCAGTGAACTTGTATTAATTACTAATGCAAAACGTGAGAATCTCACATGCATTGTTGCTTTTTATCTGATTTAATTTATTCAGTAATTATTTTTATTTTTTGGAAGTGGAAGCATTTTCAAGCACATATAAGAAAGAACTCAAGAAAAATTTACTGATATGGTTTGCCAACTAGAACAAGCTATAATTCTCCTGAGGCATCTGAGAATGAAAGATCTTCATCTTTAAAGTGGGTGAGAAGGGAACCTTCAAAGAACAGCCTTAAAATCAATAACATATGGTCCAATAAAATACGTTTGTGATGTATTGATGATACATACAAGGAGACAGATTCTTATAGTGAGTCTGAATAGTTACTTACTCCTATTAACAGTCTTGTTCAAGTCAATAGGGAAAGGTGTTATTATGAGATAACAAATATCAAAATTCAGTTGTTAGTGCACCAGTTATTACATTTTTACTAATCTTTTCTAAACCTTGATTTAGCTTTGGATGTAAACCTCTGCATGTCTTGCGTCAACTCACTTTGATTTTTTAGAAGTTCATTAATTAAAAGAAATCCTCACAGGTACATAACTCACGATGTTTTCACATTTAATTAAATGAAAATTAAGTGCAAACTAATCCATAACAAATTAGATTCAGCGGGTGAGTGTTGTTTGCGTAAGTCACACTCTCAAGTGTTATCAGCACTTACGGTGTTGCTTGAGATTCCTTTCAGAATTTAAAAAGCATGCCACCTTAGCGTTCCTAAAAGAAGTCTTCGGAACAATATCAACAGAGCAAGAGATACAGAATAAAGTGCAATAAGTCTGGTAAAAGCATATAATAATGCACGCAACACATTCAGGGCTCGTCTACACTGGCCCCTTTTCCGGAAGGGGCATGTTAATTTCAACTATCGTAGTAGGGAAATCCGCGGGGGATTTAAATACCCCCCGCGGCATTTAAATAAAAATGTCCGCCGCTTTTTTCCGGCTTTTAGAAAAGCCGGAAAAGAGCGTCTACACTGGCCCCGATCCTCCGGAAAAAGCGCCCTTTTCCGGAGGCTCTTATTCCTACTTCAAAGTAGGAATAAGAGCCTCCGGAAAAGGGCTTTTTTTCCGGAGGATCGGGGCCAGTGTAGACGCTCTTTTCCGGCTTTTCTAAAAGCCGGAAAAAAGCGGCGGACATTTTTATTTAAATGCCGCGGGGGATATTTAAATCCCCCGCGGATTTCCCTACTACGATAGTTGAAATTAACATGCCCCTTCCGGAAAAGGGGCCAGTGTCTGTATTCTGTGCAAGGGCCCAAATCTGAAATCCCTGTGCAAACCTCAAGTGAATGGGCCAAAATGGCACATCCCCCACAGTAAAACTAGAAACATTTAAAATAAGAGCCAAGCAGGGGTTTTAGCCAATGGAAAAAAAATTAAAATCCATGGATTTATCTATTGCTAAGTCACAGTTATACTTTAGTCACCTATGGCCACTGTTGCATTGCCTCTTGGAAGGATGCTCAGGTTACCACAGGATGCTCTGCTTGCCACAGGAGATGGGGCATCTAGAGGGTCAGTTAGGATCTTCTCTCTCCCTCCTCTGGTATTGTAAGAATGGTAAAAATTTACAGTCCGCTCCCTTAGTTTAGCCATCAGGTTCCTGAGAAGACCAAGTTTGCCATGGTCACTTCTATTCCTTGTGGCAACCCCACCAGCGGCTCTGGGGTGTCAGCACGTTTGAAAAGTTCCAATCTAAGCTCATTTAGGTGCCTCTGCTGAATGTTACAGAGCAGCATGTGTGTAGAGGTTGGAAGACACAGCACAGTTGTGTAACTGTTCTTAGTTTGCCTGGAATAAAGGATTGTCTTCGTCAAAGCATGCCTCCTCCTAATCTCCCTTTTATTTGGCACAAATAGGAGAGCCTCCTTGGGGAATGTGGTAATTTAGGAAGAAAATGCATTGTCATGAGACTGGCTCAGCAAAACCATGTATCTCCTGAATATTCCAGTATTTATGTTTGCCTAGTTTTTGAGCATCCAGATGCTGTAAAGCCCTTTTGCAACATCCCATCCTCTCAAGAAGACAAGAACATATACATAGACATCCTGGGTCAGACCAAAGGTCTATCTATCCCAGTGTCCTGTCTTCTGACAGTGGCCAATGCCAGGTGCACCAGAAGAAATGAACAGAACAGGTAATCATTAACTATCCATCCCCTGCTGCTGGTGTTTCCTCAAAGTTTTTCCATCCATGCACAGAATAAATTGTATGTGCATTGATGCATATGTAAATGTGCACTACCTGGAGAAACACATACCTAGCTATGGGAACTTTGCTAATTAGCTGGGGAGAATCTGAATTTCTCCTGAGTTGCTGCAGAATCACCCACCTTACAGGGAACACTGCCTGCTGCCCATTCCCAACTTCTGATAAACAGAGGCTAGGGGATAGGGATGTAAGGGAGTAGTCGACTAGTCAACTACTCAATAAGCCTATGCTTATTGGGTAGCTGAAGAGATTACCTGCATTCCCCCCACCCTGCTGCCTCTCTATCAGAAGCAGCAAGGTGGGGGAGGAGGGGGGCAGAAGCAGGAGCTGGTGTTGGAGGGAGCCAATTTAAAAGCCAGTTCCCCCCAGCACCATCTCTGTGGTGCTGCCTGCTGCTGCCTCTATCAGAGGCAGTGGGAGTGGGTGAGGCAGGGGCTGCTTTGCAGCAGCAGCCCCTGTGTGTGGGGTGTCAGCCCTTGTGTGTGTGTGAGGTCCCAACTCCCCACTGGGATCCCCGCCTATAGGGGCTGCTGACTGCTGGGCAGGCAACCCAGCTTACTCCCTGCTCATGCCAGGTGTGGAAACAAACCTTACTACAGCTCTGCAATTTAAAAGGCAGTAGGAGCTGGGAAGCCTGCCCTGTGGCTCTTACTGCCTTTTAAATTGCAGAACTGCAGGAGGGTGTGAGCTGGGACTGAGCTGGGCTGCCTATCAACTAATCAAGTAGTTGATAAAAATTCTACTACTTGATTAGTTAAATATCTGTCTCTTAACATTCCTACTAGTGACCACCATTCCTGCCCATCCTGACTAATGGCCTTTCATGGACCTATCCTCTATGAATTTATCTAGCTCTGTTTTGAACCCTGTTATAGTCTTGGACTTCACAACATCCTCTGGCAAGGAGTTCCACAGGTTGACTCTGTGTTGTATGGAGACGTTCTTCCTTTTGTTTGTTTTATTCGTTTGGTGACCCTTAGTTTCTTCCATTTATGCCCCCGGCTCTTACTGCCTTTTAAATTGCAGAGCCACAGCAGGGTTTAGTCCCACACCTGGCGCAAGCTGAAACTGAGCCGGCTGCCTGCTCACCCGTCTCCTACTACATTTTAAATGTAGAGCCGCTGCATTTCCACCTATGGTAAGAAGGTGGGCTTGCTACACCTTACTGGAGCTGTTAAGAAAAAGAAGAGGTGCCACCTGAATTGCAGTTGTCTCAGAAAGTGGTGAAGAAATCAGTGGTTCACAGAAGCTCTATTTCAAGATTGCAGTATTGTGCATGCAAAAACAACCCCCCTGCCCTTCTCAAAACAAACAAACAAACAAACCCCCAAACCAAAACCCAACAAACAAACCCAAACCCCCAAAAAACCTGTGTGGTGGCCCTGACTGCAATTGCACATAGTTCTAACAAAAATTTCATCATGCTTAGTTTAAATTAATATTTGTGAATTGCCACTATCCTGTGCACACAAAAAATATGCATCTGTAAGCGCCAGTGTTTGTACATTATTAATTGTTGTATTGCTGTCCCTCATCACAGTGGCCTCAGCTCCATTGTGGAAGGCATTGTACAGACATGTAACACAGAGATGGCCCCCACCCTGAAAAGCTTACAGTCTATGTAAATGTTCAAATAAGATACTTTGAAAATGTGTCCTTGGCTGATTTTAATGAAAACAGGATCAGGCCCTTGAGTCATGAGAAGGCAGGCAAAGGCATAGAGATAAATGAGGAGAAAAACCATCATTAACAAGACAACAATACCATTCTGATGGACTTAATACAAAGAGAGGACTTAAACATTTGCTTCTATATAATGTGCTGTATCTTAAGAGAACAGGTTCCTTTACAGGAAAAAAAAATCTAGAATAAAACTGAGATGTCCTGGAAAATGAAATGATAAAGAAATGTAGGTCTCTCTGCTTAGAAATGATTTTTCTTTCCTTCTGAATTTGACCTTTTCAGAGCATAGAAGCTTTTGTAAAGAAACTATTTTCCTACTGGCACAAAAATATTATTTCTCTGATCCCACTATGTTTCTAAGTTGATACAGCATGATAAATCATGTTGCAAAGAGGGTTGTAACCAGACACCCCCAAATACTCATTTTTGTGTCAATGTCCTTAATGTGGAAAGAGACAGACATCTGAAAACAAGACTCCATGTTCTAAGTATCTGGCTGTAAAAATAATTACAGTAAATCCAATTATGTTGCTTTTTTGTAAGTACACAATTCTTTAAAATAATAATGGGAACACAAAGTGAATTCAATAGGGTTTCCATGGAATGAGAGAATGTATAGAACTCACACGTTGTAGGATTCTGAAATATCAGTATGAATATGCAGTCTAGAGAGAAGAAAAGAAGTTGCCTGCTTCATCTGTCAAATTATCTCCTGCCCGTTGATTAATCTGAAGGACAAAGGCATCTGCTCTGAAGAAAATTTACTTGTAATTTAGGCATCTCTAAGAGACAGAAATTGATTTTTGTCATTACTCTTAGTAGATAACTTGTCAGACAGCACAATTCTGTTGTAAGAGGGGTTTGAAACTTCCCTACTGCTTAAAGCTTCAGGACCTGATGACCTTCTACCTGAAGTTTACAAGGTATTTATGGAGGTATTAGTAGGTTATTTGAGGGGTGCCTGTGATGCCATTCTATCAGGAGAGGATCGTCTACATTCTGTGAGAAAAGCTGCTATTCTTGTTCATACTACAGAGGGAAAATACCTTATCTTTATGCAACTCTAATAGGTCCAATCATTATGAGAGCCATTTCTTTTGCTATCACTTAATAGAGAAAGATTTATGGAACTTTCTGTTTCAAGTCCTGTGCTATATACACTGGTCCCTGTAGTAAGATGAGGGAGGGCATGAAACAAAAGTCCACATAGCACAGGCCAGGTTGGAGGCCAGAGTCCTAGCTAACAATGGATAAAAACTTGGCTAATATAAAGCAAAGCTAAGCTGTGAGCAAGAAGTAGACCCCTGATCACAGACCTTGGCACAAATTGGGCTGAAAGTGCAAAACTCTAATTGGTAATAGGCCCAGGTGTAGAACAGTAATTGGTACTGGTCATAAGTTGAAAGCACATTCCAGAAGGATGGTACCATCAAAGGCATTGGTATCTACACTCCCCACAGATACAAAGTGACAGTATGATGGATACAGATGTTCTAATCTATCCTCTAGGTGCAAGGTGCAAGGTGATGGGTGGTATCTAAGTAGCATCAGAGGGTAGCAATCTGACATGTCAGGAGTGATGTGTAACTTGTTTGTACTTCTATGTAAAGTGGTATCTTAGAGGGGCAGTCTTTGACCAGCCTAGCGGCAGTGGGACCTCCACTGACTGAACTAAGTCCATTGTGATGGGTACATATGTGTAGTGGTTTGATAGACTCTACTGACTACTATGACTGTACTTCGCTTAGCAATAAACCTGGCTGGGTGCCTTTGATCCTTATCTGATTTGTGGTCTTTGGGGGCTCTCTTGAAGTCTGATGTGTTGACTAATTGTGCAAGTCAACACAGCACACACCATTGAGCACTCACACACACAGCCTTCTGGTTGTCATCATTGCATCATTGATGGAGCAGGAGACCTGTCAGGATACCACCACAGTAAGTCCTGATCTACGACAGCTGCCAATGCCTTACAAGGATAAGTGTTCTTTATACCAGCCCAAGTGCAGCTGTATGAATCAATAGGGTGAAATCTCACTGTATAAATTATACAGGTATGTCCATAGTCTCCTTTACCTTTTGCATTGGTCATAAAGACTTCCACACACAGGACTAAGGAATTTATCACAGGAATAAAACTTGCAGGGACACAACAAAAAAACAGTGTCATGACCTAATAATGTAATATTATTTTTATCGAACCCTAACAATTCCTTAGAATTACTATCTAGAGAATCCATTACTTTGGGAAAGTAACTAGCCTTAAAGTTAATTGTTCTAAATATGAAATGTTAACTCTAAATGTTCCCCATTCTGAAAAGTTATTCCTCTGGAAAATATTTGGGAATTCAAAACTCAAACAACCTGTATGATTCATATATCAAACCACTACTTCAGCAAATGAAAAATCTGTAGTACTGAGGGAAGTATGCAATTTCTTGGTTAGGTAGAAATAGTCATAATTAATATTTTGCAAAGGATAACTTTGGTTTATTTTGTTTTTGTTTCAAAAGCTTTCTATATTCAAGGTCAAGGCCAGAAACACCTTTAGCAGGAATACAGAGAATTCATATGGAATAAGAAAAGACTGAAAATAAGTGCAGAAACTTTATAAAGACCCATTAAACGGAGGAGATTATCTGTTCCAAATATTATAAAGTACTATATCAAGATAGCTAGCTCAAAGCAGCAGTTTAAACACTGGGGCTACACCTACACTGCAGGCTTTTTGCGCAAGAACGGCTGTTCTCGTGCAAAAACTAGTGAAGTGTCTACACTGCATGCGTATTCTTGCACAAGTAAATTTACAGTGTCGGAACAGAGGGCTTCTTGCACAAGGAGCTCTGACGCTCTGTACGAGGAAGAAGCCTTCTCGCACAAGAGGGCAGTGTGGACAGGCAGCAGGGAGTTTTTGTGCAAGAACTGGCCTTCCAGGAAAAAATGCAGATGGCCACTTGGACGCTCCATACCCGCACTCACAGCTCACTATTTCCTGCTTGCCGGACCTCCCCTTAAACGACCAGGCACCCTGCAGACGTTGCATGGCGGCAGCAGCAGCATAGCTGGTAGCTCTCCACCACGTGGCTCTGCCTCCTGCACCCAGGAACCCCAGATGTCCGCTCCAGAGCCACCTCGTGAGCCTGCATCCTCCCCGCAGCAGCCACCCCAGGGCTCCCAGCAGGCCCAGAGGGGCAGCAAGCGGCGAGCCCCATGCTGGTCTGGGGCTGAGGAGGAGGCCCTCCTAGACCTTTAGGTGCAGGAGGAAGCCGTCCATGACCCCCGGTCCCAGCGACACAACACCAATGTCTACAGCCGCATGGCCCAGGCGCTCTCGGACCAGGGACATCCAGCCCAGACCCTTGAAGAGGTCCGGGCCAAGGTCAAGGAGTTGTGCCTGGGATATGTCAGGGCCACTGAGGGCGGGGAGGGAGGGCAGGAGTCGACACCTGCCCCCACTATGAACAGCTGCATGCCATCCTCGGGGAGACGGCAGTCCAAGGGCCCTTGCTGGTGGATGACACTGGACTGAGCACCCTGATGGTCAGGCTGCCTGACCTGGAGGAGGAGGGTGACCTGACCACCGCATTGGAGGACGAGGGAGAGGACCACACCAGCACCCTCATCCTACACCTTGAGCCAGTGCCCAGCAGTCGGGATGTCTCTCGGGCCTCGTCCGAGGTCGGCGAGGGATTATCCAGTAAGTGTTGCAGTTCTCACTCACGAGGGTGGGGGAACCGAATGCCTGGGGGGGTATGTCACTCAGGCTGTTTGAGCTGCATGCCATGCAGCAGTACGCAGCACGTGCAACCTCGTGCAGCCTGACTGTGTGACACGTGCATGCAGCAGGCAAGTCCAGGGCATGCCTGCGACCCTGCTGCTCACACACGTCCTACCCTGGGCAAGAGGGGGGATGGTGGCTGGAAGCAGCAAGCCCCAAGGGTGCAGGTCATACCCCACACCTCCTGCAGGTTGACACACACAGACAGCATGCAGCCATGCCTGCCTGTGTGACACAGCAGCTGCTCCTGGGAAAAGCGTAACGAGCCAACCCTGAGGTTGCCCCCCTCCGGAGCTCCCAGGCTGCTCCCTATCCGTCTGCTGTCCCCCCTCTGCGGCCACACACTTCCCTGGGCTACTTATCTGAGGGAGGGGGAGCGGGAAAGCAGGCAGCCCGGGTCTGTGGGCCACTGAATCCCACACTCCCAGTAGCCCTGACTCCGTCTCAGAGGAAATCAATGACAGTAGTCTGAGAACCCAGACCTCATCTGCCACACTTGCTCCCATGCAATGTGGATGTGTACTCAAAACATGACTACAGCATCAATGGTATATGCTCACAGACTGTGACAAGAGTAGAAGCCATGTGCTCTACGGTGGGGCGGGAGTGTACACAGTGCTACACAGACAGACACAGCATGCCAAATGGCTATGACACAGATGGGGGGGTCTTTATTCACAGTGATGTTTCCCAAGGGTTACAATCCATGGAGGATCACTTTGCTCCCAGGATTTTGAGCTAGTACTTTATGTGAACACACACAAAGGGGACTGATTGGGCCCAAACCTCAGTTGCGTGGTGTCATGTGAGGCTCAGGGAGGAGAGCATGGGGCTCAGGGACACTGTGGGCAGGGCTGACTGACTGCCTTGCCGTTTTAGGTGTTCTCTGCAGTAGGACCACCCGGGAGCAAAGGACCCTCCAGCAGTGGCACCAACCACCCAGGCACCAGTCCGGCAGGCCAGGCAGCACGACCAGCTCCTCTGGCGTCACGTCCAGGCCGTTGGGAGGATGGAGGAGGTGGTCAGCACATTGGCCATGTCATGCACTATGGCATGGCCTTGCCCCACCCCGCTGTCCTCCCTGCCATGGCCATGGTGCTTCCTGCTGCATCCCGTCCTGCCCACCTCCCTGTGCTGCCTGCCCCAACCCGGGCTGAAGGATGCCGAGGCCTCCACACCCACGAAGGTGCTGGGAGGAATTCCCCCTCCCAGTTCAGACCCCCTTCCTCCTCCTCTCCCAGTTCAGAGCCCCCTCCCACTGTCTATCCTTCATCTCTATGTAAATAATAAAGTTTAGAACATAAGAACGGCCGTACTGGGTCAAACTAAAGGTCCATCTAGCCCAGTAGCCTGTCTGCCAACAGTGGCTAGCATCAGGTGCCCCAGAGGGGGTGGACCGAAGACAATGATCAAGTGATTTGTCTGCTGCCATCCTTCTCTAGCCTCTGACAAACAGAGGCCAGGGACACCATTTCTATCCCCTGGTTAATAGCCTTTTATGGACCCAACCTCCATGAAATTATTTAGCTTCTCTTTAAACTGTTATAGTCCTAGCCTTCACAGCCTCCTCTGGCAAGGAGTTCCACAGGTTGACTACGTGCTGTGTGAAGAACTTTCTTTTATTAGTTTTAAACCTGCTACCGATTAACTTCATTTGGTGTCCTCTAGTTCTTCTATTATGGGAACTAATAAATAACTTTTCTTTATTTGCCCTCTCCTCACCACTCATGATTTTATATATCTTTTATATAACTGTTTGTTAACCAAAAACAGTTGTGTTTATTGGGAGGGGAGAGAAAGGGGGGAGGGAAGGGCTGGGGATGGGAGGGAGATGTGGATTCCAGACAAAAGCTACCCTAGTGTGGGGCCTGAGAGAACATCTCCGTGACAGCTTCTCAGATGTGCACCCCATTGTGGTGCGCCTACCAGATGGTGGCTGTGCGGGGCTGCTTGAGCACCCAGCCCTCACCTGCCAACCACCCTGGGAGGAAGGCCTCCCCCTTCCGCTCCACTATGTTGTGCAGCACGCAACATGCTGAGACAACCTCCGCGATGTTCTGCTCGCCCATGGCACAGCAAGAAGAAGTGATAAGTCCCCAAAGGCACTAGGGCACAAGCTGTGGTGTCCAAAGAGGTTGAGGCAACCACAACTGGCACTGCTACAGCTTTCAGTCCCTACCAGAGGTCCCAAAGCACGCAGCAGCAGACAAACGGCTGTCCAGGGAGATCACTTTAAGCACAGGTCTCAGAGGGACTCCAGCCCCCACCCCGGAAGGTATTGGTGCCCTTTTGCCCTGTCCAAAGTGGTTCCGGGGAGGAGGTCTTTGCACAAGAGTGTCCTGCCAGTGTGGATGCTCTCTTGCGCAAAAGCACTTCGCTTTTGCGATGCTCTTTCAGCAGTGCGGATGCACTCTTGCACAAGAACTTTTGCACAAAAACTCTTGCACAAAACAGTTCTCGCTCAAGAAGCCTGCAGTATAGATGTAGCTTGGGTCTCTATTGAACAAGAAAATTGTAGCAGCACAAATATTAGATTAAGAAAAAGTCATACTTTCCAGATATGCATACACAGCCTACTCTGCGGGTTTGGGACAGAACTAAAGATAAATCCTTTTTCTTTCCCAGTAATGCACATTTCAGATAATCCAGATTTTTAACTCAAATCACAAACAGGTGTTTTAAAGATTGGGGGGGTGCAAGGAATACCTACAGTTGGCCAGCTGTTCTGCAAATACACTTTTCTAGCTAATTTAGAATACAAAAGTAACTTTAACTAGCCCACTCTCACCATGCTACCATGCCTCCAAGTTAGACATTGTGAAAACTAACTTTAACAGAAGTGATAGCTTCTGGTTGATTAGGAAACAAAAACATTACAGCTATTTTATATCAATCTTGGCAGACAATTTTCAAATCAAAGAAATGTCTGTGAGAGATACAATGAAAAAAAGATTTGGCTAGACAAATAACCCTAGGGTTTTGATCCGAAAATAGAACCTGCAACATCAATTGATAACACAATAAAAGGAAATTTCTGTAAGACATTGTTTTAATGGAACCTCAACCAATTAGGTTATCAATAGAAGGAGACTTGAATGGGGATAAATTGTGGTGAAGGAGGTCATTTTATAAATACATGGTGGACATATCTTATTATCCAGAAATACTGGGGTAGGATTTATAAGAAGATATTGTAAACTGTTGGATATTTATTGCCAAATGATTCATTTGATAATCCTCCTGGGGCTTCCTAGTGAAATGGTCACACACAGAGAAATGAAAAATTAATCTAATCTCGTATCTGCTAGAGTATTGATAGCCTTTCACTGGAAAAAAATAGTCCAAAACTAGAGAAATTATTAAAAAACATGGAAGAGAGACGACAAATAGCTACTTAGATATTTGGTCACTATTTATGCAATACTCAAAGTATATTCATCTCTTCCTGTTAAATAGAAACTTGATTACCATATTACCATATTTTTTTAAACAAAATGTTTAATGAACTCAGTGTTGCAATGACTATTATTTTATTTTTGAATGTTACATGGAAATCATTTGTAAACCCATTAAAGCTTCCTAAATAAACTTTCTAAATAGTCAAACTAAAAAAACAAAACAATCAAAAAAACCCCAAACCCTCAACCTAAACCAAAATAAAATAAACAAACTATCTCTTCCCCATAACATTTATCAGTATTTGGAACTCATACTTTATAGGTGCTTTGCTTGCATGAAACAGCATCAACATCATACAAAGGGAGAACGAGTGGATTGCTGATATTAGGTGTCATTAATTTTACACAGAGGTCATTGTCTGCTACATGCTAGTAGGGTCATTAGTTTAAGATGTGCATGTTACAGGGGACATTTCATATCCTGAAGGAAAGGACAATTGCTCTTTCTTAATATGCAACTTGTTTTTTACGTCGTGTCCCTGGTTTGTATTTACTTGTAAAGATTAAAAAATGCAAAAGAAGTAGAATATTTAGACTTAATTATATTTCAGCCAACACCAATACAAGAGGAAACAAATAATTTAATCTAGATACAGAGAAATTTTAATGGGTAATTTAAAGAATTTATTTTGCAGCTTCTGGAATTAATAGCTGTGTTGTAATATTCTTTTAACTTCATTTAATTTTTAAATTTGGTGAAATTTATTTTAAAAATTAAACTGATGAAAAATGCTAGAGTGATAGGCCTGGGAGACTGAACTAAATGAAGGAATTTAGACACATTTCTTCAATTAATTTAATAGAAGATGACAGTTTTGAAAATCTCAACCTCAGTCTCTTTTACTTATCCACAGAACAGGAACAACATAAGCAGCAACAGTGCAAACTTCCTCACGCTCGTCCCAACGGGACTACTTCCAGGGGTAATAGGATAAATCCATTTCCATGGCCTATTCAATCCTTTGAATGTTTGCTGAGCATGTTAACAGGGGTACCAATTCATGCCCCTTGTGGTGGAGTTTTGCATAAGATGCTTGCCTTCCTGTCCATTGGGAACTGAACTGATAGTTAGTTTTTGCTTCAGACATATCTTCCAAGATTGAATAGACTTCCATTATTTGCTCCTGTAGACCAATGACAGAGACATATTGATGTAAATAACAAGGGAACACTCTCCTTTGAATGTCAGGCTGGAACCACTTGAAAGGAGCAAAGAAATAAAGTGCTTGTACTAGCATTTCTGATATAGCAAAAACAATGCCTTTGAGAAATAAGAAGCATGGTCCCCAGAAAGAAACAGTTTTTCTTAATTTAGGAGATGCATGAGACATGGCCTTGCACACAGACATGGCTGAACGATAAGGGTATTGTCTTTACTGCTACATCTTAAAACACAATTAAATTGTTACTGCTGAACCAGTCCATCCACTTTGTCAGTGCGGGAATGTACAAGAGTGCTCTGAACTTTTCCTAAGTATGGTCTCATGCTGCACTCAGGATATTGAGCAATGTAGAGCATTTATTAGCTTACCCCAGTAAAAAGCCAAACTTCGCTCTTGGAGTTGATGAATGCAGGCGTGTGCTCTGCTAATTCTTGCACAGGTATTCAATCACTTGGGTTAAAAAGAAACAGGTTTGCTATAAATCTAGAATAAAGGCAATTCTTTAACTCTGAAAAAGCATGATGGTACTCTGCAACTTATTTACAGTTACGATGGATATAGGTTCAACTTCCTTTAGAATGAAGTAGAATAATAAACATTCTGTACTTTTAGAGTGACCATTATCAGGCTGAAGAACTAGCACATGTTTTGCTATTCCCATCCTTGATTCTGCATGTAACCATTTATATTAAAGGCTAGGAACACTCAAGTGTTTAGACTCTTCTCCTTTTGTATCTGGTACTATTTGTCATCATATAGTTCCTAATAGTGTGTTGGGAACACACACTAACTGAAATAAAGCAATTGTAACTCAGAGATATAAACCCTCTCCAGCCAAAAGATTATTCACTTTCCTAGGAGGAATAGGAATGATGGGCCTGATCTAACTTCCACCAAAATTAGTAAGAATCTTCTCATTGACTTTAGTGGGAGTTGGACTGGGTCCCAAGTAAAAAAGAGTTGAAATCCAAAGGAATCCTATTCTTTTCGAGGGGTGAATATATAAAAAAAGAAAGAAGCACTACAAAAAGAACCCCATAAAACCTGGACCCACACAGACAGCAAACTATCCAATCAAATAAAAAAAGAGAATTTGTCTTCAGCTACTGTTCAGTCACCTAAGGGTACATCTACATGGCAGGGTTGATTTAGTTGGAATCGGTCCTGCCTAGAGCAGGGGGACTTGATGACTTTCTGAGATCTCTTCCAGTTCTATGATTCTATGAACTGAGCTACACAACTTCAGTGATATCAATTGCGTAGTTTAAGTAAAAATTGCTTAATTTGGCTTTTGGCGCGGTCTACACAGCAGGAAGTCGAAGGAAGAACACTCTTCCTTTGACTTCCCTTACTCCTTGGCTACGTCTAGATTGGCATGATTTTCTGGAAATGCTTTTAACGGAAAAGTTTTCCGTTTAAAGCATTTTCGGAACAGAGCATCTAGATTGGCACGGACGCTTTTCCGCAAAAGCACTTTTTGCGGAAAAGCATCCGTGCCAATCTAGACGCACTTTTCCGCAAAAAAGCCCCGATCGCCAAATCTGAGCTATCTCCACTGGCCCTTTTGCGCAAAAGCTTTGCGCAAAAGGGACTTTTGCCTGAATGGGAGCAGAATAGTATTTCCACAAGAAGCACTGATTTCTTACAGTAGAAAATCAGTGCTTTTGCGGAAATTCAAGTGGACAGTATAGACAGCTGGCAAGTTTTTCTGGAAAAGCCGCTGATTTTTTCCAGAAAAGCACCTGGCCAGTCTAGACACAGCCCTTGTGAAATGAGGGTTATCATGAGTTGGAGTAAGAAGTCCTCCAGCTTGACATTATTTCAAAATAAAGGCTTGTAGTGTAGATGATCACTGTATTATTTGTAATAATATCAGTTATTTTTAAATAATCCCGCTGTGTAGATGTACCCATAGTGACCTTGCACTGTTTGGGATCAGTTTAGTGTGGACACCAAAATAGCATTAAGATGATAGGCAAGACAGATGTGAGCAAAGGTTTTATTAAGCAGCATGCTGCATTCTAATCACAGGTGCCTGAATCTCCCTCAGCAATCACAGAGAAATCATCCCAAAGGCTATCTGGTATGCACTTACGGAGGCTATTTCTGGTATATTTATTGTGATTGTTTTTGGATTCTCCAGCTTCACGGCCAGGAAAGATTGGGGGAAATATCAAGAATCTTTGAGTGCCAAGACACAAGCCCTGTAAACAATACAGCTAGTAGGAAAAAAAAGTCTATCCTTGATTGTTAATCCTTTCCCTTTTGCTGAAGAAGTTGCACTTCCTGCACTTGGGGTCTCATAGAAATCAAATCCATGAATTTATCTAGCTCTTTTTTGAACCCTGTTTACGTACTAGTCTTCACAACATCCTCTGGCAAGGAGTTCCACAGGTTGACTGTGTGCTGCTTGAAGAAAAACTTCATTTTTTTTGTTTTAAACCTACTATTAATTTCATTTGGTGACTCCTAGTTCTTATATCATGGGAACCAGTAAATAACTTTTCCTTATTTACTTTTTCCACACCAGTCATGATTTTATAGCCCTCTAGCATATGCCCCTTTAGTCTCCTCTTTTCCAAGGTGAAAAGTCCAAGTCTTTTTAATCTCTCTTAATAGGGGACCTGTTCAAAACCCCTAATCACTTTTGTTGCCCTTTTCTAAACCTTTTCCAATGCCAATATAACTTTTTTGAGATGAGGTGACCATATCTGTATGAAATATTCAAGATATGGGCATAACATGGTTTTATATACAGGCAATAAGATATTCTCTGTCTTATTCTCTATCTCTTTTTTAATGATTCCTAACATTCTGTTTGATTTTTTGACTGCTGCTGCACATTGAGTGGATGTTTGCAGAGAACTATCCACAATGACTCCAAGATCTCTCTCTTGAGTAGTTGTAGCTAAATTCGTTCCCATCATATTGTATATATAGTTGGGATTATTTTTTCCCAATGTGCATTACTTTATATTTATCAACATTACATGTCATGTGCCATTTTGTTGCCTAATCACTTAGTTTGGTGAGATCTTTTTGAAGCTCTTCACAGTCTGCGTTGGTTTTAACTATCTTGAGCAGTTTAGTATTGTCTGCAAATTTTGCCAACACACTGTTACCCCTTTCCCCATATCATTTATAAATACAGGTGGCCCCCAATATGCGACATGATTGGTTCCCGGGGAAGTATCACAAGTCGGGGGCATCATAACTCGAACACTTGTTTATGATAGGCGCCATGCGGGGGTCTTCGGTCCCTTCCACACTTACAAAAATAGCTGTAAGTGCGGGAGGTCGGAGCTCAGGTGGTCACGTGTCAGGGATTGCCTGTAGCTGGAATAGGATTGGTCCCAGGACAGTCCCTTGGGGGAAATCACAAGTTACCTCTCTCCATTCTGAAAACTTACTGTTAATTCCTACCCTTTCTTTCCTGTCTTTTAACCAGCTATCAGTCCATGAAAGGACCTTCCCTCTTATCCCATGACAACTTACTTTGGTGCCTTTGGTGAGGATCTTGTCCACGTCTTTCTGAAAATCTAAGTACATTATATTCACCGGATCCCCCTTGTCCACATGTTTGTTGATCCCCTCAAAGAACTCTAAGGCTATGTCTACATGCGTGTCTTCTTGCGCGAGTAATATGCAAATGAGGCTAAGCATTGAATATTGCCAAGGCTTATTTGCATAACTAATGAGCCACCATTTTTTTCAGAATAGGCTCTTGTGCAAGAAGGAGCGTCTACACTGCCCCTTCTTGCACAAGAAAAACCCTCTCGTGCAATGCCGTTCTTCCTCTCAAGAAATAGGTGTAACGGCATTGCACAAGAAGGTTTTTCTTGTGCAAGAAGGGCAGCGTAGACAGCTCCGTCTTGCACAAGAACCTCTTCCGCAAAAATGGTGGCTCATTAGTTATGCAAATGAGGCTCGGCAATATTCAACGCTTAGCCTCATTTGCATATTACTCATGCAAGAAGACGTGAGTGTAGACATAGCCTAATAGATTAGTAAGGCATGATTTCCCTTTGCAGAAGCCATGTTGACTTTTCCCCAACAAATTATGTTCATCTATGTATCTGACAATTTTATTCTTTACTATAGTTTCAACTAATTTATCCAGTACTGACAGACTTACCAGTCTGTAATTGCCAGAGTCATCTCTAGAGCTTTTTTAAAGTATTGGCATCACATTAACTATTTCCCAGTTATTAGGTACGGAAGCTGATTTAAAGGATAGGTTACAAACCAGAGTTAATAGTTCAGCAATTTCACATTTGAGTTCTTTTAGAACTCTTGGGTGAATGCCATCTGGAACTGGTGACTTGGAACAAATTGATAAACTTAATGGTAACAAAACCTCCTCTAATGACACCTCAAGCTGGGACAATTCCTCAGATTTGCCCGCTAAAAAGAATGGCTCAAGTTTGGGAATCTCCCTAACGTCCTCAGCTGTGAAGACTGAAGCAAAGAACACATTTAGCTTCTCCATATCTTTGAGTCATCTTTGAGAGCTCCTTTAGCATCTCAGTTGTTCAAGAGCCCCACTGGTTGTTTAGCTGGCTTCCTGCTTCTGATATACATTACTTAGTTTCCCATATCACACTATCTCTAATGTACCTTAGATGTCTCAAACTAGCAACTTCCCTATTCCATACTCCTCTCCACTTAGGCTAACTTAGACCCAGAATCTAACTTCTACATATTGCTTAACCTAAACCATCCTATAGACTACAGTAGAGGAAAGAATAAACAAATCCCATCTAGCAATCTCTGTTCCATTCCTTGCAAAAATGGTGTCTGCTCAGCCTGCTGACCTATCATTTCATAGCCAAACACGATCACATGCCTGTCTCAGTCAGCTGCACAGTTCTCTTTGCAGGTCAGTGCTCCTTGAGCAAGAAGAGATGAGTAGAGGCCCAGAGCTGCCAATGGAAAAGGAACAGTGGTGCTGGAGCCAAGCAGATGGGGACATCCTACATCAATTGTACTAGGGATTTAGGGAGGTGGTCCTGTAATAATTGTCTTGGGGGAAATTGGGGGACAGGCGGAGAGTAGGAGGAACTACAGAAATTGTACTGCTGACCATTATTTGACATGAAGGGGCATGAACTGAATTGGGGGCAGCTGAGCCAGGACCACCATTTCTTCCCCAAATCCCCTCCCCCGAGGACCCACAAGAAACCCATGTTGGGGTCCTCGCTCCACTTTGGCAAAGGACTAAACAGTCTGGGTAGGGTGTCTCCCTCAGTCTTCTGCTGCTCACCACCAGCAAATTACAGAACTGAGAAACCTTAATAGATTTTAATGAAAGACAAACTTTATGATCTATTTCTTATGGTGTGATGTTGCAAAATTTAGGAGTTCTACATTTTGTCATGTCGTGTGTCAATGGTTTGTATCTCACATTCTCACTTTTCAAGGTTGAGAAGTATGCATACATAGCCTCTAAAATAATCTTTCATTGTCTGGAGTTGTTTGAATTTGTTTAGAAAAATCTTGCAGGTTATTGTATATTTATAAGAATATGTTTTAATCCAAATAATTAAAAAGTTACTATTAAATATCCATTGATAAGAAAAACATACATAGGGCTTTGTGGTCATGCATATTAATACAGATCTTACAATGGCCCCAACAGCACTGGGATCACAAACACTGCAAAGGAGTAAAGATGAAGGAGATTAAGGTGAAGGGATGCAGGAGCAAGGGAACAACATGGTTGGACAAACAAGAATGTCAAGTCCTCCCTCAACAGCCCCCTTATACAGCCCTCTACCCCACAATACTGCAAAAGCACCAGTTAAGTAACTCAGCTAAGTAATAGCCTTTTCACAGGCTTTTATGAAAGTTTTAGAAAGCTTGCATTACAACCCGTAATGTTTTCCTATTTAATTATGTTTTAAAGTACAGTGGAATATATCTTGAGGATTAACATCCAGGATTAAGAGATATAATATAGATTTAGGCCATTTGGATATTCAGATTTCAGGAAACATTCCCCAACAGGTCCTATTAAACCATTAGAGAACTTCTTTTTCTAATGCAAGTGCTAACTCCAGCAAGCATGAAGCATCTCCCTTAGATTCTGGCAGATTAAAATATAACCTTTATATGTTTATGCAAACTCTTATTTAAACCTCACTTGTCTTTCTATATTCATCCCATTTGATTATTGTCAATGCTGATGAAGGAAAATACTGTTTAGATACAAATCCCTATTTAGTCATTGCTAACAACCAGAAAGGTAAAACAGAATAGCTATCTGACCAAGTTATTGGGTTTTGGAAAAATGTTTGTTTCCCCTGAAATGCCTGGGGAACAGTCAGCATATTTTGTGTTCTGAGGCCTTGGACATGTCAGATAGACAGATTAACACTGGTCCTGAAGCCTGTGCTCATATTCTCGTCTGACTTTCCCCCCACGTTTAGGGAAGACTTTTAGGGCAAAACTTAAAAAAAACAAAAAACAAAAACAAAACCAAAAAAAACCCACACACACACACACACACAAATGAATTGTGGGTAGCAGAATGAATGAATGGGTGATTTGATTTGCGTTCCTGCCCCAGCTATCTCCCAGATGCGTTGGGGTAGCCCATTTTTAAGTAAGTGGAGATTTCTAAAAACGTGGGCACTAACCGTGTTGTGCCTCGCTTTCCCTAGCTGTACAATGGGACCGTAACACTTCCTTTCTTCACCAGTGTGCCATAAAGGTTAGTTAATGTGTGATGGGCTTTGAAAATGTAAGGAGTGCTAAGCGTTAGCTTCTCCCCTTCTGCCCGTAATTGAATAACTGTTCTGAAGCACGTGGTAAGGAAACTCCTCGGGGCTAAAAGGCAGATGAAGCCTGTGGTGGCTGTGCGGATGGGTGGGCGGCAGGGCATGAGGGGCTGTGGGAGAGAGGAGTGTGGGGTGAGGAAAGGCAGGGCACAGGAAATTTGGAAGGCTGGTTGGACAGATTATTGCTTCCTTGGACAGCAACAGTTCCTGTGAAGTCCTGCTGATACACTCACCTAAACCATGGCAGCTCTCCACCAAAACACCGCAGCGACGCGGAACCCAGAGCAGCGAAGCAAAGTCCCGTGTCAGCTTCGCCTCCAGGTGCGCAGCACCTGCCCTGAACTGGGGGCTGAGGCAGGGAAGCCTCTTGCCCCCCCGCAGGCCTGCCTGGCGCTACATACAGACTTATGTGTCTCTGCCGGGGATGGGCAGAGATTTCACCCCCACCACCTTCTCCCCCTCCAGCGCCACCCCAGAAATCGCTGCCTGGCGCTGTCCAGGGCGGTGCAGTCCCGGTCGCCCGTGGCAGGGCACGGGCTGAAATTCCAACCCCGTCCCCTCCCGGTGCAGCCCCTCCCCTGGGACCTGGGGGGCGAGCGGGGGATCCAATTACACCGCCCCTCGCCGGTGGGGGGGGGGGTGTCACCACTGCAGCTCCCTTCTGCTCCTCTCAGGGCTGGGCGGGGCCTCTAATTGCAGCCCTCCCCCAGCTGCTTGGGGCGGTGGGTTGATTGCAGGGCTCCCCCCAGCTCAGGAGCCGGGCGGCGGCCGCGGTGTCCCACCTGCCCTAGGCTGCGGGGCGCTGGTGATGAGCCGCCGGCCGGGAGAGGCAGAAGGAGCCGCTGGGGAGTTTGTTTGCTGTCGGCCCCCAGCTCCCTGATGCTCTGAGCCCAGCCCCCTTCCTCCCCCCCCCCCAGCCCCGCGCTGGATGCTCCGCTCACTCCTCGCTGCCCTGCCACGCTCTCCGGCCGCCTTCTCCCACTCCGCGAGCCATGGAGCCGGCCGCAGCCGGGGGCGACCCGGCCAGCCCCCCGCACCCCACCATCGTGCAGCCCCCCGGGGCCACCCCGCCGTACCCCTCTCTGGAGCAGCAGGAGGAGCAGCTGCGGATCGGGGAAAGCGGACAGTTCAGCGAAGGGCTGGAAGACAGAGGTGAGCCCGGTCCCTACGCCCTGTGCCTCCTCTCCCCATCCCCACAGCCTCCCTAACCTCCCCCAACTCTCACCCCTTTAAATCCCACCCGGCTCCCCTCTTCTAAATCGCCCTTCACCGGCAGCCCCACAACCATTTCTCCCGTCCGAAATCCCCCTCTGCAGCCTTCCTCAAATCCAACTTTCTTCTGCCGGCCCCTCTGCTGTGTCCATCGCCCCCTTTTCAGTCCCTGCTCCGGCTCCCCGCTATTTCCCCCCTAACGTTGCCCCCTCTCTGCAGCCCCTCTAGCATTTGTTCCTTCACCATCCTCCTTCTGTAGCCGCCTAGCGTTCACTCGGACACCCCATTATTATAATTGCTCCTCCAGCACCCACCCGGAATCGCTCATCACACGTACCAAGTCATTTAAGGTCCTCAATAATCCCCGCCCCCCAACACACCTGCAACTCTTTTGCCTTCATAACCCCTGTAGCCCTTGTAGCACAGACCCTGTATGCCCTGCACCTGTCTCCTACTTATCAAATACAACTCGCTTAATAGCTGCAGTCTCCTCGTCTCTCCAATAACTCCCCCCAAATCCTGCCCTCAGAAGCTTCCTTAGTTCCATCCTGTACACACTGCTGTGTCTATGCCTATGCCCAGGCCGTCATAGCTTCAAAACAGCCCTTCTTTGCCAAATGAGGCAGACAGCCTAGGTAGTTCATGGAGATGCTCAGGTATACAGCCAGTCTAACTGCTTTCTATCAGAGTGGAATGGGAAAAGATGGGAGAAACCCCAAGGATACAAACAGGGATAGGGGTGGGCAGTCAAAGATAAGGTGTTCCAGAGGCTGCAGACTAGATGAATGGGAGAGGAGGGGAACCAATGAAGGAGCTCGGAGGAGAAACCATCACTACTGGGGTGTCTGCTAACCTACTGTTTGCTGATGGGGAAACAGTAGAAAGGCTACTGTTTGCTCTTGGAGCAGCAGCTGTCAAGAGGCCATCAGTGATTCAGGGGAGCCTCTCCACCAAAGGGCTTTGGTTTGTGGAGCTGTTTGGCTCTGTGGGCCATGAGGCAGTGCTTAAATCTATAGTGCTCCTAAACATCTAAATCCCATTGCCAACATAAGCTGTTCAAAAACCATCAGTTGGCTTTCTCCCCTCAAATGCACAAATGCAGTCCTCCTTCTTCTCTGCATGCCACTTATCCTTGCTGATTCCCAGGTTGTGAGAAGCTTCCATTTTATTTCTCTGCTCTCCTCCTTCATTACTGTCCTGTCTCCCTTCATGCCCCAACTAGTGCTCCATTTACATTCACTCCCTATGCTCCCAGTCTATTGCCCCCCACCTTTCCCCTATGTCTTCCTCTCTTTTACTGTCCTATTCTACTATCTGCACCCCATATTTCCCTGCATCTCCTCCGTCTTCCTCCAGCTCCCCATATTCCATTTTTTCTTTAGTTCCTTTGCAGATGGCTAATTGCAGAGTATAAGAGCATATTCTTTTTTCTTGAGGTTCATTCATATATTGGGGAAAATATGGGAATCGGTGCCTATCTTTATCAGGGGCTGCCTTGCTTTCATGGTCAAAGGTTAATCCATGACTGGAAGTCCTATTTGCTACAATAGTACAAATATATAATAACTACTACTGCTAGAATGGTAGACATCTTGACAGAGGGCAGCTTGTAGCTTCTGTTCCACTGGAAGTCATGGGAAATGTCAGCCATTTTGACTAAGGTCAAAATTCAAAAGTGTGGCTGGAATTTGGAGATCTAGAGAAACTTAAAATCTGCAACCTCCACCTTCTGACATGACGTTTGTGATAAAGTGGTCAGAGCTGGCACCTTTTAAAATCAAGGGAGATTTTGAGAAGAGACATCACAGCTAAACTGGTCAGTAGTAGGGTTAAAAGGGAAATTGGCCAGTAGGCTGACTCACTGTCTCTTCTTTTCCTCACCATCACACCTCAGGACCATTTGCCAGTTACTCCTCAGGCCCAGGCAATAACCCTCCATCCCCAGATGGTTCTCAGTAATTCTAGGAAAATTTTCAGTATGATTTTTGCAGTTTGTTTATAATATTGCTGAAAGCTTGTGTTTTAGACTACACTTTTTATAGTGGCTCTTTCCAATCAATCATCAACATAGACAGAGTCCTATAGGTATGAATCTCTCATGTAGTTGGCTTCAATAATTTTTCAAGTACTTCTCAGGATCCCTTTGCGTGTTGTTAAGTCAAAAGAGGTCACTGAAGTATTTGGAGGGTGGGGAATAGTTCTTTAAGGGCTTTCCTTAGGCAACAAATCTTTCCATAGACTCCAACGGGCTTTGGATCAAGCCCTTGATACAACATTGCCAAATACAATAGATTTGTTTTTTCAGTTAAAAACCCCAACAACATAGAAATTCAACTGTGACGTTTTAAAATGCTATTTTAGTCAAATTAAAAAAAAATAAAAACCTCAAGCTTCTGTTAAATCAGCATGTGGTATCGCTTCAAAAACATGTTGTGTTTTGGAATTATTATTTAATGTAATAAACCATATTATTTTTTGTACTGTAGGTATATTCAGGGAGTTAAACATAATATAAAATGTACCAAATTTAGTGCATTTAACAAATGCATCCTCTTTACATGTGGGAATTTTAGATGTTAAATCAAGTTATTGTTTGCAGCAAAATTATTCAGCGCCGCAGTTTCAGGGTGGAGAAATCTTTTTCCATAGATGCAAGCTTGTAGCAATGCAGGTCATATTTAAAGATAGTCTAACATGCGCTATGGCCAGTTAAAATTAAACATTGTTTTGTAACATGCAGTGAAAAGATCCAAAGCTCCTCTTCATGAATTCGTTTACTATATGTAAATTAATAAGTTATTTTTTTTTTGTAAAAGGATGTTCATGCTATGTGTTTGGTAGCAGCGTGAAAGTGTGTGTGTGTTTGTATTCAATCCCTTAGGACTCATTAAAATGAGATGGTGCTTCTTGTGGGGAAAAATATAAATAAATAAAAGTAGGTGAATTATTTTAGGAAGGAGGAAAAAAAGTTACATCCTGCTAACCAGGAATATGACAACCATTTTTAACAAACACATTACAGTGTAGCTCTCATAGCAGGGGTGCTTTGATTTTTATGAAATTAAGAAGCTGAATCTTATGCAGTGGGGAGCTCTCTTGGCACTTGAATTACAATTAGCGATAAAAGGGGCTAGCTGTGAACATTTATTTCCTTTTATTTAGCTAAGATTCTGTATGATTCATAAACATCTATTGTATGCCTTGGTCTTCATGGCTGCAGCTGTCTGTTACCTGGAATTGGATGATGTATTTAAAGAAAGAAACAAGCAGGAATAGATGTATCATTCTGTTTTATGTTTGTTTCGGCTTCGAGCCAGAAATCAAAACCAAACCAAAAAACAAGGAGAGATGTTCTCTGTGATTATACAATTAAAACAATGAAATCTTACCTTTTTTTTTTAGACCTGTTCTTAGGTGTTAGCCCTACAAAAGCTACCATTTAAATTGTGCACCTTTGTTGATAGTGGCAGCAGAGAGTGCTGAATAGATATGGAGGAGGAATTACCCTCTGAACCACTTGTAATGGTCCTATGAACACTAAGTGGGAAGCTTGCATTGTTGCTACCCATTCCAGACCTCTCTGTGAGTATGTAGAGGAATCAAAGCCTTGAGGACTACTAGTCTGGTAATTTGAAAAGCATTAAATGTGTGTTGAAAATAAATGCAATTTAAATTAAAAAACATAAGAAATAGGATCTGTATTCTAGCACCAAATTCTTCTCTTACCTGATAGTGTTCAGCTTTTCTTGAAAATAGAGTTGCATGCCCTCAAGAATTTAATAATTATGTGTGAGAACACAGTACAAAGATTAAGTAATTCTTACAACACCCTTGTGAGGTATCCTAGGCAAATAGTATTCCTGTTTACCAATGGGGAAACTGAGGGAGTGAGGTTAAATGATTTTCCCAAGTGCACACAGTGAGTTAGTGATAGAACTAGGATTAGAACTATGAGTACCTAATGCCCAGCTCTGTTCTCAAACCATTTATGCTGCCACTCATCTATAATACAGTAGCTTTACAAATTCAGAGCCATACAGTAGCTTCCCTTTTCAAACACCATGTGTTTTTTGAAAAAGTGAGAGACATCTTGGAAGAAACATTGGAGAAGACTGGCTGGCTTTTATATTTGCTAAATGAAATATTGTGGGTTAAATAGATTTGGATCAGATTTTACAGTTTCTGGTAAAAGGGAATATATTTATGATATTCATTTATTTATTTTTTAATTAGGGGGTAAAAGAAAACAGGAGAGAATGTTTTAAAGCAGGGGTGAGAGGGAGCAGAAGACTACCACTATTTTTCTAATATTTAAATTGAGTTATTAGGTAGGAGTTGACAAGAAGAGTTCCACAGTTGGAAAGCATGGTGAAAGACAAAATCGTTATAGAAATTGGTTACGGCCTAGGCCTCAATCATGCACTCACTAAACAAAATGAGACTTTAGCACTGATTTTAGTAAGAGCAGGACCAGGTCCTAAATTTCTGTCTGATGGCCCTTTATGGGAAAATTGGAGAGCATCTAAAGAAGAGCAATAAAAATGATTAAAGGTCTAGAAAACATGACTTAAGAGGGAAGATTGAAAGAAGTGGTTTGCTTAGTTTGGAAAAGAGAAGACTGAGAGCGGACATGATAGCAGCTTTCAAGTACCTAAAAGGGTGTTACAAAGAGGAGGGAGAAAAATGTTTCTCTTTAACCTCTGACGATAGGACAAGAAGCAATAGGCTTAAATTGCAGCAAGGGAGGCTTAGTTTGGACATTAGGAAAAAACTTCCTAACTCTCAGGGTGATTAAACACTGGAATAAATTGCCTAGGGAGATTGTGGAATCTCCATCATCGGAGCTATTTAAGAGCAGGTTAGACAGACATCTCTCAGGGATGATCTAGATGGTGCTTGGCCCTGCCATGAGGGCAGGGGACTGGACTTGATGACCTCTCAATGTCCATTCCTGTTCTAGTGTTTTATGATTCTGTGGGGATTGTATGTCCTTGCAGGAAGATATATGTTATGCTCTAATAGAGATATAAGGTGGGTAAAGAAGTATCTTTTATTGGACCAATTTCTGTCTGAGACAGGCCAGTTTTAGGTACCAAGAACTTTTCTTCAGGTCTAATAGGTCTTTTTCATCTTTAAGTGGTGTGATGCCAAAATACATCTGCTCCTGCTTTGATACTCCAGTCAATTGCTATGTTTTTAATAGATTGGCAAGTTACCTTCTCAGGTGTGTGAGTCTGGTGAACTTGACACTCAAAACAAGTTTTTCCCTATGTTCTTATAGCTCTCTTCTGGAACTAACTGGCCAAACCTTGAACCAGTGAAGTCAATTAAAGTTTTATCATTTACCTAAATAGGTGCAGGTTCAAGTCCTTCAAGTGTACCTGAACCAGTAAGCAGTGTCTACATGGGGATAAAAAAAATCGGTGGCTGCCGCAGGCTAGCTGGCTCACTTCTGCTGCTGAAAAATTTCTGTGTAGACACTAGGGCAGGAGCTAGCCTGCTAGAATTCTATAAGGGCGGAGGCAGGGTCCCAGTGTTCATGCTAACCTGATGGTCTACAGAAGAATTATTAATCCTGCTCCTTGAGCTCCAGGAGCTGACCCTGGCCAGCTGTGGCCATGCTGGTGGGGCTTTTATTCACATGGAAACATTAAAGCCAAAACTTGTTCTCCTTGCTCTCTGAAGCATTCCTATTAGCTTTGTTTGTATGAAGTCAGTGAGGTGAGTAGAATTTGGATCATAATGTGCCATATATAGCTTTATCTATATTATCTATTAGGTACTGAATTGACACAGATATGTTTTTTTAAAAGGAGTAATGTAATTTTCATGCCTCTTTGTGTATTGCCTTTATCAGGTTTACTAGAAAGCAGTACAAGGCTAAAACCTCATGAAGCTCAGAGCTACAGAAAGAAGGCGTTGTGGGTTTCATGGGTCTCCATCGTTGTCACGCTGGCTCTTGCAGTGGCTGCATTCAGTGAGTACTGGAAATATTTTAAACTCTTTAAGCCATTTTCTTGGCTACCAGAATGTCTCAGAATTCTACAGGATGCTTTGTGCTTTTATATTTGAATTATTGGTGCAGTGATTCCTTTGTAGACCACTTGGGTCTGCGTGATGCTTATAAATTAGTAAAACAGCTTTTTCTTTTCCTCTCTTTTTTCTTTAGAGGAGAGGGCTGTTGAAGGTCAGAACAAGAAATAGGATATTTTGATTCCTGTTAGCATTTGTGCATGTGGAAACCTGTTCATTTTTCAGACTAGTATTAAAAAATCATTATACAGTGGATTGCTTTTAACCAAGGAGGTCAGACATGAGAAGTCTAGACCTACCTAAGGCTTATATTTGGCATGCTCTGAAGACAGAAGAGGAAATGTGGTGGGGAAATGTATAATTTCTTGTAGGCTGACAAATACCCTAACACAAAGCTAATTTTGGGGAGTGAATTCCCAATCTGTTTAATAAGACTATTTTCCTTCAGGCAAATTTAATGACTTCTATCTGGTAATCATTTTCATATGGAGGAAAAAAAATTCAACATTCTGATCATGTGAAAAACTGGGTTATAGGTTTCTTTTATTTTTTAATTTTGTGATGAGTGAAAGTCTTTATTTAAATGCCCTAAGCAGCACTTGTTTTCTGGTTTTTAAAATAACACATTTACTATCAGATTCTTTTCCTAATAACACAATGTTCTTTATTTAATTTGATGGATAAACAGGACACATCCTGGGACCTAAATTTTTCAGTGAATGAAAAATAAGTTTGTTTTTAGAGCCCATAGTGTTTACTGCTCATTAAAAAGGAAAAGCTCCAAATGCTTCTAGCTAGGAGACAAGAGGCTTCTGAGATCCTCAGAATGTCATCCTTCATTTTGGAAAAGACAGAGTTCTATTTTCTGGGAGCAGCAGCAGCATGTGTTTTATTATTCCAATCTGCAATGTTGGATCTGCTGCTGGGAGCTGGTGTCAACTCCCAAGAGGGATTATTAGAATCTGACCAAATGGTCCCTGAAAAACTCAGCATATATTACTTGAAGCTATATATATGAAAAACAAGCACAACAGTTTGACTTAAAAAAAGGAACATTTAAAAGCAGCATCTAATGCATTATAGAACATAGGCATTTGTAAGAAAGTAGGACAGCTGAGTTTACATTTTGTTCTCCTTCATGAAAATTTAGTAATGTCTTTTTCAGACTGGCACTGTAAGAAGATTATTATTGTCTGTTTCAAAGAGTTTTGTTAGGATAGTTTTATAAAGACCATAGACCAGGCGTGATCTATATAAATGAATGGTAGTCAGTTAGAAATAGGAATTATAGTTATTTTGATTTATTTGTAGTATAGCTAATGGAATTATTTGAGTCATTTTTTCAGAGATTAAATTTTAATTTTTAGGTAATACTGAAATTTCGTCCTACTGAAAACAGCGTTTATTTATCAAAATTTCAAGATATTCATAAGTACAAAATGAGTTGACTATAACTATCCATTTTCTGTGAAATACTATGACTTTTAGTCTGAATAATTAGATTATATGAAAATCCTACCTAGTGGTGGTTGGTTGTTCTTTGTATTATGGTGGAATAGAAGGTGAAAACTATGTGTGGCTATGATGGTGGGGACACTGTAGAAGACAAACAAGATGCCAGAGAAAATAATGCAAATACAACTAAGGTCTATGAGATGTAGGACAATGGTTTGGGATGATGATTATGGTATCACCTAGGAACTCCAAATAAGTGTCAGGGCCTCATTATGCTACTGTATGGGCAAGTGATAAAGCAGATATAACTTACAATTGATGAGCCAATTCTTTAGCTGGTATAAATAAGCATAGATCCACTGAGCTACGCCTCTTTATACCAGCTAAGGAACAACTTTAGTTGTCAGGACACATCGGTTGGATGAAAACCAGTACAGGTAGGGAGATGAGGTAATGACCTAGATGGTAAACTTTGTTTTAGTTTTATTATGAATTCTCATCTAATCACCTGTTTATAGGTTGAATTTTCTAGTCATGCACCCTCGAGACCTGACCAGTGCTGATCCAGAGCATATATTGGACCACAAGAGGTCAATATTAACTAGCACCTTGGTGTCCAACCAATTCTGAAGCAGTAACTACTATAGCGATCTAGCCACACTCAACCAACCAAATAGCCACATGTAGTTAGTGGCTAGCATGTTGGGTACCATGGGTCTAGCAGTATTACTAACTCTTCCACTGCTTACTATGATGTTAGAAGATATTTAGGGATAAACTAGTGTTAATAACAGCACAGAACACTGAGAGACAGGACTGGTGGTTATAAACAAACTTTAAGGGACTGTGGGAAACTTAGCTGGATGTCCACTTTTCATGGATGTTGCCAACTAAAATCATGCCGGACCACAGCTATTGCCAGATCAGAGAGTGCCAGATTAGAGAGTTTCAGCCTGTAGTCATCTCCTTTGTTTACTTTGGAAAATATTTAATGATGCATCAACTAGGCCCTGATCCTGCAAATTACGACCTGTTTCACGTCTCTGTGTGCAAAGCAGATGAGTAAATGTTTGCAGGACTGGGGCATCTTAGAGAGTAAACTTTTTGGAGCATTCATTTCACATAGTCACTGAGCAATTGTCTCTGGGCATGTACATGTCAGGACTGGAAATGGGCAACAGGATGTATCACTTGATGATTACTTAGTCTCTTCATTCCCTCTGGGGCACCTGGCATTTGCCTCTGTTGGAAGATAGGATATTGGACTAAATAGTCTGACCAGTGTGGTTTTTTTAATGCTCTTACATAGAAGAGATTTTTTTTTAAAGTCAGTACAAGAAGCTATGGTAAATATTCAGCACACACGTGATCTCAGGAAAATACTTAAAATGGTAATGGCCCAATTTGTATGGACTATACCAAATGAATACGTCATTCAACTTCATAGTGAAGTTGGCTACCCCACAATGAGTGAACAATGGATCACTTTTTCTGTAATGCATTGTTAATTAAGGATCACCTTCTTGCCCTTCATTTGAATTTATTGGGATTATTGACATGTATAGGGAAAGCAGAATTTATGCCCACCTATTATTAATACAATTATTAATATAACTCAGTCTTAACAGGGTAGTTATTGTATTTATGATCAATAACAGTTAAGAATAATTGACATGCATAATTATTCATCTATTTTAAGTGTTTGGAATACATCTAAGTGCCAGATTTGTTAAGAATTAAAAGCAGATGCAGCATAAACCTCAATATTAAATCTCTTTACATATTTAAGTGATCTATTGTCATATAATTAACTTGTAACAAATATATTACTAGAGCTTTTTATATACCTACTATTAAGTGCATTTTGTCCTTTGTCATTTGTTCCGTGAGTGATTGGTCCATACGGTAATTTAGAATTTTTTAATTCTGATTGCAGTGTCACAGTTGACCATCTCATTAAAGTCTCCCGTGTTATATCATTCATTATCTGCTCTTTTTCTTTTATGTATTTTTTTTCCAGTTGTCAATTTGTTCCTTTATCCAATATTCCTGAATTAGGAGGCATGGCAGGTGATTAAAAGGTTGCTGTCTGTCAGTTTAGGCCATCTGACTCAGACAATCCTTAGAAACACCTGCTATTTCTTCCTGCCTATTCTATCACGACTCATTACAACTATTTTTACTATTTATTTGTAAAGGCAAAGTGTTGTCTATACAGATCTGATCTTCAGTTTGAGTGAGGAATAATCTTTCCGCTGTATGTTACTTTGGTGAGAACCTGCTTTGCTAGATGTTTGATAGTTGTCAGACTTCATTGCCTGCCTTCCTACTGCTGCCTTCCAATTTGTCATTAGGTTCTCCCTGTACGTGTCTCTCTCTTCCTTCTTTCAGTCTTCATAATATTTTTCCCCTCAGGGAGGCCTGTACTTTCTTACTGCACCGCTGCTATAGCACATTACAGAACCTTGTGTGGGGAGTAGTGGTGAGACTGCATGAAACCTGCATCTGTAAAATAGAGACATTGTAAGGGTAATCAAAATTATGGGAGGTGTGTGTTTGGAGAGAGGGTGGTGGAAGTTGAGGCTTGTTCCCTTCTCACTCAGCATTGTTTGCAACTGAAATAATTCCCAATTTTTGTTTTACAATCTCTATCTTTTGATGCTGCAATGCAGTCACTGTCCTTGCATCCCAGATTTCCTAGAACTGCATTCAGAACTAATTTTGCATCTCCTTAACCAGCTGGAATGGTCACTGAGAGACATTCCCATCTAATGGGATAAACTTGCTGTTCCTGCAGAATTTGCACAAGTTTTAATATAGTAGTATTCTTAAAGGAGGTTGATCAATCTCTGGAGTGTTGATCTCCTGGTAAGTGTAAACAAGGCCCTACACTGTTGAAAAATAAGAATGGCAATAGAAGCTGTTTTTTCTTCAGCTCAAAGAGTAGTTCAATTGCTGTAAGATGCAAAAACATTCTAATCTTGAAGACTGTTCAGCTACTTCAGAATGTGGATTCCTGCCTCTGAGGAGGCTATAGTATTCCAGTTGGCTTCTGGGTGCCGTTGAAATAGTTGGTTCTAAGAGTAGAGCTATAAATGATTTTTTGAGTGCCTTTAAGGTGCAAATCTACAAAGCCCTTAATTGTTTGGAGGCCAGACTATATCAAGACTATTTATTCTTGTTGTGGCACTTGTATTTTTTGGGGGGATCTGCTTGCTTCCACTGAAGACCAACAATGTCAGATGAATATGTTCACTCTGCCTTTCTCCTTATTTTAATTGAGATAAGAGTGGGCTTTTTTTTTTTTTTTTTTTTTTTTTTTGTCAAGAGTTGGTTTTAATTTTTGTAATCTATTATCTGAAATGATCCTGGGCACAATACAAGTAAATAAGTAAAATGAGGTTAATTTTTCCCAAATATTTATAGAATCTCTATTTAAAAAAATATTTGATCCATAACTGTTTCTTGCCTTTTAAATAACAGGAAAATTGCATTGCATTAACATCATGTTTATTACTTACTGCTGAGTTTTGACTGCACAAACAACATGGAAGTCCAAGTTATTTCATAACAGCAACTGCAACTTGGCCATCTTGGGTCAATTTCATTCTTGATGTTAATATTATTCACTATGGTAATTGTCCCATTGTAGAAGCACATTAAGCCATCTTGAATGTAGGGACAGGAAATACTATGTGTGTAATGGAAAATGCTAGCTTTTCCCCTTTTTACTTCTGTGATATTAAAATATCACTAATAGTACACAATATAGATTTTTGCAGTAATAGTGCACAGTATAGACTTTTGCAGTAATAGGTTTAATTCCTCCCAAGCAGCTCAAGAGCTCTTAGAATATCATCAAAGCCAGAAAACAAAACTCTCATTTTAGGAGGCGTGCATTTGTCTAATCTAGTCTTGTGATTCAAAGAATGTAAAGACTGTTAATTTGTCTTCCTGATTAGATTAGCTAAGACTGTTATAATAAACAGAGCAGAAATATTAATACATAAATGTAATGCATGGTCAAAATTCTGAAATTGAAGTTCCGTTGCAGACAAGGATTGAATAAGGATTTAGGGATTTGATGTTGTAGACACAGCTATAAAATAAAGTATATCTGATAATACATCCTCTGAGGTCCTTCTCCGGTAATCAATCAATCCAGTTTGTGAAATGTGCTATTATTCTGAGAAGTCAAATTCTATTTATGAAGTTCTTTTCATATATGACCCTCGCAGAGGTAAGTCTTTAATTTGCAGGATTATTATTGGACTAGGGTGTTGATATTATCGGATTTAATAGATTAGTTGCAGTAAGTAAGCATGAAAGAGACTAACATGCACATGCTACTACAGGCAGTCCCCGAGTTACACGGATCCGACTTATGTCGGATCCGCACTTACGAACGGGGCTTTTCTTTCCCCGGAGGATGCAGGCGGCAGGACTGCCCATATGCGCCGAGGTCCCGCCGCCCTCGTCCTCCGGGGCGAGAAAAGCTGCTCTGCGTCTCTCTGGTCTGCTGCGGGGAGGGGGGGGCAGCAGACCAGGGAGATGCGGAGCAAAGCCACGGAGGACCCGGGCGGGACCACGGCACGTCTGGGCGCTCCCGCCGCCCGGGTCCTCCGCGGCTTTGCTCTGCGTCTCCCTGGTCTGCAGCCCAGGAAGACGTGGAGGACCCGGGCGGGACCACGGCGCATCTCTGTCCAGCCGCCCGCATCTCCATGGTCTGCTGGGGGGGGGGGGGGGGGCGTGCAGCTAGTGCGCCCCCCCCCCCCCCCCAGCAGAGCAGGCTTTTCTCGGGACGTCTGTGGTAGAGCAGCTGGGGCGCTGCCGATTGGTCCCGCAGTGCCGCTCCTCGGTGCTACTGGACCAACCCGGCAGCACCCCAGCTGCTCTGCCCCAGGAGTCCTGATTCAGCCGCTGCTGATCAGTTTCAGCAGCGGCTGAATCAGGATGCCTGGAGTGGCGTTACTGGACCAACCCAGCAGCACCCCAGCTGCTCTACCCCAGGCGTCCCCAAGTCAGCCGCTGCTGAAACTGACCAGCGGCTGACTACAGGAAGCCCGAGGCAGAGTTGCTCTGCCCCGGGCTTCCTGGAATCAGCCACTGATCAGTTTCAGCAGCAGCTGACTTGGGGACATCTGGGGTGCTGCCGGGTTGGTCCCTGCAGCGCTGAGGTGCGGCGCTGCGGAGACCTACCCGGCAGCGCCCCGGCTGCTCTGTCCCAGGCAGAAACTCTGCCTCGTGCTTCCTGTAGTCAGCCACTGGTCAGTTTCAGCAGCGGCTGAATCTGGACGCCAGTTCTGACTTAAGTACAAATTCGACTTAAGTACAAACCTACAGTCCCTATCTTGTATATAACCCGGGCCTGCCTGTACATCAAACCCATTCTGAGTTTCTACATTAAATAGTGAAAAAGGCATATACAATATGAACTTTCACATTTAGATTTGAGAGAGGTCCGAACTAACTCAAATTTTGGGATAGTTCAGTGCTGAGTTGAACTTCACATCAGTCCAGCCTTTGTCTCTCTAATGATTTGTTCCAAAGCTTCAGACGCCAATGCCTGCGAACTCTGGGAGGTCTGGATTCAAATCCAAACTGTGGGTCAGAATGATTGGAAAGCAAGTGATAAATTTCATTTCTGACTAATGACAGGAAATGTGCACCTGATTCTCTCATGTTATATTTATTCCATTGTAACTGAACTGAGTAAAATGGAGTTACTCCTAATTTAGTGTTGTAAATGAAAGAATCAGGCTCTAAGTATTCACACTGATGCATTGATGTCACTTTTCACTATTTACCATTTAAAGGCAAACTACACGACAATTGATTTAGTAGATTTTTTATTAAGGGAATTTTATTAAGGGATTTTTTATTAAAAGGGAATTCATGTCCCTTTTCCAGTTATACGCTTTTAGTTGACACGTCAAAAAGAGACATTTTAAAACATTGAACCTGGTGAGAGTTGTGTTTTTCTTTGTTTGCATAGTGCCATCTACATTGTAGGCAGCAACAATGGAAATTAATTGTAACAATAAAAATAAATGTAGGTTAACATTTTCTAAAAGTGACTAGTGATTGTTGATGCCTCAGTTTTTGGGCGCCCAACAGAAGAGTCTTTTAAAGGAGACTTATTTTCAGAGATGGGTACTCATCACTTTCTGAAAAGCAGGCCCTTTTGGATGTCTCAGCATGGGCACCATTCATTAGTGACTGTTGAATATCTTGGCCTTCATATTTTCTTTCCCAGATTCTGTACCAAAATCACTCGGTCTTTCCTGTTTTTTAAGGGCTAGGATTTTCAGTGGCAGTGAGCCATCTGACATGTACTGACATTAATATGCACGATTCCTGCTCCACCCCATCCCCAACAATGTAAAAATTAAAAGGAGAACAGAAATCCCACATGAGTGTGTAAGCATCTGATTTGAAATATTGCAAGGGATGTTTAATTACAGCTATGATAAAACAGCTGGCACAGGGTTATAGTCTCACAAAAGTGTCAATGAAATAGCTAAGTTAAACTCCATGGGCCAAATTCTGCTGCCGATAATACCTGTGCTACCCTGCTGGCCTCAGTGTGGTTGCAGTGGTGTAATTGTGAACGTAATTTGGCCCACAGCATATTTATATAAAGGGTTTAGAAGACAAACTGATTACATGTTCAGCACCTTACAATATAATGAGGCTTTGTTTAATTACAGCAAAATATGGTTTCCCTTATGTAAAAATAAAATGAAAGGCCAGTAAAAGCCCTGCTGCCTTTATGCATACAAAACTTGATATGACTTTAGTGGAAGAAGAAAAATGTATACAATTGCAGGTTCAGCAATAATAGGAGCTAAATAGAAATATGAGAAATTATTAATTTTATTATTAATAGAAATTCTGTTTGTGTAACACACCAGACAACCTTCTTGAAGTTGATTCAGTATTGGGTTATTCAGTAATCTAGTCTGTGAAATCTAAAAAAGCCACATCTCAATGCGTGTGATTTTATGTTCTTAAAATGAAAACACAAATTTAAGTTTCAAGTTTATGGTTGTGGCAAGAACTTATTAAAATAAATACATTTCACATTCAAATGCCAGCCTTGAAAGCATAAGGTACCCTTGTCTTTATAGAGAAAATGGGACGTCAGTCACGCTTTGAACCATATTCTGCAATATATTACAACCAGCAGTGAATGGAACTTAAATTTTTTACTAGTACAGGCAGTCCCCGGGTTACATGGATCCGACTTACATCGGATCCCTACTTACAAATGGGGCAACCCCACACTAGCTGCTTCCCCCCCAGCAGACCAGGGAGACGCGAAGCTAGCGCCCTCCCCCAGCAGACCAGGGAGACGCGGAGCGGCTTTTCTCAGCAGTTTCGACTTACATACAAATTCAACTTAAGAAAAAACCTACAGTCCCTATCTTGTACGTAACCCGGGGACTGCCTGTACTGTCCTGTCACAACCCGGGTCCCTGCCAGCTCTTTAAATAGTTCCCTGATGTTTTTCCCCCGCAGCTCAGACAGTTGCTGATTACAACCCATAAAACGCTACTGATGACAAGAATTTGTCCCAAGAGATTTTGCAGTTAGAATGGATGTCCAGTATTGAGAGAGATCTAACATCTACCTTTTCTAGTCACAACTGCAGTAGGATATCATAAGGAATGAAGCTCAGATAATTGGTCCCTGTCCATTTGAATGTTTAGGTTAAAACTGATTCTTAAAATGTATTTGGAAGCTCACAGGTAACTAGAGAAAGTCCTGGAGCATAGAATCATAGGACTGGAAGGGACTATTATTCTGGAAGCATTGTACTGAATAATATCTTTTTCCACCCCTTGTCTATCTTATCTATTTAGATAGATAGTAAGCTCTTTGGGGCAGAGATTGCCATTTATGTCTGTAAAGTGCTAGCAGACGGGGTGCTGGAACAGCTTGTATAGTGGGGTTCTGAGAGCCATTGAACTATGAACCCTGTATATGATGGACACCCCTTCAAGCTAGGGAGTACGGCAGCATCCCCCGTGCCCCTAATGCCAGCAGACTATAGTCATTTAATTAATAACATTTATTTAGGTCTCCATAGTGGAGCCTCAATGAAGAAAATGAGATCCTGTATGGGCTAAAGGGTACAACCAAACTTGTTCATGTACAGGTTTGGAGTCTTATACAGTAATGATCGAAAATTAACTAATTCAGTAATTGGGCTGATGTAAATTCTTTCATCTGTGCAATAATGTATATTTTCATATCTGTTAAACTATGCTATTGGAGAACAGAATACGCATTTTGACTAAAATTCTACATACGTATGTTTAGGAATTTTCATAAGCATTATACCCACTGCAGAGGAGATTCTTCTCCTCATTTAAAACTAGATTTACTTGGGTCCTCAACTCAAATAAGTTTTGTTTTTCCTTATTTAAATAATTGTTCTAGGGTGGGGTTGGGGTTGGGGATGAGGGATTCAGTATGCAGGCTGCCCCAGGGAGAGAGGATAATCCCAGCCCTCTTTCATCACAGCAGCTTGGGGCCAGGTGAGAAGCAGTGAACAGACAGGAGAGGAGTTCATGTCTCCCTCTTCAAGGACAGACACACACAGAAATGGACAAACTATCTGAAATATATAGTAGATAGCTATTCCTTTCTTTACCACTGCTGGTCCAATGGGGTTATAGCTGCCCTGGTCCCCATCTCTGGCCCCTTGCTGCGTCCTGTGGTCATTCTACAGAATAACTGTCCCTACTACTAGACTTCCCATTTTCTGAGAAACAATCAAATTCCAGTATCAGAGGGGTAGCCGTGTTAGTCTGAATCTGCAAAAGCGACGAGGAGTCCTGTGGCACCTTATAGACTAACTGAAGTGTAGGAGCATAAGCTTTCGTGGGCAAAGACCCACTTCGTCAGATGCATGTAGTGGAAATTTCCAGAGGCAGGAATAAATATGCAGGCCAGGATCAGGCTGGAGATGATGAGGTGATCCAATCAAGGAGGATGAGGCCCACTTCTAGCAGCTGATCTGGAGGTGTGAATTCCAAGGGAACAGAAGCTGCTTTTGTAGTTAGCAAGCCATTCACAGTCTTTGTTTAATCCAGAGTTGATTGTGTCAAACTTAAAGATGAACTGTAGCTCAGCAGTTTCTCTTTGAAGTCTGGTCCTGAAGTTTTTTTGCTGCAGGATGGCTACTTTTAGATCTGCAATTGTGTGTCCAGGAAGATTGGATGGGCAGGGGGGTCTCTGGATGCTGTCCCAACCCCAAGTGCTGACTCAGAAGTTCCCATGGGCCAGGAACTGTGGTGAATGGGAGCTGTGGGGTTGGTGCCTGCAGACAGGGCTGGTGTGTGGAACCCCCTGAGTGCCCTCCCAGGGCCATAGGAATGTGCTGGCTGCATCTAAGAGTTGCATGGGGCAAGGGCAGGCAGGGAGCCTGCCTTGGTCTTGCTGTACAATTGGAAGCCACCCAAGGTAAGTGCTGTTAGGCTGGAGTTTGCATCCTTCACTACCTCCCACACCCCAAGCCCCTGCCTGGGCCCTACGTCCCTTTCCAGAGCCTGCACCTCTCATCCCCTCCTGGAGCCCGCATCCCAAACTCTGTCCCGCACCTCAACTCTGTCTCAGCCCCAAGTCCCCTTCCACATCCTGGACTATGCACTCCCTCCTGCTCTTCAAGCTCCTGCCATAAGTTCAGCCTGGTGCATACCCCACTCATAACCCTTTCGCTGCATCCCAGAGCTTGCATCCCTTCTTGCACCCCAATTCTGTGCCTCAGATCGGTGGATGTGAATGAGGGTAGGGGAGAGCAGGGCCGGACTGAGGCATGGGTGAGCCCTGCAACTGCCCGGGGCGCCAACCGTTGGGGGGCACCTGATTGCAGCTGTAAGGGGTGCGTGGTGTCCCTTACAGCTGCCATCAGGCGCTGCGCGCCCGGTGCTGCACTTGCAGCACCAGCCAGCAGCTCCCTTCCCCCCACGGTTGTGGGGCCCTGCATGGTCCGGCATGCGCGCCAGCAGCAGTGGCCAGGCTGGGCAGTGCATGCGCTGTGCACCCTGGTGGTGGGCCCGTGCACACTGGGGGGGGAGGGGTGCCGCGCATGCGCCCGGGTCTGGAGTGCCAAAAGGGCTTGGGCCCGCCCTGGGTAAGAGGGGAGATGGAGTGAGTAGGGTGGGGCTTTAGGGAAGGGGTGAGGCAGGGGTATTTGGATTTGTGTGATTTGACAGTTGGCAATTCTGCTACTGCCTTACAATATCCAAAAACTAACAAACCAGACCTGCGTTAGAGGAATAGTTTAATCCAATTTTGTAAGAAATATGGAATAAAAATCAAACAATTAAGATGTTATCAACAATACAAGTTAATAACTCTACTATGTCAGGCCTAGCTATCATTTGAAGTAGATTTTATTATGCATTCGTGATATGCCACTTGATTTCCTTATACATTTTGTTGTTCTCTCCCATAAAGTTATAACTTCTGTTTACTTTGAGAGATGAACTTGTAATTTTCTGTGTCTTGAACAAAAGACATGTCAGGAATAAGGAAAGAAAGTAAAAGTTTAATATTAATTGAAAAGTAATGTTTAATTCATGGTGTATTGATTGTATGTGAGGTTATAAGTTTGCTATGTAATTAAAAGTGAAACTTCAAAAGTGCAGTTAAAATGATGGAAATGAAAATCCCGGGCATCTTTTAGATTTATTTTCCTGAAAATATGCTAGAATCTTAAAAATATTAATTGATTTAGCTGAACTTATGAGCCCTACCGAAGCAAAGCCTGTTACCGGATTTGAATGTAATAATATAATAACTGTTTTGCATACCGGTGACTGTCGAGAACATTTATTACATCATTTGACATCAGTTGCAGTGCTGAATTAACTTTCTCTTTCAGTTGACATTCTGGCCAAATAGACTTTAATATTCACCCTACACAGTATTTCACTTACAAAAAAAACCTGTTTAATCTGTATCGGGGTACATCTGAATAGCAGAGGAATTTTGCTACCAAGGAAGTATTTGGGGAAAAATATTGTGCCTCTTTAAAATGGTATGTGGCTCAGCTGATCGAGAGGACATAGTGGTAAAAATGCTGGTTGTTGGTCTGCATGTGTGGTCCCACTTTTGCCTACACCAAGGTCACTACTGCTCCTGGTGGTGCTATTTCTTTATAAAATCTAATAAAACCAATGCCCTGGCCATTTGTAGTAATTAGATATTATGACACCTTTTGGAAGAGTAGGCATGATAGTAGAGGCTTTGTGGCAGAGTACAATTGGGCAAGCTATAATCCATCTGAATAAATTCACCCTTGATAATTTCAGTTGAATTAAATTATTCATCATTACACATTCATTCTTATACTGTGAACTGCTGCACTCCACCCTAAGAGTAGGCATGTTTCTTGGGGGTGGTGAAGTAATCTGTGTGGATATATAGACTATGCAGTTACTAAATAGTTATCAGGCATATGGAACTCATCAGGTTTAAATGGAATACATAAATGTAAGATCGTTGAAATAACATAGACAAAAGTACTAACTTTTAATTCTGGGGTAATGGTACCCAGCATAAGCTTCTAAGCATTTGATTCTCATTACATGCTCAGAATTCCCACTTATTGCTGAAACAACTAGTCATCCTTTCACCATAGAAGGTTGTAGAATCTCTGTCTATCTTGCCAGTGTTTGGCCAATAAAACTGGGCAAGCAGATTTATATCCACTAAGAACAATCATAAACCACTGACCAAAATTTGAACTGATCTCTTGAGATTTGAAGTGATGAGAACTCTGATTAATCATTCATTTTCACTTGCAAGGCAGTGTTCCTAGAGCAGAGAACAGGGGCTATCTTTCTCCTCCTCTGCCTTCCTAGGAGAGCCCCCTCCTTTTTCTCTCTTATCTGCTTTTGTCCCTGGTCTGCATTAGGAAGTTATTTTGAAATAACCCCCTTATTTCAAAATAATAAGCAGAGCGTCCACACTACCAAACCCGTTATTTCAAAATAATGGACTGGTTATTTCAAAATCTATACTCCTGCTTTGCTTAGGGAATAAGCTTATTTCAGAATTTAGTTATTTTGAAATAATTTCCTGGTATACACATGCCCCTAGAGAAGAAAGGGAAGAAGTAGTTACTCCCAGAATATTGAGAAGCAGACCCACCATCCATCAGCTTGAGAAGCATGAACTATGTAACCGGTAAACTGAAAAAACAACAGATAGTCTGGTAGCACTTTATAGACTAACAAAACACGTAGATGGTATCATGAGCTTCCATGGGCACAGCCCACTTCTGGAGTAAGCCAGCTGCAGGGCCATCCTTAGCCATAGGCAGAATAGGCAGTTGCCTAAGGCACCAGTATTTCTGGGGCACCAATACTGTAAGTTTAGGATTGTGTTGCTAAGAGCAAGTCAGGCATAAGGGCACCAGTTTAATAATCCCGCCTAGGGCACCATAAATCCTAAGGATGGCCCTGACCATCTGTCTTTCGATTGGCTAGGAAGAGGCTATTGGAAGGGTGTGATCTAACAAATGGCCAGCTAAGGAGAAATGCTCTTGTCCATCAAGCTGCAGAAGGCTCCTTGTCCATGTAAATTGTTTTTGGTTGCAACATGCAAAATATCACCTTTTTAGAAGGATTATATTGCCTGCTTCAGTGCAAGAAACAATTCTGAGGCCATGATTACTGAAAAGAGCTATTGCAAAACAACCCCCTCTTCTGTATCCTAAATAAAGAATCTTTCCTCCAAATATTAAGGTTTTTGCATCAGTGAATTATTGAATGTAAAGTCTTTTTTTAATATAGCAAGATGAAGGCAAGATGAAGAGAATATGAACCTAATTTCAATCCCCTGATTCCATTTACTTTCCTGTTTTTCAGGGGAGGGGGCCTCACTTTTTTTTCATTACACATTTTGTGAATGAAGAAAAAAATAGTACTTTCTGCATGTTTTAGGGAAAAGAGATTTATTGTCAGCCAGTGGGAGAGTTAATAGAATGGAAATGCGCTTTCATTGTCAGTTAAGAAATGCAGTTGGGGAAATCATAAATATTTGCGTGTTTTACTATTGTACAGGGCCCAGAAAACCCTTTGTTACAATGCAGCTAGAAATGCTAAAGTCTGGTATTAGAAAGGATGTGCATTTTTTTTTAATTGTACATCTAGAATGTACTATGCTTTGGTCAAAGGAATTATTTATGATCCACTACTTAACATTGCCTTTCCAACAAATGGCTTGGGATTGTTAGTGGCAGAGCTGTGCTGTTTGAATGTTGCTGCAGTTTACATTCAATAAAGAGCTGGGTTAATTAGAAGAATATATTCTTCAGAGCTTAGAGGAAACTAGTGCCTCTTTAGAGGTGGAAACCATGATACAGATTAAAGTAGGTCTATGTTTTATACTACCATTGACAATGCAGTGCAACTCCATTGAAGTTAATGACACAACTCCCATTGACAGAATGGTGTACGATCAGGTCCTAAATGAACAGCTAGATTGTGAGGAGAAAGCCACTAAGCAGTACACTAGGGAATAAGAAATGTATTTACTAGCACTGTTTTATAGTGATCAATTAGTCTGTATCTTTGTGGGGAAGGCTGTGGGTGGATGAAAGGTTTCAGTCCTACCATTGTTTTGCAAGTAGATAATGAATGAGGACTGTTTATACTTGGAGGATTAATGTCTACCTCATGACTTGATATGCCTCACTGTACCATGACTTGCTGCTGTAGCCAACATTTATCAGACTATGACATTCAACTGTGTGGAACTAATAGTAACCAATTTGTTTTTATGTGTGGGACATTAGATATGAAAATCAAACTCAATGTCTTTTTACTTAACATGACTTGATACTTCTATGTGTAAGAATATATAACAAAAAAGAGAAATATTATTTAAAAAAATCCCCCAAATCAAGAAACAGGGCAACAAGATAAATGTTGATGGAACCCTAGGTAATGGTTGTAAAGAAATGTATTGCTTAGTTCTCTGTACCACATGGGCTCCTGAGTGTATGAATGCTGTCATTCTCCCTGAGTACATGAAAGGATTCTCTGTATGAATGAAGATCTCAGTAGCTGCAGATGCTAGCAGCAGAACAATCTGATTTGTGTGGTTTGTGAATCCAAAGGAACATGGAGGCAGACAGCACACAAACTAGAACTTTTTTGCTCTTCTCATATAAAGAGCTGTGCATTGGATTATCTAAGAGAGGTAGTGTGATTTGGTGAAAGTGTGGGCCAGGCTTGCAAAGTTACATAGGTCCATCGACAACTGTGAAGCTACCCCTGTGAGAATTAGTCTCATAAACATGCAGTGTACCCAGGTGATGATGAAAAAAGATGCTTTAAAAGAGTCTACACTAGCTTCTGCTTCTTTACACTTGTTTGATAAGCTGTTCCTTGCTGACCTCCTCCTTTTTTTGTTCAGAGTGTGACTGAACCAATCTGGTGTAGATAGAGCTCTAAATGGGCTTAACATGCATCTTAAAGGGATAGACGGAAAAGGCAACTTACATCAACTCACGTTCCACCTAGATTCACTGAATCCCAAAGGTGAGTGCTAAAAATATTCAGGAAGAGGGGACTGAGTAATGCAGATAGGTCCTACTCTCTGGTGTGTGTGTGTGTGTGTGTGTGTGTGTGTGTGTTCATGTTCGTGTTCGTGTTCGTGTTCTATCTTGGCCCAGTGTGGAGTTATGACCCAGTGCTAGAGTTGGGGGAGGTGGGAGAGCAAGTCTGTCCTACACTTAGCCACTCAGTGGGGCTGAGCGTGGCTCCTGGCTCTGGCTCAGGCTCAGGCTCAGACTACTCACAGATGTAGTGGTAGGCTCCTCCCAATGTGGCTGGAGGGTTTAGGCATCTGACCACCCTAAGAATATGAGGAGAAGGGGGAAATAGGTCACCAGCCCTATATAATACTGCAGGCTGCTGCTGATAGGGCTAGGGGGGTGAGAGGTTCCTAGGTGAGTCGCAGGAGACTGGAGCGATGGAAGAAGGGAAAGGGGGTTGGTGCAGCCAGGAGTTGGGGGCTTTTGAACTCGTATGTAAGGTGGGTAGATGTGGGTTTAGGGGCAGTATAAGAGCCCTGGAGGGAGGAGGGATAGTCAAACTGCAGGTGGGCATGGGAGAGGAGGGAAGGTAGAGGGAGGAAGTGATTTGGGGATTAAGGGATGGAAGAGTCAGGGAGGTTTTAAGAGGTGGATTGACTGAGGAAGACTTGGGGGAGGGTTTGGGGTGACAATGGAGAGGGTGGCAAATAGAGGGAGACTGTGTATGGGAGGGGCAGGATGGCTGAGATTAACTGGGGCCAGAAACCCCCCATTTCTCACCACCTGCTGCCTAGGACTTGACTGTGAATTTGTTCCAGGAATTTAGGAGTGCTGATCCTGTTTTATTTTTTTTAATCGTATTTCTCTGTAGCCTTGGGCAAGTCACTTTGCCACTGTAAGTCTGTTCTCCATTTGTAAAATCAGAGTAATATTTAGCTGCCCCATCTGGGCAGTGTGAGGATAAATTTGCAATAATTACTATGTGGAGGTATAGGACTACCTCCTGAAGTGCAGCTAGGATGTTTGGGCAGCTCAGGAAAGAGGGATGCAGTCTGTTGCATTGTGCAGGAGTTTCCGGGACTTTTCCCATCTGGTACAATGGCTGCTGGGTCAGGTGTAGGTAGGAGCAATTGTAATGGCTCTACTCTATGTAATGATTGCTCAACTCAATGGCTGGGTAAGGGATTTTGAGGGCCAGTGGAGAGGCACAAAGCTGCCTTAATGCAGGACAGAATCTGTTCTATAATGTACAATATATGTTCCAAGCATTATTAATGTTGTGACTGTGCTTTGACTTCTGTAGAAGAAAGGCCCCTTAGAAGGGCAACATATTGCATTTGCCAGTTGCTTTTGGTTTTCTTCAGCTCTGTCCTATTTTAGAATTTCTCATGCAAGTATAAATATGTTATTCATCATGCAGTATAGGATACATAAAGATCTGACCTTTGCTTGTAATGATTCTATTTAACTGTTACCCAGCTGATACATTTCACAGCTAAATGCAATTTAAAAAGCAATATCGGCACCTGTGCTTAACAAGCAGGTTGTCATAATCACCCTGCATCTTTATTTTAAAGAGGTAGCAGAAATTTGGTCTTTAGCTTGAATATCTGTTTCTATGAGATCTGTTTATGAAAGAACACAATTAGTGTATATTCTTTAACTTATTTCCTACATGTGTAAGCTTTAATACGGAATTATTTTAATTGTTGGTTTGTTTCAGATTGAACATGATTGTTTTGTTTTTTTGGCAGGATGCAGCCAAATTCTAGAGTAAAATAATAAAATGTATTCCTTTCATGCAGGTCTATAGGCATGATTCTGATTTCTTGGTGGTGGAAATGCTATGACTTGAGTGGTATAACTCCTGATTTACACTGGTGTTCCTTGAGTCAGCATTGGGCTTTATTCTCAGTGCTTGGCTTTGATATTTATTGACATTCATGTGCATATCCTACAATATAAGTCGTAAGACAATGAAAAAGCTCAACATAGGCAAGGTCAACATATTGGCTTCTGCAGAAGGTGTTGATCAAGGATTCAACCTGGCAGCTGCCCAGCATGCAAAATCCTCACAGAAATCAATAGGAATTCCTTGCAAGCAGGATCAGATCTATGGCAAGGAACATTTTATTTTGCTTGTAGCATTAGACTTGTGAAAATCCACACACTATACAGCCAATTATAAAAACACATCTGATCAGGCTACATCTTCCAGTTTACTGGTACAATATAAGTGAAATGAAAGCAGCAAAGACATGGGATACATTGGATAACAAAAATACGTGCAATATTGATATTGTGTGGTCTCTGTATTGCAGCTTACTAACAAAAGACTTTCCCAATCTGGTTATCTCTTGTCATCCAGATATCGAAATCTTGTTTCTCACAGGGAATTTAATTGAAGAATGTTTGTTGCCCACTCTATCTGAGCATCTTGCAATCTTTAATGTATTTATCCTAACACACACACTCCCCTGCATAGGCACTGACTCTGGGGGTGCTCCAAGGCACACACAAAAAACAGTGAGTGCTTAGCACTCACCAGCATCTCTCCTACCAGTGCCTCCCTCACCCCAGCACCTTCCACCTGCTGGCGGCTCTGCTGGTCGGCAACTCCCCCTTTCAGATCAGCTGCATGGCATTCAGGAGGTGTTTGTGTGGGGGCGAGGGGAAGAGAACAGGAGTGAGGGGTGGGAACATTTGATGGCAGAATGGAGTGGGGAAGAGACAGGGTAGGGGTAGAGAGGGCAAGGGAACCAACAGATTCCACAGGTCCCTGGGCAAGGTGTGTGAGGGTGGGAGCTTTGCAATCATGGAAGGGGCAGGGTCTCAGGCAGAAGAGGCAGGTCTCCCCCCATCCCTCAGAGCTGTCCAGAATGTGCGGTGCTCAGGCTGTGATTTAAAGAGCTCAGGACTCCGGCCACTGTAATAGTAGTGGGAGTGGCAGCTGTGGGTTTTTTGAATTGCTGGGCCCCTGGACAACTATCCTCTTTGGTAGGCCTGGGGGAGGGAAAGAAGCAAGGCAGGAATGAGGACTTGTGGGGGGGGGGGTGGGGGGGGGTGGAGGGGAAGGGCCTAGGGCAGAGCTGGGGGGAATATCCCTGGCACATTAGACAGAACTATGTAGCACTTTAAAGACTAACAAGATGGTTTATTAGGTGATGAGCTTTCGTGGGCCAGACCCACTTCCTCAGATCAATATGTGAAAGAAAATGGGCACAACTATATATACCAAAGTGATACAATCAGAAAAAATGAACGCATGTGAAACTGACAAATCAAATTTTAGAACAGAGTCAGGGTGAGGGGGGAAGGTAAGTTTTTTGTGAGGTAATGACATTAGGGGTGATAATTGGGGAAGCTATCTTTGTAATGGGTGAGATAATTAGAGTCTTTGTTTAAACCCATACATAATACCCAGAAACCATCTACTTCAAGACAGACCCAGGAAAACCAACAACAGAACACCACTTGTCATCACCTATAGTCCCCAACTTAAACCTGTCCAACGCATTATCAATAAACTACAACCTATACTGGAACAGGATACTACACTCCGAGAGGCTCTGGGAGACAGACCCATAGTCTCCTATAGACAACCATCTAACCTCAGGATGATTCTTACCAACAACCTCAGGACATATCACACTAATACCAACCCTGGAACTTTCCCTTGCAACAAACCCTGTTGGCAGCTTTGTCCACATATTTACTCTGCTGACACCATTATTGGACCTAACCATGCCAGTTACAAGATCAAGAACACATATTCCTGTTCATCCAGAAATATAATTTATGCCATCATGTGCCTAAAGTGTCCATCTGCTATGTACATTGGACAAATGTCTCAGACACTTCGCCAAAGAATCAATGCACACAAAACAGACGTAAGACTCTCTCACTGAGAGAAAGCTGTTGCCTGCCATTTCAGCCAGACTGGTCATTCCCTTAATGACCTTAAAACATGCATATTGCTTCAAAGAGACTTTAACTCCATACTTCAACGAGAAGCTTCAGAATTGTCATTCATGCTTAAATTTGACACTTTATGTATGGGTTTAAACAAAGGGTACGTCTAGACTACATGCCTCTGGCGACAGAGGCATGTAGATTAGACTACCCGGCATAGGAAAATGAAGCGGCGATTTAAATAATGGGATGAGGCATACCTGGGAGGTCAACAAATGCCTTTGATGTCGACCGCGGAGCGTCCAGACTTCCGCGCTGAGCCGACAAACAGCTGATCGGTTCAGCGCGGCAGCCATGTAAATTTAAATGAAGCGGCGATTATTTAAATCGCCGCTTCATTTTCCTATGCCGGGTAGTCTAATCTACATGCCTCTGTCGCCAGAGGCATGTAGTCTAGACGTACCCAAAGACTCTAATTATCTCACCCATTACAAAGATAGCTTCTCCAGTTATCACCCCTAATGTCATTACCTCACAGAAACTTCCCCTATTATCACCCCTGTGTCATTATGTCACAGAAACTTACCTTCCCCCTTCACCCCGAATCTGTTCTAAAATTTGATTTGTCAGTTTCACATGCGTTCATTTTTTTTGGATTGTATCACTTTGGTATATATGGTTGTGCCGATTTTCTTCCACATATTGATCTGAGGAAGTGGGTCTGGCCCACGAAAGCTCATCACCTAATAAACCATCTTGTTAGTCTTTAAAGTGCTACATAGTTCTGTCTTTTGTTTCAGCTACACCAGACTAACACGGCTGCATCTCTATCACTATCCTAGCACATTAGAACTTCTATAGATAACAAAGTGAGGCTCAGAGAGACTAAGAGTATATCTATGCTGCAACTAGGGGAACCTTTTTCAGTGCAGGTAGACAGACACACCATAGGTTAGCTTGAGCTAATTTAACATTGTAGCTGTGGCAGGATAGGTGAGGCCGGGGTTAACTGCTTGAGTTAAATCCTACAGCCCCCTCCCTCTGGTATGTGACAGGCTGTGTTGTGATGGCCACATTGCTATTTTTAGTATACTAGCATGTGTCTTTGTACCTGTTCTGAAAATCACCATCCCAGTTGCTGTGTAGAGATACCCAGTGCCTGTTTGCTCTGTGCCTAAATCTTATTCTCTTTTTGAAAAGGTCTTTTCCTTGGGAAAGAATATCCCTTTAGAGTAAGAATTCAATTAGACTCAAATTATGTGCCTCTTCATACAGGATACTATTTTAGAACCAAACCACAAAAAAACCTGCACTGTCTCTTTCTGTCTCTCATTCCATACTTGACTGTTATGTTATTTCCTATCATCTCTTATTTTCCCCCATAAAGTATTTACATTATCTCAGACTTATAATTTCCCTTTTTTTAAAGTCCGTTCCTTATTCAAATGCTTAGATGGAACTCTTAAGTATTTTTTAAATAACAGTAATCTCTCTAGTACATTTTATTCTATTTTCACCATCTTTCGGGTCAAATCTTGCTCTCTACTAAACATACACAACTCCCATTGACGTCAGTAGAGTAGCATAAGTGCATATGGAGACCAGAGACTGAGCACTGATAATCTCCATTAAAAGGTTTCAATGGCAAGTTAGTCACCTAAGTTTTGGGTTTTTTTTTTATTCCTTTGGTACTGACTTTGCTGCTGCTTCATTTGGAGCACTCCCAGGGAGACGAGCTTGTATGCGGAGGTTACAGGATCAGGTCTCAAGCTTGTATTATGTCTTCTCTTTTTTTGTTCTTATTTTTTCATTTGTTGTGTAGTGACTGAGTTTGCTTCTTGGAACTCAGATTATAGGGTGATACTCAATGCTCCTAGGAAAGGTGTATTAGAGAGAATGCATGGGGAGTAATAATTCCTGAGACCTTGTCATGGTTCTGCCACCAATTAGCAGCCAATAACTCGCACTCTCTCTCTCTCTCTGCCTGCCTCATGTCCAGTGCTGCCAACTCATGATGGTCTCATGAGTCTCACAATATTTGGTATTTTTCCTCTCCTGGAGTCATGTGGTGATGTAAGAAGCAAATCTTTGCTTCTTTCTCTAATAATTTGTGGAGAAAAGTATGAAGTCTAAAGCCAGAAGACATGTAAAAAGAACCCCCAATTTTCTGATTTTTTTTTTAAGCCATTCTGATGATTTTTGAATGTTTGGTATTGGGAATACTAAGTAAATGCGCATAGAATCATGGAACACTAGAACTGGAAGGAACCTTGAGAGGTCATTGAGTCCAGTCCCCTACCCTCATGGCAGGACCTGGTACCATCTGACCATCCCTGATAGATGTCTGTCTAACCTGCTCTATCATAGGCATCATGACGTCTATCTTTTCTACATGTTTGTTATGAGACCGATAGCTCAGCCTGTAAGTGTTCTACATGTAGAGCTTTTGGTCTGAATTCTCGCAAATGCTATATTCAAGATCAGGAGTTTAACAAATATTCGTAAAGTGCTTTGATGTCTTTGGATGAAGTGTGCTAGAGAAGAGCAAGGTATTATATTTAGCACCTTCTTTACAGTATAAAATAAGCTGCTTGTGCAGTTGAAAAAAAGAGGGTGAATCGGTTACAGAAATATTTATGCACAATGTGTCCTTTGCACTCTGACTTATGCACATATTTGATTAAGCAGTGTAATGAAACTGTGTGTGTATATAATATAGACATAGAGGCTGATACTGGCAGCCTTCGTGTGCCACTCCAATAAGAAATGTAATTGAGTTCATTGAATATTAGTCCTTTACATGAATCACTGCTTAAAAAAAAGTACAGTAGTAAAATACAGGTTGTATCTTCCTAAACTGGGGCTCTCTCTGATCTGGCAACATCTATGGTCCAGCAGGACCACGGATGTTTCTGGATCATTGAGCCCAGGAACGGGGAGGTCTGGTGGTGGGGCAGGATAACGGCATGGGTGGGGGAGAAAGCAAGTCAGCGACTCAACCAGGAGCCCTGCGGAGCAGGAGAAAGGTGGCACTGCAGGGAGTTCTGGCTCTAGAGGCCAGGGAGCTTCAGCCCTAGAAGCAGCCAGGGAACTCTGGCCCTGGCCCCGGCCCCTGCCATGGAGCTGCCCTCTGGCCATAGCTCCGGAGCTCCGGCCCCAGCCACAGCGCCAGAGGCTGTGGAACCCTGACCCTGGTGGCAGCTAGGAAGCTCCAGCATGTCCGACCAGGGAGGTCCAACCTGTAGTTTAAATGAAGTATTTCTTATATATATTTTAGAAATGTGAGTCTGTCTCTCTGACTCTTTGAGTTGGTTTGTTAAAAAATTGCTTCTAATCAGTAAGCGCTAGAACCACCAAATTTGGTTTGCAGCTTCCGCATATCATCATTTAAAGCAAGGTAAGGGTTTGGTTGTGCCACGACAATGGAATGTGCCTGTAATTTAATTTTCTCTGAAAATGGAAAGGGTGGGGTCTGGTAGGAGGGACAGTTATACTGTAGAATAACCACAAGGGGTGAGCAAGGGGCCAGAGATGGGGGCCAGGATAGCTATAATCCCACTGGGCCAGCAAAGGCAGGGGTGGAGAAAGGGACAGCTATTCTCTACGATCTATTTGAGAGTTTATCTGTGTCTGTCTGTCTGTCTCCCAGCTGGGGAACATGTACCCCTCCCCTGAATGTGCCCACAGCAGTGGCCATGAAGAGGTGTGTCTCAACTGGCTCCAAGCTCTGAGGTGAGCGGGCTGGAGCTGTCCTCTCTCCCTGCATATTGAACCCCTCATCCATAACTCCACACCAGGATAATGATTTAAATGAAGAAAAACAAACACTTATTTGAGTTAAACACCCAAGTAATGCCAGGTAAAACTAGTTACAAATATTTGTAGACCTGCTTTGAAACAAATTAACTAGGAAATTGGGCATTCTTTCAAACTTCACTATGAATTAAGTTTATGCCATCTAAACGCAGGGTATTTTAATATAGCTGTGAGCTGCATAAATGAATACATTATCTTGGGTAATGCTTTGCTTGTGTCAGCACCTAAAAGTGCTTTGAATAATATTGCTACCACTGTAGAATTCTACATAGGCATATTTCATACCTCACATGTCAACTGGATGAGGTGTGGTGTTATTGAAACAACACTCACAGTAAGCTCCTTTGATGTGTCTGTCTTTGGTTTATATGACCATTAAATAGAGATTATACATCAAATGGCTTATTGGAAGAAGAGCCAGCCAAGGTACAGCAATCATTTTAGTAAGGCCGATCTCTTTAATGTTATCACACGACTAAATCACTTATAAAAGGCTATAGGCTATTTCTCTTCCAGTTTAAAATGTTTTTGATAGGCATTAATGTAGTTTCCATAGATAAGGTCATTCTCTGGAAGCTCTGAAGTACCTTCCGTTCTAAATAAAACTATTTAAAGAAGAAAAACAGCAATCTGCCACTGCCTAGCACTAACACTCAGCTCCTCAGCTGATAGTGAATAGTAGACAACTTCATCATATGGGGCCAGTAGAACTGCATGCAGAGACAAGTGTGCGGTAAAGATGGTGTAAAGTGCTCTTTTTTTGGGGCGGGGAGAGGGGTAATCCTATTACTAAGGCACTGTCAGATTCACAGTCATGCAAAGAATGTCATGTACTGTGAAATGTGGTGTCCTTCCACCAAATCTGACCTTGTGTGCGCTTTCACCATATACTATACAGACTTCATGGAGGCAACCAGCATTTCTCAAATTAGGGGTCCTTATCCAAAAGGGAGCTGCAAGTGGACCACAAGGTTATTTTAGGAGGGTCATGGTATTACCACCCCTTCCTTCTGCGTGGTCTTCAGAGCTGGGCAACTGAAGAACAGTGGTTGTCATGTGCCCAGCTTTGAAGGCAGAACCCCGCCAGCAGTAGTATAGAAATAAGTATGGCAATGCCATATTATCCTTCTGTGCTGCTGCTGGCAGGAGCTCTGCCTTGAGAATTGGATTCCCAGCCAGCAGCCATTGCTCTACAGCTGCCCAGCACTGTTAGTGGTGGTGTTGCCATCTGAGGTGCAGAAGTAAGGATAGCAGCACCACAGCCTCCCCTTCCAATAACCTTGCAACCCTCACACAATTCCTTCTTCGGATCAGGACCCCTACTATCACAGTGCCATGAAGTTTCAGATTTCAATAACTGAAATCATGAAACTTGTCATTTAAAAAAATCCTTTGACTGTGAAATTGACCAAAATGGTCTGTGAATTTATTAGGGCCCTCCCCATGACCCTGGGGCCACTACGAGCAGGGCCACTCCTCTGGAATAAGTCAGAGGCCTCAGGGATGCACTAATTGATCAGGTACTGTAATAGCTTCTGCCCTTGCTCCTCATTCCCAAATGTTTCCTTTGAACTAGGGCCGTTCTCCCAGAGCCAGGTATGCCAGTTAGATGGCCACATTCACCGGTGGACTGGCACCAAATGGAGCACTGCACTGGAAGGTCTATCTGATAAGTTAGGGTCCCACTTACAACCAGACCCATCCCTAAGGGGTTGTGGGGCCAAGGGCAACCTAGAGCCTTGTGTAGGGTCCAATGCAGCCTCCCCACTACAGGCCTCACCCCTGCTTTGCCCCTGCCACACCTCTTCCTGCCTGTCCTCCACCCCCCTACCCTGTGCGATGCAAGCTGGGGCCAGGTGGTGGGAGTCAGAGTGGCCTAGCAGACTCCTCTGCTCCATTGTGCCACCCTCCCAGCCCACTGTGCCTCGCTTAACTGTGGTTGTGTGAATTGGCACACACTGCTTCTTGCTGCCATGGAAAAGCTGCAGCAGAGCCAGAGAGCGGGTCAGAGTGGAGCGGAGCAGGCTGCCGGGTTGCTTTGGCTCTGCTGCGTCACGTGAGTGCAGGGAGTGGGGGCGACTCCTGCAGCCACTGCAAACCTGGCCCATCCATAGGATGGTTGGGGCAGTCACCGTGGGGTTCCCTCAAAGCATGGGGCTTGAGGCAACCCCCATGGACTGACCTATGTATGGGATGTCTCTGCTTACGACAAATTGCCTTTTTATTCTGAGTTGCTTTTTTTCTTAATTACTTTATTTAAACTTCAGAAGAGCCCTGAGAGGTGGAGGTAAACATAGTTTCCCCCATACCCCTCCACCCCCACCCATCTATGCTTTGGCTACCTCCAGACTGCATCCCTCTGTTGGCAGATTTGAGGGGTACAGGATCTGCCAAAAAAGCTCCCTGCTGTCGGAAGAACTGCAGCTAGACTTCACTTTCGAAAGGGCATGTCATCGGCACATGACCCGAACGTGAGTATGCAAATGAAGCCCAGGATATTTAAATCATTTGCACATCCCTGTCGGCAGAGGGGTGTAGTTTAGACACACCCTTGAAACAAAGCCACTGAGAGTCACTGATTTACCAAAAAGTCTGTTGCAGAGCTGGAAACCAAACCCAGATCTTCCATCCATTTCCTTTAAACACAGGGCAATTCTCCTTTCTTTAGAAAGAATTTGTGTTGTGATAACATGATAAACCAGGATAACAAACCCCAGAATTTACAGTTGTTCTTATTAATCCTGTTCAATGCAATGTTACTTAGTTCTTAGTTATTTTACCAAAAGAGTTTTCAGACAGGAAGATTCTGAATTATTCATATTGGAATCATACATCCACACACATTGGTCCCCTGAGAAACTAGTGTGATCTTCCTGTTATTTTTATGTTTTAGTTTGTCAGCATCTTGCAGTGAGATTAGCAATTAGTAAACCAGCGAAATTGAAAACTGCTCTGCTAATGGAGGATATGGAACCGCTAAAGTCATCCGACCTGTTGGAAAGGATTACATCTCAAACCTATTTTGATTTTATTCTCATGTTTACATGGCATTATTATATTTCACTGTTCATTGTATTGAGTTTAAAAAAAGAATTCCCAAAAATAGGTTCACAAACCTACCTCATGTATCTCAGGAGACATCAGACATAACGGCCACTGCTTTATTTATAGGTTTGAAATTATTAATTTTATATCAGTAGATATTGGATAAATGTGGATTTCATCATACGTGTAAACTATTAGGCTACGTCTAGACTACTTTTTCGGAAAAGGGATGTAAATTAGACATATCGCAATTGCTAATGAAGCAGGGATTTAAATCTCCTGCGCTTCATTATCCATCTTGAAATAAGGGATAAGGGATCTTTCAGAAAAGGCTTTATTTTTCAAAAAATCAGCGTCTAGACTGGAGCTTTTCTTTGGCAAAGCTCCACTCTGGAAAAAAAGCGGCAGCCATTTTTATGCTAATGAAGCGCGGGAGATTTAAATCCTCGCTTTATTAGCAATTGCGATACTTCTAATTTACATCCCTTTTCCAAAAAAGGAATGTAGTCTAGATGTAGCCTTATTGATTAAAATATGTATCAATCAAAATGTATAGATAATCAAAGTAAGAAAAATGCTGTTTGAGAATTTTTCTTTTGATTTCTGTATGTTCACATTTTTTGACATTTTTGGATGGTGACAATATACTAATAGTTATGAAACTTTAGCTTTTTGCATCTGAATGTCTACAGTCATTAAATAATTTGTACTCGCCTTCCATATTTTTGCACAAATTGAACATTTAAATTGATTAAAAATGAAAACATGTTTAAAAATAGCCACCTGTTCTGTCAATTAATCATTAGAAAATCTTGCCAAACCTCTGTCTGTGCGTGCGTGCGCACATGCACGCACGCACGCACACACAACCACTAAATCTTCCACTATAACTATTACTGTACAACAATGGGGAAAAATGTAACACACCTACAATTGTAAAGACCTCCAAGCAGGCTAGAATTCCAGGACAAATGTGGAATTGAGTGCCAAATGGGTGGGTGGGGGTGGGGAGCTTCACTGGTCTGGGGTGGCTCTGGGTCACATGTCTCCTGAAACTCCCCATCAGCACTCAGTGGATGCAGTGTGCACCACATATTTTAAGATTTACAATGTATACTCCCCTCCACACTATGTACACGTCAGGCCAGCTTTACATATTTTTGCATTCCACCACTTTAAGTGATATTTATATAAAATGTAAAGTCACACAGTGGCAGTAGAATCTTAGGCCATGTCAACACTAAGTGGGAGATCAACGCTGCAACAGTCGATCTTCTGTGGTTCTAATTAGTGGGTGTAGTGAAGAGCTGCTAAGTTGAACTGAGAGCATGCTACTGTTGGCACAGGTAGCGCTGCTCCTCACAAAGAGTAAGGGAAGTCAACAGGAGCGTTTGCTCCATTGGCCTCCCCATGCAGACAGCCCAAAAACATGATTTAAGATACATCGACTCCAGCTATGTAATTAACGTAGCTGGAGTTGTGTATCCTAAGTCAGCTTTCCCCTTTAGTGTAGATCATACCTTAGAGTCCAGATCTCTAGCCACCAGTCCAGCCAATAAACAGAGTCCTTTACTATCTCTTGCTACAGAACATTTCCTCCCATCAGTCTGTTTTAATTTATGCTGAAGCTAAAACCTATGCAGGACTGACACCCCTTTATATTTTGTGTTGTGTTGATTGCATAGAACTGATTGGGGTTGTTTTACACAAACAATTCCACACTCTACCTACTATTTGGAGTAGTTGGAGGTTTGGCAGTCTATACTAGGGATGTTAAATTTCGATTCATTAACTAATCGAATAGTCAATGGACTAGCACATTCCGCCTTTGAATTTTACAAGAGCCCCAGTGGGCACTCTTGTACGTTTCAAAGTTGGAACACCGCTGCTGCAGCCCTGCCCCCTCCTATGGAGCTGGAGCTGGGGGGACGTGGCTTTTAAGCTGGCTCTCCCCCCTCCCCACCTCTGCAACATTTCCTCCTCTTCACTCTTCCCCCCCCTCACCACCCTGCTGCCTCTTTGTGATAGAGGCAGAAAGGGGGGGAAGTGATTAGTTGACTAGTGTGTTGACTATCAGATAGTTGATTAGTTGCTTACATCCTTAGTCCATACAAAAGATGCAGATACAATTACAGGCAGTCCCCGAGTTACGCGGATCCGACTTATGTCGGATCCGCAGTTACAAACGGGGTTTTTCTCACCCCGGAGGACAGGAGCAGCAAGACGCCCAGATGCGCCGTGGTCCCGCTGCCCGTGTCCTCCGGGGCGAGAAAAGCTGCTCCGCGTCTCCCTGGTCTGCTGGGGGGGGGGAGGGGGAGAGCCCCCCCCAGCAGACCAGGGAGATACTGAACAAAGCCACGGAGCACACGGGCAGCGGGACAGCCCAGACACGCCGCGGCTGTCCCGCTGCCCGCGTGCTCAGAGGCTTTGCTCCCTGTCTCCCTGGTCTGCTGGTCTCCAGGGAGACGGGGAGCAAAGCGGGCGGAGCACGCGGGCAGCGGGACAGTCGCTGTGCGTCTGGGCTGTCCCGCTGCCCGCATGCTCCGCAGCTTTGCTCCGCGTCTCCCTGGAGACCAGCAGACCAGGGAGACGCGGAGAAAAGCCGCGGAGGACCCGGGTGGCGGGACTGCGGTGTTTCTCGGTCCGCCGCCCGCGTCTCCCTGGTCTGCTGGGGGGGGAGGGGCCCAGCTAGTGCGCCCCCTCCACCCCCAGCAGACCAGGCTTTTCTCTGGATGCCTGTGGTAGAGCAGCTGGGGCACTGCCGGTTGGTCCCGTAGCGCCACTCTGGGCGCTACTGGACCAACCCAGCAGCACCCCAGCTGCTCTGCCCCAGGCGTCCCCAAGTCAGCCGCTGCTGAAACTGACCAGCGCTGACTACAGGAAGCCCGAGGCAGAGTTGCTCTGCCCCAGGCTTCCTGGAATCAGCCGCTGATCAGTTTCAGCAGCAGCTGACTTGGGGACGCCTGAGGTTCTTAAGTTGAATCTGTATGTAAGAACTGGCGTCCCGATTCAGCCTGTTGAAACTGATCAGCGGCTGATTCCAGGAAGCCCAGGGCAGAGCAACTCTGCCTCGGGCTTCCTGTAGTCAGCCGCTAGTCAGTTTCAGCAGCGGCTGAATCTGGATGCCAGTTCCGACTTACATACAGATTCAACTTAAGAACAAACCTACAGTCCCTATCTTGTATGTAACCCAGGGACTGCCTGTATAGAAAGGCAAGTGTTCCCTTTAAGCTTTATTTTTCCACATTGAGGGTTATGTTTACTTCCATAAGAATTTCTGCCTTAAGCACTGCTGAAAACATTGAGAGTGTAGACCTTGGCTTAGCAAAAAATCTGAATTATCCATCCATGAAAAACTGAGATCTGCAGAAGGGTTTTTAGCTGAGCTATGTTGACATATTACCAGAAATGAAAACTCATGAAAATGTCTCTTCAATTTATTTCAAAGGCTTGGCCAAGAGGGCAAAGAACTGCTCAAATGCAGGCATATGCTCTGGCCTGACTGAAGTCAATGGGAGTTTTCCATTGACTTAAATGGAGGTAAGGATGTCATGCTTAGTTTTTAAGACAACAGTTGTGTTCCATGCTCAACTACTGCAGTAAAATAGGAAGCCTTTTGTGTTGGCCAGATAGGGTCCATGTTTAAGATTTGTGACCCCTCGTTTTTTTCCTCCTCCTTCCAAGTTTTTGATGTTCAAAGTCCTTTAAATCCATGTAGTTGTTCAGTTTCAGCCTTATATTATCTCTGCAGAATCCACCTCCTGTACTGGTTCTATTTTGAATGGCTGGAGTCACCAAAAGAACTGACCCCATTGACTGAATCCTAAGGGACTCTCCAGGAGGTTATGAGAATAGAACACGCTAGCATTGTTGACATACTGTGGACTAGAGGGAACAATTTTGTCCCCTGACTCAGCAATAAAATCTAGAACTCATATGCTTGATGTATGGAATATGTGAGTTCTGAGGCCATGTGTTCAGAAACCCCTCTATAGTTCTGTGAAATATAGCAAGTTGACAGGGATACTGAACTTACAAAGCTACCTATAACCATGTGTGACAATGGGATTTTCTGTGACCTATAGAGCTCAACTAAATGGCTACGTCTACACTTCAAAGTAGGAATAAGACCCTCCGGAAAAGGGCACTTTTTCCGGAGGATCGGGGCCAGTCTAGACGCTCTTTTCCGGCTTTTTTAAAAGCCGGAAAAAAGCGGCGGACATTTTTATTTAAATGCCGCGGGGGATATTTAAATCCCCCGCGGATTTCCCTACGACGACTAGTGAAATTTACATGCCCCTTCCGGAAAAGGGGCCAGTGTAGACGTAGCCAATATGTTTAGTCCAGTGAGGTATGCTTGGAGTGTGGAGGAGACCTTTCAGGTTGATTGCTATCAGTTCTTGGCAATATCACTTTAGGAGACCCAGACAAGAAACATTTATAAAAGTCAAAGTAATAGGATATAATCCAGCAAATCCAAATGATGTCCCCCTCCCCATTGTCTCTTTCGGGCTTGTCTTTTACACCTGGGGAAGGGAGGAAATCTCTTTCAAAGCAGTTCATTCTCTGTATGTTTGCTTTGCCCACTTCAGGTAAAGTGTCCTACCAAATTGCAGAACGAGCCAAGCATCGAGCACATAGGTTGGGAGGGAAACCTCAAAATAAGCAAGATTTGAAGCCTTCTAGAATTTGGATACATTTGAGCTGCTCTCCAGTTTCCAAGCTAACCAACTATGATGCTGAAAAAACATAAACAGCATTTTTAAAGGTTTTTTTTTTCCAGTTACAGACTAATATGGCTACCCTCCTGAAACTTTTCAACTAAGATGTTGCTTGTTACAAATAGCAGTCATGTATTTTTGCCTTATCTATCACTCTCCTTTTTAATTGTATGTAGGGGATGCTTTATGCTGTCCAAATAATAATGGTAATGTTCAGTGCAAGATTTTACATTTTGAATATCGTCAGTCTCATCTGGAGTATCCAGTCTGTCACCATCAACACTTTTGCCATTTTTTTAATGCATTTAATTACATCATATAATCCATACCTATAACTGATACACGTCTTTTGTTTGCATTGTGAAAGAGCATATCATTCAAAGACTTTTCAATTACTTTAGGTTTTAATTTCAATAAGGAGTCACTTTGGGGAAGTTTGCTGCTGTCTTGGGAAAGCTGTAAACTTTTGACCTTCATAAAGGCCATCAGTTCCTTTGCATAAACATAATGGAGGTATGAAAGTGAGTTTGCACTTGTGGCATGTTTGCACAAGATATTCCTGGTTCTTTGACTGGTAAGAGTGCATTAGGCTCTTCACCTTCTCTTGGCAAGAGATGTTTTATAACTTAATGCTGCCCTCCGTGATCTTGTGACTATTACAGACTGAATAAACAAGACTATATTATGTGGCTGTAATAAATATGGGTAGATCATTAGTGTGTTTGCAAGCCATCAGGAAAAACTTATTGAAGAGCAGGTACCATTTAGGTCAATACACTTCAGCTGCATGATGTCTTGCATTAATAAGCTGTGGTGCACCTACTGAGTTATTGCCACTCAGTGGCAGGATTAAGATCTAAGAAGAGAGTACCTAACTAAGCACTTATTAGCATATGTTTACTCCTGATTCCTTTGGTACAACCATTCTCTCTCCCTAGCCCAACCATTTAAAACTTGAGTGCATGAATGATGCTCTCAAGATTTAGTTCTGTTCTCTTCAAAGGATAACAGACTTACCTAGATGGGGACACAGACAAATTAATCCAAATTAACTAAACTGCATTAAACCCCAGTGTGGACACTCATTTAGAATTAGTGACCCAAGATCAGTTTTGTTTAGCTAAATTTAGTTAAGGCCACTTTAATTCCGAGTCAGTGTCCACACAGGGGTTTAATGCAGCTTAACCAATCTGTTTTAAATGCACACTTTTAGTTAATTTGGATTCAGTTTCCTAAGGCAATGTCTACACAAGATGAAAACATGCCTGGCTAGCCTGGGTCAGCTGCTAGAGCTTGTGGGGCTCTGCTCAGAGGCGGAAAAATCCCTGAGTCCAGGTTTGGACTCAGACTGGAAGGTGCAAGGTCACAGAGCTTGGGCTTCAGCCAGATCCCAAACCTCTTCATGGTGATTTTTAGACCTGTGAACCAAAGTCAGCTGACCCAGCCAACAATGGCCATGCTGCAGCTCCTGGGTAGCTGTACCTTAAGTACCTAGCATAGACAAGCCCCAACTCCACCCCTACACACAGGTCCATTGACCACGGGTAGGTAAAGGGGGCAGTTGCCCCAAGGCCCAGCAAGTCTAAGGGCCCTGAGACTCCTGGCTGCTGCTACTGTGGCAGCAGCCTTGGGCCCTTTAAATAGCTGCTGGAGTGCCATACTGTATGCTCTGGATAGCTCTGAGGACAGGGGTGGGGAGGACAGTGCCCTGTTCCGTCCCTTCCACCTGAGGCCCTGCCCCTTCCAGGGTGCAGAGCCATCCTCCCCCAAACACACACACTTTGCACAGGGGCTTGTGGAAGCTGTTGGGCTCCCCCCTCTCCTTCCTACACACACTCATCTTTGCCTTCTCTTATGCAAACAACATAAACAACATACTTGCTGCTGCAACTCCCTTGAAGGACTGTCAGCACTTCCATTTTAACATTTTTTTTTCTTTTCCATTGATTATCATTTACTCCAGCTGACAGTGTGGCCTGAAAAAAAAAATGAACCTCACAAAAATACATTTCATTTATTAAGACTTTTGGAATGAAAAAAATTCATAGAACTGAAAGGAACCACAAGAAGTCATCAAGTTTAGTCCCCTGCCCTCGTGGCAGGTCCAAGCATCGCCTAGAACAGGGGGAGGCAAAATACAGCCTGCCAAACTGACAGATCTGACCTGCCACTATCCTGCAGCCCAATGGGAGCGTGGGGCAGGCACCCTGCCTGCTGCTCACCCCATGCCACTACTTCCCCCTTATCCACAAGACTTGTTGTTCTGTCAAAGAAAGCTATCAGGTTGGTTTGACATGACTTGTTTTTTACAAATCCATGCTGACTGTTACTGTTTGAACTGTTACTTATCACCTTATTATCTTCCAGATGTTTGCAGATGGATTCCTTAATTATTTGCTTAGTTACTTTTTCTGGTACAGAAATTAAGCTGACTATTTTGTAGTTTCCTGGGTTGCTCTTACTTCCCTTTTTATACATGGGACACTATATTTGCCTTTTTCCAGTCATCTGGACTCTCTTCCATCTTCAATGAGTTTTCAAACATATTAGTGAATGCCTCGGATATCTCCTCAATCAGTTCCTTGAGTATCTAGGATGCATTTCATCCGGCTGTGGTGACCAGAAGACATCAAACTTATCAAATAATTTTAATTTGTTTTTCTTTTTATTTTAACTTCTGAACCTACCTCATTTTCAATGGCATGCACTGTGTTAGGCATCCAATCACCACCAACTTGCTTGGTGAAAACCGAAACAAAGAAGTCATTAAGCACATCTGCCATTTCCACATTTTCTGTTTGTTTTCCCCTCTTCATTGAATAACAGGCCAACCGTGTTCTTGGTTTTCCTCTTGCTTTTAAGATACTTGTAGAATGTTTCCTTGTTTCCCTTTATATTTCGAGCCAATTTGAGTTCGTTTTGTGCTTTGGCTTTTCTAATTTTGCTCCTGCATACTTTTGTTATTTGTTTGTATTCACCCTTTGTAACTCAACCTTGTTTCCACGTTTTGCAGGGCTCCTTTTGGAATCGGTTATGTTTCATATATGTGCAATGAGTGTCTCCGAAGGAGCTGCTGCTCTTTTTTATGGTAAAAACTCAAGTGGACAAATTCTGCCGTTGGCTATGTGTACACAAATATTGATACTAATGGTGGGATTTGTGAGTCTGTGGTATTTGAGGAAGAATCTGGCATAGAAAGTGCATTTTAATGGCTCCAAATGAGCAAGTATAGCCTACCAAGTAAATAATACATGCTTTTGAACGTTATGAAAATATATATTTGCTTAATAAGCTATAACTTTTCTAGAAGCTCCATTAGTCATATAAATAATTCACTTTAACATTTTTAGAACTATTGTACTTTTTTCTTTATTGCTTTACTAAAAAAGAAAAATTAAAGCCACAATATAGTCTGTCTGCTTCAAGCCAAAACCAAGATATGGAGAGCTTAGCTTGAAAGTCTATATTTTGTAAGCCAGAGGTCTGAAGGACTGCTTGCAATGCAGCCAGCTGAAGTTGTTTAGCTCTGCAAGACAATTAACTGTTGATATATAAATACAGCTGATGTTAGGATGGGGAAAGAATCCGGGGTGTGGTTATGTAAATCCAATTTAGCCAGGGCTGATGGAGGATCAGTTGTTAGAATGGAATATGATGTATTGTAGCTGTTGTGGGGTCACAAACCATGCTACCCTTAAATGTAAGAACTGTAAAATATGACACCAGTGATTGCAGGAGAGACATTATCATTGAGAGTGGTCTCAGATAAACAAGCTTCCCCCTTCCAGAGTTGAGTGTACTGAGTTAGGGGGAAAGTGTTTGAGCCAGCCTGCTTCATGCTTGTCAGGTGTGGGCTGTAAGACTGGTTCAACTGGTTTCTTTCCCCGCCCTGTTCTAAGGATAGACCTAAAGCAGATCCATCAGGAGTCTTTTTTGCTATTCCAGTGGAAACTGGAATCTTTTGCCAGCCTAGGTGATGGCTAAAGAGTTGAAATCACTAAGAGCTGAAGTCAGTGTTTGGCCTGGAGCCAGACCCGCTGTGGCCAGCAGAGCAGCTGGCGGGAGCGGCTGGTGAGAATGACCAGTGGAGCGGCCAGAAGGAGCGGTGGCAGGGCGGCCAGTGGAGCAGCTGGCGGGAATGACCAGCGGGTGGCTGGTAGAAGCGGCAGCAGGCGGCCAGCAGAGTGGCTGGTGGGAACGACCAGAGGCCCTTAGGAGTGCCGGCAGGCGGAGCAAGCAGACTGCAGGAGCAGCACAAAGGTGGCATGGCCTCAGGCTCAACAAGTGGAGACATCAGGGTGATGTGTCAGGGTCCGCACTGACTGGACAGAGCTGTAAGTGGGACGTTTGAAGTGGGATATAGAGAAAGTTTGGGTAAGTGAATGGAACCCTTACATTGTTGGCCTAGTGAGCCTGAGAAGCAAAGGGCATTGCTCAACCCATTTGAGCTGGGACGATTACTTGTCGGGGGTTATATACTCTGTTTGTGGTATCTTCCCAAGCTAATGCCATGTAACCTCTCTTCCTCTTTCATTAAGGCTACGTCTACGCTGCAGGCTTCTTGCGCAAGAACTGTTTCGTGCAAGAGTTCTTGTACAAAAGGTCTTCCAGGAGAGCATCCACACTGCCATGTGCTTTTGTGCAAGAGCATCCATGGCAGTGTGGATGCTCTCTTGTGCAAGAAAGCTCGGATGGCCATTTTAGCCATAGGGGTTTCTTGCACAAGAAATTAATGTTGCCCGTCTACATTGCCTTCTTGTGGAAGAGCTCTTGCGCAAGAGGGCTTATTCCTTGTGGGGAGAGGAATAACTCTTCTGGAAGAAGCCCTGTTTTCTGACGCTGTACTGTAAATTTACTTGCACAAGAAGGTGCAGTGTAGATGCTCTGCAAGTTTTTGTGCAAGAACTGCTATTCTTGTGCAAAAAGCCTGCAGTGTAGACATCGCCTAAAAGTTTCTTTTTCTACACTCAGACTCTGTGCTTGTGAGTGGGGAAGCATTGCCTCTCAGAGACATCCAGAGGTGTGTGTGAATTTCCTAGGCTACTCTGTGGGGGCTCGAGCTGGTTCTGTGTGAGATGGATGGAAAGGGACCCCTAGATATTGAACCTGACCCTAGCTGCTGCTGGCACTACCTGGCCAGAAGGGTTACAATTTAATTTGCTCACTATCCCTGTTATTTATTCCCATGCAGAAATGAGCAACAACATATATTGTCTGAATGGCTTTTATATTCAATTAAAGAAAAAACAGCCAGTTAGAGAGGCCAAAGAAAAGTTTGTTTTGAGAAAGCACAAAGTGTGTATTTTTCCTGTAACATGCTGCATCAGCCCTGCTTCACAAAATGGAATCTGCTTCTGCAGAGAGCAGGCTTCTAGAATATGGCTCCCCTAAAGCAGGAGAGCTACATTATGGCAGCTGTCCTGATGTAGTACAGATGCTTTTTACATAAATGGAAAGGACTTTTCAGTTGATGTAATTAAGCCACTTCTGCAGGAGACAGTATGCAGGACAACTGAAGATGCTTTTTTCTGTTGACCTAGATGCTTCTATACTGCATTTAGGTTGACCTAACTGCACTGCACGTGGCCCAAAATTTTTCATAGCTCTGAGCAGGGTACTTTGGTTGATCTAATTTTTAAGTGTAGGCTAGGCCTTTAATGTAAGGGAGATGCCAATCTGCCTACCTTGCTCACAACACAAGAAGTAGCTCCAGTACTACACAAACACTCACCAAAAACTGTAGTTTATGCATTGTATCAAATGTACGCACTACTGTCATAACACTACTCATAGTGCAAAGTTGAGCATTTGTGCACATCTTTGTAGAACTAAAGCCTTACATTGCTACATATACCAAACAGCACTTATTAAAGAGACTCACTGCAAGTTAGACTGAAATTTACCTCTGTTGCTGTCCCTACAAATGCAGAGTTCTCTCCTTTTTTTTGTCATTACTTAAATCTGAAATATTTAGTCATGAGACAGTGACAATAGAAAAAATAGTTCTTAAGAAAGGAAACCGGCAACATTTTAAACTGCTTGCATTTTTTTTCTCCTTTTTTGGACAAGTCATGCATGCAGTACCCTGCTGAACCCAGTGGGGTTACTTGTTTGTATAAAGCAGGTAGGATTTGCCCCTGTAGCTCAGTGTTCTGCCTCAGTATGTCCTGCATTTGGACCACAATGGGTTATAAAGAATATAAATAGACAGATGAAAGTGTGGATAAGACCAATTGTGTCAGATTTTTACGTGTCCCTAAAAATGAACCCAGCAAACTCACTAGTGCATCTGCTTCTATGCTTAGCATAGCTATGTATCTCACTACCTGCTTTCTGCATGCAAATATCAGTCTTTACACAAACAATATTTGAGAAGTGGGGAATGCCCCTTGTTATACATGCTACTTGCAAAATTTTGGAAGTAACTTTGAAATCTCAGCCTTTAATACTACCCTAGCGTGATTCATTTTCTTTTTATGTAAATTCTGAAATTTCTATGTGAATGGGTATAATTTTGATGAATGTATTTTTAAAAAACCTGCAAGGTAACCCAAGGATATATTAGTAGAGTAGTTGCATTTATTATGTCTCTGCAACTATTACAATTTTAATAACAAAATACTTGTGAAATGTTAGTCTTCGTGGCATGAGGATCAATTTTTGAATAATGTATGTAGCTCTTAAATATTGAGTTTGTAGTCAGTAGACAAAACCCCATGAAGACTAATAATTATAACAGCCATGGCTAGTTGGACATTATAAGGAATAAATATGAAATATTAGTTATTTTGTAATTTTTTAGTTTCCCAAGGAGGTGCCTTACCTTTTTCCAGAAGCAAGTCCCCCCCAGAGGGTTTTAAATAAGCTTTGTGAACTATACACTCAGTCCAAATTTTTTTGAAGGGTAATGAGCAAGCCTGTTTTACGTATATCAGAGGGGTAGCTGTATTAGTCTGAATCTGCAAGAACAACAAGAAGTCCTGTGGCAAGTTATAGACCAACAGATTTATTGGAGCATAAGCTTTCATGGGCAAAGACCCATGCATCTGACGAAAGCTTTGCTCCAATAAATCTGATAGTCTATAAGGTGCCACAGGACTTCTTGTTGTTCCTGTTAATGTAGATTTTTTTCCGTTCTTTCTATTAAAATGAATAATAATATTTTACAATTTCATCAGGAATTTACTATAAAGTGCCTGTACAAAATACAAATGTTTACTTTATTCAGTTAGCAAGTATAGGCTCATGAATGATAGTATTTTTAAAAGTAAATGTACAGTAGCTCTGATATATCAACACTTTTTTACCAGAAACTTATGAATCTATTATTTATCGGGATATTTCCCTCCTCAACTAACATTTCTCCTTCCAGATGAATATACAGTATTGTTTATCAGATTCCTCCTGACATATATTCTTAAAACACACAGTTTTCGATTGAAGTCAGTGAAATCTTTGGCTGCAGCTGTCCACAAGCCATACGTTTCATAGTGTGAGTGGTTTGTTGACTTCATTGGGACAGGTTGTAAGTGGAAATGAGCAATATGGAGCAATCGTGTATGAGTAGCAGGAAAAGTCATGTTTCCTTCACCTGAATACTAGCCAGAGGAGCTGGTTGAATGCACAGATTGAAGTAAGCTACCCCTTTCAGGATTGCAGTATGTTTCCCCTGAGCAGAATCAATTTCCATTGAAGTCCATGGGAATCTTTCCATTCATCTCAAAACGTTTTCAATACTAATGAATTTGTGCTACAGTATGAAAACCCACAGATAGTAGAAATCTACTCCAGAAAGATATAAACTTAAATGTTCTTTGGTAATAATACCACATCACGTTATAAACATGTTAGAGAAGTTTGCTGTATCTCTAGCAAAGATTGGTTTATATGTATATTTTTAAATATCAAACTTAAGTTCATAATTAACATTACAACATAAGATGTGCTTACTTTGATTCTTTTGCTAGAAACAATAGTAACTCTTCTATTGATAAATATAACAATAGTTTAAAGTTACCCTGTATCATAAGGGTAAATGTATGATCATATCTCTCTCTGGCTAAAGTTTTCTGTTAAAAGCATTTGCGGAAAAGAGCGTCTAGATTGGAACGGACGCTTTTCTGCAAAAGCACTTTTTGCGGAAAAGCATCCGTGCCAGTCTAGATGCGGTTTTGCGCAAGAAAGCCCCAATCGCCATTTTCGCCATCTGGGCTTTTTTGTGCAAAACAATACCGCGTTGTCTACACTGGCCCTCTTGCGCAAAAGCATTTGCGCAAGAGGGCTTTTGCCCGAACGGGAGCAGCATAGCATTTCCGCAAGAAGCACTGATTTCAGACAGTAGGAAGTCAGTGTTCTTCCGGAAATTCAAGTGGCCAGTGTAGACAGCTGGCAAGTTTTTCCTCAAAAGCAATTGCTTTTGCGGAAAAACTTGCCAGTCTAGACGCAGCCTCTATGTATATCTGGTTAAATAGCTGAATTATAGCCATTGAGGAAATGAGAAATCTGTATGCATTGGTATTGTCAGACACCTGGGCTACATCTATACTGTGCTCTCTTGTGCAAGAAAATATGCAAATGAGGCAAAGTGGTGAATATTGCCATGCCTCACTTGCATCCTTAATGAGCCACCATTTTTGCACAAGGGGCTTTTGCGCAAGAAAAAAAACGGCAGACCAGCTCTTGTACAAGGGTTTTTTGTGTGCAAAATGGCGGCTCATTAAGTATGCAAATGAGGCATGGGGATATTCACCACTTCCTGTCATTTGCATACTTTCTTGTGCAAGAGAGTGCAGTGTAGACATAGCCCTGGTGTATGTGGATAGATGATCAAAAGGGTAGCACTATGTAGTCTACTGGTTTTTGTCTCTTTTTTTTAAATTGAAATATTACTGGGGCTTAGCTTCTGCAAACGTGGAAGTTTACCATAAAATTGGGAAATTTGAGACATAAATGAGACTTGACTCTCAGAAAGCCAAGAGCACATAAGTACATGGGTGTAAGAATGGCCCGATGCCAACTTCCCTTAATGGATTTCGGGGATGTAAAGTGATAGGTCAACAGGGCTCAGATTCCTGTGATAAACTAATCTCTATTCCACTAAAATAATGAGTCAGAGAAAGTAGCTGGACAAATACAAGATGAATGATGAGAGTGTCCGAACAATCAGTTTTGTTTTTGTGATGGGATGGTATTAGGCAATGCTAGTAGCATTTGGCAAGAAGCTGTTGCCAGTTTAAAGGGAAGCAATGCTAGTTATGATAAAATGGTTTATTTTATTATCTCCTTGTAGTGGAGACTTTGTTTAGATTAAACAATAAAGTTGTTGGCCAGTGATTGTTGGTATATGGAGAATGGAGTTCCATGGCAGCCATAGAAATGGGATTTGAAGATGGAGGGTGGGGGGAGAAACCTGTTTAATTTCCTTGGAATCTTCTGTGATCAGTCTTTCACTACTTCCATAATGAGACTATCCTAAAACCTAATGCATCTATATTGTCAGAGATTTTCTTGATTGTCAGCCCAGCTTTTTCCCTTTTTTAAAGTTTCATCCCATTACTCTTACAGTTACCTGTACCACATTAAACATTCCATTATGCCCTGCAGGAGCACAGTTGTTATTTGTAGACTTTTATAATGAATCCTCCCTAGTTGCAGGTTAGCTGCACAGTGTATATTTAGCTTCTTATAGGTCACTCCCTCCAGCTCATTTTTGTTCCTTTTTTTTCTAAACTTTCCCCAGTGATTTGATCTTGCTGGGATTGTGTTGCCTAGAGCCATAATATTCCAGTTGCACTCACACAAGGGCTTTAAAGGAGCTATTATCTCTGCTTCCTGAAAAGATGTCTTTGCCTATCCAATCTAAAATTAGATTGCAATGTGATGTGGCTGATAAAAATCCAGAGTTACCGTCTAGTATCTCCCTAGGTCCCTTTGAGTGTTATTGCTCCCCAAATTCCTTCTCTGCTTGAATATCTGAATTGCAGATGACTTTTTCTCATGTGTTAGTTTGCATTTTGTTAAGTCAAATCTCATTTTGTTGTTTTCTGCCCATTTTTCTAATCTCTCCTGCCTCTCTGTTGTTCCTATGCTCTCAGTGGAGGCTTTAACTCGTCCCAGTTTATCATCTGCCTGATGATCTTTAAAGATATATGATAAGACTGGATGTAGTACTTTATCAAGAACCACCTGCAACTCAATATGTTAATTACCTTTACCGTTAAAAATGTGTGCCTTATTTCCAGTCTGAATTTGTGTGCTGGGTGTGCCTTTGCCAGCCAGAGCCCTCTTGTAGCTGTGTGTGATGATGTCATGGTGACAGACTAGTTTCAACTTCCAGTCCTTGAGTTTGATTATATCTTTGTGTGCTGGATTGAAGAGATGCTTATTGCACTTTTACTCCCAGGCATGTACTAAAACTGCAATCAAGGCATCTTTTAATCTATTCTTTGTTAAAACGAATCTCCTTGGATATTTCACTATAGGACATATTTCCTAATCCTTTTTTCATTGTCATAGCTCTTCTGTGAATCCTCTTCAGTTTATCAATATTTCTTGAATTATGGACACCAGAACTGGACAGAGTATTGCAGTAGCACTGACTGGCATGCTAAATAAAGTTAATATAAGCTCCCTACTCATACTGAAGATTCCCATCTCTTAGCTAGTTTTCAAACCACGTGGTAGCATTCTTATCCAAATTAACAAAGATATATTTTTCAAATATGATTTTGGAACACAAACTATCAAATACCATATTAAAATCCAAACAGTGTCTGTATGCTTGTCACCCACTAATTATGTAAAAAAATAGCAGACAGATTTGATTAGCCATATATATTCTTTATAACTTGTACAGTTTGTTGCTCTTGGCTAGAGTTGGTCAGAGAAAATTCATTGGAAATCATATTCCAGAAACTAGAATGCTTTGTGAAATTGAGTTGATTTTGCTAGAATTTTGGTTCAGGAAAAACCAGGGGGTAGTTCAGGGGAGCTATGATGGATAGGAACGCAGGCCAGCACCCAGTGACTAACGCGTTAAATTCAGGTAGCTAGCAAGGGGGTTGGCAGGAGGCCAGAAGAACCAATAGGAATAAAGTGCTGAAATTTGAATTGTATAAGGGACCTTGTCTGCTTTCTTTGTATGAGAGAGTTAAACCACGAGTTGAGAGACACAGAATGATTTAAACCAAGGCAGGACTACTATGCCTCCAAGGAATTTGGGGCATGGAAGTGGACCGAACCCAGAAGGGATTGTAAGTAAATAAAGGGGAAAAAGTGAATCTGGTTGCGATCAGGATATTTTTCTTTATTTTGTGGTTTGGTTTGAACTTCCCTGTGTGAATCTATGCCTCCCTTCTCCATTTACCATCTTAGAATTGTTCCCAGAGATTTTATCTGTGTTAATTTGTTTTCCTTTAGTTGCTTTGTAACATCTAGCAACCAAGTATGCTTTATCAAATATATCTTTTGTTTTGTAATAAAAATCACTTTTTTTAAGGTGATGATTTGATTCTTGTATCCTGGAAAGTGTGTCTGTGTGTCTCATATTAAGAGGTCAGCTACCATAGACTGCAGCTTGGTTTTCTGTTTTTAAGCTCTCTTGTGGCAAAAGAGCTTGGGGGTACCTCTGGGGGAGAATTCAAGTGTTCACTCCCGGTTTTAGGGATGGCAGCTACCCCACACAAAGTCATTGAATCTGTGAGTCTGGAGGGCTACGTCTAGACTGGCATGATTTTCCACAAATGCTTTTAACGGAAAAGTTTTCTGTTAAAAGTATTTGCAGAAAAGAGCGTCTAGATTGGCACGGACGCTTTTCCGCAAAAGCACTTTTTATGGAAAAGTGTCCGTGCCAATCTAGACATGCTTTTGCGCAAAAACGCCCCGATCGCCATTTTTGCAATCGGGGATTTTTTGCGCAAAACAAATCTGAGCTGTCTACACTGGCCCTTTTGCACAAAAGGACTTTTGCCCGAACGGGAGCAGCATAGTATTTCCGCAAGAAGCACTGATTTCAGACAGTAGGAAGTCAGTCTTCTTGAGGAAATTCAAGTGGCCAGTGTAGATAGCTGGCAAGTTTTTCCACAAAAGCAACTGCAGCCAAGGAGTTTTTGTAATCAGAGCCTGTGTAGAGGCAAGGTATATTGTTTTAACGTCTCTCATGGGCCCTCACCTTCTGCACTCAGAGGCTCAGAGTGAATATCAGCCCTGACAGGAGCTGACAGCTGTGGTGGACTTGGGCAAGGTTGGGAGGAAGGGGAGGCTGTCTCTGTGCTCCTGGAAAAGGCGTAGTCTAGGGTGGAAGAGGTGGAGTCAGAGGCAGCCAACTCTGAGCACCTCCCAGAGTGCACCCTGCTGGTTCCCCTCCCAGCCAGTACAGCTGCCTGGTGCTTGCTGTGTGGTACTCTGGGGATGATTTAAAGGCACCTGGGGCCCTTTAGAATCACTGGACCTTGGGGCAGTTGCCCAGCTGCGCCCACCCCCCCCCCATCAGCAGGCCTGGGATGGGGAAAGTGAAAAGCTTCAACAATATAAAAGTGTCATGTTTTGAGATTTTTGGGAATACAAGATTTCAATGTTTTGTTTTTAAATGACAAATTTGTAAACAATGTTTTGATCTGAAATAATTTTAAAAAATTCTTTCAGAGAATTTTGAAATTTTTGGTTTTTGTTCAGATTTGAAACAAACCCAAATTTCAAGACTCAAAACGCCTTGTGAAACAGAATTCCTCTCCTCCATACATCTCTGCTCCTGGTTCAGTTACCCTGTGGTGTTTCGTGGGGTTTTTGCCTCTTAATATTTGTTTCATTATTTTGAACACTTTGATGGATACATTAGACGGATATTACTGGCCTCAGGGTGACACTTGGCAAATCATTTCAACTACCTGTGTCTCAGTTTCTTCATCTCTAAAATCAGTGGGAATAATGATACTGACCTCCTTTGTAAAGAGCTTTGAGATTGATGGAGGGAAAATGGTCTAGAAAGCTATGTATTGATTACTTGATTTTCTTTTTAATTAATAATAAGCATTACATCTGGTTTTCTCAGTCTTTTGACATCTCCACAGATCTTACCAGTTTTTCTAATCTAAGGCATTTGTCATTGTGCTATGTAAATGTTATCTGCTTCAACAATCTTGTCAATGGTACAATAAATTCACTAGCTAATTCTCTTAAGCCTTAAGGGAAGGTTGCAGATCATCTAGACTAGCTGATTTAGGTACTATTCTATTTTCCTTTACATTTGTTAATTCTGATTTAAGCTTCAAACTTCTGCAAATGTAAAGGGTCCTTGGATCTGGGGTTTAGGTTTGGGCTAATTTTATCAGGTTATTATAACTGATCCATATTTACACAAATAATGCAGTTAACACAACAGACAGTAAATCACTGCCTCTCATCTCTTTTGTCAGCCTCATTACTGAAGTGGGTATTTACTTTTGCAATTTGTAGCAATGAACTCTTACACACTCCAGTGGTCTCAACGAAGTCTACAGAACTATCCACATGAGTATAATTACTAATACGTGTGACGGTTTGTAGTATTGGAACCATAGCTCTGACATATTTTTTTGGACACATTCACAAGTATCCTAATCTTTAATGCATATTCACTATGCTGATATATTACCCTTTTTAAGCAGTGCATGAGTCTATGTATTAATTAAAGCTGCACATAAGCAGGTTGGTATTTTCAATTATAATTGAATTAAGTCTGATATTTTATACATCCACAGGAGGAAATGATCATGTTATGAAATAGAAGATACTTTTATAGAATTAAGAACTCTGGTCCATGAAATTAAAGTCGCCTCCCTACAATCATGTCTGGTTTCACACAACTGTTCTCTGAAACTTGAGCATTTAAAGTAGCTGTCAGTTTTCAGATGTAAACTTAATAATAGGAAAATCAGATATCCCAATATGGTTTAAAATATCTCCGCCCCTCATCTCTACACCTAAGCCACCTTGTGTCTTAACAAGAGCCTGCCACGCTGCTCAACCATGGGGCAATGGCTGAATGTGATGCTCCTTCTAGAATTTGTAAGTGTTGATTGAGCACCTGGCTGAACATCCCTTGAGCCATGCAGTGCTGTTTATAGCACTTGCCTCTGCTCTGGAGGAAATTGATTGTGTGCACTTAAAATGCTACGACAGCCATCAAAAACAAGTTTGGAAGGAAAACGGAATTTAAAAAAGTAAAGGGAAGAATTGAACATGAGCATAATTGTACCTGAGGTGTTTTCTTTGAAGCTTACAGCAAGCATTGCTTTATATTTGCTAACTAAAAGCTCTTCATCCTACATCTCGTACTCTGGATAGGAGAAGGTGCACATATATTTAAGTACAGGTTGCATCTCTAAAATCTGGGATTCTCTGGTCTGGCAACATCTGTGATCCGGCATGACCACGGATGTTCCAGGTTCAGAGTGTCCTGGCGTGCTGCAGAGGGATAGGGGCCTGGGAGCCGGCACATGACTAATCTGGTGTGTGTGGGGGGCGGGGGGAGGAGAAGCTGGTGTGAGGCTCATCTGGGCTGAGGAGGAGGTCGGGAGCCGATGCACAGCTCAGCTGAACTGTAGGGGGAGCCAGAAAGACCATGGGGAGGGGAGGCAAATTTTTCCAAAGTCTGAATCTGCCAACAGTGGATTTGGCCAGCCTCTTTCCAACTAATCAATGTTGGAAACAAGCTCTATAACAAAGAGAAGAGGTGAACCTGTAGTTTGCTCTTTGGCTAGTACTTTTGCATGGGTATTCTTCCCACATTAGGGATGTGAAAGTGTAACCGTGTAAATGGTTAACAGGCTTGTTCACAGTTACAGGCTGCCTGCTGGCTTGCGCTGCTACCTCTTAAAAGCTGGCTCCCTGCCCGCAGCGGCTCCTGGGGATCTGATTGCAGACCTGCTTGTAACCGCTGAAATTTTTAGAGTTTACACGGTTACTTAATTACACACATTTTAACATCCTTATCCCACATCCCTGCTGATGCACTTTTCTCTCCCATCTCCCTACACATTCTTTTGTTGCCTGGGATACCTACAAGAATAAATTCTATTTGGTGTGATGAGGATATTCCCCAGAGCATTCACCACAGTATAAACTGCATAGTTCAGTATCCTACATAGCATCTGAATGACTCCCCAGCTTTCTGTAGGTGATTGCCAGAGAGTGCAAATATGCTGAAAACTGCTGAGGAGATCGGTAAATCTTACTGCTTGGCAGGCAAAGATCAAACAGAATATGAGGAGGAAACCTTTCTCTCCCATCACAACTTTTAGCTCATTGCTTGGTTTGTGGAGTGAATAATTTCCTGAAAGAAAAGTAATAAAATACTTCAATCTTCTGGGTGTTGAGAGACTTAATTAATTAAATAGGTTCAGAGGTTTCTGCAAGGTGTGGAGAATTTTCTGCAAGGTGCTAAGAAACTTAGGCTAGAGCAGGGTTACATTCTTCAATAGAAAGAGCTTTTAAATGAAAATTCAGCAACTCAATGCATTTTGCAAATTTTGTATTGATTTTGAAAAACTGTTTTGGTTTAAAAAAAACTGAGATTTTACTTTGACAGTTTGTAAACTAAATGTTTTTATTTTTCTATTCAGACTAGCTTTTTGTTTTGATATTTCCTTTAATTTTATTTGTAACAGTAAGAAAAAATTATTTCAAATATAATATGAGTAATTTTATTTTTATTTTTAATTGTGGGTCGAGGAAAACCTTTATTTCAACCCAAACAATTTTTTTATTCCCAAAACTTAAGAAAAAAAAACAGTTTCAATTTGACCTGAAATGGATTTTATTTTTGGCATTACTAACTAATCAATAAATCTGTCATTCTCCCAGTTCTACCCTAAATTCCCTTCAACAGGAGTGAAGGGCACCCTGCAGGACTTGGCCCATAATGTTTTAAAGGACATGTCAGATGTCATGTGTTATGTTAGTATCAAATATTATTGGCCCACATTATCCACCCTGAGATGTGAGTACAGACAGGACCCTCCATATGTGGGTTTCCTTCCTTCAGTACAAAAAAGAGGTGTACCCACTCCCTATAAAAATTGTCCTGCAGTTTTGGGGTCTGTACTAGTGAAAGATTTCAGAGTAGGAGGTTTAGGGGGGTGTCAGAGATCTGAGGAAGCCACTAGGAGACAGTGTGGAGACACTATTTCTGTGTGACTACTTATCCATGGATGGATTCACAGATCTGCCAAGTTTGAAGGCAAACCCTACGCTGTAGGGAGCAAGTGCCCTGTACCCTCCCCAAAGAATGATGTGGGGCTTCTCCGTCATGTAGATCACTACAGTCTCTTTCATGCTCCTGAGATATTTTGGGATTAACTTTGTCCTTAGATAATGAAAACGCAAAAGGAAATTGAATGGACTCACTAGGAGCCCTTGTTAAATCTAGTGCCCTCTTAGACTGTTAAGGATGAGGTTATTACTGATGGTTCTGTACTAACAATGAGTTTAAAAAGCATTGTGGGAAGACATGCTATTCCCTTGACATTTAGACTATGTCTATACTACAAGGTTTTTGCGCAAAAACCCACAGAGCGTTCACACCTCAAGTGCGTTTTTGTGCAAGATAAATCTATAGTCAATCGACAGAACAGAGGGCTTTTTGCGGAGTAGGTATACTTCCTTCTAGGAGGCATAACTCCTTTTTGTGCTACAGCTCTTGCGCAAAAAGGCATATGTGGACGCTCTGCAGGGGTTTCTTGCGCAAAAAAAGCCTATCTGAAAAAGCACAGGTGCTCTGATGGCCATTCTGTGCTTTCTTGCGCAAGAGCGTCCATGCAGTGTGGATGCTCTTTTGCTCAAGAAGCTTTTGTGCAAGAACTCTTCTGCAAAAGACTTCTTGTGCAAAAACCCTGCAGTGTAGACGTAGCCCAATTGATGTTTTGAGAGTCTGTAGAAACCTTGAGAACTATGATACACATCCTGATCTTATTTACAAGAGTAACTCCACTGGCTTCACTTCATTTCAAATGGCATTTGAGATCTCACTAGAAAGAGATCTGATTTTTAAAATTGATTTTTACAGTGTTTGATTAAAGAAGCTTGGGAACTAACTTACTACTGTTCACATCAGCTGCTGCAGAAACAGGATATTTGAATAGCCATGTTACTGTCCAAGGAATGGAATGAGTGCAGCTTCTGCCTTGGTTCTGAATTGTTTGCAGAACTGTTCTAAATTAGCCTCTGGTACAGCAAGTACAGTGTGAATCACAAGTTGCTTGTTTTGCAATTGTTGAAGAGTTTTTTTTCCCTGCCTACTTCTGTGAAGTTTTACCTTTTGGTAAAAGCATAGCCAGTACTAAGTGCAAGAGTAAACTATTACTTAATGGAGCAGCTTCAGCACCACTAGTGCAAACTAAGGTTGATATAAGCACAATAGAGTTAAAAATGTAGCCCACAAAGTTTTCTGAAATGAAGGGCACTGGACCGGTCATCCTGCTTATTATCCTTTTTTTTCAGAGTCACCTTCCCACCACTTCTCAATGGTGATACTTCCTTTGGTCTTCTCAGCAGTGTGAAGTGCTCTCTCTACATGAGCTGATGACACATTTTCTTTCAGTGCAGGAGCCTCTTCTCTCTAGCAATGTTCTTCTCAATCTGCCAGCCCCTTCCCCTTCCCAATTCAACCATATGCTCTCTGTGACTCAGACTTGAACTTGAATCTTCCATCATTTCCCTTCCTGGACTTAATGTCACATTCTATATCAATTCTGTCCATTTCTACTTTTCTTAAAAGCATTGATATTAAATGGAGCATGGATGTTGAAATCTTTAATGTTTTTCTGTTAATACAGCACGGATGAATCTTTAAAGTAATTGTCTGATAGAACATTTGTGACAGGAACCTTGGCCCCAGCCCACAAACAATATCTGTGCAAAGAACATAAAAGATTTATACATATTTAAACTCTGAGCGTTTCAGGATGTGCTCAAATGTCATTTAATGCAGTGTAGTCATGGCAACTGTTGGAGATCTGTAATAAATGGACAGAGTAGTCCAAGTCTTAGGTCTGCCCAAGCTTGAGCTGACATCTATTGTATAATTTTGTCATGTTTTTCACTGAGTTTGAGCTAAGAGTGTCGTCTTCACCTGCAGATGCCTTCATTTAGAGAGACCTCTTTCTCTAATTAAAAAACAGGAAGAAATATGCACGTGAAGAAAGCAAAGGACAACCATCCAAGCAGCTGACAGTCCTATTCTACATCTTAGTTGCGTCTGGTGCCTGTCTTGGTTGTGTGTGTGTGTTTTTGTTTGTTTGTTTGTTTATTTTTGGAACAGTTGGGCAGGAGATACTGCTTTTGCTCAATATGATTGTTGTGTAATAGAATTTGAGGGCTATGTGTAGGTGCAGTGAGGTATGCCATCACTATCTCTGCTTTCTGCCCACAACTCCCACTCTCCTCCTAATGGCACAAGACTCAGACCTGGAAAATGGAGGGTAAATGAGGAGTGAGCAGAGTTATGACAGGATAAGGATTGACAAGTCTGACTGTGTACTATCTCCCTTCATGTCTGCTGTGATGGGTCCACTCCTTTGGTTCTTCTAGTGTGCCCTGATTGATTAGCCCTTTTTTACTGTATCTGCTGACTCATGTAGGATATTGCAAAGATGTCTGCTAAAAATGTGTCCTTGAACAATTATCAAGTTCGCTTTAGTTTTTGTTCTTTACCTCCTCCCAATATGCTCACTTTCTCTCTAAACTGGGCATTTTTCTTGAGTGACTCACAAGAGCCACACAAAGGTTAACCTAACTTTGTTATTATTTACTGTGATGTGCATTTTGCTGTATTTCCTTAAAACAATGCATATTCCTAGTAAAGCCATTGGGACAGTGGGATTTGCCCTGGTCCGACTGAAAGAATTCTGTTGGCCTGGTTTTACTGAATGGCTTTTTAGATTGTGTATTCTGTGACAGACTCAGCAGGCAGCCTCATCCTTAATCTATCTTTAATTACATAATTGCATTTAATTTACACTGAAGAATGCAAAAAAAAAAAAAAAAAAAAAAAAAAGAAACCTTCATATATGGTGCAACATACCAGGCATGTTATTAAACCTGAAAAGTCTTTGGAAAATGTGCTTGTCTTTCACCTAATTAAGAACTTCCAGTTGTATTTCTCTCTGTCTTACTGTTTTGTAAAGTTTTTCCAATTTCTATATTGTATAGCACTCCAACTGCCTTATTGGGTGTTATTTTGTACATGAATTTATTACTATTTTATTTATTCACAAATCAGAAGTTCTGTCTAATTGCAAATTGTCCGGTTGTGGTACATAACTAAAACATTTATTTCACCCAGACACAGAGGTTGAGTAATACCGAAAGTGCAAGTGCTCCCTCATTTTTTGGAAATCCATAACATTATCAATTATGCCTGTTCAATTGGAGACCATTAACCCTGCGGCTTTCAAGTAATGAATTAAACAGTTGACCATCAGAGGGTTTTAACACGTTTGAAAAGTATATAGAATTAAGTCAACCTGGAGAGTATATTTTCAAATTTAAAATTTTTAAAAAATGCGCCTTGTGTTTGCGATGTGTGCCTGTTCCACTGCCCACTGAAGTGAATGGAAATAGTCACATTGATTTACACGGATATTGAATCAAGCTCTGAATGCACTAACAAAGTGTACTGCTTTATATAAGTATACTGCTTTATCTAGTGAGGGGATACTCATCCTTGAAGAGAACCACTTTGCCACTCGATTGAGTAGCAGTCACAAAATAATGGCAGTGCCATGCCTTAATATTATATTATTTGAGTTCTGATTCAGTTATTGCAACCATAAGTTAGGACATTGAATCACTCGACATGATTACATACATATATTGTGATTCCACATAAGGTGGCTGAAGTGTAGGAATTGATCCTTCATTGTCATTGTTCACGTGGCTTGCTTTGCTAGTGACCAAAGGAAGGCGGTGGTGATTGGGTAATATTTTATAAAGAAATTCCAGTAGTCATGCTTTACTAATTACGCACTTGATTATACGCAAGTTCCTTCCCATCCCCAGATCTTGACTATAAAAATAACCCAGTAATTTTTGTCTACATTTTTTTCTGCTCAGTTTTTTTTAAACATAAGTTATATCTTTTTTTCTAAATTGTGTGAATGTTGTTGGAAATGAAAACAGCTTTGATTAATAAAACTCCATTGACACCCACTGCACAGTGTCTGCAAGAGAGAACTTTAACAAATTGCAACCATATGGAAATGACATTTGAGATATGTGCATATATTTGAATGATTCCTATACTGTATCTTGATGTGGCAGTGAGATTCCTAATTGGTTTAGGGTATCTGATGTCAGATACTAGAATCCCAGCAAACAAAACAGTTGTACTATTAATTACATGCTGTGGAATTTTTAAATCTGTGGTGCTGACTCTCTTCAAGGGTCTAAGTGAATGTCTGCAGTGTACATTGGACATATAAAGGCAATTACCCTAGTAGGATAGGCTGGGATGAGGAGGTTTCTGGAGTACATGGTGAAATGAAGATTAATTTGTGTTAATTGCAAATATTTAGTTTGCAATTAATGAAGTTCTTTTTATTTGTTGCATACATATTTTTCTATACTTAGTGCTGTCTTAATGAAGTTTTATGTTTGGGATTGTATTATATGGCAGCTGAGGAGACATCTCTGAAATAATCATCAGGTTTATTTTCAGTATTATAGCACGCAAATATCAACACCTGGTTTTTACAATTTCTCTCAAAGAAAAACCTAAGAATTCATCTAACTCCTTCGTGTCAGCATAATGCTGACAATACTTAATGCAGAATTTATTAAAGAAAAGCTATCGATCAAGTAATTACTTCAGCATGTTGTTTCATGACAAAGACTAATGATAACACAAAGAAGTGAAAATCATTTTCATTGATTGCTGTATAGCATTTTCACCAAATATCATTCATAATTTTCTTTGAACTTTAGCATGCTGTTCAGCATGTATTATGCTGGATAATACAATTATGCCTTTTTCTCTTTAATTTTTGGTGGCAAAATACCATGTGTTTATATAAGCAATAATGTGCCAAAATCATTTTGAAATTGAAATTAAAGTGGGTAATTCTGGACACAGGTAACTGTCACAGACGTTCATTAAAGCTAAAAGGTCGGTATTTTTTATTTCTGCAGAAAACTCCCACTGATATCAGTAGCCAGATTTTTTCTGCCTTTATTCATAATTTGTGAGTATCTGTGGGACTGCTTGTGGAGTAAGGTCCTACTCAGTGCGAGTAAGGGTGACAGAGTTGGGAGTTGTGATTACTCAAATAATAGTCCCAGTGCCTTCCATGAGAATTGTTGAGTAGAATTGGGTGAAGTCCAAGTTATCTTTTGTCGGATAGTAGTAAAGCAAAACTATGGTATTTAATATGAAACAATGGGCTGCAGTAAGTCATTCTCAACTTTTTTCTTCCCAGGAAGCATGTAAGAGGCTTTGGGATGGATAGGATAGAAAAGCAAAGGTTGGTTATATAGACAGAATTAAGTCAGTGCTAGCATGATGGGAGTTCATGACTGGGGCTTCTAGACATGTAGTGCATTTGCAGCTGTCTGTATGAATACATCATCTTGGTCTGGTTGTAGTAATATTTACTGAATCCATACGCTCCATATCCATTTGCTGTGCTTTGTATCTGCTGTTAAGATTAAACAATTCTTTGGGAACTATTTTGGGAAGTTCTATCATCTGTGTTATAAGCAGGGTCAGACTAGAAGATGATCCCTTTTGAGCCTTGGATGCTTTGTACAGGCAGTCCCCGGGTTACGTACAAGATAGGGACTGTAGGTTTGTTCTTAAGTTGAATCTGTATGTAAGTCGGAACTGGCATCCAGATTCAGCCGCTGCTGAAACTGACCAGCGGCTGACTACAGGAAGCCCGAGGCAGAGTTGCGCTGCCCCGGGCTTCCTGGAATCAGCCGCTGATCAGTTTCAACAGGCTGAATCTGGACGCCAGTTCTTACATACAGATTCAACTTAAGAACCCCAGGCGTCCCCAAGTCAGCTGCTGCTGAAACTGATCAGCGGCTGATTCCAGGAAGCCTGGGGCAGAGCAACTCTGCCTCGGGCTTCCTGTAGTCAGCGCTGGTCAGTTTCAGCAGCGGCTGACTTGGGGACACCTGGGGCAGAGCAGCTTGGGTGCTGCTGGGTTGGTCCAGTAGCGCCCAGAGCGGCGCTACGGGACCAACCGGCAGCACCCCAGCTGCTGTACCACAGGCGTCCGGAGCAAAGCCGCGGAGCACGGGGGCAGCGGGACAGCCCAGACGCGCCGTGGCTGTCCTGCTGCCCGCGTGCTCCACGGCTTTGCTCCGCTTTGCTCCCCGGTCTGCTGGAGACCAGCAGACCAGGGAGACGGGGAGCAAAGCCTCTGAGGACGCCAGCAGTGGGACAGCCGCGGCGCGTCTGGGCTGTCCGCTGCCCGCGTGCTCCCCGGCTTTGCTCTCCGTTTCCCTGGTCTGGGGAGACGTGGAGCAAAGCCACAGAGCACGCGGTCAGCGGACAACCCAGATGCGCCGCGGCTGTCCCGCTGCCGGCGTCCTCAGAGGTTTTGCTTCCCGTCTCCCTGGTCTGCTGGTCTCCAGCAGACCGGGGAGCAAAGCGGAGCAAAGCCGTGGAGCACGCGGGCAGCAGGACAGCCACGGCGCGTCTGGGCTGTCCCGCTGCCCCCGTGCTCCGCGGCTTTGCTCCGGACGCCTGTGGTACAGCAGCTGGGGTGCTGCCGGTTGGTCCCGTAGCGCCGCTCTGGGCGCTACTGGACCAACCCAGCAGCACCCAAGCTGCTCTGCCCCAGGTGTCCCCAAGTCAGCCGCTGCTGAAACTGACCAGCGCTGACTACAGGAAGCCCGAGGCAGAGTTGCTCTGCCCCAGGCTTCCTGGAATCAGCCGCTGATCAGTTTCAGCAGCAGCTGACTTGGGGACGCCTGGGGTTCTTAAGTTGAATCCCAGCAGACCAGGGAGACGGGCAGCAAACCCCGTTCGTAACTGCGGATCCGATTTGCGGATCAGATAAGTCGGATCCGCGTAACTTGGGGACTGCCTGTATTTATAAATAACTAGCACATTTATCCAGAGTTGCTTGTGTCCTCAACTCAAATAATTATTTTTTTAAATAAAAGGAAAATTTGTATTAGGCTCCTTGCTCTTCTCATTCCTGTTCCTATCAGGGAGCGAGAGCAAAGTGCATAGCTCATCTACCCCCTGTACTGCCTAGCAATGAAAACTGAGGAATGCAGAAAACCCTGAACTTTCCCCTGGCTGCCTGACAAAGGGGAACAACCAGCTATATCCCTGTATGAATCTGGGGAGGTGGAGGGAATGATCGCAGCTATCAAGTCCAATTGGACTTGCTGGGTAAGCTCAGCTATTGCCCAGGATACTTTAATCTTGAACCTGGTTTCCTGAGGAAGGATCACAGGATTCCACTCTGGGAAAGGTGCTCTCAGCCCTCCCACTATAAAAATTGTTCCAGCGCCTGTGGCTCCATTTGATGTCAAGAGAGCTATGCTGATTTGTAGCATCTTAGGTTCTGGCCTCTTCTTTTGTATATTATCATAAAATCATTGGGTTAGAAGGGATAGCAAAGGTCATATTGGCTAACCTCTTGCTAAGATGCAGGATTTATTGTGTTGATCAACCTCTCTTTAAAAATCTCTGGTGAAGGACTTCCACAACCTCCCTCAGTGATTTGTTCCCTTGTCCTACTCTTCTTAATGTTTTCCTGAGATACTATTCTTGAAATTTTAAAATCCACATGCTTTACTGGTGCGTGTGTTGGCTGCGATGTGCATTGTGCAGAGAGAAGTGACCTCGTGGAGATGAAACCTTCCATCCTTTTAAGGCATGTCTAGACGCTATGGGATCGCTGCCTTAAAAGACTTTTAAAGAATTTTAAAAAGACTTTTGAAAATATCATCTCCCCACTGCACTCCCTCAGTTTTGTGTGCATAAGGACTGCAGATTTGGTTCTTGTTTTATTTTTTTGCTTGTCTTTATGTCACTAGGCTGAGGAGTTATGATAGTTCATGATTGACTGCATAATGTCCTTGAAATGAGAGTTTTAAAAAGACCTTTGAAACTGCTGTTTGAACTCCAGACCAAGTAACATTTGAAGGCAGCATGAAAAGGTTTACTACATGGTGTTTTTCTCCTCTTGGGAATGTTGGCGTGAATTCAGTAGAGATTTTGTATGAGCAAGGAACTGGAGCCACATAGCGAAATGTGAATGGAAAGGGTTAAATTCTATGACACTGGAGAATTACAGATGGGCCTTAACTTCCAATCATTCACATTGGTTTTACACTGGTGAACTCAATGGAGTAATTCCTGATTTTCTCTGGTGCCTGTGTGAGGAGAATCAGGCTAATTGAATTTGCTGCAGTATTCTTTTGTATATTGCTTGGATACATCTTTGTATACTATTCTTTCATATATTGCTTGAGAATGCAATGGAGTAATCAGGAAGGGGAAAGCACAATTGGAATTGCAGCTAGCGAGGGATGGGAAGGGTAATGAGAGGTTTCTACAGGCATGTTAGCAATAAGAGGGTGATCAGAGAGAGTGTGGGGCCTGTACTGAATGAGGGAGGTAACCCAGTGACAGATGATGTGGGAAAAGCTGAAGTACTCAATGCTTTTTTTGCTTCTGTCTTCACAGACAAGGTCAGCTCCTAGACTACTGCGCTAGGTAACGCAGTATGGGAAGGAGGTGGACAGCTCTTGGTGGAGAAAGAACAGGTTAAGAACTATTTAGAAAAGCTAGACATATGCTATCCATGGATCCGGATATAGTGCATCTGAGGGTACTGAGGGAGTTGGCAAATGTCATTGCAGAACCTTTGGCCATTATTTTTCAAAACTCGTGGAGATCGGAAGAAGCACTGTAATAGTGCCGGATAATTGGCACTCTATTTGCCTTTTTCCAAACTTTAAAAAAGGGAAAAAGGACAATCCAAGGAACTAAAGACCAGTCAGCCTTATGTAAGTTCCTGGAAAAATCATGGAGGGGCTCCTCAAGGAATCCATTTTGAAGCAGTTGGAAGAGGGGAATGTGATCAGGAATAGTCAGCATGGATTCACAAAGGGCAAGTCATGCCTCACCAATCTGATTAGATTCTATGATGAGGTAACTGGCTCTGTGGTCATGGAGAAATCAGTGGATGTGATATATCTTGACTTTAGCAAAGGTTTCTAGCAGAGTGCCCCAAAAATCGGTTCTAGGACCAGTTTTATTCAACATTTTTATTAATGGCTTAGATGAATGGATGGATTGCACCCTCAGCAAGTTTGTGGGGTGCGGGGGAGGTAGATATGTTGGAAGGCAGGGATAGGATCCAGAGTGATGTAAAGAAATTGGAGGACGGAAAAATCCCAAGTGTTGTTACAGGATGGGGTCCGACTGGCAAAAGTAGTAGTTCTGCAGAAAAGGACCTGGGGTTTACAGTGGATGAGAAGATGGATATAAGTCAACCGTGTGCCCTTGTAGCCAACAAGGCTAATGGCATATTAGGGTGCATTAGGAGGAGCATTGCCAACAGATCTAGAGAAGTTATTATTCCCCTTTGTTTGGCACTGGTGGGGCCACATCTGGAGTATTGCATCCAGTTCTGGGCCCCCCACTATAGAAAGGATGTGGACACATTGGAGAGTGTCCATCAGAGGGCAACGAAAATAATTAGGGGGCTGGAGCACATGAGCTACGAGGAGAGGCTCAGGGATTTGGGCTTATTTAGTCTGCAGAAGCGAAGCGTGAGGGGGGATTTGATAGCAGCCTTCAGCTTCCTGAAGAGAGGTTCCAAAGAGGATGTAGAAGGGCTGTTCACAGTAGTGACAGATGGCAGAACAAGGAGCAATTTTCTCAAGTTACAGTGGGGGGAGGTGTAGGTTGTATATTAGGAAAAACTATTTCATTAGGAGGGTGGTGAAGCACTGGAATGGGTTACCTAGGGAGGTGGTGGAATCTCCATCCCTAGAGGTTTTTAAGTCCTGGCTTGACAAAGCCCTGGCTGGGATGATTTTGTTGGGGTTGGTCCTGCTTTGGGCAGGGGGCTGGACTCGATGACCTCCTGAGGTCTCTTCCAGACCTAGAATTCTGTGATTCTATTCTATGAGGGTATGTCTACACTACAGCACTAATTCGAACTAACTTAATTTGAATTAGTTAATTCGAACTAAGCTAATTCGAATTAGTGCATCTAGACCTAAAAATTAGTTCGAATGACCATTTTGATAATTTGAACTAGCATGTCCACATTGAGTGGACCCTGAACCGAGGTTAAGGATGGCCGGAAGCAGTGCTGGCAGGGCATCAGATTAGGACTTAGAGTGTAGAGCTGCTGTCTCAGGCTAGCTGAGGGCTGTGCTTAAAGGGACCCGACCCCCACCCAGGACAGACAGTTCTCAGGGGTTCCCCGCTTGCAAAGCAGTCCTGGCTTGGAGTGCCCACACTCGGCACATCACAGCACTCGGCCATCAGCCCGGCTGCACTTGCCGCAGGCTGCCATCCGTGGGGGGTGTCAATCGGGGGGTTGCAGGAGAGCTTCCACCCCGAGGAGCCTGCAGAGCCAGCCCAGTCCTCCCCATCAGGGGCTTGTACCCCATTCCTCCCTCACCTCCTTCCACTTACCCCTCCCTAGCCCCCCCTTCCTGATGTACAAAATAAAGGACATGTGTGTTCAAAAATAGAAACTCTCTTTATTGAACAAAACATGGGGAGACTGGGAAAAGGAGGTGGGAGAGGGGAAGAGAGGGGTTTGGAACAGGTCCCCTATGAAGAGAGGCTAAAGAGACTGGGACTTTTCAGCTTAGAAAAGAGGAGACTGAGGGGGGGATATGATAGAGGTCTATAAAAGCACGAGTGGTGTGGAGAGGATGCATAAAGAAAAGTTCTTCATTAGTTCCCATAATAGAAGGACTAGAGGAGACCAAATGAAATGAATGGGTAGCAGGCTTCAAACTAATAACAGAAAGTTCTTCTTCACAAAGCAAATAGTCAACCTGTGGAACTCCTTGCTGCAGGAGGCTGTGAAGGCTAGAACTATAACAGAGTTTAAAGAGAAGTTAGATAAATTCATGGAGGTTGGGTCCATGGAGTGGTATTAGCCAGGGGGTAGAAATGGTGTCCCTGGCCTCTGTTTGTGGAAGACTGGAGATGGATGGCACGAGACAAAGGGCTTGGTCATTGTCTTCGGTCCATCCCCTCCAGGGTCTCTAGTGTTGGCCACTGTTGGCAGACAGGCTACTGGGCTAGATGGACCTTTGGTCTGACCCAGTACAGCCATTCTAGGCTCAGGGCTCAGGGTGAGGGGTCTCACTGGACCACCCTAATTTTCATGCAAACCTGCTCCTGGGTGGCACGGCTGGCAGCTATCCTGCCCTAGACGGCCACTTTCCTATGCCTAGTGCGGAGGTCGTGGATGAGGTCCACGATCTCCGCACTAGACCAGGTGGGCGCCCGCCTCTTGCGGACCTAGGTAGGCTCCCGGGAGCTGCCAGCCCGGTCCCGGGAAGAGGTGGAGGGCTGGGTGGCAGCGGGTGGCTGGTTCGTGCCATGCCAGGTGCAGGGTCTACTGGCTGGGTGCTGGCAGGCTTGCACCTGGCACGGGCACCATTGCCAGACTGTGCCCATTTAAGGGCCCCAGGGGTGCAGACGAGTTTCCCTGGTAGTGCCCAGAGTGGCCACCAGGGAAAGCTGGGGAGGGCTAGCCTCCCACTAGTTTGAATTAAGTGGCTACACAGCCCTTAATTCGAACTTCTTAATTGAAACTAGGCGTTAGTTCTCGAAGAATGAGGTTTACCTAGTTCGAATTAAGTGCTCCGCTAGTTCGAATTAAGTTCGAACTAGCGGTTTGTATGTGTAGCGCCTATCAAAGTTAATTCGAACTAATGGCTGTTATTTCGAATTAACTTTGTAGCGTAGACATACCCTGATTCTTTCCTTTGATGCAAAAACTGCTCTTTAAGTGTTGTAGATCTCCAGGGTTCAGGGTTTCATGCAACTGTAAGAAAACGAAGTCTTGCCCACATGGAAGGGAAAACAGATAACAACTTGTTAACAATTTAGAGCTGCTTCCCTGGGAGGAGGGTCACAAAATAGTGGATAAATAATTGTAATTAGAGCTATAATGGAATATGAAATGCCACTTTTGACACAGAAGAATTTGCTCAAATACAAAAACAAAGAAAAAAAAAACCCTCCAAAAGCCCAAATCAAGCCATCTCTTCTTCATCGAGCATCAGGCAGCTGAAATCACTAGAGGTGGTGATGCTTACGTCATTGAGGGATTCAGGCTGAAGCCTCATTGGTGCATCAGGCAGAGTGAGTTCAAAGCCTTTCGTCAGTGACAAAGGAAAGCAGCAAACCTGGCACAGTGGGAATAGCAAGCAACACATTTTTAGTTAATATAAAATAGTATGACAGTATTAACTTCTAGGCCCTAATTATTTTAAGGGGATGCTGTCAGACCCTGAAATTAGGCTTTGTAAAAACCCATGTTTTTATAAAAGTTTTCCAAAATGGACTAAAATCACCCTGCAAATAGTTTTCTTTTTAAAGAATAAATCAGACATTTCCCTGCAGTGTTTGCAAACGAAACATTGCAGCATTGCCTTAACGCATGGAATCGGGGAGTGACTAAAGACTGACTCGTCTCATTTGCAAGTACAAGGAAATGCGGAGGGCAAAGTAGTGGAAAGTACAATTAGATATCTTTTTTCACATTTAACAATCTAGAGTCGTGTTTAATATCAGAGAAAAAAATTGATTTTTAAAAATACGTGATTTGACAACAAAATGTTGAAGGTATGTTCAGATTTATGTGTGCAGCAAAGGGCTACTAAAATGTCCACCAGACTTTAGATTAATTTGGCAAAAATCCTTTTTGTATTTGTTGTCAGAGGCCTGGATTTTCAAAAGTGGCTAGTGATTTTGGGTGCCAACTTAAGACACCTTAAAGGGACCAGATTTTCAGAGGGATGCTCAACATTTAAGCTAGGATATTTTGGGTACAGTAGTGGTGTATCTTCCATTCAGTAGTGTATCCAGACCATCTACCTTTAAGAGGAAAGACTGGTTTAATTACAACTCTTGGTTTATTTTAGGTCTGATTCTGAGTTAACTTTAAAATTCTCACTGGCCTGCAATTTTTAGTAAGATATTTTAATTTTCATCCACTTTTCTGAAAATAGCAGGTTTGTATAGCAAAGAAGTTGCTGCATATTCAGAAAAATGGTGGCCCTTCACAGAAAGGGACTCACCCTGTGACAGAACCTCCAACACAATGGGGTCCCTAACTTCCTTTTTTGTTTTCAAAGTTTCTTTGGAACACCTACAGCCAATACTGCCTGTTTTAGAAAGCATGCTTAAATTGGCCAGCTAGTGTATACATTATAGTTTGAAATGTGACTCACTTGGGTTACTTTTTAGTTATGGAAAAATTTAATTGATTCACTGAAGCAGTTATGGCCCGTAGTGTCTCGTGATGTGCAGATTAAGGATCCCAGTTAATAGACATTGTCATGACTGAATAGCTGCAGGACAGCCATTACAATGAATAGATGATTCTTAGATCACTGGCAAGTCTTACACTTTTCCACAGAGGCCTTCATTTTTTTAATTATTACTGTGCTATTACAAAGCTGTTACAGGTTGAACCTCTCTAGTCTGTCATCCTTGGAATCTGACAGGTGTTGAACTAGAGAATTTGTTGAACCATGGGAGGTCAATATTGTCTAGCAGGATTACCAACATTTCCACTGTTTACTGGGCTGTTAGAAGACATTTAGGAATAAATTAGAGCTAAATAACAGCATAGAACATGAGAACCAGGACTGATGGCTGAAAACAAACTTTATGGGACCATGGGAAACTTGGCCACACCTATGATAAATGCACACCCAGCTAACTAAAATCATGCCAGACCATGGATATGGATGTACCAGAGTGTGCCAGACTAGAGAGATTCAATCTGTAACACACATGAAAATCTTAAGGGATAGGTTTCCATCCATCCTCTCAGTACGTGTGCACAAACCCAGCATTTGGTTGCTTTAACCCCGGGCACGGAGATTGTTAGGAAGAGATAGGATCCACCTAACCAAGAGAGGAAAGAACATCTTCACGGGCAGGCTTGCAAAGCTAGTGAGGAGGGCTTTAAACTAAGTTTGTTGGGGGATGGTGACCAAAGCCCTGAGGTAAGTGAGGAAGTCAGATACCAGGAACAAACACAAGGAGGAACAAGCAACAAGGGAGGACCCCTGATTTGGATGGAGAAGGTAGGGCAATCAACTGGTTATCTAAGGTGTTTGTACACCAATGCAAGAAGCCTGGGAAACATACAGGACGAATTGGAAGCCCTAACCCAGTCAAAGAATTATGATTTGATTGGAATAATAGAGACTTGGTGGGATGACTTGCATGACTGGAGCGCTGTCATGGAAGGTTATAAACTGTTCAGGAAGAACAGGCAGGGGAGAAAAGGAGGAGGAGTTGCATTGAATGGAAGAGAGAAGTATGATTGCTTGGAGCTTCAGTATTTAGAGGGTGAAAAGCTTGTTGAGAGTCTATGGGTTACGTTTACAGGTGGAAGCAACAGGGGTGATGTCGCAGTAGGTGTCTGCTATAGACCACTGGATCATGTGGATAAGGTAGATGAGGCTTTCTTCAGATAACTGAGAGAAGTTTCCAGATTGCAGGCCCTGGTTCTCATGGGGGACTTCAATCATCCTGACATCTGTTGGGAGACTAATACAGCAGTACACAGACAATCCAGGAAGTTTTTGGAGATTGTTGGGGGATATCTCCTTGGTACAAGTGCTGGAGGAACCAACCAGGGACCATGCACAGCTTGACCTGATGCTCACAAACAAAACAGGGAGGAACTAGTAGGGAAAGTAGAGGTGGGTGACAACCTGGAAAACAGTGATCATGAGATGGTAGATTTCAAGATTCTGAGCAAAGGAAGAAATTAGAGTAGCAAAATATACACTCTGGACTTCAGAAAAGCAGACTTTGACTCCCTCAGAGAACTGATGGGCAGGATTCCCTGGGATGCTTACATGAAGGGGAAAGGAGTCCAGGAGAGTTGGCAGTATTTTAAAGAAGCCTTATTAAAGACACAGGAAGAAACCATCCCGATGTGCAGCAAGAAAAGCAAATATGGTAGGCGACCAGATTGGCTTATCGGGGACATCCCTGGTGAGCTTAAACACAAAAAGGAAGCTTACAAGAAGTGGAAACTTGGACAGATGACTAGGGAGGAGTATAAATATATTGCTAATGTCAATTCCAATTGCGCTTTTGCTTTCCTCCTAACTCCCTTGCATTCTTGAGCAAGGGATGTGAAGGATAACAAGAAAGGTTTCTACAGGCATGTTAGCAATAATAGGATGATCAGAGAGGGTGTGGGGCCCTTACTGGATGAGAGAGGTAACCTAGTGACCAATGATGTGGGAAAAGCTGAAGTACTCAATGCTTTCTTTGCTTCTGACTTCACGGACAAGGTCAGCTCCCAGACAAATGCACTAGGTAACATAGTATGGGAAGGAAATGGACAGCCCTTGTTGGGGAAAGAACAAGTTAGGAACTATTTCGAAATGCTAAACATGCACAAATCTATGGACCCGGATTTAATGCATCTGAGGGTATCGAGGGAGTTGGCAAATGTCATTACGGAACCTTTGGCCATTATCTTTGAAAACTCATGGAGACCAGGAGAGATGATTGAAAAAAGGCAAATGTGTGCCCATCTTTAAAAAAGGGAAGAAGGATGATCCAGGGAACTAAAGACCAGTCAGCCTTACCTTAGTCCTCGGAAAAATCATGGAGGGGCTCCTCAAGGAATCCATTTTGAAGCACTTGGAAGAGGGGAAAGTGATCAGGAATAGTCAACTTGGATTCACAAAGGGTAAGTCATGCCTGACCAATCTGATTAGATTCTATGATGAGGTAACTGGCTCTGTGGATAAAGGCTGTTCACAGTAATGATGGATGGCAGAACAAGGAGCAATGGTCTCAAGTTACAGTGGGAGAGGTCTAGGTTGGATATTAGGAAAAACTAGTTCATTAGGTGTGTGGTGAAGCACTGGAATGGGTTACCTAGGGAGATGGTGGAATCTCCATCCCTATAGGTTTTTAAGTCTTGGCTTGACAAATCCTTGGCTGGGTTGATTTAGCTGGGATTGGTCCTGCCTTGGGCAGGGGGCCGGACTTGATGACCTCCTGACATCTCTTCCAGCTCTATGATTCTATGATACTAGATTAGATACTGGGTTTATGTGATTTGTAGATGATCTTATTCAGAGACACTTAGGTTGAAAACTAGAGGTTGCTTTGGAAAGCTTGACCAGAATCTAATTTAAAGCTACAGGAAAAAAAACTAAATTCAGCATGAAGGTTCCTTTTTCTGTCCTAAATTTTTCATAATAGGCATATCCTATACGAACTCATTGCACCACCTTGGTTCTAATGTTGTAAGCTATGTCAAACCTATTGTGATGCTTTACATGTACTCATTCCCTCAGTGGGATACTGGTTAGCAGCCTATCTTTGTATTATGAATGTAAAGTAGGATTGACGACCGATGGCTGTATTTCAGCCCTTACCAATAAATTGCTAAGATTAGAATGTTGTTAGAGCACTCTGAAGGGCTTGCTATTGCTTCTGGCAGTTGTACTTAACTGTCAACTACCAGATAGATTATCTCTGTTTCCCCGATAGCTAAATTATATTTCATTGTATATGGATAAGAGTGGCTATGCAGGCAATTAATTTTTTTCCTTCTCATTCCTTTTGACTAATTTAACAGATATGCCTAGGAATAGCAATTATCTGCTTATTTATCTCAAAAGGGTATCAAAAGTGATAATTGTTTTACAAGAACTATCCCACACTCCTTCCATCAGGAACAATACTACAATAAAAATGAAGGGTAGGTGGCTCTATTGAGGAGTGGAAAGACTAGGATGTTCCTCTGGCATCCCAGCCAGAGCCTGCTTCTGGCACTCCCCCTCCTCTCTCCCCTATGACTACCTGCCCCAGGCCTCCACCCAACCCCCCTGTATCCTCTTCACCCTTCTCCCAGGTCTCAACTCCTTCCCAGACCTTGCACCCCTCCAACACGCTTCCTGCAGGCCAGAATCCTCTCCTATACCCATGTTCCCTCCTGGACTATGCACTCCAAGCCTCTGCCCCAGAACCCAGTCCTCTCCTTCACCCAAACTCCTTCTCAAACCTCACACCCCCTCCTGAACGCCAGTCCCTTACACCAAGCTCTCTTCTGCACCTAACCTCCGTCCCAGACCCTGCACACCCTTCGTAGAAGTGCGGACCTTGACCACTTGCTAAAATCTTGGACTGTCCCCCCGCCATTAAAATTATTGCCCACCCTTGGATGTCACTTGAGTCCCAAGTGAAATGATGACATTTTAAAATCGTTCCAATAATGTATTAGATCCCTGCAGTGTATTTCAAATATGATCAACTGGACAATGAACTATGCTTCTGCAATTCCATCAATATTAGAAATTACTGGTTACATAGAAATAGTATGGAATTATAAAATTACCAACTGATTTAGAGTTACAGTAGACTAGTGATATTGTTTCTCTCTGGGCTGTCTACATGGAGAAGATGACAGGCAGAACTATCGTAGTATAATGATAATGTTAAATCTGTGCTGGAATAACTCCCCATTATTCTGAAATAAGTGTCTGTGCTGTGGTATTATACCGCCATAGCACTGCCATTCAACTTCACTGTGTGGTCAAGCCAGGTAATGCATAGGCCAATAAAGCCTTTTAATAAATGAATTATGACTGACCTGGTTGTGTTAAAACAATGATACTTACAAAGAGGGAACCCTCTTGTCCCTCTTTTAAAAGTTGGTGGTGTTGATATGGCAGAAATTGAACATCTTATTTTACAAGATTAATGACCGCACTGAAGCATTTCATGTGATTGAGAGAATTTATCTCCTCTGTAAAGGATGAGAAGTACTTCAGGTTTCTAGGAACGGCTGAAGGTGTTGAGATTGGGTCACAGACCAAGGACTTTAGTTTTATTAAGTGTTTGGGAAATTTTTTGCTTGACTAAAGTGTGTTGTTTTCATGTGTAGCTTTGTATCCTTTTTTTAAAATCAGTGGAGATAATGATTAAAAGAGGGATTTTGATTTCTTATTTTTTCCTGTCTTCACTAGATAAGGAGGATTTCTAATTATTCTACTGCAGATAACATTAAACTGCTCAATAGGATATAAGGATAAATCATCAATGATGATTTAGCAAGACTGAATAACTGAGTCTTAACTTTCCTATTGAACTTTTTTTTTTAATATTAAAAAGAATTGCGGATTCAGTTTTTTCAGAAATGAGAACACAATAATATCTATGCAATTCTCTAGTTTGTGCATACAACTGTAAATGCAAACAGGGCTGAAAGAAATCTAGATATGAGTACCATAGCTGCGCATTCACCATGCCATTATGGGTACTGTTGGCATTCATAGTTGCCTAGTCTATTTGAAATTGTAGTAAATGTCTGAAAAGAAGCATCTGCAAAAATGTGCACTCAAACGCTAGATTTCTTAGCCAGAAAACATTTCAAATAATTTAACAAAGTATAACAGTTTTTAACAAAACATTGCAGTCTCAGTCCAGCAATCAGACCCACCATGGTTGATAATTGCAAGATTGATTGCAGGCTTTGTAACACTATGGTGTGGAGATAAGTAGTAATATATTTATTTCGTAGACAAAGAAACTGAAGACTTAGTGATTTACCAAGATGATAGAGAATCTGAACACTGAAGTCTTTGAAACAGATTATTGACTGTTAGAGCTCTTTAAATGTGACATTTTCTTCCTTGGGTGCTTATGAGGCAGCACAGCTCAAGGTGGTAGTTGTAAAATTTCTTGTCTTCTGTGTGAGGTTTGTTATATGAAGAAAATCATGTTTAAAACTCTTTAAAAGTTTAAAAGTGATTGTGGAAACACTTTTAATAGCTAAAACTTACTTTTAATAGTTAAAGAAAAATCTCTATTTTGGAAGAAGAATAAAAAGATTAATTCATATGACATTTCAGGGTGCAATCGAGACTAGCCAAGAGCAGTTTCACTGTTTCCCCTGATACCTGTGGTGACTCTCAGTATTTTGCTGCTGTAACTTCCAACCTGGGCTACTGACAAAACAGCCAAGAAGCATGCAGGTCAGACCCTGAGTGCCTTTGTATAACCACAGCTCTGTCGCAGCAGCTCTAACCTCAGGAGCCTGTCAACAAACACTGGCCACCTTCTGGCTTGCAGCAGCCTTGGGGTCACCATGAAAGTAATAACCAACACATACTCTGTCTCGGATTTTGCTCCAGCGCTGTCCTTTGCTGGACAATCCAGATACATTAACCCCCTAAGGGTTTCCACAAAGCTGTCTGCTACCTTACATGGAGTTACCCAAACAATTCACAACACTGGATTAAAGATTATACAAGTTAAGTTATCTACAAAGAAAGAGATTTTAAATAAGTACAAGTGATGAGGCATTATAGCCAGAAATGTTTACAAGAAAAATCAGGATAAACCACTTTCTAAACTTAAACTAGACTTGATATCTCTTAACCACATGTTCTCAGTAACATTGCTTCCTAAATTTTCAAGCCAGGATCTGCTCCCAAAGTCCAACAACTGTTTCCTGGGTGGTTTTGCCCTTCACTTTTATAGTTGTCACACTTAGAAATGCAATTTTCTGAGGCTTATCCCTAGTCAAAGTTCATTCCCACTTAGAGGACAGAGACAAGGAGACTGGTGATGAAAAAGATTTCATGCTGTTGTTTGCTAACATACAGATATGTTCTTTTCTAATCCCCTTCCATGCTAAAGAATCAGTATGTGACAGCTGATGGCCCATCAGCTTTTATGGCACCTGGTTAGAGGGGTTAACTTGTCCTGGTCTTTGAGAAATGTATGTTTACCCACTCCCCAGACTTTTCTGGTGAATATAGGTCAGTCGTGATTTCAGGTTGTGTTCATAATATTACATACACTGTTGCCACACACATTTCACCATGATATTACAGACCAGCATATTATGCGTTTTCAGATGATACGTAACAAGTCCTATTCAGTACAGTACAAAGATTATTACAATAGCGTGTAGTGTGAGACTACAGAGGTGCTTTCCTTGTTTGCCATTTAAGGTGAGAAGGGAGCTTGTGATTAGGTGAAAGAAGAGACACTGGCCTTTAGGGCTAGAGCGCAAGTTTGAGCTGTTTTCTTTCCCATAATCAGTGGAGAGGAGGAGACTTGCTCTTCATTGGAGAGCGATTATAAATTGAAATCCTGTTATTTAAATGTATATTTAAAGCTAGGCTTTGAACTTTCTCTGCTAGCCATCTAAGCTCTCTTTAGAAGGCTTACATTGCAAATCTTGCTTTGTGAAAAAGAAAATCCCTGTAATATATTGTGCTGTATTCTTTCAGTCTGTATAATTGGGTTTGGCAGCTTGTTTTGGTTCTGAAGCAGCTTGCCTGCCATCTAATTAAATTCTGGGTACACTGGTACGTCTTCAGAATTGAAGAAGAGGATTCGAAAGGCAGTAAAGAAGACTAATTATTTTCAACCATCAAAGCAATTCTGGCTCAAATAATCCCTGGATTTCTTTATTCCTAAAGTCACTGAAATGCTTAGACAGCCAAGATGTAACATGAATTTCCTCTGGTCCTTTCTTAGTAAGTCATGTTATTCTCTATGCGTTCATCAAAGCGTTGTGGAGAAATGTAAATTTAGTTTGACATACTAGCTACTGCAAAGGGTGGAGAGAAACATTTTGCTACCACAGTGAGGAGTCCTGTGGCACCTTATAGACTAACCGAAGTGTTGGAGCATAAGCTTTCGTGGGCAAAGACCCATTTCGTCAGATGCATGTAGTGGAAATTTCCAGAGGCAGGTATAAATATGCAGGCCAGAATCAGGCTAAAGATGATGAGGTGGATCCAATCAGGGAGGATGAGGCCCACTTCTAGTAGCTGATATGGAGGTGTGAATACCAAGAGAGGAGAAGTTGCTTTTGTAGTTAGCTAGCCATTCAAAGTCTTTGTTTAATCCTAAATTTATTGTGTCAAACTTGAAGATGAACTGTAGCTCAGCAGTTTCTCTTTGAAGTCTGGTCCTGAAGTTTTTTTGCTGTAGGATGGCTACCTTTAGATCTGCAATTGTGTGTCCAGGGAGATTGAAGTGTTCCCCTACAGGTTTTTGTATGTTGCCATTCCTAATATCTGATTTGTGTCCATTGATTCCCTACGTAAAAAAATATTAGCATAATGAAACCTGGAACCTAGAGACTAAAGTGGTGGAAGTGTTTGAAATTCATAGTTACACAGATTGAAAGAATGCTAGTTGGGTAGGATAGACTTCAGATGCTTTTTAAAGTTATAGAAATGTATCTTAATATATCTGTGTGGTGTTCATTAGCTTTCCAGAATCAAAACAAAGTAGATACTACAAAAAAGCAGGTTTTTATTATACTCAGGTGTGGTAAGTGATAATGTTGAATATATCCTGTCTTGATTTACACCCTATACACTCTATTTAGTTAATTCAGTTACATAGAATATAAATCGTGACAGAACTTTGTTCTCCATTTATACATTTGTAGAAAACCAGCATTGTTACACCTGCATGGGTTTGAGACAGACAGTAGTTGTAGTACCAACCAATGACGGGCTCATTACAAGCACTACCAAAGTTTGTCTCTCTCTCTCTTTGAACTATTGAAATATCCAGTATTATTGTAACAATTATTTTGACAATTTGATCATTGATATTTGAGAACTCTGGAAACTAACTTTAAAAAAAATTACTGAGTCCTTTTAACAGAGCAGTAGTTACCTTTTTAAAAATTCTTCCTGTCGATAGCATTGCATAGAATAATTACCAAATAAGGTACATTTAAAACCATAAGACGTTAGTACAAAGTAAAGGGAATTCTGAACCAAGAAATCTGGACCTCAAAGTCTAGATCAGGGGGTGGGCAAAGCCTCTCAGCAGGGGAAACTCAGCCCTGTCCCTCCTCCCCCCATGCAGCCACTGGAGAGAGGGCTCCTTAATGGCCTCGGCCATGCGGTCCAGAGCCGGCCCTGGATGCGCTGCTGCGGCCTGGGTCCTGCCCCAGAAACACCATGGCCATGTGTCCCCAGGCTGCCCTGGAGGCGTTGCTGCCATGGCACCTCCAGCCTCCAGGGGCAGCCTGGGGATGCATGGCCACGATGCCTCCGGGGCCGGCCTGTGGCCACAGCAGTGGCATCTCCAGCCTCTAGGGCCACATGGCCATGGCAGCGGTGCCTGTGGGGCCAGTCCCGCACTGCATGGCCATGGCCCTGGGCCGTGTGGCTATGGCAAGGCAATGGTGCCTCCAACCTCTGTGGCTGCCCTTGGACTGTGTGGCCGCCACGGCAATGGGACCTCCCTCTGGGGTGGCTGGAACAGCGTGGCTGCAGCCATTGCTGCAAGGGGACATGAAGCCAGGTAAGGTTCCCCCTCATGCCCAGAGCCTCCCTCCCCCACCCAAATCCCGTCACTTCCCTCCTCCCCAAGGGGATCCCCAGCTTGCTCTGACACCCTCCCTTGTTCTTGCACCCTCTCTCCTGGCCACACACTGGACCCTCCCTTGTTCTTGCTCCTTCCACCTGGCAAGACACTCTACTCCCAGTCTGCTTCTGCACCCCAGCTCTCTCCCAGATCTTGCACCCCATCCCTATCCTACTTGCTGGCAGCCCTGTCTCGCACACTGTACCCCTCATTTTTGTCGCTACCCCAGAGGCTAAGGAGGTCTGTAAATTCCACTAATTCCAGAACCCCAGAAAAGTAAATCTGGTCTATGGAAAGCCCTGCACCTCAGTTCCCACTTCTCACTCCCCTGGTGAGGGGAAGGGGTGTCTCAGTTGGGGCCACATCAGTGAGCATTGGGGAGTTTTGGATGAGTTCTTTTGCTTCTCACTTGTGTGGTCCCCAACTGATTTTTTTGTGGGACAGTGACCCCGATCCAAAAAGAGTTTCCCCACTCCTGCCATAAATAAAGAAAACATTGAAACCTTTTGTGCTGGACATAATATTTTACTTTACTTTATTTTAAATGAAGTTTGATAAACTAACATGAGAAAATTAAAACACTTAATCAGTTTCATGATTTAAATTAAACAGTTCTTACTAGCTGTAGCTAGTTCAGAAAATAAGGTCACCGTTCCCAGCAGGGTAGTTCTCAACCCCACCACTTCCGCCTGAGGCACCGCCCATTCCGGGCTAGCCCACGGCCACTTCTGAAATTTGTGAAGTGGCTTCCCCTTCCAAAATTATTGCCCATCCCTGGTCTAGAAGAAGAAACCTGCGGTCATGACTGATCAGATATGCATGATGTTGCATTAAAAACCTTCTCAGCCTAGATTTTTGTCATCACAGAACAATGTTTTCTGAATCTGTTCTATTTAAGGAGTATACAGAGCAAAATGCCATATACCCCACTCTGTGACAACAGAGCCTGTCATTGCAGTATGTGAAAGGAGGATTTGGCTCACACATTCGATAAATGATCTGTCATTGGTACAGACTACAGAGCCTGCCCTAAATAATTTAAGTCACAGGCACTTGAGTGCCACTGGGATTCTGCAACAGCTACATCGAGAGCTAGCATTTCAGTGCACAATCCCATTAGGAGCAAAAGAAAACGGTTTTTCATAGCCTGCTGGGCTGAAATGTCATTGCCCTGGCACATGTCTGGCTCAGTCCAGGGATCCTCTCTCCTGAGTACCCCAGGTCAGACTCTACTGTTATTTATACCTGAGCATTAAAAAAAAATCATTGAAGTTGTCCCCATGTAACTGAGAGAAGAGATGGACTGTCTGTTATATACCTTTTGTAGCTTTTACTCTTCAAAACAGATGCACGCATAGTTAACCTAACTGATCGTCTGTTCTCAATGCATGATCAGGATCTAAGTATCATTAAACGAATTAGAGAGTTTTTTTTCATTTGGGGGAATACCCATCTCTCTTGCATTTCTGATTAGTATGCATATAAGTACAATATAAATGTCACATTAAGTAAATGCAGCTGTATCTTTAATTTTTATTAGTTATCTCATTCAAGAAATACTGGTGTGCATGTGGCCCACATTCATCCTTGTATAGGTTGAACCTCTCTAGTTCAGTATGCTTGGCACCTGCCCGGTGCTGAGCCAGAGAAATTGCTGAGCTACCGGAGGTCAGTATTGTCTAGCAGCTTTACCAACACTTTTACTGCTTACTGGGCTCTTAGAAGACATTTAATGGTAAATTCAAGCTAAAGAATAGCACAGAACAGTGAGAAACAGGACTAGTGGCTGTAAACAAACTTTATGGGACCACTAGAAATTTGGCCATATCCATAAGTGGACATCCAGATAATTAAAATCATGCTGGACCATGGATGTTGCCAGACCAGAGGATGCAGAATTAGAGAGGTCCAACCTGTACAAGTTATTAGCCCTTTTCATTCTCTCACTCAAATTGGTGCACATATCTAATATACAAACATCCATTACTCTGGGCCTAGTTCTGTTCTATTGCAAAGAGGCAACTTCTCGCCACATGTTCTTGTATCATGAAAAGAAAAAAAAAAAAAGGACAGATGGAAAATAATAGTAGTAATGTTATTTTTAGAGCACCCCACCGTCACGGCTTTGTACGTTAAACAGCAAAGGATATAATAGAGTGCTTCTCTGCTAACCCGCAAACCTAGAAAGAAGTAATGGGGCTCTTTGTCAAAATTGGAAAGAGAGATATTGAAAAGGAAGGTAATAAGTACAAAGACCAACAGTGATTTTTCTTTCTGGAACCACCGTTGGAGGTGAACATGCATTAAGATTTTATTTTAAAACCAATGAAAAACACCATGAGATTGGTTGGTGTGAAAGGAATGGCTGAAGGTGTTTGAAGGAGATGGGAGGTAGACCCAAGACAGAATGAGAGTGGAAGCAGGGCCGACTTATCTATTAGGCACAGTAGACACAGTGCCTAGGGCCCACGATACTTTTAGGGGCCCATGAAAAGGTTTTAATTTCTTTTAAAATCAGAAGAAAAAAATGAACTTTTAGGGTCGAAGAAAATGTGTTAATTTTTTTTCTCAAATCAGACAAAAATGAAACTTTTAGGGCCCATGATTATCTATTAAATGTTGCCTAAACCAAAACAAAAAAAGTTGAAGTATTTAAAGTTATATCAAAATAATTTTTAATATTGATATTATTATGGTGGGAGGGGCCCATAAAGGCAAAAGTGCCTAGGGTCCATGAAAGTCATAATGCGGCCCTGAGTGGAAGGGTGTGTGAGAGAGAGAGAGAAAGGAAAAATAAGAATGAGGGGAAAGAACCACATCAAGATAGAAAGAAGAGAAAAAAAGTAGAGTGGAAGGAAAAGGAGAGAATACATTTTAGAAGCTCAAAATTCAGCATTGATTGTTAATATAAATCTTAAAATAAAACACTTTCTATTGATTTATTATCTCTGTCTGCAAGCAATGCTATTTCTTTACAATGATTAAGGGCTGGTTGCCAGGAGAGTTAAAGGCCCAGGTGATGGGTTTTGCCTCATAATATTTAGTCACTCACTAAATTACCATTTTTAGTATTTGTGAGAGCTGTTCCCAACTCAACATGTTTCTGAGAGGGGCCCTGCTAGATGCAGGGATAGACATCTTTTAGTTACAGTTGGCTCTGAGAACCTCAGCATTTTTAGCTGTGGTTGTGGCTATTTCTGCATGCTTCACTGCTTTGTACAGTATGTGATGTTTGCTTGTCTCTTGCTTGACTGGACTGAGGGTTTATCCCATTCCTGTTTTTCACCCCTCTTGACAGTTTGAATATACAGTATATTAAGTCAGTGGTGGCCTTTAAATGTTTAATAGAGTCTGTCTGCCAGCTAAGGACAGGCTGAGATGAGGGGCTAACTTAATTCATAGTGCAGTTTATTGTATCTTATTGAATTACAAGAGGGATGAATCTAGCTTTGTGCTTTTGAAATACCTGAAATTTAAAGGTGGTTGTTCAAACTATTAAACAAAACCAAAATATGGGAATGTACTGTTCAGGGCATTATAGCAGCTTGCAAGAAAAGGAGTGGCAAGAACCCTATGACTTGGTCATTTTGAAACAAGCAGGTAGAGAGCAGTGCTTCATATGCAGTTAGCTCCGAAATAAAACACGCAACATTTGTTGTGTAAACCATACTCTTTCAAAGAACTCTACATTCACTTTAGAATGAACTTGTGGTTAGGGAATAGGAATAGAAATCAGAAGGTATAGACCAAAATTTTCCAACGTGACTGCCTGAAATTAAGCACCTAAATTCATGCTTATGCATGCATCAGGATTGATTTTTTTAAAATTTTTACCAACTGATCAAAACTATTTATATTTTAAGAATGCAGCTGTATTTAATTAGGCTCATTGTAGGGGTCTTTTGGAGCAGAACTTGCCTCTAGATATGAAGAGTATCTGGATATTTTGCTTAGGTTATTTAATTGCTTGACAAATGAGCATTTCATAATAATGGAATTGATTATATACTTAGAAGACCACCTTTAATTTCTTTGAAAAATAAAGTCAATGGTTAAGATGAGGAATTACTTGACCTTTTTCAGTTACCATGATAAATTGTAACATTTCAGTGACTTTTGTTTCTCTCTTGTGAGAGAGAGCTACCTAGCAATGTGCGGATACTTATAGTAGCCATTCACCCCAAGATTGGTAACTATTTCAATAACTTCCCTGATGTCATTAAAAGAAGAATAAGTTGTCATGGTTAGATACATTAGCATTCAAGGTATTAGATGCAGTAATAGGCTATGTCATTAGCCTTTTGTCTCTGAATATTGTTCCATATTTAGATTACAAATTAAATGAGTTTGCTGGTATCTATCAAAGAGTCCACATCACAAAGCCAGTATGTTATCTGATGCCTTGGGCATTTTGTCAAAAAGACCAGGATTAAATTAGCAACGATTAAGATCTAGCGTCAGAGCTAGGGTGATGGAAGATTGCACGTGCCAGGGCTATGGCCACCCTTAATCAGTACTGAAGGTAGTGTTAAACCAAGTAGCAAAAACAAAACTCAGAAGATATATTTAACATTGTCCCTTTTTAGCATAAAGATTCTAAATCTGTCCTCATTAAGAGGAAGTAGATTAGAGTGCCTACCATTGAACAGGTGCCAAATAAGTAACAAGTAAGAATAGCAATGGTTTTGGTGGGGGATTTCATTTCAGTCCTCTACATCACAAAAATTTCTATCTCAATTGACACACTTTGTAGGAGAGTCAAGAGAGACCAAAATCTTAATAGACATACAGATTGAACGATCCTGCCAGTCTTTAAGATGGCCAAGTCAGCAGTGGTGAGAGTCAATGCACTGTTGCTTCCTGTGAGAGAACTATTCTGTGGAATATTAGAACTTTAATCTGTAGAGCTTCTACTTTACATAACATAAGAACGGCCATATTGGGTCAGACCAAAGGTCCATGTAGCCCAATATCCTGTCTTCTGACAGTGGCCAATGTCAGATGCCGCAGAGGGAGTGAACAGAACAGGTAATCATCAAGTGATCCCTCTCCTGTCATCCATTTCCAGCCTCTGACAGAGGCTAGGGACACCATTCCTACCCATCCTGGCTAATGGCCATTGATGGACGTAAATTCTTGGAGGTTATCTAATTTACCACCATTCACTGCAGTAGCTACAAATTTAACAAATAAAAAACTACACTGCTCTCACTGGATTAGGTGAGGATTTATGTTCAACTGTAACAAGAAAAATAGGGTCATAAAAAGTGCAATAGGAACCCAAATGAAGGATTTAGGAGTTACAATTTGGGAGTGAGAGATAATTAGCCTTTTTTTGTTAGGCTGTGTCTATATTGGCATGATTTTGCACAAAAGCGGCTGCTTTTGTGCAAAAACATGCTGCCTGTCTACACTGGCGGGGAGTTCTTGCGCAAGAACACTGACATTCTAATGTAGGAAATCAGTGCTTCTTGGACAAGAACTCTGATGCTCCCGCTCAGGCATAAGCCCTCTTGCACAACTGTTCTTCCGCAAGAGTCCAGTGTAAACAGGCAACGTTAATTTCTTGCGCAAGAAAGCCCAATGGCTAAAATGGCCATTGGAGCTTTCTTGTGCAAGAGAGCGTCTGCACTGGCATGGATGCTTTTGAGCATAAGCACATCTCTTTTGCAAAGGCACATGTCAGTGTAGACGCTCTCTTGCACAAATACTTTAACGCAAAAACTCTTGCGTTAAAAGTATTTGCACAAAATCTTGCCAATGTAGACACAGCCTTAATGTGTGAGGAGAGTGTAAAGAATTATTTTGATTAGACTTATGGAAAACCTTTGCACCAGTTCACTCCCGGGGTTAAGAATTTGGGTCAGATTTTCAGCTGATGTCAAACTGTCTATAGTTCCTTTGAGTTAGTGCTATGACACTTTATATCAGCTGAAGGTTTGCCCCATCTACTATATATTTTAGTAACTTTGTCTGTCGGTGGCTGTCCATTTGTCTATATGTCTGTGAACAAGAACTCCTCCTAAATGGTAAGAGCTAGAACCACCAAATTTGATATGAGGCTTCCTCTTACCAGGTCAAGGTGTGGTGGGAGCAGGACAATGGGATATGTGGAAAGTGATTGTTTCACATCTAAGGGAAAGAGAGGGGAGTGATCGTAGAGACAGTTATACTCAAGAATGACCACAGGAGTCACCAAGCACAGGGGACAGTTATACCCATGGTTCTCAACCTGTTATCTGCGGACCCCTGGAGGTCTGACGGTACTGCAGGGGGTCAGTGGAAAGTTTAAAAGTAAGGCTTGGGCCCATCATTTTGGGCTCAATCTTTTTCTTTTGTTCCCTTTCCCAGCGGGGGGGGAGGGAATCTAATCAGTGAAATTTTAATAGATTGAAAAGGAGGCCTGTATGCTCAAAAAGGTTGGGAACCTCTGAATTATACTAATGAAAGACTACAGGGGAGCAGCAAGCGCCAAGCCCAGGGAGTAACCACTGGCCAGCACCACGGACGCCTCCATGGAACAGCTGCTGACCCGCTTTGCAACCCCTGGCACCTCAGGTTGCCCTGGGGAAAAGCCAGCAGGTAGCCTGTGTGGCCTGGGGAGAAGCCAGTGGGCAGCCTGCACAGTCCTCCTTGCACTCTTTCCCCCAGCCAGCCCTGGTCCTGTGCAATGCCAGTTAAGGTAAATCTTCTACAGGTTGGACCTCCCTGGTGTGACACGCTCGGAATCTGGTCAGTCCTGGATTAGGGATTTTGCTGGACCAAGGAATTGACATTTCTGGCCACCTGACACCAGTTCCCTCCAGCCCCGGCCTGATTGCTGGCCTCCTGGCCAGCTCCCCTCTCTCGCTGTCAGCCCCTGAGGCAGCCCCCAGCAGCCCCACTGCCTCCATGCACTCGGTTCCCGCTGCAGTGCCTGGCAGCCCCACCATCTCCATGCACTGGGTTTCCGCTGCAGTGCCTGGCAGTCCCACTGCCTCCACACACCTGGCTCCTGTTTCCTTACTGGGTAGTCCCACTACCATGTGTGGGGCTCCACTGCCTGCTAGCCTGCAGGGCTCCCATGCACTAGCTCTCAGCTGGGACTTTCTGGTCCTGGAACATCCATGGTCCTACAGGACCGTGGATGTTGCCAGACAAGAGAATCCCAGTTAAGAGAGTTTCAACTTGTAGTAAGTTTATATTTTAAATATTTTGTTCATGTTTCTATTAACAATGCAAAAGACCAGGAATGAAAGATGGTCCTGAGAAATTTAACAGAACCCTCTAAAGATCACCTACTCCTCTTCATCAGATTGTTTATTTGTATTACCATAGCACCTAGGAATTCCAACGATGATCTGGGTCCCATTGTGCTAAGAGGTATACAAATACATTGTGAGAGCTAGTGCTTGCTGCAAGAAGTGATAGTCTATCTAGACATGTGTGACCATGCTCTTCAAGGCCTAAGACAAACTACAGGGCAGGCTTGAGTAGGGTGAAGGAGCCTACAGAGTTTCCTCCTCTCCATCTGCAGGGGTTACATGCCACATTCTTGGTAGAGCCACAGTCCCTATTTCTATTAACGTTAGGTGTAGAGAAACCTTTTTGCAAAACGTATATTTTGAACCTATCTTACCTGACACCTACATACCTCTCCCATAATTCTAAAGAAATCACTGGGGGGGGGGGGGGGGGGGACAGATTGTCATTGTCCTTCCAGAATCCACACATGGAGAGGAAATTCCTGTAGGTAGATCTCTTCCAGTCTGTGTGGCACCATCCACCTATTACGCCACATCTCATGGAAATCTGTCCTGGAGGGTAGGTATAGGATACACTCACTGTCCCGCTCCTAGGTTCCTGGGATATTTCGAAAGTATCTTTCGAAAGAGCCTCTTTCGAAAAAGGCTTGCAGTCTAGACATAGCCCTGGTGAAAATCAGTAGAGTTGTGGTTCCCCATTAATGGGCTGCCCTAGACTACTTGGGCAGGGTTTTAGGCATGTATTGTAGAGGAAGAGTATCAGTGCGTAAGAAAGCTGGAGGACTGTATAACCACCACCAGGTGGATTTGAACCTGGGGCCTCTGTTGCTTAGTGTAGGAGCTTCTACAGCTTGAGCGATAACTGCACGTGCACACCTATAATTCTGTAAGCACGTTTCGGTTGCATGAAAGCTGTAGTTGTTGTGCTCTGGTGACAGGAGGACAGAGATGACCCAGCCAGCAGTCCATTGCAATACCTAGCTAAGAAGCACTTCACTAGACATTTGTTTGATTTTCCTCCCCATTGCATGGAAAAGGACCCATAGTCTGATCTGTGCAATGTTTTGGAATGGGAATCCTATGGCTGCGGGACCTGTAGCATGGAAATGCAAAAGTATCATTCCTGCTATAGCCTGTAAACTCTCTGACTGCCTTCTGACTAATCAATGGTGATTTATTAGCTGAGGTTTATTGGTCACATTACCTATCAGCTAGAAGTATTAATAGGCCTGAGGCAAAGCTAAGGGTGCTTTAGCTCTAATTGATTGTTGTTTGGCAGGGTAACTGTGATAAATGGTCTTTTATTGCTACTAGAAAACCAATAAGTAATTAAAGAAAATAAAATGTATTTTTCAGCTGTTTAAAATGTTGATTGCTACTTTTATTATTCTGGCATTCCACCCTGCAACTGCATTTTAGCACCTTCAGGTCTGCCAAGATCTGGAAGTGTATCAATATCTGCCTCCAGCAAAAATGCAAGGGGAACTTTCAACACTGCCATCCCTGGCTTAATGTTTGTTTTCATTTGCTCATGGTTTCACGGTTCTAAAGTGACATGTGCTGCTAAAGTTTGATGAAGATGTATCTGTAATAATGCATGTGCAGGCAGGCAGGGGCCACGTATGCTCACTTGCTCTGTTCAGGCTCTATCCACTTGCCAGAACACCTCTCTGTGTACATTACCATACTGCAATTAAGATCATTTGAGGTGATTGAATAGATAGCTCCCTGCTTTAACATGAAGATACAGTGGTAAGAATAATAGGGGATAGAAATCCTAAAATGATTTTTGGGAGTATACAGTGGAATTAATTTGTTTTAAATCTGAATTACAATGAGAAAGTGCCAGTTTGGCCAGCTGGGATGGGAAGATCATTGCAGGCATGTTCTAGAGATGGTGCTTAGTCCTGTGATGAGTGCAGGGGACTGGACTTGATGACCTCTCAAGTTCCCTTCCAGTTCTTCTGTTCTATGACTCTATGGACTAGTGTTAAAAAGAACTGCACAGTGAAAAGAAGTGAATGTAGTTTGGGGCTGCATAACAAGGGTATGTAGCATGAATATGTGGCTAATGGTTCCTGTGCTATCTGGCCAACCATCAGGAAAGCGTTCTAATTTGTGTAACAAATGAATGAAACAAGCTTAAAATGTGTTCCCTATTTATATACGGACACCAGCTAATTCCCTTTAGGGGAAGGAAAATTTCTTAGGATTGTTTGGGGGAATAAAATGACACTGAAAAGCTGTAAGCCCAGCCTCAATGACATTTTCACTCTGTGTCTTGACATAAAAGCAATACCTAATTTTCAGTATGTCATTAAGGCAAGCGCTCATTAGAGCAGCCCCTGGAAGAGAATCAATACTTTTAGACAATTCCTTCCACTACATATGCATTGCAATGGGGAGGGGAGTATTTGTAAACACCAATCTGGGTGACTTTTAAAATGAATAAATAGCCATTTATTTTTGAATCATGATTTCTCCCTAGATGTACTCCACTTTATTTCCTCATTGAAAACAGGAGCTATATCACTCCATCCGGACTACTGAGCAAGAGCCAAACCAAGCAAACAGGGCTGACCTGTAGTAGGACACAACACCGGCAACAACTATCCTCCTCATGTAATGGTTTTTCCTGCCTGTGGATACAATCTGTACAATGACAGTGATTAGGATACAAAACACAATATGGGCATAGAGAAACGCACAGACTTTGCTAGATGGGTGCCAGCTTTTGATGGAAACTTACTTGCTTGGTTTTCTGCTAGCTTGGAGCTGGTTGACTGGGGACTCCTGGGATTGCCTAGGGAGCAAGGCAGCTAGTTTTTCCAATTGGGTAGCTCCACAGGTGGCCTGCCAGGTTGTCTGGCTCTATGGCTTTTCTGCCAACTAGATGGTCCAGCCAGCAAGGAGCCAGCTGGGAATCTAGCTTACCAGCCAGCCCAGAAGTTTTGGAAGAATTCAGTTTGGGGCTTCTCAAATGGATTTTTTTTTGCCAAAATTTCTGTTCTATAGACAATTTTGCATTTTGGACATTTCATTCTGTTATGGAACTTATAAAAAAAAATCACCTCAAATGCAAAAGAATTCCATGGGACAGAAATTCTGGTTCCCTGCACAACTTTGATCAGAACCTCATTTTGTTTAAACAGCACAATGCCCCTTAATGGCATACTTGGGTACTGGCCTGCTCCCATTTGGAAGAAAGAGGGCCACTCATTCCCTAACTATGCTGTTTCCTATGGCATGCTGTGCGTTCCTAGTAGACTTCTCCATACGTATTCATATGAGAACCTTGCAAGCTGGTTTTGTTGCTAATTTATGCTCTGACTTGTTTTCTATGTATTGTGCATGTTTTTCTGCTTTTCAAAGTGCAGTTCTCCTCTTAAATGAAAGAAAATATCCAAGAGAAGTTTTAAATGTATGCTAAATAGTATTTTCTTTCTTTTAGCTGTCTCCATAATGAGGTACAGTGCATCATCATTTGGATTTGCTGTAAGTAATCTTATAATTACATAAACAGTGAGATGTTATGTTGCACGCAATTTCTGAACCCTGACTACAATTTTTCTTAGCCAAGGAAAGCATCCAGAAGAAAATCAGTGACTGATCATTATTTAAATGTGATGGCATAAGTAATAGGTAAATGCATTAAGGTGGTCTGCTTTCAATTCCCAGCAGACAATGGCATTTATATCAATGTTTAGATATTGCGCTTATGGTGGATGCTATAGCAAAAGCTAAAAGGGAGAGTTATTACAAACCAGAACCAATTTTCCATTGCAAGGTCCTGCAGCATATTTATCCCCTGAGTAAGCATAGGTTTGAGAACCCCAAGATCACTTGTGAAATTCTGTTCCAATTGAAGTCAATATCAAAACTCCCATGGACTTAATTATGGACAGGATTTCATTTTTGGTCTCTAAAAATCTAATTTATTCCCAGTAGAGATTATCTTTAGAGGAAATATTCCTAATTAAATGAAAAACAGTTTGAAAGTCAAATATTTTGTATTTTGAAATTGAAAGTGGGACATTTTTCTGTGGAAAATTTGGATTAGATTTGTGAATTATTCTGGGCACGATGTAGAAGGATTGCTTAACTCACCAATTAAATGAAGCATATACTTTTTTTGTCAGAGTCCTGCAGTTTCTACATTAGACAGCGAAGAAACTCTTAATGGGTCAGTTATTGAGCAGAGATGGCACTGTATCAAAACATGTAAAAAATTTATGTTTTAAGTGTTGTGAATGTGAAGATTTTGCCAAAGATGTGGCATAAAGTGAAACTAAACAGATGATATTCCGTAGCAAAAGTTGTTAAACAAAAATTGTGAATTTGTTGCTGAAATATTGGTGACATTTTTCCTTTTAGATGCCACATAAGAAATACACTAGTAATTGTAAATATTGTGGTGACCACATTATTTCAATAATTATTTTTTAAGCCAAGTAACTCTGTATGCGGGTGGATTATAAACAAAGCTCTTTCCTTGATTGACTGACTGAAGTCTGATATACACTGTTGGGTAATGGTACACAGTAAAGATCATTTAAATGAATGTAAATCCTGCTTTAACTAAATGATTTATTTGGAGCTACTTTGTGCCCATGCAGCATGATTACAGATGCATTGGTTTAACTGCAGTGCACCTTAATAACCCACAAAAGCAATTAACTATGTATTCTTTTCAGTTTGATGCTATCCTGGACGTTTTGTCATCAGTGATAGTTCTGTGGCGTTACAACAATGCAGCTGCTGTGCATTCTGCACACAGAGAATACATGTAAGTAAACTTACCAGGGGTTTTCACTTTGGCAGAAGACCACAGTGCCTTTTCCATGAAGCCAGGATATTATAGCAATAACGAGGACAAAAATGTGAAGATGCCAATACATTTTCATTTTATTTTCATTCATTTTATTGTCACAGGCTTGCAGCTCTGACTCAAACTTTCCTCCCATGAAAATGATTCCACATGATCATTTAATTTAAGATACTAAAAGAATTGACATGTCTCTTTGAAGGATCATGAAAGATGATCTGCAATTGCAACCAGCATTGAATTTGAAAATCTTTTGTTTCACATCTCATCATTCAGACTGGGATGAGTGTCTTGTATGTGATGTTTGTGCTGTTCTTGTTTTGCACCAGAACGAAACTGGGGTCTGACCTGTCAGATGCTGAGCAACTTCCACAAACAATCTTATTAATATCAGTAGGAGTGGAGATTGTATAACCCCTGATGGGCCTGGGTCTGGGTTAGTCAAAAGAAAGGTTGATAGGTAGTTAGATTACATAGCTATGCATACACACATGCAAACTGTTTTATAGAAGCATTGACTGCTGATGTGATGACTAAGGGGTTTTGATCATCTACATCAGTGGCTCTCAAAGTGTGGTCCCATTTTGCAAGTGGGCCGTGGGCTCATTGCTCACCCTCCCCTTACTATGGGGAGCCTGTGCTGGCACTCCAGCCCCATGCTCCCTTCCCCCCACAAGGTTGAAGTGCCAGCACTGGCTTCTCACTGCAGCAGGAGGGGAGGGGAGCCTCGCAGGCCAAATTTGGCTTGTGGGGGAAGGAAGCAGCAGTGTGTGCTGTTGCTCCCCTTTCCCCCAGCTGGGGGAAACTATCTCCCTGAGACTTTCTCCGATGCTCTCAGTGGCTGGAATCATGGCTAATGAACGTGGCAGGGTTGATGCCTGGGTGTGGCAGGAGCTACTGAGCCAGGTAAGCAACCCTCATGCTCAGACATTGCTTTCCCATTCCACTAACCAACCCCTGCTCCCACCACATCCCCACTGCACCTGCACCCTTTTACCCTCAGCCCACTCCTGCACCCAGCCTCTGAGCCAGACCTGCATCCTTACCACCTCTGCACCCATTTTGTCATCATGGGTAGTTGGTTGGTGGTTTGCAGAAAGGTCTGCATTGAGGAGGGTGAACTCTGAGCCAAGAAGTTTGAGAACCATTGATCTACATATAATTTTAACAAAAAAATTAGCACCTGCCAGGATCTGAAGTGTGTTCATGTAATAGTTCTGGCATGAACAGCATAGACAACATTCCTTTCTCCAATCAGCAGTGCATCCAATCACTGCATCTTCTGCATTGACTCACACTGTGGAATTCCCATTGTCTGTGCATATGACAATTGCGGAAGATTCAGTAGAGTAACAAAATAATTATGGTTTGACACAGTACAGCAGTGAGCCATAACCCTGTAGACTAGTTATACAGTACATTTCTTTCAAGAATGGATACGTAAATTAGGCTCTTAACTCCATACTTAAGCATCTAAATAAGTATCGACCAATGTTCTTTAAATACACAAACTCCTGTTTAAGCAACAGGCTTCCACAGCAAACAGGAAGTTTTAACATCTGTTCTAGCGGTATTCCCTATGTAGTACGTTGCAACTAAATGCCATGAAAGGCCACAGGACTGATTCATAAAAATCAACACCCACTTAAACCAGGATTGAATCTGGCTTAGTGTCAACTGAGCAACGCAAAACATTTTTCACATACAATATTGTGGAGTGGTGACAGATGATGATTTGAAAATGGGAGAAAATTACAGGGGTTTTTTTGCCAGAGCATTTTTTTGGGTATATTTTGGCACTTCTTCCTCTCTTTTGCAAAGGCCTGAGCCTGTAACAAGTGATGAAAATTTAAACCCTGTTTCAATGAATTTTAGACAAATTTCAGTTATCCTCTTTGGAGCCTGATTACTTATGATCCTTGGTGGGATTTTGGTGGCCCCAGAAGCTCCTTAGCCCAACAGAGAATAGGACTCTACATCTAAATCCTGAGCTCTTCCATTGAAATGCCTTATAACTTTTTTTTATTTGTCTCAAGGTGTTACTTTCACAAGCAAGTGACTAAAATTAATCTTCCTCTGTACATTTGGGCTTATTGCTCAGACATATCTAGCACGCCTTGGTTTGATAGTATCCCAAAGATTTCCCTCAGTATTTAGTTACCATTAGGGCTGTCAAGCGATTTAAAAAAAATTAATTGTGATTAATTACGCGATCAATAGAGATGATTTTTTTAATCGTGCAATTAATTGCACGCCTCCACAGCATTTCTAAGGGGCAGAGCCATGGCAACCTGGGATCAGCTGGAATCCACAGCTGACCCCAGCTCTGTGCAACGCTGTCCCTTAGAAACGCTGCCACCGCAGCATTTCAAAGGGGCAGCGCGGTGGGACCCTGGGATCAGCTGGAATCCCCAGCTGATCCTGGGCTTTGCTTGTGCTGCCCCTTTGAAACACAGCAGCAGTGTTTCAGCGTTGCATGCTGTCCGGGTTCAGCTGGGAACTCCAGGCTTCTACTGCGCTGCCCCTTTGAAACACCCTAGTGGTGTTTCAAAGGGGCAGTGCTGCAGAAAAGCCTGCAATTAATGTGTGAGAAAAATTAACGTGTTAATTATGGTCTGAATGAATTGCAGGCATTAACGCGCATTAATTGACAACCCTAGTTACCATAGCTAAGAAATCCTTGTTTGCCCAATCTGAGCGTAGTGTACTTTATAAAATGCTTTGCAAAGTAAATAATCCCAAATATGAAAAAATCAACTTGTCTTCAGGCTAGGGATGTATATTGGCAAAGTGGCAAATATATTTTACTTTTTAAATACTTATTTTTAATTTGGCTTGAGTTCACTCTTATGCTATAGGTAAAAGCCCAAACGCATGGGATAGAATAATTGGTTATGCCTTCTGAAGGCATCTAATGTTACAGGATGCTACCAATATTAAGCAAAAGAACATTACCATAGCTTGGCCATTTAGCTTGCTGTTGGATGGGTGATCTGGTCCACTCTCCAGAGCTCTTAAAACTGGCAGAAAATCATCATATTATAGCCATGCAGGAGAGGCAACTGCAGCTGTAAATCACAAAGACAACTCCTGTGGTGTCAGGTTTTCCTGGAGGTACATCTCTAATTTCCTGTTGTATTTAATCTTGAAAGATTATGTAGGAAATTATTTTTTTCCTACATGTTGGGAGTGTGAGGAGGGGGGAGGAATGGGGCTTGTGTGGTGTTTGAGCCCTGCAGGTTATTTATTGCTATTGTACATAATCCCTGCCTTGTATGCTCATAACAGCTCTTGCTCTTTGACCATCCTGAAAATCAGCAGCAGTTGTTTTGGTGTGTGTCAGTGTCTCAGTGGGGAGACCCATTGGTGTTTTAAGGTGCATCCTTCTGCTAGTTGATACCCCCTCCCTCTGAGGAATGTTGGAAATTCATGTGGGAGCTCAAGTTATGCGGCACGCTTATCATGTTTCACGCTTTTCATGAAGCATGCTTAGCCACAGGTTTGTTGCAGTAGGGTGGCACTTGCCTATACCAAACTCCTTTGACTATGTTTGCACCACTTCTGACCTCCTTCCTTATGCATATATTCTAAAGTAAATGAGCATATTTGCCTGAGAAGGATTCAGCCCTTTATTGGCATGGCTTCATTTGTAGCTCCTATTCTTGTGACTGAATTAAATGCACATTAGTGACTGTGTGTGCATGTATTAACCTCTTTGAAGATTCGTCTTCACTCACTTGCATTTCTTGGCAGTTATCAAACAGTTTTGAGTGTGCTAAATACTGTTTTTAAGCTTTGCAGCAAGGATCTGAGCTAAAGCCCACTGAAATCAACCCATTGATTTCAACAGACTTTGGATCCAAAACCAAGTGGTCAGTACTTGGCAGATTCTGTGCTTTTTTTTTTTTTTTTTAAATGAGTCAAATTCAAGACAAAGGATTGAAAAAAGCCATGCATATTTTTATAGATTAATCAATTATGAGGCCAAAAGGGACCATTAAATTGTCTAGTCTGACTGCCTATATATCGCAGGCCTTTCAATTTCATCCAGTTACTCCTGTACGGAACCCAGTAACTTGTGATTGGTTAAAGCCTTCTAAAAAGGTCTTTACCACAAGAGATGGAGAATCTACCATTTACCTTGATAATTTATTCCCACAGCTAGTCACTCATGACTTTTTGTTTGCCTGATTTCTGATTGGAATATATGTCTTCAGCTTCCAGCCATGATGTAAAAGGAATCCAATAAACATCCTAAAACATTTAAATATGAAAAACTGTGTAGTCAAACAACCCAGAAATATAGATAGATGATAGCCTAAATAAAAGCAATGCCAAATGAAATTTTTAAATATTCCATATCAGAGCACAGAACAAAAACTGTCATTTTTCTTTTGGGCTATGTCTAGCCTGTAGCACTTTTCTGGGATATCAGCAGTATCCCAGAAAAACAATGCTGCGTCCAAGGAACGCATCCACCTTTTCAAAAAAATTTTTGAAAAAACGTATGTGTTCTTTCACTGTCCCTGTAAACCTCATTTTATGAGGAAGGATGGCTTGAAAGAGCAGGTTTTTCTAAAATTTGGCACCATGTAGACAATGCGGAATTTAGGAAAAGCCTCTTCAGACAAAAAGGCAGAAAAAGATACGCAAATTGCGGTTCACAATTTATGTATCTTTTTCTGACTTATCTTTGTAGTCTAGACATAGCCTTGCTTGGTGAGCCAAACTCTGTTTTGTGTTAAACCCATTCAATTCTGTTGATTTCAGTGATATTCTAGTGCTATAACTGATGGTAAGATTTTGGCCTACATTCAGAAGATTTCATGCTTTCCATTACAGCCGGGGTCCCCAACACGGTGCCCGCGGGCGCCATAGTGCCCGCGGGGGCATTTCCATGCGCCCGCCAGGTGCTCGGGGCTGGCCTGGCACCGGGCGCATGGCGGGGGGAGCGCCGGCCCCGGGGCGCAAGTGTCCCCGCCTCCTGGCGCCCAGCGGGCAAACGGCCATGCCCCCTGGCGCCCAACAACCTCGAAAGGTTGGGGACCACTGCATTACAGTGTTCAACTCCCATCTGAAAACAAGAAAAACCTCCTGTAACAATGGTTAAGTGTATAGCTGAACAGAAAAGGATACTGCAGTTTTTCCTGATTTGCACAGTCATTCACATTTAGTTGCTGCTTAATGCAGGTAGTATAACTTACCTGTTAGCATTTTTAGAAAAAGTAAAATCTATGATAGAGATGGCCTGAAACTGGAATATACAACCAACCTTTCAAAATTCTACTCTAATAAAATATCATTAGGATTTTTTTCATTATCATAGGAAGGGTGGGAGGATATGTTCATGTCTGGTAAATTATAATGAAAACATTACATGTTATTTTATAATTGTATCATGGAACCTATGATAAGTATCCTCATAAAGAAGGTCCTTCCAAACATGAGTATCTAAGCCAAATCAGCTACTCAGTTGTAGTCTTGTCCAGCATCCCAGTGGGAGAATTGAATAGCTGATAAGTCTGTGATTGACTAAAAAGCCAGAAATGTACCATTCTATCATTTTCCCAGTTTGCCAGTCAAATAAAATAGCCTGTTCATTAGGCTCTAGCCTTAGAGGCTTTAATTGAAGTGATAGGTCGTGAAGAGATACAAGCATTGGGAAAAGAGTCTTAATATTACTCTGAGTATATGGTTCATTAGCTCTCGATTTGCTTCGCAGGACTGCTGGGCTACAGTAGAAATGTTCAGCAGATCTCATTTTCTTTACAAGTCATCAAGAAAGCAAATAATCAGGAAATCCAAGACTCCAAAGAAGAGGCTTGAAATAACTAAGTTACCAGGAATAAGACCGGTAATCCCAAAGAAACAAGAAGAATGAAAACACTGAGAATAAAGGGCTGTTGCAATTCCTTGTTTTTTCTTCATGTGGAGAAAAAGGAAAAGAAAGAGGAATAGACCCTAACTTAGAACCTATCAGTCCCAGTTATAAACCTTTGAAGGATTGTAGATGTAAGACAGAGAAAAGACCCAGAAATCATCTACTCCATCCTCTTCCCATTTAGGATTGCGTTGTACAATACATTTTCCAGTGCTGTATCTAGACTAGCTTTAAATGATTTCAGTGATGGAGCTTCCACCATTTCCTCCCTAGATTCTTTTACAGTCTTGATCTCACCACAAGGGAAGCCTTTTCATTTCTTTGTTAAATTCCCCTTTTCTTAATTTCAGTCCATCACTTCTGTTTATATCCCGATAAATAATGGAGCACTCTAAATGATGCTTTTCATATCATGTACATCCCACTTCTTTGAAAATTCTTAACTGACTTCAGGATAAGGGGCTTTATTCTGGGAAATGCTGAGCACTAATAGATGTCAAGCAAAATGGAGAGTGCTCAGCAGTTCTGAGGATCGATTATGGGTGTGATCAAGAAAATACAATGAATAGGGTTTATTTTTTAAATTTCTTCCAAACTTTAACCAACTACCCCAAGATAGTAAAACTATAATTGAGGCATTAGTAGTCATAGTACTTTAGCCAAAGTTAGCTTACACAGTTTATGATAAGAGAATTTATGTGCATTGCTCTGCCTGAACTGCCAGAAACCTGCAATTTCATCCAGATGATTGAATCGCTGTGTGCCTAGAAAGCTGCTACAGTGGTGTGAGCGGCAGGATGGCACCAGGCAAACTTGTATAGCTCTCAGAAGCTTGTCAGGCTTGCTGATTCACATAGTACTGCAAACCCGTGATGCACCCCTGGGCTGCCCGGCTTTTTGTGCTCATGCCAGCTATCTGACTGTTGCACCACTGGTTTGGGTAAGCTTCATCTGAGAGAGATTCTTGGCAAGCTGTTGTATTGCTGATGCCTATGTGAGCTGAAGCAATTGCAGGGTAAAAGTATCACAATGCACTTAAGTAACTGAATAAATACGCACATAAAGCCTAGAAATTTACAGCCCAGTTAGTGAAACACATGCACATGCCCACACCTCAAACCAAATGATTCTCTTGATGTTGGAAATGTTTGGCTCAGGACTCTGATCCATGCGCTCCCATTATTGCCCCCCTCACCTCCCCTCCCCACCGAAATGGTAGAAAGTCTTGGGAGTGGCACCAGTGGGTGCAACAGTGATCTGTCTGCTCACTTTAAAATCCAATAGCTTGACAGCTTCCTCATCAGCAGCCAGTTTCCTTATGGAATGGTTTTAGTCTTGCTCTGTCCAAGCTACTTACTATTGCTCTGTCTCCTACCTTTGCTCTATGGCTACATTTATCTTACTGTTTGAGCACTTCACAGGCTTTATTTATCTCTCTGCACAATTTCCTTTGAGGTAGGGAAGTACAGGTGGAATCTCTAAAAACCAGACTCTCTGGTCTGGCAACATCTGTAGTCTAGCAGGACCACAGACCAAAGAGCCCTGCTGGCTGGAAGTGGGGGCAGCAGGTGGGCCTGGCAGCAACCTGGATCCAACAGCAGCCTCAGTACAGCTGCCTATCTTGGTCTTTACAAATGGAAAACTGAGGTACAAAGCAATTCTGCTGTTCTGTTTTGACTTTTTAGAGCTCTCTGTGAAATTCCACTGCACTAAGAGCCTTCTTCCCACCACCAGTGGTGCACATGGTATCTAGCCCAAGCGGGAACACCAATAGTGCTATGTTCAGCTCTGCAGCATGAGCCCATCACTTGATTTGGGCTCTCAGATTTGTTGCTGTGTGGGGTTTTTGTTGTGTGTGGATGTATCCTTAGTGACTCAAACTGAAATGCTGTGAAAGATCAAGCAGAAAAATCCCGTTAGTTCCATAAAACAAAAATGTTTCTGATACAGCGTGATCTAAACTAAAAAAAGCTATTAGTGTTGGGCCAAGAGAAGGTGTTAGCAGCTCCCACATGGAAACTGCATGTGAGATCAAAGGATATAAAGGAAACATTTAAAGTGGAAAGCTAGAGACAGCTGTGTCAGAGGTATCCAGGAGACCATGAAACAGAGACCACATTTGAATGATATTCAATATCTCATTTCCTAAATAATTTGAGGCATTGTCACAATTTCTTGGCATTCAGTTGACTCTGTGTATAAAACTTGAGTGAATGATCTAATAATTTGCTAGTCTCAGATGTGTTCATTTGTGAGCATGATGAACTGGAAAACACCAGCTTATTTACCAAAATGAAAGCCTCTTTCTTGAGACAGATTGTCACAACTGCGATCAAACTGAATGGCATCTTTTCAGGTAGAGACAGAAAAAGCTAAATGTGTTGACATTAATAGACTTGTGTAAGGTATTTGCCTTTGTACCACCCAACATTCAATTCTATACAAAATCAATGTAGCATATACTAGAGTAAAAGCTGATTAAACGATCTCAAAAAAGTTACTGTAAATGGATAACCATCAACAAATAGAGTAATTTCCTATGGAGCCTCGCTGCTTTCTGTCTCCGTATCCCAATGCCATTTAATATCTCTAACCCTGGTCTGTAAAGTCTGTGTTGGTAAAATTTGCAGAGGACAAAAGTGGTGTAAGCTTGGATGTGCATAATCCCCCTTTGGGGTTGTAAAAATCTGACATCTAGAGCTTAAAAACTCGACAATGTTTTTAAAGTTGAGGTTTTTGGATACATAATCCAAATAAAGTTCTAGCATTGTAAGCAAGACACAAGAAGTAATTCTTCCACTCTAATCAGCCCTGATAAGGCACCAAAAGGCATACTGAGTCCCTTTCTAGACCACACACTTAGGGAATGTTGTGGACAAATTGGAGAAAATACAGACTGGAGGAACAAAAGTGATGAAAAGTCTAGAAAATATGACCTTTGAGGAAAGAGTGAAAAAAATTGTTTTTTTAGTCTGGAAAAGTGAAGGGGGAGGGGAGAGGGAGTTGAAAATAGCCTTCATGTATATGAAATGTTGTTATAAATGTAACCTTTGTGCACAGCAGCCACTATGGGTGGGTTCAATAGCTAGGGGTTCCTCTCCATCCATCCAACACAGAACCCACTAGACCGCCGTTTTAGCTGCTTTCTGCTGTTCCTATGCAATAGCAATGTTTTAATGAACTACAGGCAGTCCCCGAGTTACGCGGATCCAACTCATGTTGGATCCACAGTTACGAACAGGGATTTTCTCGCTCCGGACTACCGGAGTGGCGGGACGCCCGGTCCCGCCGCCCGCGTCCTCCGGGGCGAGAAAAGCTGCTCTGCATCTCCCTGGTCTGCTGGGGGGGGGGGGAGAGCGAGAGGAGCCAGATCAGCGCCGCAGTCCCGCCTGGGTCCTCCTCCGCTTTGCTCAGCGTCTCCCTGGTCTGCTGGGGGGGGGGGGGGGGGGACGCAGCTAGTGCGCCCCCCCCCCCCCAGCAGACCAGGGAGACGTGGAGCAAAGCCCCGGGCCTGTGGTAGAGCAGGACACCTGGGGCGGAGCACCTGGGGTAGAGCACCGAGGAGCGGCGGCGTTACTGGACCAACCCAGCAGCACCCAGCTTCTCTGCCCCAGGCGTCCCCAAGTCAGCTGCTGATGAAACTGACCAGTGGCTGACTACAGGAAGCCCCTACCCCGGGCTTCCTGGAATCAGCCGCTGATCAGTTTCAGCAGCAGCTGACTTGGGGATGCCTGGGGTTAAGTTGAATCTGTATGTAAGTCGGAACTGGTGTCCAGATTCAGCCGCTGTTGAAACTGATCAGTTTCAGCAGCGGCTGAATCTGGACGCCAGTTCCGACCTGCATCCAGATTCAACTTAAGAACAAACCTAGAGTCCCTATCTTGTACGTAACCCGGGGACTGCCTGTATCACATCCCTTTTTTATTTTTAATCATCTGAATCTTATTGGCTTATGAGACTAAATATTGAATGTGTGACTATGGCATATGGCAAGGAGAACCCACAGCCTCTGTAGGCCCTTGGGAAAGTTGGGGGGGTGGACAGCTCCGCAATCCCAGAAGGGGCAGGGCTATAGACAGAAGGGTTGCGGCCAGGGCAGCAGGTCCTCTGAGGTGCCTGGATCATGGTGCAGGCCCCAGCCCTCCAAGCTGCACAGAGTACACCGCACAATGCTCTAGTGGCAATTTAAAGGACCCAGAGCAGCAGTGGTGGCCAGGAGCCCTGGGTCCCTTTGAATTGCCAGCCCCCAGGGTAATTGCCTCACTTAACACCACCACCTCCCGCCCATCAGAAGACTTGCACATGGCCAGATCAAGGCTCTCAACATTTCTAATGAGTGAACATTAAGATCATAAGAAAAGCCATAATAGGTCAGACCAAAAGTTCATTTAGTCCTGTCTACAGAAAAGTGTCAGGTGCCCCAGACAGAATGAATAGAACAGATAATCAAGTGATACATTCCTTGTCATTCATTCCCAGCTTCTGACAAACAAAGGCCATTCCTGGCTAATAGCCATTGATAGACCTATTCTCCATGAATTTATCTAGTTCTTTTTTGAACCCTGTTACAATCTTGGCCTTCGCAACATTCTCTGGCTAGGAATTCCATAGGATGACTCTGTGTTGTGTGAAGAAATACTTCCTGTTATTTATTTTAAACTGGCTGCCTATTAATTTCATATGGTGACCCATAGTTCTTGTGTCCTGAGAAGTAAATAGCACTTCCTTATCTACTTCCTCTATACTAGTCATGATTTTATAGAACTCAATCATTTCTCCCTTAGTCATCACTTTTCCAAGATGAGTCCCAGATCATTTAATCTCTCCTCACACATAAGACATTTCATACTCCTAATTTTTGTTTTCCTTTTTCCTGAAACTTTTCCAGGTCCAAGATATTTTTCTGAGATGATTAAAAAGTCTCGAGGGATAGCTAGCTGTGTTAGTAACTGTAAAAACAATTAGCACTCATATAACACCTTAGAGAATAAAACATTTATTAGGTCATGAGCTTTTGTGGGTAAAACCCAATTCATCAGATTTGCACTCCAACTCATATGATGAAGTGTGTTTTCCCCACAAAAGCTCACAACTTTATAAATTTGTTAGTCTCTAAGGTGCCACAGAACAGTGGTGTTTTTGAGATAGGGTGACCACACCTGCATTATTCAAGATGTGGACATACATACCCATGGCATTGTAGGATAAAACTGTCTGTAGCCTTCATCTGCAAGCTAGATGATCAATACCGTTCTGCCCAGACTCATTGTGGGATTTGTATTCCCTGTCATAGGCTCCAATGTACATCTCTGAAGAAATCAGTTTCTGTACTAATTGCTAAGATAGCCATTCTGGGTCATTAAAATTGTTAGATTGTATTTTCTTTGATTTTTGTCCCAATCTTTATGAAGTCTCAATTTTCTCTTTAAGTACTATGAAGTACTATGCTTCAATTTAGCACTTTGTTCCTCCTGCTCACTGGTTCATAGTATGCGTTTGCTTATTTAGGTTTTGTGGTTTTCCTGTCACTCTTTCCTAGCACATTACCTTGCCTTGATTTCCAGTGAATTGCTGAAGCCACTTATCAACCCAGGCACCTAGTGTGTGCTGTTTTGGGTTCTTTGGCTAATGAGTTTTATTTGAAGTTGGTACATTGGACAAACCACAGATTTCAGCTGGGTAATATTTTGAGCAGAAATTCCCACTTAAATGCATTTTCTGGGAATGCAACTGTCAGTATGGTTTTTTTAATCTATGGTACTGGGCTAAATAGAAGTGAAAAGGACACCACAAAGTCCAGAGACCTCGTACTTTGATTTTTTTTACTGCATTTTTTTTAACTGCATGTGTGTATTCTGACCCAAAATCTGTGGTATTAAGGAGAAATATATAATCTCTGCATAGGAAAATGAATTGCACTATGGGTTTACAATTCGTTCTGAACAATTATTTTGTATGCTGCCATGGAATGACAGATAATGAAGGCATGCAAGGCATTATAGCTTAACTGGGAAAACCAATCCTACAGCACTTACTATAGGCAGAATTTGGTCAATGGACTCTAGGTTTATCAAATACTGGATGCCAAAAACATTTTTTACCCAGTGAACGTGCCCATTTGTGTTTTAAATGGGGAAACATACCTGGGATACTGTCTTTCTATGGGTAAGGGTACTTGGATCCTGGTTGGGAACAGCAGGCAGTGCACACTGGCTTCCTGCTTATTGTGCGAGGAAGAGGAGCAGAGATCATTCTGAAAGCCTATTAGGACTTTATATGAGGTAAAGATACAAAGGTTTTGTGATGGTACATAATTGGAGACAAAAATGTTAAAAATCATCTAATTCTATTTTCAGTTTAACATTCAGGGAACTGAAAACTCAGTTAAATAACACAGGGCATCAAATCACAAATTAAAAACAGCCAAAAATATTGGAAAGGCTGGGACACATTCAGGATTTTTAGATCATATTCTGCTTAGGAAGAGATGACAAAAGTTTCCAGTGACCCTGCATTTTATCTAATATTTGACCTGTAGGTTGGGTCTATTATACATATTTCAGTTTTAACAAATGAACAGTTACATTTGTATATGTTGTATGATGGGGATCATTTATATTTACAATGTCTGTCATGTCTGAGCTATGCAGTGCATGTGGGAAACAAGTGATGCACAAAAGGCAAAACCCACCCTCACCCACAATTAAGGGCACCTCTCTGTGTATAGAAGAGTAACACCTTATAAATTCACTGGCTCAGTGGTCACCTGGAAAAGTATCACATTTATGAAGATGTTCTACAAAACAGAATGGCTAAAAAGAGAGCCCTAGATGCTGCAGTTCTTGCTTGGTTCTTAATTGCCCTGGATGCAACTTTCATTGAAAACCTAGTGACCCACTACTGCAAACAAGAGCACTGAGTAGTGCTTTCCACTATGAATAGATGTTAATGGACTTCTCATGGTGATATGTCCTAGTTAAGAGCCAGACCTAGATACAAGAGATTTTATGCCAATAAAAACTTGTAAGCATTTATGTAATTACTCTCATGTACGGAGATATATATGTATATATATTACACACCCATATCTGTGCATACAGCTACAAAATCCAAACACACATTAGCTATTTTATATATCCTAAACTTTATTTATAAAAAGTGAAATATTAGAAATCTTGTGGACTTTGCTATAAATCTACTGGAGGCTGATCCAAAGCCCACTGAAGTGTTTCCTTTGAGTTCATCAGGGTCTGCTGTGTGTGTTTTATTATTTTTTTTGCTTGCTCATATATATGTGGCTTTGATAACCTGCAGTGAAAAAGAATCTTACAAAAATTCCAATGAGGCTCTTATTCACTTTCATGTGTGTGAAAGGAATCCCTAGTTACCCCTCTCTGTTGCAGTAAGGTTTGGCACAATGAGCAGATGTTCATATGCCTTCCAGCTGATTGTAAGGCAATCTAGCCGTGGACAGAACAGTAAAGAGCAAAAATCTGGCATGAGCAAATATGGTTCAATTTTTTTTCAAAATGTAGTAAATTAGTCATGTTTTTCTGCTTTTATAAGTGGATAATAAATAGCTGAAAAGTCTAATTTAGTGTTCCTGTTGGCCCTAACTCATCTCCATTTTTATGAGGAATTTAGAAATGCTCAGCCAATTAAAAAAAAGTACATACATCCTGAAACATTTCCAACCTGGCCAATTTGGATTCTACAGATATCAATACCATTCTCCTCCTGCATTCGAAAGGATGCTGTAATAGCATTTGGTCAGTACCATAGATTATACTGACCAATTTATAATATGAGTTAGCTCTGTTGTATATCAAGGAAGGTATGGGTTTTTTTTTTAAAAAAAGACTCCCTTCAGCTCTGTTTTCAATATTCAAAAATTACTACCATGGGTCTGTGTTGATTCATGGCTGTGATTTTTTTAAATGAGTGGTGATGCCTGTGTAGTCTGATAGTTAAAACTAGATTTCAGAGTGTGAACAATTTCAATGAAGAATAAGCCCACATATTTCCTATGCACATTAAAATGACATTATTCCCTAATCACACTTCCCTGTGCAGTTGCTAACATTCTGAACAGCTGAAATTCCGTGTAGGTTGGTTTTTCAAACCATCATTCATAACTAAATCCAATAATATAATTTAAATCACAGACATAAGTAAGCAGTTTATTGGTATAATTAAACACATCAAAACATGTGAAGGACAAAAAGGTTTAGTGTCATACTAGGAAAAAGCAGGGAAACTCGGAGTCAGGCAAACATTTCATCTGGTGTACACACTGCCATAAAGTGTAATATTACATAGTTATTTAGTCTAGTAGAGAACTGAGCTTAAAAAACTGACTCTACAGCCTTCACAGTTGCAAGAATCTAGCAACGGATCATCTCTGCATAGAGACAATATGCAGTATTACAGCACTAGTAACTGCATCATGTTTTCACATCTATTTATAATTGGAAATATCACCTGCAGCTTCTATAATACATTACAAAAGCCTGATATAAGTTGTCAATGGCAGGGACTACATACCTTACTATATTTTCTGAACCTTCTAGCCAATATTGTAATATTAATATTAAATAATAACCATAGGACTCATTCATCATTGTCTCAAACTGGCTGGCTGCCTCTCAAATAATTCATTTTTAATTTCACTGTGTGTGTTACAAATTACCTAAAATACAATGCCCGTCCTTAAGCACCTTCACATTTGATATCCCATATATGCTCTTGAATTCACTGGTCTTTTGCTGACTACAATGATCTATCTATCCTATTATCAGCACCTAGCAATGGCACCGTAAGGGGAAACAGATTCAGTATTAACAATATTCAGTACTAACTCTGATGGACACATCTCGGTGTCCATCAATGGAGCATCTGATGCAAATGTAGGGCTCGGTTCCATTGTTTTCATTGCAAGCAGAAGCTGCTTAGCTCCTTGCAAATGATAATTCAGCTTCTTGCACACTGGCATCTTTATGGATATAAGAACTAAAAAACGGTCTGTGAAAAGCAGCAGTGCATTAGCCAGTAGGGATGGTGAAAGAGAAGAGGAAAACACATGGAGATAGGAATTTGTTTGAGCTGGGGCTAGATAGATGTTATTCCAGCTTCATGTGGGTAACGGAAAGCCGGCCAGGATATATATTAATACTTCAGATCAGTTGCCTCAATGCTGCAGGCTTAGTTGCAGTTGGTATAGAAATAACATTGGACCAAATACCTTGCTGGCTTTATGCCAATGATATCTTTGGAGTTGTGCCAGCTGAGAATTTGGCTATGTATCACCAGAGCTATGTCAGCCTGACACATTTCCCACTGCCAAAATACCCGAGGTGCCGATGGCTCTAAATTGCCAAAGTAGTAGGGAAGCAGTGATCATAAAACATGGTTTGAACCTGGCTGGAAAGAGAACTGAGAACCTGGGAAAGAATGAAATGAAAGCAACACAGCCGATAGGCAGAGAAGTTCTCCTGCAGAAAGGATAGTCATGAAAGACAATTAAGAAAAACGGAGAAAGATACGGAACTGGAAGGAGAAATGACCACAATCAGTGCTTCTTGCGGAAATGCTATGCTGCTCCCTTTCGGGCAAAATGCTTATTTTCAGAAAAAAAAGCTTTTGTGCAAGAGGGCCAGTGTAGACAATGCGATATTGTTTTGCGCAAAAAAGCCCCGATTGCGAAAATGGCGATCGGGGGGTTTCTTGCGCAAAACCACGTCTAGATTGGCACGGACGCTTTTCTGCAAAAAGTGCTTTTGCGGAAAAGCGTCCGTGCCAATCTAGATGCTCTTTTTCGCAAATGCTTTTAATGGAAAACTTTTCTGTTAAAAGTGTTTATGAAAAATCATGCCAGTCTAGATGTAGCCGCTGTGTGGCATGAGGAAAAACAAGGAAAATGCTGTAGAAATACAGTTTGTTCTCTGGAAAGTACATAATGTGAACACTCTTACAAAGGAGAGAGACAGAAATAAAAATTAGTAGAATAAATCAGACTAGTGAAAGCTAAAAAATAAAGCAAGTGCTGGTGAAATTAAGACTATTATCTGTTGATTGTATTACAGTCACCATTGGTGGCCCTAAACTGAGAAATTGACTCCATTGTACCAGGCACTATGCAAACATGTAGGAAGATAAAGTCTCTCTCCCAAGGGTCTTGTAATGTAAGAAGAACGCTATATGAAACATTGGTGGTTCATGATTACTTCTTTGGGGTTCAATTCTGTTTGTCATCATGTAAGGAAGTGGGTTTTATTCACCTTGTTATGTGGTAGGTGAGGCTTACTGTCCTATACTGAAATTGTGTGTACCTCTGTTTCCCTTGGTGCTGCACCAAGGCCTAGATGGTGATGGGAATTGGGTGTATGACTCTTGCTGAGACCCTCAAGGCAGGTGAGGCTGTCCAGCTGCCTGAATGTAAACAATGGCTGATGCCCTTCATAACCTGAGCCCCAGGAGGGGGATGTGACTAGGTGACACGTTTTGTTCAGAAAACAGGACAAAAGCCTGAGAGCGCGCAATGGGCATGGCTGGCGTTTGGCAGCTGGAAATAGGTCCATTTTTTGGGGAGCTTGGAGTGCAGGGGGAGAGTCAGAGCCCTGGCTCTGGTCTCCTCTCCCCCACAGATGGACTTCACTGAATGTCTCCTGTCTTCTGTGCTGACAAGTTCTGTTCTACACTCTGTCCCTATCCACTAATAAACCTTGGCTACGTCTACATTGCGCTTTCTTGCACAAGAACATATGCAAATGAGGCATGGTGATGAATACCGCTGTGCCTCAATTGCATACTTAATGAGCCACCATTTTTGCACAAGGGGTTTTTGCGTAAGAAGGAGCAGTCCACACTGCTCCCTCTTGCACAAGAGTTGTTCTAATGCTTATTTTCAGAAAAAAAGCTGTGGAAGCTTCTTGCCCTGGTTTGAGTGTGGTCAGAGAGAGGAGCTACCCTGGCTGGCTTCAAACTGGGCAGTTCCCGAACATCTCCATGACACACATCCACTTCAGTAGTGCTGTTAAAGTGAATGCAACAGCTCACTTGAGTAAGTCTAGCAAGTTTTGGCTTTTGTAGGTAGAGGTGAAAGTAAACGGGTGCTCTCTGGTGCGCAGCTCTGGCAAGAGATGGCTGAGCTGTGCCAAAAGCCAGCAGGGAGCTGTTTAAAGAGCTGGCAGAGACCTGAGTTGCAATAGGACAGTACCTGTAAGAAATGTTGTTACTTTCACCCCTGCTGGTAGGACAGGAAAATTAGGGGTAAATCACTCCAAGAACGTCAAGTGTGCTCAGTACTGAGCAGCAGCTGACTTAGAGCCAGGGGAACCTACAGCCTCGCCAGGCCCCTGGGCAAGGTGTGGAGGGGAAGTGGGGAGAGCTCTATGCTCCTGGAAGGGGCATGGTCTCAGACTGAAGGGGTGAGGCTGGAGTGGCCAGTCCTGGGCTGCAGCATGCCCCTCCTCAGTTCTTAGAGCTGCCTAGAACACCACGTGGCAATCCAGCAGCAATGTAAAGGCCCCAGGGCTCCAGGCATTGCCGCTGCCACAACAGCAGCAGTGGCTGGGAGCCGTGGGCCCTTTTGAATTGCTGGGCCCTGGGGCAGTTGCCCCGTTTCCTCCTCTCCCTCTTGTCAGTGGGCCTGCTTACAGAACAGTACATGTCATGCATATTGCCAAGCAGGGGTGCTGGAACAATTTGTACAGTGGGGGTTTTGAGAGCCATTGAACCAACTGTAAACCCTGGATATAATGGAAAACACTTCAAGCCAGTGTTTGCAACACTGCTGCACCCCCACACCTTTCCCCTTCGTTTCAGCAGCCAAATTGCCAAGGTCATGCATCCAGTGTAGCTGTTTCTTCACAACTGATTTCTAGTTATTATATATGATGGATATGCAGCGTTTATGGTTTTATGTGTGAATTAAAGTAAATAATGCTGAATATTTTCTATCAGGAGTAATTTCAATGAGACTCAGCCGGACAATCAGCATAACAAATAGTATGCATTTCCTGGGTTAAGCGCCACAAATTTGGCTACGATATCCTTTTAAGGCTGTGAATTAACTTGACGTTAAGGATCGAATACAAAGATCTGAAACTGGTATAGAACAGCAGAAATCCGTATGCACCTTTTACTTACTATGTTTTATAAGAACTATATTTCTATTTTAATTCAAAATAGCAGTAACTCGGACATGTACACAGTTGATTTTAAATGTGAAAAAACTATGTACTTCTGACCATTTTTAAAATTATATTCTGGCACTTTGTATGTTAACTGAGCCAGAAAGTAATGTGACTGATATCGACAGTCTTGTTTTATTCCATATGGTGTCATCACAGTTCAGTAACTATTCTAATGAACCTGAAGAATGCTGACAAAATTGATTCTAGTACAGGGTATCCATGCTATAAGTCACTCCAATATTAATCTGTTCCACACTAAAGTTGTTGACACTTGTAGGAACTGATGCATTATAGGTCCTCCCATTCCCTGCCCTTAAGCTGTGCAAAAAACCCAAACCAAACCAACCCCCCCCCCCCCCCCATTTGCACAAATGGAAGTCAGCTGTGGGGAAAAAAGTCCCTGCTTTAAGTTGTTTTGCTTTAAGTCAAAGGTTTTTAGAATGTATCTTGGACTTACAGTGAAGATGGCCTGTATATGAAAGACACCTTACTAAGCACATGAGGAGAAGACAACCCAAAACAGTATCCATGAACTGGCGAGTTTAAGCTAAAACTTTTTCAGAAACCTTAATTGTGTTGCACCACTTCAGCTGCTATCAGATTGTACCATGAATAGTAATTACCAAGGCTTTCATTATAAACCTTGTTAGGCATGTCTCAGTACATTCCATTTGCCAAAAAACCAAAGGGATTATAATTAGGCAGGGGAAAAAAATCTTGCAATGAGTGTTTCACAGCAGTCAGATTATAAAAAATAAATTCTACTCTCAGTTACATTGGAGTAGTTTACTCCAAATTTACTCTGGTGTGATTTATAGAAGGATTTCCCTGTTTCCTTGTGGGGATATATACAAGGAGTATTTACAAAATGTTATGTGGCAAATAATTGCAGGTCTCACTGAACACTACTTATGTAAGTGAGTAATCCCATTGGCTTTATTGAGATGACTCATTTGAGTAAGTGATACACAATATAACAAGGAACTCCAGAAGAGAAAATTGCTTTATGATCTTGAAGACTGATGATTCCAGTGATCTGTACTAGTTAGGTCTTTTATTCCATGACTGAAATAATTCATGATTTTATTCTTCCCATTATCTAGGAAGATCTGAATGATATAGATAAGTATAAAATACATCCCCAGATCCCATGACTGCTTTGCCACATGAATTAAGCTGCAAATACCTTGAATATTTGGATTTTTGTTTTCTTAGGAAATTAACCAACTGGATTAGGAAGAAAAGAATGCCATAATGGTTACATTACTCAAACCTGTTCAGGAATTTACAAATTCAATGGGTTTTGCCTGAGACGGTCAGTGGCATTCAGAGTTGCCTATTGATAAATTGTCAATTTACATGGAATGTCTAATGATTGATGTAGTGAAAGGACAAACACAATCATAGGGATTTGCTTCCTCTCTTCTCTTTGTGAGTTATGAGATATTTATTAGCAAGGCTACAAAGTTCTCCCGGTGGAGTTGGGTAGAGGGAATGTGTTGTGGAAGATGAGGTGCTGGTAGGATGTCATTTAATTTAGTGCCAGACTGCAGCTGAGCTTTTATGCAGGTGCGCATGAGTGAGGTTACACATGAAGATTGTTAGTAATTGCAATGCCTGCACTCAAGGGAGCTTGCTGGGGAAGGCTGTGTAGTTCTGCAGCATCCTCAACACAAGACTGTGCCTTAAAGGCACAATTTAGCTCTTGGAATTCAATGTGTTACTTGGAAGGGGATAGGGGTTCTTGGAAACTCACAAGGAGCATAAACCTTTGGCAGCTTGCAGAAAACTAAATATTTACACTCTTAATGTCTGAAGGATGCAATATAATGCATTAACCCAAATGACAACGTAACATTTATATCCTGGCAAAATGAGCTAGTTGGTGTAACGCTATCCTGTGTTAGCAGCATCTGCATTTTCAGATGGGGAGCCACTGCAACCAACATTTCTTGAAGAAATATCTGCCACAGCTAGAGATTTACCATAGTGTTCCATGTCAATGGACAAACCAAGGAAGTCTTGGTGTTTTCACTCTTGTTATATTTGAGATCTACGGATAACTAATAGGCATAGTTTTATGTCAGATGCCATTGAAAGAGGAAAAACAATTTCAACATCTCTAGAGCTTTAATTAGCAGGAAAGCTGACCATAAATTGGAATTTCAGAGTGTACTTCTTGTCTCATCCTTTCTGAGTGATATTGTTTTGTACACCATTTTGTTTCCTAAAGGAATCTAACAAATTTGTCTGTCTGTTCAGCAAACCATCTTGGCGAACTCTGAATAAATGTGCATTTTCTTTTCAAGTGTTTCATCTACGGTTCTCTTTGTGTCCTCACACTCTGTGCCCCACTTTAGAACGTATGTAAGCCTTTTGGAGTAATACATTCTATAGGCCACAGAGACACAGGAGGATAATTCAGCTTCATCACTTTTTCATTAGATCTTGCCATTGCCTGACACAGCTGCAGTGATAAATTATCCTGCGCTCATAATGATTTGTTGACTGTTCAGTGAGATGTCATATATTAACGTTCACACAAGAGGCTGCAGAATAAACACAGCACATTCTTTCTACTTAGGTTGTGTCAGTGTGATAGCATCTTTATTTCTGGATAAAAGGAAATTAAGGATTTAAATTTTTAACGTACCAAATAAGAAATATGATTTACCCTCATACTTTACAAGAAATGCACTTTTGTTTGTATTTTTCCGACATTTAATATGGTGCATTTAGATTTTTTTTCCCAAGGGACCTAGGAAGAAGGGGAAAAATAAATATTTAGCACTTCAGCTTCTCTGAACAAACCTTATCCAGTTAGTAAAGAGCAATATTATAACTTTTCCAGACTAAATGAAACAGTAAGACTTTTGGTGTATTTAAATAGTTTCCAATTAACCCTCCCTCCAAATCAGGAGGTAAGGATGACATTTCATCCTTAATCTATATTCCATATATCCTGGACTTCTAACTCCTACGTATGGTATTGAACATCACCTCTTGCTTGTAGACAATTGCAACACATTCAGAATAGATTTCCCTACCTTACCTTTTAAATGTCCAGACTTAATCCAGCTAAGTAGGATTTCTAGGTTCCAATGATCAGACCAGACCTCTTAAAATGCAGTTGTCTGTACAACACCCATGAAAGGATTAGTCCTCTGTTGCCATCAATAGGAATTCTGCTCAAGAAAAAATGTGCAGAATCAGTTCCTAAACTGGGAATTGTAAGTATAACTGCACATTTGTTGGTCAGGTACATATTTCATGGTATAACGTGCACATACATGTACATTGTGCCTTATTTTAATGGATACAGTTTACAATAGTCATCCTGTTGGGATTTTTTTTGACCTTTGAATGTATGTTTAAATTTAATTTGCCTTGCGGGAATTTCCTTTATGTATTTGTTTAAAAGGAACAGCCATACTTCATTGGTTTTTAATCTAAATAATTAAACAATTTATAAAATGCATCTTATTGATTCAAATGACCATATGGTTTCCTTGGACTTCCATGAATCTCCCTTGTAAATATATGGTAACGCCTTCTCTCCCCCCCCCCCCTTTTTTTTGTTTACAAGAAAGAGGATGCTTTTCAATCGCTATTCATATCTCATGTATTTAAATAACATAATATGCCTCTGTCATTGTTACACTCAAGTCATTTCCGACCACAGAGCTGTTGGCTTGAATAGCAGACAAGTGGAAGAATGTTAGAAAAATGTTTTCTGCTACTTTTAAAAAAGTCAGTGTTTTAAAAATCCTTTTGTCAGCCCTCAAGCTAAGCTGATGCATGTCTAGTTAATATTTTGATGGAAGACTTCTAAGGAAAATTATGTGCTGCAGGAAGTAAAGTTAGCAGTTCAGCAAACGGAACTCTTTCCTCTGAGTGTCTGCTGCCCAGAACTAATGCCTGAATGTGTTAGCTGGGCACTATGTTTATTACAGAAGAGACAGAAAATGAAGGTCCTTAAAAATGCCATGACACTCTTGAGAGCAGTAGTAGCATTTATGTCTGCTAGAAGGGTAGCAGCATTAATCCCAGCAACAGGGCAGAATTTTAGCCTGGCTAATTCATTAAACTCCGTTCTTCAACTCTCCCAGCAATTCAGCTGGATATGGCATACTTGTTTGCTGCCTTCCATCAAGTGGTGTGCCCTGTATGCTGTGTCCCCGCCCCAGAGGTGACCACACTGAGCAGTTGCAAGTAAAGTGGTTCCTATATATTATAGAGCATGGCTAAGCATTTAGCTCAATACACATGAAGAAGCAGGGCCGGTCCTAACCAATTGGCGGCCCCAGGCAAATTTCTTTTTGCAGCCCTTATATGCCGTGTTAGCCCGAATATTTGAAAAATATTCCTTGATCCTTAAGTTTGCATATATGGTAAAGGAATATTTTAAAGAAACATTTTCAAATTATTTTTATAGATATATTAATTATTAAAGGCAGTTAAGGTTTGGTCTCGCCCTGCGTGTCAAAATTCTTTGCTACGGCATTGCATCTCATTTTCATTTGAAAGAGTTAGATACACTCACCTACACCTTTCCAACTGTCGGATGAGGTGCGCTGCTGATACCGCTTCTGAAGAATGAGAACTTATCTAGCGTGGTTGATTGATTTGCTCTTCGAAGAAGGGTGACGAAAAATTGCCATCGTGATTTTTATGCAGTTAATAGGGTTCCTACCTTCCAGCCGCACCTGCTGCCTCACGCCCTGGGCCCGGCTGGGAAATACAGACACTAGGGGGAGCAGTCTGGAGACATGAGACTCTCTCAGGAGTGTTTGGTGGGGAGAGAGCCGCAGATGCAGGGAGCCAGAGGCGGGGTCCCTGCACCAGAGAGTGAGAAACAGCCTCAGTGCAGGGCAGAGCAGGTGGGGCAGTTTTGCTGCCGAGAAAACATGAAAAATATCTGGCCAAAGCTCATGCAATTTTTCCCATTATATATACAATTCATTGTGTTACATTTCGGCAGCCCCTTGAAAATTGCAGCCCTAGGCGACCACTGGCTTGCCTGCCCCTAAGACCAGTTCTGTGAAGAAGGGGAGATGGCATGTACACAACTCAAAAATCAGTTGAATACAGATAAAATTACAACAGCCACACCGACTGGTGGTGGTCTTAAATGCTATGACGTTCCTACATTTTTTTTTAATTTGAACTTTAATTCTGAGTTTTCTGCCTTTCAAATAGTTGAAGCTTAAAAAAAAAACCCACCCACACAACCACCCAGCATTCTAAATGAGGTAATTCTCTGAAGTGCCCAATAATTCTTTAAAACTACTGCCCACTCTTAAAAATTGTTTGGAGTGGGAATATGCAGAGCAGCTATGAGGGGGATTAATTGGGCAAGATCACTATGCTGTATACTCCTTTCTGTGAGAGCGTACATAAAGAGAAGAGTACTGCTACTTTGCTGTGCAGGCCCAATCAGTAGAAAGACTCCCACTGAAGGTTTTTCAAGCTTCAAAATTGCAGGTAGCCTCCTTTGTACATTTGGCATATCTGCGCGGAATTGCCTTTGCGGCCGTGGGTAGGGTATGGGTAATTACATGCCACAGTGAAACGCAGACTTTGTCCATGGGGTGGTGTGTACCTTTCCCTAGTGCTCGCTGCTGGAGCCCTTCCCCTCTTCCGGAGTCTTTCACTGTGGTGGGGAAAGGCTCCAGCAACTCCCTGCAGTGGAAAAAGTTTTGCTGCCTATCCTTCCCTGCTGTTTCCCTGGTGAAGGAGTCTTTCCCAGGTGCTGGAGTTGTTCCTTGTGGTACGGGAACACTTCAGCAGCAGTAAGGCAGTGTACCACTACACTGCTAAAATATCAGTGTAGTTGGGGGAGGCATTACTTACGTGAGTAAAGAACTCTGTAGGGTTCATACATCGGATGGTTCAGGATTTTACTCACCTAAACAGTACAATGCTGCCTATACTGCTAGTTATAACCGTGCTGGTGCAGCTAGCTATGTACTCTCACACCACCAAAAGGAGAATATCACATAGACATGCCCTTTGATTAGGGTTACCAGGTGGCTTCAAAAAAAATACTGGACACACTTGATCTCAGATTGGGGAGGCACCTGCTGGAAGGGGAGCGGAGCTGGCTGGGAGGATGAGGGAAGGGGGAAGAACTGGCTGGTGGGAAGCAGGGTTGGCGGGGGGAGATCGGGTGGGGGGCACCAGCCGGCGGGAAGCGGGGCTGGCCGGGAGGGAGAAGCAGGGGGACAGAATGGGCCGGCGGGGAGTGGGACTGACCCAAGCGCACGTAGATCCCGGGGTGTTGCCTGTCCCACACACAGTCCCGGAGAAGCATGAGCAAGTCCAGCCCTGGGGATTCCCTCTTCCCACGTAGTTGCATACTGCCTGGCTGGTAGACATGCTCATGCGGTGTGTTTTACCTAATTACCTAATTAGAAAATACCAGAACCTAAAACTTACCTAATTAGAAAATACCAGACATTTTATATGTCCAGTATTTTCTTAATTTTTTTCCCTGGACAGAATCCTCAAATATCAGACTGTCCGGTTCAGAACCGGACAGCTGGCAACCCTACCTTTGATATGTAATTCTGTGCACAACTTCCCATCTGGGCAGACTTGCAGTCATTTAGCAATGTGAACTGGCTCATCAGACTCAAAATAGAGAACCAATGATATTGCATTTACATAGCACCTTAATATTAACAAACTGTGCTTGTAACTGGAAACTTTTAATTTAGTTGCAAACTCAAGTAATTGTACACGGGTGGGAATTAACACACTTGCACAATAATTTTTATAATTCTGATTATTTGAAAATAAATATAAAGCAAGTAAACAAGTGAATAAAATTACACTATTATTTTGTATTACGTTAACATTTGTGTTAATTTTTCAAGGCTTCTTCATTTTGCACATTCTTTTCTTTAGGTGGAATATGTATGAGTTCTAGTCTAGACAAGGTTATGATTCCTGGCAAATTGGTAGTTCAAAGAGGATGATATATAGTACTTTGTTCTAGCTGTGTTGCATATAAATTAATGTACTTGAGGAAAAAGGGAGAGGTGTACTTCAGCCATTAAGGTGCACTATACACAAAGATGCTCATAAATTTTTCAGGGCTACAAAGTCTCATAGCCAGTATATAAAAGATATGCTTTGCAAAACAAGATGAGTGAATGCTGACTCCAACCAACAATTATAATTACTTTTCTACCTATTATTAGCATTTTAATGATCATTGTTAACCTCTGACCCATTTTGACCCATTGGACAAATGTCTCAGACACTTTGCCAAAGGATCAATGCGTACAAAACAGATATTAGACAGGATCACAAAGAAAAAACAGTTTCTTGCCATTTCAACCAGAAAGGACATTGTCTCAACGACTTGATTACCTGCATCCTGCTTCAAAGGCCTTTTAAGACTACACTTGAAAGAGAATCCTCTGAACTGTCATTCATGCTTAAATTTGACACTTTACGCCTATGTTTGAATAAAGACTCTAATTATCTTACCCATTACAAAGATAGCTTCCCCAATTATCACCTCTAATATCATTAGCTCACAGACATTTACCCCCCCCATCCTTCTTCTGTTCTGAAATTTGGATTGTCCTTTTCATATGTGTTCATTTTTTAAATTGTATCCTTTGGTATATATGGAACAAAAACCAGGACTATATAGCACTTTAAAGACTAACAAGATGGTTTATTAGGTGATGAGCTTTTGTGGGCCAGACCCACTTCCTCAGATCAAAGAGTGGAAGAAAATTGTCACAACCATATATACCAAAGGATACAATTTTAAAACTAACACGGCTAAATTCTATCACTTTGGTATATATGGTTGTGACTATTTTCTTCCACTCTTTGATTTGAGGAAGTGGGTCTGGCCCACGAAAGCTCATCGCCTAATAAACCATCTTGTTAGTCTTTAAAGTGCTACATAGTCCTGTTTTTTATTTCTCCCTTGAATTCCTTTTCTTAACTGTCTCAATTCAAGCAGGAGCAAAGGGACCTTTTTTGACACAGTAAGAACCAATTCAAATCTGTTGCCAAATGTGCAAAACAGTGTGGTTAAGATCCCCAAGTCACACACCATTTACTAGCAGTTACATGATTTCCAAGGAGCAAGACAAACAGCTCAAGGATAAATTACATTTTGTTTGCTTCTGCTAGTATATCCAGTGGTAGACGACAGGGAGTTGTGTTTCCTGAGTAGGCACCAGAGCACTTGAGTCAGAATAGTCACAAACTGGGCAGCACTGACCAAGAAAAATAGGCAGCTAACATGGCCACGGTATGCACTGATTCAGTGCCCCGGAACTACTAAGGGAAGGCATAGTACAAACAATATCTCCCCTTTCCTGAGGAAGAATCCCTCTGGGGTGGAGCAGTGCCTACTCATTCAGAGAAGTGTAATTTACAGCTCCTTGCACTAGCTGTGGCAAATTGACTCCAGCATGTACATTTATATTGGCGGGGGTTTAGCCAGTGGGGAATGACAATAAAAGTTTCCCCTTAACTTTTGTTTTAAATAAAAGGCACCAGCATGATCCTGCATGAAATGTAGATCTCCTGTCCTGGTTCTGCCACTGATGCAGTGGATGGCCTTAGTCAAGGCACTAAATCATGGCCAAATCTGCTCTTAGTAAATGGCACCGTTTCTTTACACATACATGAGTAGAATTTGGCCCCAGATCTCAGCTTCTCCATCCATGAAATGGGAATCATCACACTAAAATAATACATGAATATGAATTGAAAATCAAAAAACCTTTCCCCCTCATACTGAGTGTGCAGGGCTCTGAATATGTTCTCATTCACTGATTCATTCTGATGAAGTGAAATTCTCCATATTGGAAATTTAATCAACTGTTGAACCAGGAGCTTTTAGAAAATATGCATTAAGATGTCTTCTTGTCCCTCGTTTTCTCCTTTGCAAGTCTTCACTCTCCCTTGGAAATAATCTGTTTTGCTTTATTGCATCTCTCCTGGAAAGCAGACTTGTCAATGTGAAACTATGCAGGCTAATAGCCCAGTGCTGCAGACCTGCATAGAATTCATCCCACTTTCTTATTTCTCCATCTAGAGGTTATTGGCAAATCTCCAGTACTCCCAAAATATACAAACTAGACACCTGGACAAACCAGTAATAGCTGATGTTAAAGCACTGCCATGACAGTGCTTAAAGGGCCTTACCTGTAGTGCTGACAGTGGATGGTGGGTCAAAAGGAGTAGCTACCCAAGGGCCCAGCGATTGAAAAGGGCCTGGGGCTCCCGGCTGCTGCTGGCCCTTTAAATTGCTGCCAGAGACCCAAGTGGTGAGGGGCAGTCAGCACTGAATGGCTGGCTGATGGAGGCTGGTCCTCAGGCCTGCCCCTTCCATGGGTCTGGAGCCAGCTCCCCATCTCGCCCAGGAGCTTGGCAGCCCTGCGTACCATTAATAGATTTGTTATATTTCCCCCTGTGTGCAGTTAGGTTAAAGCACCCAGTTGCACGCCATCTGCTATGCCCTGTGTTAGAACCCAAGAGGGCCTGCTTAATTTACTCCAGGCTGCAAACACTTCAAAAAGCCAAACACTTCCTCCAGGACTAGTGTAGCAAAGCTGTGTCCTCCTTTCCAGTAAACAGGTCCCTCGAACCCAGTCAGCAAGAAGGCACACAAGCTTCTTTATTGTCACTAGACTAATGCAGGCTCATCCTTGCATAAAGCAGATCCATGTTGCACCCTTTGTTCAAAGTTTCAGTGTCCAGAGGTGGTCGGGAGGGGCCGCAGTGAACTTCAGGATCAGGCCCTCTGCTTATTTTGGTGAACAAAGTGCTAGAATGCTGCATCTGCATCAATGTTTGTTGTACCTGCACTCCTTGACCTTAGGAGAGCAACGCAGTCACATTGCAGTCCCTAAACTGAGCTTGAGGAGAATGTAACAAGTTCTGCCAAACTGCCAGATGGGCTGACGTCTAAATCGTTAAAAATAGTAGCACAGTGCTGTTCTAATTATAGCATCCTCAGATTGTTCTAACAGAGAGGTGCCAAGACACTGAATGCCAGACAAAGAAAACTGCTACTTTCTTTTAGCAAAGTTTCAAGAAAAATATCCATGTAGCAAGCTGAATTCTACAAATATTTAGTGTTTTAAATATTAGACTGTTTTATGCTTGCTGTGGGGGGTTTTATATACTTCCTACGTACTGACTACGGACTACTTTTAATAAAGTGGATTTGCCAAGAGAATCAAACTGAGTATTGCTATGGATAAATTAATACTGTAGTGGATAGACTAGTATTTGAGTGCACCACTGTCATCCGCTGGAAGCATCACATGCTACTAACTCCAGACAGAGAGTCATAGGAGTTTTATATCTGCTGTAGCTTTGAAATGTGGAGTGGTCATTGTATGCATTGTAAGTCTGAACTGACACTACTTCTAGTTCAAAACTTGCTTTCAGTGTTGCCTCATTCACTCTTCATCCCCCTACCTGCCTCCTGTTTGCCTTCTTCACCTGTTTCATTTTGGTATACCACAAGTTTGCATGCTTTTTGGGTTAGGGACTGTTCGTACCTTAGTTCTGTGCATTGCCTACGACAATAGGGTTGTGATTCCTGTTTGGGTCTCTAGGCATCATTAGATCCATGGCTATCCTGGAGGATGATATTAAAACCTGAAATGTAGTTCTTCTGGTTGCTAGTGGGGATTCATAATCTTCTCTTCCTTCAAGTTGGGGAAGAGACAGCTGCAGCTCAGGTGTCAGATTTCTCTGATATTACCATCTAGCTCCTTCAGGTATCTTCCCATCACCCGCTAGTGAAGAAAGGGAATTTGATGGAAAAGGCCTGTGCAAACAGAGACAGAGCTATTCCTCCCAAATCTTTTCTAATGATTGTCCAGCATTGTAGTGAAAAAGAATTGGGGCTATCTTCTGGTTCCAGCCTTTAACCCAATCTCCTGTTCTTTAGCTCCTCCATAAAAATGATCATTAAAGTTGTCCATTATGTTGTGAATCAGAAGGTCTAAAGGTCTCATCATGAAGGAATCATAAGCTCTCAACTTTTCTTTCTTTTCAGAGCCTGTGTCATCTTGGGTGTGATATTTCTTCTTTCAGCTGTGTGTATAGTGATCAAAGCCATCCATGACCTTGCTATGAAGTTACTCCCAGAAGTGGTAAGACTATTCTTTTCTCTACACTGCTCTTCTCCACTGCAGGCCTGCAATGCCCTATTATATTTAGTGGAGCTCCAGCAGGAGGAGGAGCCTGTGTACACATCATGGTCTTAAAGCAGCTGTGGGCAATAACTGGCCTGCAGGCCAGATACAATTCACTGGGGTTAGTCCCTGGTGGGTTGCCACTGCTATATTTACCTGCAGCTCCACAGGGATAGGCGCTTGCAGTTCCATGGGCTGCTGATCACCATTCTCGGCCAAAGGGAGCTGTAGGAAGCGATGTCCCGGTCTATGTTGCTTCCCACAGCTCCCATTGCCAGGGAATGGTGATCCATTGCGAATGGGAGTTGCAAACACCAGTGCCTATGGAGACACAGGTAAATACAGTGGTGGTGGCCCACCAGGGGCAAACCTTGGTGAACTGCCTCTGTCTTATTACCCACCCCTGCCTTTAAAGTGACATTTTTACCACACACTGTGAGGTGTAAGTATGACCCACATTAGCATTACAGGCCAAATCCTGCTCACCAGAATCACCTAAAGCTCCTATTGAGGGGTCTAGGAGTTGGTGTAATGTGAGTAGATTTGAGCCCTCATGATGGTGTAGAGGTGAGGTTTCTCTTGCGCAGGTACATTTTGTAACGACAAGACCATTTGCACAGCTCAAGACCCCACTGACTTCAGTGCTTTGTTTTTAATATGGAAAAATATTCGGAGATTGTATTTCTTGTTTTCCAGCTCCTGCCTCCATATCCAGAGACACATGCAGGTGACAGGAGATAAACAGGTGAGGGGAGCATGAGTTAGCTTCTGCTGGGAGAATGAGCTGGCTCTTCTAGCTGTCCTGCCTTGGGGTATCACAAAACTTTACTCTTGCTCCTTGCTTTCAGTGCAGCTACAGAAGCCTGCCCAGCCTATCAGAGCAACCTTGCCAATAGCCCCTCTCAGCACAGTGTGTCCTCTCTTCTGGCAGAACTCAAGAGTCAGTGCCCCATAGCCCTGTCTCTCCAAACTGGCTGCTCAATGGGAGAGCCATAGGGCACCGTTTTAATCATCAGAAGAACCTTACTACTTTTTGCTGCCCCAAACTCTTATCATTGAACATGGCCATGACACAGTGCACATGCTCAGTCAGAATTGGGCGCACACAAAGTTCTCTGAACACACCTGACTTCTGTGCTTCCAATCCTGCACTCATGCACCGTGGATGTACATACAGATACTCTGAAAATTTGCCCCTGGAGTGTTTCTTTGTCAACTCTGTTTTCCCCCTCACCCTATCATTAGATCATCACCCCGTAATCCTGCTTTCAACTAGGAGGTGGAGGCAGGCCTGGAAACAACAAAGTGCAATCTCAAACTATTCTCCATGCTTTTAAAAACACACATGGTCTATATGTGGTTTTACTCTATGGAAACTTCTTTGAGCTTGGGAAAAACCCTTTAAATTAGAAGTCTGCATTCAATACTTTATTCGGAGTTACATGCCCATCAAGAGAAGAGCAAGTAGGCTAAATATTATATTTTCTTTAATTAGCAAGCATATCCACATTAAATATATGTTTCTGGATATATGTAGCAGCAGAGAGGTTTCTGTAAGAGTCAGAATAAACATTTCATGGCTCTATAGTGGTCTATGGTGAATGAATTTTGAATGTTTAGTATATTTCTCTGTGGGCAGATGTCCACTGTATAAAAACAGTTTGATAAGAGTCCAGAGATTGAAGGGGCACAGAAATCAAACTGACTAGAAGTAGTGATTTTAGATTAGGTCATCTCTCACAAGTAGACCTTGATTCAAGGCATGTCACTCATTTTACTCTCGAAGTTCCTTCAAACAAATTTGGTGTCTCATTGCTTTTGCTTTTGAAACTTCTTTACATCAGAAATAAAGAATCTTGAACGTGGGATTGTAAAATGTTTGTGTCCAAAAGAGATGAATCTTCCAACACATGGGGATGCAAGGTTTTGAAATTTATTTTTGTTCTGCATTGGAGTGAAAACAAGACCTTTTGTGCAATATACAGTATAATGAAGAAAAAAAAAATCAGAGACACACCTACTCTGGAATAGCCTCTTTAGGGTACTCACTTAAAATGTGGTAATGCCAGGTTTAAATCTCTTCTCTGTCTCAGGCTGAGCACACTGATCACCAGGGGTGCGTCTAGACTGGCAAGATTTTGCGCAAAAGCATCTGCTTTTGCGCAAAAACTTGCCAGCTGTCTACACTGGCCGCTTGAATTTGTGCAAGAACACTGACTTTGTAATGTACAAAATCAGTGCTTCTTGCACAAATACTTTCACGCTCTCTCTTGGGAAAAAGCCCTCTTGCGCAAGAATACTTGCGCAAGAGGGCCAGTGTAAACAGGGAAGAACTGTTTTGCGCAAAAAAGCCCAGATGGCTAAAATGGCAGTCGGGGCTTTCTTGTGCAAAATCGCGTCTAGACTGGCCAGAGATGATTTGTGCAAAAGTATCCGTGCCAATCTAGACGCGCTTTTGCGGAAATACTTTTAACAGAAAAACTTTTCCGTTGAAAGTATTTCCGCACTATCACGCCAGTCTAGACGCAGCCCAGCTGTTCTAGGGTAACTTTTCAAAGCGTTGGATGAAATTTTAGCAGCATGACTCTGATTTCAAGGGGAATCATGTGGTTAAAATCTACCTCTGGAAAATGTAGCTCTTCATGTTCAAATGTTGAGCACAAAACTAGCATTGTCTGTCTGCTTTATGACAGGGAAGGTTCAGGATGTGCAGCCGTACTCTTCATTTGGGCACAATTTACATGTCTGTTTGTGTGGAACAAAATGATAGATTGAAGCATTGCCAGAAGCACAAAGCTTCATTTTTCAGCTGTGGTATACACAATTAATTACAAGGACTTTGTCAGGATTATATATACACAGTGGTGGGGCAAATATAATTTCTGGGAGCTCAACTCTAATTTGCATATTTTAGAACAAAATTGAAGATATGAACAAGTCTTAAATGAGAAATATATCAAAAGTTATGTATCAATTTGTAATTATAAGCTGTCTTATAATCAGCCGTCTTTGAATTATTCTGGAATAATTACACTAATCATATTGCATTTCCTATCAGGTATAAGATGGGTCATTTCATTCATCAGTTTTTAATATGTCAGTAAATAAAAGGCATTTCCTTAGAATGAATGTGTAAGCTCCTTCATTGAAGGACTGACCTGTTCTTGAAATAGATTTCAGAGAGGGAAACATTAATAGTGTGTTTTAAGTAAAAAGAAAAATAAATAGACTTCACAGTATCGATGCCTAAGAAATCATCCCTCAGTTCTTTGTCATAGCTACATGCAGAAATATTTTGTGCCTGGCATTTTGCTTTGGATAGATGGAAATGCAATCTTGTGTTTAGCCATGTTACATGATAGATTTCTGCCATAGAGTTGAGGTGTCTCTGCTAATTCCAACCAATTTTAAATGAGTCCGAGGAGAATGCTAGATTTATAGGCTAATGTGACTATCCTGACTAAGCAATTTGTAAAATGCTGGGTGCTTCCTGACTGAGGTTGAATGCTCACAATTTCCATTCAGAGTGAAAAGAGGAACTCCACAGTTCACAGACCTGAACCTTCGCTTTCAGATCAGACAGACATTTTAAGAGGCAGGCACTGGGCTGGATTGTTCGCTATCATGCACCAGATTTACACTGCCACAATCCCACTGAAACTGTTAGGAGGAATTCTGTGTCTCCATGACCCAACAGCCAAGCCATGTAGAAGGTAGTGCGTGGCCATCTGTACAGTGCAGCCCAAATGACACAACATGTTGATCCAGCAAACTATTCTGAATCATTTTGGCTTTCCCTCAATCTTCTCCAGGAAGCGACTCACCTATTTTCAGTTTCTGTCAAGCAAAATTTAAAACACGCCCTTAAGTGTGGACAGAGCTCCTAACACTAATTAGACAACCACAGATTGCTCGCTGGGTGCTCTCTTTCGAAAAAGCGGATTGCTCTTTCGAAAGATCCGCCTGCAGTCTAGACGCGATCTTTCGAAAGAGGCTCTTTCGAAAGATGCTTTCGAAAGAGCCTCTTTCGAAAGAAGCCTGCAGTCTAGACATAGCCTATATGTTTTGTTAGTCTATAAAGTGCTACCAGACTATTTGTTGTTTTTTCCTGTACAGACTAACTCGGCTACCCCCTGAAGCTTCAATATTAGTGATATTCAAGAAGGAAATTATTATAGTCTCTGCTGGAAAGAACAGTATCTGGGGTAGATAAATGCACTGGACTAGATAAGAGAGTAAAGCAAGTTCATTAACTACCAAGATAGACTTTATGTGAGTACAGGGCACAAAAGTCAGACATGGCTACACAAAAAATAAAGATAAGATGTTTACTAAAAACTAACTCAGGGATCTCAAAGTTCATTGCACTGTGACCCCCTTCTAACAAAAATGACTACATTTCATGACTCCAGAGGAAACCAAAGCATGAGCTTGCCCAAGCTCTGCTACCCCAGGTAGGGGGACCAAAGCTGAAGCCCACAGATGTCAGCCCCAGGTACAAATGCCTGTAACCTGAGCCTTGCCATCCAGGGCTGAACCCCTTTGCGTTGCTTTCTCGGTAGGGCTCAGGCATTGGCCCCAGATTCCAGAAAGTGTAATGCTAGCACTGGAGACCCCATAAACTGGGATCAAGACCCACTTTGGAGTCCTGACACACAGTTTGAGTCTGATAAACTATATCAGACTCAAGCAAAGTTTCTCACCACATATTTTCAACAGTCTTACTGACCAAACCCTATAGGTCAGGACTCCGTCTCCAAGCATCCAACAAAGGCTTCCCAGGGTCAGTAAATGTGATGGAGAGAGATAGGGAGAAAGGAGGTACCTTGGGAGTGTTTCTCACTCCTTTTTATAGTATCAGACTTTCTTTTTGAAAAACGTTTCCAGCTGGGCACCAAGAGGCAGGCTATGTGGGAGATGAATTTTTTCTCATCTCTTTTGCTTTCCTTGTTTTGCTTCCTGCTTGATGATGAGTCTGTTTACTGCTTAAATGCAAATTAAGCAGGATACGTTCTTGTTTTAGGATAAACATGTTTGCTGACTTCTGTTTGAGTAGTGCTGTGGAGGATGGAACATGTGTTATCACAACCACAAATAAATGTTTTATAATTGGGGTGCTTCCAAATTCATGGTCCATTTTGATCAATTTCACAGTCACTGGATTTTTAAAATAATATATTTCTCTATTTCAGCTATTTAAATCTGAGATTTCATGATGCTGACTCCTGATCCAAAAAAGGAGCTGGGGTGGGGGGAGGTGTGTATGGGGGGGGGATGGACAAGGTTATTCTATGGGGGTTGCAGTGCTGCTCCCTTACTTCTGGCTTCAGAGCTGGGCAGCTGGAAAGCAGCAGCTGATAGCGGGGATCCTGGTTCTGAACGCTGGAGAACTGCTGTCAGCAGTAACATGGAAGGCTGGGAAGGGATGGTATTGCCACTCTTACTTCTGCGCTGCTCCTTGAAAACTTGGTGCCCAGCCGCTGCTCTCTGGCCCCCCTCAGCTCTGAAGGCAATACAGAAATAATGGTGGCACTACCACAACCACCTTGTAAGTCCCTTTTGGATCAGGACTCCCAGTTTGAGAATCACAGAATACTAGAACTGGAAGGGACCTTGAGCGGTCATAAAGTCCAGTCCCCTGCCCTCATGACAGGACCACACACCATCTAGATCATCCCTGATAGATGTCTAATATGCTCTTAAATATCTCCAGTGATGGAGGTTCCACAATCCCCTAGGCAATTTATTCCAGGGTTTCCCTCATTAAATCAGTATAGATGAGGGTAAAAACTACACCAAAAAAAGAAAAATAGATTTCACTTGGGGAAACCAGATTTCACAGTCCATTCGTGGCTGTGAATTTGTTAGGGTCCTACTTATAACTTTACATACAATGTTGCTCCACATATTTTAATAGGACAATAATGACCAGCAAATTATGAGTTTTCAAATGATCCCATGCCAGGCATACTCGGTACAAAGATTATAACAATTGTATGAGGTGTGATCCCAGTGGACATTCTGCCATACCTTCTTCTTGCATGCATGCTGCTTTATGCTTGGACCATCTTCCTCAAGCCACCTCCCACACCTCATTCAGCCCCTGGGAGACAGCATGTACCAGGAGATAGCTTTTAAGCCAACTGCCTCCTCACGCTGGGAGCTGGATTAAAAGCTGGTTCCTGGGATGCACCAGCTCCCAGGGAGCAGGCTGCCACCCTACATGTCAACCGCTATACGGTTAGTAAATGATATTCATTCTAACATCTCTACTGGGAACTGAAGAGTGGAGCACATAGTAATGGTCAGACATTCACAAGTTGTGTAGGCATCGTGGCAGAGATGAGCCCTTGACTTATCTATCCACATGATCTTAGTATTGTCACTTCAGCCCATTGCTCTGTTCCCCTCTCTATTTTGTGTGCTTATGACTCTCACCTGTAGAACTTCCCTGATGTGCCCTTCCGAATGGAATCTCTAGGCCAAATCCTCAACTTCACTTGATTTACAGTGGTGTATGAGCTGGCCCCATTTTTATACATGTATTTTGAGGCTCCTAGCACATGTAGAGATTTCAAAACCTGATAAACAACTAACGCTAGGAAGTGGTTTGCAGTGGAGTGCTTCCCCACACAGGCCATGGCTTCTTGCAGTTTTTTTTCACATTCCAAAGCCCAGGTAAATGCTTCCTTTTATTTTTCCCAGGGACCGTGAACTGGATGATTGTGTGTGTCAGATGCTAGGGTGTGAATGCTGTTCTATATATAATACAAAAAAACCTGCATTGAACAATGACACAGCACTTTGGGGAAAGTCAGGCAGCAAATTAATTATGTATCCGTTGTTACTATTCTGGAGAGCAGAGGTTTGTTTAAAAGAGATTCAGAAATGACTTTGGCTCAAGTATTGAAAACATCAGCACTTGCACTGCAGTGCTATTTGAAAGGCCTGTGCTAGAGAGTCTATGTAGTCAGTAGCAATAATGAATGCTCTCCCCCAGTTACTGTGATATAAATAAATTGCAGAAACCTGCAGCTGAGCCTCCCATCACAGTCAATGGAAATGTTTCATGTGGTGGGCCTAGGCACAATGAATGGAGTACCACTGTACAACTGCGAGTGACAGATGGCATCAAAATGGAGATGTGTCTTGTGTTATTGCTAGGGGTGCTTAATTTACTGAGCACCAGAAAATGTGCTTGGATTTTCTCCCCGTTTTGTGAGCTAATGGGAGTTGCACGGCATGCATCAGGCTGAATTTGGTTCTAAGTTTCACCATGTGCTTGGAAAATGTGCTGTGCTAGATAAAAGCACAGTGTTATCATTCAAAAATGACAAAAGGCGAAAAGTATGTTTTGCATCATGATAACTAACAAATATTGTTACAAAACAAAAATATTAACACCAGTCTCCAGGGCCGAGTTCTCAAATAGTGACTGGTGAACTTCAGAAAGCTGCCCCGTGATACTGTACTTCCCCGGTTCATCAGGGTGTTGTAACAACACTGTTTGTGTTTGGTAGCTGTGTAGCTACTGTGATGCTGGTCATAAAAGTGCCTAAATAGAAAGGGAATCAGCGAGTTAAGTTTCCACCCTGATAAACATACATGCTTTTTCTTGTGGTATTCCAATACTTCCAGAAATACGGAGAAGCACCAAGCGAGAAAGAGGGAGGAGTTGGTTGGAGGGGAAGATGGGTAAAGGAGCTTCAATAGATATTGGAGGGTTGAGAGAGAGGGTGTCTCCATGTGGCTTAAATTTGAAGTGGGAAGAAGGTCTTTATAGTAACCCATCCAAGCAGAAGGTTTGAGATTATTCTTTCAGGACTGATTTACCTGTCCTTTATATATTGTTTTTCATCCATAGATCTCAAAGTAGCTTTCAGGAAAGGGTAAGTAATGTGTTCTCTCCTGTAGATACATCTGACATACACATTTTGTTTGGCTGACCATGTCCAGACCACTCGTATATGATAACTGGAATTATGCATCCTTGCTAATATTCTCACATTGGAACACTCACATCAGTTTCCTCTTAATTTTTATTTCCTGTCAATTGACAGTGGGGTTTTTTGGGGGGGATGGAGACTTTTGTTTGGGTTTTTTTGTCTTTAAAGCAGTCTTATGAGGAAGTGCATCAAATTATTTAGTCATTTATCTGACATATGACAAATCCATCTTTGTAGGCAGTCTGTGAGTTGGTGTCCCTCTGAGCAACCTCATGGCTGGTACCCTATCTTTCTTCAGGAAAATGGCATTCAGTCATGGAGGATTTTTGGCCTTCTGAGCATTTAGTACTTCTCTCTCAAATTAACTTTCGCCTTGAGAACACCCAAAGATGAACTGTGTCAATAACCTGATAACAGATTAACCTTGACCAGTGAGACTAAAGCTCTTCAAAGGCATGAAGGGTGGTTATTGGCAGAGGTGCAACCAAAAAAACTTGGAGGCAAATTCCTTCTGTTGTGTCACCAATGTGGAAACTAAATCAAATAGGTTTGGAAACAGAGAAGGGGTTGATCTCATGGGGGTATTGCTCCATCACCAGAGTGAACTCCAAAACATGTGGATACTACTTTGACTCAGTACCCTCCAAAACAGATTACAGGTGCTAAACCAGCTATATTGTAGCTTGATCAAGGGATAGGGCTAGCCAGTTGGTTACGTGAGAGTTTTCTCTATGGAGATGTCTTAAAGACCATCAGACAAGATGAAGAAGGATTCTGATTTCCAGGAAGGAAAGGGTCTATTGAGATAGATTTCTACAACTCTATGTACATTGAGAGAAAACCACTGATATTTCTCCCCTCCCAGATTTTGGATAGAAACTAGGGAAGGAATTTCTTGATTGACAGAGAAATTATAGACTATCGAGTTAAATCTGCCTATCAAGTTAAATTTCCCCTTTTGTGGTGCAAGTAATTTTCTGGAAGAATTTTATGTGGATTTTAAGGTGTTAGGGTTTGGATCATGACTTATATGTCTATAAATCGCATAGGACATTATTGACAACATGTAATTATGCAAATAATATGACTGGCTTAGGTTTCTCCTAGATGTTAATTTATACTTATATAAAGAGACTTATACTTCAGCTCTAATCTGACCCATGCTGATAGCAAACAAAAGTTATCAACTGTTACCAAACAAAAATTAGCATCTGTTTAGTGGTTTGTGTAAAATGAATTGGTGGTCTGAATCTACTTTTAGCGGGACAACTAGCTGATTCATTAGAGAAATATCTATTTATATAAAGACACAAATTAATTCAAATTGCATTTTCTATATATTTAAAGTAAAAAATATAGAAAAAGGGTAAGTTATACTGGCAGAATGGGAAGCTTAGAGCACCATGTCCCGTGACCTGAAGATTTTGTTCTCTAGGTATTTTAAGCAGGCCCTTTTCATGAATCCTAAATTCACTTTATGAAAGTTTTTCTTGACTTTGTAGTGCCTAAATTTATGGTTGGGCCACAGCATCGCTTGAAAGCAGCATTGAGAAAATTGTTTATTATTTTTTGTGAATATTCTGATTCTATAGAAATGTCACAGCACAACACTTAATATCTAGACTCGAATATATATTGCTAAAGATAATATTTCTGCTAATAGATTATTCTATTTGTGTGTGATGTGACTGCACGTCACCTCCAGGAATCAGACACTGGGTTGTCAGATTATTCTCTGATAATGAAATCAGTTAAAAGTCCTTCCCCTTTTGAAGCAAGCTTGTGAGACAGACCCTCTGGTTTCTCAGCAGCTCCCTTGTGACTGATTACAGTGAGAACTTGTGGAAACCAGTACTTATGAGGGAGAAAATTTGATTGGGATTTTGAGTTTTCTGTGCTTGCATTGAAAAATGATGACTATTTGTAAAAACCCACAGCTCCTTGAAGTGGCAGCAGTAGTGTTTTTATTTCTTGGTACTTTACATGGAGTGATTATTCGTTGTGCAGTGGCATCAGATCAGCAGATAACAGGGGAGTAGAGCTAGGAGTAATGAAAACTAGAATGTGATGAGACAGAAGGAGAAGATGGGAGGGGGATAGCTTTGGTTGCCCTTGTCAGTTTCAGAGCCCCTGCACTTGTACTCCGCCACCACCGTCCACAAAGGGCACTTACTGTAGGCTTCTGGGTCTCCACCATCCCTTATCCTGGGCAGCAAGTTGTGTCTCATTCTGTCTTGACTGGGGATTTTTAGGCTGCACTGCTACCAAATCTATACCTTGTCACCCCCAGCAAACTAAGTAGAGACCTCCTGAGATCTCTTCCAAACCTATGATTCTATTATCCTAAAAAGGCCACTGCCTGCTATTTGCTTTCTCTCAAAAAACTATGACTCGTGTATTGTCCACAGTTATATGGTAATGTACAACTCCTGAACAAGCATCTTTATTCTTAAGGGGAAAGCATTAATATAGTAAAGGACCCTACATGCATACTAAAAAGCTTACCAGAGGTCACCCCAACTCTGACCTAGGGCTCTGGAAGTTTACAGTCCTTCAAAACCCACAGCTGGGATTTCTCCATGGTAACAAGTTCATATCCATCTCCGAACCAGAATACCCTGTTTCTTTATACAAGTTAGCCTTTATTTTGGCTTTCTGTAACAGACAATCAGCAGACAATCACCCTAGCTTTAGGCTTCAAGAGCCTTGGATTTTGCATAACCAGAGCTGGGGGAATTTGCCTAGGAATTCCTTAGGTATCCCACCTAATATGTATTCTCCCAGAAGTCCATTTCTGGGCACATTTTCTGAATCCCATCCCCCGCAGCAGTCCAAGCTCCACTACACCCACCCTGAAAGTGACCAGAAAGCCAACACAAGATAAGGGACCTGGTGAAGGTAGGGAGGTGGGCTGGGCTTTTGAGTGGACTCAAGAGCTGGAGAGCTTATGTACCATTCAAGCCTAAATTAATATGTACACATAAAGGATTTTACTATATCTTTAAAAGTCCTGCTGTCTTGTATTAACAGACCCCTGAAAGAGCCATATCCACTCTCCCCTCATATGAAGAAGGGTCATCCAGGTGGAGCAGGAGGTCTATAAGCAGTGGAGATGGGCAAACTGAATATTGAATGAACAAATGCCACAAATTCAGTTTAGTAGCACCTCCAGTGCCCATTCTAGGATGGGTCTCATCCCTTTCCCCCTCCTCTGAAGAAGGGAAAAAAATGCAAGATTGAGAGAGGCATGCATATTCCACTAGCTGGCAGAGCTGATGTGCTCCTAATGCCTGGTCTACTACCACCAGGATGCTTTTCTTGATCTTATCATTATGTTTTTTCCCCCCTCATGAGGAGATGGAAAAGGACTGAGACCCCCAACCTGGAGTTGGCACACCTCATGGGGAAGGGGAAAGAAGAAGTAGCCTCACTGTTCTGTATGTCTACATTTGCTTACAAACACATCCCAGGTAAACAGGTAAACCCCATCCCAGGAGGCATACCTGGGAGGTTGACAAATGCCTTTGATGTCGACTGCAGAGCGTCCAGACTACCGTGCTGAGCTGACAAACAGCTGATCGGCTCAGCGCGGCAGCCATTTAAATTTAAATGAAGCGGCGATTATTTAAATCGCTGCTTCATTTTCCTATGCCGGGTAGCCTAATCTACATGCCTCTGTCGCCAGAGGCATGTAGTCTAGACGTACCCATAGGAAGGGTCAGTGAAGACAATTCTGGGCTTTGCACCCCAACTACAGGAGGAACTGGTTGGTAATCCAAGCCCCAGTGTGATCTGACCCATCCTAGAGGGGCTGGGAAGGGGGAAAGGCTGGGGAAGATTATCCTGCTCTTGACACCGTGTCCACATGGTGACACGCTCAACTGCTGGAGGGGCCAGAGGGAAGATGATGTTCTTCCACTATTCAGACAGTAATGTTATTTAGGGAGGTGAGAGGGAGGTGGCCTGTACATTGTCCAGTCAATGGGAATACTATGGCCCCCCTCATACATACCAGCCAAATACAAATAGTGGTCTCTTTGCCCGACAATAATAAGCAGCAAGTGAGCTTGGAAGCCCCTCGTCACACATCAAAGATAGGAATAAGTGGGAGAGACTGGCAGTAAAATGGGGAGAGAAGCCTGTGCCCCGCAATGCAGCCACTCCATCACTCTAGTTGTGTGGACGTGAGCTTCTAGCAATTGTTAGAAATTCTGCAGCCTGAAATGAGAGAGACACAGAAAAGATAAATATTAAAAACAAACAACATCTTAAATTTAGCAACAGGGCTGGGGGATTGTATTGGAGTTTCTTTCAACTACTAATCTAAAGACTACTTCAAAGTAAACATTGGTGGTGACATATTGGTTGAACCCACTGAAAAATTTGGAAGGGATCCCTCTAGTGACAAACAACAATAAAGTGAGATCTTACGGATTCAGACAATTCTCTTCTCATGTGGGTAAATCTACTGCTAATCCCCCAACATGCAAACTTGCTTATGTTACAGGGACTAAACTTAATTAACAGATGGTCACTGATTTGCCTAGGAAGGCTGTCCAGCACTGAGCCAGATGGGGTCTATGTCTACACTTGCAGCTTCTTGTGCAAGAAATATGCAAATGAGACTCAGCATGGAATATCGCCAAGCTTCATTTGCATACCTAATGAGCTGCCATTTTTGCAAAAGATGCTCTTGCGCCAGAAGGTACTGTCTACACTGCTCCTTCTTGCACAAGAAAAACCCTCTTGTGCAATGCCGTTACTCCTGAAAATAATCGGCGTAGTGGCATTGCACAAGAGGGTTTTTCTTACGCAAGAAGGGGCAGTGTAGACAACTCCTTCTGGCACAAGAGCCTCTTTTGCAAAAATGGCAGCTCATTAGGTATGCAAATGAGGCTCGGCAATATTCCACACAACCTCATTTGCATATTTCTCGCACAAGAAGCCGCGAGATAACGTTCTTTGATAAGATAACGAGCCTTGTGGATAAGGGAGAAGCGGTGGATGTCATATACCTAGACTTTAGTAAGGCATTTGATACGGTCTCGCATGATATTCTTATTGATAAACTAGGCAAATATAACTTAGATAGGGCCACGATAAGGTGGGTGCATAATTGGCTGGATAACCGTAGTCAGAGAGTTGTTGTTAACGGTTCTAAATCCTGCTGGAAAGGGATAGCAAGTGGAGTTCCTCAAGGGTCTGTTTTGGGACCCATACTGTTCAATATCTTCATCAATGATGTAGATATTGGGATAGAGAGTACGCTTATTAAGTTTGCAGATGATACCAAACTGGGTGGGGTTGCAACTTCTTTGGAGGATAGGGACATAATTCAAAAATGACCTTAGAAAGTTAGAGAAATGGTCAGAGGTAAACAGGATGAGGTTTAATAAAGAGAAATGCAAAGTGCTCCACTTAGGAAGGAACAATCAGTTCCATACATACAAGATGGGAAGCGACTGTCTAGGAAGGAGCATGGCGGAAAGGGATCTAGGGGTCATAGTGGACCACAAGTTGAATATGAGTCAACAGTGTGATGCTGTTGCAAAAAAAGCAAATATGATTCTAGGTTGTATCAACAGGTGTGTTGTAAGCAAAACTCGTGAAGTCATTCTGCCGCTCTACTCTGCACTAGTTAGGCCTCAGCTGGAGTACTGTGTCCAGTTCTGGGCGCCACATTTCAAGAAAGATGTGGAGAAATTGGAAAGGGTACAGAGAAGAGCGACAAGAATGATTAAAGGTTTAGAGAACATGACCTATGAAGCCAGGCTTCATGAACTGGGCTTGTTTAGTTTGGAAAAAAGAAGATTAAGGGGGGACATGATAGCGGTTTTCAAATATCTAAAAGGGTGTCACAAGGAGGAAGGAGAAAATTTGTTCCTCTTGGTTTCTGAGGACAGGACAAGGAGTAATGGGCTTAAAGTGCAGCAGGGGAGGTTTAGATTGGACATTAGGAAAAAATTCCTAACTGTCAGGGTGGTCAAATATTGGAATAAATTGCCAAGGGAGGTGGTGGAATCTCCCTCTCTGGAGATATTTAAGAACAGGTTAGATAGACATCTGTCAGGGATGGTGTAGACGGAGCTTGATCCTGCCTTGAGGGCGGGGGGCTGGACTCGATGACCGCTTGAGGTCCCTTCCAGTCCTATTATTCTATGATTCTATGAGAGTAGAGAGAGCCTAAGTGTGCCCTGCTATTTTATATATGAAAGCATATGAACGTTCTCTCAATAAATACAGGAGAGAGGAACAAAACAAATACTAGAATAGAAGGAATCAGACACACATTTGTCAAGATTCTGAATGAATAGTTAGATTGCATATCTCTGTCAAGAATTCTCAAAATCTCTCCACCTGAGATCCTTAAAAGCAGCCATGCTTGTTTGTTATGAACCTAATCCCACATTTTTTTGCAGTCATATCCCATAATCCTTTCGAGTTATATCATAAAACAGGCTAACTCTGACTAGCAGATTGAAGGAATTCTGGTTGAAGTGAAAACATTCCTTCTTGTCAAATTCCTCACTTATTGGCCGAATAAAGCAGAAATGGTGTAAATACCGCAATCTATCGCATAGCACACCATTTTCTAATACATACATAATAGGAACAATGCAGAAGCAAGGGGGGAGGATGACAGAATATCTATTTACCATGATGAGAGAACTCCAGTCTATGGAAACATTCAATAACTTTTAATCATCTGTTATAATTCACTGCTTTCACTTTAATTAACATAACACTGAGAGAAAATTAACAGAGAGTCTGGGTAGATATGCTCCCCCTTTGTGATGTTCATATGCTAAGGCAAGTGGTACAAAGAAGATGGGGCAGAGGGAAAGTCCCAAGGGACATGGTGCCAGATGGTCAGGCTTATTTTATTAATTTAGATCTCTGTTATTGTCCGTCTTCTAGTCATCTCTCAAAAGGACGAGTTAGTTTAGTGAGAGAATTATTTTAAAGACGCAGAGTAACACATTTAGCTCTTAGGGCCCTATGATACTGCATGCTAGTGTATGCATTGGTTTAGTATCCCTAGCTGCAGAGCAACTGACCTGCAAGAACCCTTCCTTGTGCTAACAACTCCAAACATGTTAACCATCCCAAAATCACTCCACTGAACCTCTCATAGCTGCCAAATCCTAACACAATCTCCCCAACATGTCATGCAGCTGCATAACTCTCTGCCATCCTCTACCAACTGTCTTTCTCTCACCCCTTCTCAGCTTCTGAATGTTGCTGCAACCTATCCGCCATCAAGCAACTGGAGCGGACACCCCTCATGCTGTCTTCTTACCTACTGACCCAAAGCCAGCATTCAGCCTCTCATCTCCCGTCCTAGCTGCCAAACACTTTCTCAATCTTATCCACAAGACAGGTGCCCGGGGCTGACTCCTCTTCCACTTGCCAAACGCTTTTCCTAGTTCTGAGCAAAGAGAGGCCTCATTTTTCTTATTTCCAGTTATTGTGCACCTGGAAAACCAGGGCGCGTTTTAAGGGATTAAAAGAAAGTAGGTTTAGACTTGGGAACCTTTTTAAAAATTGTTCTCTCTCTCTCTCTAGTTTACCTATGTAACTTATAAAGTGCTCGGTTGCCACAGTACCTAATGCCACTCTTAAGATATTGTTTAAAACTGTCATCTATTAGCCTATTCATTGACGTACTGACATGCCAACTGCTCTTTTGAAAATCTGGTCCCTAGTGTCTAATAGGTTGAAGCTAAGCTTTTTGAGTCAGGAACTCCTTGTTTATTTTTCACTTCATATATCTGCCATAAAAACAAGAGCTGGAGGAATGTACTTGGTCACCCAGTTCATGTCCTAATTTCTCTTTGTCATCAGATCCCTTTTTGCGCTATTCAAATAATTATAACAATACTTAAGTTCTGTGCTTCAGTGACAAAAATAAAACATGCAGAAATATTTTTTCTGTAGCCCTATAAATGATACATTTGTGTATTCAGTTTTGGAGTTTGAGAAGTTATATCTGTTTAGAAACATGCAATACAATAATATGTTATCCATGGATTCCACAAAACTGGATAGACAAATTCCAACTACTTTAGAATAATAGAATCATGAGTTTGGAAGACCCCCTATGTTACCAAAAGGTAACACACAACAGGACAGCCAAAACAAATGGCAAACTAGATTTTAGGAATCATGGACAGGAAAAAAACATACAAAAAGTAAACTGAATTCAGGACAAAAAACTATGCTGTACATCCTCATGTTGAAAAACAAATACAGCATAGAATTGTAGCTGCTCTCAAAACAAGTATGATTCAGAAGAAACAAAACAAATACTAGAATAGAAGGAATCAGACACACATCTGTCAAGATTCTGAATGAATAGTTAGATTGCATATCTCTGTCAAGAATTCTCAAAATCTCTCCACCTGAGATCCTTAAAAGCAGCCATGCTTGTTTGTTATGAACCTAATCCCACATTTTTTTGCAGTCATATCCCATAATCCTTTCGAGTTATATCATAAAACAGGCTAACTCTGACTAGCAGATTGAAGGAATTCTGGTTGAAGTGAAAACATTCCTTCTTGTCAAATTCCTCACTCATTGGCCGAATAAGGCAGAAATGGTGTAAATACCGCAATCTATACCATAGCACACCATTTCCTAATCTTTGGCAAATTATTAGATACATTTGACTTCATGAACAAAGTACTAAATGGTTGATCTGCACTGTTGAAATTCACTGTTCTCCCAAATGCTGGAAAAAGCAGCAAGGATGGGCAAACATGCATCACTTACTAAAATCTGAAAAAGCTACAGAGACAAAGTGACCGATTTCCATAATAAAGCTTTCATGGAAAAGATACTATCTAGGAAAGGATCACAGATGGTGATCATGGAATCCACCATCTAATTGAAATCATCTCCTGACAGTTGAAGTTACTCTCTCACTTGTGGAACAGGCCTATAGGGGAAAAATTGTAAATGTCCTTACAGTTCTGATATCTTTCATGGTTGTACGTAGTGTTGTTGTAGCAGTGTTTGGTCCCAGGATATTAGAGAGACAAGATGTGTGAGATAATCACCAACTTCTGGTGGTGAGAAAAAAGAGAAGCTTTGGAAAAGGGGTCTCAAATTCCCAGAGTGCTGGCCATTCCCATTTAGAGCAATTGTGCAATCTGCCCCAATCTGGCGGGTGGTGGGGAGTGTTGAGGGGGGCTGTCCATTGCTGCCCCAAGCCCTGCCCCTTCCCAGCTTGCCCAGCTCCATTCCCCCTCCCCCAGCTCCTATGGCCAATGGGAGTGTGGGGAGTGTGTGATCGCTGCCATGTGGCATCAGGCCTCTCTGGTGGTCCCCAATGCTACACCCTCAGAGTCAAGGTGCTGTAGGGGGCGATAAATGGGATTTGGGGGATGGTTACAAACAGGAGTCCCAGTCCTGATTGCGTAAATGCTCTGTCCTGGGATGGTCTGCAGGTTGGAAATTTTAGAGATTTGCTTTAGAATTATGCAGAGGAAGAGCTTTTAAAATTATGAGATGATTTTAAAAATGACAGTGGAGCTACTAGGCTTTGGATATTTTAGTCCTGGGTCCTGGAAAATAAAGACCTTCCATTCCTTAACACCTTATAGTTCTAGCTTGTATCCCAAAGCCATTCCTACCTGATTCAGCTTCTTAAAACTCCTTGATGTACTAGTGTCAGCCGACAGTCAGGGCAGTGTGTGCGTGTGTGTGTTATACACCCGAGACTTCAACTGCTGAGACCGGGGTCCCTTGCAGCGGGCAACCTGGAGAAGGTTGACGGGTGCCCCAATTCTGCCAACTGACGGTCAGGGCAGTGAGTGGTGTGTGTGTGTGCTATACACCCGAGACTTCAACTGCTGAGACCGGGGTCCCTTGCAGCGGGCAACCTGGAGGAGGTTGACGGGCGCCCCAATAAGTTTACAGGGAGAGCTTATAACACCTCAGATTTTAGCTGCTAGGATACAGAAATCCCTTCGCAGCGGGCAGCCTGGGGAGGCTGAGAGGTGCCCCAACGGATCTGTCCCCTGGAAGCGACACGATCCAAAATGCCCCAGCTCTCCCTATATCTGTCCCTTATGATCGGCTGAAGTTCTTTTAAAATTGTGCTTGGTTCTGTTACAGCAACCGAAGGAGTCAGGTTAAAGCTTAAACAGTTACTATTTTATTGTTACAGGGTAAACTTAGTTGTTAAATGCTACTACTGTGTTACAGATAACACAGTCACTACAAAGGACAGGACAGAAATTACACTAATAAGTCACTTACAGGTACCATGAAACCCTTTTGGTTCTCTGAGCTCTTATTAAATGCATGCAAAATAGACACCTAGCAGGTATATATTCTAATCCCTTCGTTCCAGACTTGGCGTAGCCAGCGTCTTTCTCTCAATCCCTTAGGAAGAAGTAGGACGAGGTTGGGCGTCCCACAGACCTCGGGAGACAATCAATACCTGCCAGCAGGTGTAGATGATTGGAGCTCAAATGGGGTGGGCTACTAAACCCCTCTTTATACCCCTTGGGTCACATAGGCTTCTTCCTGGTCTCAAGTGGCCAATTAGGAAAAATGGCTTTGAATGCCAAGTTTCCCACGGAGGGTGCAAAGCATAATTCACACCTGGGAAAATGCAGACAATGGGCACCTCTGGTATGTGATGGGCGAAGATTCCTCTTCTGGGACAGTGCAGGCGTGTCAACTACTGGTACTAGCCATCAGGGCGATGGGAGGCCCTGGGTCGTCAGCTAGCCCATTTACTGTCTGGTTTCTGTTTATGGTAGAGTCAGGGACAGGCAGCACACCTGCATTCCCAGGGCATCAAAGGCTGACTGCCTTTCTCTTGCTCTCTGAGGGGGGAGGGGGAGCGGAAACCAAGATGGGGTTCATGTCTAGCTACAACTAGGCTTGTGCAAACAACTAAATGTAAATTCTGCCTCACACAATTCTAGTTAATCAGGAAGGTCTCATCTCAGCTCTAGGTCTTACCTTTTTGAATGTGATATAGGAGACACACAGCATTTGCTCCACACTGAGTGCTTAGTGAATTCTTTGTTTGCTTTTGTAGATGAAGTTTCACACAGCTAGATCACGTTTCATGCTCTGACGAACTGTAGATTCCTTAATGGAGAAATTAGATCTGGTTTATTCACTTCAGGTATGTCTACACTTGCACCTTCTTTCGAGAGAGGGATGTAAATGCAGCTGAGCGAAATTGCAAATGAAGCGCAGATTTGAATTTCCCATGCTTCATTTGCATATTCGCATTATGGTGCTATTTCAAAAAAAGAAACGCTTTCTAGACGTGGTTATTTCAAAATAAAACCCTTCTTCTGAAATGACCCTTATTCCTCCTACAATGAGGTTTACCAGTTATTTCAGAAGAAGGGTTTTCTTTTGAAATAACCGTGTCTAGACAGCGTTTCTTTTTTCGAAATAGCGCCAGAACGCGAATATGAAAATGAAGTGCAGGAAATTCAAATCTGCACTGCATTTGCAATTTCGCTCAGCTACATTTGCATCCCTCTCTCGAAAGAGGGTGCAAGTGTAGACATACCCTTCTTGAGCATCAGGACATTTGATGAAATTCATTAAGGAATGAATGCTAATTAATTGCACATATATCGAGATGCAAATACCAATTTATATTTAGGATCAGCACTTGAAGAGTTTTTTTTCCCCACCTCCCTGAATATGTAAGGAAACTTGCTTTCATCTATAAAGAAATCCAAGGCATACCATAAGTACGCTGCCAGCCTTCTTCTGTAATTTGATTACATTTCTGATTAAATGTAATATTTAGAACTAATTAGGCTGTGCCCATATGGGGATCAGAACAATTTAAATATGCTTCCCTGGCTGCCTTGGATAGGGGTGGTAATTGATGAGTTATGTTAGTCAAACCAGACAATAACATGGGTAGTTAAGACCTAAAAAAAGACTTGTATGACACTGATCAGGGAGAAATGCTAAAACCTTTGCAGACCTGTCTTCGTTATACTTTTCCCACTAGTGGCAACAGTGAGAATTCTTGTGCAGACACCTAGTGGCATTGTTATGTCACCTTTGAGAAAAGACAGATGACAGCCTAGTATGTAAAATATCTGTGGTCTATCTGTACTGGTGGAGTTGTGCTAGTTGGGAGCGGATCACATGCTGCTGGTTGTATAGTCACACCACCGTCACATACTCCCTCCTCCCCATTTTATCACATAAATACCACCAGGATTTCCACTGACAATCAATGGGAGGCAGTGCTGACATTGTCAAAAAACAAAACAAAACAGTATTGCCACTCCAGTCCCCCATACCTTATTTACAGTGACAAAGTAGCAGATGGTTCTGGAAGACCCTGCATCCCAATCCCTTACCCCGAGCTTCCTTCTGCACCCAACCTCCATCTCAGCCCCGGCACCTCCTCCATAGACGAGCGTGGCCCTTGAAAACTTACCAAAATCGTGGACTGCCCCTCATCAAATATGATCATTCACCCCTAGATTAGGGTCTGGGTAGGTGAGCATCCGTGGCCTATAATATGCAGGTCACACTAGAGGCTCACCATGGTTCCTTCTGGCCCTAAACTCTATGGCTACATCTAGACTGGCATGATTTTCCGGAAATGCTTTTAACGGAAAACTTTTCCGTTAAAAACATTTTCGGAAAAGCGCATCTAGATTGGCAGGACGCTTTTCCGCAAAAGCACTTTTTGCGGGAAAGCGTCTGTGGCCAATCTAGAGGCACTTTTCCGCAAAAAAGCTCCGATCGCCATTTTTGCGATCGGGGCTTTTTTGCGGAAAACAAATCTCTGCTGTCTACACTGGCCCTTTTGAGCAAAGGTTTTTCGGAAAAAGACTTTTGCCCGAACGGGAGCAGCATAGTATTTCCGCAAAAACACTGACAATCTTACATGAGATCGTCAGTACTTTTGCGGAAATTCAAGCGGCCAGTGCAGACAGCTGGCAAGTTTTTCCGGAAAAGCAGTTGCTTTTCCGGAAAAAGTGGCCAGTCTAAACACAGCTCAAGAGTCTAAATATTTTACTGGATGTAGTTGGGAATAGCATCATGTACGTTTATTTTCTATTCTATTTAAAGATGTTATGCTCTTTTGTTCCCAGTGCCCATAGTTGCTTCCAAAGCCCCTTTTTCCTTTCTTTATGTCTACCCTAGTTATAGTTACCGCTGCTGATAATATGGGTGAGATGGATCAAGTTAATGCCAAACCCTGCTGCTGTCAATAAGAGTTTATGCCAGAATATTTTTATCATGATCCCAGGGTCCCATTGACATTGAACCACTCGAAGCTGCAGCGATGAGAAGACGTCAGCAAAGATGACTCACACAAATCAAGACAGTTTTATTAACACTGTGTCACAGTTATAAATTGTCTACAGGAGTCATACCTCACTGGAGGGATTTCAGTTGTTTGTGATACGGAATAGAATTTTTTCCTTTATTTGTATTGCTGTGGTAACAGGTTAAATTAAGAGCCAAACCAAAGCCAGTGGCAGATTGAGACACCAGGATTTTGGCTGCAGAAAGCAAGAATTGACAGCAAAGCTCCTACCAACTTCACTGGCACCAGGGTTTGGCCTTAGTCACCTCCCCTTAAACTAAGAGAAAACTATACACCCAGAAATTATGTTAAAATAGTATTATTTAGCTCAAAATCAATGTAAGGAAGCCAGGATGACTTTGTAACTCAATTAACAGATTGGTTCTTTGTTTAACCATACCATGAGTTAAGTAGCCTCCAGTCAAACCTAGACCAAAAGGTTCCCTAACTTTGAGTAGTTTGGCCCAAGAGCCAAAAGTTTGTGCTTGGGCCTATCACTAACCATGTGTGACAGTGACTAGGAACCCCAAAGCGTGCAAAGGGTGGAATGGAAATCATAACTCAGAAAGTTTTGGTTTTTTTTGGTCGGATGATAAGTCAACCATTTGAAAATAGAATCTGGCATTTAATATACAGGACAACTATATGTGGAAGACATACTAATATCAACCCTTTTCTCTTGCAGGATGACTTTCTGTTTAGTGTCTCCATTTTAAGTGGAATCCTTTGCTCTATCTTGGCAGTGATCAAATTTATGTTGGGAAAGGTCCTTACAAGCAGAGCACTGATAACAGATGGTGAGTAGGAAAATCTCTCATTCCGCATACAAATTATTCAGATAATATCATGTGGACTGAGAACTGGCTGAAAACTCAGGAACAAAGGACAGCTGTGTATGGGGAAATATTGAGATGAAGGCAGATGGATAGCTTAGTACCTGAAGTCAAACACCGTCCACTGATATTAGTAACTTACACCAGTGTTTTTCTAACCTTTTAACTAGTGACCCAGTGGAAGACAATTGTTGACACCCATGACCAACAGAGCTAGGGATGAGGGGTTTGAGGTGTGGAAGGGGACTCTGGTCTGGAACAGGAGGTTGGGGTGGTTGGGATGAGGAGTTTGGTGTGCAAGAGCTCTGGGTTTGGGGGGGGGTCTGGGCTGGATTAGGGTATTACCTTACCCGGTTTACGTCTAGCAGTTCCCAGTCAGTGGCGTAGCAGGGATGCTAAAGCAGACTTCCTACCTCTCCTGGAACTGTGGACCCCAGTGTGCCCCAGAAGTGGCCAGCAGCAGGTCCGGTTATTAGGCAGAGGTGTCCCAGTTCCCAGCTAATGGGAGGGCATAACCAGTGCTTGGGGCAGTGGCTGTGCATTGAGCCCCATCACTCCTCTGCTTAGGAGCTGGACTTGCTGGCTGCTTTCAGAGCACATCGTGTCAGAGCAGGTAGGGTCCCGGGGTGCTAAGCAAAGCAAACCAATGCTTTATATTCTGTCGGGTCATGACCTGATGTTTGAAAACCACTGTCTTACCCAATATGCAACAGAAGATTTCAAGATGGCAAAAGTGTTTAATGCTTTGCTATAAAGGCTAATGGGAACTAGGGGTGCTGATATACAACAAATTAGACAAAGTGGAAGCAAAACCGAACAAAGAAAATTTGGTTGACATCAGTTTTTATGTATGCCCACTATATAGCTTGGATAGAGACATTACTAATACATTATTGATCCATGCCCAGCAGGCAAAATTCACTTCTGCCCCTCAGAGTGTACTGATTTTACAAACAGAGAACTGGGGGAGGAGGGTTTCCAAGAAGATTGAATCTCTCTCCCTTCTCCCCATTGGGCTGGAGCAGTAGCAGCTGCTCATGTGCACTCACTCTGCGAGGCAGAATGTCACCAGCCACTCTTCCAAGATGGTCCCTGTGGAGCTGGTGCAGTTCTTAGCTCAGTGGAGCCTCACTTGTTACAGGTGCACTTCTATGTCTCAGCTATCCCGCCCCTCCCTCCCCCCATGAAACTACTCTAACTTTGATGCAGCTGGGGTTCTTCTATGCTCCCATTTTCAGGGGTGCATTTCATTCACTGCATATTTCTGAATAGAAACTGTTTGTAAGAGTTGTTGAAAGCAGCTAGTCACTCTTGCTAACCCCCTGGATGTGGGCGGGTGGTATTCTTGTTGCTGCTGTTTTTAAGGGTGCAAATATGCTCCCATGCTCTTTTTAAAATTCCCAAAACCCAAAGTTCATAAAACTTCAAAAAGGCCAGAAGGATTTGCTCTGTGGACAAGTGAATCTGCAATTATGGCAGGGATGTCATGGGAAGCGGCAAATCCCTATGGGTATGTCTACACTACAAAGTTAGTTCGAACTAACTTTCATAGGCGCTACACTAGCGCTCCGTTAGTTCGAATTTAATTCGAACTAACGGAGCGCTTAGTTCGAACTAGGTAATCCTCATTCCATGAGGATTAAGCCTAGTTCGAACTTACTAGTTCGAATTAAGGGCTGTGTAGACCCTTAATTCAAACTAGTGGGAGGCTAGCCCTCCCCAGCTTTCCCTGGTGGCCACTCTGGCCTAGTGCGGACATCGTGGACCTCGTCCACAACCTCCGCACTAGGCACAGGAAAGTGGCCGGCTAGGGCAGGAGCTGCCAGCCTGGCCACCCAGGAGCAGGTGTGCATGATAATCAAGGTGGTCCACTGAGACCCCCGACCCTGAGCCCTGAGCTTACAATGGCCGTACTGGGTCAGACCAAAGGTCCATCTAGCCCAGTAGCCTGTCTGCCGACAGCGGCCAACCCTAGGGACCCTGGAGGGGATGGACCGAAGACAGTGACCAAGCCATTTGTCTCGTGCCATCCCTCTCCAGCCTTCCACAAACGTTGGGCAGGGACACCACTCCTACCCCCTGGCTAATAGCACTCCATGGACCCAACCTCCATGACTTGATCTCACTTCCCTTTAAACTCTGTTCTAGTTCTAGCCTTCACAGCCTCCTGCAGCAAGGAGTTCCACAGGTTGACTCTTTGCTTTGTGAAGAACAACTTTCTCTTACTAGTTTGAAGCCTGCTACCCATTCCTTTCCTTTGGTGTCCTCTAGTCCTTCTTTATGGGAACTAATGAAGAACTTTTCTGTATGCACCCTCTCCACCCAACTCCTGCTTTTAGAGACCTCTATTCTGTCCCCCCTCCGTCTCCTCTTTTCTAAGCTGAAAAGTCCCAGTCTCTTTAGCCTCTCTTCATATGGGACCTGTTCCAAACCCCTGATCATTTTAGTTGCCCTCCCCTCTCCCGGCCTCTCTCTTCCCCTCTCCCACCTCCTTTTCCCAGTCTCCCCCAGTTTTATTCAATAAAGACAGATTACATTTTGGAAGACACGTTATCTTTATTTTGTACATCAAGAAGAGGGGCTAGGGAAGGGTAAGTGGAAGGAGGTGAGGGAGGAATGGGCCATGAGCCCCCGATGGGGAGGACTGGGCTGGCTCTGCGGGCTTCTGGGGGTGGAAGCTCTCCTGCAGCCCCCCAATTGCCCCCTCTCCCCAGATGGCAGCCTGCGGCAAGTGCAGCCGGGCTGATGGCCGAGTGCTGTGATGTGCCCAGTGTGGGCACTCCAAGCCAGGACTGCTTTGGAAGCAGGGCACCCCTGAGAACTGTCTGTCCGGGGTGGGGGTCGGGACCCTTTAAGCACAGCCCTCGGCTAGCCTGAGACAGCATCTCCACGCTCTAAGTCCTCCTCTGATGCCCTGCCGGCACTGCTTCCGGCCATCCTTAAGCCTGGTTCAGGGTCCACTTAATGTGGACATGCTAGTTCGAATTAGCAAAACGCTAATTTGAACTAGTTTTTTAGTCTGGATCCGTTAGTTCGAATTAGCTTAGTTCGAATTAACTAATTCGAACTAAATTAGTTCGAATTAACGTTGTAGTGTAGACGTACCCTATTAGAGTTCATGAGGGAGTATGATGGAACTACTCTATATACAGACACAGCAGATAGGAAATAATTTATGATGGGAATGTCATTTTGTTGCTCTGGAGATTTCAGCCTTCTTTTTCCCCCTCAACTTTAAATTAACTCTAATGTCTGCTATTTAGTTATGAACAATCGTTCGCTATGTATACTTCCAACACATCCAAAATGCACTGGGTGAGGTACAGATACAGAATGGCTGTGTCTACACTGGGCCACTTATTCCGGAAAATCAGCCGCTTTTCCGGAATAAGCTGCGAGCTGTCTACACTGGCCCCTTGAATTTCCGGAAAAGCAACGACGCTGTACTGTACAAAATCAGCCGCTATTCCGGAAACCGTACGCTGCTCCCGCTCGGGCATAAGTCCTTATTCCGGAAAAGCTTTTCTGGAAAAGGGCCAGTGTAGACAGCTTTTCTGGAAAAGCAGAAGAAACAGGAAAAAGCGCTTTGGACGCCGCGAGACCCCGTAGGAGCCTGGACATCCTGGTAACCCGAGCTCCCTACAGAGCTCGGAGGCTGCTGGGTGCCCATGGCAGGAGCCTGCCGGAGAGCGTGCAGCTTGAGCTCTGGCACGTGGCGCTCTGCTGCCCAAGAGCCACCTCTGAGCCCAGCATGGCAGCTCTGGGTGGTGAGCCACCTACACCCACAGGGGAGGAAGCCGCCAGGGGCCGGAAACGCCGGGCCCCATCCTGGACCCCCAGGGAGCTGGAGACCCTCCTGGACTTGTGGCAGGAGGAGGAGGGTCTCCACGACCTGCAGTCCCACCGCTGCAATGCAGACCTGTACACGCGGCTGGTGCAGAACCTGGCACAGCAGGGACACCCCGGACGCAACTGCGAGCAGGTGCAGTCCAAAGTAAAAGAGCTGCGGCTGGGATATGTGCGGGCCACCGACGGAAGGGGGGCAGGACCCGATGCCTGCCCCTATTACGACCGGCTCCATGCTTTTCTGGGCCCGCCAGCCCCGGAAGCCCCAGCTGTCCCTGTGGACACCTGCCAGAGCCCCCCCATCAACCGTCCCACCAAGCCAGGGGAGGGAGAAGACAGCGCCAGCGCGTCTGGCGGTGAGGAGGCCAGCATAGCCACCGCCCAGCAGGCTCCCTCCAGCAGCTCCTCCGAGGCCGACGCCGGGGAGGAACCCACTGGTGAGTTTGTGCAGTTTGCACTCCCAACAGGCGGGGGGCGGAGGGTAGGGGAAGGACCAGGTGCCCGGAGGGAGGAGGGGGAGAGCATGTTACTCAGGCCACGTGAGCTGCACGCTGCGTGGCATGAGGCAGCAAGCAGCACATGCAGCCTGGTGACCGAGCGGCACGTGGCCGCGGCAGGCAGCTGCAGGGCACGCCTGGGACTGTGCTGCTCTCACACATTCGGCGGGACCAGGGGGAAGGGTGGATGCCGGCTGGAACTGGCCAGGGCCCCAGGGACTCAGCCCAGAGCCTGCAGCTCTGCCAAGGGTGCAGCACGGAGAATGACAACACTGTCCCATGCCTCGCTGTGAGGCACAGCCAGCTGCTATTGGGTACACCGCAGCATCACGGTCCTGTGACCCTGGACCCCCACCGAGCCCCTCGCCTGCTCCCGGTGCCTTGGCTGCCTCCCTGAGGGAAGTCCCCACTGTGGCCACACATGTCCTTGGGCTATCGGGCTTGCGGGAGGGATAGTGGGAGGGGGAAGGGCCCCTGAGTGTTGCTGGAAGGATGGAACATCCCCCCACCCAGTCACTCTTCTGGTTCTGTCCAGGAGATATCCCACGTGAGGGGATCTGAGAGCCCAGACCGCCTCTGCCAGATGTGCTCTCAGGCACTGCGTGGGGATGCATCTCGCTCCCTGTCTAACACCAGTGATTAGCCCAAAGCTTTTCACAGTCTCCACCGGCAGGGAGTTCCACAAGTGAATGCAGCACAAGCACCCTCCCGCCCTCCACGGGACCAGGATACAGACCAGTGCTTACAGTACTGGAGAGGGGACCCTACTCCAGGGGCGTTCCCCTTTGTAAACGTACAACACCGGGGGCAGGAGGGGAACGGAGTGGGCCCAAGCCACACAACTGTGGGGTCACCTGGGCTCAGGGGTGGAGGGCATGCGGTGTGGGGATAGTGGACGGCCTGCCTGACTGACCCATCCTTTCTTCTCTTCCTTGCAGCGGGACCCAGCACCAGACCCTCCACTGCGGCAGCAGCGGCACCCCCAGCAGGCCAACCCTGGAGGCACAGGCTCCGCCAGAGGGACCAGCTGCTTCGCCGGCATGTCAACGCCGTGGAGGCAATCCAGGCCTCCATCGCGGAGCGTGTGCAGGGGGACCTGCAGTGGCGGCAGGACGGCTGGGCTGTCTTCCTGGACGAATGCCGAGGGATGCGCACCACAATAGACACGCTGACGGCACATATTGTGCATGCCATTCACTATGGCATGGGCAGAGCCTAGGCCCCCGCCATCCCTCCCATAGCACAGCTCATGCCCCCTCCCATCCCAGCTCCTGCCCCTGTTCCTGCCCCTCCTCCTATCCCAGTTCCTGCCCCTGGCCACCTCCACGTGCAGCCTGCCCCAACGTGGTGTGGGCAGGCTGGCCCCCGGAGGAGCGCTCGCAGGGGACGCCCGTCCCAGTAACTGCCCCCCCATCCTGTCGCAGTTGAAGGTCTCCCCCCCCCTTCCTGTCCCAGTTGAAGGTCTCTCCCCCCCCCCCCCCCTTTGTAAATAAACAGTTCTCTATTTTGCTGTTCATTCCTGTGTTGGGTATTGTGTAACTCTAGGTAGTGTACGAAATGATGTGAGATGCTAAGTAGCCACTTAAATTTAACATGGTGGCAAACTGTGGAGAACGAAATCTGTACTCTATCTCTGGGGGGGGGGGGGGGCCCTTCGTAAGTGGTCAGTGGTTTGTGGCGCAGAAATAAATGCTGACACTTTTCAGTAAAATGTAAACCACAAACTATATTTACATAGATAACAAACTAGCAAGAACGGTTACACGATGCACACAACAGATAATTAAACAGTCTAGGCGCAGGGAGGACGATTGTGGTGTTGCTGGCCACCTCAATCCTTTGGTCCTTCTGGGACTCCGGAGAGGAACAGCCAGGAGATTCCTCGACGGAAGATGACGGTGAAGCTGGCCACCTCAATGCTTTGGTCCTTCCGGGCCTCAGGAGAGGAACAGCCAGGAGATCCCTCGATGGAAGATGACTGTGAAGCTGGCCACCTCAATGCTTTGGTCCTTCCGGGCCTCAGGAGAGGAACAGCCAGGAGATCCCTCGACGGAAGATGACTGGAATCAGGTACGCTGACTTCAGCCTTCCACACGAACCCCGCATCCTCGTGGCTGTTCTTCGGGACAGGTGATGGTGGCCTAAACCCTAGCCTAAGCTAAAAAGAAAAACCCTAACTAAGCCCGACGCACCCGACGAACAGACTCGATGACGGCCGACATGCTTTCACCCGATGCTTTACAATTGGGGGGGAGCTAAGGGGAGGGGGTGGGGAAGGGTAGGGGATGGGCGGGAGTAGTCTGGGAACACCCAGGAGACCCTACTACGGGGCTTGGGCAAACATGTCCACCAGGGCCTCTCTAGTGCGCACCGCATCCTGGCGCGCCTGGCAGACGGCAGCTGTGTCGGGCTGTTCCCAGGTCTGTGCCTCGGCTGCCACCCATGCAGGGAGGAAGGCCTCTCCACTGCGCTCCACAATGTTGTGGAGCACGCAGCACACGGCCAGGACCTCCGTTGCATTCTGCTCACCCATCTCGAGACGGGTGAGCAAGCAACGGAAGCGGGCCTTTAAATGTCCAAAGGCCAGCTCCACTGGGTTTCGGGCCCGGTTGAGGCGGTTGTTGAACCGGGCCCGGTTCTGGTCCGGCTGCCCTGTGTAGGGCCGCATTAGCCAGGGCATCAGGGGGTAGGCCGCGTCCCCGACGACGCAGATGGGTATAGGCACATCCCTGACAGTCAAGTCCCGCCGGGAGAAGTAGGTGCCCGCCTCCAACCTGCAATACAGTCCAGCGTTCCGGAGGATGCAGGCGTCGTGTGCCCGGCCAGACCAGCCCCCGTAAATGTCCAGGAAGCGGCCCCGGTGGTCCACGAGGGCCTGCAGAACGATGGAGCAGTACCCCTTGTGGTTCATGAAATGGCCCGCTCGATGCTCCGGGGCCCGGATGGGGATGTGGGTGGCGTCCAGGACTCCCCCACAGTTGGGGAACCCGAGGGCAGCGAAGCCAGCCATGGTATCATCCACATCGCGCAGGCGGATGATTCGCGGGAGCAGGACGTCGTTGATCGCGTGGACGACCTGCAGAAGGGTGCAGAGAAACAGAAGGGAACATATCATATATGGCAGGGGTGAGTGTGCACTCCCTTAGCCCCCCCCTTGATTCCCTCTGTCCTCTCTCTCTCTCTCTCTCTCTCTCTCTCTCTCTCACACACACACACACACACACACACACACACCCAGGGCCCCCCTCGCCGCACGCCCCCCCCCACTGGGCCTGTGCAAGGGAGGGGCGGCGCAAACCCCTGGGCGACCCAGCCAGGAGTCTTGGCTGTCCCTGGGACTGGAGTGCAGCACCCTCCCCCCATCCCACTCCCCCTGGGACTTACCTCGATGACGATCACTCCGACGGTTGATCTTCCCACCCCGAACTGCTGGGCCACCGAGCGGTAGCTGTCCGGTGTGGCCAGCTTCCAGAGTGCGATGGCGACCCTCTTGTTGACGGGGATGGGTGCCTGCAGCCGGGTGGCGGCTCTCTGCAGCGCGGGGGTGAGCCAGGTGCACAGCGTCAAGAAGGTCCGCTTTCTCATTTGGAAATTCCGGATCCACTGGTAGTCGTCCCATCGTCCGAGGACCACCCGGTCCCACCAGTCGGTGCTGCTCTCCAAACTCCAGACGGGCCGGTCTACAGTCGGGTGCTGATGCCACACGGTTGCCAGGGCCTCCCTGGTGAGGGAGTCCAAGGCGATCTCTGCCTCCTGGTCCATGAACAGCATGGCACTGGCCTGCAGCAGGAGCCGCAGCCACCTGTACAGCCCCAACAGGGGCCCGACCAGGTACATGGCCACCTGTGGCTCCATAGCAGACAGAGCAGGGCAGAAAAAAAAAAAGGCAGGCAAAAGCAGTTGGGGCCAAAGGGTGGTGTCCCCAAAAGTCAAAGGGCGCCCATGGACCCTGCAAAGGGTGTCAGTCCCTGGCAGAGGCCCCAAGGCACGGGAGCAGGAGACCAACGGCTGCCCGGCGAGACCCCTTTAACCGCGTGTCTGAACGGCGCTCTGGCCCCGCCCCCAGAAAGGACTGGTGGTCTTTGCCCTCTTCAAAATGGCTCCCGGCTTCTGCTTTTCTGGAAAAGCGCGCCGCCAATGTAGACGCGCTTTTCTGGAAAAGCGCTTCGTTACGACGATAACTCCAGGGCCAATGTAGACGCTCCTTTTCCGGAAAAACTGAAAACGGAATAGTATTCCGTTTTAAGCCTTTCCAGAAAAAGGTACCAGTGTAGACATAGCCAACAAGTTTGGGCCCTGCCCCAAAGAGCTTACAATCAGACAAACCCACTCTCTTTCCCATCCCACCCAGCCTGGCACACTGACATGACTAGTGGGTCTGAATGGTTAAGTTTGCTTTCTGTGGAGCTTCACTTGCCCCTGGCAACTCAGTTTTATGGATTTCCTTGCCCCTCCTTCCCACATTCCTCTCCAGCCAGCTACTTTCCATTCCATGTTTTCCCCACAACCCTCCCCTATCCATTCAGGGGGTGGTTTTTAGCTCTCCCCATCCATCTCCAATTTAGTCTTTAGCTACAGTCATCCCTGGTAACTATGCCATGTCTCACTTTTGTGAGTGTGTTTTTCCCCCCCTCACCTACTTCCTTTTCCACCAGACTGATACTTCCTAGACCTGCTATAGACACTTCCCTTCTGACATCCTCAGGACTGTACACTGTATCCAGAAATATGAAGTTATGGGGCCCACCGAAGTTGTTTTTAACCCCCGATATGGCTTTCAGCAGTTTCTGGCCACACTGTTTCTATTGAAAATCTTAAATGAACCACACCCCAGGGAGGTTACTGGGTCAGTGGGAGGGGATCATTATATGCCGCCTCCATTCAGACAAATTTCTTACAGGTATCATCTGATGGAGTCTCTACTCCTTGTAGATTTCACATGGTAGTATTAATGGTATGGCACCTTCCAGCAGAGGATCTCTGAGCTCTTTACAAAGTGTTATAGAAATAAGCTTTAAGGTCTCTGACTGGGTGTGCATTAGCCTCATTTTGCGGATGGTAAGTTAATTTCCCGAAATCATACAAATTAGAGTCAGAGCTGGGAATAAAACCCACCTCTTCTGATCCCAGCCCATATCATTGTATGGTCAAGGTTGTTTCAGCACACATTTCATTTTCTACCACTTCACAAGTCTTTATTACCTGAAATTCAGATGGAAACACTTAGTAATTATTTGGGTTGCCATAGGTTACAGTTTTCACAATGCAGTCAGTTGTATACTTCAGCAAACTGACTCTGCCTTCCCTTCATTTGAAATGACAAAGCACTTAGGTGCCTAGGAAGCAATTGAAAGACAAGAGGGACAGAGGATTCAGATACGGTTGTGCCTATAATGAGTAAATATGTTAAATTTATTTCAGTGAGAGTATATGCTTGACAGGCGACATGGCCCTTGCATGTTACTTTTTCTATAGAAGTATGAACTATAGCTTTGACAGTGGTGTATCCTACCATGGGCTCCCCAGCCAGTGCTGTCTTTTCATATGCAAATAGATTTCTCATCTGTCTTAGTGCTGAAGTTTTCATTCATAAAAGGCTAAATCCTGTTTGCTTTACTCATCTGGAATGCCCATTGGGAGGCACATGAGCTGAAAGATGGAAGGCAGATCACTGGGAATTTTACACAAGTAAGATGAGAGGCACTTGTCCCAGAATGTTCACACCTATTTGTCTTTCAAAACCAGGATCTGGCTCTTAGGGCTTTAAAAAAAATATTTTCAGTACAAGGGGCCACCTCCTAATCTCACTTACACCTTGGTAAATCCAGAATAACATCATTTACTTCAAACCAGTTGGCTGCGTCTAGATTGGCATGATTTTGCGCAAATACTTTTAACGGAAAAGTTTTTCCGTTAAAAGTATTTGCACAAGAGAGCGTCTATACTGGCATGTGCCTTTGCGCAAAAAATTTACTTTTGCGCAAAAGCATCCATGCCCAGCGTTGACGCTCTCTTGTGCAAGAAAGCTCCGATGGCCATTTTAGCCATCGGGCTTTCTTGTGCAAGAAATTAACTTGTCTGTCTATACCGAGAAGGAGCGTCAGAGTATTTGTGCAAGAACCACTGATTTTGTACAGTACAAAGTCAGTGTTCTTGTGCAAATACACGCAGCCAGTCTAGACAGGCGGCAAGATTTTGAGCAAAAGCAGCCACTTTTGCGCAAAATCTTGCCAGTCTAGACGCAGCCGTTATAGCCAGGCAACAGGTGTTAGTGAGTTACTCTAGATTTGTACCAGTGCATCAGAAATAACTCCTGTCCCCATGCGTTATAAAATGGACCGATGGACACAAATATGCATAACTCAAACACTCAAATATGCTTGGGACAAATTGTCTCATGTACCCTGTAAATCTTAATGTCATAAGCCGCTGAGTCTGTATATCTTATTTTAGTGTACGTATCATTCTTGTGTGTAAAGTTAGATATATGGAGTACGGAATGTTTTAGGTTTTAGAAGTGCAAAGGCAAGCCATCAAGGTTTTTCCCTCAAGGTCTGGTCAACTGTAAACAGCCTCTTTTGTCCTTTAAGTCTTAGTAGTAGCTGGTCCTAAGAAGTCCTGTGGACCACTCCCCCCTCCAACAGGTAGGGTCTGACCAACTGTGATTTTTCCATGTAAGGGTGGGATGAATTCCCGCCCAAAGGTGGAATCTATAAAACAATAGCTTGTGGTTTCTTGGTTTTGGCTGGTGTGGCACCAAGAGTATAACTAAAGACCCCAAGGAAAAGGAGATTTCTCTGGTTTGAAGGCCTAGCTGTAATAAGAACAGTTTTAGGGCGAGTTTGTAAAGTTTGTACTGAGGTTTTAGAGTTAGAATTAGCTAAGCGGTTAGCTAACCATGGCGCCCGCGGGCACCGTGTTGGGGACCACTACTATAGTGCAAGGCTCATGAGCCCAAAGCAGTTGTCATGGATTTTCATTTTTTTCAATTAGATGTTCCCTGAACTGCTTCACCTAGATTTAGACTAGGAGGAGATACTGTGCCTGATTCAATCCCTTAAAGACAATGGAATTTATTCTGTAAAGTCTTTGGGGTCAGTCACAGTACAGGGACCCAAAATGTATTGCACATATATAAATGCAGGAGGACATTTCTCTCTCCTTTTTAATTTGTATCCTTTTTAATTTTTATCCTTAGAGTTAGAGTCCTGAATAGAGTTGTTAGAAATGGTTTTCCTGTCTTATAAGACTGAGATTTAGGGGAAGATATCTTGTTCTAAATCAGTCAAAATCTCAAATGTTAATAAATCAGAAATCCCCCTCAACTTTTGGATGATTCATAGAATCATAGACTACTAGAACTGGAAGGGAGCTCAAGAGATCATCAAGTCCAGTCCCCTGCTCTTGCAGCAGGACCAAGCATCATCAGATCGTCCCTGATGGATGTCTATCCAGACTGATCTTAAATATCTCCAGTGATGGAGATTCCACAACCTTCCTAGGCAATTTATTCCAGTGTTTGATTACCCTGACAGTTAGGAACTTTTTCCTAATGTCCAACCTAAACCTCCCTTGCTGCAGTTTAAGCCCATTGCTTCTTGTTCTATCCTCAGAGGCCAAGATGAACACGTTTTCTCCCTCCTCCTTATGACACCCTTTTAGATACCTGAAAACTGCTATCATGTCCCCCCTCAGTCTTCTCTTTTCTAAACTAAACAAACCCAATTCTTTCAGCCTTCCTTCATAGGTCATGTTCTCTAGACCTTTAATCATTCTTGTTGCTCTTCTCTGGACCCTCTCCAATTTCTCCACGTCTGGACACAATATTCCAACTGAGGCCTAACCAGCGCAGAGGAGAGCAGAAGAATGACTTCTCGTGTCTTGCTCACAACACACCTGTTAATTTAGTATCTTTGTTTCCCCCAAAAATGTTTTCAAATAGAAAATTCATTGAAACTGACCCGTTTCCCACTAAACTTCTGGTTTTGGCAAATTGTCATTTTCTGATAAATTGATGGAAAGCTCTGGTCTTAGATACATCCTTCCTTGGCAGAAATGGCACAGAAGTCTCTTACCCCAAATTACATCCTTGGGTTAATTGTATTGCTGCTGATTTGGAGCCTGCTCATCCTTTGATTACAAGAATTGGAGACCAAATTATAATTTCCTTAGTCTTGCTTTCTCTTAGTGGGTTTTAGAAAATGTAGGAGGTTGATAGTGTGGGTGAAGTAAAATTACATCTTCAGCAGGATGGCTTTATTTTTAATATGTACATAATGAGGGGGAGGCAGTGAGAGCCAACAGTTGGGACACCAATTTAGCACTTTTCTTGCTTGTCAGGTGTTAGCAGTTGTCTGTTTCTTACTAATTTACTTCCTGTGATGACAGGTGTAGAACTACAAGCATCTTTATTATAGCAAAGGGAACCCATCTCTTTCTTTTCTGATACATAGATTTGTTTTCAGGACAGCAAATTCTCTGTCAGAGGTGTAGCTCCTAATGAAGCTGAATTGTTTAGAAAAGCTTTTGCTTTATTGCAAGATTTGATAATCTAAATCAAAATTCAAAATCTAAATTAATTCAGTGCCAACAAGATAATCTATTACTATTTACGTAGTACACAACCCTTTGCAGAATAAACACAGGTTATGGTACCATGGTGCCTTTCCTGAAGAGTTTAAATATCATGGACCAAATTCAGAGACAAGGGGCAGACCTGCAACTTCAGCCGACATCTGTGAGAATTCTAGTTGCCTGATATCTTACAGAGTCAAAGTTTAAGGCCTGAAGGGACAACTTGATCATCTAGTCCTAATTCCCATATATCACAAATCACAGAACCCCCCGTCTCCCCCAAGCATAACCACCTTCATTTGATGAAAGCACTACAGCCCTCAAAAGATGACACAGGTTTTAGCCCCACTGTGGGAGCAATCAGGTTCTAGCTCCACCCTGGGAGCAACCAGACCACCAACACAGTGCCCCAGGGCCCTGAAGTGGCAGGGAATTGATTTGGTGATATATACACAGGTGATCTCTCAGGATTTAGCTTTGAACACTCTCTCTTGTGCAGCTTGGAACCATCCTTCTGAATTAAGTCTAACTTCAGTAAGTCTAACTTCAGTACCGGGCAAATTAGTCGAAACAATAGTAAAGAATAAAATTGTGAGGCATGTAGAAGAACATAATTTATTGGACAAAAGTCAACATGGTTTCTGTAAAGGGAAATCCTGTCTTACTAATCTGTTAGAGTTCTTTGAAGGGGTTAACAAACATGCAGACAAGGAGGATCCAGTAAATATAGTATACTTGGATTTTCAGAAAGCCTTTGACAAGGTCCCTCACCAAAGGCTCTTGTGTAAATTACATGGCCATGGGATAAGAGGGAAGGTCCTTTCTTGGATTGAGAACTGGTTAAAAGACTAGAAACAAAGGGTAGGAATAAATGGTAAATTTTCAGATTGGAGAGGGGTAACTAGTGGTGTCCCCCAAGGGTCAGTCCTGGGACCAATCCTTTTCAATTTATTCATAAATGATCTGGAGAAAGGGGTAAAAAGTGAGGTAGTAAAGTTTGCAGATGATACAAAACTGTTTAGGATAGTCAAGACAGCAGCAGACTGTGAGGGACTCCAAGAAGATCTCACCAAACTGAGTGATTGGGCAACAAAATGGCAAATGAAATTTAATGTGGATAAGTGTAAAGTAATGCACATCGGGAAAAATAACCCCAACTATACGTACAGTATGATGGGGGCTAATTTGGCTACGACAAATCAGGAAAGAGATCTTGGAGTTATCGTGGACAGTTCTCTGAAAACTTCCACGCAGTGTGCAGCGGTGGTCAAAAAGGCAAATAGGATGCTAGGAATTATTAAGAAAGGGATAGAAAATAAGACCCAGAATATCTTACTGCCCCTGTATAAAACTATGGTACGCCCACATTTTGAATACTGTATACAGATGTGGTCTCCTCACCTCAAAAAAGATATTTTGGCCTTGGAAAGGGTTCAGAAAAGGGCAACTAAAATGATTAGAGGTTTGGAACGGGTCCCATATGAGGAGAGGTTAAAGCGATTGGGACTTTTCAGTTTAGAGAAGAGGAGAGTGAGGGAGGATATGATAGAGGTCTATAAAATCATGAGTGGTGGGGAGAGGGCTGATAAAGAAAAGTTATTTATTAGTTCCCTAAATAGAAGAACTAGAGGACACCAAATGAAATTAATGGGTAGCAGGTTTAAAACTAATAAAAGAAAGTTCTTCTTCACACAGCGTGTAGTCAACCTGTGGAACTCCTTGCCAGAGGAGGCTGTGAAGGCTAGGACTATAATAGAGTTTAAAGAGAAGCTAGATAATTTCATGGAGGTTAGGTCCATAAAAGGCTATTAGCCAGGGGATAAAATGGTGTCCTTGGCCTCTGTTTCTCAGAGGCTGGAGAGGGATGGCAGGAGACAAATCGCTTGATCATTGTTATCGATCCACGCTCTCTGGGGCACCTGGTGCTGGCCACTGTTGGTAGACAGGATACTGGGCTAGATGGACCTTTGGTCTGATCCAGTACAGCCGTTCTTATGTTCTTATGTTATGTTCTTATTAATACGCAAGTCACTGCCATTTTCACCCTCAACAGCTACATCTGCAGTGATGCCTGTAGAAATCAGGCACTGAAGGAGACGTTGGCTGAACAGTAGTCAGGGACAGAGAATTTCATTACTTAAATTACAATTTTTCAGATTTGAAACCATCAGATTGTGCAATCTCTAATCACGAACTCAAGGGTGGGGAACCTAAGGCCCAGGGGCTGGATGTGGCCCCTTGGCTTGCCTGGATCTGGCCTCAAATTCCCTTGCTTCAGGGCCCCTCCCAGCTTTGGAGAGCCTACACTGGTGCTCCTGATCCCCAATACCCCACTGTGGGGCTGCAACACACAAAATCGAGTAGGCTGGGCTCCCTTATGCTCTGGTGTGTGAGAGGAATGTGGAGAGTGTCTTTCTCCTTCCCAGTCCGGGGCAATGTCAGTGCAGGTTTGTAGGAGGGTTTTTTTTTGGGGGGGGGAGGGGAGGGGTTGTTTTGTTTTTGCTTCTCAGTTGTGTGGAGCCCCCTACTGATTTTTCTGGGGGTAAGCCACCCTCGACCCAAAAAAATTTCCCCACCCCTGCCCTAACTGAAAGGCTCTATCTTCTCCTTGCTTCCTACTCATTTCAATCCAGTTGTCTTATACTCTATTGATACATCTTGCTTCAAATTAGGGCTTGTCTATATGGAAAGTTAAATGCAAGCTAAAAAGTGAGACTTTAATCGTATATTAACAGTATGCCAGTGGACACTTTTATTCTGGTATGAGTGATTCTTTTCAGTTAGTTTGTCATACCTGAAACCCCCCCCCACTTTTATTCTGGAATAAGTATGCCCACATGGGGAATTCAAGTTACATCTTTATAGTTAGGTTGGTATTAGGGATGTGAATGTTTAACTGATTAAGGGTGAGGCTTACTGGCTAAGGTTAACCTGTGGAGGCTGGAACAGCTACTCACTTGCCATGGGCAGGGGGCTACTCCAGCCCTGTGGGGGGCTCATTGCAAACGGGAGCTGGTCTGGCCTGTGGCAGGGGCCACTCCAGCCAAGTGTTGGGTGGGGGAGGGGTGCTCCAGCCAGGCTGGAGTGGCCCGTCTTCCTGTCCCCCTCTAATTGCTTAACTGGTTAAACAATATGTTTAACTGGATAACCATTTAAGTGGGATTTTACATCCCTAATTGGTATATCAATATAATTATACCTGTGAACTTATTGAAACTTTCCCATGTAGACAAGACAGGCTGTTACATTGTAAGAGTATCAGAACAAGCTGAATTTCTGCTTCTAGATTTGTACAGTAGCTAGCACAATGGGGCCTGATACAGACTGAGGTCTTTGGATTCTACCTCCATACAATATTTATATATAGTCCTTTGGCTGCTATTTGTAGACAAACAAGAAGTTTGTCTTCTCTGCTCTGCTGCTGAAATATTATGTGCAACTTACATATCCTCTCTCCTGGTGTAATTTTCTTATCTGTGAAATGCCTGTGTACATTCCTGACAGGAATCCTGTGAATCTTAAAGTACAATTATAGTGAGAAAAAAAGGTGACTGTAAAAATAACTCCATTTTCCTCCCCAGATCTTCTGTTTCTTGAGTCATAGATATACATTTTTACACCTTTTTGCTCTTCTTGACGGCATTAACAATAGAAGAGAGTTCCTGTCTGGTTTGCACATCATCTGAAGTTTTAACGCATTCTAATTGTAAAATCTTTTTCACTAAGGAAGATGTGTGAGCCCGAAAGAACAAAATCTCAGTTTTCAAATCTCAGTAGTGATAGAGATGCAGCCATGTTAGTCTGGTCTAGCTGAAACAAAAGACAGAACTATGTAGCACTTAAACTAGGTTGTTAAAGTCTCTGTGGAATGCATTGACTGTTTCTTGGCCATGGGTGCAGACATCGATAATCTCCCTGATAATGCCATCCTTGCTACCAGGGATGTAGAAGCTCTCTACACCAACATCCCACATGAAGACGGATTACAAGCAATTAGAAACACTATCCCAGAGAATACCAGGCCAATCTGGTAGCAGACCTGTGTAACTTTGTTCTCACCCACAATTATTTCCAATTTGGGGACAACTTATACCTCCAGATCAGCGGCACAACCATGGGTACCTGCATGGCCCCACAGTACACTAACATCTTTATGGCTGACTTAGAACAATGTTTCCTCAGATCCCGTCCCCTTTTACCCTTCTCTACATCAATGATATCTTTATGATCTGGACCCATGGCCAAGAAACACTGGATACATTCCACACAGACTTTAACAACCCGGCAGCACCCCAGCTGCTCTGCCCCCGGCTTCCCTGAGTCAGCCGCTGGTCAGTTTCAGCGGCGGCTGAATTGGGGAAGCCGGGGGCACAGCAGCTCCAATTGTCTGGCTCCCTGGAGCACTTTGGGGTTCCAGATGGTGCCGGACCATTGGAGTTTTACTGTACATAGTTTGTGAAATCTTCAGGCCTCCAGACGGGGGAGGCAAATGGGCCAATTGTCTCAGGGTCTGGTGATTCTAAATGGCTCAGGGCTCCTGGCTGCTGCCACCACTACTGCAGCAGACTCCAGAGCCTTGGCTGAACCATTTAGAATCGCCATGGGAGTGTGGCATGCCTCAGATCCAGACGCAGAGCACAACAGCAGGCTTCATGGGCTAGCAGGGGAGGGGACACTGTGCCATCTGGGTGGCACTGGGGGGTTTACTGCCCCATCCCCTCACCTTCCAGGAGCACAGAGACAGTCCCCCTCTCCTTAGTTCCCCCACACCAGTGGTCCCCAACACGGTGCCCGCGGGCACCATGGCGCCCGCCGACAACCTGGGCCAGCCCCGCCCCCGGGAGGCGCCGGCCCCAGGCGCACAACACGTACTGGCGCTGGGTGCGCGGCGCTCGGGCAGCCCCAGCCCCGGGGCACATGCGGGTGCTCGGGCGAATGGTGCTCGAGCGGCGGCGCCGGCCCCGGGCCCACGGCACAAGGTGCTCGGGCAGCCCCAGCCCCGGCCCTAGGACACACGCCGGCGCCAGGTGCAAGGGCATCCCAGTCCTCTGGCGTGTCCCCGGACGCACGGCCCCGCCCCCGGGTGCCCGGCCTGTGAGTGGCCCCCACCTCCCAGGTGCCCGGCACATGAGTGGCTCCCACCTCCCGGGCGCCTGGGAGCCTCTAAAGGTTGGGGACCACTGCCCCACTCACATTGTCTCAGCAATCCTGTCAGCTCCCCTGGAAATTTTCATCCCAGAGACTTTGGAAATACTTCCATTAGAGAGCTCTGGGAAACTCATTCTCAAGTTGTAATTTTTCCCCAGTAGTCTTTATTAAAGATTTTGAACTACCAAAAAAAAAAAAAAAAAAAAGAACCAAGAAACAGTGACATGGACTGAAAAGATTTTTCCTCAGCCCACACAAACAGCCCCATGCTCCCACAGTAACAACTCCTGCATTCACCCAAACACTAGAACTGAAACACAAACAAAACACCAGTAGGCACTCAAACAGTTCATTGAAATTAAAACAATGAGACATTTTAAGATCAATTTTCACACAACAGGTAAATATTATATATGCAGCCACCCAATGAATACAGTTGTACAGAGTTTTTGTGAAATAAGAGTGACATCTTGTGGCCAGCTCAGGAAAACAATTTTGAGGTCTACATTGCATGTGGCAGAGCACTTTTCTAAAGTAGTAGCTTCAAACTTAATAGGTATCATGCTGCATCATGAGTTAAGAGCACCTTGTTTTCTACATTATAATGCAAAATGTAGCACCATCATGGACATTCTACCATCACTACACACTATTTAGTAGGATGCTCCAGGAACTTCTCTCATAAGAACATAAGAACGGCCATACTGGGTCAGACCAGCACAGTGGCCAGCACCAGGTGCCCCAGAGAGGGTGGATCAAAGACAATGATCAAGCGATTGGTCTCCTGCCATCCCTCTCCAGTCTCTGACAGACAGAGGACAGGGATACCATTTCTGTCCCCTCAAAGGTTTTGAATCAGAATCTGCTCACAAATACATACAGTTGACATTGACTACAGTGAGAGTCCTGTTCATATTTCTAAAAGCAAGGTGGAGCCTTTGAAGTTGAACATGCACAAAAATGTTTGTGAATATGTGTTTATTAAATGCAACATAAATATGAAAATCAGTGTAGTGAGATCAAGCCCTCAGAAAGCTAACATTAGGACTGACCCATGATATTAACCTATCCAACTTACACATCTTGTCTATTTAATCATATTAATTAATAGGAAATACACAATGATAGATCTACCTTAGCATTTGGGATAGTTTGCTGACTTGAGTGTTTGATCTGGCAACCTTAACATTACCATTATGCTGGCTTTTTTTTTTTTTTTTTGGTAATAGCTGCCTGTGTAGAGGATAAAAGTCTACTGCCATTATCTAGTTTAGATTCTTCCTTCCGTCAACCAAAACCACACTATCAGATTCCTAAACTCTTCCTGTCTGTCTCAGAATGTATATTCCTCTGTGGCTGACCCAATCCTTGAGGTCATAAAGTTAAATGTCAGCATCTGATGGACGAACTCCTTCCTTGAGAGCTCAGATCTATTTTATCAGAGATCCCTATGCGTTATCCCCACCAGCTCCAAACTCTCAAACTTATTGCAGCTACCTCACAGTTTACATTTTTTTTCTTGCTCTGTTGCTACAGACTGTGTCAGTGACTCTTTACCAAACTCCAAATCTTTACCAAATCTTTGATCAGACAGAGTACCTTGGAAGAAGAGCTCCACATCCCTCTGTCTTCTAGTCCCTAAATGTAGCCCTCTGAAGTCCCCAGGGATGCCTACAGGCTCGTGGGCAAGGTGGAGGGGGGTGGGTGGGCTGGCGCTGCAGGGGCAGGGCCTTGGGCTGAAGAGGCATGGTCAGCAGCCAGCCCTCTGCACTCATAGTGTTCCATGACATCTCCCCCCATAGCCTTTAGAACCACCCCGAGCATGTGGCGCTCCAGCAGGGATTTAAAGGTGCGGGGGTTCTGGCCACCGTAACTGCTGCAATAATTTTGGTGGTTGCCCAGGCTCCAGGACAACTGTCTCATTTGGGGTTGGCAGGCCTGGCAGCCCCCAGGACCATTCCTGCCTAAGTGAATAATCAGGACATCATGCTTGGCTACCAAGTGCTGGGACCAGCTGTCATTCCATTGAAGGCAAACGGTTCAGTTTCAGTCCACTTGCTGAGCTGGCCAATGTCTGGCCACAATTGCTTAATCCAACAGCAACTAGTAGCAGCAACCAGCAATAGGACCAGCTTATGCCCTGCTGGCCATAGCAAAGGCAAACGGCTTCTGTCTTGCAGTGCACATATGATGTACCTGCTCTGCTGCTTGGCCAGCATCCAGCCCCAATTGCTTAATCGACCCATCAGCATCAGAGTGTGCCAGTACCAGCTCATGCCCCATCTGCCATACCCAAAGCAGCTTGCTCCCACAGCTTGCTTATTCTGCTGAATCCACTGCATGCGACAGTTTTGGCCTTGAGGCCCAGCAGCAATCCACCTGCTTGCCTTCTGCAGGCCCAACGCACATAGAATGCCCACGGATTCAAACACTGAGGCGGTGTCTACATTGGCATGATTTTGTGCAAAAGCGGCTGCCTGTCTACACTGGCGGGGAGTTCTTGCGCAAGTACACTGACGTTCTAATGTGTGAAATCAGTGCTTCTTGTGCAAGAACTATGATGCTCCCGCTCAGGAATAAGCCCTCTTGCGCAACTGTTATTGTGCAAGAGGCCAGTGTAGACAGGCAACATGAATTTCTTGCGCAAGAAAGCCCGATGGTTAAAATGGCCATTGGAGCTTTCTTGCGCAAGATAGTGTCTACACTGGCACGGATGCTTTTGCGCAAAAGCACATCTCTTGCGCAAAGCACATGCCAGTGTAGATGCTCTCTTGCACAAATACTTTAACGCAAGAACTCTTGCGTTAATAGTATTTGGACAAAATCTTGCCAATGTAGATGTAGCCTGATAGCTTTGGGTATCTCCTCAGGTCAGAAATAGGGTTAGTTACAGCAAGTGTCAGGCCCAGCAACCTTTCCGCGGGGTGGACACAAGTTCTGTAACAATTCGATTCCCTATGTCCTGGGTCCCAAACCTAGCAGAAGTACAAAGCCCTCTAATGCGGCAGATGTCACTGCCCCAGTCCTGAAAGAACAGGAGTTAAAGTTAGCTAGGTTGAGACTGTAGCAGGCCAAAGAATCCCCAAGCTGCTCTGTTTCAGAGAACATTAAGTGCAGCACAGCACAAATGATAATTGTTTGGTAGTTAATCTGCCCACCTGGACCTGTCTGTGATTGCCTGTGGCACTGATACCCTGAAAGCACCAAAGATGGCTCCACATCCCCCTGTATCCTAGTCCTGACATTTAACCCTTTATAGTCCTCAGGGGTGCTGACCACCTCCGTGGGCCCCGGGCAAGAAGTGTGTGTGTATGGGGGGGGGGGGGGGGGGGGGAGAGGAAAGAGAATGCTGCACTCCCAGGACAGGGCTCTGTCTCATAGGTGCTGGAACTAGCAGTTCAGGGGTGCTGCAGCATCCCCTGCCTTGAAGTGGTTTCCATTATATCCAGGGTCTACAGTTTGGTTCAGTGACTCAGCACTCTTTACTAGGGATGTGAACGACTAGTTGACTATCTGATAAGCAAATGTTTATTGGATAGTCAACAGGCTAGTCGACTAGTTGCTTCCTCCCCTTGCTGCCTCTATCAGAAAGAGGCAGCAAGGGAGGGGGAGAAGACGGGGTACTTCAAAGCGGCAGTGCCTCATGGAACCTGGGGTCAGATCCTACACAGCTCTGCCACTTTGATATGCAGTGTGCTGCCCGGGGCCTGCTGGGGTGTCCCCAGGCTGCATGCGGCATTTCAAAACCTCTAGCTTCCATCCCAGACACATTTCTCAATCTATTGTTTACAAGCCTAAGATACAACCAGCTTTGCTCCAGTCCCACAGACATTGACAAACACCTACAGGATCTATATAGAGCATTCTTAAAACTTGAAATATCCACCCGGAAAAGTGAAAAAACAGATCGACAGAGCCAGAAGAATACCCAGACATGCACTACTTCAAGACAGGCCAAGGAGAAAAAATAACAGAATTCCACTTGTCATCACCTATTGTTCACAACTTAACTCCCTCCAATGCATTATCAACAATCTACAACCTATCCCAGAAAATGACCAATTTGAGGGACAGGCCAATTCTCACCTACAGACAACTCCCTAACCTCAAATAAATTCTTTCCAATAACCACCTAGCACATCTCCATCCTACTCATTCAGGAACCTAGCCCTACAATCAACCCCGATACCAACTCTGTCCACGCATCTATACAGGTGATATCATCACAGGACTAACCACGTAAACCACCACATCAGAGGATCACACAACTGCACATCCACTAATGTGATCTCTGCCATCAAGTGCCAGCAATGCCCCACTGCATGTACATTGGCCAAACTGGACAGTCTCTATGAGAAAGAATTAATGGACACAAATCAGATATCCGAAAAGGCAACACAGAAACCTGTTGGAGAACATTTTAACTTGCCTGGGCACTCACTAATGGATCTCAGTCACTGTTTTATTTCAAACCAATTTCCAAAGCCAGCTCAACAGGGAGTCTACAGAACTTAATTTCCTTTACAAGCTTGTTTCCTACAACAGAAATCTAAAAAAAGATGTTGGCTAGATGGCCTGCTACATTCCACATAAAAAAAGCAAACAAAGGGTACTTAAAGTGGGTACTAAGTATCCTTATCAGCTTCATGTAGCATGGACACTAAGGGTGTGTCTAAACTACATGGCTCCATTGATGGAGCCATGTAGATTAGGCTGATCAGCAAAGGGAAATGAAGCTGCAATTTAAATAATCGCAGCTTCATTTAAATTTAAATGGCTGCCGTGCTGAGCCAACAAACAGCTGATCAGCTGTTTGTCAGCTCAGCGCGCTAGTCTAGATGCTCCTGCGCTGACCTGAAAGCCCTTTATCGACCTCCCCCTTATGCCTCGTAGTATGAGGTTTACCGGGGAGGTCGATAAAGGGCTTTCATGTCGACAGGGGAGCATCCAGGGTAGCACGCTGAGCCGAAAAACAGCTGATCAGCTGTTTGTTGGCTCAGCGTGGCAGCCATTTAAATTTAAATGAAGCCGCGATTATTTAAATCGCGGCTTCATTTCCCTTTGCCAAACAAACAAATCTACATGGCTCCGTCTACGGAGCCATGTAGTCTAGATGTACCCTAATTGACAAGTTCTTTCCCCCTTTTTTTCTCCTCTTCAAATAAATAGCAGATTGGGAATGAGGGGGGAAAACTGGACTGACCACTTAAACTCCATCATCCGAAGAGATGTGTTGTGCCCACCTAAGCTCATGGTACCATCTACATTTTTGTTAGTCTCTAAGGTGCTGAAAAACTATTTGCTGTTTAAGTTTTTCAAAGAGCAAAGATACATTTACCCCACAATGAAAAAACCCATGCAGAGGGTCAACTGCAGTTTAAATGTTTGGGGTTAAGCTGCAACCTGAATGCTGGGATGATGCCCCTATATGGGGTTTGAGAGCTGGAGCACCAGCCAGAAACCAAAACATCCATATTACAAGTTCAGTCCTGCATTCTGAGCCTGAGTCACTTTACCCATGCAGCAGGGCTTTTACTGCAATATAGCTGTACCTTGAGAGGCTTTTGAAAAGCTCTGCCTTACCTTAAAGTAGGTACGAATAGGCACACTGCAGCCAATCAACTAGCCCCATCCTCCTTTGCCCAGCCAATGGTTAATCAGACACATTATGTGTCACATCTTTTTTTATTTCTGTCCAACTCTGCTGTTTGCTTCCTCTTGCTACAGGCAGTAAGAAGGGATTTTCAAAAACTTGTCTTCCCTTGGCTTGTGTGTGTCTGTTCCTTTCTGGTTCTCCTTAGACCTCACCAATTTTTGTTTTGGTGCTGGTAGCAAGTGTGGTTGGCACCATTTCTGTACTGTGGCCCAAAGCTCAAATGAGAATTGTCTTCCAGGTAAATGGTGATCTGGTACTTCTGCTCCCAGCATCACAATAATCTCACCCAGAAAGGCGTGTTTGAGACTGACTGGTAGTTAAAGTCATTGGTGAGAAATACTGGTTGTTCCCATTGAGAACAGCCGGTCAGTCTTTCAGAAGGTTAGGAAAAGGACTCATCTGAGGAACATGTTAACGATTTCTGTCAAGAGTGACCCAAGGCATTGCTTTCTGGCTTTGAGCAACCAGTTGGTAGAGTGCTCCAGACTACTGGTGATAGAATGGACTTTTTCATTACCTGTATCTATGAGAGTTGAGCCAGTTCTGCAGTGGAAGTTTCCTTTGATTCTAAACTGTGATGATTTGGGGTGTTCTGAGGATGTGGAGAACCCTACATGAATCAGATCCACACACTGGATATGTGGCAAGCCTGGCCTGACTCTCAGTTTGGTTTATCATTAAGAAAAGATATCCATCCACAGGCCCATGCACCAGAATTTCTGTGTTTGTAGGGTGTGGGGGGGTGCTTTTTCTTGGGGTAAATGTGGACCACAAGGGTGCAGTCACTCCCCCTCCATGATTCTCCAAGTAAGCGTGCTCCGACAGGCTGGGGGGAAGGCTGGGGTTGATTACCTCCTACCCCAAGATGTGAGACCCAGCCTTCCTCCTCCTGCTGGAGTACACTTACTTAGGGGACCATGTGGGGGCGCGTCCATCGTACCCTCCTGTTCCAGTGATTATGCTAGCACAACAGGCACACTGAAATACTGCAAATGGCTCACAGTCAGTCATACAAATCCCCAAATACAGTCATCACAAAGGTAGCTTCATATATCTCTAGCCAGATGCCACTATCAAAAAAGAATCCACATGAGGTTTGTCAGATTAACTCGCCACAATAAGTACCTTTATTCTGATCTAAAGAGATTTCATTCACATGGCAAGCTTTTGTGTTTACAGGTTTAAATGGAAAAAAAAATCAATTTCTCAACAAGTTTAACAAGCTGATTTGCTCAAGGCCTGACTTTTCATATGGCTGAGGTATTAGTAGGAGGAGGTTGTGAACTAGTAATGTGCTTCACCCTTCATGATCTGGCAGCCAGTCATTGGACACTTCAAAGTTCTTAAGACTGAGAAGAGTCACTTCATTAAATACTGACAGTACTTCAGAAAGTACTCAACTGTCTGTAATATAAAGAATCACGCTATAAGCAGTGGAGGCAACCAAAATCCCTGTCTATGTTATGTGTTTTCTTTACTCTGTTGAAGGGCTCCTCTTTCAGTTATTTATATCTTCAGTTCCTTGGATTCTGCCCCTGGATCATTACTCCTCTCTTGTGCAGAGAAGGAACTACCTTCTCCATGTATTTCTCCAGCCATGCCTAAACCTTTACACTGGCAGTTTTAATCCCACAGCCAAATCCAAGCCAGATGACCCAGGCTCAGCCTTTGTGCTGTAGCTTATTTTATTGCATTGCAGAGATGCCCTTGGTATCTCAGGCTCAGAGTGAAGCACTCAAAAACCTTTGAAGATCAGGGTCCTCATTTGTAAAATAGAGACAATAATTCTTCCCTATCTCACAGGTGCAATGAGGATCAATACATAAAGATTCAGAGGCAGTCAGATGGGGACCATATGAGTACCACAGACTGGAAATATTAAGATGCTATGGTCTGTTGGCACCCAGGTGCCATAGTAGTTAGTGCAGTAAAAGAGGTAGAGATGAGGCTAAGCACTTGCAGCCGCAGCCAACCACTTCCCACTGCTCCTAATACTAGAGCATTTAAAGCAACATAACTCGTAACCTTGCTCCAAGCAGAGCTACATGAATGGTATAAAAAATGCTAGCAGATATCACCGTCTTATCTCGACGGACACTCCCACCACCAATGCAGCTACATCCTTGTTAACACCAGTGGGAAATTACAGAGTGCCAAGGTAGCCTTTGGTGGTGGAAGGCCACTTTTCAGCAGAGGAAAAGCCACGGACTGTGAAAGGGTGAAGCATGAAGTGTTAGCTTGGGAGGAAAATGTAAGAGGAAGTATTTTTTTCTTTTTAAAAAGCAGGATCTCGAGTGATAGTGAAGGCCAACCTGATAGGTTTTAAAAAAAGTAAATAATTTAGGTTGAAAAGAACATTACCAAGCCTGCAAGCAGCTGAGTGGGTGTGATAGGCAAGCAGGCCTTTTGATGCATATTGGGGAGCAGCCTTGCTTGCTATCACCTACAATAGCATATTCATCTATAAGCTAAAGCTCCGCCATACCTCAAAGCAGGATACATGGTCCAAAAGAAAAAAAAATCCTATACTTTCTCTGAAAGTATGCAAAAATGGCATCTCCACACTCATCACAGCTGCTCCTTGTGTGTATTCAGAGACTCTGCTTCCTACAAGTGACAAATACAGCATACACTATAAGAAAAGGAGCTGGAGTTTCATTATTGTTTAACTAGTTAACACAGGTACATACTCATTGAATGCAGTGAGGTTGTACTTGTGTTTCTAAGGACATCTCTGGACATCAGAAAGGCCTGCTCAGAAAGTATTATTTGGCCTGCATAATCTTTATTTATGGTATTATGAACAATAGACAGATGCAGGCCTGAAACATTGAGTTTGCAAGTCCTGAAATAAAGAAGAGTGTGAGTGTCTTCGTCTTCCAAGTAGTAATCAGGACATTGATGAGAAAACAATAATTATACAGAACCGTAAGGGAGCCTTTTTTTTAAAAAAGGGGTTAGTTTTCAGACAGAATGGCCCTTTGACAGATACTCTGAAAGTGGCAAAACTACTCAAGGGCAGAGACTCAGAGTACGTCTAGACTACATAACTCTTCCGGGATAGCGGAGATATCCCGGAAGAGCACTGCCGTGTCCAAAGAATGCGTCTGTTTTTCCAAAAAAAAATATTCAGAAAAGCAGGTACATTTCTTTGGCATCCCTGTAAACCTCATTTCATGAGGAATAAGGAGTGGTCTGAGAGAGGGTTTTTTTCTGACATTTGGCCCCTTGTAGACATGCCAAATGTTGGAAAAGCCTCTTTTGGAAGAAAAGCTGAAAAAGATACTCAAATTGCAGTTCGTAATTTCTGTATCTTTTTCTGACTTTTCTTTGTAGTGGAGAGACAGCCTCAATGAACAGGATGCAGAATAAAAACTAAAAGGGTAATGAAAAAGCTGTGGCTAATGAATGAATAAGAAAGACAATGACAAAAGATGGACACAGCCTCATTCCTGCCAGAAATGAAAAGCAGATGTAGGTCCTTAGACATAAAGGGGGGCACTGAACATTCAAATTCAGCTGCGGCTAAGCATGTGCTAGACACCCGAGCCTTCTTTCCCTGCACAGCACTATATTATATGGCTTCTGTTCTATAGTAGCAGAAACTCTCCACCCTCTATGCTACTGCGTGTAGTGTAATGGCTTTTGGTGTCTCAGACTCTTCATAGCTGAGATGATGAGAACTGATGTTAAGACTGAATGCTTCTCTTCATTTGAATAGGTTATTTTTTCTTTTCCAGGATTCAACTCTCTTGTAGGTGGAGTGATGGGATTTTCCATCCTGTTAAGTGCAGAAGTTTTTAAGCACAATGCTTCTGTCTGGTACCTGGACGGCAGTATAGGAATTTTAATGGGACTTACAATATTTGCTTATGGAGTCAAGTGAGTTAAACTTCTAATTTTTTAAATTTGCTCCATCCACATGCAGTAGCAAACATGTTTATTCAACTCATTCGTGACCTTTAGAGTCAAAAGTCTTGCTTGTTAATGAATAAGAGCAATCCATTTGGAACCTATGTATCTTCATTTGAAACAACTTCTGGACACTCACTGCTGCACTGGGAGTTTGCAGCATGGCAGCTTATATCACATTACTACAGTTCTTGTTTGTTATTGAAGGCAACAGTGTTTGAAAGACAGAAATGTTTATTTATTGTTTGGAAACCTGGTTTCCTCAAGTTGGTGGAGGCTGGGATGTGAACAACTAATCATCTAACTGATAAGCAAAAAAAAAAAAAAAAAAAAAAAAACTTATCAGGTAGTCAAGTCGACTAGTTGCTCCCCCCCCCCACCCTGGCTGCCTCTATCAGAAAGAGGCAGCAAGGTGGGGGGGAGAAGACGGGGATACCTTCAAAGCGGCAGCGCCTCATGGAGCCTGGGGCCAGACCCCGGGCTCCATGAGGTGTTGCCACTTTGAAATGCCGCGTGCAGCCCGGGGCCAGCTGGGGTGTCCCCAGGTTCCCGCTGGTGTTTCAAAGCAGCAGCGCCCAGGATCGACAGGAAGTCCCAAGTTGATCCCGGGCTCCATGGGGTGCTGCTACTTTGAAATGCCTTGGGGCACACAGGGCCAGTGGGGGATCTGTGCTCCCTGCAGCACTTTTGCCTTTGAAGTGTAGCAACAGACCTAGGACTGTTGCTACACTTCAGAGGCAAAGGCACCCTGTCGACTAATCCAATAGTCGATGCAAATTGCATCGACTGTTCGATTAGTCAGTTACTCAAAATTTAACATCCCTACATGGGAGGAGAGAGGCTATTTTCTAGATGGACAGTGAGGTCATTTCTGTAGCACTCTAACCCCCCTCTTGCACAAAAAGGAGTCATCTACACAGCTCCTTTTTGTGCAAAAGCCTCTTGCGCAAAAGCGAATCCTAATTAATTATGCAAATGAAGTCTGGTAATATGTTAATTTGCATATTTGCACTTCATTTGCATAGGCTTTTGTGCAAGAGTGGTGTAGTTTAGACGTAGCCCTTATGAGTAAGAACTGAAAGTTTCTGACCATCCCCTGAACAACTATTCATTTGGCATGATTATGATTTATTGTTCTCAGACTATTCCCTTCCTTTTGTAAAAAAAGAATGGTTACTTCTTTCAGAGCAAAATATCCCATTAATCCTGCATTGAAAACAGAAGTTACATAACGAAATGGAGTTTATTCATAAAGCAATTACATTTCACTGTTAAATCTCTTCTGCTAAGAGGCATTTGCTACCCAACACAACACCTTTAACAAAGAGATTATTGGTGTTTCAGATATAATATGCACAGTGGACAGAGGCTTATGTAACTGAAATGTACTAAAGAGCCTGTCAGCACAGACATGACTTTAGCTGCGAGGTATTTACCACTGAAGGATTGCCACATAATACAAGGGGTAGAATTCCTCAGAAGCAGGGGTTGGCAATCTATGAGTCCCGAGCCAGATATGCCTCTTCTGGAACCCCAACTCAGGCCCCCTTGTTCCCGCAGTAGGGAGCCACGCTGGTGCTAGAACCTTCCCTCCCTTCCTACCCCCCCCCCCCCAAAGACTGGAGCATCAGCACCAGCTTCAGGGAGGAGGAGGAGGGTGGGGACGAGAAAGCCCAGAGGCTCCACGCTGGGAAACAAGTGGAGCAAAAAATGCCTCACTGAGCTGTTCTTTTCCTTCCCTCTGCATGCAGGAAACAAGCAGCCAAAATGGCTCCATGAGCATTGCTCTTTTCTCCGTCCGGGAAACACGTAATATATGGAGATATACCTCTCTCATAGAACTTGAAGGGACCTTAAAAGATCATTGAGTCCAGTCCCCTGCCCTCACAGTAAGACCAAGTACCATCCCTGACAGATTTTCCCCAGATCCCTAAATGGCCCCCTCAAGGATTGAACTCTCAACCCTGGGTTTAGCAGGCCAATGCTCAAGCCCCCTTCTTCCCTCCACTGGATGCTTCTGAGTAATGAGAGCAGCAGGTATGTTACATGGTGCCTGCCACTTGGCATGCAAACAGACTCCCCCATGCCCAGACTCCCCCATCCCCTCACTCACCTCTCCAGCCAGGCAACTCCCTGCCCCAAATCCTCCTTGTCTCCAGCCCCCTGGCCAGAATTTCCCCCTACCCTCAGCCTCCTGGCCAGACACCCTCTGTCCCCTGGCCAGAATTGCCCCTGACCCAGCCCTCTTGCCAAAATAGCCCTCTGGCCAGGCAGCCTGTTCCTGCCCATAGCCAGGCATCCTGCTCCTTGTCCAGACCTCACACACTCATTTCCTCCCACCCTGATCCCAATTCACTGGCAGCTCTGCCCCACACACTTAACTCCTCATTTTTTCCCCAGCCCAGAGCCTAAGGGGCCCCACAAAATCCACTAACCCTGGAGCCCCCAGAAGAGTAAAACTGGCCTGAGGCCTTGAACCTCAGTCCTCCCTGCCCCTCACCCCACTATGTGGCTGGAGCACCAGGGGAGAGAGGTGTTTCAAGGTGGGGGTCACATAAGTGAGGGTTGGAGGTTTTTGGAGATTTTTTTCTCCTCACTTTTGTGGTTCCCTACAGATTTTTCTGTGGGTCAGTGGCCCCCAACCCAAAAAAGGTTCCCCGCTCCTGTCATAAATCAAGACAATGTTGAAACCTTTTGTGGTGGACATAATATTTTACTTTATTTAAAAATAAATTAAGCCTGGCCAAGAAGCCCCCAATTGGGGCCCAACCCCCATCTGGCTGCAGCATCATAACACTCCTGCATCCCTGCATACCCCAATTCTGAGTCCATCATGTACCTGAACCCCCTCTCATCCCCACATCCCTGGACTCCTGCACCCCCACATCACTAGTCCCCTGCCACAACACTCCAGCACCTCCACACACCTCAACCTTGAGACGAGTCCATCATACACCCAATCTCCTGCCCTGAGTCCCTCGTACACCACAACCCAGTCCCCTGCCATAAGACTGACAGAAGATAGCCTGATTACATGAATGAAGTTGGATTTGACCAGTTATGATATAAACTGTAAAGAAACATTCAAAAAGATCCAGCAGTAAAAGTCGCATTAAATAAAGTCTGAGTACAATTTTTTATTTATGCTATTATTAATCATTATGTCAATTATCAATAATATTATGATGTATATTTTCAGTCATGCAATGAGCTTTCTTATATGGCTCTTTGTTGACTACTTGTTCTGAATTTTGATATGGTTTGGCTCTTTGGTTTGAAAACGTTGCTGACCCCTGGTCTGAAGTATCTTTGTGGCATGTTTCTTAAATCCTCTTCTTTCTACGTGAAATAATAGGGAAATATTAGCTGCTCCATGGTGAAGGCTGCAACTGAATTTAAATTATCAACTGGATGTTGGCCTCCCTGTTTAGCACTACAAAAATATACTGTATATTGGCTTGGAAACTGATAGGTCAGCCTATATCCAAATAATTTTTCCACTAGATTTGAAATGGATGGGATAAGGAATTCTTGAACCATGAAACTAAAATTGGAGATGAAATCCTGGTGCTGTGGAAATCAATGGGAGTTTTGCTATTGACTTCACTGGAGCCAGGAATTCCACTGCAGAAGTTCAGGGTGATAAATGTTCTTTGGGTTTTGGAAGGCCGGACACTTTCAAGGAAAATAAAAAAACAGAAATTGTTTTATTGAACTTACATTGTAGAGTTCTAGTACCCATAATTATGGTTTTTATCTTATAATCCAGTTAGGAAAGTTAGCGGAGAGCATTCTGGTAAAATCACTGGTTTCTACATTCTACAACAGAGGCAGGCTATTCTGGCAAATGCAGAGGTGAGGCAGGGGACATTACAGCAGGAACAATGCAAACATCACAAACCGAATCCAAAATTTTTCAAGTTTAATCCCTGTATTACTTACCACCATCATCACATGCCTTTGGATGACCAGGATCTGCTGTGGCCAGTCAGTAGATTCCATCAGGTACAGCTCGCCTGCACTGCCTTGCCAGGTCTCAGCTATCCTCACTTTCTGGGGGAAGCGCTAATAAGCGCTGATGTCTTTCTGGAGCATTCAAGTCACTAAGGGATAAATCTCAGAGTGAGTTCTGGCCACTGAGCAGACTCCACTAAGGGTGCAGCCTCTGTCACTCATCTCCACCATAACAATCTTTTTCAAAGCCATCCTAGTATCAGCAGAGGGTTACATCCTCTCCCTAGCTGGCAGAGCCAAACCTGATTAAGCCAGAATTCTCCCAGGGGACTCATTGCAGCACCACCCTGCCCCCTCTCCACTCCATTGGGCTGTGGCTTTAAATCATAATCTAGCCCCTTGTATTTAAATCTTCTAAAGTAGAGCAGTGCATCTGGTATTTCAAATTTGTGGGTAGACCCCACTCCTTACCCATTGTCCCCCCCCCCCCCCCAACGTCTTATAGGTTTAGAAGAGCTGGTTCTGGGTCTCATCAGCAGTGAAGAGAAGATAAACCTGTTATTTCTTGAGTGCATCTAACAACTGCCCTCTGTTCTTTCCCTTACAGTTCAACCTCAACTGATGTGTGCTTTCATTTGCAGGTTACTTATTGATATGGTCCCACGTGTAAGGCAAACACGTCATTATGAAATGTTTGAATGAAGATCTATCTCCTGTTCTCTGTATGGACTGGGAATCTGCAACATCATCTGTTTTGGCAAGTGGTGCCACTGATATTTCACTGGATATGCAGTTTATTTCCCATGGTATATTTCTTTTAATGTTTATTTTAAATGGGAAATCTCTGTATAAGAGGCAGATATGTGCACTGCTTACAAACGCAGCAAACAGTGGCATTTTCCTTTCAAGTAAGCTATTGAATCCTGTTAAGTGACAGTAGAAAACATACATAATTTGCAATTCCAAACCAGCAGCAATGTTCTGTGTTCTAGAGTGAAATTGTTTTTATTGATATAATAGACATCTGCCGATAAGAGGTGCCAATTTCAAAGTCTCTTTTAATGTTGGCTCAAATTTTTTTCCAAATTTGTGCTGTAACGTTGAATTATGGCCATTGTCAACTTCTTCAGCTCACAACTCATCAAAGTATGGTACGTAGATTATGGATGCTAACAACAGTCACTTAAAGCACTGAAGTAAACAAGATTTTTTGTCTCAAGAGGATGGACCAGCACAAGAAGAAAAAACAGCACAAGACCCACTCATTTATATGATCAGAGGTTCATTTCATATAATTTTATTAATCCTAAATTATCTAAACTGTAAATCCTCTTAATTTGAATTTTGTTTTTATTTAACCAGTGATGCACACAGGACATTGCTTTGCATGGACCAAACAAGCACAAAAAGTATTACTGTAAAGACAAAAGCCAAAATGAAGTGTAAGAAGGACCAGTATGAGAAATGCGATTTTCACTCTTTTATTGTACCATACACAGTATTTGTGACTATGTGGTTTCTCTCTAGCCTGATGAAGGTACAGCAGTGACAGCTTTGAACTGTGGTGAAACACAGAGCTATGTATTAGATTTAGATTATTCTGTTAAAAAAAAAGTTCACCCTTCACCACACATTTCTATGTATTTCTTAATATACTACTTACAATATCCAAGAATCAGGAAGTATACAATAAAACTGTTATCTATTTTATACAGTACCTGTAAGAAATATTTGACAGCTGTTGCCAGAATGTATCGTAGAACCAAGTCTTCCTGTACAGCAGTCCATTAAACTAGATTCTCTCGTCATTGCAATTTCCTCCACTTCATATGTTTTGGGTTGGCTTCACAATGTGGAGAACTGAGTGAGTGTTAGGCATTTCATTTGTCCTCTGCTGGGTGAAAAAAGCAGCTATGATATCATGGAAGTGAAATAATACATTAAGAAGAGGGGATCCACATTCATTTGGGTTGAGAACATATGACAGCCGACCTACAATCAAATTGTCAAGGAATTGATAACAGATGGCTTTTTGATGCTTTATATTGATAGACCTTTTATTCCCAGTCAAAGCACTTACAAACTGTTGGCCAAATTCTGATGTCTTTAGTCAACTAAAAACAGACAGCTGATGGTTCCACTCTGTGGTCATTCCATGCCCTGGTAAAGCTGAAAAATACTCTACAAGGTTATGATCTGTATTTCCATAGTGCTGAGGCACCCAAGCCACGAATCTGGACTCTCTGGTGCTAAGAGCTGTATAAACAGAACAAAAAGATGGTCCCTATCTCAAGAAGTTTACAGTCTGAGAGACAACAGATGGATAAACGGGAAGGCAGATGGGTGGGGGAGTACAAGGAAACAATGAGACAGAATTGGTCAGCACGATAGGCTGTGGTCTCAATGCACCATCATTCTAAGCACTGTCAAGCTTTAAGGTTCCACTTGGTTTCTTCTGTATTCTTCCTTTATGGATGGTGGGCTGTGGCCTCTTCACCCTCAGAATAGGGCCATCTCTACAGAGGCGGTGCCAGCATTTCTCAGCCTCCTGTAACTGCCCACTTCCAGCAATCATCAGCTCCATTACCTTTTTCCTCCAGGAACTGGATTTTCATTCTCTAGCATCTAAGGCTTTTGTATTTAATTTGGGCTAGCTAAAGTTTGTACAGTGCTTTGTAGACAAAGTTTTTTTCAGTGCTAAGTAGTAGTTGTAATATCCATAATGCCACTGGATAATACTAAAGATCATTGCATCCCTTTCAGCAGTACATACAACACTTTTCACAGGGTGACAAGAGCACAATTGTTAAAGTAAGCAGCAGGTAAAGTATAGGACGAACATTTGCTGTGCAGCCTGACCATCCCCACCCTTTTAACAATATGATTTACTGATCATAGCTGCTGGAGCAATTTTCCAACATAAAATGGCCCTTGTTCAAGGCGATCCTAGGGAAAGTGCATGCATACAAGAGTATCAGAGAGAAATATCAGTGTTCATACAAAAAAGGGGCTCAGATCCTAGCTATAGCCAATGGCAAGCACAGATTGGCCACAAGCAAACTCTGCCATACTGCAGACTGCAAATATACCTTAATAATGGATACTCTGGGCATGATACTGATTCTCCATACTAGGCAGTGGTTGTGCAATACCCGCCCTCGTATTAATTTAGATGGAATAGAGGACCCTAGGAATCAAACATGTCAACATAACAGTTACTAACACCAGACCATTTTAAACAAGGTTCATGGTCTGACACAGAGAACCAACCTGTTCAGTACAATGAAAACACTTTTAAAAATATGAATCATGACAAGACAAGAAAAAAAATAAAAAATGTAAAAGGTAAAGTATGAAACAAGGCTTTCCCTTTCCAAATCCCCTGTCAGATACACCATCGTAGAGACTGAGAGATGCTAAAAGCTGTCCTTTTGGGGAAAGGAGAAGTTAGTAGAGGTGCGCTGGAGCTGTCATTGTTGCTTTTATTGTTAAAGTGCAATCCTGTTTCCTAAAAGGCAGCCGGGATAAAATAATGGGCAAGCAAAGAACCACAAAGATAGAAAACACAGTTTCTGTCTCTGGTGCGGACTTTCACTTGCAACAGCACTGCTGGAAAAATGCAGGCATGGTACATGGTCTTATCAGATAGTCTGCATCCTAGTAAACTTGTGTCAGCATTGGGCCACTCAAGGCATAGCATTTAGCTGCCTCAAGGCTTACAGCATTGCTGCAAAATATGCTATCTTGGCTGGCAAAGCCAGTCGCTCATTACACAGAAGAAGAAAGGAGAGGGATAGGAAAATGAATAAGACAAGCAAGGAGGAACCATTGGGAGTATGGAGGGAGAGAAAGTCTCACCTGATGTTGGAGATGGTGTCGTCTGGGTCCTGCAAACTCTTACTTCTTCAGAATATGGTGTCAGCAGTGTAATACATTTTACCTGTTGCAGCAACCGTCTCGAGTCAGTATTTGTTAGTCAGCAAGTCCCTGATTTTCCACAGCACAAAGAGAGCACGCTGCTCAGCAGAACTGGAGCCTCTAGGACAAATATAGTTCATGCCTATATGTATGAGGGCCTCTATAGTATCCATTTACTGCGCTGTGCCAGTTTAAACCAGTGCAATTAACACTTGACATTCAGTAGTATATTGATCGCACCCGCAAAGATTTTAATATAAAACTTAAAAGTTTATCCAAATTAGTAAGTTCAGGAATTCTACATAAGCACGAGCATCTCAAATAATGGGCTTAGAAGTCTAATGCATTTGGATGACTGAACTGAGTTGCAATGGAGAGTGGATGGGGATTAGCGTCACCTCTTCAGTCCTGACCCACAGAGATGATGACCCTGTCAGAAGCTCAGGGTAAGGTTTTTGCAAGCTACATGCAGGAAGGTCTTGGTGGAGGTACCTACTTCTGGCTAGATGAGATCTTACTGAAATCAAACCTGTTGGTGAAACCACTGGTGTGAAATGGAATGGAGAGGGAGATCAGTCCTACCTCTACCCCTTCTATTATTTTCAGTACAGCAACAAGATGTGTATTTCTACTCCAGGTTCCACCTCCCATACATCTTTTCTTATGTGGTTGCACTTCTGCCTATCTGAAATCATATCCTATTGGAAAACCCACCATTTCACGAAAGCCTTCCTATATCAAAAGCTGGACAACATTTAGGGGATGAAATATGAAAGGGTTAAAAACATTCCTCAGTCTTGCCAAATCAAGGGATGAGCAGTGTACACTGTTGCATTGATCTCAAGGGCCCAAGGAGCTTACGGTTTTACAAAACTCTTTCACTATCCAGTACTGGAACAATATTACAAAGGTTCAGAATTTTTCTGGTTTGCTTGGTTTCTTGGGAAACTCCCATTCTAAAGTTGGAAGTGTATTAATCAAAACACAATAAAGAATTATAAATAAAAAATAGCTAAAAATGAGTAATTACACATAACCCAAACATGTTAAAGACTCTCTCCTTTTGGAGGTAAAATATCAGTCTCTTATTTTACTAACAACCCTTCTTTGGTGAAAAGAGTTAATTTTACTCCCAGTGCTAATGTGTGAAGGGCATTCACTTTCTCTGTTTTTAAATCACAGACAAGGAGAGAGACAAGATAGAAAAATAGAGGGAAATACAGTTTTTGCTGATGTCCGAGGAACACTGGGCACTTGGCCAGTCACCAATGGAAGCTTCAGGTTGGCAGATCAGCCATATCACCAGTTGTTCTGGATTCTGTAACAGGGCAGGGCTGGATGACCCCTCATCTTGCTGTGCTGATGCAAGCAGTACAGTGATTACAGGATCCAATGAATAGCTGAGAGAGTAAGATGGTAAGAAAGAAGGGGAATGCAGAACAGGATCTTACATGCATTTGCCTGGAGCCTCTGGAGCCCAGACATCAGGAATCCGCACCAATGATTTGAGGACTGAATGCCATGACTACTTTCAGGACACATAGGTGAGGAACAAAGTTCCTTAAACAAGAGCATGGCCTGATTTCTTTCCTAGGAAAAGCTAACTCTTCAGTTTTGTCTGCTCCTTCTGTATTGGGGTCAGGAAAGGTGAGATGAGAATTTTTTTGAAGTCTCCTTTTGAAAATCCCCAAACAGGATGTTGGGGTGGGAAGCAAGCAGCATAGTTCATCTTTTCCTCATTTCGTTCACCAAGTAAACTAACTTCTGTAAGGCCAACCTTGGTTGCTATATTTTCTTATTTATAAAATCTAACCCCGGCACAGCCCTAAAGCTTTATCAAGTAGACATTTTTGCTTGAACTAGCTCAATTTCTCTGACTTGCTCTATTGCACCTACTTGTAACATTCATTATTGGAAACAACTTGACCTACTTTTCATGGCTAGTTTCCAAGTATGCAAAATAAGGCTCAATTGCCCCCACACTGTTAACAATTTAATTTGATGATAGCAAACATTTTAGGGCTTTGGCACTAAGATATGTTGATGGGCAACAAGGTCAGAGATTAGTTTTGCACCTGTTTTAATCCAGAACGATGGGATCCATGGAAAGGAGATCAAGCTAGTGGATAACTACGCATGCATATACACATGCTTTACACTTCCCTGAAATAGAAACATTTCTGTGGCACGGAAGAAAAGGCCTCTGAAGAGCAGGGCCAGAAATTTGCAGCACATGTGTTCATGTACCAATGACAAACCAAATTATTTAATATAACTAATGGATAAAACATACAGCATTCTGAAGCCAGATGGAAGGTAAGGTGACAACTTGCAGGCATCATGCAATTCCTCCTCATGTTTTACATTTGCTTTTAAATACAACATATTACTTATTTAGGTAAAAAAAATCTCAGGGGTAGCTGTGTTAGTCTGTAACTTGAAAAACAACAAGTAGTTCTTTGGCACCTTAGGGACATTACGAATATATAGAATCATGAACTTTTGTGGGTAAAACCCACTTCATCAGTTGGAGTGAAAATAACAGACTCCAAGGTATAGAAAAATAGCAAAAGCAGTTATTGTCAATGGTAGGACCCATGTTAATAAAGCTAATTAAGTAGACTGGATGTGTCCCATACATAGCTTTTCATGTGAAAATGTGAATGTCAAAGGTAGGGGAAATTGGTTCTGTAGCGTGTCAACCAGTTAATATCTTTATTCAATCTCAGATTGAAGATCAAATTTGTAAATAAATTCTGAACTGATGTGCATTCCCTTTTTGTATGCCAAACACAGGTGTGCTTATGTACTGTGCACCAGAGTTGGAAGTTTTCAGCAGCAGTATCCATTGATATTCATGGGTGTCTTAGGTTGCCACATGCTCCAGGCGAGGTTATAAGAGGCTGCGTGTGAGACAAGTCCTCAGTCAGCCTCTTACCACTGAATAAGTAGTTCACAGCAGTGGGGATGGTGGACAAGTAGTGGAACACAAATAGGGACCACATATCTTGAAGAACCTCCAGTTACAGGTAAGTAACTTCCCTCTTCTTCTTGGAGTGATGGTCCCTATCTGCATAATTAATTATTAAAATTATACTCCTTTGGCAGAGACTGGTCATTAGAGATGCGGAATTTCAGGGTTGCAGAGGAGTACAGTTTGCAGTCCATGGGATCCAGATGCTTTGCTGCCTTAACCAGAGGAACTGAAGCAGACGAATGCAAGCCTGTTTCTATGGCCACATGCACCAGGAAATCAGGGGATGGGAGTAACAGGGAAAAAAAGTCAGTCCATTTAGCTGGCACCAAATACCTGCATTCTGCCCTCTTGGGTGTAAGCGCACAAGATGCTGTCATGTACCATGCTATTTGTGCGGGTTTCATGATGGCCTCAATAGGCAGAGCTACACACACCTGTACCCAACAGGTGAATATATCCAGCAATTGGTAAAGTTAGTCCTGGATTTCCTCCAGGGGAACGCCTAGGTCGAGAGCCACCCTTGCTGCAACTCCTGGTACTGGTGGTCAGGTAAGAGGAGTGGAGAAATCAGGGCCTCATTTGGAGAAAAGGGGCTGCTGTCAGGACCTGTGGGGCCGATCATGCTCTGGGTCCTCTTGCAGGTCCAAGTCAATGAGACCCAGTGGAGGGACTGGGTGGGATTGTGTTAGGCCATTGACGGGTATAGCCTATGATGAAAGCCCCTTGCGGGTCAATGATGCTATGAGAAGGGTCTTGTTGGTACTTTGGATCCCAGAAATATAGATACCAACCTGCTGGGACTAGAGCATAGTGCATCTGGTGAGGTGAGCACACCCCAGAGTCTGAGCTACACTGGATCGCTTTTCTGCTGAAAAGTGCCGAGTCTGAAGAAGCCTCCAGAAATAGCAGAATTGTTGGCACAGGTGGTACTACTACCGATGGGGCTAATCTCAAGTGAACAGAAGCAGTGCATCTACTGGTGTAGGAGATCCTGTAGCTGAGAGAAGCAGCACAGGATGATACAGCAATCCTAGGTGGGTGGAGGAAATCAGCAGTTCCATTTGTCCTGGTATCCACAGAACATCCTATGGTTTGCCAAATTGAGAAGGGATACGCGGAAAAGCACCTGAAGAATCTTGTGATGGCTGAAAAGTGCAAGCCAAAGAATTATCTTAACCCACTGGCATCAGTGGGACTAGTAGTGCTGGTGAATGTTTCTTCTCTTACTTTGCCCTCTGTTTTAGAGAGTGGCACAGCAGAGTTGTTGAATGACATCTCTCTTGTCCAGGCTTAGGAAGGAAATGTAGTGTATCCCAGCAGTCCGTGACAGGAACCTGTTCTTGGAGCACTTGCAGAACTCCTTGTTTGCCTTCTCACAGCTCAGCATCACTGATTGTCCTGGGTGGGAGGCCAGAGGTGTGCTCACAGCTGGAAAAGAAAAACACACCGTCGGTCCTTACGACCCAGGATCAGACTCCATGTGAGGCCTTGTGGAGACAGAGAAGATGGGTTTTGTGGGTCCTTGTTGGAGACTTGCAGATATCACAGCTGGCCCAGGCAGCACAGATAACGAACGTGCGTGATATTCATGGAGAACAAACGAGGGGATGAGGTGTAGTTTTTAAACCCTGGAATGCAGGGCATAATTCCCCAAGTTGTTTCAGGGAAGCCATGTATAGGGCTTCACTAAATAACTACTCTATTTACAGGAGGACTAAAATGAAAGAAGCAGAAGTAACTATACACAAATGGACAGTCATTTTCGTAAAAACTATGAGTGCATGAAGAGATTATTCAGACTATGACCATGCAGTAAGAAGAAACTGAGGGCACAGCCCACATGGCCTCTGATAACCTCACCTGGAGCACATAGCAACAGAAGATGACCACGTGGATCAATGAACAATATTGTTAAAAGCTTCCTGCTCCAGTGCATGGGTTCACATGCGCACCTGCATTTTGAATACATCAAGAGACCATCACTTGAAGAATCCATATTAGCCACTCCAGATCTCTTTAAACATACATATCAGCCTACTGGTGGTGTCTTATATATCTATATCTATATCTGATATGATGCAGGAAATTATAGACTGATGTAGCTCCCAATGACATCAAATCGAGATTTGCTAGTTTAAACCAGCTGAGGAAGTAACCTGAAGTTTCAAACTTGGTCACTTGTTCCATGGGTTGGCAGGAGGATGTTGCAAAAGCAATTTGTAGAATCTTCACAAACTCTTTATAGATCAAAATGTAAACACACAGAAGTCTCCTTAAAGTAAGGAGGCATTTGACTCAAGATATCATAGCTCTTCTTCCGACTACACTGGTCTACAAATTTTTTAGAAGTCGCCTGCTTCAGAGATAAAATGTGCTATTTATTATGTATTTTGATGTGCTGAATTCAAATATGACAATTAAAACAACTGATTGGCTACTGTTTCCAAGATATTTAAGTTTTTACATTTTACGTCTATGTATATTGTGTAGATAGTAGAGTTTTAATCATAAATTGTAAACCTAGGTCTTTTCATGTGTTTATGTTTGCTTTACATGATAATATTTCACCTGTCCTGTTTATGTAACACTTTAAAAATCAGCAAAAGGGTTATATAAATAAAATTTATTATGAAACAAAAGGCAAAAAACTATTATGTACATAGTTTAGTCCTATTCAGTGTCTACTCAGCGCTTCTTGGCTTGTCTCTTGTATTCATTAAATGGAGCATCTCTTGTCACTGTCCAGCAACAGTCTGCAAGCATTGATGGGCTCCATTTGCCCTAATAGCATTTCTCCATTGTTGCAATGTCCTGGTGAAATCGCTCGCCGTGCTCGTCGCTCACTGCTCTGCAGTTCGGTGGAAAAAAAATCTAGATGAGAGTGCAAAAAATGTATCTTTAGTGACATGTCGCAACCAAAGCTTTTGTATGCCTTTAGGAGGTTTTCTACCAACAACCTGTAGTTGTCTGCCTTGTTGTTTCCGAGAAAATTTATTGCCACTAACTGGAAGGCTTTCCATGCCGTCTTTTCCTTGCCACGCAGTGCATGGTCAAATGCATCATCTCGAAGAAGTTCACGAATCTGAGGACCAACAAAGACACCTTCCTTTATCTTAGCTTCACTTCACCTTGAAAATTTTCCACGGAGGTACTCGAAAGCTGCTTGTGTTTTGTCCATGGCCTTGACAAAGTTCTTCATCAGACCCAGCTTGATGTGTAACGGTGGTAACAAAATCTTCCTTGATTCAACAAGTGGTGGATGCTGAACACTTTTCCTCCCAGGCTCCAATGACTGTCTGAGTGGCCAATCTATCTTGATGTAGTGGGAATCTCTTGCACGACTATCCCATTTGCAGAGAAAACAGCAGTACTTTGTGTATCCAGTCTGCAGACCAAGCAAGAGAGCAACTACCTTCAAATCACCGCAAAGCTGCCATTGATGTTGGTCATAGTTTATGCACCTCAAAAGTTGTTTCATGTTGTCATAGGTTTCCTTCATATGGACTGCATGACCACCTGGAATTGATGGGGAAACATTGCCATTATGCAGCAAAACATCCATGATTTCTAGGAATAACATGATGCAATTCATATCATGTATGATGCAATACCAGCTTCAGATTGCATCATTCATTGTGTTGCCTAAAAAGCAAGTACTATCCAAACCCTGTCAGATTTATTCATAGATCCAGGCAAAGATGTATTTTAGTCATTTATGGTTTAAATTGAGATCCTTTCCCTTTATAACTCACTTATCCTCTGTCATTCGCAAGCCAAGGGTCGTATATACTGACCCAATAGCATATCTTGAAAACTAGAGCCAATCAACAATTTTAAGTATCATTTTCGTTCTCAGTGACCCAGAATTAGTAAAGTTTGAATACATTTATTTCAGAAGCATTTTGGCTGGAGAGCAGTGCTACCTGCCATACTAGTCTCTTAAAGCCACAGCAACTCCATGCCATGTGTAATAGAAATCCTTCAAGAAACAAGGATATTGAGCCGCTAATGTGCTGTCTTCAAATGAAAACTCATCTTCCCAATATGTATTTTAGTTTGTTTTACATGAATTAAAAACACCCAGATTTCATACCCCCCCACCAAACAACAAATACTTCATGTAAAGAATTAGCTCCCTAGATGTTATCAGCCATGATCCATTTAGATAGAATTATTTGCTGCTGCTTAAACACCTCTGAATAGAGGGCTTCATGACAGAAACAGACACACCTCTAATCGTTGCAATGCAAATCATACTGCTGTGCAGTTGGTGGAATTCCCATTTAAGCACATATACAACAACAAATCCAAATCACACAGAAAAAGTTTATTGAAAAATAAAGTTCTCCCTAGTTCTCTCTACAACAGCAAAAACAAAGCATAGTTCTATGCCATTGAAATACACATTCAGACATATACATATTTTTAAAGAATCCCATCCTAACGAATTTCAATAATTAGATAATATGTTACCAGCCATTGCAACTTGTACTATGTGAATCAAACTGTTTGAACCTGATATAGTGGAACACAGTCATTTAGAAAAGCAAAGAACTTAAACGTCAAGAGAAAGTTAACACCTCCCCCTCCCCCCGGGAAAAAAAAAACAACTTAAAAGACTAACCCTGACGTTCTTGTACATATTCAAACCCTGCACTGACTTCAAAATTTTCCTTGAACAAAGAGCAGAATTAGGACCTTAAAAACTCAAAATACGTTATTATACTTTATATATCCCCCCCCCTCCCCATTTTCTTGATTAGCTTTTGAATCTTCCAGGTAACATTTCTGATCCTATTAATGCCCTTTGCCATTTTTACATAGATTGGGGCTATCCATTTGTTCTTACTGCATTTCCTTGTTCCTTGCTCTTTTTCTTAGGGAGAGCAAACTAAGGTGGTTACTTTCTTTTATGGTCTCCAGAATCAATCCTTACAGCAAAAAGTTTGTTAAGGAATGCAGCAAATTAATTCCTTGTATAAGCCTACTAGAAGCTAATGAAGTGGCAGCAGGGATGAATTTGAGCCTATGCTTTTTGTGCTCTTATAAGGCTTGATCTTGGGTGCTGCTCTCTCTATCTTGATCTAGCATTTAATGTCTTAAGCTTTCAGCAAATGGGTAGGCCCAATCAACTCAATGAAGATATTCACATGCTTAAGACTAAGGCCATGATTTGTTGGATCAAAGCCAGAATGTCCAGTATCTTGGAAGACTGAACTCTTGATGCAATGCCAGGGGAGGATTGGAGTGGATTTGGCATGGTGATTTCTAACAGTGACCCCCGAGAGCTAACTCCTCCAGTGTCATGCTAACCTCTCCCTCTCACAGAACTCAATGGACACACTGCCATTAACTTCAGTCAGAAGGAGACTGGGTGCACAATATTGCGATGTTGCAGCATGCACTCTACAAGCCTAAGGAACTAGTACACAAGTAGCTTTCCTCATTTCTAGAGGACAGTTTAATGCTGTTGAACACACAGTGTCAATCTAGACCATGCCTAGTATTAATTTCTCCTTGCAGACAGCAGAGGGAAGGCCATTACAGATTTTACAGCAAGTGAATTTTTAAAGCTGTTTTTCTATTTGGAATGTTAAGGTTATTCCTATTTTTATTATAGCGTCAAGCAGAGCAAATACTGTATTTTTAGCTATTTGACAATGTCACATTCATTTAATTAATGTTGCTTTCTTGAACGGTTGGAGTGGGTGTGCTGACTCAAAATACTATTGCTGTATTAGCATTAAAGGACTTTAAATTAAAAGTAAGCCATGTAGAGCCATAAATAAGAGATTTGTGGCGACTGAACTGTGTTAAGACATTTACCTTTGTGCACAAGCATAGGACTGATAACTTAATGCAAGAAGACATCCTAGCTTCAGCCATTTGATTTGCAACACATTGCCTACATTCATGCTCAGTAACCAGTTTGCTGATCTTGCTTATACATTCTTGTTCTATTAGATATTGCTATATTCAAATTGAAAACATTTTGCTATAAAGCCGTTTAAAATATGAAGCAAAAGATTTGTTTAAACAACATTTAAGAGCAATATTTTGCAATGTTGGATTTACAGCAACAACAATATATTTATATAAGTTTCCTGAGCCCTCCCTGTACATATTCCAAGCAGACAGATGCCATTGATTGGTTCTGCCCCAAAGATAATGGGACAAAGGAGTACTAGAAGTGGATGAAGCTCTACTAATCAAGAGCCACAAGCGAAGAGGGGTTGGCATCACAAAGCCCTGGCCATGACAACAAACCTAGTACATCTAAATAAAATCAGAGCTACAGCAATGACTCATCACTCATTCCCCACTAAAGACTGGCATAATTAGGAATCTGTTTTTATTTATAAACTGAACCGCCCCCCTTAATGGATATTTAGATGAAACTTCAACCTATTTAAAATATTAAATTATATACATTGTAAAATAAATAAGATGTCAAAGCAGTAAGATACATCACAGAAATGAACTATTCAGAGCCATTCATTACTGACAGATACAGGAGAGAGCTATCATTGATAAAAGTAACTTAAAAGTAACTTATCCCATTAGAATAAGACCCTTTAATCAAACCGTGACACCTCTTCATTAAAGGAAGTATTTTGATGGGAACCAAATTGGGCCCTAATCACACTGAGAGGCAATATAACTGAGAAGGCAGTTTGGGCTTGTAAACATTAAAAACACAACTGTAAGCTTTTAAATCATTTATATAACTTGGGGAAGCCAGCCATGAAACACTAGCAGTTATGCAGCACTGTAATGTGCATTTTCAACGTGGAGTACAAGCTAATATCCTCTCTTCACTATGCTGAGGTACACAAGCATGATAGATATGAGCAGCTTTAATGTATAAAGGTAAACAAATTACCCAAATTTTCCATTTGAAGTCAATGGAAGTGTGAGGGCTAAGTCCCCTGAAAAAAAAAATCAGGTAATAAATGATCCACATAATGATACAAAGGTCAGTGATGGAGCTGCAAATGGAGACTACGAGTTTCTGGTCCCTATTTCCAACATCAGTCTATTAGATCATGCTACTTTCTCACTGAAATTTGATCATAAGTTATTCAAAATCTTTTTTCTACATTTTTAATTTTCCAAAAGACTGTCAGGTGCTAAGTATCCTTTCAATTATGGACTAACTGCATGTAAATACCCATGAAAAGCAAAAGATACCCATGAAAAAGTAAGGCCCTTTTCTTAAACCCTAAAATCAGTGTTCCATTATACTTGTTCAGACAGTGCTCACATTCTAAAATCCTCCCCAAAATAAAAAAGGCACGTGAACATTAAATATTTGCAGAAGTAACTTAATCTGACATTAAGAAAAATACATAATTATAACTAATAAATTACAAAAAGAAAAACAAAGAGACACAACCATAAAGAAAACGTAGCCAAATATGCAAAAAGCTTATCTAGTTACACATGTGCAAATCAAATTGCATATATGAAATAAATGAGGTTTTTATTGGCATTTTTAAACAGTGTGTATTTACCAACTTTACTTTTCAAAGGCAAGCCTTTTACGTTAACTTTAATAAATTATGTAAATTATTTTCTCAAGTTTTCTAATCTCATAGGAATAAGATTTTCAAAAAATCAGGTCACATATAAAAATACAAAAGTTTAAAACAAAAAAAATTGATTTATGACGGATATGTTTAGGAGCTTATAATTGTTATACTTCAGATTTGACACACCTGATTTCCATCAATTACAGGCCAGTGTATCCAAAATTCATTCTTGCCAAAACCTGAAGTCTGAATAAGGATGCTGCGAGTTTCAGTGAGAACAAAATAAAATACATACATTAATACAATACCATTTTATAATCATTCTTTTACAAAGTCATCATCCAAGTGCAGTTTGTGGACTATACATTTAAGTAAGAGGGTAAAGCAGGCTCGGCCAAAGAGCGTGTAGGGCCCAAGGCAGCATGCTGAGCTGCACAGCCTCGCGGCTCCCAGCCAGGTGGGTGGGGCGGGGAGCTGGGCAGGGCAAGGCCCTGAATGTGCGAAGCCACGAGGCCCTAGGCAACCGCCTCACTCGCTTTGCCCAAAGGCCAGGCCTGGAGTAAAGACTTTGTTAATTATGGAGTTCCTGACACAGAAGATCGTGTCCACATTTTAGAAATAAATAGGGAACAATTTAGTTCAATAATTCTAGTGAACGATTCATAACATCGAAAATAATCCCCTGTGCTTACTTGCAGAATGGAGTGTTCAGTTGTACAAGAAGAACCCACTTGCTTATAAATGTAAAGAACATCATAATAGAAAAAACAAAATGAAGTATCAGATTTAGTAAATCACTCAATTTAAACGTTGATAGCAACTTCAGGTTTTTTCCATCCAAGAAAAGGCAAGCAAAGCAGGATTTGAAAACAAAGAATATCCATATGCAGAATATAAGAAAAGTTCTTCCCCATGATCTGACATGCTTTTCTCTTTCAAAAAATAAAACAGAAGCTGTACATTGTAAAGAACACTTTTCCTCTTGAAAAGGGAACTCGGCAGCTCCACAGTTTAGATGCAACAACAATAAAATAAAGCCCTTGGAAAATGTCTTCTATTGGACTGGACTTTTAAAGGGAACAGCAAAATTCCCAAAATTCTCTGAGAGCATGATGTAGTCCAACTGATTATTCCCTCCCTCCCCCCTAAAAAAATTCCCATTGAATTCTGCTATTGAACGGAGCTTATCCATTTTCTCCCTTTCTCTCTTCCTCTAATACACAGTAACTCAATACAGTAGCTTAGAAATAAACATACATACTATAGAGATCATAACTCCCCCTGCTGTGGTAAAGACAGCACTGGCAGCACTGTATTATTGAACAATACAGTGCAGCAGAGATAGCAGTATCAACAAACTAGCAGAAATCCTTTATCTTCACTTTTTAGAGGCAAAACAAATTGTATTATGCCATGTGTGCCATACAATGGATAAGCAACAAGCAAATGTGTATTTACAGCTTAGTGCCTTTTTATACAAAAACAGCAAATATTTTCTAATAGTTATATTACAATAGGCAATGGTGCTTTGGATTGTTTAAGCACACACGCACAAAGTCTTTATTGCCAATGTACTGATGTGATGTTCCAGCTAACTTAAGTTTCTGACTACAGAAACTCAGACTATATCACTAAAAGGTAGATTCTGTTGTCACCAATAAGTTAATGCCAGAAATAAGCCCAAATTGGTGCCCAGAGTTTCTTGAAAGCCTGGGATTCTACTGGTTGCACTCTTATCATATGTACAGAAATATGGAGAACACCTACAATGAACAGTTGATGCACCTCAGATTCCAATCCTTAAAAAAAAAGAAAAAGAAAAAGGCTAAGTATTAGAGTTCCCTGGATATTAAAAAAACCAAAACATCCATGCTGACTGAGGGAATGCTTAGAATACTTCAACTATTCAATTTCTTTTCATACAAAACTATGCCTAATATTATTATCCAATTATGTTCCATTTTTGTAGAATTACTGTAATTACTGAAGCTTTATTATTATTACATCCCAGTTACTATGCTGCACAGGCACCTGCCATATATACTTTCTGGATACTGAATAATCATTTAGACACCGATTTCTATCAGTCTGCAGTACTATTTACCTTGGGTAACAAAATAGGAGTGTGGAATTAGGGATTTAAATGCACTTGAAATAAACAAGTTAATTATATTGAGTTGGAAACTGAACTTCTACTTCTCTGTTAACACCTTGTGATAATGTGTCTGACAGTTTCAGTCATGTTTCCCTTATTTGATCTTTGGTAGGTCAAGAGAGACTTTAATACTCACACAGATAATGAATAATGGGTATAGAAGAATGAGTAAACCTGATATATTCTAGAGGAAAAATATTAAAGTGCCTATATTTTTGTAATTGGAGAGACTGGATAGCACTGGTTAAATCTCCAAAAAGGAAAATAAAAAATCAACTGAGGCTTTTTCAGTTATGTCTGAGACATACCCAAATTTTAAACCTGCAAACTATGGCAGTTTTCATATCCTACTGCAGACTAGGCCATTCATTTCCCTCTAATTTAACATAACATTTCCCAGCCATGAACAATGCTTTCAAACATGTTAGCTTGTGCTGCAAAAAAGTAGAAATTTACTCTTAAAAAAAGAGATACATGTTACTATTTAAAAAGATTTAGTTCACGTTCTAAACAAGTCAAGTCTGAATTCCAATTCAAACTTTTGGTAATAAATTGTAGTTTTTAAATACATCACCGGCCTGCCTCTTAAAAGAGAAAAAGGATAAAGAATCCAGAAAAGCTATCAACAATATTCTTCTTAAGAAGTTTTCCTTCTCTCATAATTGCTCTTTAAAATATCTTCCTCTTCAAAAGCAGAGCTAGTTATCAAGACAGTTCACATTCCTATGATACAATAATTATAGTTAGCAGATCCTTTCTCCACCTTGCAGTAATGTTTTAACTACGGTAAGGTACAGTGAACTGAGGATCCGACAATATTGCTCAAATGATGCAGAATACTTTTTGCTTCACACAGTACTTTAAATAGGCAGACTACAACAGAAGCACAGGAAGATTCCAAGGATCACTCTTAAATAGACCCAGTAAACTGAGACAAGTCCATTATTAAATGGCCGTATGCTTCCATGGCTGTTCCACACCAGAGCATACCATAATCAATCAGTTGTCAAGAAACAGCAGGATTCTTACAAATTGGCAGCAACCAATCCTCACGTTCCTAGAGCTGCCTGTTTAGAGTGCTCTGGTACAGTAGCTATAATGCAGACGATACCTGGTAGCATATGAGTATTTTAAAAAGGACTGCGAACACGCAGCTATGTATTGTTATTTGAGTTATCTTATAGTTCCAAGTTCTTGTGTAATGCACCATTTTGTAGCCATTCAAGCTGTTGCAGCACTCAAAATAGTGCCCCAGTAATAATTGTAGTCCTCTCCCCCAACTCATAAGCACATTCCCCCACCCACCTCATTTTGTACTGGAATGATGTTCAGACTCTTAGCTGATGATGATGGGATGTTTTTAACCTGTTAACAAAAATAGAAAACACTTGATTCACACACACACACACACACACACTAACAACAAAAAACGTTTGATGTGTCTGGGAATTTTCTACAAACTGTTCTTCGCAATGATCTTCGAATTGTTACAAAGCATGGAACTTAATTTCTCTTTTCCTTGAGCAGATGGAAGATTTCAAAGAGCTCCACCGCATATGTTCATTTAGAAAAAAAGTAAAAACCATTTAGATGTTCGTTCTGAATCCCTCCTCTCAAAGTATTCTGCTTGGCAGCATTTTCTCAGCCTGCAGCAAGACCCTGGACAAAAGTGCAGGAAGTATAAGTAGTTCTCTCTCAAAACCATTGTGTGTGTCCCCAAACAAAGGAAGGTGCTGCTGCTGCTATAGACAATCTTTACAAAGTGCAACCTGTCCCTTATTATAGTCTCTGCAGGGGCAGATTCGTTTGTGGTTTGGATGGGATCCCGCACAGCTGAACAGCAAAAGATCACCCTGAAAAATGCAGTGTTTCTTATATTCATCAAAAGATGGGACGACGATGTCATTTGCAGATTCAACCGTATGACATTCCACATTATACCTATAAAGCAAGACACATTTGTCTAAGTCACATGACCATCTTTCATTTATAGCAATCCAAGTAAATAATTTTCACTCTTAAGCAGAGATGTCGATGTGGAGATGACTACACGATTAACTAGCTAATTTTGTCGACTACAGCCCCCTTCCTTCCACCCCTCCCCCCCGACTCTGCTGCCTCTGAATCAAAGGCAGCAAACTGTGAGGGAGGTGGGAACTGGTACCCGTGGAGAGCTGGCTTAAAAGCTCTAGCATCTCACAGAGCAGCCTCTGTCCACGGTGAGCCTGGGCCCACCGCAGACAGAGGCTGCTCTGTGGCAGCAGTCCCTGTCTATGGGGCTCCAAGCCCCGTGTTGATAGGGATTGCTGCTGTGGAGCAGACTCCTTCCGCGGGAGCCTGGACGCCCACGGACAAGGGCTGCTGCCACCCTGCACTGCTGCCTCTGATACAGAGGCAGCAGTGCAAGGTGACAGGGAGCTGCCCAGGAGTGGGCCAAGAGCATAGTGACTGCCGGATCCACCTCCGGGGACTACTGAAGAGTTGTGTAACCGTTAAATTTGATGCAGTTACACAACTATTCAATTACACACTATCTACAGCCCTACTCTTAAGACTACAGCCTTGCCATAAAAAGCTCAAATATACCTGAACTAGAGCAGTAATTAATTCATGCCATATTACACTTCACAACTGCAAACAAACACTCAGCCTAAGAGGGACCAAACAAAAGTAGCTAATGTAGATCATATAGTGACTGCTGGTTCACAGCAAGATAGAACGTTAATCATGTTACTTTCCAAATTTGCAAAAATAATATAAACCTCTATTCTGCCTATTGGTTCTGGAAAATTATCAAGATTTATGATGCTAAGTAGCAACATTCAATGCTTTCATCCCTGGCATTAGGAACACTGGCTCTGTCCTTAAGAAAGTTAAGCTAAACATGTTGCCTATTAAAAACAACAAATTTCAAACTATGTTAAACTGACAACCCTCAGAGTCCTGTAGAAACTGGATTGATTTTGTGATGCATCTCCCTATCTTTTTATTGTACTGAATACTGCAGGTATGGAAGAAGCTAAGATTGGTTTGTTTCATGAAGGGTTTAGAACTTTCTCTAATCTATTGAGAAAAATTATTAAATTGGAAAAACAGCCAAGAATGCAGAGAATACAGAGAATGCAGAGAAAAATCACAATGAAACAGAGAATCAAACAATATAATTTTTCATCTTGTAGCATGAATTGGAAGACATTCGATCTAACATCTTTCTAGAAAACTTATTTGATTTTGGCTGCTCTCTCTAGTTCTCCATTTCTCGCTCTCTATCTGGGGCCTTGTCTACACTGGCATGTTTTGTCACCAAAACCTGCATTTTGGCAACAAAACAGTGAGTGTGTTTACACTACAATATGATTGTTGGGAAAAACACCCAATTTTGCGAGAGACTTTGGTGTTTTCCCCTCCCTTTATTGTCGACAAAGAGCCAGTGTGGACTCTGCTGTTTGTTTTGTCAAGAGAAGTGGCTTCTGCCAGTATCCCACAATATCTGTCCTGGTGGCTGTGCTCAGTGTTTTGTGATCTCTGCTGCCTTGCAGGCACGGACACTTGCCCTTTCAAAGACTCAGAAAGTATCTGACAGCAGAGTGAGCTGCTCCATTTGGGGAACAAAACAAATCATTTCAATGCTTCTGTTCCGCTGCCTCAGCCGGAGGGGCTTGAGAGACTGCTGTGCTACTTTGATATTCCTTAGCTCAGAGATCTTGCAAAGCTATGCGCGAATCCCAAGCAGCGCAGGGACCAAGCTCTCCCTTCCCACAACACTGCACTGTGGGTGCTTAGGCACAATGTTTTTCCTCTATCTGTGGACAGGGGAGTTAGCAATATGGCTATGAAATTGACAATGGGAGGTAGAAAAAATGATTTTGTCCACTTTCACTTTTGGTGACTTTTGCACGTCAACAGTTCTTTTGTCACCAAACCTTCCCAGTGTAGAGACAATCTTATTTTTGCTACAGCCTTCTCTGGACATGACATATCATTACTTTATCTCCTCCTTATAGATTATACTAGCTAAGAAATGCCCTCAACAATTTGTTATTGTCAGGTAAAATACCATACCCTAAGATGGGCATTTTTTCTGCTCAGTAATTTCAAATAAGTTTAGCGTTGTACATTCCTACTATCCCAATGTAATTATCTTTTCGTGTCACTATTAGAAGGCTCGCTCTCTAGAGGAAAACAGAGCTTTTAAAGTTTATTTCTGACTTTACATCCTTAGAGCAAACCACTGTCATTTTACTTAGTCCACAAAATCATCATAAGTATTAACATGATTTTTTCAGTTTGTTTTTGGCAATACATAATTTAGATGCAGGCTCCTTTCCAATTAATGTGACCAGAAATTTCTGGCATAGGGTCATTTGTCTACATAGGGCCTTTCTCATTATATTTTATCATGTTTGGGGGGAGGGGGGAGTTTGAATTCTTTTATTTCATGTCATATTGATTGGCACCTGATGTATGAAACAGGAAAAGGCTTGGATGGTATTCATTTAGCAATAACCTGCACCCCTTCCTGTACTTCCATTCCCTGCCCTAGGTCACAATCCAGCTCCCTGCACCCCAATCGAGTGACCCAGGTCACAACTGCCTCCTTCACCCAAACTCCCTCCCCTACCCCAAACTCCCTTCTGCATCCAACCTCCATCCTGGACCTCATGGAATATCATGGAAGAGTGCAGCCCTCTACTGCTTTCCAAATTCTTGGCGTGACCCCCACATCAAAAATTATTGCCCATCATTGGCATAGCAGCTGTCTCTTTGCTGCAATACACACCACAGCAGCTGTCCCCTTCTCTGTAAGCTGCACTGACTAGCAGATCACTGAAGGAAGGCTGACCTCATCTTCCGCCATCTGGGGTAGAGGCCACAAACAATTGGGGCTGAAAGGAGAACTGGAGAGAGGAATGGGGAGGAATAGAGGGGTAAGGATTCAGCTGGGTAGAGACTTTATGGCAGGGGTGGCTAAACTTATAGACTGTCTGAGCTACATATGATAATCTTTGCAAGTTTGAAAGTCAGGAGCACCTTCTGGGAACTGGGGTTTCATGTGGGGTTTGGAGCTTCAGCCCTGCTCCTGCTGAATCCCAAACCCCAGCAAGTGCCTCTGGTGGGGCTGAAGCCCCGAGACCCTTTCTCCACAGGACAAAAGCTCCATGATCTCCCCACCCCATTTGGTAGGTGCAGAAGTGTAGGGAAAGATATGTGGGGCAGGGGGAGAAGACGAGAGCCATATTTAAACAGTTAAAGAGCCTCCCTGATCCATGACAAAGGAGAAAGAGGAGATAGAAAGACACTCATTTGTAGGTGAAAACAGAGAAAGGGAGGCAGGCAGACCCTAGGCAAAAAGTGGCTAAAAAATTTGCCAATAATTATTGTTTAGTGGATCATTTTCTTTGTTAAAATGATGGCCTATATGAGCTTGATTTTCTCCTAAGTAACTGAGCAGTATAAGACAGTACATTTCTGGGGTGCCAGGCTGGGAGTAGGGATATGTGGGGGTTGGCCCTATATAGAATTCAAGAGTGGCTGGACACAGCATTCTTGTATAGGCTTGGAGTGACTTGCATGCCACAGGCTGAGGTAAGTGGGCAGGGTGGCAGCTCACACAGCAAGGCAAGGCATAGCACACCCAAACTGGAGAATTAAGGGGGCAAAACTGTCCTATGATGTAGGGGAATATTGCTAACTACCCTATAAACAGAAACAAAGTGATCAAAAAGCCTCTCTCAAATTATTTACAAGAAAATTATATACTAAGAAAAAACTTTCAAATAAAGATCAAATGACTAGAAGAGAAGCTCCAGACACTGAAAGTTCTGACCCAGGCTATGCAGCAGTAAGGAGGCTGTAGATCTACTCTGCCCCTTATATCCTTTCTACATAACCCAAGGAGAGCAGGGGAATATGCGGAGTGGATTCATGGAATCTGCTTGCGAGAATACTCTGCCTCCAGGTGCATGAAGCACATGTGGTATCCCCAGTGGTAAACATACAGGGACCAGCACTCAAAGAAGAAATACTCAGATTTCAAATGGTTACAACAGTTTTAAACTTAAACTTTGCATTTTAACCTACTGTATTTAAATTAGAATGCTTACTACTGTTAACTAGCATTTATATTAGAAACTATTTTAAGGCAGCAAAGTAACAAATTTAAGATTTATTTTACTAATTTTAGCTCAGCTTTTAAGGAGTTGAAAACTTGAGCACTCTATATTATAGCTACATTAGCATTATCCCCTTCCCATAGAATTTATTATATGTAAAGGTATCCAATTATATTTCCACACTCCTCAATACTTACTTCAGCAGATCCTTGTCTTTGTTAAGATGCTGGAAGAAGGATGGCTCACAGATGAGCTGGTTTTCCTGACATACTTGTTTACATGATTTTCCAGGTTCAGTAATTTTTACCTGAAGTGCACTTAATGGTGGCCACATCACCTGCCCATGGCAGAAATCCTGCAGACACAAAATGTACTGTATTAAACCTACAGCCTTTGAATAAACATCAGTGGTTAGGAATATAGCAAAGGTAATTAAAAGTGTAGAAACTTTTTTTTTGGCAGTGAGACCACCTTACTTGTAGTCAGCTGATCAATTGAGAAGAATATGAGCTTTAACAAGGGGGATTATCACAATGAATCTCCAAACAAAAAATTAACACCAGCCAGTATGAAATGCTTCAGAAGCTGCAAAAAGTGCTGTTTTTCCTCCAACATGAAATTTCTTTCTTTTTCGACAATAGTGTTGCCTTATGCCCTGAAGCAGGATGGCTTACATGTCTCATTTATGTAAACATCAGATTAAATGTGATTATAGATGTTCTCTTTAGTCACACATTTAATCCATTTTTGATTCTCTCTTTGCTTCAGTGATACCTTGTGGCAATGTTTTAGTGCTAAACAAGAATTACTGTTAGAATGACATAGTTACCGCCAGAAAATCCTGATAGAGAATGGTTCCAAAAACTGATTACGCATCCTCTATGGAAAGTTCCCACGTGCAAATATCTGCTTCAACTTGCTCCTTCCCAAATACTTAGCCACAGAGTTAGTGACACTTATATAAAGACTGAGTTTGATATGTTATGTACCATCTCTCTAGACTAGAGCGCAAACATTCATGGAATTTGTTCCTGTTTCCCAGTGGAACTACTGATGACACAACACCCACATCGGTACTGACTATGAACAATGTGAATTCTCATATGTGGTTCTTGATGAGAAGGGAAATTTGGGATTTTGTTCTAAGTGCATTTTTGGTTATTTTTTCCCTCATTTACAATAAGTTCTCATACACAACTGGCAAAGTATTAGAAGTTTATTTACAATTACTGTAAATTTTAGTAAGCTCATATCTTTGAAGAATCCATGTTATTGGCTAGTTCTTCAATCTCCCCCCGAATTCCCATAAAAGTTGGGGTCAAATAAATAAGTTCAAATCTAGTTGTCAAATCTAGGCTGATTTAGTACCAGCAGCAGAAGGCATTTGAGTCTTCCGGGACAGACTCAGAGAATTTGAAAGGATCATGTAGTCTGACCTCCTGCACATTGCAGGTCACCTACCCACTCCAGTAGCAGACCCCTAACTTCTGGCTGAGTTACTGAAATCCTCAAATCATGATTTAAAGCCTTCAAGCTACAGTGCCCCACCATTTACACTAATTTAAACCCATTTACACTAATTTAAACTACAAGTGACATGGGCCCCATTCTGCAAAGGAAGGAGAAAATCTCCAGGGTCTCTGCCAATCTGACCCAGGGGAAAATTCTTGCCTGACCCTCAATACAGTGATTAGTTAGACTCCGAGCACGTGGGAAAGATCTAGCCGCCAGACAACTGGAAAAGACTCTGTAGTAACGCCACGGACTCATCTAGTGTTCCATCACCAGCCATTGCAGATACTGCCTAGGGAGGTTCTGGAATCTCCGTCATTGGAGGTTTCTAAGTGCAGGTTAGACAGTACCTATAGGAGATGGTATAAATGACAGTCATGCCTTGAATGCAGGGGACTGGAGTAAAAGACCTTCTGAGGTCCCTTCCAGTCCTATGTTTCTATGATTTACTGCTGGCAGTCTCATCATACTCCTCCTCCTCCTCCTCCCCTCCCCACAAACTTTATCAAGCTCATTCTTGAAGCCAATTATGTTGTTTGTTCCCACTGCTCCTGTTGGAAGATTGTTCCAGAATTTCACTCCCCTGATATTTAGAAACCTTAGTCTAATTTCAAAACTAAACTTGTTAATGGCCAACTGATATCCATTTGTTCTTGTGTCTACACTGATGCTTATCTTAAATAGCTCCTCTCCTTCCCTGCTATTTAGCTCTCTGATACATCTATAGACAGCAATCATATCTCCCCACCTTTTGGTTAGGTAAACAAGTCAAGCTCTTTGAGTCTCCTCTTGTAAAATGTAAGTTTTCCATTCCTCGGACCTGCCACTCTCTAAACCTACTCCAGTTTAAGTTCCTCTTTCTTAAACATAGAAGACTAGAACTGCCTACACTATTTCAGATGAGGTCTCAGCAGTGCCTTTTATTGTGTCCTAACACTTCTTTACTGGAAACGCCTTGCCTGATGCATCCTAGAACTGCACTATACTTTTTCACAACCACATCACACTGGTGGCTCAATGAGTTTTGCTGACAGCACCCATGAAAAGAGGGTCATTTTATTTTGGTGCTTCAGTGTGGATTTAGAAGCCTGATTTTAGGACTAAGGAGATAACTTCCATTATTTCTGTGATCGACTGACACACCTAGACCTGTCCTGCTCTGCACTTCCAATTCAAGAGCCCTCAGCTTGTTGCAGAAATTCTTGTTTAGACTCTAAATGCATGACTTACATTTTGCACAGTTACATTTCATCCCATTTCTATTACTCCAGTTTATAAAGTTGTCCAGATAATCTTGTATGATATTCCAGTTCTCCTCCATATTGGTAATACCCCCCAATTTTGTGTCATTCACACATTTTATTAGCATGCTCATTAGGGATGTTAAATTTACATTAACTAATTGAATTGACATTGACTATTTGATTAGTCGATAAGGGCTCATTTGCCTTTGAAGTGTAGCAACAAACCCAGGGCCATTGCTACATTTCATAGGCGAAAGATCTGTGAGGAGCATGGGGGCCAGCAGGGAGACTCAAGCAGTTCCCCACTAGCCTCATGCTCCCCACAGCGTTTCAAAGCGGCAGAACCGCATGACACATTGTAGTTTCCTCTTTAACTTGTTCCTTATCCACCTTTCAATTCTCATATTAATCCCATCTTCTCCAATGTAACTAATAATTTCCCATGTAGAACTATAATTGAAGTCCAAGTAGATTTGATCTACCTCATTTTATTTGTCTAAAAAAAACCCCAGTTACCTTCTCAAAAGAGGAGATCTGGTTTGTATGGCATGAGCTACCTTTTATACATCCATATTGTATTTTATTCCAATTACCATTCACTCTATGTCCTTAACTACTTTCTTTTTCAAAATTTGTTCCAAGCCCATTTTCCCCCTTTCTTAAAAATAGGAACTATGCTATGAATTCTCCAGTCATTGGGTATAACCCCTGAGTTTACAGATGCATTAAAAATCTTTGCTACTGGTCTTGCAATTTAATGTGCTAATTCCTATAATATTCTTGGTTGTGAATACAGGCAGTCCCCGACTTACGTCGGATCCGACTTATGTCGGATCCGCACTTACGAACGGGGCTTTCTCGCCCCGGAGGTCGAGGTGGCGGATTGCTACCTGCGAGCTCCGGGGTGCGAGAGCCCCGTTCGTAAGCTGCTCCGGCGCCCCTGGTCTGCTGGAGACGGTCTCCAGCAGACCAGGGGCACCGGGCGGGTTCCTGCGCTTCTGAGGCTTTGCCAGAGCAAAGCCTCAGAAGCGCGGGAACCCGCCGGGGCTGCGGCTTCAGTCCCGGTGCCTGTGGTCTGCTGGGGACCGTCCCCAGCAGACCACAGGCACCGGGACTGAAGCTGCAGCCATGGCGGTGTCCCGCGCCTCTGAGACTTTGCCAGAGCAAAGCCTCAGAGGCGCGGCACCCCGCTGCCGCTGCGGCTCTGCTCCCCGTGTCCCTGGTCTGCTGGGGGGGGGCACAGCTAGTGTGCCCCCCCCCCCAGCAGACCAGGCTTTTGTTTTGGACCCTGGGGCAAAGCAGCTGGGGCGCTGCCGATTGGTCCTGCAGCGCCGCTCTGGGCACTACTGGACCAACCCGGCAGCACCCCAGCTGCTCTGCCCCAGGTCCTGATTCAGCCGCTGCTGGTCAGTTTCAGCAGCGGCTGATTCAGGACGCCTGGGGCAGAGCAGATGGGGTGCTGCTGGGTTGGTCCAGTAGCACCGAGGAGCGGCGCTACTGGAGCAACCCAGCAGCACCCCAGCTGCTCTGCCCCAGGCGTCCCCAAGTCAGCTTCTGCTGAAACTGACCAGCGCTAACTACAGGAAGCCCGAGGCAGAGTTGCTCTGCCCCGGGCTTCCTGGAATCAGCTGCTGATCAGTTTCAGCAGCAGCTGACTTGGGGACGCCTGGGGTTCTTAAGTTGATTCTGTATGTAAGTCAGAACAGGCGGTCAGTTTCAGCAGCGGCTGAATCTAGACGCCAGTTCCGACTTACATACAGATTCAACTTAAGAACAAACCTACAGTCCCTATCTTGTATGTAACCCAGGGACTGCCTGTATAATAAATGGCCACCATCAGCCATACTTTATATTATCTTGAGGTGAAATCCAATATTAGCAACATTACCCTGAGCTAGACTTGTCACAGAAAACTGGTTGATGAAAGGTTCTGTATCTTGTTCACAATCCCAGGAATGAACCCATTTGCCTTGCCTATGGGTAAAATGTCAAAACTTCATAATGTTTATAATGACAAACTATTCCCATAAGGCACAGAATTGCCTTTATACTTTTATACTGCTCAATTTCTTCTTAAACTGGAAACAGTCTACCTTACGAGATTCATTGATTCTATACAGTATTGTGTTTTTGGATCTCTTCACTCTTCCATTGTTAACTTTGATACCCGTAGAAATGTCAGTCTATTAATATGGAGCCTTAAAGGATATATTCCATTTTTCTGTAAATACAACAATAGTTAGCATTGTGGTATTTTTGTTAAAGTTGCAATAATACTTCTTTGAATGTTTTAACTGTGATAAAAGATAAAGACATCACAGTAGACAAGTACTTCGACAATATCTGGATACTACCACTGAAGTCAATGAGAGCAAAAGCTGCTAGGGCTTGTTAGGATCAGGTCCTGGATTAATAGTTGGGTATGTAGCTATACTCAACTACACAAAGTATTCCTAACCTGTTCTCTTGGTCTTCCTCATTCTAGCCCCAGCATCTCAAAACACTGACACCTGTCTTTTAAAAAAGCTTAATGCCCTAAATCAGTGTTTCTCAACCTTTTTTTTTTATAAAGTACCCCTTTAAAAAATTATAAGTACCCCCAGTACCTACAGTTTTCAAACACACAATATTTTTTTCTACCATTACAATACATTTGTTTAAACCAACTTAATCGTAGCTAGACAGGTTATGAAATTTTTGGGTGTAAAAACTCCAAAAATAATAAAATGCTGTAAAACTTAACACAAAAATCCAGTTTTCTCCAAATTGCAGTTGTGTTGACGTACCCCTCAGACTTCTCTTGAGTATCCTTAAGGGTACCTGTACCACTTGTTGAGAAATAATGCCCTAAATGATGCAGTGAGCTTTATCAACAGAATGCAGCACAGGTTTATGCAGACTGCAGTTCAGCCTTGATGACTGAAAATGTTTTATGGATATCAGAATCATTCAGATAAATAAAATATCATGGTACTTCATATAGTTGCTTTGTGGAATTCATAACATTTTCCTATTAACAGAAGCAACACGGTATATATGGTGCATAAAGTATGGTGGCTTTCACTAAACAAAAATTATATTGACACAAATTGAAAAGAAAGTTTCACAGGTATAATGGTCCCTATTAACTGAGATTAACACGGTGACTTACATACAAAGCCGCAGTATATAGTAATTATTTCTCCGCAACAACAGTATTAAGTTAATAAGTTAACAATGACTTTCTCATTCAGTGGTTTAGTTTATTTTGTAACCATGAGAGCCAGCAATTTTATTTAAAAAATATCTTTTGAGTATTTTACAAGCTCATTTTGGTATTCCATAATTTAATTTTAAAAGAGCTACATAGACTGATTATCATTATCTTTGATGCAATCTATATGCTTTTAGAAAGACTTTGCTCTGTCATGTGTCCTCGGTCCCATGATGACTTCCTTTATTTTACATATATACCCTATTAAACATTAATTCGAGGGGAGAAAATCCAGATCAGAAAATAATTAAAGATCAAGAACAGTCTAAAAGAGATTTTAGTTATAGACATACACTGCACCAAATGATATTAGCCACTAAATAATAGAACAAAGAGGAAGATTTACAGAACTAGACCTATCAGTTTTCACCCAGCTCTAGTCCTGACACACAGTAAGCACCCTTTGTTAACCGCTACACCACATTCCCATGGTTTCTTTATCATCATACACCAAACCATCACACCAGTAGAATGGTTGCTAGAAGAACTCTTAGCTAAGCCACAAGCCCTGATTTGCATTTGCATTGCAGGTCCATCCAAAATTAAAAACAAAAATTCCCAGGACAAAGAGTTTTAATAATAAAGTGCCCTTTAAAATATAAAGGCTGTGCCTAAGAGAGGTGTATTACATCAACAATGCAAGGTCATACCTGTTTTTCAATGAATGCATTCATCCTTTGTAGCATCCCCTCACATGTAAATTCATAGGGCAAATAAGGTTCAATCTGTTGAAACAGGACAATGTGTTTAAATTCGAATTTTTAAGGGATGATTTTACTGGAAGTGTCCCTGGGGTTAATGTTATGTTGGTGCCTGTGTACTGTTTAATACATTATAGCTTTTGGAGCAAACAAGTGTAAATATAATCATTAACAAATCACTGGTTTGTGCTGTCCTCACTTTCAACTGATTTTTGCTCAAAGGCAATTCTAAAATTGCTCACTGATTGTCTTTGAGGGGATGTTAAATGAGGGAGATTAAGTGTTTACTCAACAGAAACTTATCACAAGATTACTGATCTCATAGTTACCCGTTGTAATTCAGTTTAATTTCCAAATTTAAATAGTACAAAGGGAAATATGATGCTCCTATAATTGGATGCTCTTTGAAGATGTTTTCAGACTGTCTTCTGATTTTTTTCAATCCTTACATTAAAAGCTTACTGCAGAAATGGCTTCATAGCTTTTGTGTAATTGCTAATTAATGGGTTCAACTGAGTAAAGTATAGGCCAACTGATTTACTAACATGCACAGAAAACTTACAAAGACTCAACAACAAATCTAGGAACTGGGATTTGGAGTCGCTTGCTAATGCTCCAATCCTTTATGCTAATACACATGCTTAGTTTTATTCATGTGATTCAAGATAAGCGGGTGTGTCAGCATGTGCAGGGTCTAACACTAAATTATGATACTCAGACACCAAAGTGATAGGTGTGGCATAGGACCTCAAAAGGACCTTCCAGATTGCTTAGTTCTATTAATGAAATTAACATTTGATATTAATGTAACAGCAGTAGCTCAGACACCACGTATTGATTACAGAAAATAAATTTTAACCTTTTGATTCAAAATTGCTTTCACTGCATTCTCAACCTCAGAAGGATCATTGATATTCACAGTCCAGACATGAGGCTTTCCAACGTAAACCTCAGCATAGGGATGCTGAGATGTCAACTGAAAGAGAAAAATTAATATACTGGTAAAAATCAAGAATCAAGATACCACAGTCGCCCCCATCACTTGCTTTGAGTGTCAGGGCATAATATACATAGATAATGCAATTACAGAGTTGAAATATAAAGACTGCTTAATTCCTTTTACCTGCTTCTGGTTTCCTATATTTTTCTTGTTACATCCTGTAGGTGAACTTAGTGTACATGATAAGCATAGAGATTACCCATAATTTATCCACACAACAGGTACAGCATAGAAATAGCAGTGGAATGGTTTTTATCCTGCCTTATGTATCATCCTCTTCCATTTTTTTCTCTATAATCTGCACTCTGGGAAATTTCATCTACCTCTATATGATCCACTAACACATTTAGATGAACTACTCCTACATCTCCTTTTCTATCCCAAGCCTTCCATGTGCTATCCATTCCTGCATCTTTTGAAAAATGTCCACCCCTTTGCAATGCAATATCAGTAAAGAAAGCCCTTGCCCATGGTGAAATGCATGAATACTGGGGGCGGTGGGTGTTCCAGACACAAAACAACCACGTTTTCCATATAAAATGATGTAAAGATGCACTATATTAATATTTACATCTAATAATGCAATAAACACGTGTAATATCTAAAATTTTCTGGTATGGGATCATTACTGCTTCAATTTCCTTTTCAACTTTCAGGTTCCATTACGAGAGCGCATTGAAAAGCGTCATCCCTCTGCGTCATGTACTTGGGCTGATGCGGTGCAAAACCACCAATGGCGAGGGCTTCCTGTCCACGCAAACTCTCTCGTCTTCCTCTTTTTCTCATGTAAGCGAGAGAAATGTCTGATTATTACTGGTTGGACCTTTTTGATCCAGCACCCTCGGGACCTGACTGGTCTTGGACAAAGAGATTTGCTGAACCAGGGGAAGTTTCTCCCCTAAGGACCACGCTAAATTGCTGCTCCACAGCCCTGCTGCCTGCGTGGCTGCTGCCTGACCAGCCGTTACTCCACATCTCCCACTGGCTTCACTGTCGCCAGGGTCGGAGCTGCACAGCTGGGGCTGCAGCTAGGGTCAGAGCTCCCTGGCTCTAGCCAGCGCTGGAGCTGCTCAGCTGTTGCTGGCCCCCTGCTACTGCCCAGTTGCTGGGGTCAGATCTCCACACTGTGCCTCCCACCATAAGCTCCTGGATGAGTCCCCACCAGTGTTCCCTCGTAACTACGCAGCAACGCAGTTTCACAGGTGATTAATCAGCCCCGCCCAGTCAGAGTCTCAGGGCTCCCTGCACAGAGCTGACTGACTGGGTGGGGCTGAGGAATCACCCGTGAAGCTGGTCCCTGTTTTGCCCCAGGCACGCTTCTGCTTCCTAGCCAGACTTCCCTATACCTGGACTCTGTGGGCCAGGAACATCTATCGTCCTGCCAGACCAGGGATGAGGCCGAATCAGAGAGTCTCAGTTAAGGGAGATACAACCTGAACTGTGCACATTCGAGTCTGAATTTCTATTGTCAGACTGCTAGCAAGGTTACCGATTAGTGCATACAATATGGAAGATACTATTGCCATGCATCCTCTGGGAGCTGGACTCATTTTACAACCACCCTCTTTAGAAAGGGTGAAATCTCTTAGTCTGTATGGATGCAGGTAGGTATTTTGTCCCCCAATTGGTGGTTGAATCATTATCTTTATTCCTTTGAAATCGTGTATCTGGTATTGTATTATGTGTGTTTTACCTTTGCTGCTTGGTATTTAATAACCAGTTTACAGCCTCATTTGATTTACCTTTGTCTATTCAGATAAGCAGCAATACAAAATTGAATAGGGAAACACAGTCACATAATATTCATCAAAAATTAAAAACATTTTCTCCAGATCATTACATCTGCTAGCCTTGGGCAGGTCTAAAACCCTGAGCTGGAAACGAAAGCCTCTACATTCTATTAAGTGCTCCCCATGTTATCCAATTCTCCAAGTTCAAAAGTTCTGAACTCGTACACAGATGGCACAATTAAATACGACTCTGATCACTCAGAACAAAATCCTGACTCTCCTGAAAATGAGACCGCATGTCATCTCCTGTGTGTATTTTAGAACCTAATTAGTATCTTGTTCACTGCTTGGTAGAAAACAATTAAAATAAATTTTAAAAACTATCAACCAGTCCAAACCAGAACAAATAATTCAGTCAGCATCAATTAGACCATGGCCAGAACTGTCAGCTTGGTACTGAAAGAGACTGCAATGGCATCAAGGTTCCACAGAAGTCAAGAGATGTGGAAGGGTGTCACATTACTGTATTTTAATGTGAGCAGGCAGATCATTGCTGCATCCATTAGTGTGTGTTTACCCCAAATTCAGTGAAAAGTAGGCCATGTGAGATGGCAACTGAAAGCTTATGCTATGCAGATTACATTTTCTATCTATATCAGCTGTTTCCTAATGCACCATGCTTCCCTCATCATCTTTTCAGTTCCTGAAAGCCCATTTCCTATATCAGATCTGCATATGTAAGCTGAACTCAGTATCACACTACTAACACTACTGTTTAAAAGTGATATATTTTTAAAATCTCAGGTTATCAAAATCTCCTGGGTTTCCAGGGCATTCACATCTGAATTTTTGATTACATAAGCTTCTTGGGGCAGGACATATGCCTTTAGCATTAAGTTGTGTTAAAGCATAACGTTAGCACTTAAGAAATAACCTTTACATGTTTCAAAACGTGACTTTTTTTCAAGTAAGTAAATATAATGATTAACAGAGTTTCAGGATTATAACAAGAGATCATCGATTCTTTGTATACCTCAGACTGGCAGATAGTGCAATTAGGGTTGCCAGATGGTTGAACCAAAAATACTGAATGCCCCCCTCCCCTTCCCCCCAAAAAAACCACCAGGGAAAAAATTCAGTTGAAAAAAAAAGGGGGGGTAGGGAGACCAAAGTTGTTGAGCAAAATAAATTAAACAAACAAACAAACAAATAAATAAATAAATACAAATTAAATAATAAAACAGCATTAAAACACCATGGCCCCTTTCAGAGTGAGTGCAGAGTTAGAATAGGGATAGGAACAGGGGAGCGGCTCCCCTTGGTCTTTAGGCTTTTTGCCGGTGGCCATTTTGTGTTCTTGTTCAAGCCAGAACTTAGCTTTCCTGCGGAACCAGGTAAGCATGGAGTCCAGGGGTGAGACGGGGAGAGGGAGGCTGGGCCCAGGTGCTAGGGTTGCCAGGTGTCCGGTATTTTCACCTCCTGGCTGGGAAAAAAAAATCTGAAAATACCAGACATTTTAGATGTCCGATATTTTCTGATTTTTCTTTTTTACCGGACAGGAGGCGAAAATACCGGACTGTCCAGGTCAATACCGGACACCTGGCAACCCTAAGTGCAATTAGCCAGGTCTGGTTTTGAAAACTGTATACCAATAGTGAATCTCCTCAAGCTAGTAGTGTTTAAGCACAGGGGCAACCAGCAATGTTTCACTGTCTTCCAGCTCTTGCGAGGATGTGTTCTGCAGAAATTTTAATAAACTGTCCTGCTGCTGAAATATTGTGACTGACAAGCTCACAGTCAGTCATTCTTGTGGTTCTTCCGTAGTAAGAACCCAGTAATTTTTCCCCTGTAAGAGATGTTAAACACAAAGCTTCCATTTGAAATGTTTTGGGTAGAAAAGTTTTCCCATGGGAAATGTTGAGTCAACATGTTAATTTCATTTAAACATAAAAGTTGCTTTTTCCACTTTCTGGATTTCAGAAAACAAACAAATAAAAAAACTCTTGTTTTTAATTGACATTTCTTTCCAAAATGTCTTTTCAGTTTTTTTAAACAAATGAAGCAAACATTTTAAACCAAAACAAAATGTCCATTCAAAAAAAAAAAAAAAAAACACAACACATTTTCATCTCAAATTTTCCTACAGAAAAACTGACATTTCTCAACATCAAAATCAGTTCAGACAAAATTATTTTTTGGCAGCAAAATTTTCCTCATTTTTTTTTTACCTCTTCTACCTACATGAAGAGAAAAAACACAGTAACTGAAGTGTCATGATTCCCACCACCTTACCTAAAGCCAATGAGTAAGAAAAGGGATTAGAGTTCAGATGTACTTGACTCCCATTTGTGTGTTTTGACCACTCAATTAGTCACTACTGTTTCAAGAGTAGATAAATGGAGTAAAAAGCACCATCAGGATCCATACTGATAGTGTAGTACACAAGTCAAAGTAGTAAAAAAGAAACATCACTAGAAATTTGAACACCATACATAGAGCAATGCAATTTTTTAATTGCTGTAGCAGGCTGGCAGTATTTGGATAACAGAGCATGGCACTTCAACTAGTGTTGATTCTTCCAGTAAAGGGTTAAGTGAGTGATGATAATTTACTGGGAAGCTGACTGGTTATTGCTCTTGGACACAGAAGATCTAGAAGTGGCTTTTTGGAGAGGGAGATCCAAAAAGTTTGAGCAGTCGTGAGCAGAAAAACTACAAGAAAGCAAAGCTGGGAAAAAGGGTGTTTTTAAATTGCCACTTCCTCTACTTACTTACTCATTTCTTTGTTAAGTAAGTCAAACTGTAGGAAAGAAGTGAATTTGAACTACTATACCCATTTTGTTTGTAGAGCAGATTGAGAACCTTGCTCACACCTCCTGGCACAGGAAACCTATATTACTTAATTAAAGTGAAAAACAGTAGAAATCCAGCATACCAATTTGCATGAGTTTAATGTGCAATTCATCTAGCTGAAATATTTGTGAGAAAAGCAAAGCTATTATGCAAGCTGTTTCTTATCTACATATTCTATTTTACATGAGATATCTGCATTTCATTAACAACAAACACAGTACTTATTCAAAACAAGTCAAGGTTGCAATAGTGTGTTTTAACCAATGTTAGTACAAGAAAAAAAATGGTTAGATAAATGCTAAATGTATTCAGTGTTTTATATATCTAACTTTACCTATACACAGATATGCCACATTTCCTGTATAAAACATGAAAAAGAATCTTGAGGAAAATCCTTGCATGGAAGGGCAGTTTGGTTTTCTCCTTTTCCTTTCAGACTACAAAATATTCTGGATACTTTGCAGGCTTGTTTTTTTTTCCTGTTTATTCTTCAAAAATTAGTTTGGCTCTCCAGATGTCTTTACGTTTAAATACATATAGTTCATTGCTAGTGTTACTATGAGGGCTAACCAGAGTCTTAATCAAAATCTCTCCACAAAAATCATAATTAAAACATTCATATTTGTTTGAAAAAGGATGCCCTTTTATTCCCCAGTGATGCTCATTTCCTAACAAGAATATCAACTGAGGTTTCCCCAGATAGAAAGTCAGATCTTGAAGTGAAACTTAGAAATGGTATGTCAAAAAGAATTAGAATGTAGACATACATAGATGCATAGTTATAGCTTTGAAGTACTTTGTGAGTTTCATTACTTATTATTTTATTATCATAGTGCCCATTTACAATTGTGGTCTTACAGGGGACTAATTATACCAATTCAAGCCACTGCCTTGTTAAGTCAAAAGGACAAACTGTTCTATGGAGTAAATTATGCACCTTAGTTTCATATTCTATTTTTTATTTATGAGAAATAAAGCAATTATTTGCAATAAAACTTTGGTTGCTGTACAGTCCTCAAACAAAAAAGTGTAAAGCAAACAGTATCAGCAACTGAGGTATATGACAGCCCCAATACTTTGCAATGTTATCAAGCTTACCTCTCTAAGTGTTGGCTTGCCTTTGAAGAAGTCAGTATTTTTGCTGCTTTTTGATGGGTTAAATTTTGGATTTAGAAAAGCACATCCATTAGCAATAGCCTCTAGAGGAGCAGGCCCTTCATATGGAAATCCAAGTCCAACAAACAACTGCAAAAATACAAAATATACATTATATAGCACCCATTAACTTTGTTTTCCTGCAGACAATAAAATTTTAGTTTACCAGATTTGAAGAATGATACGGAATTTAAATTTTCAAGTCTACAAAACAGGTTCACATAATAGTTTTGAAAGGACTTGGGTGATGTTCTATTAGTTGACAGAATTTTTAAATAAAGTTATCTAGAAGCTTGATGCTAATTGGTGCTAAGGATCTGGCTATTTTCTTTCCCTCTCTGTGATTTAAAAAGAGTAATCCTTCTGTAATGGGCTGGAAAGAAAATGACAATCTTCTCTAAATTAAATAGAAGGTTTTTTTCATCATGAAAGGGATGGAACAAGTGTGCCTTTCAGTTACATTTTGGGAAAAAAGACGTTTGCTGGTTTGATTTCAGTTCAAACAAAACTGGTAAAGTTCTCCATTAGACCAACAGTACATGTTTTACGATAGTTACATCACTGAATAGTTACGCAACTTTATTCCCCCCCCAACTTGATAGTTTTTGCCAATATACAAATACTCAGGCCAAAGTGAACAAACATGATTAAAAAACAGCAGATGGCAGCAAACTTCAGAGCACAGCAGGGACAAGCCCAACAGCTCTATTCCTCCGTTCTAAACTTGAAGTGGAAAAAGGCATCAGTGCTTACTTTTACTGCCAGCTTACAGGACATGTTATAATAAACAGTTATTGGACAACAAGAAATGTAACTGAAAAATATTTAACATTTGGTGTCTCAGAATTCACACGTAACAGGTCTTTAGAAGCAATCTCTTTCCTGGCCCTGACAACTGAAAAAATTGAATTAAACAATGTGCCTTTTTATTTTCTTTAATTTAAAGTTAGCATACAATGGGTAGAGCAATGATAGCTACAGCTGCGACAAATCTCTGAAAACACCGTTGAAAAATTCTATGCATATGCTAGTCTCAGCTATGGCCTCCTAGATAGATCTAAGCCTCATGGCTATTAGAATTATGCATTATGGGCATGACATCTCTCTAGGGGTATGTCTACACTACCCCGCTAGTTCAAACTAGGAGGGTAATGTAGGCATACCGCACTTGCAAATGAAGCCCGGGATTTGAATTTCCCGGGCTTGATTTGCATAAACTGGGCATTGCCATTTTTAAATCCCTGCTCGTTCGAACCCCGTGCCGCGCGGCTACACGCGGCACGAACTAGGTAGTTCGGACTAGGAAGCCTAGGACTAGGAAATTCAAATCCTGGGCTTCATTTGCAAGTGCGGTATGCCTACATTACCCTCCTAGTTCGAACTAGGAGGGTAGTGTAGACATACCCTAGCAAACTAAGATTCTCTACATTAAAAAGTTTTACTTCAAAGGAAAATAAAATCTTGAATTAAAAAAAAAAATCTAAGTGACTATAGGCAGCAGCTGGTTTCAGGCTACATATAAAAACAAATTAATTTGAAGCATAAATTCGTAATATCAGCCCTGTTGTGGAGAGAGAGCCATTGCAGAATTAGGCCTTTAATCCACTCCATCCCCTGGCATTAGCAATTTAACATTATGAGCTGACTCTAAAAAAGAAATCTGCAGAACAGCTTGAAAAGTTAACATCCTTCTGCAACTCTATGAACACTATGTAATCATAGAAACAGAGACAGAAAGGGACTGCAAGTGTCACCTAATCTATCCCCTCATCAAGCTGCAGCATTTGTTACATCCAGGCTATCCAAGACAGAAGGCTATCCAGCCTCCTTTTGAAAACCACCCATGAAGAACCATCCACAACATTCTCTAGGCGGTCTGCTCCCGACTGTAAAAACAGCAGGACAAGGAAAGCTTTTCCCGAGATTTAATCTAAATCTGCTATGCTGTAGCTTGTGCTCTCCGAGGAAAACTTTTCTCCACTTTTTTATGGCAGCCTTTCTGAAGGCTGCTACCTATATTTCTCTCTTCTCACCTTAATTTTTTGTTTTTCCAAACTAAACATCCCCAGTTCCTTCAGACTTTTTTGTATGGCTTGCATTCAAACCCTTTGATTACCTTTGCTCCGACCTCTGAATCCTTTCCAGTTTTTCTCCTTCCTTTCTATATATTGCTGACCAAAAATGGACACACTACTCCAGATGAGGCATAACCAAGCACTGAGTAGAGAAGTACCATCACCTGCTTTCATGCTATGCCTCTATTCATGCAACTTAAAATCGCATTTGCTTTTTTTACAACAGCATCAGTGATAAAATTCTGTAATAGAGCATTCTTTAGTAGAGTACTAAAATAGAGTACTAAAGCATTTTCTCACCCAATTAGAAGGGGAGACATTTGAACTGAACTTCATTTACAAGTTTAACACTATCAATTTAGGCTTGAATAAAGATTTTAACTGGTTAACACATTACAAAGGCACTTTCCATACCTCTAATATTCACATTTCCATATCACATGCAGTGAATGAGATAGATCCGGCCTGACTCAGTTAGCTTAATTAACACTGGTTCTACAATTGACAGGTAACTTCTTTTGTTGTTATATACATGCCCTGGATTCATAATTTCCACTCAAACTCATCTGTTGAAGTGGGTTTTACCCACGAAAGCTCATGACCTAATAAACGTGTTGGTCTCTAAGGCTATGTCTATACTGCACTTCTCTTGAAAAAATGAGGAAGAATGGCTCTTGCACAAGAGAAGGTTTTTGTGCAAAAAGGAGCCGTCTACACAGCTCCTTTTTGTGCAAAAGCCTCTTGCGCAAAAGTGACCACTAATTAATTATGCAAATTAAGCATAGTGATATGCTAATCTGTGCTTCATTTGCATAAGCTTTTGCGCAAGAGAGATGCAGTATAGACGTAGCCCAAGGTGCCACAGGACTGCTCGTTGTTTTAGTTATATTTGGATAAAAGTACAGTATATGAATAAGGAATCCAGTATTTGTCCTAAACTGATGCCATGCACTGTTGAAAAATCTTGCATCTGTTCCGTGTTCTGATTATTTAGAATAAGGTCCATGAAAAAAGGGTCATGCCTTTATATTTTAACAGCATCAACACTTAGTCAAAACCATCATCACTCTTTTTAAAATCTTATGGACTCTAATGATAAGTATTTCATATTCATACTTAAACTGTATTTCTTCAATGTAGTTCAAAGAGTCAGGAATTCAACGCATAACTTGAATATAAGCAAGTAACAGTACAACTGAAATAATAAATACAACATTTAAATTAACTCATGAAATCATATCTGGTGTGTTCCAAAAGCAAAGCTTAAAGGAGCATGACATTTCCATTAATGCATTCTCATGCTGCTCTAATTTACAAATCCTTTCCATTACAGGCAGCTTATTATTTGTGTAAAGGCTACAACAATCTGTCAAGGTACCTGCTAAGTGTAAGTAGGTAACCAATGTTGCATGTCAAATTGCATCAAAAGTCCAACAAAAGCAATCAAGCAATTGGATACTAAAGGCTTCATTTAAAAATGCATGTGGACTGTGTTTACCTAGTGAAACTGGGCAGTTTTGAGCTGAGTTTGGGCGGGGGTGGGGGAGGGGGGAAGGGAGACAAGGCTTTCTTATCCTCATATGGTGTTGAGCTCAAGAGTAGGAGTCCAGACTGCTTACTCTAACCCAGGGGTGGGCAATAATTTTTTGCTGGGGGCCACCTGTTTCAACAGTTAATTACTCTTCTAGCTAAAAATTTACACTTTGTTTCCAATCTAAATTTGTCTAGTTTTAACTTTCAGCTACTGGATCTCGTTACTCCTGATTCTGATGGAGTGAAGAACCCATTATTATATATTTGTTTCCTACATAGATATTTATAGACTGTAAATCAAGGAATTCCTTATCCTTCTCTTTACAAAATTAATAAGACTGAGCTTTTTGAGTCTGTTTCTATCAGGAATATTTTTTAATCTTTTAATCATTTTTGGGTTTGTCTTTGAATTCTCTCAAAATCATTCTCGAATTGTGGATTTGAGAAATGGGCACAATATTCCAGCCACAGTTGCAGCAGTGCCAAACACAAAAGATAAAATCTCTGCTCCTACTCAAGATTCCTGTTTATACATCCCAGGAACATATTAGCATTTTTTGCATTGATTCACACTGGAGTTCATTCTCCACCACAACTCCAAAATCTTTCAGAATTACTGCTCTCCATGATGGAGTCTCCCATTCCAGGGATGGCCTACACTCGTACTTGCACCCCGTTTGCAGACAGTTCAGATCACTCTAAATTAGTGATCTGTCGTCTATATTATTTACTTCTCCCCTAATGTGGACAATGTACTCCCCGACACACTAATAACTATCAGAAATATGGAGCTACGCCACACAAACCATTCAGTCATGAGTTAAAACACAACGTTTGGTAAATGTACGTATAAGTGCTTGAGTAAAGGCTTTACAGATTTTAATAATCGGCATGATTTCCAGGAAGACAATGGAAGTGGTACTAGACCTAGTAGAATTAGTGCATATAAATGAAAGTGGTTGAATGTTACAAGACTGGCAACAAGACTGACATGCCAGATCCTGACCCTGATGTGCTGGCCTGGGAAGCAACTCACAGTCTGACCATGTTTAGGGCCTGGCAGCATCCTCCACTCTCAGTCCACCATGTGAGACTGAGTAGCAGCAGGGTCCCTGGACTCCCCCATGCAGGGTAGGATGGGTAGCCTGCCATAAGAAGGGCAGCTGTACTCAGTCCAGTGGCCTTTAACACAGAGATGAATTGGGCCATAGCTCTGTGCCGAGGAACCTCTGAAAGAGTAAGAAGGAGAAGGCCTGGTCTCACAAGTGTCAGTCCAAGGCAAGGTCCTCTTCAGAATCCTATTCCTCATGTTCACTCAGGAATTGTGGAGGACCTGGCAGGGTCTAAGGGTAACAATGGGTACTTGGTGAACCTCAAGGGCTCTTGACATTTTTGGAACTGGAAACTCACTGGAGCCAAGGAGCAGAGTCAGCAGTCTCAGATACAGCCAGACCCCAGGAAAAGTGGAACTCCTGCAATACTGAGACCCATCAGTACTGAGACCAACATGTGCACTGAAGGAGGTGTGGCCAAGGAAACTTGGAAGCAGGCTCACTGATGGGGAGGGACAAAAGGAGCAATTTCCCTGGGCTCCCGGCCACTGCAGGAATGGTGGCAGAGCACTGTGCCACCCTCACCCCACCTTGCCCAGCAAGTATGTCTTCTCCCTGGGTGGAGGGGAGCGCAATTCCTAATGGTGCTGAAGGTCTTGTGTGCCCTCAGGGAGGCACAGTAGGACTGAGTGGATTATTTAGTAGCCAGGAAGCTCCTTTTGCCACCTCAATATAATAATGGAACCAACGGTGTCTCCAAACTTGTGGATTTGCCACCTTACACACTATGTACCTGAGCAACTGGGAGCCTTAATGGTACTTGACTGGAGAGCTGGTGGGGCCCCAGTAGCTGAGGGAACTGACAATCTTGGCTTTTTAGAGACAGAATCTCTACTCGGTAAATCCAGGCCATGTTCTTTTGAGGGCTTGTGAAAGGACCCTGTATCTTCCTCTTGGGCATCCTGGAGCTGTGAAGAAGACTTGCTTGTGGACTGAAATATGGAGGGCAGAAAGTCCTCTGATCTGAGTCACAGATCAGATCTAGAGAACTCTCCATTATAAGGAGATGAAGCTTAATTTTTCTAATTTTTCTGGCTTTTTATTTTAATGCAAGACAAAAATTGTCCTTTTGAGCAATGAGAGAATCCCCAAGGTGACTGATGCAGCAGGAATGGTCATACAGCAGAAACACCTCCCAGCAGGACAGACAACACTGAAGCCAGATAAACCAGGCATAACCTCTAGAGATGTGAATGTTTAATCAGTTAACCAGTATGCCTCACCCTTAACAGGCGAGACTTACACATCAAGGTTAACCCGGGGGAGCAGAGCAGCCCCTCCTGCCTAATCGATTAACCACTTAACCAATGAAATGGGATTATACATCCCTAATCATGTCCCAGTAAGAAAAAACCTAACTAATATCTACGCAAATATAGTATGTAAAACAAAAAATGGGTTGAAAGTTTTGTTTGTTTTAAAATAAGTGTATCTACTATGTATAGAGAACCTAACACCAACACACTAACAACTATCAGCAAGAGAGAAAAAACAGAGAAACCAAGGAAATCTCAATGGTACAAATGCCAGTGTTCTATGTCAGGCCAAGGTGACAGAAGGAACTGGGGTGGAGCATCCACTCAGTGCTATATAACAGTGGCATGGGGCACAAAACTAACACACATTCATGGGCCAAACAGTCACTGCCATAAAAAAAATCTCCCAGGAAAGATACACTGGGTGCTACCCCTAGAGTGGAGCACGACTCGAAGAATTCCCCCCCAAACACATTATAGATAGGGAAGTAAGGAGGCGGTCATCTTGTTCCCTAGTGTGATGTGGTGCATTTAACACCCCATCTTGTGCTATATCTGTTAGGATACGGATCCATAAACATTCAAGATGTTTTCTGATTTACCAGTGACTCAAACATAGGTTATACCATATTTGACAGCATGTCACTTCCCCTCTCCTTTTGCCTACTTGATCCTTTAAATATAAATAGGTTACAACCATTGACTTAACATTCTAAGTGTGCAAATCATCTTACCCGGTTTCAGTAACACCCATTAGCTAGAAATTATGCTTCTGACTGAGCAATTCCAATTCCTCTTGTTTGTCATCCAAGCCCCTAGCATTGGGGTACAGGCAATTCAGAAAATTTCTCTTCATGAGTTCCTTGATTAATTTTAGTGTTGTGATCTATAGTTTTCTGATGAGTACTCATATCTTCCTTGTTTTTATATTCCTCTTTTGGTATTAGTTCTTTATTCCTGTTCTTTATTAATTAGGGGAGGACTTGCTGGCCTCAGATTAGTCCCTTTCCTTTCCTCTCTTTAGGAAGCTTAGTGTCACTCCCCCTGCTGATGTTATCCTTTTTACTTTTCCTCTTTTAGTGTTTGGGTAGATGGCTGCATTGACATGTGATTAATTTCTTGGACTACTGAGACTAATCATCTTCTAGTGTTCAGAAGGTAACTTACTTACTGTGAAAAATATTATGCTCTTGTGTGTGGTTTTTTAGATTTACTCTCAGAAACCAGGAGATGTTTTCACTGTTCTGCATATGTATGTGTTACAAACTTCTTATGCTTGTTACGGTCAAATATTTTTACAACTGCAACCATATACAGTTTGCAGGGGAGCATATGGATATTTAAAATAAACTGCCTACACCTATCTCACTCTGCTTTAAGACTCTTATTCTGTGTCCATTATTTTAGAATCTCTTAAGAGATTAGCACTTGAAACCATTTCATTCAGTATCTGAACATTTCCTCCCAACTTTAAGTTGATTTTGAAAGTCACAGCCATCATTATTCACATAGTGCTGTAAATGGGCACAGCACATACTAAAGCCAAAGATAAAAGAATCACCCCCCTGGAGTAGCTTACAATATAAAGTGAGAGCAGATAACTTTTTAATATATTATATTATCACCTGGATCAATCGGTCTTCAGCTATCGTTACAATTGCACCTATCACAACACGTCCACCAGTCTTCTCACACTCTTGCCTTTCTTCTCTACATTTGTCCAAAACGTTTAACAATGTCATCTTCCCATTTTCTTGGAGGCCGACCGGGTGGTCTTTTCTGTTCTCGCGGGTACCACTCAGCAGTAACTGTGGTCCATGTGCTGCATGGCCTGCCCATCGCATTTTGTTATGTCTGCTTTCCACGATAATATCTTTCACACTGCTGCGTTCTCTGATCATTTCATTTGGAATATGATCCAGAAGGGAAAATCCCAACATAGCTCACTCCATTGCCCTTTCAGCTACCAATAGTCGCTGCTCTTCTTTCTTCATCAAAGCCCACGTTTTGCTGCCATACAACATAGCTGGCAGCACTGCTGAATTGAAGATATTTGTACGTGTGGTCTTATCGATTTTTCCTTTGAGGACGTCCTTGATGGAATTGAATGCACACCATCATGCCTGAATCCTTCGCGAGAATTCTCCGTTCAGATCTTGGCACATATTAACTTCTTGGCCCAAATTTATGTACTGTTCCACTTCTTCGATTTCTTTTCCTGTTATCGTTATTTGGGCTTTTTGCATGTATTTCATTTTGCAGCGGTTCATTTTCAGACTGACCTGACTGCTTTTCTTGTCAAGTCTTTGTAGCATGCTCTGCAATTGGTTGGTGCTTTCGGCAATTAATACTATGTTGTCCGTGAATCTGAGATGAGATAATCGTTCTCTGTTTATGTTGACACCACTCCTCCAATTGATCTTGTACATAACCATTTCGAGGCATACGGTGAATAGTTTCAGTGAAATCGTATCTCCTTGCTTCATACCTTTCTCGATGGGATACGGAGGGGAGTTTCGAGGAGAGTAATATCTGTTGTACATCCAATACTCGCTTCAACAAATTGATGTATTGCATGTTAATGCCCTGCTCTGAGAGCACCTTCAATAGCGTTGAGTTCAATGCAATATTAAAGGCCTTTTCATAGTCAACGAAAGCAATGCACAGCGGAAATTTATATTCCCTCGCTCTTTCTAGGAGCTGGCTTAGGGTAAATATATGGTCAATCGTGCTGAAATTTCTTCGAAACCTTGCCTGCTCTCTCGGCTGTTCTTCATCCAAGCTCTGCAAAAGTCGGTTCGTTACCACCTTTGTAAAGAGCTTGTAAATATGAGAGAGTAGGCATATAGGGCAGTAATTCTTAAGAGTTTTTTGATCGCCCTTCTTGTGCAGCAAGATGGTATTTGACTCCTTCCAGCTTGATGGTATTTTTCCTTCTTCAAGATATAGACTGGGCCTTCCAAAGTTTTTCGTCTCCTGCAGAAATAATTTCTGATGTTATTCCATCTTTGCCTGGAGCTTTTCCCTTCTTCCTCGGATATAGTGCGCTTCGGATTTTGCTGACAATTATTGGGGGATGTGTTCTTCTGACTCGTGGAGCGCTGGGAGAGTGACATTGATTCTTGATTTAAATAGTTCTGTATAAAAGTCCTTACAGACCTCCCTCCATCCCTGCTCTGTCGATTATTGTCTCTCTATCCTTGTTCTTCAATGCTGTTATGCTCAGTCTATACTGCGTCAATTCCCACTTGCACGTCCTGAAGCTTTTGAGTGATTCAGCTGTTTTGAGGAGTTTTTCTTTCTGGAAGTTCTCAAAGTCATCCGTTAGCTTTTGCCATATAAGCTTGCATAGAATGGAGTACTCAGTGATGTTATCCGAGCTCCTTTTTATGTTTCTCCGCTTCTCCAGCAGGCTTTTAGTTTCCTTCGAGATTCTTCCCTTCACCTTCTTCAACTTTTCAATTTCAGCTGCTTTTAAGCAACGTCTCAGCTTGTGAGCAAAAATATCATAGTCCTCATCACACTTTTCCGTCTGGCTCCAGTCAAACCCAGAAATCGCTGTCTTCGGCCACTGTTTCCTATTTGCCATCTGTAACGCCTTCTTTTCTGCCACTTTGTCGAAAATCAACTTCGCTCTAAGCAAGCGATGGTCACTGCCGATGTTGAAAGGCTGCACAACAGAGATGTCTTGAATGTACCTTTTATTGACTAAAATATAGCAGATTTTATTCTTGCTCTTCGCATTTGGTGCGATCCATGTCCACCTTTTTATACCAAGTGTTTGCCATGTACAGTTCTTTCATTTCTGCCATCGCTACTAACCTTTCTCCTCTTTCATTCCTTTCGCCACTGCCATATCTCCCTATGAACTTTTCGTAAGCTTTCCCTCATCTGACCTTGGTGTTAAAGTCTCCCATCATGACAGTGCAAGTGGACCTCATAATATAATAGCATAGCATAGCAACAGCTAGTCTCTCTCTACCCCCTTATGTATTTTTAATGCCTGTTGCCAAATATCTACAGGTCAGCAAATTCAAAGACAAACTTCAGATAGGAAGTCTTACTTGCTCAATTTATCATTCCAGAGCAGCTTCTGCACCCTTCTCATTATGTGGGAATGTTTTGCCTTTCATGGAAAAGTCTTTTTCCTCAAAAAGCATTTCTGCATTTTCAAAGGACTAACTTTCAGGCGCTTATTGACTTTGCCATACTGACACTATCTGTAATGACCAGATGTGTTTCTTTTATGATAAACCGATCCTTTAATGGCCTGGAAACTAAATGAAAGCGTTCCAGATGGCAGAAAATCTCTCTGTGGCTGTGATTATTGCCTTTCCTAAAAAGAAGGCTTGTTCAGTATACAGTTGCCCTTTGAACCAATGCTGTTAAAGAGAAAGAACGGTTACTTACTTCATAACTGTGGTTCTTCGAGATGTGTTGCTCATGTCCATTCCATGTAGGTGTGTGCGCACAGCATTCACGCATTGTCAGAAAATTTTCGCCTAGCAGCACTCATCAGGCCAGCAGGGGAGCCCCCTGGAGTGGTGCTGGTATACCAGCCCATATATACGCCTGCTGGCCTTCCACCCCTCGGTTCCTTCTTACCGGACTACTCCAAAGAAGGGGAGGTGGGCGGGATTTGGAATGGACATGAGCAACACATCTCGAAGAAACACAGTTACGAGGTAAGTAACCATTTGTTCTTCAAGTGATTGCTCATGTCCAATTCCATGTAGGTGACTCCAAAGCAGAAACCCAAAGAGGCAGGGTCAGAGTTCTAGCCTTCCACTGAGTGGAGGACAGCCCTACCCAAGGCGGCATCCTCCCATGCCTGTTAGTGAAGGTGTGGACAGTCCTGCATATGTCCAGGATAAGGACCCGAGCCAGAAAAGCTTTGAAGGAGGCCTGAGCTCTAATCAAGTGGGCTGTGAGGGAAGGGGCTGGAATCCTAGCCATCCTGTAGCACTCCCTAATGCAGACTGTGATCCAAGAGGAGATCCTTTGTGTTGAAGCCAGCTGGCCTTTCATCTGCTCTGCTATGGCAACAAAGAGCTGAGGTGACCTGCAGAAGGGCTTCGTTCTTTCTAAGTAAAAGGCTAGAGCCCTCCAAACATCCAAAGTGGGTAGCACCTGTTCCTTACCCAATGCTTGGGGTAAAAAACCGGTAGGAAAATATCCTGTGACACATGAAAGCTGGACACTACTTTCGGTAGAAAGGCAGGTCAGGGGCGCAGATGTGACTTCATCTTTGAAGAAAACTGTGTATGTGGGGTCCGCAGTGAGGGCTCTCAGTTCGGACACATGTTTGGCTGACGTGATGGCCACCAAAAGGGATACCTTATAGGACAGGTGTAGTAACCAACACATTGCCAAAGGTTCAAACAGGGCTCCCATAAGCTTAGACAGAACCAGATTGAGATCCCACTGTGGGATGGGTTGCCTGACATGCGGGTAAAGCCTGTCCAGGCCCTTCAAGAATCTGTTCATCATTGGGTCCACAAAAAGAGTCTTGCCCCTGGTGCCCAGATGGAAAGCGGAAATAGCTGCCAGGTGGACCTTAATTGAGGAGAAGGACAGCCCTTGAAATCGGAAGTCCAAAAGGTAGTTCAGGACCCGGGAACCTGGGGCCTCTAAGGCCGAAAATCCCCTTTGAATAGTCCAGATATGGAACCACTTCCATTTGGCTAAATAGGTAGCACTGGTGGAAGGCTTCCTACTACCCAACAGCACCTTCTGCATCTGAGCCGAATACTGAAACTCCACTGCCATCTGCCATGGAGCTTCCATGCTGTGAAGTGCAGAGCGCACAGGTTCGGGTGCCGAAGCCTGCTGCTGTCTTGCGTAATCAGGTCTGGGACCATAGCTCTCCCTATCGATCTTTTGATGACAGACTCAGGAGGGTAGAGAACCAATGCTGTCCGGGTCATGCTGGGGCTATGATGATCAGTGATGCCCTGAATTCCTACAACCACAAGAGCACTCTGTGGACTAGTGGGAATGACAGGAATGCTTAAAGCAGACCCCCGGGCCAAGAGATGACTAGCACATCTCTCTGAGAGCTCCACCCCATTCCCATGAAGGAGCAGAACTTCTGGCATTTCCTGTTCTGTTATGTGGCGAATAGGTCCAAAAGGGAAAAATCCCATTTGCGGAAGAGCCAAGTGGCTACGTCCCATCTGAAAGACCATTCATGACCAGAGAAGGATCTGCTCAGCTGATCCGCCAGATCGTTCTTGGAGCCTGGGAGACAGGAGGCCATTGGGTGGATATCCGCTCGGATAAGGAAAACTGAAAAAATTGGGCTTGTTTAGTTTGTAAAGATGACTGAGAGGGGACATGATAGCGGTTTTCAGGTATCTAAAAAGGTGTCACAAAGAAGGAGAAAAATTGTTCTCCTTAGCCTCTGAGGATAGAACAAGAAGCAATCGGCTTAAACCGTAGCAAGGGAGGTTTAGGTTGGACATTAGGAAAAAGTTCCTAACTGTCAGGGTGGTTAAACACTAGAATAAGTTGCCTAGAGATGTTGTGAAATCTCCAACTCTGGAGATATTTAAGAGCAGGTTAGATAGACATCTATCAGGAATTGTCTAGATGATACTGGGTCCTGCCATGAAGGCAGGGGACTGGACTCAATGACCTCTCGAGGTCCCTTCCAGTTCTAGTTTTTTATGGTTCTATGCAGAGATCCTACAAGTGTAGAATCTAACACAGGTGATGTGAGCAGGTCCCATCCTGCCTATTGATATGTGAGACCGCCGACGTATTGTTGGATAGGATGTGCACCAACTTGCCCAATTTGAGGGAGGAATGCCATGCGAGGCGGACTGCTCATAGCTCCCTGACATTGATGTGCAGGGAGAGATCATCCACGATCCACATATCTTGTGTCCGTATGTCTCCGAGGTGGGTTCCCCCTGTATCTGACGCATCCGTCACCAGCCAGAGGGTTAGTAGGGGCTTAGGGAATGGTATCCTGGTGCAGACCTCCCCTCCCGGGTCCACCAATCCAGGGATCGAAGGACCTTGAAGGGCATGGTCATCATTCTGTCCCAGTGGTGGAACGATGGGTTGTGAGGGTGCGGCAGCCACATCTTAGTGGTCGCATGTGGAGCCTGGCATGTTGGGTAACATACGTGTATGTGGCCATTAGGTCCAGGACCCACATGCAAGTCCTAGCTGTGGTTATAGGGAATGCCTGCAGATCCCGTACTGCTGATTTGATCACCAGAAAGCGGGACCTGGGGAGGGAGGCCCTTGCAGATGTGAAGTCCAGATTGGCGCCCACAAACTATCAGTGGAGTGGGTACCAAAGTTGATTTGTCCACATTCTGGAGTAGGCCCAACTCCCAGAAGAGATCTTGAACCAGGGCAAAGTGGGCCCGCACCTGGTTTGCAGAGCTCCCTCGCAGAAGCCAGTTGTCCAGATATGGGAATACCTGGACTCCTCTTTTTCTCAGTGTGGCAGCCACAACAGCCATGCACTTTGTGAAGTCCCGTGGAAATCCCAAAGGGGAAGGCTGTAAACTGATGGTAGTCTCTACCCACTGTGAAGCAGAGGAACTGTCGGTGGTGGGGAGCAATGGAAATGTGAAAGTAGGCGTCTTTTAGATTGAGGGCAGCATAACAGTCTCCAGGAGCTAGGGATGGAATGATAGATGCTAGGGCCACCATCTTGAATTTGGTTTTGATGATGAAGGTGTTGAGATCCCTGAGGTCCAGGAGAGAGAAGAACCCTCCCCATGGCTTTGGGGACCAGGAAATATCAGGAATAAAAGCCCCTGCTCAGGACTTCTGGGGGAACTGGCTCTGCGGTCCCTAATGCGAGGATCTGAAGGACCTTCCCCAAAGGAGAAGCTTGTGAGAGGGGTCCCTGAAGAGGGACGGGGTGAGGGGGATGTGAAAGCATCAGAATGGACGGGGACGACATAGCCCCTTCCCACCATCTGTAGGACACAGCGGTCCAAGGTAACAGATTCCCAGGCCTGGCAGAAAGGGAATAGATGATCTCAGAAATAGAGGGGTGAGACTGTTAAGCTGTCCTTGGGTGTACCCTCAACATCCTTGATGGGACCCTGAGGAGTCGTTAGGTGGACCCTGCACCTGATCCTGGGGTGGCCAAGGATGGCGCATGCCATTCCTCCCATTGACATTTCTACTGTGGCGCCGGGAGAAATCAGGAAGAGAGCCCTGCTGAGAAAGCCTTGGTGGGTTCCTGATTGAGAAGGATCGCTGCTGGGTGGCCGTGTGTGAATGCTCAGTGACATTAGAATGGCCCAGGTGTCCTTGAGCCCATGTAGATGCTGGTCCATTTGTTCAGAGAACAGAGACAGTCCCTCAAATGGAAGGTCTTGGATCGTATTTTGGAGCTCTGGGGGGTACCGCAGACCCTTGCAGCCAAGAGCTGGAGTGTAACACCAACCCCGTAGCCATAACACGAGTGGCTGCATTGGCTGTGTCAAAGGCAGCCTGGAGCATGGCCCTAGAGATCATTCTGCCCTCTTCTGAGAGGGCTCTGAACTTGAGCCGAGAATCCCTGGGGAGAAGTTCATTAAACTTGTCCATGGAGGTTATACGCGTAGTGAGACAGCAAAACTAGCTTGTTCGCTATGTGAAACTGTAGGCCTTCAGATGCGTAGGTCCATTTTTTTGGCATCCCTGTTCTTAGGGGTGGCACCTCGCTGGCCCTGCCTCTCCTTCTGGTTCACTGCCTGAACCACCAGAGATCCCAGGGGCGGGTGGGAGAAGAGGCATTCATTCCCCTCCTGGGCCATGAAGAACCGCCATTAATGTCTGTTGGTGGAATGGAGGCCGGGGTTTACCAGAGGGAGTTGCCACCATATTGTTGATGGAGAGGGCCACTATGGTAGGAGTGTCTGATAGTAGAATGTTAACCATAGGGTCAGAATCCGCCGACACTCACTCCACCTAGACCCCTAGGCTTTGGGCCAGTTGGCGAAGGAGGTCCTCATGTGCCCTCAAGTCCATGGAAGACACGGAGGGAAGAGTGTCACCCAGGGCCTCATACAGAGAGAAGGATGAGGGCCCCTTCAGGCCCGTCTCTGCAAGGTCCACTGCCATCGACGGGGGCACTGTGGGTGGCCGGGCCACGGGGCCCTTGGACTCCAAGGGGTGTGGGGACATCTGGCCTGGCGGAACCGACTTCCTCAACATAGGTGATCGAGTGAGTGGGGTCACTGAAGGAGGAGCTCTGAACCCAGAGAAGACCGACTCTGGTCTAGGGGGAGCCATACCCTGACCCTGGTGGTAAGCCCACGGGGTCCAGAAGGAGTTGGTGTCAGTGAGGGCCATGACTGCTGCATACCCGGCATACTGCTGTTGATGGGCAGAGGTGCTATGGTGCCGTCACTGATGACGGGAATGAGACTGGTGCCGAGATCTTGGTCTTGACCCGCTGGAGGACCATGTGGATTCCGCCTCTGAGTCGGTTGAATACTCTGAATTTGCCGCTGGTGCTGACCCCGACAGAGATGCCACTGGTGTGGTGGTGCCTGACCAGTGTTTTTTTGACGTTGGTGCTTAAAAGCCAGTTCCCCCCAGAATTGGCTCCACAATGCAGCCTGCCCCCCTCCCTGCACTGCTGCCTCATAAGAGGGGAGAGCAGGGGAGGCTGCCACAAAGCAGCCTCTGTCCATGGCAGGCCCGAACTTCCCACTGACAGAGGCTGCTCCATAAACCACGAACCAGTGTCTGCCTGTGGGGAGCTTAGATCCCCCATGGACAGGGGCTGCTGCCATCCCATGCTGCTGCCTCTGTTTTGGAGACAGCAGTGTGGAGCAGCAGGCAGCCAGTCCATGAGGAGAGCTGGTTTAAACAAACAAGGCAGTCCATGGAGATTCAGCAAACCATCTTAATGCAGATACAAATGAAGTCAACGTGTAGGTGTTTTATAATCATGTCAAGCTCTTCTCTCCTGCCCTGCAGCAAAGTCAGGAAAAAATATTCAAATGCACAGTCACAGTGAACACTAACAGCAAGCATTAGTGGAGGATTAACCAACTACTGTGATCAGACCACATAAGTTTTAGATAATCAGTCACTATATTATTGAGATACTAATGTCTATTCTGCAGAAAACCTCTAATTTATTAAAAAAATCTAGACAGATTTTTAAATTCAAAACTATTTTATAAATCTCAGTTCCCACTGTCAAGCAGGCTGTTTTTTTATTCAAGCAAATGTAAAGCTAAATATATCAGAGTAACTAAATGTCAGACATACTAAAAACAAGAGAAATGACAACCCACATCACAATAGCCCATATAAGAATTAACAAGCTACGAACGACATCATCAGCAAGACATTTCATTTTGATTGACCTGCCAATTAAATGAAACCCTAAAAAATTGGGAGAACAAGATCTGATGTCTTAATTACCTGTCATCAGGGCTTTTCTTTGGCGGGGGAGAGGAGACGGAATGTTAGCTTGGCTGTGTACAAGCAAGGAAATCCTTTATTTAAAAGAGCTCTTAAAATTATCAAGAATGATAAACTTTATGGAAAAATATTTGAAAAACAGAAAGACTGACATATTTGGAAGATGTCATTAATATAAGAAAATCCAATTTAAAGAAGTAAAGATTATATTGGAAGAGATTATTTTAAAATGTAATTATTTTAAGATGTAAAAGACCAGCATTTCAATACTGGTCTCCCAAAAACCTCCACTGGTCTATTCATCATCATAATTTGAGAAATATAGTGAGCTCTCAAAACTACAGCATTAGGAAAGAATGAAAAGCACAGCAACAACATCGAAACTCTTTCATAGTCTCTCAAATCCTTGTAGATTTTTGCAAGCTGCATTGCAGGGATTCAAAATTGTAAAGACTTCAATACTTTGGCATAATGATAGTGACATTTTATATTACATCTTTCAACCCAACAGATCTTGTGAGCACTTTATAAACTATAGTGTCTTCAATTTAATTCAGTCACTAATCAATCTGATCAATGTAATTTGGGATCAAAATATCAGAAGCCATATCATATAAAAACAAACCCCAACTCCCACCCTTTATTTTGACAGTACTAGGCTATTATTATGGGATGATTCAATAATAGCTATGTAAAACTGCTTAATAGTGAAAACTAGAATTTTTAATGTGCTATAAGTAAAAAAAGAACCCAAGGAAGACTCATGCTACTGAAGAATTATTAGAGATAAAAACAGTTATTCGGTTGTAACAAGTTATAAATCATGTGCTATGAAAATTATGATAAGCCTCCTGGACATTGAACAGAAATCATGTCCAATTGCTTATTTTAAACTGTGAAGAGAACAAATTAAACTGGAGAGATTTATGTTCAGGTTATTATTAAAGTGTCAATATTTATCCACAATGGAATCCGTGATTAACACAGTAATTTTGAATTTTAAGTACAGGAAAAGCTGTGACGACCACAGGTACATCTGTGTGGCAAATATAAGCACATGGTGACTTTTTAAATGGCAACATTGCACTCAGGCACCATGATGACTGCATTTAAGTGGCTTTAAAAATACAAGGCCAAACAAAGGGGAATTTAACTTGATCTTTGGGTATGTACAAACACCTAAGAATGTCATAACAACTGTGCATGTGTTTGACAAATTGCCAGAGACTTATAGAAAATTTAGCTCGTTTCATCCAGACTAGGATAGACATCTTAAAGCCAGTTTTGCAACAAACTCATTTTCCCATTTTTTGTAACTAATAAGCAAAGCAAAGCAAAGCATTTATCAATCTGTGAGAATGTATTTCATTTTTAAATCTACAATTTAAAAGCTAGGTGACAACTGTACTGCAGGTTTGCTTACACTGCTCTGACAATCACTTTGACCTGGAGTCCTCTATTTTGATAAAAAGCACTCAATTTTTCATTCAGTTACTTCCTCAGTGGCACATGAGCAGAAACACTTTGATAGTGTTTTCCACTGCATATAGTCCCATGGTCTGTATTTAAACTAAAAGATAAGATAAAAGCAGTGTACACATTTAAAGCAACCCCCCTCCCAGAGATTAGAAGAGTTTGTTCAATCTGTCATCCTATTCCTTTAACCTTGGACAGCTTTATGCAGAATATATAATATTTATAGGAGCATAATTTGCAGCATAGAGATTTGTTAATAGATGAGGTTAAAATTTCCTTTCCCCCCCAATCGGTGGGTTTGTGAAAGAAACATTTTGTGATTTTAAATTTGGAAAAGTAAATGTATGGCCCCTTCCAGGTTTTCCCCCACTGTTTATGATTTGTTGCTGTGCATTATCACAATAGAAGCCATTACAAAATAAACTGTATGGAATAACTGAAAGGAGTTTATCACAGAGATCTAAACAGTGGTGGCCTTGCGTTTCTGTGCAGGAGCTATTGGCAAATTATGACTTTTTTTTTAGACCACCAGTGTGTCTTCGTACTTTCTGCATACAGTACATTATTTTTTAGTGGTTTTAATGTTTTTTCCCTTCTTGGAAATAAACTTACTTTAGTTTCTCTCAGCAGAAACTGCAAATCCCGCCCACTAAGGATGCCATGGTTTTTCACGTAGCTGGGCATATGGACAGTGCTTGTCCCGTGGACAGTTCCATGGACTTCCATGTAGGTATGAATGATGTCCAAATAAGCCTTCTTATCCTATAACATGAAACAAAATTCATTTTAGCCTTTACAAGGAAACTTTAAGAAATGATGCTGTCCCACTTAGAACTGGTTATTCATTGAAACAATGTCCCTAACCATATATGGAAGGAGGTCAGCAGTTCCTGTCTTCCATAACTATATCTTTGACATAAGATTTGACAGTGATTATATGATTAATATTTTAAAGTCTTAATTTCTAATAGTTTTGTGCTAGGTTTGCAATTTAGACATCCTAAATCTGTTTCACAGAAATCCAACAGGAAAATTCCTATTAGTTACTGTGGTTTGGGGGCCTGATTTTTCCCCACTGAAATTAAGGTAATAAGCCTTTGCAAGACAGAAGTTGTGTTGAAAACGTTTTTACACATAATAAACGCAATTTTCTAACCCACGCTAAAGGTGATGCACACATACTGTGCTTTCATTGGACTACGGTCATACTGAAGTTCACTCAAAGGAAAAGTAGAATAGGAAAATCCTAATGAGTAGAAGTCAAGAATAATAAAACACCAAACCTAGACGTCTAAAGTGAAATTTCATTATTTACTGCTTACCAAAACTAGGCATGCATTAAGTATTCAGTGTATCCAATCTAAAGCTTGAAAATAAAAGATTGTATCTAGCTTTAGTTTCTGCTGTGGTTTGATAACACCAGCAAGAAAGTGGACAATTTATCCTTTCACAGCCTGCCTCATCACTAAATTTTCTGATCAATTATTCCCCATACTACATTTTAGAAAGAATTCAATGGCTAATTATTATGTATGTTAACAAAATACATTGAGAAAACCAAATTCTGTCTGATAACCAAATCTGAGTTCTGGATTGTCCTTGTACAGTATAAATCAGCTTATGAAACATGTTTTTGTAATCTGGAGGACAGAATAGGGTAGAGATGAAGGAGCTGTCCAACTCTTTCAGCTGCTAACTAGCTCAAATATACAGTATTTCATTAGGATGAGGGTCAGGCAGAGAATATAATGAATAAACTGATTTGATAGAAAGATTTCATACAGAATATTACAGTCAATGAAATAGTGAAACAGAATTAATATTCTCAATATGCATAGTCATACATAAAGTCATCCATTAACAGAGTTCTGGAAAGTCAACTGTCAAGTGTAATAATAGTAAAAATAAGAATCGAAAACAAATAATTATATAGTATTTTTCATTATTAAATCTCAAAGCATTTTATGAAGTCAGTCAGTATGTCTATCCCCATATTACATATGAGGAAAAGGCAGTACAGAAAGATTTGTAGGAGAACTGGGAATAGTACCCGTGTCACCAATGCCCCACTGCTATCTATTTTGGCCAAACTGGACAGTCTCTATGCCAAAGGATAAATGGACTCAAATCAGACATTAGGAATGGTAACATGCACAAACCTCTAGGGGAACACTTTAACCTCCCAGGACATTCAGTAATGGATTTGAAAGCAGGCATCCTCTACAAAACCATTTAAAAAACTGGATACAAAAGGGGGACATCTGAACTGGAATTCGTTTGCAAATTCTCAGCTTAGGATGGAATAAGGATCTCTACTGGATAACACATTACAAAAGCCATTTTCCCTCTTTGAATATTCATATCTCCAGAACAAACGCTATGAATGACCCACTTCCACCCTGACTTTATTAGCTTCCTTAATACAAGCAACTTATCTTCCCTTATATATTACACATTCCTGCTTCTGTAACTTCCATTCCAATTTATCTGATGAAGTGGGTTTTACATACAAAGCTTATGTCTTAATAAATCTGTAAGGATATGTCTGCACTTGCACCCTATTTCGAAATAGGGATGAAAAGGAAGACATTCGAAATTGCAAATGAACCCGGGATTTAAATATCCCGTGCTTCATTTGCATATTCGCTTTATGGCGCTATTTAGAAATAACAGATGCTGGTAAGCCGCGGTTATTTCAAGACAAAACCCTTCTCTTGAAATAAATCTTATTCCTCATACAATGAGGTTTACCAGTTATTTCGAGAGAAGGGTTCTCTCTCGAAATAACTGCGTCTTAACAGTGTCTGTTATTTCAAAATAGCACCATAATGTGAATATGCAAATGAAGCGTGGGATATTTAAATCCCGGCTTCATTTGCAATGTCAAATGTCTTCATTTGCATCCATATTTCGAAATAGGGTGCAAGTGTAGACATACCTTTAGGGTACGTCTAGACTACATGCCTCTGACGACAGAGGCATGTAGATTAGACTACCTGACATAGGAAAATGAAGCAGTGATTTAAATAATCGCCGCTTCATTTAAATTTACATGGCTGCCGCGCTGAGCCGATCAGCTGTTTGTCAGCTCAGCGCGGTAGTCTGGATGTTCCGTGGTCGACATCAAAGGAGGCATACCTGGGAGGTCGACAAATGCCTTTGATGTCGACCACGGAACATCCAGATTACCGCGCTGAGCCGACAAACAGCTGATCGGCTGAGCGCGGCAGCCATGTAAATTTAAATGAAGCGGCGATTATTTAAATCGCCGCTTCATTTTCCTATGCCGGGTAGTCTAATCTACATGCCTCTGTCGCCAGAGGCATGTAGTCTAGACGTACCCTTAGTCTCTAAGGTAACACAGGATTCCTGTTTGTTTTTAATAAGTCTTACATTTTCCACACGGGTAAATCCATTTTGCCTTCTAATAACTTCTTGTTCTTTTCTGAACTCTAATTTCTCAATATGTTTCTGATAAGGAGGGGTCCATTACTGAACATGACATTCTAGAAGCAATTATGAAGCTGCTGTATTCTTTCCACTGTTTGTATTCAGCTGAAATGGGAACTCCATTGTTATGGTATTGACCACACAGTAAGACACAGTCCCTAATGGAACAGTTTACAATCTAAAGAGACCAAGACAAAAGTGTTGAAGGGAAAGAAAGCCATAGAATGGAAGTGACTTTTTCCTTCTCACAACAACAGGTGAATGGAAGTAGGTTTCAGTAAAAGTTGTGTCTTATCTGAAGTCCTATTCCAAAGACTAGCTTCCATTTTGAGGCAACATCTCTGTAGCCCAGTGGTCTCTCATCTTTTCCATCCATATGCAGAATAAATGTTTTTATGTGCTCTGAGGCACATGAGACTGTGCACCACCACCAAAACAAAAAACCTAGCTGAGAGCACTCTGCTTATCACCTGGCTGGCATTTGAATCTCTCCGAAGTGGCTACACACACACACACAGCTTACATGGAACACGGGTGTAGTCCCAAGTTATTTTGGCTTTTTCTGCCTGCACTGTATAAAAACTCATGTCTAATTTGCAATCCGATATCACCCTAAATATCTGCAGAACTCCAGGGCTCTGTCTTCCATTAGAAGTCAGATTATGTAGGAACACCCCCCCCCCCCCACACACACATTCTACATATAAATGACCTATAAAAGAACAAACCAAATCTTAAATAAATTTGAGATACTAATCTTGAGATACCAAGATTTTAAAAAAACATATAATAAAAGATTTTAAAAAACTGCTATAATAAAATGCAGTAGTTTATTCTTTATATATTTGTAATGATAGATTAAGACTAGATAGATAGATAGATAGATAGTATGATTAGTACTCAAATAATATATTTCGTGCCTGGAAATAATAGCTTAAGGTGAATTAAGTACTTCAAAATACTATAGGGATAAGACAACTAGGTTATACAAACAACAAAATATAACATGAAGTGAGTGCACTACTGTACCACTGTTACTTACATATTATTCTCACAGTACGATTTTCATTTGTAAAGGATCTTTATTTTTGAAAACAGTGCCTTTCAAGAGTAAGTGCTTTACAAACAGTTAAGCCTCTTCATGCCCTGCTGAGGAAGGCACTTCAAATATTATCCTTCTATTTGGAGCAAACTGAGCTGAGAGATGTTAAGTGACTTGCCCAAGGCCATGCAATAAATCATTGGAAAAGCAGGCAATAGAAACCAAAAGCTTGGATTTCTAGTTCCTGCTTCCATCATTAGTTGACAGGAACAAGTTACTATACTGTCTGAAAAATACATACTACAAAATTAGAGCAATAACTTATCCCCACACCCCAAATCCCTAGTATTTGTAAAGTAGAAAATATACAATTAAAAATGAGACAGGACTTAGGATCAGGTATGTCCCTCATAATAAATGAAAAAAGGTTCCTGGAAATAAGAGAATACCACCATTTAAAACAGGGGTGAGCAATAAGTGGCCCACAGACTGGTTAGCTGGGGGTAGCTCTTGATGGACCACCAGTGCTTTATCTATGCATCTTGTAGCTCCTGTTTGCTATGAATCACCATTCCTGACCAATGGGATCTGCGGGAAGTGGTGCAGACCAGGACATTGCTTCCTACTGCTCCCACTGACTGGGAACACCAGGGGATAACTCTGGCTACTGGTTAGTCTAACTTCAGTACCGGGCAAATTAGTCGAAACAATAGTAAAGAATAAAATTGTCAGTCAAGTAGAAGAACATAATTTGTTGGACAAAAGTCATCATGGTTTCTGTAAAGGGAAATCCTGTCTTACTAATCTATTAGAGTTCTTTGAAGGGGTTAACAAACATGCAGACAAGGGGGATCCAGTAGATATAGTATACTTAGATTTTCAGAAAGCCTTTGACAAGGTCCCTCACCAAAGGCTCTTGTGTAAATTACATGGCCATGGGATAAGAGAGAAGGTCCTTTCTTGGATTGAGAACTGGTTAAAAGACAGGAAATGAAGGGTAGGAATAAATGGTAAATTTTCAGAATGGAGAGGGATAACTAGTGGTGTCCCCCAAGGGTCAGTCCTGGGACCAATCCTTTTCAATTTATTCATAAATGATCTGGAGAAAGGGGTAAGCACTGAGGTAGTAAAGTTTGCGGATGATACCAAACTGTTTAGGATAGTCAAGACAGAAGCAGACTGTGAGGGACTCCAAAAAGATCTCGCCAAACTGAGTGATTGGGCAACAAAATGGCAAATGAAATTTAATGTGGATAAGTGTAAAGTAATGCACATCGGGAAAAATAACCCCAACTATAGATACAGTATGATGGGGGCTAATTTGGCTATGACAAATCAGGAAAGAGATCTTGGAGTTATCGTGGACAGTTCTCTGAAAACTTCCACACAGTGTGCAGTGGCAGTCAAAAAGGCAAATAGGATGCTAGGAATTATTAAGAAAGGGATAGAAAATAAGACAAAGTATATCTTACTGCTCCTGTATAAAACTATGGTACGCCCACATCTTGAATACTGTGTACAGATGTGGTCTCCGCTCCTCAAAAAAGATATTTTGGCCTTGGAAAGGGTTCAGAAAAGGGCAACTAAAATGATTAGGGGTTTGGAATGGGTCCCATATGAAGAGAGGTTAAAGCGACTGGGACTTTTCAGTTTAGAAAAGAGGAGACTGAGGGGGGATATAATAGAGGTATATAAAATTATGAGTGGAGTGGAGAGAGCGGATAAAGAAAAGTTATTTATTAGTACCCATAATAGAAGAACTAGAGGACACCAAATTAAATTAATGGGTAGCAGGTTTAAAACTAATAAAAGAAAGTTCTTCACACAGCGTGTAGTCAGCCTGTGGAACTCCTTGCCAGAGGAGGCTGTGAAGGCTAGGACTATAACAGAGTTTAAAGAGAAGCTAGATAATTTCATGGAGGTTAGGTCCATAAAAGGCTATTAGTCAGGGGGACAGAAATGGTGTCCCTGGCCTCTGTTTGTCAGAGACTGGCGAAGGATGGCAGGAGACAAATCCCTTGATCATTGTCTTCGGTCCACCCTCTCTGGAGTACCTGGTGTTGGCCACTGTTGGCAGACAGGCTACTGGGCTAGATGGACCTTTGGTCTGACCCAGTACGGCCATTCTTATGGCTATTTCTGGCTTATTACCTGCTCTGTTATAGAAAATAATTTTACTAGCCTAAATTTCACAATGTTGTTTATATTATATACAAGAGGTAACAGAGATCCCTTTGATGTAGCCTTTTCCTTTCAAGTTGCAGAAATACGGATTGCAAAGCCTTTTTTGGTTTTCTTAATGTATAGAGGTTTACTGATAGTAGCATATCTTAATGTGCTGTGTTTGCCTAAACAAAGCTCATGAGTTATGGTTCAGTGTTTTCAAGGTGAAAATATATAAGACTATAAGGCATAGGTATTGACAATACAATCTGCCTACTGTAGGAACATTAAAAAGTTCATCTTGAATCTTATCAAGAAAAGTAATATAGTGTTCCCTATAAATAAAATCATGATATAATATGGTAACATGAACACACTGTAAGCAGGAAAAAAACAACAAAAACCCAGCTACTAAGAAAAAAGAGTTATTTCCTCAAAATTTTACCGATTTCAATGAAATAGATACCCAGCTCTCACACAGCACATTTCTTAAAATAATAACACACACAAAACTTATCCAATCTTTAGAGCCCTTCTTAGAGGCTCCTTATTCGCATGTACATATCCAACTTCAGAGATGTAGAAATAAAGAACTATAGAATAGGGACAGATTTTCAAAGGTATTTAGGTACCTGAAAGTGCAAATAGACACCTACTGGAAATTTCATACATGCCTAATTATCATTGAAATTACTCTTTAGTTAGTGAACTTTTCCATTATGAAAATAGAATGGGGTATATATCAAATCCTTATTCACACTGTCATCAAAAGCTAATTCTCCAATTCCTCCTGCTGCAAAAAGATGTACACCTTCATGGGCTATATCTACACTGTATGTTTATTTCAAAATAAGCCCGTTATTTTGAAATAATTTCCGACTTCTGTAATCCTCATTTCACGAAAAGTAAGGGAAGTCGAAAGAAGAGTGCTCTTCCTTCAACTTCCTGCTGTGTAGACAGTGCCAAAAGTCAAGTTAAGGTATACTTGGACTTCAGCTATGCAATTAATGTAGCTAAAATTGTGTATCTTAACTCGACTTTAGCCTGTAGTGTAGACGTATCCACGGTTAGTTGTCTTCTACAGTAGTAATTCTACAGAAGCAATTTTCCTACAAAAGAGAATAAAAAAGGTGGAGGGAAATAAAAATCAAAATGTTTCCGAAGGGCAAACTCAGCAATAGGAAAGATACTGCATACAACAGAAACCATTCCTTGATTCTGCCAGAATGTTGCAACATTTATTAACAGCCTTCAAAGAATCACCAAATGGGTTCAATTTGTTTATGCAATATAGCTGTACTTGTGTCAGTCCCAGGATATTAAACAGGCAAGGTGGGTGAGGTAATTTATCAACTTCTGTTGTTCATACTTTTGTTACCTCCCCATTCTTGTCTCTAATTTTTTAATTATTCCATTCATATTCTGTCAACTAGTGTAATTAACTGCATTCTGCTATGCAGCAATTTTTTTTGTCAATTAAATCTTCCTAGAGCTAAGATCTGTGTCTTCACATAATTATTCTGAAATATGGACAAGAATATTAACATCCACAAGATACTGTACAATTATTATTTTCTGAACAGTAGGAAAACATTAGAAAATGGGAGGAATTGGTTGAGAATTTTAAAGTGGAAGGCAGCTTTGGTGAAAGTGATCATGAAATTATAGAGTTCTAAGGAATGGCAGAAGGGAGAACAGCAAAATAAAGACAATGGATTTCAAGAAGAAAGACTTTAATAAACTCAAGGAGCTAGATAAGATTCCATGAGAAGCAAGACTAAGAGGAAAAACCATTGAACACAGTTGGCAGTTTTTTCAAAGGGACATTATTAAGGGTGCAAGAGCACACCATTCTACTCTGTAGAAAAGATAGAATGAATGAATAGAGACCACTCTGACTTAACCAGGAGACACTGAATGATCTAAAAACCAAGAAAGAGTCCTATAAAAAGTGAAAACTAGGTTAAATTACAAAGGATGAAAGTAACCAAACACCACAAGTACGTAGGGGCAAAATTAGAAAGGTAAAAGCACAAAAGGAGATCAATCTAGCCAGAAGCATAAAAGGTAACAAGAAAACATTCTACAACTATATTAGAAGCAAGAGGAAGACCAAGGACAGGATAGGCCCATTGTTCAATGACGAGGGAAATACAATACCAGAAAAGATAGAATTGGCAGAGGTGCTTACCCATTTCTTTGTGCTGGTTTTTATCAAGAGAGTTTGTGGCAATTAGATACCTCACATAGTGAATGCTAGTGAAAAATCAGGTAGGTTCATAAGTTAAAATAGGAAAACAACAAGTTAAAATTACTTAGAAGAGTTAGATGTCTTCAAGTCACCAGGGCCTGACAAAATGCATCCTAGAACACTCAAGGAGCTGACTGAGGAAGTATCTGAGCCATTAGCCATCATCTTTGAAAAGTCACAGAAGACAGGAGAGATTCCAGAAGACTGGAAAAGAGAAAATACAGTGCCCATGACTATAAGGACAATGCAGGTTACTACATACCAGTCAGGTTAGCTTCTGTGCCAGGAAAGGTAATGGAAAAAATACCGAAGGAATATATTTGCAAATATCTGGTAGATACTAAGTTGTTAAGTAACAGTGAGCATTGATTTATCAAGAACAAATGTCAAACCTACCTAAAGGTTTGCTATCCTATCAAACAAAGCTTTGTGAATAAGGGGGAAGCAGTAGACATGGTATATCTAACACTTCAGTAAAGCATTTGATATAGTCTTGTATAACCTTCTTATCAATAACCTAGGAAAAAACGACGAAGATAGGGTTAGTAGGCCCTGGTCCACACTAGAGAGTTATTTTGAAGAACGTCCACCCCTTATTTTGAAATAATAAGCATAGCGTCCACACTACCAAGCCTGTTTTGAAATAACAGGCTGGTTATTTCGAAATCTGTACTCCTGCTTTTCTGGGGGAATAATCTTATTTAAAAATAGTGGGTTTTTTTTAAATAATTTCCGAGCATAGACATGCCCTCGGTAGTTGCAAAAGTGGTTGGATAACCATTCTCAGAAAGTAATTATCAATGGTTCACAGTCATGCTGGAAGAACATAACAAGTGGGGTTCCACAGGGATCAGTTTTGGGACCAGCTCTATTCAATATTGTCATCAAAGATTTAGATAATGGCATATAAAGAGTATGCTTGTAAAGTCTGCAGGTGATACCAAGCTGGGAAGGATTGCAAGTGCTTTGGATCATAATTTAAAATAATCTCTACAAACTGGAGAAAGGGTCTGAGGTAAATAGGAATAAGTTCAATAAGGACAAATGCAAAGTACTTCACCAATAGGGTTGCCAGGTGTCCGGTATTGACCTGGACAGTCTGGTATTTTCGCCTCCTGTTCGGTAAAAAAAATTCAGAAAATACCGGATACCTAAAGTGTCCATTATTTTCTGATTATTTTTCCCCAGCCAGAAGGCGAAAATACCGGACACCTGGCAACCCTAGTGCCCAGGCCCAGCCCCCAGTTTCCCCCTCCCTTCCAGGCTCCAACACCCCCAGCTTCCCAGCCCCATGCTTACCTGGTTCTGCAGGGAAGCTAAGTTCTGGCTTGAACAAGAACACAAAATGGCCACCGGCAAAAAGCCTAAAGACCAAGAGGAAGCAATGCCTTCCCTGGGTCTTAGTGCTCCACCTCTCCCCTGTTTATATCCCTATTCTAAGTCTGCACTCATTCTGAAAGGGGCAATGCTGTTTTAATACTTAAGTAATATGTATTTTTTTTGCTTAATAAGCCTCGGAGTCCTTTTTCTTTTGCTCAACATCTTTGGGTCTCCCCCCCCCCCCACAGAACTTTTTCCCCGGTGCTTTTTTTTTTTGGGCGGGGGGGGGGGGGGGGAGAAGAGAGAAGTGTTCGGTATTTTTGGTACAACCATCTGGCAACCCTATTCACCAAGGGAGGAACAAGCAGTTTCATACAGTTAAAATGGGAAGTAATGTTTAGGAAGCAATACTGCAGAAAGGGATGTAGAGGGCATAGTGGATCACAAGCTGAATGAGAGTCAACACTGAATGTTGCAAAAAACCAAACATTCTGGGATGCATTAACCAGAATGTTGTGAGCAAGACATGAGAAGTCATTCTTCCCCTCTATTCCACACTGATTAGGCCTCAACTGGAGTGATGTGTCCAGTTCCGGAAAAATGTGGAGAAATTGGAGAAGGTCCAGGTAAGAGCAGCAAAAAATGTTTGCAAGTCTTGAAAACATGACCTATCAGGGAAGACTGAAAGAACTGGACTTGTTCAGTTTGGAAAAGAGAAGACTGAGAGTGGACATGATAGCAGCTTCCAAGTACCTGAAAGGGTGTTGGAAGGAGGAGGATGAAATAATATTCTCCTTAATCTCTGATGGTAGGACAAGAAGCAAGGGGCTTAAATTACAGTAAGGGAGGTTTAGGTTGACATTAGGGTGGTTAAGCATTAGAATAAATTACCTAGGGAGGTTGTGGAATCTCCACCATTGGAGATATTTAAGAGCAGGTTAGACAGGCATCTCTTAGGGATGATCTAGATGGTGCTTGGTCCTGGCATGAGGGCAGGGGACTGGACTTGATGACCTCTCATGGTCCCTTGTAGTTCTAGTATTCTGTGATTTTATGATTCTTAATAAACTTGAGAATTTTAAGCAAATGTATTGATTAGACAGAGAATTCAGTACAGGATTTAAGATTTAGGTAAGAAAATACGTATCCATATACAAGTTCAAGTGGATTTCCTCCTGCCTACAACATTTGATATAGCAGTGAAATATATTTTCCTACACAGACAATATTATTTCTGCTTGCTGGTAAGACAATGTTCTTCAAGCCTGACATTTTGCAAGCAAACACATGAATACTTTTAAGTGTAAGTAATTTAATTCCATTCTTCCATAAATCATGCAAAACTGGTGTTCTAAATCAAAGAAAACAACCAGAATGAAAAGCATGTCATTTTGATGTTTAATTTACTGGAAAAGACATGAAAGTATTTTGTTGTAGAGTTAGTTCATTTTTTATATTTTAACAATTGAGCACTTCCCCCTGATAATGTGATGTAAAATGAACATGAGCTAAATACCTCAAATCTACTGATTTTTAATTTTAATTGGGTTTGAAACCTTTACTTAAAATTGAAAGAACATATTCTCTAATGTGACAGGGAACTTCTTTTATAACAATTAGGTTCCTGGTAAGCAAGACTGCTACTAATGACTGACGACTGAGGATCTTCAGTCATAGTTCTTTCATCAGTCAGTTTTCTGGAATGAACTGAATAAAGAAAAAGTGCGCTGTCAGAATGTTTTTCACAGTGCCCAGAGATAATGGTAAATTTATCATACCTGCACTTATTCTGCCAGTTCCTTCTGTTTGAAGCCAAGACTATAGCATATAGCAACAAGTGGAGAGAAAGAGAATGGAGATGTACTATATTTTCATCCATTACAAGCCACAAATGACAAAAACTCCGAAGTATAATTCCCATATCAAAATATGTTCTGGCCTAAAAAATTCGAGGAGTACATAGGAAGATGTAGCAATGATTCATATATAGAACACATATGGCAAAGTTTAGAAATTCACTAGAGAGATGTACACATCAGAACATGCTGACAGGTATTCTCAAAGCCCAGATACCAGAATAGGACTAATCTGGGAAGAACAAATAGGTTTCTTGTTCAGTTTAGATTTCTTATCAGACTCTTTAAACAGTGTGGACTAATCCCTGTGGAACTGGATAGAATACTCCAAAACTCTTAGGAAGGAAAAATAATTCAAATTAAAACATGTCCTCTTGCACTGGTGCTTGACAGCACAGATGGCATCACTTTCTCATAAAATGAGTTGTAACTTCAGTTTTACTATAGAGATTATTCAGGGCAGGTCTTCTATTGAAGGCCATGCAGAGTTATTGCTAACTGTTTCCACTACAAACAAGAGCAGCCAGATCACTCATCAAGGAAATCCTGTTAGTATTTGCAAAATTATGGCACAGAATCTGCTGTAAATCATAACACATTTATCTTGCTAGAAAAGCATTACGGGTGCAATATAGAATAATTAGTTTAACTGTCGTTCTTGTTGGTGCCGCTCTGAGACAGTAAGGAATCTGTCCTTTGAACCTTGTATCCAAAAGCAATTCTTGTCACTTGCACTAAGGATAAATTTCCTTTTATTTTTCAGGAGTATTAGTATTACCAGTCAGTTTAACTTCTGTGTCAGAAAAGGTAATGGAAAAAATAATCAAGGAATTCATTTGCAAACAAGAATAGAGTATTAGTATGAGAAGCAACTAGCACCTGTTACTTTTGAAGCTTTCTAACCACTAAGGTCAAAGACTATCGTATCTGAGGTACAATTCTTTGATCTTTTTACAAAAATCTGCTTCTTCCTACAGCAATCACTGACTCCTCAGTTCCGGCATATATTTCAGGGAAGCCTCGTTTTTCTCTCTCAGAATAATGTCTTCCCCCCTTGAAAGAAAGAGGCAATTCTTAGCAAGAATTTGGTCAAAACAAAACTAATCCTCATATTCCACACTAGCTGCTAGGCTTTCTTAATGCACTAATCTACACATGTAATAAAAATGTCTATGCAAGAAAATGGGCAATGACAATACCATCATTTTCAGAAACAGCCCTGATTTTTAAAGGTGTGACATGGAACCTTATTTTTTATGTTACTATTCCAAGTGGTACCTTCTATCTTCAATCACTTGTATGTAACTATGGGAACATAGATTTCCTATACTCGGATACCACCCTTCACGCGCCTTTGAATAATGGCCAATGGTAGACAGGCTGGGGACAATCATTATAGACCTTAGTTTCCCTAAAAGTAGAAGGGCACACCCAGACCCACTTTTTTCCTCTCTAAAAGGGTCATTGACCAGGGAGCAAATATAGTTTCCTTCAGCTACATACTTTGCACAGTAAACCACACATACAAATTCCTTCTGAATTCCAGTAGCAACATTGCTGTGTCTGATATTTGATCAATTGTAGAGATAAGCCTGAGCCTGAATTGCAAGCCTGAAACCCCTCTATAAACTTTGAAATAGCCCAGCAAAGAACTTCACTAATCAAGAAAGAATCCTGGGATATGCAGGAATATCCCTTGCTCCTCAAGGAAAATAAAACAGGGAAGCTCCTGAAGTACAAAGGGAAGGGAAACTTCCTTTTGTTACATTCCAAACATTTCTAGAGGTCCATACTGAATAAATATCTGAAAATAACGAAGATCCCCAAATGAGCAACGTATCCACATTCAAGACAGCATATAAATACATGCTTGAGTGATTTCCTGTATCAGGACCTAAAACTACATACAAATACTGTAGCATCCAAATAGAATTAATTCTTCAGACAAACTAGCTTAAAAATAATGGACATAAATGAGATATTATAAATATTAGCTGGCCTACATGTATCGCTGTGAAGGACTGTATGGTGTATGCTACACACTGTGTTTGTAAGGTAAGCCTCTATAGTCCAGACTGAAAAGGGTTAAACTGAAGCAGGTACTGTATAGTTTGCAGAGTTACTCATGAGAAGAGATGTTAATTAGCCAAACCAATGTAGCTTTAAAAAAAACAAAAACAAATCCTATTGCCCCAAAAATATCACAGCAAAACAAATCCCTCTCATAAAACCAAGTGAAACTGTTGACAAAGTCTAACCTGTGTTTCCTCTACAGATACACTCTCCCTTCATGCTTTCCATAAAATGTACTCCTTCCTCCTTCAACCTTCCATGAAAAACACAAACCAAAACAAAACCCACCAATTCCCACAAACAACTTTATATTGTAAACCCTTATTTAACTTGTGATCTGTTTGGATCAGACCCTGTTTTTTTTCTTTTGAACATAAAGCACCAAAAATACATTCATGTATATTTGTATAAATAAAATACAGATTTCTCAGATGTTGGGTTTATGTTTCTCTGAATTTTTCCTTTTTCCTTTTCATTTTAGTTGTCTGAGTTAAACTACATGCTCCTTGGGACAAATGTCCTGGAAAGTGGCATATAAATAAAAGTCTACAATTTTTTTATTATCATCAATGTCATGGATAATCATGGATCTTTGCAAATTTTAAACACACTGCATAAAAGGAAACTATCAAAATTAGTGCACCAAGCTCAAAATGTAATTAACTAACCTGCTACAAGTGCTTTAGAAAGTGCAGACTTACTATTTTAGAAACTTTATCTGTGTCCATCTGTAAGCCCATTTGTTCAAGAATTCCTAAACAGTAAGAGTTAGAACCACCAAATTTGGTATGCAGCTTTCTCTTATCAGAACTAGAAGAATGGTCAGGGTTTGGCTGTGCCAAGACAGTTAGATATGCCTGTAATGTGACTGTTTCTCATAAAATGAAAAGGGAGGAGGTCTGGTAGGAAGGACGGTTACACTGTAGGAGGACTCCAGCAGGGGCAGCAAGGGGCCAGACATGAGAACCAGGAAAGCGACAACTCCATTGGTCTAGCAGGGAGCAGGGATGGAGAAAGGGACAACTGTCTACTATATATCTGAGTTTGTCTGTCTGTCAAACTCAAACACTTTCCCCCAGACAGTGTTTCGAGTCACTTCTTGGTGGTTTCTTACAATACCCCTTGTCACCTACAAACATATTTCATACAAAATCATTTAACTGGACATCACCAGATTTTTTTTAGTTTGTGTTTTGTTTCTCTCCAAAGTAAAGTGAAAGCAAATTCAAGGGTACTGGCTGAGAATACAAAATTGACTCGTGCCATTCTCAGCACAGGTTTTGATCAGAGTGCTGATCAAGTGCTCCTTTTTTGTTGCTTAAAGCGTAAACTAGGCTTACAGCATTAAATGTCATGTCAAAATTCAGCAAATGATTTCTCCTTGTGCCCAAAATAGGAAGTTCCACTAGCTTTTAGTCATTTTATTCGACAGCTACAATAAACTTGCCATTTGAGAAAGACACTTTTGTTGATCATTGCACACAGAGCCGGTATTACTTTATGCCAATTATTTCAACCTACTTTTAAAAGCCTCACGATAAAGCCTTTCACATCAAAGGAATGGAATGACAACAGTCTTTACCTAAGGCAGTGTCAACAGGAAGATGTAGCCTGAAGGGCTGAAGTCTTAAACGGGGTAAATTGAAATGTCAGAAGTATAAATGCTGCTGTAATAACAAATGAAAGTATGTCAAGAAAAACAAGTCTCCTTTTGCTCTGCTGAAGCTGGTACTATACAGGCATCAAGTGAAGGTTACTTTCATTTCAATTTGGCAGCCTGGATTATGACAAATTTTCATGATTTTAAATTATTCAGGTCACCTTCACACAATATTAGTCTCATTTACCACTGAACCACTAAACAACATATGTGCACAACTATAGGCCAACTGTGTTAGAGAACAATTAATCACAGCCTTTGTTTTAGTGGTGGTTCTTGTGGTCCATTATAAAACATATGGAGAATATTTTGCAATCCTAGTTTTGGTTTCCCATATTAAAAATTGGAACATGTGAATGTTTTTCATAAACTACTACCAGCGCAATTTAATGAAACAAGAACTGCTATTGCAGATCTTGGCACATATCCTGAATGTACACCTTTCATCTTTCAGAAGTCCTAGCACCTGGATGTTTATTTGTCCTGTGCCAGATCCAAGGTAGCTGGAAGCCAGATATCTGCCTTATGTTAATTATAACGCTACAGCAACATTATGCTACACACTAACGTTGCATTAACCAGTGAACCTGTTATTTCAAGAAAGAACCACTTACAAAACAGAAGACATGCTAGAAATTCAAAACAAGAACACACATGATGCACCTTGGTGAATTTAATAAAAAGTCTAGTTTCTCCACAGTGATTTGTGAGATGAGACATACAGCAGAACCCTGTTTATCCGATCCTCCATTATCTGACCCCTCATAGGCCCAGACAAAGCGATCTTTTCTGTGGCCACTAGATGGGGCTGCAGCATTGTATTTTCCCATTCTCTAGTTTAGGCAGATTTTTGTTGATCTGATCTTTCCCCAGTCCCAAGTTAGATTGAGGCTCTGTTGTACTATGTTTTGTTCTATAACAGTGTTTACCTTACAAAATTAATAAACATGTGTGTCCCCAGGGGGGACAGGGTCTTGGGTTTGTCAGCAGATGGATAATGGGCTGAAGAGTTTTTCATCTTTGGGTTGTCAGTTCAAATCCAACCTGAACTGGAAGTGACTGAAGTCTTTACTATGATGATGATTATGAGGATTCAGAAGTCTGTGTAAAATGAGCAAGTAACCAGGTAATCAATCACATGTCCCTATCCCAAAAACAACATCAAATGCTACACTTGTTTGCTGTCTCAGTTGAGGTGTCAAGACTGAATGGGCAAGAATATGAGCTAAAAACAATAAGGGTAATGCAAGGAAATGTGGCAATGCTTGTACATTTCCTATTTTAGGAAACAGAGATTTCCATCTAAAGAGCTACTGGTCTTGTGCATTTCACAAAAAATACTTCAGTGAGTTCACCATGTAATCAAGGTTATCTTATTGCTTGCTCACCCTTCAAAACCTGTATAATTATTTGGCTGATACAAACATTTCCTTCCTCATAATCAGTCCTTCTTGATTTTATCATGAAAAAAGCATTTTTTAAAAGTTTCTAAGTTAAAAAATGAATCATATTCATATTCCAAACCCTGCTGCAAAACAACAAAATCTTACGTAACAGTTAAAATACTTAAACAACAAATAGTCTAGTAGCACTTTAAAGACAAAACATGCAGATGGTATCATGAGCTTTCATGGGCACAACCCACTCCTTCAAATGAAGAAGTGGGTTGTGCCCATGAAAGCTCATGTGTTGTGCTATGTAATGTGGAAAAATAGTAACTATGCAGAAGCATACATCTCAAAACTATAACCACTTAACACCCAAGTTCAGCAAAAGAAATTTTTAAAACACATGGGAATAATCTGACAGGACAACCAGGTCTCCCAGTCTATTTTAGATTTCCGTCACGTGTATTGAATTTGGTTGTCATGTTTTAATCTGTTTCCATGGGTTCATATGGAATCCCAGATGCAGTCAGATTAAAAAATGCTCACGGTCCTGTAAATTAATAGCATCAGACAGAAATTCGCCTCCACAATGAACTACAACATAAATAAGATAGGGGAGAAACAGACTGGGAATCAGTGGCATAGCCGTGATAGCTGAACACATATGAGGAAATGATGTGGCAAGTATCAAGATACTCGAGTGAAGGGCAGATGACAGAGCCCCTGAGGACATCAAGAGATGAGACAAGAGGAAATGAGAAGCCATTTAAGAGAGATGCTGAGGAGTGGCCAGGACAGTAGAAAAATCAAGAGGGCATGTCAGGGAAATCAAGTTTACAGAGAAAACAGAGAAGATAGCTCTTCCCTGCCAAAGGACGAGAACAGAAAAGTTTTTTTAATTTAGCTAAGAGAAGGTCAGCAGTAACCTTGGGTGAAGATTGTTTATGAAGGCAACAGACAGTGAGTGTAAACCAGATTAGATGGGAATCAAAGAGAGAGATGGAGGAGAGGAAGTCAAGGCAATTAGAGCATGATCTAGGATTTGAGACACAAGGAGGGAAGGGAGATGGAACATTAACTGAAGAGCATTCAACAGCAGGACTTGGGTAAAGTCAGAGAAGAAAGGGAAATCAGAGCAGAAAAGGTTACATATAAAAAATGGAGGCAAATAGATGGAACAAAAGAATGAAAGAAGGCAAGAAATAATGGGGGGTATACAGGCAGTCCCCGAGTTACGCGGATCCGACATATGTCGGATCCACAGTTACGAACGGGGCCATTCCTCTCCCTGGTCTCCAGCAGACCAGGGAGAGGAAGCAAAGCTGCAGAACACGTGGGCAGCGGACAGGGCTGTCCGCTGCCCATGCGCTCCGAGGCTTGGCTCTGCTTTGCCCCCCCCCCCCCCGGTCTGCAGACCAGGGGGACGGGGGGGGGGGGGGGCAAAGCAGAGCCAAGCCGCGGAGCGCCCAGCCAGCTGACAGCCCAGACGCGTCTGGGCTGTCAGCTGGCCGGGCGTTCCGCGGCTTGGCTCTGCTTTGCCCCGTCCCCCGTCCCCCCGGTCTGCAGACCGGGGGGGGGGGGCAAAGCAGAGCCAAGCAGAGCCAAGCCGCGGAGCGCGCGGTCAGCTAGCAGCACGCTCCGCGGCCTGGCTCTGCTTTGCCCCCCCCCCCTCCCCCTGGTCTGCAGACCAGGGGGGCGGGGGGGCAAAGCAGAGCCAAGCCGCGGAGGACGCGGCCAGCTGACAGCCCAGACGCGTCTGGGCTGTCCGCTGCCCGCGTGTTCCGCCGCTTTGCTCCCCGTCCCCCTGGTCTGCAGACCAGGGGGACGGGGAGCAAAGCAGAGCAAAGCCACGGAGCCCGCGGGAAGCAGGACAGCCACGGCGCGTCTGGGCTGTCCCGCTGCCCCCGTGCTCCGTGGCTTTGCTCCGGACACCTGTGGTACAGCAGCTGGGGCGCTGCCAGTTGGTCCCGTAGCACCGCTCTGGGCGCTACTGGACCAACCGGGCAGCACCCCAGCTGTTCTGCCCCAGGCGTCCTGATTCAGCCACTGCTGGTCAGATTCAGCAGCGGCTGAATCAGGACGCCTGGGGCAGAGCAGCTTGGGTGCTGCTGGGTTGGTCCAGTAGCGCCGAGGAGCGGCGGCGCTACTGGACCAACCCAGCAGCACCCCAGCTGCTCTGCCCCAGGCGTCCCCAAGTCAGCCGCTGCTGAAACTGACCAGTGGCTGACTACAGGAAGCCCCTGCCCCGGGCTTCCTGGAATCAGCCGCTGATCAGTTTCAGCAGCAGCTGACTTGGGGATGCCTGGGGTTCTTAAGTTGAATATGTATGTAAGTCAGAACTCGCGTCCAGATTCAGCCGCTGTTGAAACTGATCAGTTTCAGCAGCGGCTGAATCTGGACGCCAGTTCCGACTTACATACAGATTCAACTTAAGAACAAACCTACAGTCCCTATCTTGTACGTAACCCGGGGACTGCCTGTATTGAAAGGTTAAGAGCAAAAATTAAAAAAACAGTCTGCAGAGTCAGAAAAGGAGAAATAAGAAGAGGGTACAAATGGAGGAAGAGGGGAGAGAGGTTGGATGCCAGTGGGATCTTGACTTAGACAAAGATGGTACAATGGTAGACAGGTAAACAAGAAAGTATTGGAAATAAGAATTAGAAAGAGAACTGGAGATAAAGAGGAGCTAAAGGGGATCAACAACATAAGAACTGGTCAGAGAGAAGTAAAGCTGTTAAAAAGCAAGAGGGCAGAATTGAAAAACAAGAGTTAACTTCTTGTTGAGTATGTCAGGAAATCAGGAGGACCACCGCAAAAGAGTGGGATAGAAGAAGTGAGTGTAGAAAAAGAGAAATGGGATGTGGTGCCTGTGCAAGTCATATTCCATTAGCTGATAGTCTTACTCGATGCTATAAGACTGCATTAATTCACAGTATTGGTGCACAGAGCAGAAGAAAGAAAAAAGGAGAAATAAGCTGAACTTTGATAGCTGAGCCATTCTAATGATAAATAAATAAATAAAACAGTAATAATGGAAGAGTAGTTTAAAACTATTTTTATAAAAATACATCCAACTATTTATTGAAACTCATTTCTGCAAGATGATTTACAAATGCACAGCCATATGTATGGGTTTTGTTTACTTGTTTTGCTCGTCTGTGTGTCTACACATCTATTCATTGAAAGCAAGGAATGAACCTTTCCCATCTAGAGAACCATGATTGAATTAAAATGGCTGCCTCCGCTGAGACACAAGCAGCCTTTTCATAAGCTGACCACAACGAAAGCTAAGAACGTATGTCTCCATCTTGCCAATCACTGCACTCCACAGCTCCTGTACAGAAATTGCCTTTAGAGAATTAGACAAACTCTACAATGACTGCACTGGGAAATAAAAGGGTCTGAAGTATGGCTTAGTGCCAGGGTGTCCAACCAGTTCTGAAGCAGTAGCCACTATAGCAGCTACTGCTACAGTGAACTAGCCAGTCAACTGGCTAAATAGCCACATGTGGCTAGTGGTTAAGTGTGTTGGACACCACAGATCTAGTGCTTAAGGGTAATATGAATGACAGCCTGCAATAGAACCCAGATCTTCTGTTAAAGATATGATGTGTGGCCTTGAGAAAGTTACTTAACATGTCCAGGCCTCTTTTCCCCTGTTTGTAAATGCCACCTCTCTCATACGGTTATTGCAATGATCTGGGTATGGATGTTATACTAGCTCCACAACACCATGTATCATCTTTCTACTTCAATTTGTAGTCCTGCTCTAGTGACTGAAAGGTCAGTGTTCTGGATTGTTTTAATGATTTCAGTTCCAGTTACTTCTAACTTCCAAACACAGCTTGGAAGTTAAAATGGCTCTCCTTTTCTTATGTATCTTCTTCGGTAATAAAGGTTCTTCAAGCAAAATTGTGCCCTCACTGATACTGGTGCCACCCAACTCCATTTAATAGGTATAAATAAATTGAAATTAGGCAACAAATTATGTTCATAGTATAAAAACAGTAATAGTATCCTGCTCCCATTCCAGTAGCTGTGCTCTTGGCACTGCCATACCAATTAGCGAAAGTTAACATATACACCACTTTATGGATCTAAGCGCTTTGCAAGCATGATTTAGCTAATGGCTCTTCTGGGACAACTGAAATACAATGGCCCAATTTAATAGATAAGGAAACAGACACAAAAGTTAAGTGATATGCTCAAGGTCACAAAGTCAGTGCACAGCCAGTCCTAAACCTAGGTCTTCCAACTTGTATGATGCTCTAACCCAGTGATTCTCCACTTGCAGGCTGCTTGTAGCCCAATCAGCATACAGAAGCAGCCCATGTGACATCTTGAGGGTCTTACAGGTATATATATTGTACAGATGTGGCCCATATAACACAGGGGAGAGGTAGATATGTTGGAGAGTAGGCATAGGGTCCAGAGTGACTGAGACAAATTGGAGGATTGGGCCAAAAGAAATCTGATGAGTTTAAACATGGACAAGTGCAGAGTCCTGCACTTGGGAAGGAAGAATTCCAAGCACTGTTACAGGCTGGGGACCAATTGGATAAGTAGCAGTTCAGCAGAAAAAGACCTGGGAATTACAGTGGATGAGAAGCTGGATATGAGTTAACAGTGTGCCCTTGTAGCCAAGAAGGCTAATGGCATATTAGGTGCATTTGGAGGAGCATTTCCAGCAAATCTAGAGAAGAGATTATTCCCCTTTATTTGGCACTGGTAGGGCCAGACCTGGAGTATTGCATCCAGTTCTGGGCCTCCCACTATAGAAAGGATGTGGCTGCACTGGAGAGGGTCCAGCAGAGGGCACCCAAAATGATTAGGGGGCTGGAGCACATGACCTACAAGAAGAGACTGAGGGATCTGGGTTTGTTTAGTCCGTAGAAAAGAAGAGTGGGGGGGGGGGGGGGAGGGGGTTGAGAGCAGGCTTCAACTTCCTGAAGGGAGGTTCCAAAGAGGATGGAGAGAGGCTGTTCTTGTATGATGGATGGCAGAACAAGGAGCAATGGTCTCAAGTTCCCGGGGCAGAGGAGGGGGGGGAGAAGGTCTAGGTTATATACAAGAAAAAACTATTTCACTAGGAGGGTGGGGAAGCCCTGGAATGGGTTACCTAGGGAGGTGGTGGAATCTCCATCCCTAGAGGTTTTTAAGTTCCAGGATCGTTTTTAAATGTTGGGATGGTTTAGCTGGGGTTGGTCCTGCTTTGCAGTCAATGACTCAATGACCTCCTGAGGCAGTGGTCCCCAACACAGCACCCGCCGGGGCATTTGTGCGCGCCCGCCGACAACCTGGGCCAGCCCCGCTTACGGCGCAGAGGAGGCGCTGGCCCCAGGCACGCGACATGCACTGGCGCTGGGTGCGCGGCGCTCGGGTGGCCCCAGCCCCGGGGCACATGCAGGCGCTTGGGCGTGAGGCGCTCGAGCGGCGCCGGCCCCAGGCGTGCAGCTTGGGTGGTGGCGCCGGCCCCGGGACCAGGCACAAGGCGCTCGGGCGGCCTCGGCCCCGGGCACAAGGCGCTCGGGCGGCCCGAGCCCCGGCCATACGGCACATGCCAGCACCGGGTGCAAGGGCATCCCCGTCCCCTGGTGTGCCCCCTGTAACATGGTCCCCCGCCTTCTCATCAATATGCATGAGCAGTGACACTGAATATGTAATGACTGTCATGAATAGTTACATAGATGGTTCTAGTTTCTGCTGCACACGGCACGCATGTAGCTGCACATGTCACCATGTGCTGCTGCACACAGTACACTCACCCCAGACAGTTAGAAGCTGTTTATTCAGGCACCCAATCAGAAGCCCTTGTTTACCCAAACAAGGTCCAATGAGTTCAAAGCTACAGCTCATAAATATTCATGGAGAGAGCCTACTTAAGTTCTGGTTAACCTTTCCCGCTTGTTCGCTGTTCGCTTCTCTGCTTCCTCATTTCTGCAGCGTTCCACCGTTTCCCCTGTCCGCGTCTATAGGTAGCTAGGTTAGTTAGAGGTTCGTCATTGAGTCTGTCCGTTAGTGTAGTGCGTCGGTTCTACGCTAAAGCCGCTGGGGTATTATATCGTGACGGGAGGCGTTGTGTTAGTTTAGTTAGGGATTTTGTGTATCCAGTCTGGGTACAGGTGTAGCTCGTCTATCGCCGGTTCCAGCTGAAGAGCGGAATCAACCCGAAGGCCAGCGCCAGGCAACTTACCAGCAGTGAATCCTGCGTCCAGAAGCAGAAGGCACTGGAGGAGGACTTCACCACCTGCCTGCATTCCACTCATTCCCAGGGTCTACGAGGGACCACTTCTCTGTTCCTCACCAAGGGCTCGGAAGGAGCCTACGGCTTGAGGTCGAGAGCACCGCAGAGGGCATCGCTGCGAGGGATCGCCTCCTAGTCTCTCGCTAGAGGCTTTAATTAGCCAAAGGCTTGAGAGACAGGTGCATCACGTCCATCATCAACAGCTGGATAGTGTAATTGTCTGTGTAATCCTTGTGTTTGTGGGGTACTTTACTATCTTCCTACTTCTTGGGTTGGGATATTAAGAGTGTTCACCTATTTCCTTGTTGTACCTTTTAAATTTTTACAATATATGGTTTGGCCCCTTTAAATTGTGTAACGTTTTTATTTCTCTGCGGCAAGTTAACCAACAAACACCTATGATAGATGAGGGTTGGTTTTATCTGCAACTTCCACTGAGGTTTAATTAATAGTAATCAGATTGCAAATTTAGACTTAGAGATCCTCAGTGTAACACCCCAGACGCGCGGCCCCGCCCTCGGGCGCCCAGCACGTGAGTGGCCCCACCCCCCGGGCGCCCGGTGCATGAGTGGCCCCACCCCCAGGCGCCCGGGAGCCTCTAAAGGTTGGGGACCACTATCCTGAGGTCTCTTTCAGCCCTATGATTCTATATGCAGCCCACAAAGATAAACAGATTGAGACCCACTGCTCTGTTACAAAAACAGGACACACACATACTGTCCGGGAATGAGACACATTTGATGAAGTGATCTGCTCTGATACAAAACGTAAAGCAAATATCATAAATAAATTAGTTCAATGATGGGGGGGAGGGGCTAAACAGGTAAACTAGGCTGCTGCGCAGATACAAGATCATCCCAGGAACCTGGTGGATTAGCATGGATTTCGTCACCCAAATATGCTTCCCAGCCTACTCTGTGATGTCAAACCTGTTTGTAGGGGGTTTACTTTATTTATTTATTTTTTTAAACAGATAGGGTTGTTAACCCAAAGCCAACCCCTTTTACCTCAGGGAGAGGTGATCCAAATTTGTCTTGCCTCTACCCTTTGACCTGTCCAGTTTGGGTATTCCTTCCAGGAGCTGTAGTTCCCACTGGCATAGCTCTCCAGGTCACTGAGACACACAAGCCACCTCACCACAACAAGGAATGGACCATGCATTCAAGACTCTTCGTCCCATATGGAGTTCACAAATAATATCTGTGAAGATGAAACTCTTCAACATAAATGTGAAGAGTGCGCTTTTGTATGGATGCGAGACCTAGCATACTAAAAAGTCTTCAAATCACAAGCTACAGACATTCATAAACAGATGCCTGAGGTACATCCTTCACATCAAATGGCAAGACTTTGTCAAAAATGAGGAGCTTTGGAACTGAGGAGGACTAGAACCACTTGACGTTCAAATCAAGAGAAGAAAGTAGGGATGGCTAGGTCACACTCTCAGGTAACCATAATCCAGCATAGACCGTCAAGCTCTCACATGGAACCAAGGAAAATGCAAAAGAGGAAGACCATGAACAACATGGAGATGATCTACTGAGACTGAAGAACAAAAGCTGGGGTACTCCTGGAGTCAGCTAGAAGTTTTGTCTCAAGACAGAGGGAAGTGGAGGGGACTTGTAGATGACCTATGCTCCACTCGGAGTACAAGAGTTTAAGAAGATGACGACTTTGTGTGTGCACACAAGAGAGTCTGCATATCAGATAACAAATACATGTTAACAAGTAAGCAATGTGTTTTAATGCAGTCAAATGTATAGTCATACAACTAGGACATCCAAGGTGGTAAGCCATGCTTAAAGGATGCTGGGGATGGTATCTTGGAAAGTAGTGATTCTTAAAAAGACTTGGGGGAAGAAGGTTGGTGGATAAAGAGCTTCACATGATCTCTTAATACAATGCTGTGACCAAAGCCCTAATACAATCCTTGGATACATAAACTAGGGAATATGAAGAAAGAGTCATGAGGTTATACAATTGCTACAGTTGGCAGTGGTGCAATCACTATTTGAATACTAGTCCAGTGCTGGTAACCACAATGCAAGGGAGACATTGCAAAATTGGAGAGGATTCAGTGAAAAAAGCCAATAGAATGATTAAAGAACTGGAAAACACGTTTGAGTGAATGTCTCAGAGCTCAATTTGTTTATAACAAAGAAAAGGTTAAAAGGCGACTTTTTTCCCATCTGTAACTAATTAAGTGGGGGAGCAGAATTTGATAATAGACTGCTCTTCTATCTAGCAGACAACTGTATAACAAGATCCAATGACTGACATTGAAGCTAGACAAATTCAGACTAGAAATAAGGCATACATTTAACAACAGTGTAATTAACAACATTGTTATTAATTCTACCTCACTGGAAATTTTCAAATTAAGATTGGATGTTTTTCTGAAAGATGTGCTCTACTTCAAACTGGAAATAATTCAGAGAAATCCTATGGGCTATACAGGAGGATACCTGATCACAATGGTTCCTTCTGGCCTTATTACTATTATTAATACATGCTGTTGGATTAGGGTTGACAGAATAAAACCCTATTTTTTAGGGCTTTTAGGGTATATTTTTAGAACTGAAAATATACGTATGCATAAAACTACAAGTAACTGAGCAACAGCCTTGTTTATTAGATCTGACTACACTTGACAGGCTATTCTGTTTATTCCAACAACTAATCAGGTCAGGAAGTATAGATTATTAGATCCAACTATTCTTGAGAGACTCCATTATGCTTCTGGTACTGATAATCAGATCAGGAGCTGTAATCACAAAAACCTAAGCCAAAACAGACTCAAAATTAATGGATTTCTGTTCTGCTGAAATATGTTCTGGAGAAAAAGGAACAGACTATACAAACTTCATTATGCAAAAGAAAAAACCTGAAACTAATGCAAACCTTCTTCAGTCAAGAACCAAACAGAAAAAAATCAGCCAGGTATATACCATTACAGTCAACAAGAATTACTTTATTAAAGTGAGGATTTCAAGGTTCAGAAGGATTGGATTTGGACTAACAAATTGAGGGATCACTCCCACAAATGGATTCCTGATTAACATCCCTCTTGTCCTCAACATAGAGACACTGTTTTCTTTTTCTCATACACCAATGTCTGATAACCTATTAGATACAGTAATAATAAACTATAGTTGATAGTTGGCAAGTGGACAATAAGGTGTTTATCAGTCTGTGTAAGTATCTTTTTTTCCCGCCATGTTGTCCTCTTAAATGGGCTTAACGCAGCAGAGCTATTCTCATGGGAAGCATGATCAGAAACGCTATTAAATCATTTAGCATGTTTGGATATCACAGCTTCCTAAGCCAACAGGATTAATTCTTTTAAACTGTCTCTCTGCAAGCACTGGCTCCTGTGGAGCCACCAGTCCCCGTTCTCCTCCTCCTCCCCCCGCTGCTGGCAGACTTCCTGCCTCCCGCACGCCACTGAGAAAAGTGGCTGTGGGGACATTTGTCTATCAACAGCTGCAAGCCTGGGGGAAAGAGAGAGGCTTTGTGCATTGCCCCCACCCCCAGCACAATCCCATTGGCCAGTTTCCAGCCAATGGGAAGAACAGGCATCGTGTGAACTACTGCTCTTCCTCCCTCAGGCTCTTATTCACAGAGGCACATGACCCCTGTCATGGCTAGGTGGCGAGATGGGGAGGGAGCCTGCCTGAGAAATATGGTGGGCTGCTGGCTGGGGGTCACTCAGGTAAGTCTCCTGGCCAGAGCCTGCCTCTGGGATCCTAGACCCTGCCTCCCCCACAACTCTTCTTCCCTGCCACTTCCCCCCAATCTCACATAACCCAAAACCCTCTGTCTTCCCCACTGCAGCCATACTCACTCCTGGACCCTGCCCCAGGTCACAACCTTCTCCTGCCCTAAGTCACAACCCAAACCCCAGCACTCTCTCCTGCATTCCAGTCCCCCGCCCCAAGGTCACAACCGCCTCCTTTACTTAAACTCACCCCCCCAGGCTCTACACTTGCTCCTGCATCTCAATCTCTAACCTTAAGCTCCCTTCTGCACCCAACCTCCACCCCACACCCTGCATTTCTTCCCTAAATATCATAGAAGAGTTCTGCCCACCCCTGCCATAAGGTCTGGGCTAGTTGGCATTAAAGGGTTCCTAAGTCACAGGCACAATGAGCTTATGGTACCAACAAAGACAATGGTGCCACAACAGGCTGTTTTGGCAAAACCTGCAGTGCCCAACAGGAGGATGAGCCCCAATATGTTTGCCTTCAGGCATCTGCTCTTGGTTCTGACATTGAGCGTGGCACCGAGGCTGGAGCTGCAAAATGAGTCTCAGGTCTCTTTGCAAAGGATGCAAAGAAACTCCCAGGTGTTCTAAGATCAGACATGTAAAATCCTGTTTAATTAGTTAATCAATGAAACCTTACATTTAACTAGTTAACCGATTAAATTTGGGCAGGCGGGAGAGACGGGGACACACACTCGAGCTACGACTAGATTGGAGCGGCTTCCCCAGTGCGGGGCCAAAAGCAGCAGCCCCATGGGAAGCTGGCAGAGCTGTGTTGCTTCTGCATTGAGTGCTGCTTCCTTGCGGGGGTAGGCCTGGAGCAGCCTTCTGCCCATGGCAAGCCATGGGTTGGGGGCTGCTCCATGGATACTTGGATAACCATTACCAGTTAAGCATCAACCGTAAAGTGATGTTTACAAGGCAACTGATTACTCGTTAACATCCCTACTTAAGATGGCCTGATACAAGCTGAAGGAAGCCAAGTATGTCTGCCATCTTAACTATCTGCCCTTCCTCAACCAAGGAGTAAAGTTCCATAAATTGTGCATCAGGATGCTACATGAGTCTCTCCTGAGCACTTAATATGTTCACCTGCCTCTGGAAAGCAAAGTAGTCTGAAGCTCCTCTGGGGTTTTGTACCCAACACAGCCTAGATGATAACAAAAGGCAAGTGGCCCCATCTACTCCGATGATACTACAAATAATTAACTAAACTAGCAATAAGAGGATGGTCTAACTAGCTGGTGGACTTCAGAGTCTGTTTCACTCTCAGTGGCAGTAACAGAAAGGAATTAAGGTCATTAGGGAATGTGGGTTCTCTTATGATGATGGAACTGATGACATCATTCTAATATTGGCAGGCTACTCTGCCTCCAGGTCCTCAGTTCACTGCCAGAGGCACAACACCCCATAAATGCTAATGCTTGATGGCTGCCATTGTGACAACACACCAGCGATTGGCCTGGGACCTCCAGAGATAAAAACATGAACTGTTACGGGGCCAACAGACAAGACTCTGGAGTGGAAAACCTTATCCAGATAGGGCAGCTGCACAACATAAAGGTCAAATAAGCACAAAGCTATTTTTTTTTATTTTTTTTTACAAGAGGGTATGAGAAGGGACATTTCCAAAGCCTTAAAGTGAGAGGCTGAATAGGTTTCAGCTAACCTTATGATCAGAACATAGAAAAGGCTGCTATCAAATAAAAGAAACTTTTTGCAGCATACAGGCGAATAAGTCACTAGAAAAGAGTTGCTTAAGACAGGCCATTCAGGTTTGCAAAGCCTCTGCAGCACTTAAAATCCCTGTAATGTCTTTTAATAGCTACTGTATCACCTTCAAATAAGTCTGATAGCACTATAAAAACTAATTTGTCACCAGTAAATAAAACAGAACAAGCATATAACCCACTTGGCTATATAAAAAAAGTCCTTTATCCAAGCAAGGGAAATGCTTTATAATGCTTAGAATTCTATTGTGTCTCACTATGTTTCATCGGTATGCATAGGCACATACATTACTGCAAGTTGTAGCATTTTTACAATCAAAGTAAATTGGACAGATATTGTGAAGAGATTTTCAGACCTATTCTCTCTTTAGCTAGGCAGATGCCCCTTTTATTATGAAGCCCCATAAATGCTCAGTAAATAAATCCTTTCAAGTTTTTGCTTATTTTCAGACACAGGAATTTACTAGAAATTCAAGAGATAAGTCTTGAGATGCATATCTTTTCCCCTGGATCAAAATGAATTTGACAAAGATGTAAAAACAGACTGCAACTGACCTTCCAGAAGTTATCTACTTTGCCATAAACAAGTGACTGATTCTGCCTTTTGATATCGTTAATGTGTTTAATGTCACTGGAATTCAGATGCTGCTCCACCACAAACCCAAGAAAGCTGTTGTCTGGAGTGTGAGCTGAAAAAAAGAAAAAAAAGGAGAGATATTTGTTACATGAAGTAATAAAGCATCAGGGTTTTAATGTGTGATCATCATCAGAAGAATTATTTCCAGGGACATGCCATCTCCTCACTTAACACACCTGCTCCCAGCACCTATATTCAAAGATATAATTTGCTTACTTTATTGACAATATTCTTAAGTCTGACAGAACCAATACAGAAGTAGGGGTAAATTGTTCTTTTCTTCCTCATTCATCACCAGAAATAAAAATTCTGAAGCCTTTACTGTTTATGATGTTTAGCTTTATATTTCAGGTGAAAGATGATGGCATGTAAGCCAGAAATATGCCATTTTGACTTTTAGACCCCATTTCAACTTGCAGAGCTGGCAGTTAGAAAAGTGAGCTGTATGACATTGAGGAACAATTAACATGAAAGTTATGCTGATTTAATTATTACTACATATAGTCACTTGTTAAGAGTTTTACTTGAATGTTATTCAAATTTTCATACTGTTTCACCTCTCACAGTGGAAGAGTAGCCAAAAGCAAACATGGAACAAATCATTTTAATATGGTGTCTTCATTTTAATTGTTTTCATGTAAAATCATAAAAGTATATAGAGGAGAGATATAAAAATTTAATATGAATTTTACTATTTGGCTCACGTAAATTTCACAAATGTTGGGTTAAAGTCTGACACCACTGAAGTCAATTGAGTTTTTCTTTAATTTCTGTGGAGTTAGGATACCACCTATTGTTCTTATAAATTAAAATTTATTGGGTGCATTATACAGTATTATAAAAAGGAGACATTGCATAACATTTTTCTATCTTACCTTGCCATCTGTAAAAGCCTTTTTAACCAGCAGCATCCAAGAACTCTAGCTACCATTCTTTTGGTTACATAGAGATGTTATAAGTCTCCTATGAGTATAAGAATTTCCCACTGCAGTTAATAAAGTGTTCCATTAGAGCGGGATTAGCATACTAAAAATGAGAAGATTAGTCATCCTGTGCAGTAACTGTGGTTCTTCTATACACGTCCCCCTATGGATGCTCCACCTCAGAAGCATGTGTGCCCCACATATTTTTTATTGGAAATTTTCATTAGTAATGTTCATTCAGGGGAGGCCCGTGGTTGTAGGCAACCTTCGCAGTTGCCTAGGGTGCTGTTTTTAATGTGGCACCCAATGATAATGTCATGCCATTAAGTGCTATGAAGTTGGGGGCGCCGATCGTGCATTCCGCTTAGGGCGCCAGTTGCCAGCAGGTCTCCTTGAGCCGCTTCTGTGTCCATTAACACTTTGGAGTCACCCTGGTCTTCCTTTTGCCCCACACTGAAGCTATATAAAGCTACATGAGTGAACTACCTTCAGTTCTTTCCATTGCCAAGACGCCAAGTCCAAAGCAGAGGGCAAGCTGGACTGGTAGTGGCTCACCCACAGGGCCACATTCTCAACGGACCATAGTTACTGCACAAGCTGAGTATGGGTCCTTCACTTCAGGGGACTTCTAAAGCACTACTCCCAAAAAAAGGGATCCTCAGTATCTAGTTCATAACTAAGGAAAAAACTGCTTTGCTAACTGCCACATGGAACGCACCATTTGGGGCAGAGCTACATACAAAGGACCATGCAGATCTAAAATACAGGCATATTTTTAAGGAGAGCCCATGGATGTAAACGGAGAGATCTTAGCATGGAGCGGAATGCTGGAGGCAACATAATAAGCAACAACATATCCAGAGATCCATTTTGACAGTTTTAGGTAGAAATAGCAGATCCTTTATATCTGTCTGCAAACAAAATGAAGTCTCTCAGATTTCCTGAATGATTTAGTCCTATCTATGTAGAAAACCAGCACTCTCCAGATACCCAGAATGCAGACAACAGCCTTCAATATAGAATTGGGCGGTTTCAGAAAGAAAATAGGTAGACAAATAGTCTGATTCAAATGAAACTGACAATTTAGGAAGGAATCTGCAATATGACTGTAAGGAAGCCCTGTCCTTGTAGAATATTGTGAAAGGAGGGTGTGCCGCAAAGACTCCTATTTCATACAGCCTTCAGGCTGTTGTAATAGTCACAGTAAAGGCAATTTACATAGATAAGTTTAATAATGAGCAGGATGATACTGGTTCAAAGGGGAGCTTCGTGATTTCTAAGAACCAAACTGAGGTTCCAAAACAGAGCAGGGCCTTTCACCTGTGGAAAAACATTTCCCCATCTTTTCATGAACCCTGAAGTTGGAGAATGAGCAAACATTGTGGCCTCAGTGAGCCTTGAGACAATCCCTGATTATTTCTTTAAATGCAAGAAGTATTACAGAACTAGCAGAAGAGGGGCAGAGTGAGATGCAAGTTTCTGGAAGCTGCACCAATGACTAAATCTTTTCCATTTTTGAAGGCAAGTATTTCTGATAGACTCTTTTATATCATTGAGCAATGTCTGCTGGCTCTTCCCCAATGAACCATTGAGCAGCCACATCTTGAGGTGGAACGTTCTCAGAGTAGGAGGCAGCTGGCTGCTGTCCTGCAAGAGGAGATCAGGAATGAATGGAAGATTTATAGCTGGACACAGAGACTGGAGAAACAGGTAAGGAAACCATCTCTGCCTCAATCGTGTCAGGTCTGTTAGGATACCTCTGGCTTCTTGTCTTATCTTGTTCATTACACTGAGAATAAGAGGCATGGGGGAAACATGTAAAAGATATATACTGTGTGCCCCTATCCCAACACAGAAATGCCTCGGCACTAGCTGGAAGAAGGAACTGCAGCACCTACATTCTGATGATCCTGCTACCAGTCTAAGGAGCATTTCACTTATTGGGGAACTGACACTTGTTTGTCTAAACTGCATCGGCTTGCTGAGTAAGCTATTTTGAGTCCTCCCTAGAGACAGGGAAGGCATCATCTTGGATGATTTGTCACAAAAGTACAAGCTGCCATGTGACTTCAGAAGCTGAAGACAGTTTGAGACTGAGGTATAGGGACTCATCTGAATGCACCTGACTAGGCCAGACCATTGAAAAACTGTCCATGACAAGAAATGCCCTGGCTGCGAGAGAATTAAGGGATGTCCTTGACAACTGTACATATTGAAAGGAGTTTTGTTTGCATGAAGTGCCGTCTGATAGAGCTGATGGAAGAAAAGATCTGAGGACTGGAGATGCAGGTGGAAACCCTGGTCGAGTTTAGAAGGGGGTTTGAGCAGATGATTGAGCAAAGGCATGATGTGGCTGAAGGGGAAAGTTTAGATATGCACATGGAAGCAGGATCAAGGGCCTCAGAGGGGGCGACTGCTGGCGAAGAAAATGGACAGTGGAAGCATGTGACTAAGAGAACCAGGCAGAGGAAAAGATGGGTCAGTGAAGGAAAAATAGAGCTCAAGAACTGTGGCCAGACAGACTATAACCCCATATCATCCATCTTATTTGCCTCTCTGAAGCACAGGGCAGAGAAGGAGCAATAATATCAGCATAGTCTATGCTGGCTCATCTGATCCTGAGAAGCTGAAACACAGATAGGTGGATAGAGAGCAGCTAAGTCAATAAGCTGGCCTCGAGGCTGCGGCTGGCACCTATGTTGATTCGAACACACAGTCCCAGGAAGAGGAATTTCCCACTGAGAAAACAATGTCCAGTACTTCAAAATTTAATCATCTCAATTCTCTCTTACAAGTGTAAATTAAGTTCACAACTCCCTTGTAAGAACTGGTCTCACAGCAGACAGACCAGCATCAATTGGCATGACAGATAAGAAAGAGAAATACGTGACCTCATGATTATAAAAGATGGGCCCAGCACACACTCACTTTGAGTGTCATTCTACCCTCTACCTGCTGGTCTGGTTAGGTGTTTGACCTCCCGAGGTTCTATGGGGACGCCCACCTCGTATTTTCGTCTTTCCTAGGAATTGAGGGACCGGCCCTGGCCTGACATGCTGGAGTCGAGAGGCACAGAAGGGGGTAAAAATGGTACCTGGATGTGGTCCTCTGTCTTAAGTGTACACATAGAAAGAGTAAGCTGTTACTTGGTACCATTATTTCTATTTTTCTATCTTTATCTTCTTTGTAACCATTTTTAAGACCTATATTTTGCTAATAGTTAAGAAATAGAACAATAACCATTGCAACCATATGATTTATAAGCTTCCTCAATAAACCTGTAACTGTTTAAGCTTTAACCTGACTCCTTCAGTTGCTGTAACAGAACCAAGCACAATTTAAAAGAACTTCAGCCGGTCTAAAGGGACAGTTATAGGAAGAGTTTGGGCGTTTGGATCTGTGTCACTCCCAGGTGACAGGACCCACTGGGGCATCTTTCAGTCTTTCCTCAAGGCTGCCCGCTGCGAAGGAATTATGAAATTCTAGCAGCTGAAATCTAAGATGTAATAAGCTCTTCCTATATAACGGGGCGTCTGTTGGCCTGCTGGCCACCCTCTGCGATGGGACCCCGGTCCTAGCAGTAAAGGCACGGACGTTAAACCTTTTCTCGGAAACATACACACACACACACTGCCCTGACCGTCGGCTGACAAGAACTGGTATGCGGAGTTGGAGAATGAAGAAGGGGTACAGCAGGTAGATAATGAAGATGGGAGGGTAAGGAAGAAGAGAAGAGTGGCTAATCCTATAGATAAAGGGGAAAAGTTAATGGGGACAACACTAATAATGAGCTTCAGGAGGCAGGGGTGGATATAGGGCAGGGCGAGCGGGACGGCCGCCCTGGATCCCACACTTCAAGAAGCCCCAGGCATGCGCCGTGGCAAAGGGGGGGGGGTCCCACGAAATTGTGCTGCCCTGGGCCCCGCAAAATCGTCATCTGCCCCTGTCAGAAGGATACAGGAGGGGTTGAAGAGGATTACAAGGGAAAACAGGAATGGCAAGGACTTGCAGCCAGAGGAAGCAAGAGATAGACCAGAGAATTGCACTGTCACCAGGAAAAGTCAGGTCTACGTGATTGGGGACTCCTTATTGAGAAGAATAGATAAGCCTGTAACCAGAGCTGATCCAGAGAATAGAAGGGTGTGCTGTCTGCCAGGTGCTAAGATACGGGATGTGGAACTGAGGTTGAAGAGGATTATTAAGGGAGCAGGAAGGAATCCATTGATCATCCTTCATTTAGGAACAAATGATACGGCTAGATTCTCGCTGGAACGAATTAAGGGAGACTGTGTTAGGCTGGGGAGGACGCTCAAGGAAATTGAGGCTCAGGTGATCTTTAGTGGGATTCTGCCTGTTCCTAGAGAAGGGCAACTAAGATGTGACAGGATTATGATGATCAATAGATAGGCAGTGGTGCTATAAGGAGGGCTTTGGGATGTATGGTCACTGGGAGGCATTTATGGACAGAGGACTGTTCTCTCGGGATGGACTTCACCTAAGTAGGGAGGGAAATAAGACTTCTAGGATGGAGGCTGGCTCAACTGATTAAGAGAGCTTTAAACTAGGAATTTGGGGGAGACAGCTGGGAGATGTCCAGGTAATCTCTACACCGGATTTTAACACCGAGAGGGAGAAAAACAAAGTAAGAAAGGATATAGCTGGGGGTAGGAGAATATACATGAGAAAGGATAGGGTGTATACTGTCTAATAGGTCATATTGGAGGTATGACGTCCGTGCCAAATTGGGTAAAGAATGTAAGTGAGGCCAATCAGCAAAAATTAAGATGTTTGTATACCAATGCGAGGAGCCTAGGTAACAAAATGGAGGAATTTGAGCTAATGGTCCAGGAAGTGAAACCAGATATTATAGGAATGACAGAAACATGGTGGAATACTAGGCATGATTGGAGTACAGGTATTGAAGGGTGTGTGAAGTTTAGGGAAGACAGAAATAAGGGTAAAGGTGGTGGAGTGGCATTGTATATCAAAGATAAGGTAGACTGTAAAGAAATAAAAAGTGATGGAATGGAGAAGACAGTTTGTTTGGGCAAAAATCACATCAGATCCTCCCCTGGGATAGTGCTTGGGGTGTGTTATAGACCACCAGGATCCAATTTGGATATAGATAGAGACCTCTTTAATGTTTTTAATGGAGTAAATACTCATGGAAACTGTGTAATCATGGGAGATTTCAACTTTCCAGATATAGACTGGAGAACAAGTGCTAGTAATAATAATAGGGCTCAGATTTTTCTAGATGTGATAGCTGATGAATTCCTTCATCAAGTAGTTGCTGAACCAACAAGGGGGGATGCTATTTTAGATTTGGTTTTGGTGAGTAGTGAGGACCTCATAGATGAAATGGTTGTAGGGGACAACCTTGGCTCGAGTGATCATGAGCTAATTCAGTTCAAATTAAATGGAAGGATAAATAAAAATAAATCTGAGACTAGGGTTTTTGATTTCAAAAGGGCTAACTTTAATAAATTAAGGAAATTAGTTAGGGAAGTTGATTAGACTAAAGAAAGTATGGATCTTGAGGTGGAGGTGGCCTGGGATTATTTTAAGTTAAAGATGCAGAAGCTGTCAGAAGCCTGTATCCCTAGAAAAGGGAAAAAATGTGTAGGCAGGTGTTTTAAACCAAGCTGGATGAGGAAGCATCTCAGAGAGGTGATTAAGAAAAAGCAGAAAGCCTATAAGGAGCGGAAGATGGGAGGGATCAGTAAAGAAAGCTACCTTATTGAGGTTAGAGCATGTAGGGACAAAGTGAGAGAGGATAAAAGGTAGAGTTGGACCTTGCAAAGGGAATTAAAACCAATAATAAAAGGTTTTATAGCCATAAAAATAAGAAAAAAAACAAAAAAAGAAGAAGTAGGACCGCTAATTACTAAGAATGGAGTGGAGGATAAGGATAATCTAGGAATGGCCCAATATCTAAACAAATACTTTGCTTCAGTCTTTAATGAGGCTAATGAAGAGCTTAGGGATAATGGTAACATAACAAATGGGACTAAGGATATGGAGGTAGATATTACCATATCCGAGGTAAAAGCCAAACTTGAACAGCTTAATGGGAGTAAATCGGGGGGCCCAGATAATCTTCATCCAAGAATATTAAAGGAACTGGCACATGAAATTGCAAGTCCATTAGCAAAATTTTTTAATAAATCTCTAAACTCAGGGGTTGTACCATTTGACTGGAGAATTGCTAATATAGTTCCTATTTTTAAGAAAGGGGAAAAAAAGCGACCCGGGTAACTATAGGCCTGTTAGTTTGACATCTGTAGTATGCAAGATCCTGGAAAAAATTTTGAAGGAGAAAGTAGTTAGAGACATTGAGGTTAATGGCAATTGGGACAAATTACAATATGGTTTTACAAAAGGTAGATTGTGCCAAACCAACCTGATTTTCTTTTTTGAGAAAGTAACAGATTTTTTAGATAAAGGAAATGCAGTGGATCTAATCTACCTCAACTTTAGTAAGGCATTTGATACAGTACCACATGGGGAATTATTGGTTAAATTGGAAAAGATAGGGATTAATATGAAAGTTGAGAGATGGATAAGCAACTGGTTAAAGGGGAGACTACAGCAGGTCATACTGAAAGGTGAACTGTCAGATTGGAGGAAGGTTACTAGCGGAGTTCCTCAGGGATCAGTTTTGGGGCCAATTTTATTTATTCTTTTTATTGCTGACCCTGGCAACAAAACTGGAAGTGTCCTGATAAAATCTGCGGATGACACAAAGTTGGGAGGTATTGCCAATTCAGAAAAGGATCGGGATATCATACAGGAAGATCTGGATGACCTTGTAAATTGGGAGTGATAGCAATAGGATGAAATTTAATAGTGAGAAGTGTAAGGTTATGCATTTAGGGATTAATAACAAGAATTTTAGTTATAAGCTGGGGACACATCAGTTGGAAGTAACGGAGGAGAAGGACCTCGGAGTCCTGGTTGATTATAGGATGACTATGAGCCGCCATTGTGACATGGCTGTGAAAAAGGCTAATACGGTCTTGGGATGTAGTAGGTGAGGTATTTCCAGTAGGGATAAGGAGGTATTAGTGCCATTATACAAGGCATTGGTGAGACCCCATTTGGAATACTGTGTGCAGTTCTGGTCTCCTATGTTTAAGAAGGAGGAATTCAAACCTGAACAGGTACAAAGAAGGGCCAATAGGATGATCCGAGGAATGGAAAACCTGTCTTATGAAAGGAGACTCAGGGAGCTTGACTTGTTTACCTTAACCAAAAGAAGGCTGAGGGGGGACATGATTGCTTAATGGGGTTCTGGAATGGCCTTCCAAGGGACGTAGTGGGGGCAAAAGATCGTAGGGTTCAAGATTAAACTAGATGGGTTTATGAAGGGGATGGTTTGATGAGATAGCATGATCTTGGTAACTAATTGACCATTCATTATCAGTGGTAAATAGGTCAATGGAGGGATGATAGGAGTTACTATAGAGAACTTTCTGGGTGTCTGGCTGGTGAGTCTTGCCCGCATGCTCAGTGTTTAGCTGATCGCCATATTTGGGGTCAGGAAGGAATTTTCCTTCAGGGTAGATTGGCAGAGGCCCTGGAGGTTTTTCACCTTCCTCTGCAGCATAGGGAACAGATCACAGCTGGAGGATTCTCTGCATCTTGGGATCTTCAAACTATTTGAAGGCTTCAATATCTGAGATATAGGTGAGAGGATTATTCTAGGAGGGGGTGGGTGAGAGTCTGTGGCCTGTATTGTGTAGGGGGTCAGACTAGATGATCATAATGGTCCCTTCTGACCTTAAAGTCTATGAGTATTCTATGGCAGTCCATATGATTTTCTCACATTCAGTTAAAAATGGCAAGCACCCTCCAAATTGCGAGCCATGGCCAATGGGAGCTGCATGATTCGGTGCCTATGGACACTTAAAATAAACAAAGCATCTTGGAGCTCACCAGAAGCATACCTGGATGGGACCATGAACTCAACTTTGAAAATCCCTGCCCTATATAGCTTCAATGCTGGATAGAAGGATATTTAACGTGCATGCATGGGCTGAACAGAAAAGGAAAATCTCCCATCAAAGGTGCACAGGGCACAAGTGCACCTGGAATGGAATACCTGCAGGGGCACTATGTAAAGAAACCTATACCTGTAGTTTGTGACAATTACTTGTTTGTAGCTCAGGGAGAGTATGGGTTTCTGTTTTATAACTGATGAGGTGCATTTGGTTTTTAATTTTTCAACACAAATTTAAGGCTTGTTAATATATACATATTTTATAAAATAACATCACACACTCTCCGCCCGCCCTCCCCCCCCATGCATATATACACACATTCAAAGTTTTACAGAAATCAAATATAATTATTTGGAGCATCATAGTTTATTCTTGAAAATTAGGAAACTGATGAATACCATAGAAAAGTGCGTATACACACACACACACACACACACACACACACACACAGAGTACCTTTTTATGGTAAATCTCTCAATTCCAGTGAAATGGACTGAAATGGATTGAATATACAGATTCCTAAGTAAAATGCAAGAATTTCAGGTTTCCAATCTAGCAGAAAAATAGTTTGTATAAACTATTTACATAATTTTAAATTGCTTTTTGAATAAGAAAAAAAATTGTATATTTAGCAATATAGTAGTTTGTAGATGGCATTAAAGTTGCCAAAGTAGACATACACATTTATGGTCAGGATCCATGATTTCTAGTCTCAACACACAAATGAAGGAACTACTGATGCACCCAGAGGAACAAGGAAAACTTCTAGGAAAACAATTTAATGCACATCAAACAAGCAATGAAATCCTCTCAGTTATGATGTTCTCTATTTAGGACTATTATGTCTTGAATATATTACATGAAATCCAATTAAAATGATCCTCTTCATAAAAAATATTTCAGCTACAGCCAAAGGACTTTTATACCTGATATTTAGACCAGAAAAATTGACAACAATATTTAACAATAAACAGTGCACCTTCTTCCATTTTCTTATATTTGAGAGAATGGATGAAAAGCAATGAGAAGGAAATACATTTTAAATGAAAAAAATTGTTCACATTCTGAGTAAACAATGATGGACTTCACTTCTTCAGATCACTGACACAATGAGCTTAACGAGATTCATAAGCAAGATTGTGTATTTTTAAAGGCACTAAAACTGCTAGTTTGCATTAATGCACTTCACAAAAAAACAAAAAGGGAAACAACCTCATTCTTCTAGATAGCTCAGAGGACTTGCAATGAAATGTACAACATTTTTCTAATAGGTGACTATACAAATACGGCCCTTCTTAGTCGTTATATTTGCTTTATGCAAAAAGTTGTGTCCCCGTCCAGCCTGAAATTGCTTCATCTAAAATTGGCTACATTAAGAAATTCTACCATTTTTGCCTGCTTGATTCCTGCTTGCTTGATTTTTATCCAGTAGCCATTTTCTTGCCCTCCCAATGAAAGCTCTAGAAATAAAGTTAAGTTACAATCACTCCTTAAAATATTTATCAGTAAAGATTTTACAGTCACAGCCCAATAAAAGACTGTGCTACTTCTGGGTGAACAAGAGGCCAAAAGAGTGGGCTCTTTCCTATCAAATTTAGCAAGACTTCAAATCCTTGAGAGGTCCACAGCACTGCAATTGCACATGCTTGAGCTATGAGTTTGGCTGAGCTATATCTTTACCATCTCTGTTGTGATAAAAAAATGCCAAGTACTGAAGTGTCAGAATAACCACCATTTGTAGAATTTTAAAAAACTGAATGGATATTGCATGTTAAATGCCAACAGTATGGCTACGTCTACACTGGCCCCTTTTCCGGAAGGGGCATGTTAATTTCAGCGATCGTAATAGGGAAATCCGCGGGGGATTTAAATATCCCCCGCGGCATTTAAATAAAAATAAAGTAGGAATAAGATCCTCCGGAAAAGGGCGCTTTTTCCGGAGGATCGGGGCCAGTGTAGATGCTCTTTTCCGGCTTTTCTAAAAGCCGGAAAAAAGCGGCGGACATTTTTATTTAAATGCTGCGGGGGATATTTAAATCCCCCGCGGATTTCCCTATTGCGATCTCTGAAATTAACATGCCCCTTCCGGAAAAGGGGCCAGTGTAGACGTAGCCAGAATGTCTATGTATAGTGTTTCGAATAGTCTCAGAGAGATAACCAGGGGCAGACTGGCAATCAAAACAGGCCCAGGAAATGGGTTGAAAACAGCCTACTTTTTCACATCAAATAATTTTTTAAAATTTACTCTTTGACCCCTCCCTTAGCCACACCCCTGATTCCTGTTAACCATGCCCCTGACCCCCATTAGCCACACCCCCTGACTCCCATTAGACAGGAGGTAACACTCTTAGGGCATGATGGACACATGACCAGAAGTAAAAGATGTCATGTGACCCCTCTCTAAGGTCTTTTTCCACCATCCTCCTACCAATAGGGATTAGTTTGGCCCCCACCAAGCCCCCCTCATGCAACTATCCTGCAATTGCATTAATCCAATGTGTGTGACATTAACTCGGGAGCGGAGGGGCTGGGAGAAGTGTTCCCTCTAAGAGTTTCCTTCCATGAGCAGAATGAATTTTGTGTTGTACATCCCCTCTCCTAACACCTCCCTCTACACACCTGCCCTGCCTCTCTCCTCTAGTACTGGTCCCTCCCCTGCAGGTGTCTGCCCTTCTGCTTCACCTCCAGAATCCCCTGGCATCTGCACCTTCCCTTACCCCTGCACACTCCTGGTGCCCCCCTGTCCCTCACTGCCCCGGCCCCCTTTGCCTTCTTTTTCCCTGATGCCTACCCCCTTACCACTCTCTGCCCCCATTCTCCTCATGCCCATATGCCCTCACACATGACTTGCTCCATCCCTCCCTTCCTTATGCCCACCCCTTCTTTCAAGCCTTCTCCCAGCACCTCCCCTCTCTAGCTCCCAATGCCCTTACCCTCTCCTCTCCCAGCATAACCCTGTCCCGACTCCCACTGACACCTCCCCTCCTGCCCTTTTCCTCATTGTCTCCACTTGGCTCCCTGGCATTTGTCTCTCCTCCACCCTGTCCCTTGGTGCCTTCCCCTTTCTTCTCCTGACCTGCCCTGCTCCACTCTGCACAAGCCCCTTCTTCTCCCACCCTTTCCCCGTTTCTTCCTCCTCTGCCCCCCACCTTCTGCCTTCCAGTTTGCGGTGCTGGAGTCTGTGATCGGGCCCCAGCTGTTTCCGGAGCTCCAGACCACTTGCTGGGCTTGGAGCTGGGTCACACGGTGCAACTCTTGGCTGGGTGGTTTTAAAGTCCTGGGCTGTGACATCATGCCATGCCCGGGCATCTCCCCTCTCAGCTGTTGCGCGGCGTTTGAACATGCCACGGATGTGCTCCCTCAGCCCCACTGTGCCCTGTACATGGCTGGCACTGGGGAATTTAAAGTGCGGGGCTGCGGTGCCCTGTCACAATCCCGCTCCTCCTCCAGCAGACCCCAGCCGGCCCTTTGGGAAATTCTCGGTATCTTGCTGGAACCAGTCCACCCCTGGAGATAACTATGTTAGTTTGGAACTTTAAAAACAATGAGCAGTCCTGTGGCACCTTAGGGTGTGCCTAAACTACATGGCTCCGTCGACGGAGCCATGTAGATTAGGCAGGATGGCAAAGGGAAATGAAGCGGCAATGTAAATAATCACCGCTTCATTTAAATCAAAATGGTCGCCACGCTGTGCCAATCAGCTGATTGTTGGCATAGAGCGGCAGTCTAGATGGATATCTGCCGACCCCAGAACCCTTCTTGGCAAATCCTTTATGCCTCGTGAAACGAGGCTTGCAGGATCTGTCGACGAAGGGTTCTGCGGTCGGCAGATCCACGTCTAGACTGCCGCTCTATGCCAACAATCAGCTGATTGGCACAGCGTGGCGACCATTTTGATTTAAATGAAGCGGTGATTATTTAAATTGCCACTTCATTTCCCTTTGCCAAGTAAACTAATCGACATGGCTGCATCGACGGAGCCACGTAGTTTAGATGTACCCTTAAAGACTAACAAAAAGATATACGATCATGAGCTTTTGTGATGAAAACCCACTTCATCATATCAGCTGGGCTGAATATAATTTATAAGATGTTTTGAGTCATAGTAATTCCTTATACAGGCAGTCCCCGGGTTACATAGATCCGACTTACATCGGATCCCTACTTACAAACGGGGTGAGGCAACCCTGTACTAGCTGCTTCCCCCCAGCAGACCAGGGAGACGCGAAGCTAGCGCTCCCCACTCCCTCCCAGCAGACCAGGGAGATGCAGAGCGGCTTTTCTCAGCAGACACCTCAGCTTGAGAATAAAGGACTGAGGGAAGTGAGGTGTGGGAGAATAAAACTGAGCTCTGGAGAAATGTTTCCCTTACAATATGTACCAGTTCTGACTTACATACAAATTCAACTTAAGAACAAACCTACAGTCCCTATCTTGTACGTAACCCGGGGACTGCCTGTATACGTAGCACTTGAAGAACTAATAAACCTTAGTTATCAATTTTAACAGATTTTGTATTTCCCACATTTAATGAGAGGAAAATTAAGGGAAAAAAAGGTTGTGCCAAAAAAAGAGACTCAGACCCATAGCTGAGATTAACAACAAGGACTAGTGTAGCTCAGCCTGTGGCTCAGACCACTGGAAGCACACTTATCGAGAAAATGAATACTTGCTGTTTTGCTCAATTAAAAAAATATTTTCCCCTTTAAGTATAGGGAATGTAGCATGTATCAAACAGATGGACTAAGAACAAGCAACAGAGTATGGGCACAATGTTGCCCCTGCAACTATTATCGCAGTGCATCACCATTCTGAGTTGCTATTTTGAGCAGGGTCTCACACAGAAAGTTATGTACCAACTGTATTAAATAATGCATCGGAAATGAGCCCTGGTTTTAAAATTCATTTTCTATTTGCAACAGGAACCAAGTATGAGAGATTAGGTCACCAGAAGAGAAAGGCACATTTGCTCAAGCATCCCTCAAACCCTGCCTAGCACTGTCCTATTCAGTTACATCTTGTAGTCATAAATCATTACCATATTTTTTGCTACTTAGCACAAAACAATTGTGAATGCAGAGCCTTTATTTGCTGAACAACTTGCACTGTACTTCTCTAGCACTGTATGCATACCGCATGATGACAAACTAAATAAGTCTCAGATTTTTTACAGAGCAGTAAATTTCAACAGCATGGGTAGACAGCACGCAGCCAGAGCCTGGCAAGTAGCCCAAAATATAGCCAACAACGAAAATGCAAGAAAGCAAGTTCTTTTGCAGAATCTGCAACAATGTAGAACTACCCCTTAATTTGGGGACATAATTCAGGGACACGCCTCAAAGTGTTCTAAATAAATTGGGTTTGGTTTAATTTCCACTGTCAGCACTTGCACCGTAGATAAGCTTTTTTCTCAGAGGTTGGCAGCATGTCAGTAACACTCTCAAAACGTTCCTGAGCTATTTCTCAGACAGGCTGGGCACAAACAAGATCTCTCTCAGCATTGGACAAACATGTAATTATGCCTTTTATGCCTCATTATTTCTTGCAGTTACTGTGTCAAAAATAAAATCCAACCCTTTTGTCTCTGTTCCCCTTAGTGTTGCTACAAAACAGGTGTCCTTTGGAAACAGTTCTACTTAAAGAACAAAATATCAGCACATACTTCTACTCTGAAGGTGAAAGTTTGACCAACTTGTCTGCCAAGTTTGAACAATGAACACCATGCTCTCACTATGCCTCTACCTAGCAATCACCACCAGATTTTGGGGTTGCAATGGCTACTGGTACATGAAGTGGATCCCAAAAGCAACTATGTCTAGCTTCATAGAATTTCTTTTTCCAGGCTGCTCCTGATGTTAGACAGCTTGTGACTTTTCTCCACTTGCTGTTGGAGACTGCAGCTAGTAGACTACACAGAGTTGAAACTGGAAGACTGCATAATCTTTCTCCACCCCATGACTGAGAATGATTATAACCTGCACAGCTGACCTGGTATAGAAGATCAAAGAGAACAAAAATGCTTCAAAGTTGTCAAGCATTCCTCACCATACATTAAACCAAGTCAGGAAATTAAACATAAAATCGTTAACATTTTCAAGAGGTATTTTGGGTGCCAAAACTGAGATATGAAATTGGAATAGTTTTCGGAGGCCCAGTACTTTCTGAAGCTGCCTCCCCTTTTAAGAGGTCTTAAGCTGAAAACTCAAAATCACCTTTAAATGTACAGGCAGTCCCCGGGTTACGTACAAGATAGGGACTGTAGGTTTGTTCTTAAGTTGAATCTGTATGTAAGTCGGAACTGGCATCCAGATTCAGCCGCTGCTGAAACTGACCGCCAGTTCTGACTTACATACAGATTCAACTTAAGAACCCCAAGCGTCCCCAAGTCAGCTGCTGCTGAAACTGATCAGCAGCTGATTCCAGGAAGCCTGGGGCAGAGCAACTCTGCCTCGGGCTTCCTGTAGTCAGCGCTGGTCAGTTTCAGCGCGGCTGACTTGGGGACGCCTGGGGCAGAGCAGCTGGGGTGCTGCTGGGTTGCTCCAGTAGCACCACTCCTCGGCACTACTGGACCAACCCAGCAGCACCCCAGCTGCTCTGCCCCAGGCGCCCTGATTCAGCCACTGCTGAAACTGACCAGCAGCGGCTGAATCAGGACCTGGGGCAGAGCAGCTGGGGTGCTGCCGGGTTGGTCCAGTAGTGCCCAGAGCGGCGCTGCAGGACCAATCGGCAGCGCCCCAGCTGCTCTGCCCCAGGGTCCAAAACAAAAGCCTGGTCTGCTGGGGGGGGGCCACACTAGCTGCGCCCCCCCCCCAGCAGACCAGGGACACGGGGAGCAGAGCCACAGCGGCAGCGGGGTGCTGCGCCTCTGAGGCTTTGCTCTGGCAAAGTCTCAGAGGCGCGGGACCCCGCCGCGGCTGCGGCTTCAGTCCCGGTGCCTGTGGTCTGCTGGGGACGGTCCCCAGCAGACCACAGGCACCCGGACTGAAGCCGCAGCAGCGGCGGTTCCCCGCGCTTCTGAGGCTTTGCTCTGGCAAAGCCTCAGAAGCGCGGGAACCCGCCCGGTGCCCCTGGTCTGCTGGAGACGGTCTCCAGCAGGCCAGGGGCACCGGAACAGCTTACGAACGGGGCTCTCTCGCCCCGGAGCTCGCAGGTAGCAATCCGCCACCTCGACCTCCGGGGCGAGAAAGCCCCGTTCGTAAGTGCGGATCCGACATAAGTCGGATCCGCGTAAGTCAGGGACTGCCTGTACATAGCTTATGATTTTCAAAAGTGCACTTCACAAGTTCTGAGGAGGGGAAAAGAGACTCAATGGATTAAGAAATTGGTGAACGTGTTACCTATCATCGACTTACTTACCGAGACAAAGTGGAGTCTTTTCAATCTTCCCCCCGTCTATTAAGGAGGAGATGTGTGTCTCCATCAATGTTCTCTCTCATTTGACTACAGTCCTAAATACTGAGCCATGTATAATCAAAACAGGAAAATTGGACATTTTTTTAAGCAGTCATGGCTGAAATATAGCAATACTGGTGCACACCTTGTCATTACTCAAAAGACGCAATGTGATTGTCCAAAGGAAAAAAAAATCAAATATGTACTATGTTTCAGACAATCATAAACCTGTTTGTTTACAACAAATTCAGATGAGCCGAAACAGATTTTATGACAGGAGGTATCTTGATGGACCTGTGTAGGTTACTATAGTGTAATTACCCAACATAACTCTAATGTTTGGGACTTACCAGGATATTTTTGACAACACTGGATGTGATTGATTAATCAATTTATGTGCAAAGGGAAATAAAATAAGACAAACATATATCTGGTGTCTTTTCAAAAAACTGACTTCTCCCAATAAACATTTTCCCTTGTTTTTGCTGATATGCCTATTGAAATAGCACAGATAGGGTTGCCAGATGATCTCCCAAAAAATACCGAACATGAGGGTTGGGCATACAAAAAAAACCAACCAACCAAACAAAAAAACCACACACATCCCGCACCGTCCAGCTTCAGCACGCAATCACAGGAGGCGCCACCAGTCTTCCGTCCAGTGCCCAGCCAGAAAACAGAAAATACCAGACATTACACATATTCGGTATTTTCTGAATTTTTTTTTACCGGACAGAGGGTGCAAAAACCGCAAGTGATTCACCTCCTCTTGCCCATTCCCAGCATCTGGCAAACAGAGACCAAGGACACTTCAGTGCTCAACTTTGCAGGATATTGGGGTGTCTATCAAAGCACCCTGGGATGAAGTGGGAGATTGAGGGGGGCTCACAGGGGCATTTGCGGTGTCTCTGAAGGGGGAGCTGTTGGGCTCACAGAAGCTGCCTACCCAGGGCGAGGACCTGGCACTCGCATGTGCCGCGTGTCTCTGACATCACATGATGCTCCGGGCGCGACTACTGGGTCTGTGAGCAGGGTGGGTCCCAAGCCCAGCCAAGCCAGAACGCTCCCACTGCAGGGGACTTTTTTTTGCAGGGATCCGAGTGGCGGGTCCGTGTCTCTCGCTGGAGGCGGGGCCCAGTGACATCACAGGGCTGGGGTAGCCACTGGCCACAGCTGGAGTCCAACAGGCCAAGTCCCTGGCAGGCACTCCCTCTAGTTGCTAGCAGAATCCGGGTGGGGAGACTGGCTGGGATTCACAGCCCCCGCCCAGCTTCTGCACGCAACCAGAGGCTCCCAGCGCCAATCGGGGCCCCGCCTCCCAGTCACTCCCCCGCCCCACCAGGCTTTCATCCAGCACCCAGCCAGAAAATACCGGACATTGCACGTGTCCGGTATTTTTCTGAATATTTTTACTGGGCAGAGCGCACAAATACTGGACTGTCTGGTAGAAAACCGGACACCTGGCAACTCTAAGCACAGAACAGTGTTTCTTAAACTGTGTTCTGTGGCACACCGGCGTGCAGCGAGGTTGTCAGAGGTGTGCTGCAGAGAACAACAGAATTCAAAATGGCTGTACTTAAAGGGGCAAGCGACTTTTTTTGGCTCAATAACTTCCCCCAACTCTTTTTCCACTCGACTTCCTTCCCCACCCCCCAACAAAAACTCCTTGGTGTTCCTCATAAAAAGAGTTATTGTTTGGTGTTCCTCAGTCTTAAAAAGTTTAAGAAACACTGGGACAGAAGGTGTTAGCTAGCTTGCCTAAAATCACAAGTCACAGCTGCAGAAACTGAAGAAGACCTAAAAGTTCTGGCTCCCAATTTCTTGTGCTTAAACACACTCTCTCTAACAATCTGATTAGCTGATGCTGATTTTTTAGACCTAGACATCAAGCATTGGATGAGTGTTCTAAATATTTCAGAGCCATTGAACAGATTTACTTTTTTATAACAGTCAATAAGTGCAACTTCAGCTACGCTATTTTCAAATACATGTTCTAATTTTGAACAGCATTGTAGATTGTTGTGTTGAAATAATCTGAAACAGTCCACCCCAGTTTAATGCTCAGAGCATAAAAAACAAACAGGATGAGCCCTTGAGACCAACTGCAAGAAAAAACGTAGACGCCAAAATCATGTAGAATGACAAAGATTGTGAGTTTGTGATACCCGAACAAAAAGAAATGACTGAAAATGATCAAATACAAAAGCAATTTAGTCTATCAAATGCAATCACTCTGTAGAGACTTAAAAAAATCACTCTACAGAAGGACTTGAGAAAATGAAGCTAAAAAAAGTGAACTCCAGACACAACTTTAGAAAAAAAATCTCCTTAACATTTATATCCTGTTCATATTGTTCTTTTGTACGTAGTGTGCTGCAGTTTTGCATACTCAAAAAACAGAACGGTTCTGAGTTTTCCTAGATTATGACCTAGTTTTTTGAAACTGAAGAGATTCTCCTAATAAGAACATTCACTGTTTAATTCTAGCTCCAGAAGCATTTACATACGAAAATAAGGATACTTACGGAACATTGTATAAAACTGCTGTGGATTAAGGTTCCATTTCCCCCAAGGTGTCTTGTGGCCTTTAGACTGAGCATAATGAGCATGATTAAATTCAGGTTCAGTCCCAAATGAATCCAGTACTCGCAACATACACCTGAATAAAAAACAAGTAAAACCATTCAAGTTCTTCTTTAAGTTTTTATTTTAAATTTAAGAACTTTCTTTACCCAGAACAAACCATAAACATTTTTCAATTGTGCGATCACATAAATGGGTTTTTTTTAAACCGTCCTCCCACCGTCAGTTGCACTGCCTTTTACACTAAAGCCCTTTCCCTCCCCCCAGTCCCACAGTGGGCCCAGACCATACTTTTCTTTTTTTTCCTCCCCCAGGGCTCTGTACTCAGACAAGGATGAAGTGTCAGGGCAGGAGCTGCCTTTGGCCACAAGATCACCCTCGCCGTATCCTCCGTGGATGGGCACGGAATGGAGGGGATGGGAGCTGAGAAAGCAATGCGGGTCAAGGGATTTGCGGTCTGTCTCTTCCTGCTGCTACCCTTGACCCAGAACGGCAAAAGGCAGGGATGCTATATTGTTTGAAAACAGCTATATTATTTGGGGGCATCTGTAACATTTTAATAGATTAAAAAGCAGACCGTAGGCTCGAAAAGGTTGGGAACCACAGTGATACAGGGTTCCGGCCTATCAATCGTGCTCCTCGGTGCTTGTACACCACAGATAGATAATGACCGCTGATTCTTAAATGGACACCAATTCTGATTTTGCTTTCTCCTATACAGAAACATACCATTTGGAAGGCAGCCATTTTTTTTTAACAAAATATGGGTTGCAGCAGATAGAAGGCCGGGGGGCTTGTAAAAGTGGGATCCACACCACAGTGTGCTGTAGACCAGTGTTTCTCAACCGGCGGTATGTGTACCCTTAGGGGTACATGAGAGAAGTGAGAGAGAGACGTCAACGCAAGTGAAATTTGGAAAAAAATGTCCAGGATTTTGCCCTGCAAAGGGGATCGGGGAGGGGGCAGCAGCACGTGCCTGCCCAATTGAATGTTCGGAGCCGTGTGCTCAGACATTAGCAACCGCTCTGCACACGCGCTCCAGCACCTGGTGGGAAAAGCACATGGTTGCGGCGGCAGCTCTGGTGAGACTCCGAGCAGTTCCAAGTTGGGGAGCCAGTTTGGCCATTGGCGTAGCAAGGGGAGGGGGGGCAGTTGCCACCAGGCGCCATGCTAGGGGAGTGCCAGGCTGGAGTGGGAGTGCACAGCACCACGCGGAGAGCCCAGTGCTAGTGGCCCACTTTCTCCCTGCAGACAAGCCACTGAGGCAGGGCGGCGGGAGTAGGCACTTCAAAGGTAGGGTTATCATACATCCATGTTTTCCCAGACATGTCCTCATTTTCCCATGTTAAATTGCTGTCCGGCCAGTTTTTTTTTTTTTTAAACAAACACAAAAAATGTCTAGGATTCGGGGGAGGCAGGGCAGTGGCACCTGCCTTCAAGGGACCGTTCGACTCTGTTTTGGAGCCATGTGCCTGGACAGCCGCTCTGCGCATGTGTCCCAGCAGCACCTGGAAAGAGAAGTGCATGGCTGCGGCAGCGGTTCTGGTGAGACCCAGGATATTGTTAAAAGAATAAAAGAATCTGGGGCTGCCTGGCTCTGGGGGAAAGGAAAGGGGAATTGGGTTAGACTGTGAGTAATTTTTTTTAAGGGGTATTAAAAACAAAAAGGTTGAGAAACTGCTGTAGAGTATAGATTTGCAGGAGTTTAATCAATGTCACTGAACAGAGAGAGGAGGCATGGACAACTGATCTACAATTACATGGATCCACTTTCCAGCCCCCACTGGTGAGGGTGCAGCATCTACCTGAGTTACTAAAGGAAACAGACAGCAATAGCAGCCAATGAATTGGTGAGTAGGTGCTCTGTCTTCTACCTTTCCAATGCAAAGCTCATTTCCTCAGACAGGATGAAAGAATTTGGCCCTAAAAATACATATGTACAGTCATCTGTAATGTCATTTGTTTCATGCATTTCTTTTGAAATATCTCCTCCAGCCCCCAGTGTCTAAATGAAAATTCATAAAGCAATGACAAAATGTAGCTTTAATATGAAACAATACCTACCTATCTGAGAGCATAGGACAGAATAATTTACATGTTTTATCCCTATAGGGATCTTTCAAGCAAAATGAATAAAAAAATTCAGCATACTGCGAATCACAAAACAACAAAGCTGACAGTTCAGTGTCTGCAATAGTTATTCAGTGTTTTATGTCAACTGTTTTCATTGAGAACATTTTACAACAGTAGCAATTATCTCTGCATCACAGAGAACACTCCAGCAGGACAAAAACAGACTCTACAGCAGTAAATCAGAGAGTAAGAAAGCATTCTTGTTTCATGGGTAGTTCTTAATCCAGCATTCCTAATAAATGCACACTTTGGTCAGATGCGTGTCTTGAGAACCTTCGAGGAAGCTGAAGAATTGAGATCTCATTGGAGACCTGTTGAATTATCTATATGAGGAACACAAAGCTTCAGGTGTATTTAATGCTACATGTATGGGCTGATTTAAGCATCTAGATCTGTAACTGGAAAGGATCCAATATAGAGAAAGCATAGGGTCTCGAAAGCAGCAGGATGATGGAGATATAGAAGTGGTGAAAGTTGCAGAAGAAAGCAAGACAAGGAAGGAAATGAAAGATGTGGTTATTCAATAATGGCACGTGGAAACTGAGAAAATAAGAAAAGGAAAGGTGAGATATAGGGTTGCCAGATGGTTTCAACAAAAATATGGGACACACTTGACATTACATCACAATCTACATTACATCTTATTTAGAAAATACCGGACATTTATATTTTTTCATTTATATTTTCTCAATTTGTTTCCCGAACAGGAAGCTCAAATACTGGACTGTCCGGTTCAAAAACCAGAGACCTGGCAACCCTTGTGAGATAAGAGCACTAAAGGGGCCAGAGACAGTAAGACACAGCAGAGCATGTGTCATGATTCATGAAGACAATTAGAAAGAGCCTTCTAATTTGTGAGGCTGACAAGAGTATGCAATGGAATGTTTGGCTTATCCTTGAAGGATTTTATTTAAAGTGACACATTTATGTTGAACAGCAGAACTTTTTATATGTTACAAAAATAATTATGTATCAGGAATTTATGGGAATGTTTACAGTTTTGAAATCATTTTTTTGAAGAACTAACTGGAGCAGACTGTACTAAATGAAGTCTGAAGCATCCTAGGCTTCCAATAGCTTTGGGATTGAGAGATCTTACTGGAAGATGTCTTTTGACACCACACTGTTACATTAGGACCCAATCATTTAATTAACTCAATTTTTTTCAGAAGTATTTTTCAATAGACTCTTACCCATTGCAAGATGCAGAGTGGGAACAGGATTTAAAGAAGTCTCCATTTGATTTCTGTATAGCTAATGTTTTAACATTGTCTCAGTTACTGCTAAAGTTATAGCAGCTGATGCTTATCCTTGTTTTTCCTTGCCTGGACTAATAATTTACCATCATTCAACAATGATTCAATAACATCACTGCTGATGTCTAGTGCTAGCAACTGGTGGCTTTTCCAGCATAGGCCACACACTTTCAGGCTAGCCAGGACCTGCATGTAAAAGCATAAGCAAAGCTCCTTCCCTTCAAAAGAAAAAAAAAAAGCCAGAACCTTTCAGGACTTCTTTATACAGAATGTGGCTCATTTTGAATAGCTGTCCTGTTAGTTCTTTTCAGAAAAAGCTTGTTAAAAGGTTGGCATATAGAAGTGAACCATTCCTGGAGAGATTGTGAAAAAAGGCAAAGGGCGATTAATACTGATTTGCAGTATGGTGGAAGCATGTATTCATGCAGAAAATCAGCTGCACATTTTAAACTAGATTACACTATTAACAGTTATGCATTATGGTAACACAGTGTATATGAATGAAACATTAAGCCTATAATGTCACAGAGAAAATTTTTAAAAAATCCTGATCTAAGACAACAGGTATTTTGCCATTCTGAAATAAACCATATACTTCAAAGCCAAATCAGTTTTGGTACATGCATGATACTGGCAGCACCAATGATGAGACATACAACAGGTGTTACCTAATGTCATCACTGGTGCTACAAGAAAGAGAAATGAACAAAACAGGATATGCTTCATTCAGAATATTTTGGTACTCTCAGCACCAGAGTCACTGCTGATAGCTGTAGTCACCTAATTTGAAATTGTCACCAACTTGCTTTGAGTTCAAATTCTCACAAAACTAATATGGCACTTGATATTGAAATGAACAAACAGCAACTCTGAATTTAATTCACCTTCGAGCCTGTTCTGTACAAGCAGACTGAACTCGTCAGCATTTTGAGAGAATTTAATTGACATAAAACAAAGAAATGCAAGCACCACAGAAACATCCTTCGCTTCTCAAGAACAAAAACACTGTTCACACTATACTTATAAGCTATGAAGTATTAATAAATGAAGACAGCAATTAGTAAAGAAGCAATGATAAAGCAGTAGTAGATTTATATGATAATGTTCGTTCTACGGGAATAAACTAAAATATATGTAAATATCTGCTTTGACACTGGAAATTATGCATGTTGAGTAAAATTCTTTTACTAACAATTTGAAAAGAAGCTTATGTTAAATCTGCTTGTGTACTGGGCAAGGGATACTGGTAACTAAGAAAAATTGTAGTTCACAGAAATTTATTCAGAATTGAATTGCTAGGCTCACAAACCAGAAAAAGGTTGAACAAAAAAACCAGGTAAAAATATATTAACTTTTGAGATGTAATGATTTATTAAGTGAAAAAACTGGAAAGCTAATTAAATAATTCCAGTATCATGCTATATTTACATATCTTCGTTATAAAACACGGCAAACAGGAAATTAAAAGGGGAAAAAAGGAAGGGACCATTTTCATTTTACACATATATTTTTGCCCGTAAGACTGTTTTTTGCTACTCTGGGCTAATGACAGAATTAAGCAGAAAGACAGCCAAGAAATTCAGTGGAAAACAAGATTAGATTGATTAGTGTGCTTCTATGAGCAGAACCTATCTTTATTGAGAATTTTCTTTGAAGTTCCTATGAGAGTATTGTGTAATGTGTAAGCTTGGTCATGATTCTAATTTAAAATAAACCTATGATGGAAAAGATGGAATTTCTTAGAAAGAAAAACTGAGGCAGGGAGAAAGGCTACAAAATTTTTTCTGCCTACATGAAAATATATTTCAGTACAGTCACTGTTAAAAACAGAATTTATTTGGAATTTTAAGTGACAGAACACCACCAACTTAATTAGAAGCAATTTAGAACAGTCAAGATTGCAAGTCACACACACAAAGAATCTTTTATTAAATCCAGTACAGTAGTTTGGATTCCTTTTTATATCATACTGAAACATGCAATAAGCTATTTTAAACCTCCTGGTTCAAGGTGTAGGCTTGAAAGCGACCTAGAGAGGTGCCTCTCCAACACATACCATATACAGTAATCCCTGGCAGGTGTTTGTCTAGTCTACTCTCAAAAACTTCCAAGGGAGGAGATTCTACTCCCCCTCCCCCAAGCAATTTATGTCAGTGCTTTATACCCTGACAGGAAGTTTTTAAGCCCCTTTTTCCTGTCCTATCCTCAAAGGTTAAGGAGAACAAATTTTCTCTCTTCTCCTTGTAATAACCTATTATGTACTTGAAAACTGTTATGCCCCCTCTTGTCTTCTCTTACTCAGACTAAACAAACCCAATTTTTTTCAATCTTCCCTTCTAGGTCATGTTTTTAGACCTTTAAACATTTTTGTTGCTCTTTGGACTTTCTCCAGTTTTCCCACATCTTTCCTGAAATGTGGCACCTAGAACTAGACACAATACTACAGTTGAAGCCTAATTAGTGAAGCAGAGAGGAAGAATTGCTTTGTGTCTTGCTTACTACACTTATGTTAACATTCCTGAATTATGTTTGCTTTTTTTGCAACAGTGTTACATGGATGACTCATATTTAGCTTGTGATTGATCCACTGTGACCCCCAGATACCTTTCCATAGTACATCTTCCTAGATAGTCATTCCCCACTTTTACTCCTGAGTGAATTTTGCACCAAAAATTAAACATTTTGTGCACATTTTAAAATTCTGCAAAATTCTTGCATATTCTGCCAAAATAACACAATATGATCATACCTTTTCAAATGCTTGCTGACAAGGATTTTGAAATATATCACCAAGATAATTGAAAATGGCATGATTACATTTTATGTTGACAATAAAATATGCAGTACGTAGCAGATTTTCAGTGTTTAAAAATATTTTGGCAAAGAATTCCCCAAGAGTACCAGGTATCTGTGTAGCACAATCTGGGTGCAGGAAGCTTGGTGGGAGACCGGGGTAGGGGTAATCTGGATACAAAGAGGCTCAAGTATAGGGTTCTGAGTGCAGTGGCAACGTGATTCTACAGGGAGAAAGTGGTTAAGGCTCAGTGGGAAAGGCCAGAAGAGTGCGATATGGTGAGGTGGGTGGGTTGTCAGGCTGCTGCTGGTTGGTGCTCAATAATGCGTGTGTGTATGTGTGGGGGGCCTCCCAATGCATAGAGTTTGATGGGGGAGGGTTCTGGGTGCACTGGGAGCGACTTCCCCATCTGCTCAACAAGTCGGCCCTGCACCCACTCATCACTGCTGAGTTTCATTCCCTTGCACCCAAACCCTTCACTCCATTGGGCCTCTCCCCCCTCTAGGCCCACTCCCAACAAGCCTAACTCCACCTTCCCACAAAGTGCCAAGATTCCTGCAGCCAGGGACAGTTTCTGGTTAAAGAGCTTCTGCAAATGGTCAGATAAGAGTAATACTTACTGGTAATGAACCCACGATGGACCAAGTGTTTTCTTAAACTGAGTAAGTCCCACAATATCAATGTAAATGAGTTCTACCACTTTATCCCCCTGGGTGGGGCAGCCAGATCTGTTACCCACAACTCTCTTCATAATCCTAGCCAAAAACAGAAAGGGGTGGGGAGGGAGACTATTTCAGCATCTTTTTGCATTCAAGCACTATATTATTTGTATAATACAATTAGATGAGGGAAAAAAAATTCACACTAGTCACTCACGATTCCAATTTTGCAGAGATAACTGCATTTACACAATTTACACATCTTACTGCTGGCAAGCCAGTAAAACACACTAAAAAGTTTACTGCAAAATGGATTAGTTACAGTAAAATAAAGACTGCTTATAGCAGACTCTTAGCACTGAATAATTTTTTTCTAAATGGAGGTACAAATATAACTTGAGCAATTTTCACAATGTGATATACTGAAGCAATTTGGATATCACTGCTAGTATTTTATTAACGGTTTTATTGTATCCGAATTCACTGTAATATGGTTCATTGTAAATACTGTAAAAATGAAAGCTACAGAAAAAAGGACTAATACACAATCTTAAACAGATACATTATAGAAAGTATTAAAGCAGGACAAAGGCTATGTCTACACTACTAAGAAAAGTTGGAAAAAGATACACAAATTGCGAACCTCAATTTGCGTATCTTTTTCCGCTTTTCTTTTGAAAGAGGCTTTTCTGAAATTTGGCACATCTACATGGTGCCAAATTATGGAAAAACCTCCTCTTTTGATACATCCTTTCTTCCATGTAAAACGAGGTTTACAGGGATGGCAAAAGAGTATGTCTGCTCTTCCGAAATTTTTTTCGGAAAAGCGGATGCATTCCTTGGATGCGGCATAGTTTTAAAGAGCTGCAGTCTAGATTTAGCCAAAGTCTGCAGTCTAGACTTTATCCTACAAAAGAGAATAATGTAAATTTGATTGAAATGAGAATTTTCGGAGCAATTAATTGCATTAAAATTATTTTAAGATTGTCAATAGCTGGATACTGAATGAGGAATTGTATAAATTTAAGCTGAAGGACTGAAATTAGAATACAGGCAGTCCCCGGGTTACATGGATCCGACTTACATCGGATCCCTACTTAAAAACGGGGTGAGGCAAACCCGCACTAGCTGCTTACCCCCAACAGACCAGGGAGATGCAAAGCTAGCGCCACCCTCTCCAGCAGACCAGGAGACGTGGAGCGGCGTTTCTCAGCAGACTCCTCAGCTTGAGAATAAAGGACTGAGGGAAGTGAGGTGTGGGAGAATAAAACTGAGCTCTGGAGTAATGTTTGGCTAGAGTTTCCCCTACAATATGTACCAGTTCCGACTTACATACAAATTCAACTTAAGAACAAACCTACAGTCCCTATCTTGTACGTAACCCGGGGACTGCCTGTATTCAATAATGTATTTTATTGCAATTTAAAACACCAGTAACGGTAAAAAATTCAGCTGCTCAGTTTGAATTTTCCAGCATGAATTTATGTCGTCTCAGGAGCCTGCAGCTACAATAAAAACATATTATCCTTTTCACAGCATATATATTTAGCTCATAAAAATAATCTTCTTATCGCCTGTTTAGTGAATTATCACTTTCCATTTTCCTCTTCAAGAAATTATACACAGAACTAATAGAGGCTTCAGGAGTTTACAATTTCTTTTTTGTAGTCTAGATTCAAAATTGAAAATAATCTCCTTACTCCTTGAGCTCTGCCAGTGAAGCTGAAATCCTAATGTCATGGCCCAATAAGTAGAGAGATGTAATTAAATCACTCCACTGGACTAATTCACCAAGTGGGCCACCACTAAATGCATTCTCTGCAATCTTGAATCCAGATTCCTTTGTTAAAAGTCCCAAATGAACAAGGATCTGGGGGAAAAAAAACACATGTAAGCAAGTAATATTAAATCTGCAATTAATCCAATATAGCGTATAATGGCTCCATGTGGCTCTCTTCACATTTCAACCCAATACCCCTCATCTTTTTTTAGCCATTTTAATCAAAGAACTGCCACTCTTATCAATAACCCCGCTACTCTAGTAATTGCAAAAGTAGTACTTCATTGCTTTAAACCATTTTTATAAACCACTGGAGTGCCTTTTTAAATCTTTTACATTCTCAGATACAATCTAAACAACATGGTTACCCAGTAAGAGAACGCATTAATAAGGAGGAGAAGCAGACGTTGATATCGAGAAAAAAATGAGTCTGTATTTTCAAGAGGTGTTTGCCTTTTTGTGCCAATGAAGCTTAAGATTAAATAGATTATAACAAGGAAAACAGAAAATAAAATGTTACAATTAACTCACATTATACAATGTGAATAGAATTTCATCATGCAAGTATTGGAATGTTAAGTAATTCCCATTAAAAATTAAAGGAGTCTGTAGACTAATAAGACAAGATCAATTATAGGCTATGACAGTATTTCTTCTGGTCTTGAAGGACCATATTTTGTCATTAGGTCCTTGCATTAGCTTGACACTCCAGATGAGGAGGACAGAATACGTTTCTCTCTGGGGCTACATTACACAGTTGCAACAGAAACCACCTTGCAGCTTTGTAAATAAGCACTACAACCTGCATCATAACTGAGCACCAGTGCTGTAAAGAACTATCGTCCAACTTTTCTGATAAGCTCATGCCCATTCAGGACAGCTTCTCTTGCAACATGGATCACTGCCTATGCCCACCAACCAACCGCCCAAATGCATTCAAATAGTTCTCACAAGAAGTTTTGGATGCCTGAAAGCAGTCTTGACCCAAGACCTATGCATCAAACCCATGTCATTCCTGGGTCACGAAAGATAGCCATGAACAACTGATATCACTCCTGGCCAAAATAGTCAATACTTCAGAGAATGAATCTTCTCTTCTTCCTTCAAATACACAATACACCAAAAACTGGGGAAACCCACCTTGCAGACATAGCCAACTATCATCATATATCAAACCTCCCATTTCTCATCAAGTTCACAGAGCAGTTAGCTAAAAGTCCAACTACAGTAAACTTCTGATAATCCGGCACCGTTAGGACCCAGGGTGTGCCAGATTATCAGATATGCCAGACTATCAGAAGGGGGGGGGCTATGAGAAGTCTGGGGTGGAGTGGGGCGGATGCCACCCCAGACCCCTCATCGCGCCCCCTTCCGATAGTCTGGCTCTACCCCAGACGTCCCTGATTCAGCTGCTGCTGGTCAGTTTCAGCCGCGGCTGAATCGAAGACGCCTGCAGCAGAGCAGCTGGAGTGCTGCCGGGTTGGTCCAGTAGCGCTGGCCCTTGGCGCTGCGAGACCAACCCGGCAGCACCCCAACTGCTCTTGGGGACGCCTGGGGCAGAGCAGCTGGGGTGCTGCCGGGTTGGTCCTGCAGCGCAGCGCCGCTCTCGGCGCTACTGGACCAACACGGAAGCTCCCCAGCTGCTCTGCCCCAGGCGTCCCCAAGTCAGCCGCTGCTGCAATTGACCAGCGGCTGACTCCATGAAGCCAGAGGCAGAGCAGCTCTGTCCCGGGCTTCCTGGAGTCAGCCACTAGTCAGTTTCAGCAGCGGCTGAATCAGGACGCCTAGGGCAGAGCAGCTGGGGCGCTGCCAGGTTGGTCCCTGCAGCGCTGCACCTCGGCACTACAGGGACCAACCGGGCAGCACCCCAGCTGCTCTGCCCTAGGCTTTCTGGAGTCAGCCGCTGATCAGCATCAGCAGCGGCTGAATCTGGGACAGCTGGGGTGCTGCCGGGTTGGTCCCGCGGCCCCGAGGGGCAGCGCTACGGGACCTACCCCGTGGCACTCCAGCTGCTCTGCCCCCGGCTTCCCCAATTCAGCCGCTGGTCAGTTTTAGCAGCAGCTGAATTGGGGAAGCCGGGTGCAAAGCAGCTCCAATGGTCCGGCTGCCCGGAGCATTTCCGGGGTTCCTGATGGTGCCGGACCATCAGGAGTGCCGGACCATCAGATGCCGGACCATTGGAGTTTTACTGTACATGCACAACTAACAAACTAATATTCTGGACTAGGAATACTCTGGCTTCAGGCCAGGACATGGAATTAAAACCATTTTGGTGACTCTGATGATTGGCCTCCTGTTAGTGAATTGTCCATTCATTTTCATTATCTCTGCAATATTTGACAGAGTTGACCATGAAATACTATTGTCCTGTCAGAGAGGTGGCAGGAATCCAGGACATGATCTGAGTCCTTCCTGGAGGGACGCACCCAACAAATAGGAATCGAAAACTGTATATCATCCCACAAAGAGCCCTTCCCTCTCCAGCTCCTTCAGCTACATACAAGCACTAGGTGAACTGTTCAGACAATACTGATTCAAGCACTAGCAACATGAAGAGGACACAGCCTTACATATCCATCAACATGCATGACCACAGCACTATCAACAAGTTGATTCAATTATTACATGAGATCAGCTCATAGATGAAGAGCAGCTGGCTAAATCTAAACAAAACCGAAGTGACACCAGGAAAGCATTTTGAAGAATCGAAGACAAGTTAAAGTCTCCTTTGGTCAATTTAGTGTTCAGTTTAAGAGTCCTCTTGGATTTCTCGTTGATAAGCTTTCACAATATTTCTATCATCTCTGATTAACTAAAAGTCTCAATTCCATCCTGGCAGATATCACCATAGCCTCAGTTATTTATGTCTACTGCTCTCAATTAGGGTGTGTCTAGACTACAGGTTTTTTCGAAAAAAGTGTCCTTTTTTCGAAAAAAAACTTCCCCTGCGTCTAGACTACTACCATGTTCTTTCGAAAGTAAATCGAAAGAACGCGGCAGTTTTTTTGACCGCAGAAAAACTCATTTTTCAAGGAACGACGCCTTTTTTCGAAAGTGCTCTTTTGAAAAAAGGCGCTATGTAATGCAAACTGTGTTTTTTTGAAAGAGCATCCAGACTGCCTAGGTGCTCTCTTTCAAAAAAGTGGCTTTCAAAAGTACTGGTTGTAGTCTAGACACTCTTTTTCAAAAGAGATTTTTTCAAAAGTATCTTTCAAAAAAGCCTCTTTCGAAAGAGGCTTGCAGTCTAGATGTAGCCTTGGACTGTAGGAATGCGATATACCAGGGCATGAAGCCTTCCTTGCTTAAGACATGTCAATTAGTATAAACTGCTGTTGCATTCTCTGCAGCACATCAAATCTGTCCTCTGTTCTCAACTTTGATTTTCCAAAGAATTTCAAATCACTTTCATGATCTCAGTCTTCATTTTCTTAACAATTAATAGCTTTGGTCCATCATATCTAAAAGTCCATCCCAAGCTCTGGGATGAAGACTGTGGTCAACAACTCCACGCCTGTAGTGCAATCTATGTGGTAAATGCTGTCTCTGTGGGACACAGAACTTTCCCAGGGAACAATCTGAAACAGTGGCAGAAACTCCCCAGAACCTAAAGACTGTCAAATCTCCCTAGCTTTGGCTCAAAGTGTAGGCTTGATCTTGCCATCTTTAACACAAAACACATAGCTACCTGTACATTTAAAAAAAAAATCCATATCCTCCCCAACCCCTCTCCCTCAAAAAACCCACACAAACAAAATAATTACTAGCCTGAGATTTTCTTGGAAATAGAACAACAAAACATGATTAAGTAATTTTTACCTATCCCCATCAAGCATTGCTTAGATGACAAGTGCACTTTCTAAAGGCTGTTATGATTTCCAACTGCCGGAAGCAGTTATTAAAAAACTCACTTTTTTTCGTTTTCTTTTCTCCAGGTTTTGCTTTTCCGCAAGTGACTTAATTGCTTCAATCCAAGCATCAGCCATTCTTCTGATGCGCAACATCATCCATCGGAATTCTTCGTGCCTTGACATCATTTTGTAGAGGAGATCAAAGTTGGTATGAATTTCAGCCTTTAATTAAACATTAAGTAACAAAATCAGAACTTCATACAGTGTAATTTTCTTCTGTGACAATCTGTCATACTTAAACACACTGTGCTAACACCCCCCATCTGTGCAATGAAGAAAACTATACCACATATTTCACAGGTGGCTAAAGCTTTAATTAACATTTATTAAATGCATAGAGATCTTTGGCAGGAAATCACTATCACTACAGAAATGTATTTTTATTACTACCTTACAGCCTGGAAAATAACGAAGTCATGAGTTTATGCAGAGTTCAGAAACGATTTTTATGTGTACAGTATAGTTCTGTTTGAGTATATGCTTGCAAAGTGACCCTATTTAGGTAATATACGATTAAAATGCACTAGAAACAAAAGAGAAGTGGCCTAAAGCATAATTATTATTTGTCATGAATGACCAAAGAAAGGAAAAGCTAGCCACAAACATTAAGAAAGCAGCCTTAATTGTAAACAGTCCTTCCACTAGAACGGATTAAACTAAAAACAAGTCGTTCTGAAGAATGAAGACAGCTTACATCCACAGTTAGATTAGCAATGTTCATAAACAGCCCATCAAATATCTCAGGGGTGTGTCTAGACTGGCAAGATTTTGCGCAAAAGCAGCCGCTTCTGTGCAAAATCTTGCTGCCTGTCTACACTGGCCACGAGTATTTGCGCAAGAACACTGACTTTGTACTGTACAAAACCAGTGGTTCTTGCGCAAATACTTTGAGGCTCCCGCTCAGGGATAAGTGTAGACAGGCAAGTTAATTTCTTGCGCAAGAAAGCCCGATGGCTAAAATGGCCATCGGAGCTTTCTTGCGCAAGAGAGAATCTACACTGGCATGGATGCTTTTGCGCAAACGATGCCAAATACTTTTCCGTTAAAAGTATTTGCGCGAAATCATGCCAGTCTAGACGAAGCCTAATTATATATCCAAGTACTTTACAATTGGATTATAATGTTTGTTGGTCTGGCGTATATGAGGAAAAAAACCAAAATTTTAGGAAGAATCAAAACACTGAGACAAAACTAAAACACAATCAAACCATTGTGAGCCATTTGTATGAGCCATGTGCTGAGACTCTAGGCCCTTCAGACTTCGTTATGATTAGAAAAAGCTTGCGCTGCACAAATCCATCATTTTTTTAAAATGGACAGTTTATACCAATTCTGAATGGCCACAGAAGATAGTCATCACTTTTGTAAATGTATCCAGTAATATGAAGACTTCAATAGTGCAAAGACTTATACACGTGCTTAACTTTATGTACTACAAATAATCGCGCTGATTTTAATGGTGCTACTCAGTGCACAAGTCTCTGCATGATTTAGATTCAAATGTTTGTAACTTACCGCAATAATGAAGGAAAAGTTGGTAAAATGCTGTTCGTATAGGGTTGCTAGGTGTCCAGTATTGACCCAGACAGTGCAGTATTTTCGCCTCCTGTCCGGTAAAAAAAATTCAGAAAATACTGGATACCTGAAATGTCCAGTATTTTCTGTTTTTTTCATGGCCAGGAGGCGAAAATACTGGACACCTGGCAACCTTCGACACACTCAGCAACTGAGCCCACCCCCTGGACACCCCCCCTCCCCCTAGCTCCAATCCCCCGCTTACCTGGTTCTGCAGGGAAGCTCCCTTCTCGCTCGACCAAAAAAAAAAAAAAAACAAAAACAAAAACAAAAAACAAACAAAAAACAAAAAACCATGGCCGTGGGCAAAAAAACCTCAAGACCTGAGCAAGGGGAAGCAATGCCTTCTCTGGGTTTTAGTGCTCAACCTCTTCTCTTCCTATCCCTATTCTGACTCTGCATGCAATTAAAGGGGCCCATACTGTTTTAATGCTGTTTTTACTTAACTCTTGGGGTCCTTTTGTTTTTTCCCCTCAACAACTTTGGTCTTCCCTCTCCTTAACAGAATTTTTTCCCCGGTGTTTTTTTGGCGGGGGGGGGGGGAGGGAGAGGGTGTTCAGTATTTTTGTTGAAGCCATCTGGCAACCCTATGTTCGTATGACAGTATATCCTCACAGGCAGTTATTTCTAACAGAGTAGTTTGTGAGGAAAGGAGAAATAGGACTGGATGACTCTAGTCCAACATTTTTATTGGCAATTACGTAGGTCTAAGCATGTGATTTTTATCTGTGGACTGATTAACAAATTGCTTCCTTGCCTTTACAGCACATGGTAAGCTGAAGACTAAAAATGAATAACTCCACCACTTCTCTCACCATTGCTTTTTGATCAGTTTCTTCATCAGGATTTTTTGCTCTCCAAGGTAAACGAGGACACCAGTTTTCAACCTGCAAAAACAATGGATGGAAAAGTTCTTTTTTTCTGCTTTCAACACATGCAACTTTATACATTTTTCTTGTATTTCCTCTATGTTGTATTTCCCTACAGCTTGAACGGGGTCATAATTGATCAATACAAAGTCAGCCTAAAACAAAGCCATTCGCTGTTGTGATGTGTCTTCTCAGGATAAGACATCAAAGATGCATAAATCGATACCCAAGGAAAAATGTAAGAGACAGAAAAAGCTCTACACATACTTTAAATATAATTTATAGAAGGCAATTTTCAATAGCTGGTTGCTTTTTATTAGGCAAAAAGGGAATAATAAAAAATACTTTGCAATAGGTTACCCAGTTCAAAGGACATGGCTATAAAACCTATAAACTTGATTTTAAAAAATGGACAACTATTCTACCCTGTACGTTTGAGTTCTCCTTTATCCATCTAGATAAGAAATATTATATTGCCAGTGAGGAGGGTCATTGGGAAGTAATGACAGGGAGGATGGTACAGATGACACAGGAGAACACATGCATTTAATCACCAAATGGTACCACAATATCGATGTCAAGACAAAGGCAGGTAATCATAAGGAGTGAGGGATTGTACTATTATAAAAGGAGAGGTATCCGTCATGCCCTCTGTTACAGAGAACATTTGAGGATACACTGGAAGACTTGAGAAGATTCTAGAAAATGCCAGAATGAGTGAGAAACTATGAGTTGAGGGGAATCCCGCCCTGTGGCGGCAGTGGCAGGTGGCATGAAGGGCAGGGTTGGGCGTGGCGTGGTCAAGCCTTCTCCCTCTTGGGCTGCCATTGGCTGGGGCTAGGGGTGGGGCTCCATGTCTCCCAAGCAAGTGGCCAGCAGAGAGTTGGCGGTGGCAGTACCATACAGACTGTGCCCACTGAGGTGGGCGGCTCGCAGGCTGGGGCCCCATGCTGTTCCTGCACCCTTGGGACAGCCTGTCAGGTAGGTAGGGACAGTTGGGGCAGCAGAGTACAGTGGGGGCAGCGCCTTCCAGTCCATTGAGCAGCTTCTGCAGTGGAACAATGCCTTCTCCAAGCAGCACATCGGGCCCAGGGACAAAGAGAAGTGGAGGATACTGCGAGGGGTGGGGCTGGCAGTAACTCTCTGCCCACCGTGCTCCGCTCATCCCTCACTTGGCCTCCCAAGCTGGTGCCCCTCAAGTCTTCCCACGCCCTGCCCTCCCGTGCAGCCCACTCACCCGCTCCATGTCGCCGCTGCATCCTGCTGCCCCTAAGTCTGCTGCACCACAGCTGTGAGCTGTGCACTCAGCTTGTAATAATAATAAGAGGGGAACCATGGCACTAGCTGCTACCCTTGTAGCTTTGTACAGAAGAGGCACACTCCGCGAGAGGAAAAAGGAGGAAGGAGAATGGCTAACCCCATATCACCTAGTACCAGTCTCCTCCTGGTAACCCTAATTATTGAACACAATGCCAAGGGGAAAGCCCAAGTAAATGTTACTCTTATGAGTCTCTTGAACACATGAAAAGCACTGGGGATCCAAACACAAGCCTCAGTCTGCTCAGATTAATTCAGCTACCCTTGAGTCAGACTTGATTGAGGGCTTAAAGAGGTCTGAGCTGAAGATGATGCCTAAGTGACAGGCAAGGGGGTGGTGCTATCCACAAAGATCAAGAAAAAGTGGGAAGGAGAATTTGGGAGTGAAAAATTAAGAGCACAGTTTTAGTCCTGGTTTGCAGACAGACATTAACAAATCCTACTCAAGCCAAAACTCAACCAACAGAAAATCCTTCTTTTGCCTTAGTGGATAATGGCAACAGAGTGAAAGCAACAGGACTGACCACGCACTAGGTATGCAGCAGGAGAAAAATGAATTAACTATACATGCTCAGGAGATGCCCAATAAGCAACTGAGGATGGGGAACCAGATAATCTCCCCATATTAGAGTACCATATTAGAGTACCATGCCATCCAGTTCAAAGGGTAGTAGGTACCCTGTTGGTGGGAGGAGGGGGAGAAATCAGGCCACATTTAAACTTTTAAGTTAACATGCTGAGCTCTGAGAAAGGAGAGGAGTTCACAATAACATACAGCTTTTTACTACAGAAATAAAAAATAAATGAGTTGCTCTCCCCTACATATGGACATCAACATGCTATTGATTTTTACTAGCCCAGTGTAGAGGAAATATGTAGAAAAGGGGTTCCCAACTGGGGGGTACGAGTACCCCCGGGTGGTACAAGAAGCTTGTCAAGGAGGTATGGGGAATATTTGGTAAATAACTAGATTATCCTAATTGAAAATTCCAAAAGTAGTAGTGTTAGTGAAAAAAGTTGTGGATTCTAAAGTCTAGAATTTATTTCCTTTCATATTGAAGAGGGGGTATGGGAAGGTTTACTAAAAGCCAAGAGGGTACGGGGACCAAAAAAGGTTGGGAACCCCTGATGTAGAATCTATACTTTTTGTTGTTTGGGACATCAGAATGTTTGGGTAGTACAAAGATCTGAGCACTGAAACATCAATAGTTTAAGGGCATATTCTTCCCTAAAAGAAAATACAAGTTATTAAAGGAAATATATTAATTTGGTGCAAATAGAAACAAGTTTGAATATTATGTCACTGGCCATTTCCATACAAGCAAATTCTTCTCTGTGGTGGAATGGTACTGTATACAGGCTATTCTTGCTACATTTTATGTTGGTGGATTAAAAACACTGCTGGTACATTGATGGCCTGTGCTCATGCATGCACTTGCTATTATTCCCTTACTCTTCCCTCTCCTGCTCTTGCTTTTTTTGTTATATCCATTCTTGTGGTTTGTCTTAAATTATACGGCAGAGCAAACAGTCAGGGTCTATACTACTATGGCTCTGTAAAAGGCCCAGTATAATGGGGCTTCTCCTAGTAAAAGATCTTATCATCTACAAGAAAGAAGATGGGTGAGATAATATTTTAGTGAACCAACTTCTGCTGGTGAGAGAAGTTTCATACTAACACAAAGCTTGTCTTCAAGTTTATGAAGTATACTCAGAGTTTCTCATCTCTCTTTCACCAATAAAAATAACGCCTCTCCCACCTTCTCTCTCTAGTATCTTGAAGCAAAAATGGCTACAATACCACTACTTAGTATCTACTATAATGGATATAAATAACAATCAGGTGTCCAACGCAAATATCACATTCAATACTCAATATGATGAGGTGTTTATATCTTCAATCCTCTCCCACAATTATTTTGACTTCTATGCAATTTGCTGACAATCTTATTATTGTCTGCAAGGTATAATACAGATTATTTTGAAATGGCTTTGCAGTTTCTAGCTATTCAAATAGCTTCTCTCAGAAATGTATTCTGGGTTTAAGGTTTCTGCAGCTACTGAATGAGCAGTGAAGAATGTCGCTTTTTTCCCCCCATGCCCATTACTGTGGCACTGGAGAGACTTATAAATGTACAGAAGGGAACACAAAGTTATATGCAGTTTTCCTTTCCTAATTCAGTAAAGTGATTTCATTTTCTTTTAAAATGGGATTATGGTGGGAAGACTGGGCAGAGACAAGCTGAAGAACTAGGTTTTATGTTTTTTCCCTCTAAGCACTGAGACCATCTTAATTTTAGACTTCTCTAACAATGAGTTGTGGACCATCGGCACAGAAAGCTTTGTCTCTTGAACATACAAATTTCACTCGAGACTGGTAGTACCATTGCTCCAGTGGATGTCAGATGTTGTGGGAAGTCCTTATGTGCAGTTGCTTATGCCAGTCTCATGGAAGGATTTTAAAAAGGTGATGTATATTTGGTGGAAAGGGGAATATATTAAGCATTATTATGCATTGTTAAAGCCAGGCAGAGGAAAATATTGCTCACTGTTTATGGCAAATATCTACTTGAGAATTTGGTGTTACAGGACTGCTTATATCTGAAATGTGGCTTACCTAAGTATGCCTAGCCAATCTCCATTGCAGAAATTGAAAATTTAGATACCTTTGCAAAGTATTCTGAGAGCTATAAATACAAACCAAATTATCAACGAAGGGAAGCAGTGCATTCATGGAAGCAGTGCATTCTGAAGAGAGGTCTGAAAAAAACGTGCATGTTCCTCATACTAGATTATAGTAGGGATGTTAAAATGCACATAATTAAGTAACCGTGTAACTGCTGAAAGTTCAATTACAAATGGGGCAGCAGTTGGCCCAATGGGAGCTGGTGCGCATGGGGAGCCAGCTTTTAAGCTAGCTCCCTGTATGTACCGGGAGCCTGCATATAAATGAACATTAACCCAGGCTCATCGGTTAACTGTTTGCATGGTTACATCTTCGCATCTCTAGATTATAGATTTAGCTAGGGGAGAAAGAGTATATCTATGTCTATTTTATATATATAAATTGTATTAAACCTATGTAATGATCTTTTAGGTGGAATGGTAAAAAAAAAAAAAAACTTAAGCAGGATCTTTTCCCTGCTACAGTAATTAATTTTAATATTTTAAGATATCTGCCCTCTTCCCCCAATCCACCACCAAATTTGTCATTCAGCTTTTCACCCATATCATAAACCATCAATTCTCCATCATGACCCACTTTGACAAATTACTCTGTGCAACACCATTTCCAAGTTATCTTTAGCAGCCAACACAGCTCATAAATCCACACCATTGTAGTAGTTATTAGAATTTCATTTCATGCTTGCATTCACAAACATTTAAGCTTTCAACCTTTGCTGTTGGGCATTAATCATGGCATTAATCATGAGATTAAGTATGCTGAATTTAAACTCAAGGTTAATAGCATGTTCAACCAATATTAGTTTTACATACTGTCAAAGGAGAACTCTAAAAAGCAAAGACCTTTCTGTCAGTTCTTCCCTAAATACAAAAACAAATTGATAAGTAAAGAACTGTTCCTCTGTTATACTACATATAGCACAAACAAAACAAAAAAATCACACAAATTCATCAATGTTACTTAAAAAGTCATTTGAAATAGTCTGCAAACATCCTAAATCCTTGTCAATCACTCAATCTCTTAAGCTGCCATGGTAATTACAATGGAAGCAACATGTACAAATTGAAGGGCATTAGAAATATATGTCATCTGGTACAAGACTGATGGAACAAATCTCTTTTAGTGAAAGGAAAAATAAATTAGTTTTCCAAAATATTTCAGGTAGCAGAAAAGCCTATTTATAGAAATAGAAGGAAGCTAACATATTTAAATTATATATTTACATACACTCACAATGGCTTAATTATGAAATTCATAAATGAGTCAGTTTTATTCTACCTTATTTCTCTGGCATTTTGTAAATGTACAGTTACCTAATTAGCATTAGATAGCTCTCCTATCATTTATTTTAGATTGTATGCACATCCATCCTTCCAGATGTAAAAGGCTAAAAAACCAAGATGTACTCTGCCCAAGAATACATGCTGCATAAAAACCATTTTGCTTCATATCAAATTGCTTCATATTGTTTAACATTTTACTTAATAATAGTATCTTATTTCAAAGCAATGGTCCAGTGAAACTTACTTGAGTCACAAGTTATTCAGCTCAAGGTAGGTGAAGTTTTATGGCATGTGTTATACATGAGGTCAGACAAGATTGTTTAATGGCCTTAAAATCTTCATGTTTCCACCTAGCTGTGATGGTCCAGGGCTAGCCAACTGACCTGAACTACATCAGTACTATAAACTAATGTATATAATAGTGAGTTTCATATTCTATGCATGTCAGAGAGCATGCTCTTTGACAAATCTAGGAAATGCTGTAAGATCTGTAGGAGTTACAGACTATGAACATACAAACTAAAAGACTTGAAGAAAAGAGCTTGATGTAGAGCACTGCAAATACAATGGAAAAATCAGAAACTGCATGACACTCACATTGTCTAACACTATTTTAAAGCCTTATAAAAAGGACAAATAATGACAAACCAACAGGTGTTGAGACATCTGGAAAGATGCAATGGAACATATGCAGACTGGACAGTCTTCAGCAGCTGTTGGTACATATACGCTTCTCAGAATAAGTGTTGTCTTCATTATGAGTTAAATCAATAAGTCCAACCAAAGTTTATTACCTAAGTTTTGTAATTAAACCAATCCAGCCTCAAGGGAACTGCTTTCATTAAATATAATCACAGTTGCAACTGTTATCAATGACTGCTTATCAATTAATTGGTTATTGATTATTGACAAATTATTGATCACTGATTGATTACCAATAAGGTTATAATGGATCGGAAATTAAACAGGACCCAAACTTATAATGCACTTTAAAAAAGGCTAACACGATTCAGGAATATAAGTTACATTTTCCTAGGTATATACTTACAGCTAATTGGCACTGCTGTGATAGATGGGCTTTATGTAACTTAGGCCATGTCTCCACTTACTGGAGAATTGACGCTCTTTTGATTGACCTTCCAGGCATCGATTTAGTGGGTCTAGTAAAGACCTGCTAAACTGAACGCTGAGGGCACCCCTGTAAGTGTTAAGTATCAGAGGGGTAGCCGTGTTAGTCTGAATCTGCAAAAGCGACGAGGAGTCCTGTGGCACCTTATAGACTAACTGAAGTGTAGGAGCATAAGCTTTCGTGGGCAAAGACCCACTTCGTCAGATGCATGTAGTGGAAATTTCCAGAGGCAGGAATAAATATGCAGGCCAGGATCAGGCTGGAGATGACCAGGTGGATCCAATCAAGGAGGATGAGGCCCACTTCTAGCAGCTGATCTGGAGGTGTGAATTCCAAGAGAACAGAAGCTGCTTTTGTAGTTAGCAAGCCATTCACAGTCTTTGTTTAAAGACTGTAAGTGTTGGTACTCCTCATGACAGCAAGGCGTAAGGGAAGTTGACGGGAGCATTTCTCCTGTAGACCTCCTGCTGTGGAGATTGCACCAACCTCAACTAAAGGTACTTTGATTCCAGCTACATTTACATAGCTGGAATTGCATACTTTAAGCCTACCTTCCCCCTGGGTAGACCTGGCTTTAGATTGACTTACAGCAGTGTCTACACCATGATTTGTCGATAAGAGACATGGTAGCTTACCTTATGCTTCTCAGGGAGGTGAAGTACAGAAATTGATGAGAAAGTGCTCTGCCATCAATTTAGCTTGTCTTTACCAGACCTGCTAAATTGCATCAATCACAGCAGTGCCAATTTAGCTGTAAGGATAGACAGGCCTCAGAACAAGGAGGTAATCATTGTATTCTACTCAACATTTGTGAGGCCTCAGCAGGAGCATGGTGTCCAGTTTTGGGAACCTCACTTTCCAAAGATGTAGACAAACTGAAGAGCTCAGAGTAGAGCAACAAAAATGATAAGAGATTTAGAAAAGCATAAGGAAAGGTAAAGGATCCATTTTTCTCCCTGGCTACTAAAGGTAGGATAAGAATTAACTGGCTTAATCTGCTGGCAAGGCAGATTTAGGTTACAAGTTAGGAAGAAGCTTTAATTATAAGGTTAAGTACTGGAATAGATTAACAAAGCAGGTTGAAAAATCCCTATCACTGGAGTTTTTTTTTTTTTAAATAGATCGGACAAACACCTGTCAGGCATGGTCAAGGTATACATGTCCTGCCTCAGGAGATGTAGTTGACCTCTTGAGGTCCATGGCAGTGCTATATTTCTCTAAGATGTGAAAGCTCTTTGTGACCTCATTCATTAATGCTTATAAATGCCCCTATGAAGTAAGCAACTCATTTTATGAATGGGGAATATAAGATGGAGAGATCAAATAACGTCTCGAAGGCCATACAAGAATTCAGTGAAAGCTGCAAAGGAAAGTTGCCTGCCACACTGTGTTTTAGTCAGCAAATGATACCCGCCTTCAAGAAGTTAAACAAACAATGGTAACAACATGGGAGGAAGAAGCAAGCTGGAGGCAAAAGTAATGGGAAAAGCCATATGTCTAATGTAAAAAACAAAACTCAAAGAGAAAACCCCCACAAATTCAAACATCCAAGAAGTCTTGATTTGCAAGTTTCAAGGAGGTACTCAATACCTGTAACGTAGTAGGTAGGAGGAGAGAACAACTGAATTCTATAAGGAGAAAACCATTGAAAGCATTTCATTAATTAATCTTCATGTGTTCATTACCGGAAATTTTAGCCTTTTTACCACACCACTGCCTGAAATCACTGCAGAGCAGTTACTAATAATTAAGACGATTTAATAGATAACAATGACTAATTGAATTCAGAAGCCATGAAAAGCCAAAGACTTGACAGTCTTGACTACATTAGAGCTTGGTACAAGCTGCAAACTGAACTGGAGATCGTGCTAAGCTATAGCTATCTCCACGTATTGCTTCTGGTATACCTTTCACTGACTCACCTGGGCTGCATGAGATCAATAAGACTTGCAATGAATTTTCAGGACCTCTAGAAAAAACTGTCTCTGAGCAATGACTGAGCTTCAATTTTTGAGAATACACTGCAGAAATAGTTGTGTTCTCCAGGTGGCTACCCCACTAAGGTTTATATTCTAAGTATTCTCTGGGTTTGCAACAAGCCTCTTCCACACCTTCCAGACTCTAATGCTTCAGGAAGCTGTACTGGAAAGTATGGGAAGATATAGAGAGGGCTATGCACCTAGACTAGCTGATTTAAGCACCATGAGTGACTAACACTTCAGATAAAACCGTATGGATTGATTGCTGTTTACATCTGCACTATCCCACTGGTAAGAGTACAATTCTCTGAGGCAAACGTATCTACAGGGTTCGAAATATTAACAGCACTCTTTGGTGGTATTTTAGTTTTGTCTCCTCACAGAACTCCTACTAAAGATATGTTTCCCTTTTCCAACATGAATTGTACAAGTAAAATTACCATAAATATTTAATCCTTTTTTGTAGGTTTTATGCACTTGAAGACAGACTTACTGACCTCACTGAGGTAGATAAAAAAAGAGCATGTAGACCCATCCACACCATAACTTGAGTAACATGGATCTGATCGCCACATATCTTTCATCCACTGAAACAAAACAAAAATAGACAGTCTGTTAGGTGTAAGGCTTGTGTATATCTATTAATTTTGTAGAGCCACGTTTGCATCGGAACTCAATAATTTGGGACAGGGAAAATATGTCAGTACATTACACAAGACTAAAATCAGTACAGGTCGCATCTCCTAAATCTGGGACTCTGGTTCAGCAACATTCATGGTCCAGCATGACCACAGCCATTCCTGGATAAAAGAGGCCCAGAGCAGGAGAGCCATCAGCTGGGAGCCCAGTGCAGCCCTGCGAGACTGGTAGCAGCAAGGCCGCAGCAGCCTGGGCAAGGGCAGGGCCGGGGCAGAAGTGGTGGAGCGCAATTGCGGCTGCTTGCCACCTGGCAGGAAGAGTAGGACTATGGCAGCCCAGGATGGGAAGCCTGGGCAGGGCCGCGTCTGCCTGGGCAGCGTTGAGACCTCAGTATCCTAAGGAGCAGTGGCTGCAGCGTGAATGGGCCTGCCTGAGGCCTAGCAGTGGGGCCGGAGCTGTGGTTGCAGGAGTCCGGGAAAGGAAGCTGAGCCCTGATGGGTGCCACACCAAGGACATCCAACTTGTAGTGATAAAAACTGTGGAAACAGTACAACAGACTAAGAGACTTGAGTAGAATCTCTCTTTTAAGCCACTAACCCTAAGTCAAGTATCCCACAGTCACCATGGATGATTACAATAAGCATTGACAGCCAGATAAGCACAGAGACAAAAGACTGAATGGAGATTTGCATACTCTCTCTAGGTCAAGCTTGAGGCTTGTAGGTGGCAGGACCTTGCTTACAGTGCCTCTGGACATGCTGCACTTGTTCTGTGGCCAAAGAAAGCACTTCAGTCCCCAGTGCTGTCAGTCTGGCTTCTTTACACAAGCAAAGAATTCACTTAATCTTTTAAAGAAGAACTAACTAGAATTAGCAATTTAATATTCAAATGACAAATTATTTAAACAATGAGTGGCGCTGTAGCACTTAAGAGACTAACCAGATGTCACAGGACCACTTGTATTTAAAGTTACAGAGTAACATGGCTACCCCTCTAAGATTACTTAGCAGTTTTGCAAAAGTTTTTCCATGTTATTCAAAACTGAAGTCACCAAGCTCAAATAGCTTAGAGAGAGTTTTATTTTTAGAAAAGCAAATGTACAATAAATATTTATATTTCCAAGTACAGTAAACTTCCAATAATCCGGCACCTTTAGGACCCAGGGGGTGCCGGATTATCAGATATGGTGGACTATCGGAAGAGGGGGCTATGAGGGCTCTGGGATGGGATGGGGGGATGCCATCCCAGACCCCTCATAGCCCCCCCTTCCGATAGTCCAGCTCTGCCCCAGGCATCCCCGATTCAGCCGCTGCTGGTCAGTTTCAGCAGCGGCTAAATCTGGGACGCCTGCGGCAGAGCAGCTGGGCTGCTGCCGAGTTGGTCCGGTAGCACCGCCCCTCGGTGCTGCAAGACCAACCCAGCAGCACCCCAGCTGCTCTTGGGGACGCCTGGGACAGAGCAGCTGGGGTGCTGCCGCGTTGGTCCCGTAGCGCCGCCCCTCGGCGCTGCGGGACCAACCCAGCAGCACTCCAGCTGCTCTGCCCCAGGCGTCCCTAAGAGCAGCTGGGGTGCTGCTGGGTTGGTCCCGCAGCCCCGAGGGGCAGAGCTACGGGACCAACCCAGCAGCACCCCAGCTGCTGTGCCCCTGGCTTCCCCGATTCAGCTGCTGGTCAGTTTCAGCAGAGGCTGAATCAGGGAAGCCGGGTACAGAGCAGCTCCAATTGTCCGGCTGCCTGGAGCACTTCCAGGTTCCCGATGGTGCCAGACCATCAGAAGTGCCGGAACATTGGATGCTGGACCAATGGAGTTTTACTGTACTTTTATTGATTTAGCAGACAGTTTTTAAAAATCTCAGATTCTCTCTCTCTCTATATAAAATATCTTAATATATAAATAATAGAATCCATATCTGAAATAGTTTTGGAAATTGCACAATCATATTCATTTTTATGTATCAAGCAAGAGGAATTTGCATTTTTAAAATCACTAGTCAATTTATCAGCCCTTAAAATTACAATTTTTTTAAGAAATGAAAAAAATTCTACCAGAAAATATCTATCACTAACATTTTTTAAATGTTTTTTAGTTGGAGTAAGAAATTGAACGTTTTCAGTATTTGCTAATTAAATACGTATAGATATATCCAACAAAGCAGGGCAAGGATCTTGGCCCAATGTGTTTACCATCTACAGCTCTGGTTGTGCACAAAGTTCAATAGTATTATTCACATACATATGATTATTCACATGTAGGACTGGGGCCTAAATATTTTTAAATTTCATCTGATATGTAGTCAAACTATTAAGTTACAGAATATCAAGATATATAATAAGCACCCAAAATACTTAGGGATTATGTGTTGTTTTATCCCTTTTCTTCCAAACAGTTATACTATAGTGGTTTCAGGTATAGAGTGCCAGATATGCAATTGTCTGTACTTGTTTTCTGTGAATTCTTCAAGTTAACCTCAATTGCTTACGTCTATAAATCTTCAATAGCAATGGCCTCTTTCAAGATACATGATTTAAGACAACATTAATGCAGAGATTAACAGAGGACCATGTCATGGATCCCCATGCTTCATGAGAATTGGCTTATGGATATGAATATGTGCAACTCAGGATGGCTCTAGACTACACCCTTTTACCGGAAAAAGCTACACAAATTGCGCAATTTGTGTAGCTTTTTACAATTGCTTTTCTGGAAGAGGCTTTTCCGCCATTTGGCCCCATCTAGAAAGAGGGCCCCTGAAAGAGGGTGTTTGCTTTTTTGCAAATGAAGTGGACGAGCAAACGCGTTCCCTGGACGTGGTGGAATTTTCCTGGTATACCTCGAGTATCCTGGAAAAACCCACTAGTCTAACTGTAGCCTCAAAGATGCTTTATGCAAAACAGGTCATGTAACATTTTTAGAATTACAGTCTGCTGAATCTGTATATCCTATTTCTGTGCATGTATCATTCTAGCATGTGAAATCAGGAATATGAAAAGTGTGAACCTGTTTTTAATTCTAAATGTGCTAATGAGGGCCACTAGTGATACTTTAGAAATTTAATGGCTCAATACTCAAACCAACAGTATGAATGATTTTATTTTTTCTGTAAGCCCAAACTATGATTGGTCCTAGAGAGACATGTGATCATGCCAGTTGGTACTGGAATCCATCATTATTCCACTATTTTTCCAGGGAATGGGGAGCCTGAACAAAGGATTTCTGTCTCAGGGGAAAGTCTGCTTTACATTCCTTAAATAGACAAGTCTTTTGTCTTCAGCTGGCTTTTGAAATTCCCCTTCCCCCAGAAGATACAAATGAGAAGACCTGGAAATAAAGAATTGCAGTGAAAGTCAGAAATACATCAATTTGGGCCTGAGATAACTGTTATAGGTAATAATTTGCATGTAACAAGTATCTTAGTGTGTTGGAATTAGCTGGTGTGGATTTTTTTTTGGTTCAGTAATTTACTTTGATCTGTTTTCACTTGGAATGAATGAAATCCTACTTTTTATATTTAATAAAACCACTTTTATTTTCAATATATAGTAATGGTTTCCTGGGGGGAAGCAATCTCTGTGCATATCTCTCTTTCATTAATAATGAGGGTGAACATCTTTATGAGCTTTCTCTGGGTAAACTTTTTATACAAGGTCAGAGATTTATTTGGGGTTTGGTTCCCTTTTGGGGGTGGGTCCCTGAGTGCTGTCAGTGGCTTTAGGGTGCTCAGTGCTCTGGGAGCTGAGCCCTCCCAGAGTTGAATTAGTTCAGCATCTGTATTTCTCTGCGGTGCAGGTGGGCAAGAAGGTGGGCATCAGTGACTTGATCAGCACACCGGGGAACAACCCAAGGGGGATTTCTGTGATCCAGCCATCTCAGACCACACTTACCTTTATTTTGCCCTCACAATGAGGGAAGCCATCCATAGGAGGCAATTCACACTGTTCCTGGGCTCCATTAATGAGATCTGAAGAGAAAAACCAACAGAACATAGCTATAATATTGATTGACACTTTTGGCAGATACTAACCCTATTCCTTTGAATTTCGGAATCACTGTCCAAACTCAATGAAGAAACAATACTGTAGTTCTGCAGTCCAGCAGAAATGGACAAAATGCTGGGGCATAAAGTAATTTTTACAACTCCTGTTAAACTTGAAACTAAATAAGCACTTTTCAAAATATTATCTGAACAGCATGGGTCTGATCCGAAAGCCCTTAGACATGCAAGTAGCCTCACTGAAATCCATAGGTATGATTCTTACCACAGTGACAAGATTATTTCCACTCAGCTCAGGGGAGTTAAGCTGCTGGTAAGAGGACAATTAGGCCTAGCAGGACTTTTTGCATGCATGAAGGATCAGCCCATGTTTGAACAGTGCTGAGTACACTGTTAGAGCTCAGTAAATAGTAAAGGCTGCATATCTATAAACCAGAACTCTCTGGGTCAGACAATGGATGTTCCAGGATCAGAGAGTCCAAGCCGGATACAGGGAGTGAAGGGGCTGGAAGCCCAGTATGATGCAAGGGGTGGAATGGGAGCCCAGTGTGTGCAACCCAGCTGGGCTGCCTAGGGGAGTTGGGAGCCTGGTTCATGTCTCGGCTGTACTGGGGAAAGCTTGAGTGGGAGGACAGGAAGCCTAGTGTACGACTCAGCCAGGCTACCTGGGGAACTGGGAAACCCGGTAGGGCAGCAGAGCAGGTGGTGGGGCCAGCAGCAAGGGGACAGAAATGACCTCCCTGATCCCGCACAATCCCTCATCTTGGACTAGTCAGGGGCCGAGGGGGCCGGACCAGGGAGGTCCAACCTGTGGTAATGAACATCAGCAAGTTTGGTAGGAAAGTTAATTGTCTTTTCAGGTTACAACAATGGATAAAAAATAAAATTAATTCTTAAAGATGGTACTTGGCAATCCTAGGTACTGTCTCAAAAGTATAGCATTAAGTCAACTTTGGAGCCACGTACTGAGTCAGAGGGAGGGAAGGGGGCAGCAGAAGGGCTGATACAGCCATCTTAGGCTCAGGGGAGAGCATGGGGCTTGTTCTGACATCCACTGTCCTTTCCCAGCCACTTGATCCTGTTTGTGAGCAAACAAGGAGAGCAGCAAAGGAGGAGCATCTCTGGTTGCCCGTGTGCAGTAGCTAGCAGAAGACAGAACTGAAGACACATGCCTTCTGTCTTCCCCCAGCTCAGCTGGATGTGACATCTCAGCTGAGGTGTTGGACAAATGGTATGGTTGCCAAATGAATACCTCTCAAACACAGCAGTGGTTCCCTAACTCTCCAATAAATAGTACCTATGGTCAGAATAAGAACCCTATAAGTGCCTTTCAACAAACCTCCATTATCATCTCATTCATATGACTCCCTCTTTGGAGGGACATGTATCAGCAATCATGTTCCACTCCCTGTTAATATATAGTCCAGGGAACCTAATTACTCAGATTCAGGGATGAATCTTGGTCACATATGCTATGACAAAGATTCCTCCTCTCTATTGAAACTCATTTACTGCGGTAATACCAGCAGAAACTATTCATATAATGACAAACACCAACAAAAAACATCCAAATGGCACACAACCAGACATACACAGATGTAAAAAATGAGTTGCGTTTCAGTCTTATTCTTCCCATACTTCCTCTTTGGTCTATCATTTTCATTGTATTGACCTGTTTTAATGGTATTTTTGAAGCATGTAAAATAGCGGAGAGTGCTGTAAAATAATACCTACATGCAATGGTAGGTATTTCTTTAGTACCTTTCATCTAAGAGAACTGTTCCACGAACAGGGGTTGGGAAGACACCAACTACTGAACATGAACAGCAATTTAACCCAGCAGTTGGAGACTGAAGTCTAAGGCTATGTTTGCACTAACCAATTTTGTTGCCAAAACTTATGTTATGCTGATACCCAAAAGTCGACCAAACTAAACAAAACAAAAATAACCAGAAAGTGTTCATACCTGTGCCCTCTATTGAAAGAGCTGCACTAGGCAGGGGTCACAATCCCTTGTCTCCTCCCACGCTCCCCTGCCATTCAGGCCCCACATAGAATCATAGAATACTAGGAATGGAAGGGACCTCGACAGGTTATCGAGTCCAGTCCCCTGCCCTCATGGCAGGACCAAATACTGTCTAGACCATCCCTGATAGACATCCCTACCCCACTCCTGCATCCTACCTCTCAGACTGCCACCCCACGCTCCAGCAGCTCCCTCCTGCAGACTGAATCCCTGACCCCAAAAAAGATTTCCCACCCCTGTCCTACAGCCTCTTCAGCTGCTGGGCATCATATGAGCAGCTCTATGAGCTCTTCCTGCTGAGGAATGTCAAAGCAGCCCAGCAATCTCTCTCTCTACCCTTGCAGCAGCAGTCTGACTGTGGCTGTGTTCCTAGTGCAGGGCAGAACAGGAGTATTCCTATGACTGACTGTTCTTTGTTCCCCAAAGAAAGCAGCTCATTCAACTGTCAGACACTTCCTGGAGCTGGTAAAGGGGAAAGGCATATGCCTGCAGGACAGCAGAAATCAAAACACTGAGCAGAGAGATCAGGGCAGGCATTGTGGGATATGGGCAGAAGTCAGTTCTGACCACAAAGCAAGCAGCAGCGTCTACACTGGCTCTTTGTCAAAAATAAAGGGAGGGGGAAAGAAAAAAAAAGTCTCTTATTGGGTGGAAGTTTGTGTCACCAAATTAGGCATTTTTCCTGACAAAAGTTGCATTGGAGTGTATACGTTGTGGTTAGGGTTGCCAGGTGTCTGGTATCCTACCGGACAATCCGGTATTTGAGCCCTTTGCCCAGTAAAAAAATAAATAAATCAGACAATACCGGACACGTGCAGTGTCCGGTATTGTCTGATTTTTCTGGCTGAGCACCAGACAGAAGCCTGACATTGGCAGCCCTGCCCCCACCAGGCTTCTGCGCAATCACAGGCTCCCAGCAGCGTTTGCGGCCCCACCTCCCAGCTGGTTGTGATCGCCACTTATCCCACGGTTTTTATTCCCCCCCCGAGCAAAAAATACCGGATGTCCGGTATTTTTTGGGAGACCATCTGACAACCCTAGTTGTGGTAACAAAACTTGGTAGCGCAGACAAAGCCTAAGAAAATGGTTTTTCAGTCTCTGCTATAAACCATCTAGGAGGCAGACCAGACCTGCCAATCAATAGCAAGGGGAAGAGCAGCTCCACCTTTGAAAAGCTCACTGCATGTGATATTTGCAGCGAAGAAAATCTCTAACCACTGTATTTTGGCAAGCAATCTTAAATTAAGCACGATGAGTAAATAGCAGCAATACTTCCACAGAGAATTGAGTACCATCAGTAATCCAAAATATTTCCCAAATTAACAGCCCATTACGGGGGCTGGATAGAAAGGCCTCATTCTCTAAAGAGAAACCTCTAAGTAAAGCATGCATACATTTTCCTAATAGAATTTAAATTGTGGTGGGACTTAGGTAGGTTGAATACAATAACCCAAATTAAATTTTGACTAGGCTACAGTAGTAAATACTTTCCCTCCTTCCAAAAACTGCTAAAAGACATTTAAGGATTGTAAGTGGACAAACTATGAATTTTGTATCATCAGACTGGCATACCTCTGACAGCATGGTATATTATTGCACCAACCTGGTTGACTTTTGCCTTAAAAGGATGACTGCCACCATCTTGTATAATCCAGATGTTTTTCCTTTGTAATCAAGACATCTTGATTTTGATACAAGAAATGGTCTAAGATGAACTGCTTTTTTCAAAATATTTTCTACTGAGGCCTATGAGCATGTAATTTGTGATGGAAAATTTATATCAGAATAATGGATCTCCTCAGAAGTTCTCTTTGAATTAGCTGATAAATTATGTATTGAAAGAGATGTACCGAACTTGGCTAAATTGGTGGCACTAATTAGATTTTATGTTTTCTAAAGCTACAGTCAACCATTCAGTCAAACGTAATGAAAGTCAAAATGTGTTTGCTTTCACAGTAGAGAAATAATGGAGCACAGGCTTTTTTTCATATTTGTATAGTTCTTGACTGTTTTTAAAGCATTCCCTCTCCCTTTCAAATCTTGACACACATATACCAAATTCATGGTCCATTTTGGCAAATGTCATGGTCTTAGGATTTTAAAAAACAAATTTCGTGATTTTCAGGTATTTAAATCTGAAATTTCATCATGTTGTAAATGTAGAGGTCCTCAATCAAAAAAGGTGTGGGGAGTGGTGGTTACAAGTTTATTGTAGGGTATGTTGCAGTACTGCTACCCTTACTTCAGCACGGCTGCAGGTGGTTGTTCTGCCTACAGAACTGGGCAACTGGAGGCCAGGATTTCAGCTTTGAAGACAGACACCACCAAGACCAGTGCAGAAGGAAGGGTGGTACAGTATGGTATTGCCACCCTTACATCTGCACTGCTTCTGACGAGGCACTGCTTTACAGCTGGGCATCAGACTAACAACCAGAACTCTTCAGTATCCCAGCTCTGAAAGCAGAAGTAAGGATGGAAATACTGCAATCCTCCCACAGCCCCAAAATGACCTTGTGACCCTCTACAACTCTCTTTAGGGTCAGGACCTTCAGTTTCAGAAACACTGGTTCCTGCCCCACCATCTCTGCCGGTAGGGGAGCCGAGACTACTCAGCCTTGGCAATAAATGTTGATGTTTGCCTTGTCCAAAGTGCAGATTTCTGGCCTGTCTCAAATCTGGTGTGCCCAAGAGTCAGGAATTGTTTTGCATCACAATGCAGATTAAGCATGGTACACAAGACCATGTCAAGAACACAGGACAAGCAACCCTGAACTGGTACTTTTGTCTCTGATAAGCAAAAAGTACAGATGCAGCCATGCAATTGTCAACTAGGCATATAGTTTTAAGCAACATCCTGAGTAAGATGTACCCCAAATAGGGTACTGGGCATTTTACGGATCCTACACAATATGCAATCAATTGGTAAATATTATTAGAACGACCAAGTCTCTCTTTGCTATAAAATGGGCTTAGTAAGAACAAATGATGGGAGGGTGAGCAGGATCAACCCACATGTCCTGCTCAATGTAACTAGACGTAAATAGGCCCTTCACACCGGCGACCGATTGCATGGCGTTTCATTGTGTGGGAAGAAAAGGAACCACAATCTCCTTCCTGGTACTGTAAGTAGCATACGGGTGAAGTATAAGTGAATTAGGCTTTATTATTGTATATAGTAGATCTTTTATTAATTGCTTTTGCATTGTTTTACGCTGTATTAATTGCTTTAGAAATTTAAGGTTTAAATTGTATAGTTATTGTTTTTAAGACTTGTAAAAAGTTAAACAATTATGTTAACTGCTTAAAGCTTGCAAGAAGAAAGAAAGTGGTTAAGTAGCTCTGGCGTGTCCTGGTTTCCCTTGGATCTAAAATAAATCAAACCACACGACACCACCCAAGGGGAATTTATACAATAAAGTGTAAGGACACAGAAGAGCAGATTTCTGTGGGGGAAAGCAGATTTCACGGTCCATGATACGTTTTTCATTGCTGTGAATTTGATAGGGCCTTACTCATATATGAATACATTGTGACCGGAAGTTATAATCAGTACAGTATCAAAACTGCAATCTTTTCTACAAAAGTAACTTTCTGTGGGCAGACAAGTTGCATTTCTTTCAGAGGTACATTTCCCGCTAGTATCAAAGAGATAACCATGTTCGCTGTTCTTGCAGATACAAACTAAGAGTCCAATGGCACCTTAAAGACTAACATTTATTTGGGCATAAGCTTTCGAGGGCAAAACCCCACTTCAATAAATAAATCGGTTAGTCTTTAAAGTGCCATAGACTCCCCACTGTATTTTTATATAGAATTTCAGTAATGTAGCTCACTGAATAAATATGCTCGTCCAATAGGCTTTACAAAGAGATAACAGTGTCTCCAAATTCAAACATTCAAAAAGCATGAGCCACGGCCCCACAAAATTATGAGATTAAGAAATAACTTGTCTACTTTCTGTTTGTATGCTGGTATCATAACCTTTAGTGTTCACATTTTTAAGCTTCTCTCTGCCACCTTAAGGGCTAGAAACGTCAATGAAATCCAGGATTCTCTTGTAATCATGTGAATCCAGCATCTCTATCTTTAAGAAATGTAACATACTGTGCTTCAGTTTTATCTCTGCCAAGTTTGAGTAGTGCATCAGCTGAAATAGTTCACTCTGAAATGTGAACTCCTTTATTCCCCACCTTCTTTTTGCCTTCTTCCCCTTCTACCTCTTAAAATAAAACATTCCTTAAGAACTTGCTGTTCAAAATAAAATCCTATATTTCAGAGCCACCATTTTAATTGGGGCCGAGTCAGCACCCACATATCCACCCTTGCTCCCCCAGATGTCCAAGCACTTCCTGCACCACTGCAGTACCAAGAATCCCAGTGGGTACATACATAGTTACCCATAGCTTGCCACTCAAACCTCCCTCTCTCTTACCATGGATTTACCTAACTACAATTGCCGAGTTTTGTTCAGAGCTTCAGGTTATACTTTCCCTCATGCTTGTACATAAACAGGAAACTAGACTCTAGTTTTTAACCAGAAATCTGTCTGTACTGAGAAAAGCTATACATTCTGGCTAAAAAGATTGACTAGACTTAATCCTTCCTAAAACTGATCTTGCATGTATTACCTGCAAAGAACAGGGCAAAAATTTCAGCTGATTAAATTCATACTGGACTATTGTACCCTCTGCCCACTGCTAAAGATTCTATCCTTTGTATTGAGGAAATTCACCCCTCTCAGTTTTACAACAGCTACTCCCTGAAGTTCTGATTTGGGAGGGTTCTTGTCTGGCTACAGGGCCCCTCTCCCTTTTCTCTCTCTTTGTCCAGAAAGCATATGGGGATTGTGATCCACCTCCTCTAGTCTCCTGGACAACTGGCTTCAGAAAACCCTCCCCACCCTTTCAGTTTAAACATTCTCAGTCTGTAGGATGAGAATACTGCTTAAGTTTTGGAGACCCAATCCACTCCCATGCTTTGGTTGTTTGGAGTCAGGCCATTTGATGGAGGCCATTTAAACCCATTCAAGATCCAATAAATGTTTGGTAGTTTGGAAGGTGGGTGAGCCTGCTCTCCCACTTGCCATCACCCTTTCCCCCCAATATAATATTGAAGTCAGGGCCAACCATTTTAAATCCATGTGTGTATGCGTCTTTATGCTTGAATGTGTGTCTTTATGCCTGATCAAAACGCTACCTGAGTTCCCTTGTCGGTATATCTTGAAATGCCCGTTTAAAGTCCTAGGGCTGGGTTTATAGGAGATGAGGATGTAAAGTTTCTCCTGAAGTTGTTTGAGTAAAGATTTGATGATATCCCTAAATTCCTGGGTGAATTGTAGTGTAGGGTCCTTCTCTGAATTCTTTACAGTATAGATAGTGTTGGATTGGCCTTGTTATCACAGTCACCACTATTGAGGACAACTGTGCCCTTTTGTCTGCTGGTTGATCACTATCAAATGACTGATTCTGGAGACTGCAGAACTATCCTCTTGCTGGTGAAAGGAATGAGGTGGATGTGACATTTGTTATGGATTTCAGCATAATTTTTCTGAAGCAATCAATATTGTAATCAAGTGTGCGCTTTTGTCCATTATAAAGTATTCAGTCAGATTATTCTTTTTTCTTATGACTGTTGGTGGGGACATAGTAACCGTGGATGGTGGTAGTTTTGTTGTGAAAGAATACTTTGAGGCAGAGACATTGAAATAATTATTCTAGTTTCTCATGTTAGTACAGTTTCAGGTTTGGTGGTGATAGAAGTTTTTTCCCTCAGAGTACACACAATTCAGCTCTGGTTAGTGAATGATGATAGTGTGTCACCGCTGGGTCCTAGTGTTATAGTTGCTCCTGAAGGTGCTGTTGTGTGTGTTGCTGCAGGTAAGTTTACTGGATTTTTTCCTACCAATATATGGAAGTATGTGATTATTTCTTATTTCTGGAAAAGATAAGCTGCAGGAGAAGGGTCCTCAAGTTTTCTGAATTTCTGCAGAACTTTTCTGCGGAAATTTGGAGTTGTATGAGTATACTCAAGATTATAGATGGTGAGTCTTCTGGTGACCATGATTTGTTTCTTGCATTTGCTTGCAAGTAGATGTCACATAAGGTTGGCTTCCTTTTCTTCACTTTGTGGAGTTTCCACTTCAGATGGTAATTCGATACTGCTGGTTATAGTGTTGTAGCCATATTGGTTCCAGGATATTAGCCAGACAAGGTGGGTGAGGCAATGTGATTTTCCTGGGTGACTTCATTAGAAAACCTAGCGATTATCTTGTTTAATCCACATAGGGGTTATTGGGGCATTTAATGCACTGGATGAGGTATACCACATGCTGTAATACATGTGTGCTCTTACCCAGAGAGCATAAGGAAAGCAATGACTATGAACATTTTTATTAAAGGATGAACTACAGATTTGATAGAACTGTGCTTTACATTCAGACAGCGTAAAATTGTTCTTGTATGCTGTTTCTACTACTGTTGGCTATCACTACCTCAGAGTCATCTTATACATTTGTACATTAACATAGCATTGAAAATGTGTAAGCATGTACATGGATTGCAGTGTGATGCAAACCACTATAGGGATGTCTGAATTTCACACTTTCACTAGTTTATCTTATGACATTTCTTTTGTGAAACTGAGATTTGCTGTCTTCCTATTAGCAAGGAGTTATAGGAAAGGTGTATGAACATTTGCAAGAATTCAGTCTCTTTTAAACAGTACCTGATCCTGCCAGGTACTGTGTCCCTTTAAATCCTGAAGGCTTCAGGAAAAATGTTGAGAATATTTATTATTACAAAGCATTACATAAACTAGGTCTAACTTCTTTAAGTTTAAAATTTGAACGTTTCAGGTGGTCAGGATTAGATGGTCATGTCTAGCCATTTAACATATGTCTCTCTCTATAATTTTTTCCCCCCGCAGAATGATAGAGTGATGTCATCACATCACTCTGCATCCATAGGAGCCAAGCCCCACTAACTCATAGCCTGGCCCTCCCCAGACCCTTCATGTAGACCTGAGACTGCCGCGCTGTGGCCCTGACCCAGTTCTCCCCTCCACAGTGGCTGGGGAGAGAGCTGTAGCTGTTGTGGCCTCGGCCCCAGCTCTCCCCAGTGGCCATGGGGTGGGGGTGGGGCTGTTGCAACCTCAGCCCCTGGCCCTCCCTGGCTGCCGGGGAGCAGGAGGCAGGCAGGAGACTGGGGCTGGCATGGCCCTGGCCTTCTGCAGTGGCCGGGACTGCCTACCCCCCAGAAAAAAGGGGGCTGGTGAATGTAGCGAGCAGAGGGTGCAGTCCTCCAGTATTTTTAAAATATCACTTCTGTTTTCAGCAACCAGTGAGGATTGCTAAGCCAGAGCAACTGTGAGAGACCCTCAGAGTGGTGGAACACGAGGTTCACTCACCACGGCCAGGTTACTAGCCTCTTGGCTGGCTCCCCTCTGCACGGGGCTCCTGGGCTCCCCTTTGGATAGCTGCACTGAGCTCCTGGTTGTGCCACCAGGAGGCAGCCCCACACCCAAACTCCTGCCCCCTGCCCTTCTGGGCAGCCCTACTGTCAGGCTCCTGGGCCCACTGCCAGGCTGTCCCTCTACCTCCCAGTCCCTCGGGCAGCTGAACTGTTGGGCTCCAGCTCTGCCACCAGGCAGCAGTGAGGCTGCTGGGCTTCTGGTTCTGCTGCCGGACTCCTGGTTCCACTGTCTCCTGGCACCACCAGGTAATGTCACCCGTGGGTAGCAGCCCCACTCCTGGGCTTCTGGTTTTGCTGCCTACAAGGCAGCTCCAGCCCTGCTGCAGGGCTCCCAGCCACTAGCCCTCTACCGAGGCTCTCTGGTCCAGGAACATCTGTGGACCTGCCAGAGCAGCGATTCCCAGTTTAGAGAGGTTCAACTTTACCAACCCAAAAAACGATTTTTGCAATTACCTTGTTAAAAGGAAAAACAAAAATTGTGCCAGCATATATTTTACAGTGCTGTAATTTGTATTTCTGGCTACTATAAACACAAGTAGAATTAAAGCAAATAGGTAGGCAAGCAGTGAAAATTTGTTACTATAGTAAGAAAAAAATGCTATCCCTAGGGCAATGACACTGATGATATCACATCTCCAGTCCCTTTCCTGTACTCGTTTTTCTGCTGGAATCTTATCCAAATTGTCTGTACATCCCTAAATTGTATTTATATTTTACATCCATTTCGTACTCTCTTGGTACGAACGCCAATTGCCTGCTCAGACACATATTGGGAAGGGCAGAAGAGATAACCTGGAGGTTGTCCCAGTGCCAAAATCAGCAAACGTTTGGGAGTTATTGCTTAAACACAGTTTGTCTTTTTTTGTCTCCATGACCTCTATGTACTGTTTGTGCATCCCCTGCAAGAACCAAATGCCAAGATATGTTATCTCTAAATTTAAACTGTAAGACCTAATTTTGACACTAGGGCGGAAGTAAATAGAAAATGTCTATGTACAGCAACAGAAAATACTGGAGCAATGACAGTCTCCCCCATGTGAGAGATCAGAAAAGACAGTAATTTTTAGATCAAACAGCACAAGGAATATATCTGATGTATAGAAAGGGCCATTAGGTGCTTCCTCTTTGCCCTGTCCCATAATACAAAACAAGGGCTAGGATAAAACTTAATGGCAAAACTTTAAATGGAGAGAAGGAATTTAAAAAAAAATGCAGCGCAGAGTTTATCTGTGGAATGTACCATTACAAGTTGCTTTTTGAAATAAAATTGCTTAGACAGAATAAGCAAAAAATTATTCACCTTCCTGTTTCTGAGGATAAATTCACATCTGCTGTGGTCAAGGAAGAAATGTTAACGTGCAGACATGGTACACTATCATAGATGAAGGACAGATACTTCTGCATCAGACGGATGTTACATCACCGAAGGGGAATTTTTAATCTATAAATCTAGAGCCCTCCTAAATTCACAGTAATGAAAAATGGATCACGGACTGTGAGATCTGGTCTTTTGTGTGCTTTTCCTCTACAGTATACAGATTTCATGTGGTAAACCAGCGTTTCTCAAACTCCCTACAGGGAATTACAGGGACACAAGGTTATTTTAGCTCTAAAGGCAGCTCTCCCCTAGCAGCAATGCAGAAGGTTGGCCATACCACATCATGCCACCCTTACTTCTGCGCTGATGGACCTAGGACAGGGGATTGGAGTGTAGGGTCAAGGAGGAAGTGAGGGTGCAGGAGAGGATTCTGGACTGAGGAAGAGTGTAGGAGGGGGGTACAAGGTCTGGGAGGGAGTTGTGGCTGGAGAACGGGGGTGCAGAGAGTTTGGATGGTGACCTGGGGGAGGGAGTTGGGGTGGAGGAGGGGCAGGGTACCAGAGACAGGCTTTGGCTGGGAGGCGCTTACCTAAGTGTCTCCTGGCCAGCAGCCCCACAGCACCCGCAAAGCAAGCTGGGTTCTCTGCCTGCTGCAGCCTCAGATTGCTTGAAACTGCCCCCAATCCCAGGCCAGTCTCTCAGCTCCTATTGGCTGGTTGTTTTCAGCCAATAGGAGCTGAGGATGGGGGCAGAGAGATCACACAAAGATTTCCCCTACCCTCCAGAGTTGAGCGCCACACAGAGCAGCTCTGTACTTAAAACAGCAGCTACTGGGTGCCTGAGGGCCAGATCCGGTGGCTTGGTGGGTCAAATGTGGCCCTCCATCGTGGCTCTCCATCTTGCCCACCCCTGATTTAAATCTTAAATCTGAATATTGTATTTTCACGTTATCTTAATTTTATTTAACTTTCTTAAAGTTTTACAATAGGTTTCTTTTTTGTTTTTGAATGTCAGGTAGGCTGACATGACTTTCAGACAAAATCAGATATTTTAAGTGGTCATTCAATAAAGAAAAGAAAGACCGACAAATACAGAATTGGACATTAACAGGGATCTTCTTTTAAGTACTCTGAGCACTCTTCCCTATCATAGCTGTTTCATAAAGGAACAGATGGTGTCAGAGTCTTGTGAATAAATTAAAAGATTTTGGTGGACAATACTATTTTTTTTAAAAAAAAATTAACTATAATTTACATGCCAGAATTATGGTATTTCACAGGTGGTCATTATAGACAAAAGGGAAAGAATCTTGGAGTTTTTCTGGTACTTCCATAGCTTAATCTTATTTGAAGCAGAGGGCAACTGTATAAATATCTTTTGTTTACATATAAGTGCACAACGTATCTGAAGTTCCAGATATGTCTTTCATCTTGAACACACAGTAAAGTCAGCTCCACCTTTCCCGTTAAGTGTTGTTTAATATTAAAGAACTTGCAGAGTAGCTGGATTGATAATCTTTCAAAACAGATTTTTTCCGTTACTTTCAGAAATATTTTCCATCACTTAAATGGGGGCTGCCACTGCAACTAGTAAACTCTCAAAATGGAAGCAACTTTAAAAGTCTATAGTGTCATATTTGAGCATTTTAAATTTAATTAAAAGTTAAGTGTTCTTTTTAAAACTCCAGTTTACAGATGTATATCTTTTTTATTGCCGACCCTGACAACCAGAGTACTTCACCCTACGGTACTGTTTTGCAACCACCTTCAGGGCTGTAACTACATGGTCCAAAGCACAACTGTACTAAGAAACTAAATTTTGGTGGTCTTAATTAATCATGTAAGATGGATTTCATTGTATTCAGTTAGCATTAGTAGCTAGCAATATATGTTGTCTTTACCTTAGAAATGAGTGTGCTCTTGACACAATGTGTGCTCATTGTGGGCATACCCATCCTCTCAATTTTCATATTTACCACAGCATGGATAGCGACAGTGAGAAATATTCTAGAAACGATACACTAATGCAAGGTATAGTATATTGAATCCTGTCTATTCAGGTATTATGGACATGCAATTGAATCAAGTTATTTAAAAAATGAATAGGAAATCTGAGTATTCTCTTTAGAGCGCAACACTGCTAAAAATAAATGGAAAAAAAAAAACAGCCATTAAACCAAGGAAATACCTGTACCAGCACCAAAACTAATGATTCCTCTAACCTCCACAAGAATGGCCAATGCTGGATTCTTCAGAGATTCTGAAAATCTCCACAAATTATTGTAAATTGCAGAAAAAAGTTTCTGTCCAGCTGACAATTATTATACTCTGATGCTAGAGGATCAATAGGCCCTTTAACTTATGATAGTTGACATTGATATTATTCTGACATCCCGTGACACTGAGTTTCACAGGTTAAATCATAACTGATGTTAGAAAGTATTTCCTTTGGGCATATTTCTTTTTATTGAGCATGTTCTTGTATTAATAGGAAAGAGTAACAGGAACTTCCATTTGGCCTTCTCTACTCTATTTTGCATATACTTCTAGCTCCCTCATTCTTCTCAGTTACTAACCAAATAGTCCTATTTTTAGTTTAATTTATGAGCCTCTTTGTCTTTCTCCTTCAAGCCTCATTTCTGATGTCCTTCCCTGAACTGCTTCTATTTTCGTTCTGAAGTTGGCAGTTATGTGACTAAAGTTTAATATCATGCTCAAGTTGAGGCTAGATCAATATAATGGCATTATTATAATTTTTCTCTAGTATCATCCCTTTTTTAAGCACAGCCTCCTAATTTACATTTATGTTCCATGTCTGAAAAGGTTTCTTTAAAGAAAGATTTACAGCTTGATCTGAAAGCCCTATCAGGAATAGCAGCAATAAGTTATGAGTTAAAAACATTCCAAAATGTGAACATATTTTATAATACTTCATAGACTTCAGTTGGAAAGCATTAGTATGATTTTAGAAAGACTAAACTTTTCCAGTACTGGTTCCACCTCATCACACCTGCTATGCTGCCATCTTCCATTAATATACTAGTGAAATCAGTTCAATATTAGGAGAGTTCAAGTAGCAATCAAGTAGTTAATCAAAATGCAGCCGAAGGGACCATTTACTGCTCCCCTCAGAATTTCTATACAGAACCACCAGACTACCCAAAACAATCAAACTTGCAATTGTCTGAATCTCTTTGATTCTATTAATGCCCTGTTTCGGATAGAATGACAGGAGGCAAGCAGAATACAAAATAGAAATGATTATTCTGTATCAAAGAAAATGCAAAAAAAGAATAAAAGCCAAGCAACTGGACCACGGGTAGGTCATGACAGTGGGCTGGAACTTTAGGCAACAAATTCTCACACACAAAATCAGTCCATGGAAAGAGTTACTCTGACAAATCTGCAGTCCAGAGACTTGATCCACAAACTTCTGTGTTGTCTGCTATGTCAAAGATCCCAAGTATAATGTGGTCCTACTTTGGCCCATCAAAACAAAAATTTTATAAGGATTTTTTTAAAGTTACAAATGGAGAATTTATTCCTAGTGCCAATCTAGCCTGACTGAATTCCATGGAATCATAGAGCTGGAAGAGACCTCAGGAGGTCATTCCAACCAGAATCCTTCTTGAAGACTAGATGAGCAAGGTGGTATATAATACAAATATCAACTAGCTTTATTCCTTTAGGAATTATGCAGAAATCAATTTATAACATAGGCACATTAACAGAATAATTCTATTTCACGAGCAGTGAATTTGCTTTACATTGGATAAATACTCAAAAAGATCAAGTATTTTAAAAGAAGAAAGGGAAGAGCCATTCTTGAAGATTATCATCTTCACAAACTAAAAATGAAAGTCCTTTCAGTGCATGATCTCTCTTCCTCTCATATGTCAGTCTAATCTCTGTAGATAAACCACACAGGAATATTTACTCAGTCATTACCACCCTAGTTTGCTTCATCACAGCAACATTAAAAAACAGCTTGCAGTGTTGCAAGAGCAGACTTGTCAAACCGCCTTACCTCACTATATACAAAGAATGGCAGATGTCTGATAGATGTCCAAAACTTCATCTTAGATGGCTAATAAGTGTTGACTTATCAAGAGGGGCTTTGAAGGAGTAACTTTGTAGAAAATGAGAGTGAGAGGGGAAGGAACAGGGATGAAAATATTTTCTGAAAGATTTTTCAACTTATTCAAATAGAAAAGAAGCTGAAGTCAAAAAAAGAAAGAACGACCCACTTGCAAGGCAGCAGAACAAAGTATTATTTAAAAGAGACTATGACACAGGAGAGCCCTATGCATGAATGTTACAGACAGATGTGCCAAAACATCTTCCACAATAAGAGAACTGAACTAGCCATCTGAAAATGAACAACCCTCTCTCCTTAAGGGGGGCAATAGTCCAAGCATCATATATATATAGAGACACAATGTTCAGGCAAAACCAATTAACTGTAGTCATTTACCCTTATATGAACAATTTAAGTGACTTTTCACAGAAGTACAAGGTACTAAAACATTTTTGTAAACATCCAGTTAGATAATACAATTTCTTTGAAAGTTATGCCAAACACATATGGTAATCATTAGGGCTGTCAAGTGATTAAAAAAAGTCATCACAATTAATAATGCTGTTAATAGAATTACATTTACATATTTTGGATATTTTCTACTTTTTAAATATATTGATTTCAATTACAACACAAAATACAAAGTGTACATTGCTAGCTTTATATTTTTATTACAAATATTTGCATGGTAAAAACAAATGAAATATTCAATTCACCTAATACTAATAATTTAGTCCAATTTCTTTATCATGAAAATTGAACTGACAAATGTAAAATTATGTATAAAAGAAATGGTATTCAAAAATAAAATGATAGAAAAAAATTAGAGCCTATGAGTCCACACAATCCTACTTCTTGGTCAGCTAATCACTTCAAACTAACAAGTTTATTTATATTTACAGGAGATAATGCTGCCAGCATCTTGTTTACAATGTCACCTGTGATAACAAGGATTTGCATGGCACTTTTGTAGCTGGTGTCGCGAAATATTTGGATGTCAGCTGTGCTAAAGTTTCCTATGCCCGTTTGTGCTTCAACCACCATTCTAGAGGACATGTACCCATGCTGTAAAGAGCTTTAAAAGGATCTCACAAAACTAGGAGACTGGGCAACAAAATGGCAAATGAGTTTTTGTGTTGATAAATGTAAAGTTATGCATATTAGAAAACATAATCCCAATTACACATACAAAATGATGGGGACTAAATTAGCTATTACCACTCAAGAGGGATCTTGGGTCACTGTGGATAGTTCTCTGAAAACCAGATCCTGTGCTTCACTTAGGACTAAATCAAGAATTGCCTCTCCTCTTGTGGGTTCCAAAACCAGCTTCTCCAAGCAGCAGTCATTTAAGGTATCAAGAAACTTTATCTCTGCATCCCATCCTGAGGTCACTTGTATCCAGTCAATATAGGGATAATTGAAATCCCCCATTATTACTGAGTTTATTTTATAGTCTCTCTTTTTTGTACCTTAGTATGACTTTTCTTATACTCTAAAACACTTTTGCAGGTACAGATATCAGAGTCATCCCTATACAATTATCACAAATAAGCTGGCCCACTTTTGTAGAGATTTTGCAAACAATTCTTCTCCCACCTTCAGTACGTAGCTTCTTTTCCCAAACCAGCATGTACAGATTGCACATGCACAACCACTTGCTCCCCAGCTTTTAACCTTTCAGCCGCTATATCCCAGCATAGGACATTACCATCCTTCCACAGGTTTAAGACCTCACTTCCTTAGTCAAATGCAATTATTTTTAATTATATAGTTAAGTACACTAATTTCTTCCCATCGCTCAATGTGTTAATAGTTCTGGGCAGGTTCTTAATACATCATCACTATTGTTAAAAGGTCACGTCTGAGGCAAGGAGTGAGTTACAGCATATTACCTGTTGGATGTACGTACACTCCCCTTCAAGGAGGCAATAATTCTCATTAGTAATGGGGCTATCTTCACCCCTCTAGTTTCCACCTGCCAAGAATTGTTTAAGAATCCCTCTACCACTGACCAGAAGCCCATAGACCCTTTTCACCTGATTGCAGAATTACTTAGAGTTTGAGAGAGAACAGCCTGGACCAAACCTTGAAATTCTGAGTATCCAATTACTTTGGGCAAGTTTACTTCTAACTTCGCCACTCCTGTTAGCTAATATTTTACACAATTTAATTGTGCTGTACCTCAGGCCAGGATTCAGAACATTCAGATATTTGCAGTTTTCACAATACATGGCAAAAATCAAATGCATTTTACTAGTGCAATGTAGGAAACAAGAGTTAGAGAGATTAGCTGGGTATCACTGAACATCTGAGTGACTAGAAAAGATATTAATCTTAACTAGTAACCAGAAGGATGAATATCACGAGATAGCCAGAGAGAATGGTAACTGAAAAGTAATTTTAAGAGACTGTCGAGGGTCAAATCAGCTTGAAATAATGTTTTACAACGGACAACAGCATTGAGCGAACTAATGTTTTATCATCAACGTATGCAGTGCTTTTTTGTGACAGTACTGCCTGGTACTCAGTACTGGCACCTCCAGTCAGAGCTCTACAACCTTTCCCCTGGAGTACCGGCATCTTTTTTTAAAAAAAACAAAAAAAGCACTGAACATATGTATTGAAAAAATCCTTCCATAGTCTCTATTCTTTCCTGCAGGGTTTCTCACAGTCTCATGAAATTTGAAAAGATGTTTAAAATTAACAAGTTAATATGTTAATTTACCATTCATTATGCTGTGTTTCTCCAAATGTATTCTCTGTAGGATTGTACAGGTGTGCAGATGAACCTAGATATAAACATTGCAACTCTAGGATAAACTTAGGTATACTATACAGTACACATTCACTTCATAAAAATTCACCCACACAAATTATGTATAACATTTAATTTGTATAGTAGATAATTTAGCGGTCTGTCTCTGACAGAGCAAATGGAAGCAGTTAAAATCCTTCAGAAAGTATGATATACTTTCATTTTCTCTGCTCCAACTGTTAATGCCCTTTGTAGGGATAACATATTAAAGTATTAAAAATGATTCCTCCAAATGGAAGTGACTCCCCATAATTTGTTCCCCACAACTTAAAGTCTAAGTAGCATAAGTTTGTTAAGCAGAAGAAGCATATAAGTGTTTAGATTTATTCGTGTTAAAGTGTTTAGATTTAGTGTTATCAAACTTGATAAGTGTTTAGATTTATTATTATTATTATTAGTTAAGATTGTTAAATGTTTAGATTTATTATTATTGCCCCTTTAGAATATAATTTGTTAGGGATGTATTATTAAGTCATGTAACTTAGAACTGTTAAGAATATAATACTATGTAGCCAGAAACAGCTCCCCTCTCTGTGTCCCAGGGCACTCAAGCTTTTGCAAGGGGCTGCTTGAAATTGACATTGCAGGGATACATTGTAATAATGCATTGTCACGCCACTAACTGTGCTCTGGGAGCCAAGCCCTGTAATTGACTAAGGGCATTGTTACACAACTGACACCCATACTCTTCAAAGCATTGTGAAGCAATTAACCCTAATCCCAAAGTGAAACATTATAACTATAACAGTAACTAACTCAGCACTCAGAGAGAGAATGTTTTAAGAAATGCCACCCAGAAACTTTTGTGACTTTTTGTAACTACAACTCTTGTAATGTAAAGTTATTATTCTACAAAATACTGTATGCGAAACATTAATTAGGGAATGTATGTAAGAGAGAGAGTGCTTGGACGATGAATGAATGGTTTTGAGAGGTGTTAGCCTGAGAATGCAGCATCAAAGGGCTGAAGAAAGCGTCCGGTGCCAGTGCAACCAAAAGGTGTCAAGTGGAGAAAAACTGGAGACTGGAGGTCCACCCTATGAGATCACTGACAAGCACCTGGCAGCCACCCTGAAGACATCAGCATGATGCAGCAATTCCCATAGGAAGAAATTCCTATAAAGATTGGACCAAAAGACTATGGAGTCAGAGTCCAAAATTCTGCTGCCAGCCCACCAGGAGCTTCAGATGCGCATCTGATCAGGACTTCGCTCCCCACTACAATCACTTGTGTATAGAATACCTGGCCAGTATTCTGTCACAAGCAACTTCCAGGCTGGTAACTATTACCTGAATGAATGGATGAATGATTGAATGAATGTTTATATATTATTATCTTTACAATAAATGTGGCTTTTTGCCTTATCCCCCTCATAAGATCCTGCTTACTTTTACTGGTACAACACTTTAATCTGACAAACAGAAGAGAGTTCTTCAATCCACAAATTGAATCAATACAAATGCCCATGACTAAAAGTAAACAAACGATACAAACAGAAAGCTTCACACAGGAAAATTAATTTCACTGGCTTGACTTCTGGGGTTAGTCCACCTTTCTCGTGTCATTCACCTCAACTGTATGAATATATTCCTTTTGTCTATGTAATTAATGGAGAATCATCATTTGTATTTTAAAATAAAAGCTTCTATTCTTGTGTGTTCAAATGGCATGCATTTACACAGTATGTTAATGTTTTACTTTGGCACTGAATTATTCAAAGAGAAAATAGCATTACGCTTTTTAAAAAGTGTTCCCTAAATAGTTACACACACACACACACACACACACACACACACACACACACACACACACACACACACAGACCACTGCACCTTCACATGCTACCAGTCAATTTACCCTATTACATGATTGCATTTTAAAATTAAGTTTTGTAAAGCATACTGATGTTTTCTTCTTATGAGCAGCCCCAGTATCCATTTACTAATGAAAGTGGGAAAATGAAGCGTATCAAATGAGGGGAAGGAAGTTATACTTTAACCAAAAATACTTAATCTCTCCTATAGTTGCTCAGGTATATCAACTGTACAATAAATTTCAGTACAAAAAATTCAGTAAAATAGACCTACATTTTGATTGAAGAGATACAATAATACAGATCCCAGTACAGTTAGTCTCTCTGCTACATATGATATATTAAAGAAAAGGTGTCAATTGTATATGTTGTAATATCCTTTGTGATTGGACCTTATGCCCACATGGAGCTCCCACTGACTCTGGCGATAGATCCCTTCTATATCACCGGAGTGTATGTACATGGGGTCAGATTCCAGAATTAAAGCTCAGGCCCACTGACAGAACTTATGCCCAGGGGGCTGCGATAGTGGTCAGCCCCACTGTTAATGCCTTAACTTACTGTGACAGCCTACTCCATAACAGAAGCAATCAATTTTTAAGTATCACACTGCACAGCACACCAATGAAGGAAGACTGCTGCAATGCTCAACATTAAAAAAAGCGAATTCGGCATTTTATAATTATTTTTGGCATTATAAATATTCCAATTTGCTGAAATTAAACCTACCTCCAGAGCCCAAAAGCAGCATCAAAATAATAATATGAAATAGTAGTTTTAAAATAACATTAATAATAGATTAAATACTGTGGTGATGTGATCTCAAGAGATACCAATAATAGTGTAGACAGAGTGTTGAAATTACTATTGTTCTTGTTAGTTACTCTAACAGCAGGATTTCATGAACTGTTTGTCTAAAGCTGTCACTGAAACACTGTAGTAGATAAAACAGAAAAATGCTAAAACTCATATGTTTACTTTCCTATAATTACCCAGCATGGAAATAGCTGAATAACCAAAATAGATTCCATGGATAATGCATTAGTTACACTCCTGTGCAACTTAAGTTAGGCCGACATAAGCTGTACTATAGACACACAGTCTTTTCTATTTACTTATGTCACTCGGGGTGTGAATAAACCACCCTATTGGATGACATAAATTACACCAACATAGCATTCATTTGCATCGTGTTATGTCAGGGCAAGAGCTTCTTCCACCGACAAAGCTTCTGAGGTTTGCAGAGGTGGTTCTATTATGAAGACATGACAGCTCTCTTCCATTGGCAGAGAGCATCTTCACCAGATGTGCTGTAGAGGTGCACCTGCAGCTCTACAAGTGCAATGCTGTACATGGAGAAATGCCGTTAGCCTCATCCAACCTTTGTTCCACTCACCTGTCCTGTGCTGCCCTGAGGCTACCTGGGAATTCACAAGTACTTCAGAGGCACCAAAGAGACAAATTATTTGGTCTTTAAACAAAAGACCCCCAGGTGCCTGCTGAAGACTGCACAATTTAGTCCAGGTATTTCAATTTAAAGAGATAACTTAATGACAATGAAAGATGAAAGTCGGACAGCCCTACAGAATCTGAAGTCCTTTTCTTTACACAGAACAAGTTCACCATGGTAACAGCTGTACATATATAGTGTATGTAGCAGTTGTGAAACCTACCACAAAATGACTGCTGACAAACATCCATGTCTTTTCCATTGGGCCTACAAGTGTTATAACTGTGAAAGGAACAAAACCCAGAAGAAAATGGACAGAATAACTCCATCCTCAGTAGGAATTGCCGAGTAACTTTTTATGGCCTCTATTATATAGATGGGCAGATTACATAATCATTGTGGCCCTCCTGGGCTTTAAAAATCTATGGACAGCATTTAATTAAAACTTAAAGGAGAAGACTCTTTATGGCAATTGTGCAGCTCCTCTACTACCTTTGTATAAGCCTTGAACTAACATTAGCACTGAAAACCCTATCAGACTTCTGCCCAAGCAGGATGCTGCCTTGTTAGTCTGTTAGTCACTTCTTACATTGGAAATGATGCTGTACAAACAAGGAAATTAACAGCACGAAGTCCATTAGAAACTTAAGATAGTGTCCCAGTTTGCTCGGTAGTATCACTTTCTCCCAGTTATGAAACTGAATTCACTACTATGGAGGAAAGAAAGAAATTACGTGAATGAATCTCCCCTCACCAAAGTATTTAGAACCCTGCTTGAATAAACAGACATCCAAATAGGCAATACAAAAACAAGTTGACTATGAAAAATCGGTAGCACTGTAAGGCTCTTTTATGGACTAAAATCTTGATTGGTGATTTATCTTATTCATTTATTTTTTTCTTCAAAAGCAGAACAAAAATAATTAACTCAGAAAAGCTTTAAGTACTAATTTGAGCGAGATACATCTTAACCTCTGACTCATGTACCTAGTAAAAGGGAAGATTAATCTAGAAATTGATAATGTAAAAATCAACACCTGAAAAGAATAATGAAAATGGTATATTATACCTGCCACACTACACACAATTATCTTAGCAGTAAGACAAAAGAGGCAGCATGTTACTCAATAATAGCAGTATGTCTCAAGTGACAGCCATTACAGGTTAACAGCCTGGGAAGTGCCATATTCCCCTAAAAGTGCCTTGTTACAGTATCTTATTTTTTATTAATGAATTCAATTTCATAATCAGGGAAAAACTGATATTACTGAGCATTCCTAAGTTATTTTAGACAAGTGGTTTTCAAACTATGGGTCATGACCCAGTACTGAGTTGTGGAATGTCAAGCGCTGGGTCTCATTGCTGCAGGGGGATTAGGTAATGAGTGGGAGTGCAAAGGCGGGCTACCTGCCTCTCCTGGCACCACAGACTGTGATGCCGTGGCAACAGACCCAACTCCTAGGTATGTGGGGGGGAGAGGGAGGATCACACAGGGCTCCACGCACTGCCCCTGCCCTGAGCACTAGTTTTGCATTCCCATTGGTTGGGAACCTGCTGCTGGCTGCTTCTGGGGCTCAGCATGGTCTGCACTGCCAGGAGAAGCAGGAAGCCTGCCTTAACACTCTCACCGCACCACTGACCAAGAGCCGCTCGAGGTAAAAGCCCCTCCTGCCCAAGTGCTGACCCTACCCCCCAGCAAGAGGCCCCTCCTACGCTCCAAAGCCCTCGTCCGCATCCCCATCCCAGAGCTCAGATGCTAGTCAAATTCGAGATGTTAAATTGCAGGTAATTGACTAATCGAATAGTGGATGCACTTTGCATCGACTGTTAGACTAATCAATATGGCGTCTCCCTCTCTGAAGTGTAGAAACACTAGGACTGTTGCAACATGTCACATTATTGGATTTTAAAGTGAGCAGACAGATCACTGTTGCACCCACTGTTGCCCCAAATTCTGTACAAAGTGGGCCATGTGAGGTGTAAAATGAAAGCTTATGCTCTACTAATTCTATGTATGACACTCATGTACTTGGTATGATTTCTGTATGTGGAGTTACGAATTGGGCACTTTTCTTGTATTTAGAATGTTCTCTGTCTGGGAGGGAGCAACGGGCCTGGACTGCCTATTGTAAGGAAGGATTGTTCAGTGAATAGCTGTGCTAACTAGCCCTGTTCCATGGACAGTGGCTCTCAGAGTGGCCAATGCACACATAAGGAATGCGTCTAGAAGCCTGCAGACTAGCCACTGCATAATGGCTACTTGCATGTGAATCAAACAGGTCACTAGATCATGTGACCGGCTCCAATTTGGGAGATACCAGGAATATAAAAATCCCATGAGGGCATCTTCATCTTGTCCCTGATTCCAGATGCTTCCTTGCTAGGGACAGAGAGCCAGGAAGGATTACTGACCCATACGGATACAGGATGTACACCAGAGACTTCTAAGCTAACTGTTTGTAACATCTCTGCTAAGAGCCTGCATTTATTATTAAACATTTAGATTTTAGATTCTAAAGGATTGGCTCGGTGTGCTCTTGTGGGTAAGATCTAAAGTATAAATTGACCAGGGACTGTGGCTGGTTCTTTGGGACCGGGAGGATCTGTTTGGAGTTGGTGAGATTGAGTTTTATAACCTCTCACCTGTGTGTAAGGTCTGGGGCTGTTTGTGGCACAGGGAAACCTGAGGTGTCTGAGGGGTTTTGCTTATGAGGCTTCCTGCTGGCCAGACTGGCAGCTGAAATGCGGTGTGTGACTGGTCTGTGGCCAATTTGGGAAAAGTCTCCAGCCGAGGGCTGTAAGTAGCCCTGGTTTTGAGCAATTTGTCCTGAGCTGAAGCCCTAAGTGACCCTGGGCTCTGCAAGGATCTGCTACTTTGAAACGTCACCATGGGAGCCCGGAATCAGGCTCCCCGGGGTGTTTCAAAGCAGCAGTACTGGCCCCAGTCTGGCCCCAGGCTCCATGCGGCACTGCTTCTTTGAAGTACCCCCTTCTCTTCTCCCCCTCCCATCCTTGCTTCTGCTTTCTGATAGAGGCAGCAAAGGGGGGGGGGGGGGAGCAACTAGTCAACAAGCTTGTTGACTATCTGATAAGCATTTGCTTATCGGACAGTCCTTGGCATCCCTAAGTTAAATTATGTTGAGTCGTGGGCATCACTTATTTTCTTCAACTGGGTCAAGAGAAAAAAAAAGTTTTAAAACCACTGCTTTAAAACCTAAGCACACCAAAGCTCGCCAGAAAGCTTTACTTGTACCAAGTGTCAAAATTATTGAACTGTACCCAAAACTTTAGGGTCATGTTTAAAAAGCCACAAATTATTTGCTGGGTGAAATTTCCTAGGGAACTACACAAAGTAATATGAGTAGATTTCCACTAACCTCCTTCTCCATCCATAACTAAAGTTCTTCTTTCTTATCAATTCAGGTATTGTACGGCCCACTTTACCATGTTATCTAAGCACTCACTCTCTGCATACCCACAACCACTCCCTCCCTCCGGCTGTGGCCCAACTCAGGCCTTAGTTGTACTGCTTTAACAATAGTGGATTAAAACAGTACAGCTCACAGTGTGGAAACAGTTTTATTACTATAACCATGTCTTATATCAACATAGCTGTTACCATAGGGAAGGAGAATAAACTACACCAATATAAGGCAACATTATACTGACACCACTGCACCCAAAGTACTGGTTGTACCATTTTATTTGGGGATGAAAATTACACCCCAATCTGGAAATAGTGATACTGATACAAAACCTGGGGCTGTGTCTACATTGGCGCGATATTGGCTGTACCATTAAAATCTGCAAAAGGACAAATTTACATGAAACCAAGGAACTAAACATTTTGAGATGGGGACAAAGTGTTACTGTGATGGCTCCTTTCCCCAATTTGTCCCTATATATTTTGAAAATGTGTTAAATTGGTTATGCGGGATTAACACTGTTTTAAATCCGCTTGCATGGTTTTCGAGTACCTCATTCCAGTTCTGTTAAAATTCAGTCCTTGCCTGCATAACCGCACTCAAACTAGTCCATTCCCTATTCACAAGTCTGTTGCAGCAGAGGCCGACAAACCTGTGATGCAGTGTGAACCATGTGTAGCAGCTAATTTTCTACTCTAAGAGGAGACCACTAGCTCACACCTTTTTATAACACACATGCCATTTTTATTTTTGGTTTCCCCAAATGAAAAGCAATTAATCAGGTTTACCATCTTATTCATGAAGAGCTCGTAACATGTAGTGCTTTCAACTCAAGGGTATCAGTGTTGAAATGGTGCCAAATTGGAGTGACTATACCAAATGAATAACTTGACATGACTTAAACACAGCCAAATAAAGGATTTTAGGAGCAGGTCCTCTGTAAGCAAAAGCAAACTGATGCAAACTTGATGAACAATTGGCAAGGAACACGGACTGCACTAAGTGTACAATCAATACTAGACCTATTGGTCAGTAAATATAGGCCCATGCAACAGTAAATAGCATTTGAGTGAAGTTCCAGTATGGAGCACAAGCTGACAGGGTCATCATAACCTAACAGCAGGGTGTCACGCATAAGCCAGAGTGAATGATTGATGAATCTGTGGATTTGGGGTGATCTTGGGTACCTTCTCTCCTAGCCTCTTCCAGAAATATAAATTATGGCAGGCTTTTAAGACAAGTGGCTCCTCTAGGAAAAGAGGATATAAGAATCAAAATAAATTCTTATTTGGTGGTGGGGATTCCTTAATTTGAGCACCTGAAGAAGCCAGTGATGCTTCTTTTATTGATTATGAGACTATGAACCAGAAGGCTTTCAAGGCAAAGACGACCTTGCTTCAGGGGAACAGACCAGAAAACTAAGAACCACCACCTTCTGTTTGCCAGGCAGGAACTGTGGGGGCCAGCACAGGAATGTCTGTGTATGTTTGTAGAAGAGAGGCTCATTTAAGGAACTGTAAACTGTACAGTTTCTAATGTATTATGTCATGTCTAACATAGGAGCTATGTGTTTGATGTAACCCTTTTTACCGCTGGTGTAATTCCTTCTCAATAAGCTTGCTGTGCAGGGTTGGGTTAAATTCTCTGGTTTGACCTTTTTCACCAACAGCACCAATAATTAGCTTGGGCAAGAGCTTTTAAAGATCCAAGAAGGACAAGTGAGGGAGAGAGAGAGAAGGGGTAGGCATAGGCGCATGCCCTTCATTATCCAACCATCAGTATTTCTGGGTCTTCGCACAATAAAATGAAGTTATAATTCTAAACAGTTTTCAACTTACCTGCTACGTTGAGCTTTTCAACTGCTCCTAAGCTGGGAGCAGCAGTGGCAGTACTGTTGGTAGAGTTTGCTCCTGTGCCATTAATTACAAGGTTCTCCACCTTGGACTCTAGCTTGCCAATACGCTCCAAGATATTATCCAGTAAGACTGCAAGAGTTTTCTTTAGATCTATAACAAATGAAAAAAACATGTAACATCACACTGGATATCACACCAACACATACGACGCCCATCACGAGCACTTCAGAGAGATCAAATTAAAGAGAAGCACAACCATGGTAAGATAGATATCTTTTCACTATCCCAACCACAGCAACTGTCTTAAAACTGGGAGAGAAATCAGACTGTATTTAGAAATCTATTGTGGAGCTCCTCTCATCATATGAATATTTTAGGGCTATCAAATACTGCAGTTAACTCACACAATTGTCTCAAAATTAATCCCTATTAATCACAGTTTATCACACTGTTAAACAGAATACCAACTGAAATTTATTAAATATTTCTGAATGTTTTTCCCATTTTCAAACATATTGAATTTCAGTTATTAGAATACAAAGCATAACTAACTTTACATTATTTTTGATAAAAGCGACGAGGAGTCCTGTGGCACCTTATAGACTAACTGAAGTGTAGGAGCATAAGCTTTCGAGGGCAAAGACCCACTTCGTCAGATGCATGTAGTGGAAATTTCCAGAGGCAGGAATAAATATGCAGGCCAGGATCAGGCTGGAGATGGCGAGGTGGATCCAATCAAGGAGGATGAGGCCCACTTCTAGCAGCTGATCTGGAGGTGTGAATTCCAAGAGAGCAGAAGCTGCTTTTGTAGTTAGCAAGCCATTCACAGTCTTTGTTTAATCCAGAGTTGATTGTGTCAAACTTAAAGATGAACTGTAGCTCAGCAGTTTCTCTTTGAAGTCTGGTCCTGAAGTTTTTTTGCTGCAGGATGGCTACTTTTAGATCTGCAATTGTGTGTCCAGGAAGATTGAAGTGTTCCCCTACAGGTTTTTGTATGTTGCCATTCCTAATATCAGATTTGTGTCCATTGATTCTTTTACGTAGACCCACTTCGTCAGATCTACATGGGAGGTCCATTTCCTGGACACCACGATACAAATAAGTGACGGTCATATCAATACCACCCTATACCGAAAACCTACCGACCGCTATACTTACCTGCATGCCTCCAGTTTCCATCCCGGACACACCACACGATCCATTGTTTACAGCCAAGCACTGAGGTACAAACGCATATGCTCCAACCCCTCAGACAGAGACCTACACCTACAAGATCTTCAACAAGCATTCTGTAAACTGCGATACCCACACGAGGAAGTGAGGAGACAGATTGACAGAGCCAGACGTGTACCCAAAAGCCTCCTGCTACGGGACAAGCCCAAGAAAGAAACCAACAGAACACCACTGGCCATCACCTACAGTCCCCAGCTAAAACCTCTCCAACGCATCATTAGTGATCTTCAACCCATCCTGGACAATGATCCCTCGTTTTCACAGGCCTTTGGAGGTAGGCCGGTCCTTGCCCACAGACAACCCGCCAACCTGAAGCATATTCTCACCAGCAACTACACACCGCACCATAATAACTCGAACTCAGGAACCAATCCTTGCAACAAACCTCAGTGCCAACTCTGCCCACATATATACACCAGCAACACCATCACAGGACCTAACCAGATCAGCCATACTGTCACTGGTACATTCTCCTGCACATCCACCAACGTAATATATGCCATCATGTGCCAACAATGCCCCACTGCTATAGCAAAATGCAGGACAATGTAGCACTTTAAAGACTAACCTTTCAATTTGCTTTTTTATTTCTCTGGGCGCATCTGCTCTAATCCCACTGACAGAGACCAGAAGCTTCAGGATCTCTACCAAGCATTTATAAATCTCAACTACCCACCCAGAGAAATAAAAAAGCAAATTGAAAGAGCCAGACGAATACCTAGAAACCATCTACTTCAAGACAGACCCAAGAAAACCAACAATAGAACACCACTTGTCATCACCTACAACCCCCATCTTAAACCTGTCCAACACATTATCAATAAACTACAGCCTGTATTGGAACAGGATACCATACTCAAAGAGGCTCTGGGAGACAGACCCATAGTCTCCTATAGACAACCACCTAACCTCAAGATGATTCTTACCAACCACCACAGGACATACCACACTAATACCAACCCTGGTACCTTCCCTTGCAACAAACCCCGTTGCCAGCTTTGTCCACATATTCATTCTGCTGATACCATTATTGGACCTAACCAAGTGAGTTATAAGATCAAGAACACATATTCCTGCGCATCCAGAAATATAATCTATGCTATCATGTGCCGAAAGTGTCCGTCTGCTATGTACATTGGACAAACATCTCAGACACTTCGCCAAAGGATTAATGCCCACAAAACAGATATCAGACAAGATCACAAAGAGAAAACAGTTTCTTGCCACTTTAACCAGAAAGGACACTCTCTAAATGACTTAGCCACCTGCATTCTGCTACAAAGACCTTTTACATCTGCACTTGAAAGGGAATCCTCTGAACTGTCATTCATGTTAAAATTCGACACTTGCCAACAAGGACTTAACAAGAATTTGAACTCTCTCACCCATTACCAAGACAGTTTCCCCAATTATCACCTGTAATACCATTAACTCACAAACATCCCACTCTCCCTACCTTTAATATCATCAATTCACAGACACTTACCTTCCTTCCTCCCCCTCCCCCCCCCCCCCGCATCCCCCTTCTGTTCTGCAATGTGATTTGTCCTTTTCATATTTGTTCATTTTTTTAATTGTATCCTTTGGTATATATGGTTGTGACTACTTTCTTCCACTATTTGATCTGAGGAAGTGGGTCTGGCCCACGAAAGCTCATCATCTAATAAACCATCTTGTTAGTCTTTAAAGTGCTACATTGTCCTGTATTTTGCTTCAACTACCCCAGACTAACACGGCTACATTTCTATCACTATTCCACTGCTATATACATCGGCCAAACAGGACAGTCCCTACGTAAAAGAATCAATGGACACAAATCTGATATTAGGAATGGCAACATACAAAAACCTGTAGGGGAACACTTCAATCTTCCTGGACACACAATTGCAGATCTAAAAGTAGCCATCCTGCAGCAAAAAAACTTCAGGACCAGACTTCAAAGAGAAACTGCTGAGCTACAGTTCATCTTTAAGTTTGACACAATCAACTCTGGATTAAACAAAGACTGTGAATGGCTTGCTAACTACAAAAGCAGCTTCTGCTCTCTTGGAATTCACACCTCCAGATCAGCTGCTAGAAGTGGGCCTCATCCTCCTTGATTGGATCCACCTCGCCATCTCCAGCCTGATCCTGGCCTGCATATTTATTCCTGCCTCTGGAAATTTCCACTACATGCATCTGACGAAGTGGGTCTTTGCCCACGAAAGCTTATGCTCCTACACTTCAGTTAGTCTATAAGGTGCCACAGGATTCCTCGTCGCTTTTGCAGATTCAGACTAACACGGCTACCCCTCTGATTATTTTTTATCTTTTTTTCCCAAGTGAAATGATTCGTAATTAGGGATGTTAGATACAGTACAACTGGATAGTCGTGCAACCACATGAAATCTTATTGGTTACATGACTACTAGATAGTCCCTGGGGGCGGGGCCAGCAGCCAGTGTGCTCCCAGCCCAATGCCCAGGGAGCCCTCTGCAACCCCGTGCTGTTGCCTCTCTCTCAGGGTGGCAGGCGGGAGCCCATTTAAAAATCAGCTTCCCACGATGAGTGGCTGTTTACCGCCCTGCACTGCTGCTTCTGATATAGTAGCAGCAGCCTCTGCTCACAGAAGTCCGAGCTCTAATAGAGGCAGCAGTGCAGGGTGAGGGTGGGAGAAAGGCAGGAGGCACTGCTGAGCTGTGCTGGGGGTAACCAGCTTTTAAGCAGCTCCCCCTCACTGTCTCTGTAGGAAGCAATAAAAGGGACCCAGGGGGTCTGGACCCGGCACACATGGGAAGCTTGCTTGAAAACTGGCTTCCGCGTCTGTATCAGCTTTCGCCTGCCCCCTCACCATCCATGTTGCTATCAGAGGCAGTAGCATGGGGGTGGGGTGGAGGACACATCTGGTGCTCCTGGGGAGCCAGCTTAAAGTCAGTTCCTCACAGACACTTACTCCCAGTTCCCTCCCTTGCTGCCTCTGATACAGAGGCAGTGAGGGGGTGATGCGCATGTAGTGGGCAAGATTAACCAATAAACTCAAACTTATTGGTCAATTGTGTAGTCTAGTAAACATTGACATCCCTATTTGTAATCAAAAGAAACTCAATTCACCTCATACAAGTACTGTAGTGTGAACTCTTTCTCGTGAAAATGCAACTTACAAATATAAATTTTTTTGTTGTACAACTGCAACCTAAAACTTTAGTCTACAACTCCACTGAGTTCTAGTACCTGCTCAGCCAATCACTAAGATGAACAGGTTTGTTTCCATGTACAGGAGACAGTGTTGCCTGCTTCTTATCCACAATATCACCTGAAAGTGAGAACAAGCATTTTCATGGCACTTTTGTAACCAGCATTGCAAAGGTATGTGTGTGCCAGATAAGCCAAACATACATATGCCTCTTCATGCTTTGGCCACCATACAAGAGAACATGATTCGTTAAAACAATGCGTTAATTAAATTAGTGACTGAACTCCTAGTGGATCTGTTTTACGCACATTCTCCCATATATTTCATGCTCTACCAACCTCTGATGATGATCCAGCACATGCTGTTTAAGAACACTTTTCACTGCAGATATAACAAAACAGAAAAAAGGTACTAATGTAAAATTTCTACAGCCAGATAGACCATTTGACCCAAAGTTTAGGAATCTCAAGCGCCTTCCAAAAATTTGAGAGGAGGGAAGTGTGCAGCATGCTTTCAGAAGTTTTAAAGCAAAACTCTGATACAGAAACTACAGAATCCAAACCACCAAAAAAGAAAAGCCAGCTGCAACACGGCCATGCAAAGGCCTATTCTCGTTTTCATGTGACATAATACTGCCCACTCCCTGTTCATAATCTCCTGCAAATGTAAACAAACTTGTTTGTCTGAGGTTCTGAACAAGAAGTAGGACTAAGTGGACTCGAAGGCTCTGAGGGTTTAACTTGCTTTATTTTGCATGCAGGTTTCTTTTGTACATCATTCTACATTTGCAAATTCAACTTTTATGATAAAAAGATTGCACTACAGTATTTGTAAATGGGGGAATTGAAAAATAGGATATCTTTTGTTTTCTGCAGTGCAAATATTTATAATAAAAATGAAGGGAGTGCTATGCTCCTTGCATACTGCATTGTAATTAAGATCAATTAATTTAAATGTAGAAAACAAATAAATAAATAAAGTGTTCTATTTTTAGCTGCACGTTTAATTGGGATTCAGTTTTTAATCACTTGATAGCCCTGGAATATTTACATACAAAACTAGTTGATAGCTCAATTAGTATTTATGATTGTCATGGAGAATAATTACATTAATCAAGACACAAAAATGAGATTAGAATTAATATTAGTACTCAGGGAAAATCTCATTTATGAACAAATTTTGTCCAAATTCAGATACAAGCTTCTCTGGCCTCAGAACTGCTCTATGTTTTGTGAAGCATATGCTAAGAAACATCACAAAGTAGAAGTTTATAATTTACATAACTGGCTATGTGTGTGCAGTTATAATTAAGACAAAACTGCATATATATTAAATATGCTGTACCTACATATGCTTATATAATCTGTACATATAGTAATAGATGCAGGTAATTTTCACACACACACACACACACACACACACACACACACACACACACACACACAGATATAATGGTGATAGAGTGGGCAATACACGTATGTTTGTAACCTATTATTCTCGTCGATGTCTATGAACTTGCATGTTCTTGTTTTAAAACTGGTCAAAATTAACAACCCTGACCACAGCATAAATTAAACTGTTACAAGTGATAAATGATTCCATTTGTAACATTGGCTACATAAACCCTGCAAACAACTAGAACTTGACAAAATAAGTACTGAATACTATGTAAATCACCCGGATCAAATTTTTTTACACTTATTATTTGTAAGCAAGGACACTATTTCCCTTGATGTACAGCATGGTACCCAAGTCCTTAAATTATACTCAAATTCTCTCAGCAAGAGATCTAGTTTTATATTTTTATAGCATCAAACGAATAGGGCATGGAATGTTCCAGAAAACAGAAAAAATCCCACCCCTATAAACAGAGCTCCGTTCTCAGTCAGACCAAGCAAAGCCAGCAATCAGGTTCTACACTGTTACATCATTAAGGCCCTACCAAATTCACAGCACATTTTGGTCAATTCCACAGACATATGATTTTAAAAATCATAAAACTTCATGATTTCTGGCACTGAAATCTGAAAATTTCATGGTGTGATAACTGTAGGGATCCTGACCCCTCCCCCCAAATGAGCTGGTGGGGTCACAAGGTTACTGGAGTGGGATTATAATACTGCTACCCTTACATCTGCACTGTTGCCGATGGTGGTTCTGCCTTAAAACATAAGAACGGCCATACTGGGTCAGACCAAAGGTCCATCTAAACTAGTATCCTGTCTGCCGACAGTGGCCAATACCAGATGCCAGAGGGAGGGAACATGTGATCCCTCTCCTGTCATCCATTCCACACAAACAGAGACTAGGGAGACCATTCCTACACATCCTGGCTAATAGCCATTGATGGACCTAACTTCCATGAACCTATTTAGCTCTTTTTTGAACCCTGTTGAAGTCCTCACCTTCACTATATCCTCTGTCAAGGAGTTCCACAGGTTGACTGTGGAAAGTGCCCAGCTCTGAAGGCAGAGATTCTGCGAGCAGTAGCACAGAAATAAGAAGGGCATGATATAGTATTTCCACCCTTACTTCTGTACTGCTGCCTGCAGAATTGGACCTTCAATCAGCAGCCACTGCTCTTCAGCTACCCAGCTCTGAAGGCAACAGCACAGAAATATGGCATGGCATGTATTGCCACCTTTACTTCTGTGCTGCCTTCAGAGATGGGCACCTGGCCAATAGCCACTACACTCCGCCTTCCCTGCTCTGAAAGTAGCACAGAAGTAAAGGTGGCAATACAGGACCCTCCCCTTGAAATAACCTTGTGACTTCTTTTGGGCCCCCTGCAACTCCTTTTGGTCAGGACCCACAATATGCGAAATGCTTGTCTCCCCCCATGAAAACTGTATAGTTTAGGGTAAAAACACAAAAGACTAGACTTTACAGGGGACACAAGAGTTCACAGTTCATTATACAGTTTTCATGGCTGTACAGACCCTGGCTTTTATACCACATACCAATGATGCTACACACCACTTGTGTTTCATCTCAGGGTAGGTTAGATCCATCTCACTAGAGCTATTACACACAAGTAAAGTGAAAAAAATCTGCATGTTATGAGGACAGAGTGACAGAGGAAGGTTATGAGGAAGTTGATTAACGAATATAAAAAAGTATAAAATTCAGAATTCAGAGAATGTAACAGAAAAGTTGACACACTGTCTTTACCTCACAATAATGTGGGAAAGGGGAGAAAAGGACAATTATATAAGGATTACAATGATGGCCTACACTTTGAATGTACTGGGGTTTGTCTATTTATGCCACTATGTCAAAGATTTACATGTATTCTCCAGATGCTACCATTACACTGTTAACCACCCCAAAATAGGCTTAAAATTTGTAATTATCTTCTTTTCATAATGTTAAAACCAAATGATTTTCTGATCTATAATTTCACATCTGGTAGAGTTTTCAATTATAAATTTATAAGCAGAAATTCTCTTGATTTACACTGGGCTTAATTTTGTCATATGGTATTTAATTATTCTCATGAGTTTTTAATGAGCAGTTCAACACTTTTTTGAAACAAGAAAAAGTGTATGTGGAAAGGGGTGGTAAATGTAAAGTTAAGGAAAGATACCTGACAGGAAAATGAAATCTCTGAGGACAGCTGACCCTTTTTTTGGGTTAATCAGCAGCCTTATTCAATGATGGGACCTAGGTTAAGTTCTGAATCAAAAGGAAGAGCACTACCTATTGAATAAACATCCCCGTTCTTTGCAAAAATCAGCTTTCTTTGTGGGAGGTCTTCCATACAACCAAACCAACTCTGCCTACCTTGTGATATTTAATGGGCTCATAATACAAGCTGGTATGTCTGAAGGCTGTCAGACAAATAAAAAAAAGAACAGAACAAGGGCTAGTTGTTATCTAAGCCACAGAGCAATATAATAGTCAGCTGCCTAGGGGATGGTGACCTCAACCTCACAAGCCAACACATTCACAGAAACACCAGAATCTTCTCAGAGGAAACAAAGCAATAATAGAAAAGGCAAGCCCTCCCAGCATCGCTGGCATCTGTTGTAAAGAGGTGCTTTCATTCCACACACACAACTGAAAGAGGATACCAAACGAAAACGAATGGCTTTTAACGACATGATCGTGCAGCTCTAATCTAGGGCATCATAATTTCCTTGTACAGGTCTAGAAGAAATAGCAGTAAGATTTCTGTTTGATAAAATGTTCAAGAGGAAATAATCTCAATGACTAATTAGCAATTAATCTGAGATAGCATAAAAGGAACAGACAACCGTCCACTATAATAGACTGCAAAGAAAGAAACACGCCATGCCAGGAGCTCAGTTACATCAGACTTTAAGAGACAGTATCAACCTGACTATCTACTGCCCACCCTTTTTTATTAAAGCAACAGTTTGATAACATGTCCAAGTGGGAACCCTTGCCCACATCTAAGGGTTTTATATATTAGTCACTATTTTAAAAAAATATTTTTCTTCCATCTATTTGTGTAAAGATCCACACAAATACGGGACAAATGAAATGGTGAAACTTACATATTGTGTTTTTGTCAATAGACAGGAAAAGATTCAGAGAAATATATTAAACTTAGGACTAAATACCTGATTTTACACCACCTAAAATAGTTTTTAAATGTATTTTAATGTAATCATGGTAAGATTCAGCAAAAATCAGAACTGAAATGCAAAAGATCAGGGAACACATGCAAGCAATGTTCAAGTTTTTCATTATTTTTGTGCAATTTCTTTTGTATCAATTCACACATCTAAACCGATACATGATTGGGGGTTTGGAATGGGTGCCATATGAAGTGCGATTAGAAAGACTGGAACTTTTTAACTTGGAGAAGGGGGATATGATAGAGTTTGTAAAATTATGGCAGGTATTCAGAAGGTGAATATGGAAAAATTATTTTTACTTGTTCCCATAACATAAGGGAACTAGTGATCAAATGAAAATAATAGGTGGTAGGTTTAAAACAAACAATAGGAAGTTTCCCTTTATGCTGTGCATTGTTAACCTGTGGAACTCCTTGCCAGAAGATATTGTAAAAACTAACAAGGTTCAAAAAAGAACTAGATAAATTCATGGAGATTAGGTCCATCAATACTTACTAGCCAAAATGGATAAAAATGATGTCCCTAAGCCCTGTTTATCAGGAGCTGGAACATTTGATTACCTGTTTCTTTTAACTCTCTCAATGGCCACTGTTGGAAGACAGGATATTGGGCTAGATGTACCTTTGGTTTGACCCAGAATGGCCGTTATGTTCACACATCCAAACTGACAGATCGTTTCTCAGTAAATGACAATGTTATATTTTAAACAGAGATGCTAATATATAAATAATCACAGGTTACCAATACTTATATCTGCAGCGACTGTAGTAAAAATCAGCCGTAGACTAACTCATACTGGGTTCTAAATAGTCTCTAAAGATCATGATGTAAATGAATTTGGATTCTGGACTATGCAAAATTGACAGACACAGCAATTTCACACGTACATATTGCCTTTTTCTGAAACTTTTCCAATTCTAATATCTCTTTTGAGATGGGATGACCAGATTTGCATGCAATACTCAAGATGTGGGCATACCATAAATGTTAGGAAAAAATAACCTCACATACAATGATGGGGTGTAAATTAGCAGTTACTACGCAACAAGATGATCTTGGGGTTATTGTGGATAGTCCTCTGAATTCTATTGCACATTGAGCAGATGTTGTCAAAAAAAGCTAACTGAACTTTAGGAGACAGTAGGGAAGGGCTATATAACATGACAGAAAATACCTTAATGCCAATATGTCAATGGTTCTCAACCAGGATCTTTCAGGGGGTACACTAACTCGTCTAGTTATTTGCCTAGTTATAGAAAAGGCTACAGAAAAAGCATTAACAAAGTTGACAAACTAAAATTTCATATAGACAATGACTTATTTGTCCTGTTCTACATAGATCTGGGATTCTCAGACTTCGGGTGAGTTTGTTTTAATAGGGTCATAGGAGCCAGCATTAAACTTTCAGGGGCCAAACTCCAAACTCCACCAGATGGGGCTGAACCAAAGTTTGAGTTAAGTGAGATGAAACATGGGGTATGTAAGACACAGACTCCTGAGAAAGAAACAGTAATTTGGAAAGGTTGAGAACTGCTGAGTTATGTAAATAAATGGTATGCCCACATCTGATGTACTTCGTGCAGTTCGGGTCACCTTATCTAAAAACGATACACTAGAACTGGTAAAGGTGAAAAGAAGGGCAGTAAAAATGATTCAGGGTACAGAACAGATTCTATGAGAGGAAAGATTAAAATGACTGGGACTGTTCAGTTTCCAGGAGACAACTAAGGAGGGGTGACAGATAAAACCACAGAAGGCCTGGAGAAAGTCAGTAAATATTATTTACCACTTCAATAACAACTGATGAAACTAACAGCAGGATGTTAGATATAGTTTAATTTAATAATCATGTAACCATACCAAATCTTAGGTGGTTACACAATTATGCAATAGTCCCTGGGGGCAGAAGAAGCAGACAGTGCACTCCTGGCCTGGCCCCCTGCTATCCTGCGCTGCTACCTGTCATACAGAAGCTGCAGCGTGGGGGAAGGGAAGTAGCCCAACAAAAATGGAGCTCATGGGGAAGGCACCTCTTCCTGAGCACCCGCTCCTGCCTACCCCCCCAGGAAAGTTTGCAAGTCATTGACTACTTGCTTCCCCCCCTTTGCTGACTCTGAGAGGGTAGGGGGACAGGAGCTGTGCCACCTGTGCCCTCTCCACTGCCTCTATCAGAAGCAGCTGGGGGGTGGGGAATAGGGAAAGCTCCTGAGGCTTGCTGTGGGCAGAGGCTGCTTTGGCAGCAATCCATGGTAGCAGGGGTCCCAGCGGGGAGCTGGGCCTCCACCGTAGACAGGTGCTGCTGTTGTTAAGTAGCTCCTGGCCATGGCTGCCACAAACAGGGCCTGGTATCAAAGCAGCCCGTTCACAGCGGACAGGACTGTCTGCAGTGAACAGGGGCTGCTGGACTCAGCGCAAGCCGGGACCAAGCAGTTGCGGGCTCGTGCTGGTCCAGGATGCTTTGCCTCTGTATTTTGAATGGACTAAGAGCCTGGCCATTCTTACTATATTTAAAATGTAGAGCCACAGCATAGATGGCTTCTGGAGCCAGCATGAGCTGAAGTTGCTCAGTCCTGGCTCGAGTCGGCTCCTGGAGCTACCCCCACAGTGGCTCTGCACAGCAGTCCTTATCAACTAATTGTGTAGTCAATGCAAATTGTATGGACTACACGATTAGTCAGATAACCGCAATTTGACATCCCGACTTCCCCCTCCGCGCTGCCTCTGTGCGAGACAGCAAGGCAGGGGGCAGGTGGCTCCACAGATCTGGCACACTCGGAGAGCTGGCTTAAAAGACAACAGAAAGTACTGTGTCACTGAACACATAGTCGACCTGCGAAACCATCAAATGTTGTGGAGCTAAGCATACAATTCTTTTTTAAATCTAGTTAGATAAGTTCATAGAGGATAAGTACAATCAGTGGCTATTAGCCAAGATGACTGGGGTGGATCTCCACGTTCAGGATGTCCCAAACCTCCACCTGCCAAAAGCTGAGACTGGACAATAAGGGATGATAGCTTGAAATGACCCTGTTCTTTTCATTCCCTTTAGCATCTGGTACCAGCAACTGTCAGAGACAAGATATGGAGACAAATGGGGCATTGCGCTGACCCAGTATGGCAGTTCTTATGTTTTTAAATAATAACACTGATATTCTCTATTTTATTATTTATCCTTTTCCTAATGTTTCCTAACATATTCTACTGCCACTGTACACTGAGCAGATGTCAGAGAACTATTCAGCATGACTCCAAGATTTCTTTGTTGAATGCTTGCAGTTAATTCAGAACCCATCATTTTGTACATGATTATTTTTCCAATGTGCATTTACCTACATTGAATCCATCTGCCATTTTGCTGGAAAAGTGGTAAGAGGTGTCCTCCTCTCCCTGCTGTAGGGAATGGGTGAAGCACAAGTCTAAGGACGGCTCCACCCAATGCAAAAACTGAATCTGCCAAGCCATACAAGCCTACTTTCTCAGCCCATGAGGGTAGTGCTTACAACTCTAACGGGTCCCTTCCATCTCCTAACACAATGTCATGGAAGCATGTTTCAGAACCATTGTTAGATGAGTGTTCCATATGAAACCGAAGCTTCACCATGTCAATAAAAGGTTTTACTTTTCTCCACCTAAGCAAAATAAGTACAGGTTGAACCTCTCTAATCCAGCACTCTTGGGATCTGACCGGTGCCGAACCAGAGAATTTGCTGGATCACGGAAGTTCAAAATTGTTTAGCAGCATTACCAAAATTTCTTCTTGGAAGAAATTTAAGGGTAACTTTGAGCTAAATAACAGCACAGAACACTGAGAGACAGGACTGGTGGCTGTAAACAAATTTTATTGGACTGCGGGAAACCTGGCCACATCCATAATAAGTAGACATCTAGCTAACAAAAAATCATGCCCGACTATGGATGTTGCCAGACCAGAGATTGCCAAACTAGAGAGGTTCAACCTGTAATTTATCAGCAAGGTATGCAACTTTGGATTTTTCCAATAAATATGACTTCCTTGAATTAAACTGGATCTCTGTTTGGGATCATCTCTGATATTTGGCATATTCACTTGCTTTCTCCAGCCCAGTATTGCTGAATGTTGGGGCAACACATACTTGATCTTTCTCTGCTGTTTATATCCTCTTCAGTGTAAACCCAGCTGCTGTAACTTCAAGTTTATCATCACAGGAATGTGATGCATTCTGGTGACAATTTGTATGGTGTTTCTAAGACATTTGTGTAATTTTTAGGCATATTTAAAACTCCAGCACCTTCCCCTTGTACTACTGACACTTTTCTATGTATTTTCCATGCATTCTCTCAGGTTCTGGGTTTTGCAAGGTTTTATATATTATCCAATTCATCTTTCAACAAAAAAGAATAATGTTAACTGAAACTAGAACATTTTCAGAAGATCTCTCTGGCAAGTCTGAAAAACTAAAACTTTGGTTCTCAGCCAATGGAAAGGCTTGGCATTGCTTTGGTCACTGCCAGCTATTAATAATCTTAGCTTGGAATTTTTCTGTAAAAATAGAAAAAAACTGAAGCATCACATTCAAACCACAGAGGCAGAGCTGAGCCTGAATACAGAAAGTACAGACTAAAATAGGAGATCGTAGAGTAGTTGAGGATTTGTGAGAAAGTGAATTGATTGTTCCTATTGATGACTGGTTATATTCTGTCTGGTGGACAGAAAACCCATCACCATCATTTAGTACACATAATTATTTTAAAAGAGAATCAATGCAGTTCTGGAGTTCCTATTCTAAAGGCAAATGTTTATTGCTATGCTTGAATATAAATGTTACAGTTACAGAATTAAATGGTGCATTTCTTCCCCACAACCATCCATTCTTATGGAAACTGTATAGCTCCACTGAAGAAAGCAAAGGCTTTCCAACTCTGTAATTTAAGCTTTTAAAATGGCTCCCTGCAAACACCAGCTCCTGGGGAGCTGGCTGCCCCCCTCCAGGTGTAACCATGTAACCGCTGAATTTTTTTGTGGATATACGTTTATTTTAATAAAGGCATTTTAACATCCCCATTGAAAAATGCAATGAAAGAACAAATTTACTAGAATTTTCAAGGAAGCTTCCAAGTATTCTAGAATATTCACTCACCATATGCTGTCATGGTCCCAACATAAGGCCCATCAACCACATTTCTATTTTCTTCTGCCAGTGCTTTGATATATCTTTTACTGAGATCCAATATTTGTTCACGAAGCACTGAACTGCTTTCATGCTGAGTTCGCTGTTGAATAGTAAAATGCAGAAGCATCATTCCCCAAATAAAGCCAAAAGTCACCAGAAAAAAACCAAGTTTCTGAGAGGATAGTTTCCATGGAGTAAAGAATGCCATGGCTTCCCAACAAGCTTCACAATCACTGTGCAGGTTCTTAAACCATGAAGCCAAGGAGTGAATACATGGTCCTGGTATATAGCTCACAAAGCAGGAAACAGTCTCATTCTGGCGCATTAGTCAGCATGTTTCCTTCTTTCAGTTCCATCCTGCTGCTGCCAAAACAAAAGAAAAAAAATGTGGTCACCACCATAAACTTGGAGTGTATCTGCAAGTTGTATGTTGTTTGTACTGTAACTTTCACAAAATATGAATAGACAACATACTTTCTTTGTACATTTGTTATATTTATAATCTGAATCAAAGCAAGATCAAACTGGGAAAAGATTTAGAAAGAGAAAAGATTAAACCCAGTGTGGAACTCCTTTGAAAAACTGGACCAAATTCAATTCTTTTAAAAAATTTACGAACTGAATTTCAAGGAAAAGTCATTTCAGTGCAATGGGTGAATGAAGATCTTATCTTTCCAATACAGTGGATTTTAAACAATCCTATCTACCATAATTCTTTTCTCAGGGAACAAGTAATTTTAGCTGGCAGTGACAGCGCTATTCGTTTCCTGCCAGAGCAAGGGCATGTGGCTAGATAGGTGATCAGGAAAGTGGATTCTCTCAAGGGAGAAGGGAAAAAAACATTCTCTATTATTTAAGCAGATTACAAAGTCTCCTTGATTACTTTACAGGTATTCAGAAGATTGGAAGATCTCTTACTGTTCTTGTGCAGCCTCAATACCCTGTGGCACAGAGCGATAGCCTCAAAGAACTCAGTTATTTCATGACTAAGTTCGATGAGTACATTTCTGTGCCACGCTTACAAACGTCAATACATTTCTGACGTGTTATACTACACCTTTTGTGTTTTAAAATGCTCTCACTATTCTTGTTTCAGCGCATGTAATTTCAGTAAAGAGTTAGTTAATGACCATCTAAAAATCTATTAGTGGTTCCATCTTTGTAGAACACATTAAAAAAACACCCAATTATTCTGAAAATATTCATTAATATTAAAGAGCACAAAGAAAGCTCTTTTAGGAATTTGAGGGTTTTTTTTAAGCATAGAACACAGCAAAAGGAAATATACCAAAAGGAAATTAAGTGTAAACTATCATTTAAAAACAAACAGATTTGGTAAAGCTTTATCCTTCAACTTCTATAATGCCATCTGGGAACATTATAAACACAATGATATCTTCCTATTTTATACCTATTTTATATATTTATACAGATAATGTAAAAGTTGTCAGTTTTAACAGAATAGCTAGAGCAGGGGTCGGCAACCTACGTGAGCCAATTTTGAGTGGCACACACAGCGGGAGCTCAGACAGTCCCTTCAACGCACAGCGGAGAGCCTGTCCTGCCGCTGGAGACTTGTGGATGGTGCACAACGGCAACACCATCTCTGGGGCGCAGGAGGGGAGGCTGCAGATTGGGCTGCTGGTGGTGGTGGTGGGCATGTGGGGGCTCAGCTGGGCAAGCTCCTCCGGTGGCTGGGATTTGGGCCACATGGCCACAGCGGCTGCTCCTCCAGCAACTGGGACTGGGGCAGCTGCTCCTCTGGCAACCAAGGATGTAACAGTGTAGTCAATTAACCGATAAGCAAAAGCTTACAGGTTAATGCTGGGGACTACAGGCATTTCCCTTCCTCCTCTCAAACCAGTACATTTTTAGCAGGCTGGCCAGCAGCCTGGCTCAGTTCTGGCTGATGCCGGATCCAGGACCTACCCCCTCTGTGGCTCTTCATTTAAAGTGTATTAGGAGCCGGGTGGGCAGGTAGCCCAGCTCAGTTCCAGTTCACACTGGGTCCAGGAGCTCAGACCACCTCCTCCCCCTCCACCCCCAAAAAGGGGCTGCTGCCACCCCGCACTGCTGCCTGTTTATCAAAGGCAGCAGCACAGGGCAACAAGCAGTCAGCCCACAAAAGGAGCTGGTTTTTAAACTGGCTTCTCTCGCAGACTGGCTCCCTGCCTGGCACTCTGCACTGTTATTGGCCCTGCCCCTGGGGACTATAGAATAGTTGACTAATGGATTAGAATTCATGAGGTTACTCAACTATTCAATTCACCGATATTTAACATCCCTACTGGCAACCCTGGTTGCTCTGGGAGCTGCAGATGGAACCGGCTGTGGTGCCGGGCCTGCTGGGGCAGCCTCACCATGGCCCCAGTTCCTGTTCTGTGGCAGCCAGATTGCCAAGCTAGCAGAGCTGCATGGCAGATGGCTACTCCAGAGGTGACCAGCCCGCATGGAAGAGAGGGGCTGCTCCGGGGGCTGGGGCTGCTCCAGGGACAGCTAGACCACACTGGGGAGCAGGCACCCCCGAGCTGGCTGTTGGGGGCAGGCTGGAGCTAGGCTGGGGCATGGCAGCTGCAGGGAGGAGGGGGACTCGCTCTGCAGTGCTGTTTTCCTGATTCAGAGGAGAGAGAGTGGGAGTGCGGAGCCAGCTTTCAGCCCCTCTGCAACCTTCACCTGCAAGTCCCGTCCCCGCCACCTCCAACCCCTGTTGCTCAGTCCCAGCCCTGCAGCCTCAGAGCTCCCTGCTCCACTCTCCTCCCTTTCTACCTTGCAGTGCCCCTGGCAAGTAGGCTAAAGACAGTGTCGAAGTCACACGCAGCCACCGGCACCACTACTGCCAGGCTCATGCTAGAGGGTGAGTTCTTGCCCGGGCTGCCTCTCCAGGGCTGGGTGGTGGCAGGGGCGGCTGAGGAGAGAGGAAAACGCATGGGGGAGTGTCCCCCTACCCCTAAGCTGTGTTGGCCCCTGGGTGCCTGGCAGGAAGGTGAGGGCACCATGGACTGGCTCCCCACAGGACCCCGCCCCACAGCAGAGCTGGATATCCCGGGGTCACCCATTCCACTACCTTGTAGCCAGACAGGAACCCCCCTGTAACATCCATCTTTGCTTGCCTGGAAGCATACAGGGCACACAGAGCAGTAAGATCCTTGACAGAAGGCCCGGATATGCAGGCTGCTGTGACCCTGGATGACTGTAAACAGAGATATGCCAATTGCTGACCAAGAGGCTGCAGAGGAGTGCCCTTGACTGAACCCTATATTGATACGAATACACAGCCATCCGCGGGGGGAGAAATCTCTCTCCCAGTAAAGAATGTCCAGTACTCACAATTTAGTTATCTCTCTTGCAAGTGTAAATTAAGTTGAAACTCCCTTGTAAGAACTGGCGTCACAAAGACGGACCAACACAATTTGGCATCTTAGATAAGAAAGACGATATGGGCCCCTATGAGCGTCAATCTACCATCTATCTGCTGGTCGGGTTAGGTGATTGGACTCCCGAGATTGCCCACTTCGTATTCGTCTTTCCTAGGAATTGAGGGACCGGCCCTGGCCTGATACGCTGGAGTTGAGAGGCACAGAAGGGGGTAAAAATTGTACCTGGATGTGGTCCTTTGTCTTAAGTGTACACATAGACTTAGAGCTCTTTAAAGATTAAGCTGTCACTTGGTACCATTATTTCTATTTTCTATCTTTATTTTCTTTGTAACCATTTTTAAGATCTATATTTGCTAGCAGTTAAGAAATAGAGCAATAGCCATTGTAACCATATGATTTATAAGCTTCTTTAATAAACCTGTAACTGTTTAAGCTTTAACCTGACTCCTTCAGTTGCTGTAACAGAACCAAGCACAATTTAAAAGAACTTCAGCCGGTCATAAGGGACAGATATAGGAAGAGCTGGGGCATTTGGATTGTGTCGCTTCCAGAGGACAGATCCGTAGGGGCATCTCTCAGTCTTCCCTAGGTTGCCCGCTGCGAAGGGATCCTGATCCTAGCGGACAAAGACACGGATGTTAAACTCCTCGGGGCGCCCGTCAGTCTCTCCTAGACTGCCCACTGTGACGGGGCCTTGTGTCCCAGCAGTTGAAGACTCGGGTGTAACACACACACACACACACACACACACACACACACACACACACAGCCCTGACCATCGGCTAACATACCTCCGCATTGTCCATTTTCCTGAGCCTCCTCCCCTGAGGCACCCTAAACCCAGCCTGAGCTGGTGGTCCAGTATCGCAACCCCCCCCATAAGATTAGAGCCAGTGCATGCTTCCTGCAGGGGATGGGAGGGAAGCCCCGAGGTGCCACACTGCATCCATCTTTTGAGGAAGTGTGGGCTGCTCCTTCTTTCTCCAAAGGAAAAGCCAGAGCAAAATACCGAGCAGGAGATCAAGCAGGGCAGACTGTGGAGAGAGCCTCTCCCACGCCTTCCAGGAGAGCAGCGTTGCCCAGGGAAGGAAGGTTAAATCTTGGCATGCCACTTCAGAAAGGTTGCTGACCCCTGAACTCCAAAGTTGCCTACTAGCATTGCTGTATGTATGGGCATATAAAAAAATGCATCACAATCCTTGCTTTCGTTAAAATTAAATCATTCCTTAGACTAGAGGAAGAAGGCCGCCTTTGGCCTAGATATAGTGCAAAAAGTCTTGTACATGCACTTTCATTACTGCAATACGATTGGATCAGAGATCATTATGTATCAAAGTGAGTTTTACTGTGTTTATGTTGCTTTAATTCCTGTATTGCTGAAAAGTTCCATGTATAGTTTTACTTGGTTCTCATGCTAGCTTAAGGAAGAGTTAGTGTGAGAAAAATGGAAATTGTACTTGTTTTCACTATAGATAAGGTAGCATACCTTTCAAGTGAACCTTGGTACACTTTTGAAACCCATCCAGAAAGGAAGTAAAGATTGTTTTGCTAGTGTTGTTTTAAGCAACCTAGGTAGGCTAAAACATTTCCTGGTAGTTATACTGGGGAAATTCCATTCTCTCTCATTCTACTCATATGGATTTAAAGTTTTGCCATTCTCTTGTAATATTCAAATGTGAAAATACTCAGCATTCAATAAGTAAAAACAATTTCTTATTGCCTATGAGCTTTGAGGCGGCTGGTGGCTTTAGGAAGCCTCTCTTTATGCACAGTAAAATGAGCTAAATAGAATGGGACTGGTATCACGATATTTTCAGTGAAACCTCAAATCAGAAATTCCTCCTCCTCAGTTTAACAGAATATGAATTAGTTAACTGTCAAGACAGGATTCGAAATCTGTTTTTCCCTCATCATGTCTTCAGTCTTTGAGTGGGATGAGAGAGAATTTCAATGGTAGATGTTCCACATACGTATTTTGTACACTAAGTGATAGGCAAAACAAAAGTTAAAGAAAAAAAGGTCTCTGATTTGGTTCATGTAAATGAGAATTCAGTGACTTTAGATGGGACTGCACCACACAATATAATGGCAAATACTGCATTGAGTACAGAAGCAAATTTGATGTGAAAGCACTTAAATTGTAACTAAGCAGTATTTTCTTCGATAAGGTGTTAAAAAATAGCTGATGGGACAAACAAAGAACATATGAAAAACTGTATGTGAATACACTGATGGAAATAGCCAGGGATTTGTGTTGTGTCTAACAAATAATAAATAAGTAAATAAATAAAATTAAAAAAGCAATTTGAAATGCCTCTCCAAGCAAAAATGTTTCATCTGAAGAAGTGGGTTGTGCCCATGAAAGCTCATGATATTATCTACATGTTTTGTTAGTCTCTAAGGTACTGCTAGGCTATTTGTTGTTTTTAAAGCAAAAATGGTTAGTAACATCAACCCACTAAAATCAACACAGGTTATGCACATTTTTCATATTTCGGAAATTATTTTAATTAAAAACAGGTCATGATATTTGCACCACACACAATTCAGGTCAGAATCATCTTTGGCAAATTAAGATAATGTTTTTTTCTACTGAATTCATCATTCTGATAAGAGAGTGTCAGTTTCTGATATTTCATTAGAAATATCAGAAACTGGTAATCAAAAAAATAACGTAAAAAACCCCCAATCTCTCCAAACTCCCAAAACACTTTTTTTTTAAGCAGTTTCATGAAGCAAGCAACATCTCGGTCTCTAAAAAATATTTAATTAAACACACAGTTGAGAATGACCACCAACTGCATTGCTACCCTGGAGTACAGACTGCAGCCCAGGCGTGGTGGAGTATCTGGGCTGCCTGCTCCTGGCATTGGGACCGGGAACATAGCTGCTCAGGAGGGTAAGCCTGGCTAGGGCCACATCAGCCCAGGCAGCGGCGAGGCCATAATATTCTTGGCTGACAGCCTGGGTGGCGATGGCAGCATAATTGGGGCTGCCTGCCCCCGGACAGCAGGGCTGGGGCTGCAGCAGCCTGGGAGAGGGAAGCCAGTCCGGTCCAGTCCGTGGCAGTCCAGCAGTAGCAGCATGGCCGGTCACATGCCACACGGCAGATAGCGGAGCTGAGGCTGGCCTGCAGATAGCCTGGCTGGACCGAAGGAACCAGCAGCGGGGAGGGGCAACAGACTGAAGGGCAGGCGTCAGGGGACCTCCAGTTTTCCAGCAAATTCCCTCATCCAGGACCGGTCAGGTGCCGGACCATGGAGGTTCAACATGTATTTGGTAAAAAGACCCCCATCCCTCTGTTTAGACTAAGCATATGTCTGTACCATGCATGCTACTGAGGCAGAGCTTCAGCTACATCATGATAGCACTATAGCATACAATCTGATTCTTCTTACTACAAGGAAAGGTTTTTTTTTCCATTGTACATAATCCACCTCCCCAAGCAGCAGTAGCTAAGTTGATGGAAGAATTCTTCCATCAGCTTAGCCATGTTCACACTGGAGGTTATGTTGACTTTCCTATAGTGCTGCATAGTGTAAATTTTCATCCTCCAACCAATGTAGCTACATCAATCTAAATTTTAAGACACAACCATGGCTAAATTATTCAGGGCAAGGACTCTTCTATAAAGTGCACTACAAATGTATGGAGCTATTTCAAAGCTAAATAATAAATGACCTACTTTACTCAGCATTCTAAGCCATCTGACATCTATGGAAGCCTTCAAAGCTACAAAGAGTACATCTACACAGCAAAGGCTGTGCACTAGTTACCTGAGCAAGAACGAACAACGATAGCAATTATGACAATGCAGTACAAATAGTGCAAGCACAGCACACATCTCACCTAAGGACCAAACATTGCTACTGTTACCCATTCTAACCAGGTTCAAGTTACCTAGGGTAGGCTAGCACATGAGTTTTTGCTGTGTTGATACACCTTCAAGTAGCAGTAAGATCTGTAGATCCGGATCAATTCAGTACTCATATTGAAAAATACATTCTAATTTGCATTCTAATTTAAATTCCTTGCTCTCAAATAAGCAAGATTAGAAAAATCCATTGCTGCACTCTGATGCAGAGAGGGATAGAAAAAACACCCCAACCCTTTTTTACTTCCAGCCAAACATTTTAATAAATAATTCTGCATTGAAACCAAGGCTAACCTAATATTTATTCACTTCAGGTTTCATGCCTCCCTATTTATATTAAGCTTCGTTTCTTTTTAAATAAAATCTATATCACACAGTCTGAAATATGTATCCAGATTTTTTTAATACTGTGAATTGAATTAGAACTATTGTGTCATCTTTAACTCACGGCTTTGCATCCAAGTAACAACACATCTATGGTCTTCTATTAGATCAGACTAATATGTGTGATCGTTCATCATCTGTTGTAATGGTCAAGCAGAAGGGGCTGTTGTGATCTGTTAAACAATACTGAGATAAGATTTAACAGACAAAGTATGTACTTCCTGTACTCCTGCAATAGCATCACAGAAATCTTATTAAAAATTGAAAACAATTGTTATAGAAGGCTAGGAGTAGCAGATTAATCACAGTTTAACTCAGGCATGGGCAACAGTTTTTGATAGGGGGCCACTCCAAGATTTTGATAAGTGGTCGAGGGCTGCATTTTTCTGTGGAGGGCACGCAGGGACTAAGACAGAGGTTAGGAGCAGAGGGGAGCTCAGGGTAGGGGACTGGTACAGGAGAGAGTGTGGGGGTCTGAGAGGGAATTTGGGTGAAGGAGGGGGTTGTGACCTGTGGCAGGAGATTAAGGTGCAGGGTCTAGTAGGGGGTATGGGTGCAGGAGAAGATGCTGGCCTGGGGAAGGGTGTAGGCAAGGGTTCGAGGTCGGGGAGAAGGGGATAGAGGGTTTGGGTTGTGACCTGGGGCAGTGGATTGGAGTGCAGGGTAGAGGGGGCATATGGGTGCAGGAGAGGATTCTGGCTTGAGTAAAGATTTAGGAGAGGGTGCAGGGTCTGGGACTGAATTGGAGGATGATGGGATGAAGTGGGGTGCCACAGGCAGGCTTGGGCCAGGAAGTGTTTACCTAAGCTGCTCCCAGCCAGCAGCACTCTCAGGCAGGCTCCCCCTGCCAGCAGCCCCAAATTGCTGGTTGGCTGTGCAAGTGGCTCTCTGGGCTGTAGGGAGAGAGTAGGGAGGGAGAGGCTGTCCCCACCCCCAACAAAATCTCTCAGTCCCCATTGGTCGGTTTCCAGCCAATAGGAGTTGAGAGATTTTGCTGGGGGTGGAAGGAACAGCCTGAAGCCTCTCCCTCCCCTCCATGTACTGCAGAGAGCCACAGGAAGAAGCTAGCTGCTTTGAGGAGAGCTGCTCCCTGTCACAGGGTGGGTACGAGCTGGAGCTAAAGGCTTGTCAGGCCGGATTTAGGCTGCAGGCCAAATTTTGCCCACCACTGGTTTAACTCATGCAATTAACAAAAATATTAATTGTGATTAATTACAATTTTAATCTCTCTGTTAAATAGAATACCAATTAAATATTTTGGATGTTTTTCTACATTTTAAAATATATTTATTTTTGTCAATACAGAATATAAAGTATATAGTGCTCACTTTATTACAAAAATTTGCATAGTAAAAATGATAAAAAGAAATAGTATTGTGCAATTCACCTCATACAAGTATTGTAGTAAAATCTCTTTATTTTGAAAGTGTAACATAAAAAAGTAGAATTTTATCATATAACTGAATTCAAACCCAAAACAATGTAAAACTGTACAGCCTATAAGACTACTAAGTCCTACTTCTTGTTCAGTCAATCATTCAAAGAAGTTTGTTTACTTGTACAGGAGATAATGCTGCCCATTTACAGCATCACCTAAACAATGACATAAAGGTATTCACATGATTATATTGTAGCTGATATTGCAAGATATTTACATGCCAGATGCCACAAAGACTCACATCTCCCTCCCTGTTTTAATCTCCATTCCAGAGGAGATGCATCCATGCTGATGATGAGTACTGCTGGATAATGATCTAAAGCAGTACAGACCAATGTATGTTCATTTTCGTCACATGTCACAGGCAGAAAGTTAATTTCCTGTTCTGGTGGTTCGGGTCCTGCAGTTTCCGCATCAGAGTATTGCTTGTTTAAGATTTCTAAAAAACATGCTCCACACCTCATCCTGTTCAGATTCTTAAAAATTGGGTCGAATACTCTAGGAATTTTAGAACTCTCACGTTAGTGCCTTTTGATTTGTCAAATCTGGAGTGAAAATGTTCTTAAAATGAACATGTGGTGGGTCATCATCCAAGACTATAACATAAAATATAAGGCAGAATGCTGGTAAAACAGGGCAGGCGACGTACAATTCTCCCCCAAAGGAGTTAAATCACTAATATAATTGGTGCATTTTTTTTAAACGAGTGGCATGCTTCCATGCTGATGACCTCTAAAATGGTGGCCGAAGCATAAAGGGGAATACGAATGTTTAGCATAACTGGCACGTGAATACCATGTGGCCAGCTCCAAACTGCCATGCAAATGCCTGGTCTCACTTTCAGGTGACATTATAAACAAGAAGCAGTCAGCATTATCTCCTGCAAATATGGACACATTTGTCTGCTCGAGAAATCGGCTGAACAAGAAGTAGGACTGAAGGCTCTAAAGTCATACATTCTTTTACTCTTGTACATAATTCTATATTTAGAAGGTCATCTTTCATGATAAAGAGATTCCATTACAGTATTTGTATTAGGTGAATTGAAAAATACCATTTCTTTTGTTTTGTACAGTGCAAATGTTTGTAATCAAAATAAAGTTAACACTGTGTTCTCTGTAGTAAATTAAATCAATATTTAAAAATGTGGAAAACACCCAAAAATATTTAAATAAACAGCATTCTATTATCATTTCACAGCTTGATCAATCACGATTAATTTTTTAAATCACTGTAATAGAAAAAGGTCACAATTATAGGATAGTATTGCTTCAGTGTCTCAAATCAAGGTAAGATACAGTAATACTATCATCTTCATAAACCAAGCCTGATCCCCGATGTGCAGTGAGTTCCCTTTTTAACTTGTATCTTGTAAACCTTATTTGAAACATTAGCTTTTCATCAGTGATGGACTTATAATTATTGAGTGCTGGAAAGCAGCATACTTACCACATAGCGCTCATAACTAACCACATCTATCTTCTCAAAATGACAGATTTAGGGCCTCTGTGCAAATATTTTCCAGAATATAAGCTCTTTTTTAAAAGAAGAAAATGCTACAATTATCTGTTTGTATGGTTTCCACAATATGCAGCAATATTGTGTTATGGTACTTGCAGTCCAACAGACTAAAACCACCACCAACTCCACTCAGATGCACAGACTGCTAAGACAAACTGAATTATGATAATTTAAACAGGAACTCTATCAAAAGCATTCCAAATACACCAGGCACTCATACAGTAAAACTCCAGTGAGTGGAAAAGAGATGCCAGGACTCATGCTCTATGCAGCAGGCACTAGACTAAGCACATTTAAAGGGATACATACATGGGCAGCAGGTATAAGAGGCAGAGAAAGGCAGAGCCTTTCCAAACAGGCAAAGATGGCCCTGCCCACACTCTGACTCCGGACATTCAGCTGCAATGAAGCTGATGAACTGGGACAGCGAGCCTTTGCCACGGGGGCTGGGAAGTCTAGGGACACTGGGGCAGTGCACCTTCCCATGCTCTGGGCCGGGGAAGCTGGGGCTATGCGCTGCCTGCCTCCCTCCCTCACCTTGTGCTCTGGGACTGGGGAAGCTCCTGTAGGGAGCTGGAGTGGCTTGGTTCCTATGGGGGGCCAGGGATATGAGGGCTTGCCTTCCCCAGCCCTATGTTTACCCACTGCGCATGGAGTCTCAGCATTATGAAGCAAACTCAGATTGCTAGATCTATTACTAGTGACATGTAATTAAGGGCAAACACTCCAGCTCAAATGTACATACATTAAAATTTACTAACCATGCTAACTTGTGTCTCACAGTAGACGGTGTGCTGCATATCAGATCAACTTATGAAGAAGAAATCAAGAGCTTTCCCAATAGCACAATTTATCATCCTGTCAGAAAACCTTGGTATTTCAGTATACATTCCACCTACTTTTCACAGAATTGGCTTCGTGTCTGTTAGAGTTTTTTTTCAATTAGTTTGAGACTGATTTTCTCCCTTTAATTTCTTGTATGGCTGAAGGCCCTATGTAAGATTTATTTTCTTTCCCTTTCTTGGAGGCTGAGTCATCTCCCCTGCTTTATGACACAGGTTATAGTGAGGTAGGTTACTGACTCTCTTTTACACCGCTTTATTGATACAGTGGTACTAGAACTATTTTTAAGGTGAGGGTGCTGAACTGCACCCCCTCCCATACACAATTCTCCCCACCGCTCCAGGCTGGGGTCATACGTACAGATGCCAACTCTCCTGGACCATATGCCATTGCTTGCAATTGGTGCCCTGTCTGTCCAGTCCGGGAGAGATGGCAATCAAGCCACAGCTAGAGCTGGCTGTGGAGCCCCTGGATGATGGCAGGACCCCAAGCAGCAGAGGAGCCTGCAGGGCCAGTGACCTGAACCCCAAGTTGCAGAGCCCACGGGGATGGCAAACTAGATGGGCTGCCCAGAGGCTGGGACCCAGAGCTCACAGATGAGCAGCAGAACAGGCTCTGAGCGTGAGGTGCCAGGTGCAAAACCTGGGAGTGCTGCAGCACCCTCGCACCCCTAATTCCCACACTTATTTACAGTTGATTAAATTTCAATAAGGGAAGTGTTAATGAATAATGGACACAGAGGTAGTGCATTTTAGAATTATGTTCATTTGTATTTTTTCTTCAAATGGAGATGACCGCATAGAAATCGAATGACAAAAACTCATATGACCACAGAAGAACAGACATGCAGAAAATACCAGAGTCCGAAAAGAGTTCTGCTCTACATCATCTATTTTTTGATACTGGCAACACCTGGCACCTCCCCCAGTATATATATTAACAAATTTTCTATCATATTTGAACTAATGGAAACCAGAGAATGCCTAAAGTAGTGATTTTCAAACTTTTTTTCATGACCCAGTTAAAGAAAATTGTTGATGCCTGCGACCCAACATAATTTGTCTAGAGTATGGGCTCCGGGGTGGGACTGAGGATGAGAGGTTCGGGCTCCAGCTTTGGGGGAGGGGGGGCGGGATCAGGGCTGGGACAGAAGAAGCTTATATCGATCAGCTCCAAGTCAGCAATGAAACAGGGGAGCTAAAGCAGCTTTCTTTCCGTCTTGGCACCACAGACCATGCTGCACCACAGAAGCAGGTTCCCAAGCAATGGGTGTGTAGAGCTACTGCTAAGAGCAAGGGCAGTGTGCAGAGCCTTAGGCATTCTTTCCCCCCACCCCAGGGACAGAGTTTGCTGTTAGCTGCTTTTGGGGCACAGTACAGTCTGCAGTGCAAAGACAGACAGGAAGCCTGCCTTAGCACCACATTCTATGACCCACTACTGGGTCGCAATCCCTAGTTTGAAAATCACTGGCCTAAAGGGCTACAGAAGGCATGCATACATATAAATGCTTTCAACTTGTTATTCTGCAACTGCTACACCAGCATCTAAACTAGCATGGTTCAGAACCAATTCATTATTTTGAACTTTTTGGGAGGGAGAGACCATGTGTAGAGGGGGTGGTTATACCACCCAGAGTGCAAAAATTCTTGCTTGCCTCATAACAGGCCAGAATATCTGTGCATCCAGCAATGACAACAGCAACTAAATCACAGAAAAATGCCAAATGGAAGTGATAATTAGCAATTCTGTCTACATTTCAATGCCTCTTCTTATTTATAAGGAATAGTGACTATCAATATAATAATTTACCAGGGTCAAAGGGAAGCCAAATAGCTAGCGTTTCCCAAAGATAACTGCAGCAACACCCATCTGATGTGAGATCTATACACCAAATCCAGCCAAATACAAAAATAACTAAAATCAGTGGAAAGGCTCCCACTGACTATAGTGTACTTTGACAAAGCCCATAATGAACCTTTAGCTACTTGTAAACTTACCAAACTATTTTAATCTTAAAAGTTCAATTTAAAATGATTTCCACTGTTCACATATGAAACAAACAATCCTATAAAATTCCACTCACCACAGCTAGCAAGTAGACAGATACACTCTGAAGAAAACAGTGCCTCTACTGAAAAAACTAGTGAGCAAAGGAAAGATTATGCAGACAGCAACTTCCAGCTGTGTCAACACATGCACACCTCCTACTTAGCCTAAAGGAGCTATCCTTCAGATCACCTCAGAAAGGAAGGAGACCTGAAAGCTAGTCAATAACTTAACTCATTGAATAGCTTCTTTTACTTGTTATTAAAAGCACATTTCAGATTTTAAATTGCTTAAGAGACAAAATAAATGCACTGTTCCCTTAGCTGCATTAAGAATTCCTGAAAGGCATACATTTTGTTTTCTTTTCTGCTCCCTTTTTTTCCCCAGAACATTCTTATCCTTCTCCATCTCTCTTCTAACCTTCAACTGCACCTGAAGCGGGGCACAGAATAACCACCTCACGATACAAGTCAACACAGTGAGATGTAGAATGATGCTAGGTTGACAGTAGAGGCGGAACAGATGCACTGAGGGAAATGAGTAGATTTTTTTTTTTAAGAAAAAAGTCTGAGGTAAATTTAGGTACCAGGGAGAAGAGTGAGATCCCATTAAAAATACCATTTTTCACCTTGAAAATGCCGTCTGCCTTCTCTTTCAAAAATAGCTGTGTCATACGTGAACAGGCTGGGTGTAAACCGAACCAAAGATTTCATGTGAAAGTTCCTAATTGTGCTAAGTATTTTAAAATCTTTCATTTTTCTATCAAACTAACCACTGTAAATAGCTTAGCTACTCAGAACTAGGCATCAGCAGATGTTCCTCTCTTCATGCTAGTGACCTATTTATTTGTCATATTGTGTGATGCCAGGAAAGATTAAAACAGTACCAATCCCTCCTCCAGAGTGTGTGTGTGCTTGGTGTCTGTGCGGTGGGTTTTTTTGCAAATACAAGATGCAAATCAAAAGGTTTGTTGTCCTAAAAAATGGAACGAAATATATCTTCAGTGTGGTGTTTCAGGATCATTATAACAGTGTGCTGTAGGTTCAACAAATACCCTCCTCCATTATTCCAACCAAAAATTAGGCAACCTATTTGACAATTCAAACACCTACTTAAAAGATTTCTGAAAAAACACTAGTGGGGCGCAGCTCCTACCTTTGTACATTTGTTCTGAACTTTACTGTATCCACTGCACTTTTAACTAGGCTATTTGTAACTGATTTACTGTGCTGCCTTGTGCACACTAATGATACCAAATTATATACGAATAACTCAGATTGGCTGCAACCTGTGATTTCAGCATGTATAATGAAGTATCGAAGTGTGTCTTCAAACCAGAGTACAATTTCATCAGAAGAAAATGCAAAATAGGCTAGAACTTTAATGTTCTGGAACTATGCTCTGGGATAACACTTTGCAAAAAGACCCAACTATCAAACAGAGATGCCCAGGCAGGTGACTCAAAGCCCATTCTTATTCACAGCTTCTAATGCAGACAAGGCTTGGAAAAACAAAGATCAGACAGTAAAGACATGCTGCAAAACAAGTACATATGGCACCACTGAACGGATCCGGTTTTTAATCCTTAGGAGTTAATCTATCTGTTTGAGAGTAGAAATGACAGCCATAATAACATCAAAAGGAAATCAGGGGTACTGAAGTGCATTCCAAACTTGGCAGAAAAAGTATGATTTTGAAGATAAGAGAACCAAATGAGATTAACAGACACAGAAGGTAGGGTAAGAGCTATGGAGGAGGAGAATACAGAAATGTCAGCTCTTGAAAATCATAGATGGGCACATTAATGCCATTGTTAGAGATAATACACAGCTTAGGTTTTTTTTAAACCAAAGCTCTGAAGAAAACCGCTGCAAGTGAAAATGCCTGATTACTGATGTTTCCTGCTGATTTTATCACAAATCTACTTAAGGTGACTAAAATTAAACACTGAAATGGCTGTATGCATTTAAACAGAAGAGTGACAAAGTATCCCAGGAAAAACCTCCTTGCTCTGTTTCAGGAGTGCAGAATGAAGTGTCCTAACCGACTGGCATTTCCTTTCATCTTATCACCATCTCAAAATGTCTTTAGAGAGGTCTTTGGGAACTAGAAAAACAAGTTGAAATTAGCATTCATTCAAACATTTCGTTCTCCTCTTAGCCCTCACAAGAGCTACTCAGATGAGAAGAGAAAAGATGGCGGGCCTGAAAACTGATTTTCTTTAACACAGAATTCAAACTTCGCATATTCGGTAAAACTTCAAGGCCTACGGTAGTATTTTCTCAATGAAAAAGAAAAAGTGTTTTCTCATATTTGATATTAAAAAAAGCAGCTTCCATCAACTATTGCTGCATGAGCTTAGCTTCAGTTATGCTCCTGTAGAACCTATACTATAGACATGCCCTTAGTTAGCAATTGTGTCATGGAAAAAAATCCAAAGATGGAATGGCTGTGCAGTGCTAGCAGAAATACAGAGGAATGATAAAACTTATAATTTGTATAACTAATAACTAAACATAGTAAAAGCTCTGTTATCCTGCACTTCATTAACCAGAAAGCTCAATTAACTGGCATCTCAAATATCTCCTGTTAGAAATCTTCAATCTAGTAACAGGAACTAGTATGCTGCCGAGGAGGTTATGTAATTCTACTTTTATGCAGAAGACAAGAAAGCAAAAGGATATCAAGCATTATTCAAAAAAGCTGCAACCAGGGCAAGGTTCCCTGTAACCCAGGGGTGGGCAAAGGGCCCTGCACGGGCCAGATCCAGCTCACCAAGCCAGTGGATCTGGCACATGGCCACCCTGCCAGTCCCCCGCTCCCAGGCCAATCAGGGTAGCACGCAAACTCTCCCCCCACACATAGAGCACACACCGGCCAGAGACACACACCGGTTGTTTTAAAACAGCTAGCGTTTATCTCTAGCTACTGTGCACCTTTAGTGGGGGGGGGGGGGGGGGGGAGGGAGGAAAATTTGCACGCTCCCTGCCCCCACACCAATCAGGGCTCCCTTCTGAATCCAAACTCCAACTCAGATCCCCATACCTCCTCCATCAATGTAATGAAAGAGTGCAACCCTCGACTGCTTACCAAATTCTTGGAGTGGCCCTCCCCCCAATCAAAAATTATTGCTCACCCCATGTTAATGGCTTACGGTAAGAAAGAAAGATTCTTTTAACAGAATTATTTTGACTGCTGCAAATATCTAAAACTGCTAATTATTTTTTTGATCCTGTGTTACTAATTAATACATGGTAAACTGTATTGCATTTAGGCCAGATCTTCGCTTTCTGGTAAAGTTCTGGCTCTTATCAATCAGAAGCAGCAAGTACTAGGAGTGATGCTAGCTGTTTTGTAAGATGAAACCTTTTTTGAAAGATCTTTGAACATGCATCTATCTTTTAGAAAGGATGCTGATACATGTACTCCAAGGTCTCAGAGGGTTAGCCGTGTTAGTCTATAACTAAAAAAAAAACAACAACAATTTGTAGCACCTTAGACTATCAGAAGTATATAAATAGTATCATGAGCTTTCATGAGCACAACCCACTTCTTCAGCCAAGGGTAGTGTTAATTTTCTTTTTGATTTCATATTAAATAATCATAAACATTGCTCCTTGTTAATTATCCCTTGTTTTAATATATTTTCTTCCACACCTATGGACTATTTAAAATATATATTGATACCTATGGGGTTTTTTTGTACTGGTGGGTGCACATCCACATACTACTTCAATATTGGTGTTGCATATAAGAAATTTCAACCCGCCCAAAACAAAATTCAACCCGCCCAACAATGGAAAATCTTAGAGGGAACACTGACCCAGGATGTATCATAGGTCATTACAGATTCAGCTCAATCTCCTATACTTTCTACAATTATAATTAATGTTAATAATGATGACCCCAACAAAGATCCTGAAGTGCCTTCTGAATCAAAATTAAATTATTTTCAATATAGTTTTGGCGTTAAGTGTATTTTTAGTGTTCTGGATGTATGTTGTGCATTACCCATAGTGATATGTAGTGTCAAAAAATAACTTCCTCTATAGAAAACAGTACACACCTAAAGTGCTTCAAGAAACCAGCCGCTCTGCAATGCAATCTGCTAATACTGGATTGGTGAGTTCTTGTATACTGTTTTAGCCTTAATTTTATTGTATTCCAGTTCTTCGAAAATTGGTATTGCATACCAGAATATTTAACTGACACCCCCGATTTCTCCAACATACTAGATAACAGAGCTTTTGCTGTACTATAACATATTATTTAATGTATTTTGTTATCAAAGCAAGCTACAAAGAAAATGGAATTCACCAAGAAAGAACGTACCACATGGAAAGTCTAAGGTCATTAGAGTGTTCAATGCCTCAACCAGCCTGTTCTCATCTGTACCTTCCACTCATTCCTGCACAAAGACCGACTCTCACCTCATCTGGCAAGACAAAAATCACTTGAGTCCATACCTGACTAACTCTCCCTACAGGTTCTCATGCATGCTGGATAAGGCACAATTCATCACAGCACACACTACCTGAAAGAGGCCTCTTGGCAGAAAAGCAGTTCTCTCATTCTACATCCTATTTGAAAGAAAAAGGAAGAAGCCCCTTAAGGGCAGTTCTGTTCAACCCCCAAGGACCACAGACAAGTTAACAGCCTTTATCTCAGTTAACACGTTTATCCCAGACTGCACATCTGCACGAACGACTGATCTTTATTTCTTTCCAGGAGGTCGCTGACCAACACAAGTTTAGCAATCCTTGACTTTACCTAGGCCAGAATCTAGAATGACCAAGGTCAGAAAAGACAGAGGTATTATGTTAGGTTCATGTGAAGCATGACCTCTTTTGCAAGGAAGTACACAAACTTGCTGAAACTGAGTACTGTAATTCTGCATAAAATTTTAATATTTTTACATTCGTGTTATTCGGGCAACCTGTGTCTGCACCTCCCTGGAACAGTCACACTACACTCTTCTTGTTAGAAATAATTTTGAAAAAAAGTTGTAGTCAAATTAGAGATGCTGTGTCAGTACAACCAAAGAGACATACATGCTCCAAATAACCTCTCATCCATCATACCTATCAATGAACCACACTTCACAAACACAATTCAAGGATAAATTAAAAGTAATACGCTTTTAAAAACAGCTCTTTCCATAAAACCCAGTAATTAGCCCAACTTTAAAGCTTAATTTCCAATGAGGTGGAAGTCCTTCAGACAACTGATTCTTCCCCAACTGAAATATATAAAGTAAAACCAAGGCAAAAATTAAAAATCAAGGGAAATTAATATTTTAATCAACTGTATGTTTCTGATTCACAAGAAGAACTTTAAAAAAAATACTTAGCTTAAACAAATCTCTCTCGCTTATGTGGTAAAGTTTTGAACATGGGTCAACACAATTTTTTTTTCTCCAGATTTGTTCTTGGTAAACATTTTGAATATAGTTTATTTTATGATACTAAACAAATAACTGTAAATATAAGCAATATCTGAGATAACATAGAAAGTAATTGTATTAGGATTTCAGTAATTAAAGAAAGTCATATGTTTGGAATCAACGTTATTCCGATCCTCAAGTCCTTTTCTCAATTATTTCAAGAGCTGACAAAATTTGCCTCTGATCTGAATTTCAAAGTCAGAGTTGTCTAATTTAATGTATCCATGTACATTTTCATGGTTATGATTATTAATATATCAATGTTTATGACCAAAGGATTAGATTAGTTGATATGAATATTTTGTAGAATAATTTTGCTGGTGCAGCAGCTGTGTTATTCTGATACTGCTCATCTCTTTTCACCCTAAGCTATCAGATTCTCATAAATCACAATGTTATCACTCCTAAGACTTGAGATTTGTTTTTGAAGGGCTTGCTGAAGTGTGATACATGCTGTTATATAGGACAATATAAAAATACCATGAAATCTGTGACTACAGCTGTCACCATGCAACACACCATGGCCACGAAGAACTCCCTAGCAACAACAGAAACAGAACCCACATTCTCCTGCTCCAATAGCATAGGTTCCACTACCTGAATTAAAGGAATATAGGAAAATTTCACATAGCTTTTAGTAATTACAGGCAGTCCCCGAGTTACGCGGATCCGACTTACGTCGGATCTGCAGTTACGAACGGGGATTTTCTCACCCCGGAGGACTGGAGCGGCGGGACGCCTGGCCCCGCCGCCCGCCTCCTCCGGGGCGAGAAAAGCTGCTCCCTGTCTCCCTAGTCTGCTGGGGGAGCCAGCAGACCAGGGAGACGCTGAGCAAAGCTGCGGAGGACCCAGGGCCGGACCCGCGGCACTTCCAGCTGATCTGGAAGCGCCCCGGGTCTGGCCCCGGGTCCTCCGCCGCTTTGCTCAGCGTCTCCCTGGTCTGCTGGGGGGGGACGCAGCTAGTGCCCCCCCCAGCAGACCAGGGAGACGTGGAGCAAAGCCCGGGGCCTGTGGTAGAGCTGGTGGGGCGCTGCTGGTTGGTCCCGCAGCACCGCTCCTTGGCACTACTGGACCGACCTGGCAGCACCCCAGCTGCTCTGCCCCAGGAGTCCTGATTCAGCCGCTGCTGATCAGTTGCAGCAGCGGCTGAATCAGGACGCCTGGGGCAGAGCAGCTGGGGTGCTGCTGGGTTGGTCCAGTAGCGCCGAGGAGCGGCCGCGCTACTGGACCAACCCAGCAGCACCCGAGCTGCTCTGCCCCAGGCGTCCCCAAGTCAGCCGCTGCTGAAACTGACCAGCGCTGACTACAGGAAGCCCGAGGCAGAGTTGCTCTGCCCCCGGCTTCCTGGAATCAGCTCCTGATCAGTTTCAGCAGCAGCTGACTTGGGGACGCCTGGGGTTCTTAAGTTGAATCTGTATGTAAGTGGAACTGGTATCCAGATTCAGCCACTGTTGAAACTGATCAGTTTCAGCAGCGGCTGAATCTGGATGCCAGTTCCGACTTACATACAGATTCACCTTAAGAACAAACCTACAGTCCCTATCTTGTATGTAACCCGGGGACTGCCTGTATACAGCCAGTAATCAACAGCTGAGCAATTCTGATTCCTTCCAGGAGAAATCAGTGGAACACACAGATTATTAGGTTACTCACTATCTAGTGTCTTCTAACACACATATTTTTTTTCCCAAAGCACTTATTTAATTCTCTGCATCCCTATCAGATAGTAAAGTCTTACAGAGAATTGTAATCGGAGGCAAGAGATTAAATAACTTGTCCAAGCCCATGTATATTGGAGACAAAGCCAAGAATAATGATAAGTACAAGATCACAATTTACCTGGTTATCCATGTACTAAAATAGTTACAGTTGTTAGCTATGCTAGTGGGGGATTGGTAATTCTCTGGATGCCTGCATAACTCAATGTATATACAGCGTTCACTGGAAGAATCAATATATACTGTACTCAGACACTCATAGAACATCTTTAGTGGCAAATTTAGTCAGATAGCACCACTTCAGCGGTGGCCCATAATTAACTAAATGAAAAAAATCAGTTTACATTGTCTACACTGAGCATTAAGTACTATAAATCTATGCAGAAGCACAGGACTGCTAGGTTTAGGTAGCAGACGCAAAAGCAAGGAACCAACAGAGCAAGAAAAAAGGTTGAGAGAAATGGCAAAGTGCCTTCTAACCCCCTAGTATCTGATAGATCACATGAATTTGGCATCACACGTGGCTACTGAAGTTCAAAACCCAACTTTCAAACCAGTAAGTGCTCTTTTGAGTGCCCATTCAATACCATTAGTGACCAACAATGCTCCTCCTTTTTACACTTTCATTTGCTCTCTTCTGGTATCATTAGTAAGGTGGAAAGCAATTTTTTATTGCCATGAAAACCATTTCCTCTTTTTAGTCTTGATAAAGGACTACAGTGATGATCTGAAAATCATCTTCCCTTCACATCTGGTCCCTTTTATGATTACCTGTATTTTGGAGGCATTACACACTGCAATACCCAAGGCCTCTCCACTAGAGTATATCTGATTGTTGCTTTTATTACTATTGATATTGTAATTCAAGATTTGTTCCCTCATGAAGAACTTTATTGCACAAGACTGAAAGACAAACATCAGGCCTTTCTACAATATAATTCCAAAAATAAATATTAATAATTTGATAAACATCAATATTTACAATGCAACTATTTTAGATGCATCAATTCCAAAGTGTCCCTTAATTTATTAATTTCTTTCTGACAGTGTATGTACATTAGATGATTTTTCCTTGCTGAAGGAAATGAGAAAGCAAAACTGTCTTTAAAACATACCACAAATCTTTGTTTGCAATTCTCTTTTGTTACCAATTCTAACCTTATCACAGACCTTCACCATAGAAGTTGCTAGGAAGATAGAAACATTTCATTCATAGAGACCTAGTTTTGCAATTGCTCTTTATTTAAAGCAGTAACAGTGAAGGCTCCTAAACAAAGACACAGTTTATAGGAAACCTATATCACTGTTTATACAAAAAATAATTATTTTGATTTTAGATGTGAAAATATATCATTTCAACTTAAGGACTTCCAGAGCATGGTCATCAGCACTAACTTCATACACAGGAATTTTACCATATGAAACCTGGCTTCATCTTAATCAGACACCAGATTTTTGAGTGGTTTACAACTAACTCAGGAGGAATCAAATTCTCATTGCATTGAGAACTGCACATTTGAGAAGACCACAGCTTCGCAATGAATGATTCAGACCACTGTCACTTATCTGTTTCCCTGACATTCAATTCTCCCTCTTCCTCCCCCTTGACTACCTCCAGACCAGGTAAAGAGCCCCCCCCCCTCCCAAACCTGGAGTCTGCACCCCCTTCATCTCCCTCAGAGAGCCTGCAGGTGGGTGGGGGAACACTGGAGGAGGGGGGCAGCCCCTAGCACCTTGCCCCTCTCCAGACAGCTGGCAGGCCACGGGGGGGACGGGGGACTGCTGGAGGAGCGTGGGCGGGGGAAGCCCCAGGAGCCTGCCCCTTCCCAGACAGCCTGCAGGCTGTTGGGAGCGGGGGCACTGGAGGCTAGAGGGAGCCCCCAGAGCCTCACTCTCCCCAAATAGCCTGCAGGCCATGGGGGGGGGGGGGGTAGAGGAGAGGGGAGAAAGAAGCACTGGAGGGGGTGGCAGTTTCTGGAGCCTTGCTCCTTCAGACAGCCTTCAGGCCATGAGGAATAGCCATTTGGGAGCGGGGAGTACACTGGCTAGGAATGCTGCCCAGACCCCCTAGGAGGAGTCACCCACAGAGCAGCACCACCCTTGCTGCCACAAATGGCCCTAGTAAGCTCTTCCCCTGCCTCCTAGTCCCCTGTCCTGAGTCCTGAACCTTCCACCTGCCTTGGACTTCAGCACCCTCTCCCACTTCCCTGAGCCCCACCACACTTCTTAACCCTCTGCTATAAGCCATCATCCCCTATCCCTCCTCACCCCCAAACTCTCACTCCAGCATTCATTTTCAAAATATACAACTGAAATAAAAATAATTCCTTCAGTTACAGACGCAAGCAATGCCGTTAGCTAGTTAGCTAATAAAAGGCTAATTCCTCCACTCCAGCTTTTTGCAGGGCCTTCCAACACAGGGCATATGAAAATGCTGGACATGAGGAGTTAGCATTTGCAGAACAGCAGCATACCACTGACCACAATTTGGGAATCACTATGATAAAACAATGGTATTCCTGCAACAATACGTATCACTTCCCTGATCCTTCCCTCACAAGCTCCACATAAGCAAAATAAGCAATAATGTGTATTTTAATAATGCTAAATGTATGCATTTTGGAACAAAACATGTAGGACTATTATGGTAAGCAGAAACTATGAAAAAGATTTGGGTGTTGTGGTGGATAATCAGCTGAACAGATGCTCACAGAGCGATGCTGTGGCCAAACAAGCTAATTTGATCTTTGGATAAAAAGGGGAATCTGAAGTAGGAGTAGAGAGGTTATTTTAATTTTGTATTTGGCACTGGTATGACTGCTGTTGGAATACTAGCATGACCACGGATGTTTCTGGATGAGAGAGCCCCAAGTAGGGATGTAAGCAACTAGTCAACTACTCGACAAGCATATGCTTATGGGGTAGTCAAGCAGTGACTTGACTAGTCGTTCCCCCTCCCCACTGTGTCTCTATCAGAGAGAAGTAGCAAAGGGGGCGGAGCAGGAGCCAGTGGTGGGGTGAGCTAGCTTAAAAGCCAGTTTCCCCCAGTATTCTCTCAGGGGAAGAAGGGGAGTGGGGTGGGGGGGAGAAAGAGGCAGAGTTGTAGCGGGATAGCCACTTGACTCTTAATACATTTAAAAAGCAGAGGTACAGGGCAGGAGACCAGGAGTGAGCATGGAAACAGCTTTCCCAGCTCACTCCTGGTCTATGCCCCCGCCCCACACACTGTGCATTTGCTTTTTAAATGTATTCAGAGTTTCTCCCTTATCAACTAATCGAGTAGTCAATGGAAAATTAGCTGATTATGGGGCTGCAGCAGCCTGGGCAGTGGCAGCAGCACGATTGGGTGCTGCCTACCACCTGGCAGCGGGGCCAGAGCTGTGGCCACAGCAACTTAAGAGGGGAAGTCAGTCACGGCAGCCTGGCAAAATCAGTGTGGCCATGTGCTGCCCAGCAGCAGGGTTGCGGCTGCACCAACCCCATCAGTTAACATGCTGTTGGGTAGTGGGGCTGGAGCTGTCCAGCGGGCCGGCAGCAGACCTGGCCCACAGATAGCCCAGCCCGGCTGAAGGAGTCGCCAGTGGGGAGAGGCAGCAGGCTGAGGGGCTGCTGTCTGGGAACTTCCCATTGTCCAGCAAATTCCTTCATCGGGAACTAGTCAGGTCCCAAGGGCACTGGACAAGTGAGGTCCAACTTGTACAAGTATCTACATGGGGAACTAATATTTAATAATGGGCTCTTTAATTTGAAAGGGAAAAAGTATAGCACAATCCGATGACTGGACACTGAAGCTGCACAAATGCACACTGGAAATAAAGCTTCTTTTTTTTTTTTTTTTAAACAATGAGAGTAATTAACCACTGGAACAAATTACCATACATTCATGGAGTCCCCATCAAAAACAATTTTTCAAATCTGTATTGCTCTTGGAAGTAAAACCAAAAACAACAAAAACTCATAGTCAAATGAGTGAAAAATGTTAGGAATATAACTATTTCCTTTAGAGTCAATCCTGTAAAGGTCTTCTTTAAAAAGCCAATTTGCATGCAACACAAATAAAATTTGCATATGTAGGGCCACATCTTCAAATGGCATAAATCTATGTACTACTCAACTTCAATGGAGCTATGTTGATTTACACTACTGAGATCTATGGTCTAGATCAAGGATGGGCAATAATCTTTGATGGGGGGGGGCACTCCAAGATTTTGGAACGTGGTCAAGGATGACACTCTGCCATAATATTAATGGAGAACATGCAGGGTCTGGGATGGAGGTTGAGTGCAGAAGGAAGCTTGAGGTAAGAGACTGGAGTACAGGAGAGGGTGGGATCTGGGAAGGAGTTTGAGTGAAGGAGGCAGTTATGACCTTGGGTGCAGGAGAAGGTGCAGGGTTTTGAGTTGTGACCTGCAGCAGTGGACTAGGGTGCAGGAGGGAGTACAGAGGGTTGGGTTGTGACCTAGGACAGAAGATTGGGGTACAGGAGGAGGTGCAGGGGTTTTGGTTGTGACCTGGGGCAGGGAATTGGGGTGCAGGATCTGGGAGGGGGTATGGGTTCAGGAGGGGGGCAGAGTGTTTGGGTTATGTGGGGCAGCTATGGGGGGGGAGGAGGATGGAGTGGCTGAGGTGCCAGAGGCAAGCTCTGACTGGGAGGCTAACGTGGGTAACTCCCAGCTAGCAGTTCAGCAGGGTTCTCAGGCATCCTCCCTGCCTGCCCGGACCTCACACAGACTGCAGGGGTCGTGTGTATCTGTGAATAAGAGCCTAAGGGGAGGGAGAAGTGGTGCTTCCTATGTTGCCTGTTCTTCAAACAGGCAGCTCACATTGGCCAGAAAATGGGCAATGGTAGGGTTACCGTACATCCATTTTTTTCCCAGACATGTCCTCGTTTTCTCCTGTTAAACTGCTGTCCTGCCAGCTTTTTTAAAACATAAAAAATGCCCAGGAATCGGGGAGGGGGCGGCAGCACCTGCCTTCAAGGGAACGTTCAACTGTCTTTCGGAGCTGCCTGCCTGGACGCTCTGCGCACGCACCCCAGTGCCAGGAGGGAGAAGCACGTGGCTGCGGCAGCAGCTCCGGTGAGACCCACGGTGCTAATAAAAGAATCTGGGGTGGAGGGGAGGGGTGCCTGGCTCTGGGGGAGGGGGAGGGCAATGGGTTAGAGCAGGGGGACTGGGAGTGCCTGGCTCTGCAGGAGGGGTGAGGGCATTGGGTTAGAGCAGGGGGACTGGGAGTGCCTGGCTCTGCAGGAGGGGTGAGGGCATTGGGTTAGAGCAGGGGGACTGGGAGTGCCTGGCTCTGCAGGAGGGGTGAGGGCACTGGGTTAGAGCAGCAGCATGGCATAGACGCAAGAGCCAGGGATGTGGTGCCCCCTCACACCATGAGAGCCAGCGGGGGCAGCAGCAGCCCTGACAGCAGCAAAGCGGCAGCCAGAGCCGCAAGCTTGGCATGCACAGAGATGAGTTTGCCAGCTCCCAAACCCCACCTCCTGTGTGAGTGGAACAGCCGCTGCCACAGGTATCCTCTTTTTTGAAAATTCAAATGTGGTAACTCTAGCCAATGGGATTGTGTTAGGGGTGGGGACAGTGCATGAAGACTTTCCCTTCTCCCCCCTCCCCCACCATCTCCCACAGCTAAGAAACACAAACAGCCGGCAACCGCTTTTCTGAGCGGCACGCAGGGCAGGAGACAGGCAGGGAGTCTGCCCGAGGCTTCCTGCTGCGTTTGCAGGCCAGATCATATACAAGATTACATTATCAAGATGTTTACTATAAGATCAATGCCAAATGTCTTTCAGCAATCTTGCTTTAAGGGATAAATCACATGTCGACTTCACAAGACAACTCCTCACAATAAGGAAACAGTTTCCTGACAAACATGAAAATTAAGTGAAATTAACTGTATGGCAGTGTTACTAATGCTCAACTGTAAAAACACCAAGATTTGGAAAAAGGTGACAATCATTTGTCAATTATTAATAAACCATTACCCCCATTAAATCCTGTTAGAGCTACTAAATGATGCAAATTATTGAGAAACATCAAAACATGTAACAAATAATTTAAAATGCTCTAGGCTATCAGCCATCTTCAGAAGCAGGTCTATACAGAAGTAGTCACTAAGAGCTGGATATTAAATAATAATGCATCTCTACAACTCGGACTACAACTGATGGGAGGAGCAAGTGCTAAAAACCTTTGAATACCAGACTATAATCTGTCTCAGTTTTCCTGACTGTAAAATGATTACACTTCCTTGTCACCCAGGTTTTGTAAGGTATATCTTATTAATGTAAAGTGCACTAATATCTAGTATATGAAAGAAGCTTTTTATGTACCACTGTTATATTGAGTATTGTTTGATATTTTTAATTGGACTTTTTACTACCACTATCCTGGAAGTTTATTTTCAAGCTTAATCTCTCTTCATATAGGTAAGCATTCCAAGATTAAGGGGGCATCAACGCTAATGTAGCCCTACCGGTTTTACTGCTAATTTTTATTACTATTCTGAAGTCTTTTACATAAAAACCTTACTTGAGCTGTTTTACCCAACAGTACTGACAAGGAATTAACCTGTTTAATATAAAGTTCTATAAAACTGAAAGTAAAACAAACAAACAGCCACAGAATCTAATGCAGCTTAAGTGAATTTAATTTTAAAATATAAGCCAGCTGTTTTCTCTTTTTTCACTGCAAGAATTCTATTCAGGGAGTAGTTTTCCATCCACCTCTATGGAATTCCCACAGGGCAAAGGGATTCCATAGCTGCAGGTTTGGGAGGATGAAGACAGAAATTAAAGGAGCTTTGGGGCAGATTCTTGGCCTCTTATTTAGGCACTTGAAGATGCAGATAGGTGCATAGTGGGATTTTTCAAAAGCACCTCGTTGATATTGAAATCAGTGGTAGGCACATGTAACCCACATACCTTATGGGTGAAGAACTGACATCTTAGAGGGAACAGACCACCACACCCAGGAAGTATGTGGGTTACACTTGCATCTAAGTACTTTTAAAACTCACTAGGCACTTATCCACACCTAAGTACATCTGCCCCTAAAGACCTGCTTTGCAGAAATGCTGAATTGTGGGCAGCTAACACTTCTGAAAATAAGGTTCTATGATTTTGATCCTTCCAACACTTATTCATGAAAATATTCCTAACCCTCATGCAATATAAGAGACAGATAAGAACCTTACCACTTGTAATAATGAAAAGAGCTTTGCATTTACTTGGGAGTAAATACTATAGTATTGTTAAAGTTAAATTACAGACAAAGCTTAGCCACATTCAAAATTTTCTTTTCACTAGTTGGCCTCTATGCTTGGTTGTGGCTCAAAGTTGATTTTAGGAAAAAATCAAGTCCAAAGATATGTTTGATAATTGACACATATTCAACTACTTCTTAGTAAAAAAAATCCTCCCATGCTGTTGCTGACATTAAGTGTTCACATTTAAGTCAGTTTAATGTTACAGTTACAATTGTAATCACTAAGGCCAAGAAACGTAAACATTAAGGTTCTTAATGCAACCATAATTTGTACATATTGTACATGAAAGTAGAGTTCTGCTACTGACTTCAGTGGAACCTGGATTTACCCATGGAACATTGTTAAATATAACAACTTTACTATGCACTGGACCCACACCTACCTTCAGGTGTACATACACAACTCCAACACTGGTTAGCATTAGAGATGTAAGCTAGTAGTCAAGTAGTCAACTACTCAATAAGCCTAGGATTATCGGGTAGTCGAGTCAACTACTTGCTCCCCCACATGCTCCCTCTGTATCAGAGGCTGCAAGGGGTGGGGAGCAGAAGCCAGTGCTGGGGGGTAGCTGAATTAAAAGCCAATTCCCCCAGAACTATCTCTGTGGTGCCACTTGCCCCCTCCCTCCATGCTGCTCTTTATCAGGTAGATCCTAGTTCTTACTATGTGCCCAGCTCTTCTTACATTTAAACTGCAGAACCACAGTGGGAGTAGGTCTTGGACCCGGTGTGAGCCAGGACTAAGGAAGCCTTTCCTTATCGACTAATTGTGTAGTCAGTAAAAATTGTATGGACTACACGATTAGTAGATTATCCACCTCATAACATCCTTAGTTAGTATGACAAATTCAAAGAAGAATTTATGAGGGGAAAAATGATGCTATATGTGCAATGCAGGCAGTGCCAAGTGCATAAAGATGTCTACACTGCACAACTCTTGCAGCAGTGTAAAGAGCATAGGTACAAACTGCGGGGTAGATTACTCCTTCAGCAAGCAAAGACATGTCAGAACTTTAGGGTATACACAGCTGTCCAAGCCTCACCCTATTTTTTCAGGGTAATATTCTGCCACCTTCCTGCTAACAGAGTTTTTCCTCGCTGCAGAGAGAGACTCGCAGTTCCCTGTACCCTGGGTAAATCTAGAGATGTAAAATCCCATTTAAAATGTCCATCAGTTAAACTATACATTTAAATGGTCAACTGGCCTGGTTCACTGTGCTCAGGAACTGCTCCAGCCTGGCCAGGTACCAGTCAACCCAGTAAGCATGGCGGTAAGGCAATGCTTACTGGTTAACCTGTTACCCTTTTATATCTCTAACAGGAACATACCACAAGGTAAACTCAGCCTGCATTTCACTGTGACATTTAGTTACATATGTAGTGCTTTGGATACGCTGCCAATGTAGACAAAGCTTACGTGTTTAAATGAGTAACCTTATGTTTATGCATTTTATACTAGGATATATATTGATAGACACGATGCACTGCATTACACACACGTGTGGTCAGCTATTGGAAAAGCAATCACACATATTTGTATTTGAGAAATTGTAATCATGATTACATTTATTTGTATATCTGTGCATCTCTGTGTTCATTTCTACAGAACATTCAAGGAGGCAAGTTTTCTTGCTGAATTTTTATTATGATCTGCTATTCTTAGATAAATCTATACTTGTATGCAAGCAAGAGTACATGAGAAACAGCACTGGTTATTCAATCTGTTGATACAGTTAGGGAACAACACAGTATCTTATGATCAATCACAGTGAATAACCATAAATCTTATTTGTGGATAATCCATAGACTATTTTTTATTTAATCATTACAATTATTATGAATAAAACAAATTCAGGACAACTGTGATCAGTTAAAAGAATAGGATCTTAGAATAGGAAAGGAGGTTAATTATACTGAATACATTGTTTCATCTTGCCTCTTTTACACAGCATTCCCACCAAAAAATATGAAGAAAAACATTGGCCACAGATAGTATGGAAAAATAACTGACCTTTTCCACAGGTTTCTTCTATAATAATCTTCTAACTTGACATTTGGATACTACAAGCACCACATTAGAAATACTGAAAGGTTGGACTGTAAGAAAGTGTGTGAAATTGTTGGGAGTTAATGGCTCTAACCACATTAGCTTATGAGTCAGACTCCTAAACAGTTAACAGTCACTGCACTGACTGTGAATCCTGCAGTCTTGTAACATGTTTAGTAAATTATATATTACAGCCACGTCTTTTAATCTAAGATGCTAATGAGTTGCTTTCTGCAGGGAGTATCCTTCACTATTTCTGTAATACAACTAATACGACACTGGAAGAGGTGGCTCTCTCAACATATGACAAGACTGATAAAATCTGCAGCACTGGCATTCAACCATAGACAACCGTTTCATTTTCCTGAGGCTCGTTAGCATTGCACAGCTGTTGCCACACTTAGTAACAATGCCAGCCTCAGGGGATCTGACAAATACAGGTCACAGTGAAGGTAAGAAATAAAAGATTAGAAGACAAATCTAAAAAATGTTCTATCCTTTACCCAATGAAGATTTACTCACTAGTGATAGAAGGAGTTTGTTTCCATTCCCTGACAAGTTCTTTGGCCAAAAGAGACAGCTTTCTGGGAGGGGAAAGCACATTAAAATGTCCCAAAGTGTCACTATATAGGTGATTAAAGATCACAGGAAATGCTATGCAATATTCTTTAGAAAACTGAAAAAAGGAGAGAAAGGAAATGTCTGACTACTTGCAGCTCATCTGAGCAAATGAAGAGACTGTATAGGAGTCTAGTTTGCCTTTAAGGAAACTGCATAGGTCCAAATTCCTATAATGGGCTCCAATACTGCACATACAGAGGAGACAAGGTCCTATGACAAACAATGTACACTCAAAGTACTAACTCGAAGTAAACTGTTTAAGTGCCACCTTGCACTTCAAGAGCACTAAAGCAGTTCCTGGCTCTGACTGACTCATTTTAAACCGTGTTGTCATTTCTCAGTGCTTCAGTTTGCTGATTTGTGAAGTTAGTATAATGCCACCTTTCTCACAAGGATATTAAGTTTTAACTGATTTACTATTGTATTAGCTTTCTGATCTTAAGCAATAAGAAATTATTTATGTTAAGATCCAACAAAAAATAAAAAACAAAGATATCAGTTAATAGCCATCTGGTTGTCCCAAAAGTCAGAGGTTCATCTAATAATTAGGATTATTTCATAAAAAGTCTCAATATTTTGAACACACACACACACACACACACACACACACACACACACACACACACACACACTTACATTAAGGAGTACCAATTAGAAGAGTTTTAAGAATTCAGGTTAAAAGTGTTTTTAAAAATATCTGTTTCACTTAAAACCTGAAATTTATTGTAAACAAAATATTTAAAAATCAAATCTACTTTTAAAAAATGGTATATTCTTTCTTCACTTTCTGCTTCTTTTAGCTCAAATAATGAAAACAGACATTTTCATGCACTAAAACAATCCTTCAACATGTGCACTGAATAATAGAGAGAAATATTAAAATCTCAACAGAATTGATAGTGTTGGGGTTTAAAAAGAAGTCCTAACAACATTTCTGTATAACATTGTATTACAAAAAAATTAGTTGTCCTCACTGACAAAAATTTCCTATATTCATTAATAGTCACTTATATGCTTGTATATGACACTCAAGCCTGGTTTACATGTAAAAATTGTATTGACCTAGCTATGTTGCTCAGACCTATGAAAAATGTATGCTTTGAGCCCCACAATTAAGTCAACCTAACCCCATGTGTAGTCACAGGTAGGATGATGAAGGAATTCTTCCCCTGACCTAATTACAGCCTCTCAGAAGGTGGATTAACTAAATTCATGGAAAATCCTTCCCCATCAATGTAGGAAACATGTGTGCAACAGTGTTTCATCAGCACATCTGCAGCACTATAGATGTGCCAGTAACACTGACCTATCCTCATGCGTTATGTACTTACACCAAAGTAATGGCAGATTCATGAATTACCAGGATTTTACTGATAGAAATGTATCCATGTTAGTCTGGTGTAGCTGAAACAAAATACAGGACTATGTAGCACTTTAAAGACTAACAAGATGGTTTATTAGATGATGAGCTTTCGTGAGCCAGACCCACTTCCTCTGAACTGTCATTCATGCTAAAATTCGACACTCTATTCGGGGGGGGGGGGGGGGAAGGGGCTTAACAAAGACTCTAGCTATCTTACCCATTACAAAGATAGCTTCCCCAATTATCACTTCTAATACCATTAGCTCACAGACATTTACCTTCCCCCCCCCCCACCATCCCCCTTCTGTTCTGAAATTTGATTTGTCCTTTTCATATGTGTTCATTTTTTTAAATTGTATCCTTTGGTATATATGGTTGTGACTATTTTCTTCCACTATTTGATCTGAGGAAGTGGGTCTGGGCCACGAAAGCTCATCATCTAATAAACCATCTTGTTAGTCTTTAAAGTGCTACATAGTCCTGTATTTTGTTTCAGGATTTTACTGTTTGAATTAAGAATGGAATAGCAGTGAAAAAAGGGCAATCTTCAGCTTCAGAAGAAAAAGCTCATTTACCTGGCCCACTTGACATAACGTTTTATTAGGATAACAAATTTTTCTCCCCAAGAGTAAGTTGGAAGATGTACAGAAAAAGTAGGTGTTTATATTTTGAGCATGGTAAGGATGTCCATAAATGGCTCTGGAGCCATTTTTTGCTCAAAATCAAGATATGTTTTGACCCTGTATGTAGGAGCTTAATGGAAAACTAAGTGTCGCACCCAATTTTTAAAATGCTTTAAAAAACTACTAAAAATAATTTTCACAAAAACTGGACCCAAGCCTGTAGTCTTTTAATAGGCAAAATTTCCATTTATTTCAATGGGAGTTTTACCAAATTTAGTATTGCCAACGCCAAGTATTTAAAAACCCTGAGTCAGGATTCTGCAAATCATTATGCTGGCTTAAAAAAAATGAAATGCTAGAACATAATAGGTGTTGGAATCTATTTGCATTCTGTAATTTGAGAGCTTACATTTCTTATTTTCAAGTTTTCCTCCAACACTATGAAAGCTAGAAATGTTCTTTCATTAATTTTTTTAAATAGAAGTAGAGATCCTCATATAATCTAACAACTTTAAAAGTGGGGATGTTAAAAAAAATCATATTAATTTTGCAACAAAAATTGTAGGAGTTAGCAATTTGGCTGATTTGAAGCTCTGGGATAAAGATTAATTTTAAGGCACCTTCTTTGGGAGAGAGAAATAAGAACTTAAATATATGAAGGCAGGAAGCGATTTCCCTGTCATTTCCCCTTTTCTCTCTATTTATGTGTACATTGGACTTTGCTTTTCTTACATCTCAGATATTCTAGTGCTACTGTAGCTTGACTGATGGTTCGTTTGTTTGAGGTTTTTTGACCACTGACATTTAACCTTACTGAGAAAAGGGCTAGAAATCCTGTGGTTACATTACATACCCGCTACGTGTCCTTGGGGAACCAGGGCATAATATTCAGCCTGTCAAGAAAGAACTCCCCCCTCCACATACACACACCCAGCCTATGCTTGAACCAAAGCCAATCAGAAGAAAGACTTACAGAAACTAATGAAAAGGCAGGGGAAGAAGCACCTAAAACTGGTCCAGAATCTTCCCTAACCTCATTTACTTCAGAGATGGTACAGAAAGGCATCTTCATTAGCATACTGAACGGAGAAAAAGGAAATCCAAGTCCAGAACCACACTGAACCCTGGGTCCTAAAATGCAGGGAAATATTTCCTGAAGGGAAATCTCAGCTCCAGATGACAACAAACCCACATCTGCACACACCCAATCCAGAAGTTTTAGACTAATTCTAGTAACAAATCCTCTACTGCAGGGCTACTCAACACATGGCCCATGAGCCACCCACTTGTTTGTGGCCCGTGGTGCAATCTGGGTTTACGCAGGGCTCAACATGTGGCCCGTGGGTGAGATCCTTTGAACATGGTCTCCACTGGGAGCACGTTCCTCAACGGCGAGGTGTCTCTCAGGCTGGATGAGCACTGAAAGATTCAAATGGACAGGCTGGCTGAAACAGTCGGCGTTTCTAGCCCCCAGGGAGGAGATGCAGGGAGCACTGGGGCATTATGGGAAGTGCTGACTGCTTAGCCTTGTGGGCAGAGCCTGAGAGGTGCTGACTGGCTCACACTGGGGACGTTTGGGTCCGGCGCCACGGCTTAAGGCTTAATCCTTGTATTCATGCTCATCAGTGTGAAAGAAGCTATTTGCGTGTATATGCAACCACACTTAAATTGCGGACTTTGGCATGTGCTGTGAGTATCATTGTGGCCCCTGGGGCTTCCAAAGTTGAATAGCCCTGCTCTACTGGTATCCAAAATACTGAAGCTGCCTAACTGCATTATGAGCTCCTTTAAAGGAAAACCGCCTAAAGTTAAGAATGAGCAGTTTTTTATCTAGCCTGACTAAAACAATGCTGGTAGACTCCCTTAAATCTTCTGTTCATCCACAAACAAATCTAGTGTTCTCCCTTGATCCCCTACCCACACTCAAGTCAATTTTTATGATACCTGGATCTAAATTCTGCAGAGATCCCTCTGGGACTTCATCTTCTACAGACTGTTTGCATTGGGGGCTCTGTTCTGCCTGTCTCCAACACTGGGGACCTTCAGCTACTATCACCACCTGGGAACCCTAACCAATAAGCTTCACAGAGTGGCAAAATCCAGGTCTCTCCTCTCTCTAGGTACAGCCTCCTGACGATGCCATATGTGATCAGGTATGGTTTGCTAGCCCTAACATTTGTAATCAGCTTTAAGTTAGCTTTAATATTGTAACTGCTTTGGATGGTTGGTTCCCCTTGTGTGGTTACTACCTGGAAATAACTTTCATCGTTAAGTAGGTTGCTTCTCCCTTCCACTCACCCCCAAGGGGGTTGTTGTTTTTGACTTCTTCATTCACTCTACAGCAATGCTCCTTGTACCTAAGCTAAAGATCACTATAGTACCCAAAACTCCTGTGGGGTTTTCTCATCAATTGGGGATAGGGACATTACGAACATGGGGGCGTATGAGGCTGGCAGGAGTCCAAGGACATATAAAAGTCACAGCTCATCACTGCTGTGCACCCTAGCCTACTGAATCCAGGGACATATAAGGGGTCAGCTTCTGTGTCCTGATTAACTGGTACTCTCAGATGTGGGTGGGTGTGGGAGATGTGTTCTGGGACAGGAAGAATCCAGGTTCTGCAGGACAGCTCCACTGGAAGGGAACTGCAGAAGGGAGAAATAGAGCTCCATATGAGAACACAAGTGATCCAACTATTGAAACCACCTCCCACAGAAGAGTAATCCTAATAAATGAGCATACATAAAACTAAGGACAAATCCAATAATAGTTAACAACCCACTCAGCTGGCTACGTGCTGTCGTCCCATCTGTAGTAGTGCTCCCAATTGCTATCACCAGTGGATCTACGGCAATGTTAGCAAAACGTGGGTATCGCAGTTATGGGGCTAGCTGCACTCTGACCCCCTTTGTGGTCTATGAGTACGCCATCATGCCTTCATCCTTCCCCAGGGGAATCATACAATTTTCCCACTTTTACATTGACCTTTGGCTGCAGTACTTAGGATATGAATGATTAACTGGTTAACTAGAAAACACCACCCTTACTGGGTGATGCTTACTGGTTTTGGTTAACTGGCGGTGGTTGGAGCAGGCCTGCCAGAGGCAGGGGGCATTCTAACCTGGCCAAAATAGCCCAATCCAGGAGCACCACAGATGGGGTCAGCCCCAGCCCGTCCACCCCTGTTTAAACATGGTTCACAGATTAACTGGTCAACAGGATTTTACATACCTGTCTTTTGACAACTGTATTTACCCACATGGGTACAGCTGGATTTGGGTTTATATCTGCATCTACATCTGTAGCTGCAAAAAATGAGTTGTGGATATCCGTGTTGACATCTACGGATGTGGCTATAAAGAGGATATCTGCAAATTAGCAGGGTTCCAGATGCAAAATCTGTATCCACATTCATATTTACACAAATTAGCCACAGATATCCACATTCACAGACACAGATACCCATGGATATAAAGCAGATATCTACAGATTTGCAGGGGTCTAAATACAAGATGTGTTATTTAAATCCTACAGGGTAAGATATTCTTAGTTTTGTAATACTTAGGTATTGTCTCTCAACAACTCTGAAGTGTATATCTGGAGGTGTCTTATGTAAACTCATTGTATGCTTTCCTGCTTGTCTTTCACTAGCTAGCTGTTAAGTAAATGAACATATTAATACAAAAGAGTGTCTCAATAACCAGATCACAATACAATATTCAGAAATTACTACAGACCTCTCTCAGGTCTGTCACAATGGAAGTTTAAAGGGAAGAGATCTAGCATAAACAGGCCTTAATTGAGGTTCTTGCACTACCAACATTACAAACCCGATCAACATGGTTTACTGATGTAAGTTTAGAGTGTAGGGCTGGCCCTAGTTTCCTTCTCATTAAGAAGTGGACAGAAATATATATGACTGGAAGAGAGAAGACAGTGCTTTTTTAAAAATCAGAAAAACATACTCATCCCTCAATTTGGTCTCAAAACAAACGGGGGAAAAAAAGAATAATATCAAACAAAACTGGAGACTGCCCTCCAGATACATTCTCCTCCTTCAATTATAATCCCCTACCATCAGTTCTAGCCTCAAACTCTAGTTGTAATTAAAATTTCAACTACACTAATTTTCAGACCTACTGGAATTAGCTAACGGGTTTCAGTTTTCTTCAACTGCCACTTTCATGGCAGGTGAGAGTTTGAGACACAACCATAAACAAAATCTGCTTTTTATTGGATTTTGTATATTTTTATAGAACAAGGTGACCTTCTGTTGCCTAGATATTATCATTAAAGTTTAAAACCGCACTGTGACAAGCACTTTAGTTAAATTAATGCACTGCATTTTGTTCATTTCTAATTTAAAAAGCTAATCAAATTAAATAAAGATAGATCTCTATAAAATAGTTTACACTGGGAGCCCAGTTCTTGGCAGGAAAGTCATAGGGCCTATGTTGCCTTTACACTTGCTGGAATTTGGTTTCATAACCAATAAGACAGTTCATCTTAAATTCTCCTAAGCATTTGCTGCCTACCGAGGTGTGTAAGCTGGACAGTGCAGAATAAGAAACACTCAGAGCAGCCAACTTATATCCAGGTGAAAAGTGCCAGCCTATAATGGCTTTGCTCAGGAGTGTGGATTTTTCACACCCCAATAGGGATGTCAAGGTGTAGATGACTGCACAATTAACTGATACGTCTGGGCTCATCAGTTAATCTTGTTGACTACATGCACTCCCCTATCTTCTTGCCTCTGTATCAGAGGCAGCGGAAGGCGAGGGGGAAGAGCCGGTGCCTGTGAGAAGCTGGCTTAAAAGCCGGCTCCCCACAAGCACCAGATCTGCCTGCTCTCCCACCTCCAAGCTGCTGCCTCAGATAGCAGTGCAGAGGGTGAGGGGGGCAAGTGGGTGCTGATACACATGGGAATCTGGTTTTCAAGCTCTGCAGGCCAGCCTACCTCCCACAGACCTGCCTACCAAGGTGAGGGAGGCAGGAACAGGTGCTGGGGGGAGATGGCTTAAAAGCTGGTCGTCGTCCCCCACCAGCACCAGCACCAGCTCTGCAGTGCTGCTTGCGCCCTGAGCAGGGGAGGCTGCCACGAAGCAGCTGCTGTCTGCGGCAGCCCAGGCTCATTGTAGACAGAAGCTGTTCGGTTCGCTGGGGGTCTGAGTTCTCAAAATAGAGCGCTCAGGGAAAAAGAGACTGTGTACAATCCTGTTTGTCAAAGACACATGGAAGAAGAGCATTAGCAGAGGGGTGGTTACAGTAGCTGAAATCCAAGCAAGTTAACACTTAAACACACTGCAGCACCTTCATTAAATTTAACGTAGGTCACTCAAAACAGAATTAAAATTAAATTCCCATGAAAGCTTTGCCTCAATTCATTCTAACAGAATTGTTTTTAAACTGAAAACGTTAAGACAGCACCACATATTTGTTGTGTGACCTTTCTACAAGAATTCACAAAAGTTGTAGAAACAAATTGGCTAATACGCTTGTTAGCAGTGCTAATTTTTCCACAAAGAAAGCCATTCCAGAAATCAAATGTCCTATTCATATAAAATTACATGCATCTCTAATAGCGTTTCCACAATTCAGGCATTTTTATGCACAAGATGACTCAAGGTTTTCAAGGACGACTCAAGGTTTTCAGAGTACTCTTATTCATTAACTCTGCAGGTGTGTGCAAGGACACTCAGCAACCACACATAGCTTAAGATGAATTGTATTATTACTGAAGTACCCCTACATGCTGAATGTCACAACACCCTTGACTTACAAGAAAGAAAAGGTGGTAAGTGAGGTAACATCTTTTATTAGACCAACTTCTGTTGAGAGAAAATAAGTTTGTACCCTCTGTCAGAAATTAAATTGGTGCAATAAAAGATTTTACCTCTCATCCTCACATTCCACTTTCACATCCTGGGACCAAAATGCATTTCCAACAGAACTGCAAAGAAACAATGAGATACTTTCAATATAAACTGATGTCAAACACACTGGACTAAGCTACATGCAGGTCCTGAAATGTCTAAGCAACCAGTTCTCCACAGAATGGGAGTAAACAAGATCCCATTTCCATGCAGGTTAATTCTACACAACTCTGTACATGGGGCATGAACTGCAGCATGCACCCAAAGTGCCTCATGAAGATCCTGCTAGCATGAACTAAAAATGACCTAAGTCCCGCTTCAAACAGAACTATGTTAATATGAACTATGTACCTTCTAGCTCATGCTAGAGTGTCTACATTGGGAAGTTACAGAGCAACACAGGGTTGTGTAGACAAGCAGTAAGACAGTAGGTGACTCCAGCAGCAATTGAGCTTGTGATTTCACTGAACCTAGATAAAAGAATTCAATGTAGACATGGTGGACACCTCCAGACCTCCCAAACCATTGTATTGCATGTACTGGCAAAGAAAAATTACAGGAACTTTTGAGCCTAAATCAACTTGATGCATCAAATCACTATTCAACTCATTTTCTGGAACTATAGTTAGACACATATATGTTGCATGGACTATTTATAGAGCAGATGAGTAGGGATTTTTTTTAGAGTAAGAATATAGCCTTTGCAGCTAATTTAATGTGAAGTAATTGCTTGTGTTTTTAATTCAAGATAGGAACTGCAGCTTGCATAAAATAAGGAGACATGTTCTTACAACAAAAGCCTCCATAACCAGCTGCCTTGGGGGTAACCTGCTTACTCTGGCAGCAATGTCTCCACATCTGGCCCTTCAAGACCTTTCAACGATACACATCTTTGGAAAGTGTTTCCCAGTGGCTTTAAACAACAAACGTGTTTCCTTTTTGAGAAGTGCTGTAGTGCCAGCAAGACTTTACAAAAGTTTGCTGGAGGACCACTTCAGTCATGTTTCCCAGGCAGTCCCAGAACGCAAATCATAATGTCAACACAAAAGCAATTACTGAGTATCTACTTTCAAACTTAAAACGAAATTTGGGATGATCAAGTATCTGGGACACAGGTGAGTGTTATATTTCATTGCCTTGTTCTGCAATCTGTTTTAAACAAAAGCATCTTCTATAACCTTAATCAAGTTGAATCCTGTTTTCCTCTATTGCCTTATGCATTTAATCCTCTTAAAATGCTCCTTTAAAATGCACAGAGCTCATTTTGAAGATGTCTACAAAACAACATAGTTTACAGGGCCACTGCATGAATGAGAAAGCCTTGGCCAATAGCTTTCAAAATGGGTGAGAGCAGAAGTTTCCACACGTGTAATAAATGTGCTTAATTTATATGTAAATCAAGTTCTTTCCCCATATAATTATTGGCCTCTTCTACACAGACACTAAGGCTGACAAAGTGTATATGTGTAAACAGTTAATCGATGAACTTGGGCTCATTGGTTATAAGGACGTTAAGAGGCGGGTAATGGACTAATCGTGTAGTCAATACAGTTGGTATCGTCTACACGATTAGTCAATAAGGCAAGGTCTCTGTCCTGGCATCCCAGCTCCTACTACATTTTAAACTGCAGAGCTGCAGCAGGGGTAGATCCTGGACTGGCGCAAGCCATGACAGAACTGGGACCACTATGGTTGGGTATTTTAAATGTATTAAGATCTGCCTGGCTCTGACTACATTTAAAATGCACACCTGCAGCAGTCCCAGACAGGCGCAAGCTAGGTCTGACCAGTCCCAGCTCGCACTGGATCCAAGAGCTACCCCCTACTGCGGCACTGTATTAGAGGCAGCAGTGTGGAGGCGCGGGGAAGGGGGACAGGCAGGAGCCAGTACGCATAGGCCAGCTTGGCTCTCCACACGTACTGGCTCACACAGACACATCTCCCTCCTGCATGTGGGAGCTGAAACACGCGAGATGCCAGCTTAAAAGCAGTCTCCCTGCACTATCTCCCACCTGCCCCTCCCCCCGCTGCTGCCTCTGTTTCTCTCATGTCCTCTCCACCCCCCGTGTGTAAACATATAACGTTTCAGTGGTTACATGTTTACCAAAATAAATGCATTTTATGATTTCAACATCTCTAACAGGCACTAGACATGTTAATTTCAATTAATCAGCTAATTGAGTAGTTGATGGAATTTCCATCGACTGCTCGAATAGTTAATGGGGGGGGGTGCGCTTGCTATCTCCTCTGCACCTCTGCCTTTTAAATATAGCAAGAGCTAACCGCTCGTTAGTACCACCTAAAGGCCACAACTGAAATTAAGCCCTTATTGTGCATGGCACTGTACGTAAGCCAGCAAAGTTGTCCTGTTTCCCGCTTCCCCCCTCCCGCCTCCCACAAAGAATAAAGCCTAAACAAACATGACAGGTAAAGGCCAGTTAAGGGAGAAGGGATGTAACATACAAGCAGACAGATAATGCATGATTAGCAAGAGACATAGTCACCTTGACTCTCTTGCACACAGACCACATCAGTTGCTCTCAAGAGAGCAGCAAGACAGCTGACAGTCTCTGTGGAAGCCTCCTAAACCATCCAAGACAAACTACCATAGTGGCTTTTGGAGAGCCACAGCAGAACTCCTTCCCGTCTCAGCAGCAGCAAAAGAGAATAAGGGAATAGGCTTGCACCTGGGTTTAGCTATAACCAGGGATATCATGCAGAGAACACAACATCACCCACAGTGGTGTGAACCCTTAGTAATTATGGACGTGAAAACTTCATTACACCTGAATGATATATCCCCTCCCTCATTAGTGCTGAATGTAATAATCAACCTCAAGGCTTCTGCGAAGGGGCCACAATGAGGGAGGGGAGGAGAGAAAAATAGGTCAAGCGCAATCCAATTTTTTTGACCTTTGAAAGCTGCACCAGTCTGTGCCAATTGCAACCCATTTATCAAGAGCAGGAATGATACCATAAACCCACTTTACAGAAGCCATCCAAATTGCCAGCAGATCACTTTTAGTTACTGCCAGCCTAAAGTTTATATGAACCAGCATCTAGAGGTGAAAAGGCTCCATTACCTGAGGGCAACTACAGCATTTGCTAACACAATAACTGGAATATTAAATGTAGTCAATGCATTTTTTGCTGCCTTTTACTAAGTTTAGCAGCTGGAAAAGCGAGGATAACCAGTGTTATCTGACCAGTCAGCTTTCCACAGAACTCTAACAAATGCTATGCAGTTCACAATCTAGAAATCTCTGCCCAATCACAAATCATCCCATTATGCTTACTCCTGCCTGTATTTCACATGGACTCTTCAATCAATCATATTCCCGCCTCACTCTGTCTGTAGGATTTGCTGTTCATTGTATTCAATTATATGCATGATTCCACTATGTGGTTACACAAGTGGAAACAACAGTAATTATGTAGAACCTCACAATAATACAGCTACCAAGTGGCATCGCCTCTCTACTTGAAAGAGCAGACTAAGCTGAAATTAGAACCCTGTAAAAGTATTAGTGTCATCTATAAATATCATATATCACTAGCACATTATAATTTAAAACACTAACACTGTTTAATGCAGATTATGGACTATCCAATCACCTCAGTGTGGTTTCCCTTCCAATGTAAGGAAGAAAAAAAGGGAAACTAAGAAAAGCAATAGGATGCAAAATTTTGTATAGAACGTCCCAAGATTAAGGACTCAGATTGGTCTTGATTTTCCACTGCTTTGCACTTTGGTCAAATATAGATTGAACAAAGCATTACTATTCTGATCTGGTAGCATTTTCATACAGGTGTAAGTAAATGAGAGGTCATCAAGTGATGGAAAGAGCATGACACTTGTTTATGTTTCAAATGAACACACTAAAGCAGATATACCACACACCTAGGGATAAATATGGTTCCACACAGCAAGGTTCTCCTTTCATAATTTATGAAAAGATGAAAGTTACTATTAAGAAGGAGAAACAACATCTGACAGATAACCTTCATATACGGAGTATCATTTTTGAAGCAGCAACAGGAACCATGTTCCTTCCATGTGAATATGGGTGTTGATTACTAATCCACCCTTTGGATGCTCGCCAGCCAGTCACTAGACAAAGTGAAGAAAAAATCCCCACAAGAAAGTCTCTCAAAACATTTTTATATGGAGCATGTGGGAAACTTCAAGATAGAAGATGTACAATAAATCATTGTATATCCTCTATCCAAAGACAACAGAGAATTATTCATTTTGAAGAAAAGTTTCCCTATATTTAGGCATTTATATAGGAACAGTTTACATGAACACAATGAATTTCACCAGTTGGAAAAAGTACCGTGCATAATACACCTTGAAATCAGGGTCTAGCCCATTGAGATTTCTGTGTACCTTGAGGTCTGCTATTCTAAAACAAAACAGGAAGAATTTAAAGTTCTGTTTTCAGCTAAAAGTCCCATCCCTAAACTGGACTAGCTGGTAACCTAAAAATATCAACCATTAATCTCTAGAAGTCATGAGCTCATGAACCCCAGAAAGTCCGGAACAAACCACTAACCAAAGGAAATTAGGTCAGACTCCAAATTAGATCACTCTAGAGTAGCAATCTTATTTTAGAGTGGTCACATTACAAATATTTTTCATTGTACCCTCTACATAAATTATCAGAAACAAAAGAGGTCTTTGTTTCAGAGACTGAAAGGAAAAAATGAGAGATTTCAACTTAATGTTATAGTTTTAAAATAAAATTGAAGAAATAGTTTAGCTACAGCTGCTGGAGACATATGCCTCTAAATGCAACACTGCTGCCAAGAAAAAAGTGTCTGCCATCCTGCTCCAGGGGTTCTACAAGCAGTAATAATACAGTATTCTGAAACTTAATAAAAATGGTTTATTCCACAACTTTGTGACATATCCCATCTTCCAATAACTAGATTAATCTGCTGCATGTTGACTCATAAGGATCCTGAATCTGAAAGCATCCATGCACATTAACAATCCCACTGAAGTCTGACCAAAAAAGTTAATTTTAGACATTTTATATATTCAGTGTATTGAATCTGTTCCGAAAAATGACACATCTGGAGAAACTTTATTCAGTCTAATACTAAGAATGAGTCTGCTCTTTTTCAAATTAAACAACACTTCAAAGCCTACGGTCTCATTTAAATTTAAGTTTTATATGAACTTTATAAGTCTTATGTACGGTCCTGCTCTCGTCTTATAATATAATTTCCTAAAGGGACAAAGAAGATGAGAAATGGTGCTTATAGGCAGAATGATTTTTAAACAAATAGGAAGAACACTCAAAGCAAACTATACCACTGCGTAGAAAAGATAGAAAGTATGATGAGACCACCGTGGCTTAACCAGGAGATCTTATATGATCTAAAAATCAGAAGAGTGTTGTATAAAAGTGGGAAATAGGTCAAATTACAAAGGATGAATATAAGTAAATAACTCAAGTATTCAGGGACAATATTAGAAAGGCGAAGATACAAAACAAACTCAATCCAGCTAGCGACATAAAGAGTAACAAAAAGACACTCAACAAATATATTAGAAGCAAGAGGAAGACGAAGAACAGGGTAGGCCCATTGATCAGTAGAGAGGGAGAAACAATAACAGGAAACTTGGAAATGGCAGAGGTGCTTAACAACTTCTTTTGTTTTGTTTTTAGTCTAGCCTAGAAGATTGATGGTGATGGGATGCCTAACAGTGAATGCTAGTGAAAATAGGGTAGGTTTAGAAGTTAATATTTAAAAAGCAGATAAAAAATTACTTAGAGAAGTTAGATGTCTTCAAGTCACCAGTGCCTAATGAAATGCATCCTAGAATACTCGAGCTGACGGAGAAGGTAAATGGGCCTTTAGCTATCATCTCTGAAAAATCATGGAAGTTGGGAGAGATTCCAGAAGACTGGAAAAGGGCAAACACAGTGCCTTTCTATGAAAAGGGAAATAAGAACAACCCAGGAAATTACAATTTAACTTCTGTGCAAGGGAACATAATGGAGCAAGTAATTAAGGAATTCATCTGCAAATATCTGGAAGAAAATAAGGTGATAGGTAACAGCCAGTATGGATTTGTAAAGAGCAAATCTTGTCAAACCAATCTGATGGCCTTGATAGACTATCAAGCCTTGCAGATAAGGGGGAAGCAGTAGCTATAATAGACTTTAGTAAAGCATTTGATACCATCTTGCATGACCTTCTTATCAATAAACTAGGGAAATACAACGTAGATGGGGCTATGATAAGGTGGGTGCATAACTGAATGGATAATAACTACTCTCTGAGAATAGTTAACTACTTAAAAGCAGGCTTCCCCCAGAACCATCTCCATGGGAAAGAAGGGCACAGCAGGGAAACGGCATGAGTGGGGACTGAAGCAGGGGGGCTCCTGTACATTTCAAAAGCAGACGCGCCACAGGGAGCACACTGGCCCTGTTCTCCTTGCGGTGCATCCCTTTGCTCTATGAGGGGCAGCAAGGGTGGAAGGAAACAGGAGTCAGTGCTGGGTGGAGCTGGCTTACAAGCTGGTTCCCCCACACAGCACCATCTCCGGAGTACCGCCTGCTCCTGCCTGCTGCCTCTATCAGAAAGACTGCTCTGTCCCCGCTTGAGCCAGCTCCTGGACCTAACTGCACTGTGGCTCTGCATAACAGTTCTATCGACTAATCAATTAGCCTGATAACCACATTTTAACATCCTTAAAGGGAGGTTTAGGCTGGACATTAGGAAAAATTTCCTAACTGTAAGGGTGGTTAAACACTGGAATAAACTACCTAGGGAGGTTGTGGAATCTCTATCACTGGAGATATTTAAGAGTAGATTGGATAGACATCTACAAGGGATGATCTAGATCCGTGGTCCCCAACCCGGTGCCCACGGGCGCCATGGCGCCCGCTGGGCCCTTTATGTGCACCCGCAGAGCAATCTGGGCTGGCCCCGCCCCCAGGCGTGCGGCAGGTGCCAGCCCTGGGCGCATGGCCGGCCCCGGCCCCGGGTGCGCCGCTTGTGCCGGTGCCGACCGTGACCCCCGCCCCCGGGTGCGCCGCATGTGCCCTTTCTGGCCCTGGCACTGGCCTTGGCCCCGCCCCTAGGTGCGCCGCACATGCCCTTGCCGGCCCTGGCGCTGGCCTTGGCCCCGCCCCCGGGGGCACCGCGCGTGCCCTTTCCGGCCCTGGCCTTGGCCCCGGGGGCACTGCGCGTGCCCGCGCCAGCCCAAGCCAGGTGGAACCTGGGCAGCTGGTGCCGACCTTGGGTGTGCGGCGCATGCTTGGCCCCGCCCCCAGTCACATGGCCTGTGAACGGCCCCGCCCCTGTACGCGCAGTGCATGAGCGGCCCCGCCCCCATGCGCCCGGCAGCCCCAAAACGTTGGGGACCACTGATCTAGATGGTGTTTGGTCCTGCTGTGAGGGCAAGGAACTGGACTCGAGAATGTCTCGAGGTCCCTTCAAGTTCTATTATCTATAATTCTATGACTCAGTTATACCTTGCATCTGTAAGGAAACAGTCAACTTTAGAAAACAGGATTTATCTGACAAAAAGGGTCCTAATTCAATTATCCTGAGCCATGACAACTTGGGGGATTATTTCTTTATTGACAAATTTGTCACTAAATGAAACATGTAATGTAACAAATTATAGAAAAGCTCACCAAACACATCTCTTCCTTTTGTAAACCCATCATCATCATAAAACAAGTTTTTAGAATAATTTTGCAGTGATATCTATGAGCGTGAGTGACTTAAGTTTATTCAAAATAAAATTAGAGGAAAAGGAAATGAATGTAGTTTCACTGACAAGTACTCATACAATAACTTGGTCAACTCTTTTGCAACATTAAATCTCCCGTATTAGTAATTATCACTGACTCAGTGCATGCCCTGCTCTGTAGTCTGTTTTTCACTTTCACATATGCCCATCACTAAGGGCATATCTGCATTATCAGGAAGACCCATGATTTGGCTGTCAATCTTCTGGAGTCCAATTTGGTCTAGTGGGGACACTATGATTTGGACTCTGAGGGTGCCTCTGTCGACATAAGGATGTTAATTTGCATTTAATCAGCTAATCAAGTAGTCGATGGAATGTCGATAAGTTGATAAAGGGGGGAACTGCACAGCTATAGCAGGGCCAGGAGCTAACCCCGCTGTGGCTCTGCCTTTTAACCCCAATGGCTCCTGCTCCCCACCCTGCTGCCTCTGGTAGAGAAAGCATGGGGAGGGAAAAGAGAAGCAACTAATCGACGAGTGATTTAACTATCCGATAAGCCTAGGCTAGAATTGTGTACCTTAAGCTGACCTTCCCCCAGAGTGTAGAAGTGCCATAATTTATACTTAGGTTAACCACAGTAAATCAGAGCTTTAGAAGCCGGCAGGATGTCTCTCAGGATGTTTTAGTCTGCTAACTCTTAATCCAATGTGCAAGCCAGTTCTACTCACAGGGAATGTGTTTCACAAATTTGAAGGATAATTTTAAACATTGTGAAGAGACAGCCACAAATCTTGATGCTAAAAATGGATTCACTACTACTTCCCCAAAGAACATGGTTCCACCACCATTTGGAGAACATGGTAACTGGAGGAGGAACAGCTAAGGAAGCTGAAGGAGGTAGAGACATATCGAAAGTGGCGGCAAAGTATTCAGGGTCACTCCTCCTTTCCTCCCTACCCCCTGGCAACATCCTGGGACCCAGATCTGTGTTCACAGCAGCTCCCTCCTACCTCATTCTAGGCAACCTGGACCACACTCAATTTGTCTCCATGTTCTCTCATTTCACCTTACCTCCTCCCTTTAATAAGCTCTCTTGTTTCCTATGCCAGAAGATAACAAAAGATATATCAGAAGATAACAAAAAAAAAAAATCCTGTAACATTAGTACGCTTGCAAATTGCCACATTGCTCACTTTCGTTGCATGTTATATCTGCTCTCAACATCTGTGCAACGGATTAAAATGTTTACAACTCTACATTACTTAGGACCCATATACTGTGTCCCCTCAATTCCAAGTTTACCAGGCTCTCTCTGTCCCATATTGGGAGAATACTCAATAAAAATGAATTTTATTAAACATGGGTGTCATTGAAAATGGACAACAGATAATGCATCCAAAAGGATTTATCCATTGGGTGGTAGAAATTACAGATGTCAGCAGTGAGGACTATGAACGCTGGGACACTAATTTAAAGAACCAAGTTAAAATATTTTAGATTAAGTAGTCAACTTTCTTAAAAATCTTAAACAATTTTAAATGTATTTTATTATATAAATATAAAAAAAAACCTATCTAGAAACTCAAGCTGATATATTACTATTCCAGCATCTTATTAGTTACTGCTCAGGGTTTGACAAACTGTGAATGGGTAGTAATGTGACTATGTACTGGCTCTGTGCATTGCTATTCATCCGTCTCAGGGTGAGATGTTATTGATTGGAATATGCTTCTGTCCCAACAACATAGGAAAGGTAAGTGTCTTTTCATGCTTGTACCTTGCCCTGTCAGTTCAAAACAGAATAGCCACCATTTAAGAGGTTTTTCATGTTTCAGAACAGCAGACCAGAAAACTGTTTGCTTCTTGCAAAATCCTAAAATGCATTTCTTTAAAGAAGTTAAATAGCCATAGTACCTGCATGGGCAAACATTTCAGTGTCTCTAGGGAGTTTCTGAAGTAGCGCTAAGTTATTCACTATGATCAAACCCCATCAATTATTAGTACATTTGAAGTTAGAATAATCTTTTGGCAGACCATAAAAGGTTCCACAAAAAGATCTTTGTTCCAACAACTCTGAAGCACTTATTAAAGTTGTTGCCACTCTAAATCCTTTTCCAACTGACAACCTTAAAACACAGATACGCTATTTTATAAAATAGAAATGTTCTTTAACACCAGGTGAAACCAGTCAAGTAACAAGCTTCCAGGGGCTTCACCCTGAAAACAAACATTTGTGGTTGGGTGCCAAAGTTGTTCTGGAGAAAACCACCTGCCTAGAACCGGTTTAGTATTAATATAAATCTGTGGCCTCAACATCTTTTGATCCAGGCTCTCTCTTTCAGATCCATCCCAAAAGAACGACTTCTGCCAGAAAGGAATTATTTTTATTATTTTCTGCTGGGAGAAATGCATCAAAATTTTTACTAGGAGTGGGGATTTCTAACATTAGGAAGGAGAATGGTGTTCCAAGATTCACACCGCTAACATATCAGGTAAGAGGAAGGTGAAGAAGGAAATAAAAGGGGTGTAACCACTATGGCGATAAGTGTAGTATAAAATAGTATAGTCTATAGCAGTGTTTCTCAAAGTGGTCTGCGAAACCACTCTGAGAAACTTGCTAACTGGCCCTCCAGTGTGTTTACTTACCAGTGCCACAGGCATGGAGCCTCATGGCTCCCATTAGTTCCAGTTAGCCGTTTGCAGCCAAGGGGAGCTGCAGGAAGCAGCGTGGGTCGTTGCCCCATTTCCCACGGCTCCCTTGGCTGCAAACAGTGAACCAGAGTCAATGCGAGCCAAAAGGCTCCGTGGTTGCAGCGCCATAAGTAAGCACACCAGAGCGGCCAGTTAGTTTTGTCTACACAATGTGCAATGCTCTATGTGCTGTACAATAACTCCTCGTGTGGACATTATGCCATGAACTAAGATGTACCTAGTTTACATTAATACAGTCCTCTTCCAAATAGGAAAACGTTAACACAGTCTAGGTACCTCTTGGTTCACACCAGCAGTGCATACATGAGTGTTACTGCGGAGCATGTGTGCTGCAATTCATACCACCGTAGTCCAAACTGAAGAGGCATGTAGACAAGCCCTTAGTTGCATCAGGTAGACTATGGTCATATTTCAATTTAGTATGTGTTTTAAAACAAGGTTATGGTGTCACCTTTGATGTAATTATGGCTACATTTCAGTAACCAATCTTATCTTTAGCAGCTGAAACAAGGACTGTGGTAACAGTTTGTAATCGTTATAATTATATTTGGAAGGATATCAATTTCACCAACCACATGGAAACACAAATAACCTAAAAATTGGTAACTGAAATTTAGAGGGAGGCAAAGTATGAAAAATACTGCTTGAGAACTTAAGAGTTTGATTTAAGGATATTTACTTTATATGTTTTGACATACGAGATTGACAATGCGTGTTCAACAGTTATAAAGCTTTAATTTTTTTGAATCTCTATGTCTAGTGTTAAATAGCTGTCTAACCTCTCCATAAATTCCTATAAATGATATTTTAAAATTAATGAAAATAGAAAAAATGCTTAAAATAAATACTGATATTACCCATTGAAATGACCAAAAAAAAATCAAATTTTGTCACACCTAATTATATTACTGTTCTTTTCTCTATGCAGGATTATTCCTTTGAAGCCAATCATACTGCATTCATTACAAAGGAACACAAAACTATCTTATCTATTTTAGAATTTGGTAGCCTGTAAAAAGAACACATCTGCTTCCTTAAACTTTCGTATATACAAGTATACATTCATCACCCAGCTCCCAGTAACAACATAAATTAGAACCACATTTCTATTATCTGCTTTTAGTAATATTTACTGATACGATAATAATTGATCCTCCTAGGAAATGAAATCTAGCCTCCTGATGCTCAAAGGTCACATCACTATAAACTGGATGGCTTAAGCCATTTATTAAACAATAATCATAAAGGCTTCCTTATTCCATGGCAATAAGCAAAATGTTTTACATAACTATGTCATACCATTAAACCTCATCCACAGTCAAGGCAAATTAATTTGATACCTGCTGAGAGATATCCTGCTGGATTGCACAGCATTATTTTCCTTCTTTTTGATTAATTTTAACTTAAATGGACATGAATTATTTCTGAATTATGATGTCTAGAGCATAACAACAAATGTCTATAATAGACTAAATCAACCTCACCCTGCATCAGGGACACAGAACCTACACATCATATGCAAGGGAACAGCTAGTAATATAGTTGAACTACAGCAGTGCTGGAGGAGAGTGACTGGCTGTTCTTGTTCAGGAAAAAAAAACATGTCTCTGGAGAATGGCCTGATGGCAGAAATGCTGCATATTTGTATGTCTGTAAGTAATATTTGGAAAAGCTTTAAATACACTTAAAGCTTGTCTCTGAATACTTGAACATTTCAACTTCACTATTTCAGTCTCTAAAGATATCCCAAACACTCTTCTTGCAATAGCAGAGAATCACTTGAATCTACCAGAAGGAAAACATCACTTAAAAAAAAGTCAGAAGAGATTTTGCCTTTGAAAGCCAACTGATGTTGTCATTATGAAACTGATATTTTCATTAGACAAAGTTAATAGAAACATTGGTCATTTATCTCAATGTTTAGAAAACTGAGAATTTGGCTGTTTTTACCATAAGCCACCTGTTATGGTTTACAGAAGCAACAGACCATAAAAATATGGCAACTGTACAATCTACCAGTAAATATTCTACTTAAATCAGGTACTACACACTCTACTTCCAACTGGAAATCTGGCATATCTATACTGTAGCTAAAATTCTTTCAAATAATTACTGTGTTCATAAAAAATACAGCTATAAATTGTAGTTCAAAATACAGCTATGAACTATTCCTTCTTGACAATGTTCTCAATTCTGGTCTTTGCTTTCAACTAATAAAGAGAAACTGCAATATGAAAGGAGATAGTTTAAAATATCTAAATAAAAAGAAGAATAATTATTTTTCAAACACTATCTGTAGGATGCTGTAATACTGGCAAAGTATGATATAGAATAGGGCACAGAAAATGCAGCTCAGAATGAATTTCCAAAGAAGAAAATTTCTATAGCACAAAACTAACTGTTGATTACCATGCTGACCAGTGTTTTCTCATTGCTACCACATCCTTCCCGCCATCAGTTATCATTTCTACACCTACTGTATCTAGGGATGTAAAATTCCATTTAATCAGTTAACCACTTAAACAGCCCCCAACCCTGTCATCGGGCAGTGCTCCGGTTGGACTGGAGCAGCCTCCTGCCCATGGCAGGCCCTGCCGGTTAACTGCTACTGGTAAGCAGCACCTGGGCAAAGGTGATACTTTGTGGTTAAGCAATTAACCATTCACATCCCTAAGGTCCACCTCTAGTCCTACCCTTAGATTATAAACTCTACAGGGTAGGGATGTAAGCAACTAGTCGGGTAATCAAGTCAATATCTGACTAGTTGCTTCCTCCTCCACCCTCTCCATCAGAGACAGCAAGAGGGGGGAGGAGGAGCTAGTGCAGGGGGGAGCTGGCTTAAAAGCTGTCTTCCCCCAGTACTCTCTTCCAGGCTGGGGTGGGGGACGGCAAGAGATGCAGAAGAGCATCAGGGAGCTGCTGCCTGGTTCGTACTACATTTAAACTGCAGAGCCACAGGAGGGTTAATACCTTGGTGCATCTGTCTGTCTGTGAATCTGTTTGCCCATTTGTTCAAGAACGCCGTTTATACCATAAGAGCCAGAACCACCGTATTTGGTATGCAGCTTCCTCTTCCTCTAACAAACCAAGGTCAGGGTTTGGTTGTGGCTGGAAACAAGAAGTGCCAGGATTGGGACTGTTTTTGATAACATGGAAAGGGAGGGGGCAGAGAATAGAGGGATGTGAATGGGCGGGACACATAGAAAATGGACGCAAAGAAAAAAATATTCAGTTAAAAACCCGAACAACACCAGGTACATCTGCTAATACTGAAAACAGGAGAAATGGAAAACACAAGAAGTTACAGAATAAAGTCTTATTTGGAAAGAGTGCAAGGAATACACATTACATACTACAGGTTATGCAGTCCTCCAAAGTTCAGGGCAATAAAGCATTTATATTTTACTTATTCCACATTTTAACAGAGATAAATGTGTGGAAATCCCCAGACAGTATACAGATTTGAGAGACACCTGTCCTATAATGAGGGAGCCTCGTCTGAGCCTTCCACAGGGTGACTCCTCGACTCTACTGGCGACAGGTAACACAAGCCCTCTCCTCTAGACCTACGGAGTCTCCACTCACTCTCTCCAGGTTAGCAATAGACACCCTCCAAACCCTGAACCCTACAAGCATCTAAGTTCCACTGGACACTCTCAGTATTCACAGATGTACTGCTTCCAAAGAAACAGTACACCCTAATTTACTGTTTACACTTCCAAGACACACTTCAACATGCATACAGCAGAACCTCACAAGTTATGAACTGGCCAACCAGCCACCCATCTCATCTGGAATGGGAAGTAGGCAATCAGGCAACAAATGAGACAATAAAATCAAGTACTGTACTATTTTAAACATAAGCTACTAAAAATAAAGGGACAGCAGCATTTTTCTTGTGCATAATACAGTACAACTTTGAAACTACTAAGTCAATGTTCAATTGTAAACTTTTGAAAAAAACAGCCATAACATTTTGTTCAGTCATGAACACTTCCCCATTCCCAAGATGCAACTCTGAGATTCTATCATACAGTGAAAAAAGAAAAAGTTCATATAACATGCACTCTAGAACCTAGATTTACTTAATTAGATATTTTCGTGTCTTATTAAGCCACATGCAACCCAAAGTCCTTTTAGCATTTTGCAGCTAGGCTTGGTTGTGATCTTCTGTTTATGACACAAGGCATGCTGTCAGCTTGACTTTCCCGTGAAGGATCCAGGTTTTCTATTTGCACCCCACAGATATAGCAGAACAATCCAATGTCCTTATTCATAAACAAATTGCCTCCACTGGTTGTTTTTCCTGCATACTTCTGTCTTAGGGTATGTCTACACTAGCCCCCTAGTTCGAACTAGGGAGACTAATGTAGGCATTCGAAGTTGCAAATCAAGCCCGGGATTTAACTATCCTGCACTTGATTTGCATCTTCCCGGCCGGTCGCCATTTTTTGAAATTTACAAGTCCAGACTAACTGCCCATGTCTACACGCGGCAGGGACTTCATTCCAAGAGGAACAACAGGTAGTTCGAACTAGGGCTTTATTTCGAACTACTGGGTCCCTGCCAGGTGTAGACACGGGCAGTTAGTCCGGACTTGTACATTTCAAAAAATGGCAACCGGCCAGGAAGATGCAAATCAAGCGCGGGATATTTAAATCCCAGTCTTGATTTGCAACTTCGAATGCCTACATTAGCCTCCCTAGTTCGAACGAGGAGGCTAGTGTAGACATACCCTTACAGATTTTGCATCAGCATTGGGCTCAAAATGCAAACCATGTTTATGTTATGAGAAGCACAATACACAGTGAACAGACGAAGGAAGTTAAATATCAGTTAATTGAATAGTCGGTTATTCTCATGAATTCTTATTGGTCAGTCGACTCTTCCTTTTCTCCCAGTTAGGGGCTGCCTGGGGACAGTAGGTCTGAGCACCCGGATCCAGCACAAGCCGGAACTGAGCCAGGTTGCCTGCCCACATGGCTCCTAATACACTTTAAATGCAGAGCTGCAGTGAAGGTAGGTCCAGGACCCAGTGCAAGCCAGAACTGAGCTGGGCTGTTGGCCAGCCTGCTAAAAAATTTACTGGCAAAGGGTGGGGGGGGGGGGGGGGGGGAGGGGGAAATGCGTGCCTAGGGTTGCCAGATGGTTTCCCAAAAAAAACTGAACACGTGCTAAAAATTTGTCGAGCAACAAAAACAGACACACACACACCCCACAACTATGCTTAACAATGTCAATCAACAGTCTACATCATATTTTGACTACATGAACCTCCCAGCACCGAACGCTGGCAGGGGCTGGGGAGGCAGAACCTCTCCGTGCCTCCCAAGCCACTCCCCCGGCCCCTGCTAGTGATCGGCGCTAGGAGCCCTCAGCTCAGCTGGCTGCATACAGAAGCCTGGCAGGGGTGGGAGGAGTGGATGGGGAGGTGAGGCCACGATCGGCGCTGGGAGCCTCCCAGCACCAATCGTGGCCCTGCCTCCCAAGCCATTCCCCCATCCCCACCAGGCTTCCGCATGCAACCAGCTGAGCTGAAGGCTCCCAGCACTGATCACAGCCCCGGCTTCCCAGCTGCTCCCCCCGCCCCTGCCAGGCTTCCGTCAGGCACCCAGCTTGAAAAAAAGAAAATACCAAACACTGCACATGTTCGGTATTTTCTTAATTTTTTTTATTGGACAGAAGGCACAAAAAACAGACTGTCCGGTTGAATACCGGACACCTGGCAACCCTATGCGTGCCATCTACATCATTAACCTATAAGTTTTTGCTTATCAGTTAATCGACTATACTATTGCATCCCTAGAAAGGACCAGGAGATAAGTGTCTGTTGCATCTTATCTGGAAAGAACTTAATCAGGGCAGGACATGTCTTGGATAAGAGCCTTAAGAACATTATTTTCAGAGTAAACATATATTTTAACATACACACACACACATATTTTATTTTTTTGCAATGATAATGAGTACCAGTGGGCTATCAGCTCTCAGACACCTTACAGATCACCCTTTAAAGGAAAATTATGCATACATGCAACACAGGAGATCCCTATAAAACTTCACCCACCCCTGAACCTTCTGTTAGTTGGGACCAAATTGGTTCCTACATCACCACGACCTTTCAGAAGTGTTAAGAGCCCTGTTATTTATCAAGGCTCTGTAATTTATCAAGGCTCTTTTTCTTATCCTCTTGCATCTAAAGCCAGATGACAAAGTCATGTGTAGTGTCCTTTGAGGGGAGGAAAAGTAACTATTAAATGTTAAAATTATCTAAAAGTTTCTTCAGAAGTGAATATTAAGGACCAATCTCTCATAACCAGCTAAAGCTAGAACGAAGTGCTACGTACTATCTGAAACAGGAAGATACCCAACTCTACAAATGCACCATCTCCATGCGGGAGGAGGGAGGAGGCAGAGGCGCTGTCAGAACCCGGTGAGAGCAGGGACTACTTGAGCTCTACATTTCAAGGCAGAGGCACAGCCAGGGTAGCAAACACCCTACCCCTCCTTATCGACTAATCAAACTGAAACAGTTTGCAACACTGACTTCTGACACCACAATATGGCTTCTCATTAAAAAATGGGAAGGGAAAATATTTCAATGCTCTCTTATACCATCCAACTTCTAGTATGCCAGCGTTTCAGAAGAGTCTAGAGATCTGAGATCCACCATGTGACATATCTTACATGAAAACAACTTTCATGAAGTATCAATCATCCTTCCCTCTGAAACACAGGCCTTGTTAAGATGACTCAGATAAGAGGCCCAAAATTTGAGGCACCTAAAATCATTAGCCACATGTGGAAATCCATCTCCCCACATCTCTCAAAAATAAATGAATCATGTTTTTAGAGAAGAGGAAATGTTAAGTATATTGCACTTCTCTAAACATTTTATGGAAATGCAGGAAAAAGAAGTCTTTAATTCCAGCAAGATACTTAAAGTACTGAAACTTTATCTGTACTTAGAACAATTTAGACACAAATTTCCTATTATTGAATAAATAAATGCTCAAAGTGCTATAAAATTAAAAGCATTTTACACACTGCTGTTATTAAACTATGATTAACATTAATGTTAAATATGTGAAAACACAGAATGTATCATATGCAAAAGCAATTTTTAAAAACAAGCGTCAGACAAGGGAATACAACTCAAGCGTCACAAGACAAATAAAATGAACAAGTGATATATTTAGCTTCATTGCATCATCCTGTCTCTAGCGAGAGTTCCTGCATGTGTGAAAGTTAAGCATGTGTGATTTTTTTAAAAAAATCCCTTTGCCAGGAAACAAGGGCACAATCTTCTCCCTCCACACTGATTACCTGCTTTAAGTCATCTTCTATATCTATAAATGAGGTCAGATTTGCCTTATCAGTGATTTGCACTTACATTTTTCAGTGTGCCACTACATCACAAGTGTCAAATTTTCCCTGAACTTGTTCAGCTGAAATGATTAACAAGCAGGGTGGGTCAAAATCATTTATACTAGAGCATGGCAAAGCCAGTGAGTAAAGCTAGACTAGAAACGTTTTTAAATGAAACTTATTTGTCCCTTTAAGTGTAATGGCTAATGCTCTTTTACTACAGTATTTTCCTCTGTACAAAGAGAAGAGCAGTTACTTTCTCCCAGAGAGAGAAATCAAGCCATCTCTGAGGCAATATCAACAATCTAACAGAGCATTTTCCTCAGACTAGGTGGTTTCCCAGCAACAGGCAGAAGTGGATGACATTTCTCTTGACTATCTCTATAAGGGCACCGAGAGGCTTAATTAATGTTTGAAAAGCTCTTCGTTATTGTTATTGAAAGCCCTAAACACTTTGCACTTTTACAATAGATGGGGGAGGCTATAGTACATAGTAAGGTGGAGTAATGCAAGAGAGTGGAGCAGGAGAAACGCCCCCCTCCCCTTCCTAAGTATTTCTAGAAGCATCATCAGCAGACTGCCCTAAAGAACAAGGACCATTATTAAGGAAAAAACAGTCAGTTTTCCACGTGTGAGATATAAACTAAACAGAAAGATCAAGTATCAACAAACAGCAGCAGCAGGAAGTTTCCCAAAACCTCCCTTTGGCACACATTAGCCACCTCCTCTAGGTCTTTATCTACACAAAAAACTTTGTAGCCGTGTTACAACAACTACCAACAATAGTAGTGTAGTTACAATATACAAGTTAAGGCCTTTACTACTGTGTCATAAAAACCTCTCTGTAAATTATAATACAATAATTACTGTTCCTCTCTATATTAGTAGATTAGACATGCTGAAACATGGATACAATTTTTCCAGAGCAGATGCGTCGGAAATGGATCAGACCAAGTGCAAACTGATCCTCTGGCAGCCCAACACCAAAAAAAGCCCTCGTGAATACAAAAAAGAAATGTAGTGGCGAATAAGGATTTGCTTCCATTTTCTAACAAAGTTAAATTAAGGTACATTAATAAAACCTAAATCTAAACAAACGAATCTCTTTAGAACTATAAAAAGAACGAGAATAATCTGAGTTGACTTGTGAATAAAGTTAAACAGCAGCTACCAGAAGCATTATATAAATTAAACTTCATGAATGGCTTTAAAACAAGGGTGTTATAATTTTCCTTACTAGTCAAGGCAGCCTTCTCTGTGCAAAAAGAGATACAAGGTATAGAAAGACAATGCTTAGATACTTCAATCAATAGCCAGAAATAAATTTAGCGACACAGTGCAGCATATTTGCCCCAGCTTCAGGCTTAATTAGTTGGACAGGTATGAGAGAAATCTGCTAAAGGTGTTAAACCAACAAAACTTTAATTCTTTCCTGAGCTTTGCTCATCTGAGGAAGTGGGTTTTGCCCATGACAGGGACCTTTGATATAGCAGAGGTATTAGAATAGTCGAGTATCCGGAGTGAATTCTTAGTGGTTAGTCAACTATTCTATATTCCTTGGGTCTGAGGCCAGGGTTGGCAGACAGTGTGCTCTGGGCCCGACTCCAGGGGAACCCCCTGGCACCCTGCACTGCTGCCTCTGTAGCAGAGGCAGCAGCGTGGGGTGCCAGGCAGGAGCCAATCCGCAGTGGGAGCCAGTTTAGAAGCGTAACTGCCACCAGGCGGATTTGAACCTGGGACCTCAGTATATTACCCTTTGAGCTAAAAGGCAGCTGGCTCTCAACCCATGCTGTAGAGGTCTCTTGTTCTTATCTGTTGCTGTGGTCTAGGTGCCACTGCATGGGACAGTGAACCTTAGTAAGTATGTGGGTTACACAGGCACAGGGTAAAAGCAACCCTTGTCCATGGGGGGTCCGAGTTCCCCCCAGACAGAGGCTGCTCTGCCTGCCACAGAGCAGGCTCTGTCCATGGGAGGACTGAGAACCCTGTGGACAGAGGCTGCTCCACCAGACCCCCATGGGCTGGTGAGCCCAAGCCCACTGGGTACAGAGGCTGCTCCATGGGATGCGGAGGAGCCTTTGTCCATGGGGAGCTTGGAGGCTGTGGGAAGCCTGGGCCTCCTCCAAGCAGAGGCTGCTTTGCGGCAGTGTCCCCTGCCCGCTCTCCCCCACGCTGCTGCTTCTGAAATTAGCAGCAGCATGGGAGGGTGAGGGGGAAAGAGAGGCAGGTGGCGCCAGTGCTGGAGGGAACAGGCTTTTAAGAATACTGCACAGAGTATTTCATAGTTGGTGCAGATTTCTTCCTCTGAATTGTAAACCTGTGAGTATCACTTATATTGAGCTCTCTCATTAGCCATGCCTAAAATCTGGCAAAGATTCACTCCTCTGCGCCTGCTAGAGAAGATGCACTGGCACCCTGAAGACTAACAATGTTATTATTGCATTCGCTTCATGAGTTGCAACTCAGTGTCAGGTACATGAAAGGAAAAAGCTTTTGACATAGTAACAGACTTGAAAGTTGCCATTCTCTAGAGAGAGAAAAAAAATCCAGACAGACTACAACATCTGAAACTGCTGAGCTGGAATTCATATACAAATTTGACACCATCAGAATGGGTCTGAATAGGGACCGAGAATGGCTCTCATTAGAATAAAAGTAACAGAGAGGTAGCTGTGTTAGTCTGATCTTGGTAAAACAAAAGAAAGCAGTCATGTAGCACTTTAAAGATTAACAAGATGGTTTATTAGTGATGAGTTTTCATGGGGCAGACCCACTTTTTCAAATCATATGATCTGAAGAAGAGGGTCTGTCCCACAAAAGCTCATCGCCTAATAAACCATTTGTTAGTCTTTAAAGTGGTACATGGCTGCTTTCTTTCTTTTTTGTTTTTTGTTTCATTAGAATAATTGTCCCTTTTAAGTAATTCTCACCTTTTTATCCACATCCACCCTGATTGAATTAGCTCTGATGTTACACTCCATCTCTCTATCCCTAACACGTTTCTTCTTTCCCTTCATGCATCTGACAAAGTGAGATGCAACTCACGAAAGCGTATGCAATTACAACAATGTTAGTCTTTAAGCTGCCAACAGACACCTTGTTTTTTTCTGAAACTGAACAACAAGGGTACCTTTCCGAAACCTGACACAGTGCAGTAGGTGAAACCAGCCCATAAGCAGGCAGTAGTTTAATAGTAGGCTGGTGAAGAAGTTCATTAACTTTACAGCAGTGGTGAACTTAAAACCTCTTGGATAAAAATGTTAGCCTTTATTCTTTCACACAAGTTAATGCATGATCCTGAAGAGACTAGTCTTTGGGAAGCTCCAAAGCATAAGTCTCTGTTTAGACTGTTATCCTGATCAAAACTCTGACTAAGACACAATGTAATTTATGCACCTAAACCACACCACCCAAGTTTCAAACTGAAATGATATTTCTTCTTTTTTGCCTTAAGCCACTGTAAAGTGCCGCTGCATACCCCTTAACAGGCGATACATTTTACAAATACAAATCGGGATGTATTTCAGTGGAGGGTGAAAGTGACCCTTACGCATATACTTTGGACCTTAGTTAAGTCTATAAAGTGCTTTCAGAATATCTCTCTACTTGTACCATATATATGAAGCAAATATAAAGCAAAGTTCACATCTGAAGCAAAGTTCATATGGTAGAAGCAAAGTTCTACCATACCTAATATGAAGCAAAGTTCTTTTAATCATATCACTTAACAGCTTCAATTTCATTCAAAACTTAGAATCATCTGCTTTTCAGTGAAGTAGTTTGTGGGATTTAAGTTCACGTTTCTACCCTGAACTCCAACATCTGTTCTGCTTCTGACCTTGTACTTTCTCCCATGTTCTGATCATCAGTTCTAGTAAACAATGCTTACAAGTTTCAAACTCTGCCTAAGTTTCTGAAAAAGCTACTGCAGATACATGACAAAATCTGGATGAATTTTCCCTTCAGTTGTGCAAAATCTCTATTAATGAAAAAATTTTCTGCACTAGGTAGTTCTCTTGGGGCAGCTACTTTAAAATCCTTTTGAGTCACAAGTGCAATTGAATTCAGTGGCCTACTGCCAAGTACATACAAATTCACATCACACTTCCACTACAGTACGGCAATTGGACTGAGCACTGTAAAGTATCCTTTCAAAAGAGGCTCAGGACTAGAATAGCACCAGTAGTTGAGTAAAAGAGAAGTCACTGGTTAAGTCAGGAGTTAGATGCATTGTTAAAATTTAAAAGTCAGCTCAGCTCATTTCTATATAGCTTGTTCCCAACAAATGTTAATTATGTTCTATATTGGGATCTACAAATCTCATACTGAACATAGGCAGGAGGAGAAGAGTTTCTCTGTTTGCAAGCAAACAGCTTGATCCCTTCCCCATTCAACTGCTAGAGCGGATCAAGGGGACAGGCATGCATAGCTGCAATCAATAAAGGGGAGAGTAAAGAAAAGGTCAGGCAATCAGAAAGACCTGGGATAGTAAGGTGGCAACAGCCCTGCACAAGACTACCTCCAAGGAAACAGCTAGACAACAGAGACCACAAACAGCTGGTAGACTTAACTGAAGGTTAAAGGATCCAAGACAACCAGCTAAAAAAGTTCAGATGGAAGATGCGAGGTGAGGTGAGGTCCCCCGCCCCAAGAGATCACCCCAGGAGGTGTTGACATGCTAGGAGAAAATAAAAATGTAGGGCTGTTTAGCTTAGAAAAGAGGTGACTAAGTGAGGATATGCTAGAGGTCTATAAAATCATGACTGGTATGGAAAAAATGAATAAAAAAACATTTTTTCTTCTTTCCACAATACCAAAACCAGGAATCAACCAATGACATGAATAGTTGGCAGGCTGACTAGAAACAAGAGGAAGTACTTTTTTTTACAGTATACATAACTAGAGTCTTACACAGGTACAAAAATGTGGATCCATGACTGATCTGCATCCAATCTAGATTTTACTTTCATCTGAATTCACACAGCAAGCCATTGGGAGGGGATGGGAGAGGGAGTGGTGCAGAGACTTGCATGGAAGAGGCAGACTGCATGAGATCAGAGACTGGGGGTTAGGGGCAGCATGGGGGCAGGGTAAGGGTTTCCAGAGGGGGGGGCAGGTGGGTGGTGAAGGAAATGAATCTTACATTGTTAGGTGATGCTGCCCAAGGCTTGAGAGGGATTGCAACCAGCAGCAGCAGTTTGTGTCAGATCACAGCAGGGAAATGGGGTACTGCCTTGGGGCCTTGCCTGCTCCATTGTCCATGGCTGGGGGTTGCTGCCCAGAAGCCAGCTGGAGCCCAAGGTGCTCCACCGGCAGCATCAGTTCCAGCCCCAACCCCACAGCGCCAGGCCCTCTCCCCTCAGCGCAGGCTGCTTGCTACTGTGCCGGTAGCCTTCCTCGCCTACCTGCAAAAATGATCCACAGATATGAAGTGGACGTTAGGGATGTGAATGGGGCTGGAGCAGCTCCCAGATGGGCCATGGTCTGACCCAGTATAGCAGCTCTTTTGTACTAAGCTCTTAGGCTCTTTATTCATTCCAGAATGTAGAGGGATGTCTGAACCTGGCTTTGAATTTATCAGAGAGCATACAGCTGGAGATATAAGTAACGGAACCTGTGCCCAGGAGCCAGGGTAGTTTTTGACAGAAATCTCAGAACCTTCTCACTTTCCAGCACCAGAGGGAGTGGGGGCAGGTGTGTTAAACAGAGAGCCCAAGAAAAAGAGCAGTTGGTGATTTCTTAACTGGGCTTTAGCATAGCAGCAAGGCTCACGTTTGTTCTTATGAAGGATAGCAAGCTGGCAGGCCAGCTCACTGCTCTCCAACCTTTTTATGCTCAAGGTCACTTTCTGAATTTAAGGGCAACCTTATGATTACCCTGCACCTTCAACTCCCTTGCTCCCTTTCACAAGGCTGGGGCAAGGGGGTGCAGGCTCTGGACTAGGGCTTCTCAGTGTGAAAGGGGGTCCAGGCTGAGCCAGGGGCAGAGGGTTGAGGTATGCGAGAGGACTTTGGTCTAGGGCAGAGGATTAAGGTGAAGGAGGGGGTACAGAGCGCTGGCTTTGAGAGGGGGTACATGGTGTGGGCAGTGGGGTCGGGGGGGGGGCTCTGGGAGTGGAGTCAAGCTGGGGCAGAGGCCTGGGGCTCAGGAGGAAGTAAGGGGTTCCAGCTCTGGGAAGGGGCCCAGGGCTGGCACTTGGGGTGGAAGAGAGGGTTTGGGGCTGGGGTATGGCCTCTTGCCAGGTGGCACTTACTGCCAGCAGTTCTTGGTTGGCAGTGTAGCGAAGCTAAAGCAAGCTCCCTATCCACCTAGGGCCCATATTGCTTCCAGAAGGGGCCAATGCGCCCCTTTGATGGGGGACACATGGTTCTGCACACTGCCATTCTCTGCCAGCACCCCCCTCTTTGGCTCCCACTAGCCACAGTTCCCTTTTCCCAGCCAATGGGAGTTTGTGGGGAGGGCACTTGCAGGAAGGTGAAATACACAGACTCTTGCCCACTCAACCCTCTGCTTTACACACATGGGCCCACGCTGACCACTTCCAGGAACAGGCTGGAAGAAACAAGGACCCTGCCTTAGCGGCAGTCCCGCTCCACCACAGGAGATCTCGATCAACTGAGAGACTCCCAATGATTGACAAGTCAATCACAATTGACTGGTTGGTGACCACTGGGATAACGAGTGAAATTTCCAAGTTCTATACAGGTTCGTGGATAAACGTAAGTGGATGGCTGTGTGGACACCAGGCAGGCACAAGAAACAGAGATGAGAAATAAGTGTGAAGAGAAAATTGGGGGGGAAATTAAGACATTTCAGAGGGGGAGGCAGAAAGAAAAACATCTGTCTAGAACTCAGGACATCTGGATTGGATACTAAGGTCTGCCACAGACTGTGTGAGATCTCCGGTCATCAGAACCTTGTGCCTCAATCCTTAATTTATAGTGCCAGAACAATACTTATTTTCTCCCATAATTTCTCTGTCTCGTCTATTTTGACTTGTAAGCTCTTTGAGGACAGGAACTGTTTCTTAGTAGGTATGCATACATTTACCAGAGTAAGAAACCGTTGGTGATTAGAAAGAATAACAATACTGAAAACAATTCTGGAAATAATACTCCATGAGCTAGTCTAGGAGAAAAGAAAACATGGAACAAAGCCAGAAAGTGAAAGGAAGTATGCACCAAACCACATAGCAAGTATAGCTGCTGGAATAGAATCCAACTACTGTATTACTGGAAAAACTTCAATGTCATTTTTCAATAACACTTTTTTTGCATGATTCAAGCTTGATAGCACATCTATGACAACTGTATTTGGTGAATCTTGGCAAATTTCTAATATATTTGATAAATATTTGTTCTGCTGTGTCAATATCCAGTAGAAAACTAAGTATGGTAGACTTCCGATAATCCAGCACCTTTGGGATCTAGGTGGTGCCAGATTATCGGATATGCCAGAGTATTAGGAGGTACTGCATACTCCCAACCCAATGCCCCAGCGCCCCCTGCCCCAAATCAGCTGGCCGGGACACCGTAAGTAACCCAATCCCCCTCCCCGGCCCCTTTCCCTTAGCCAAACACTTCTGCTCCCTGCTGTAACCAATCCCTTCCCTCCACCCCAACCTTACGCTTGGGTACCGGTACAGTAGGCACGTGCGCTGAACGGCTGGCTTTTCAAGCAGCTGGCTTTTCAAGCAGCTGGCTGGAACGCCATGAGTAACCCAATCCCCCTCCCCTTCCCCAGAGCCAAACACTTCTGCTCCCTGCTGTAACCCACATGAGAGTGGCTGACCTAAGCAGTTCCGGGTTCAGTCCCGGTTCTAACAGGAGCACTTGCCATTTTGATGCAGGACTATTGGGAGTGCCGGATAATTGGGTGCCAGACTATTGGAATTTTACTATACCAATTTTATGCACAGTACATTATAAAAATTGAACTCCTTTATTTTGCCACACAATTTACATCCTGACTAACTGACTTAGTTCTCAGGAGTCAGTTTTTCAGTCCTGTAAGTTTTCAGTGCTAGTAGGGCTTACCAGAATATTTTCTGCCTACTTAACATGCTGCATTTTAAGTTGCATCAATCTTTTTAATCAAGTGCCAGATCTGAAGTTATTCAAAGAACAGGGTGGGTGGTAGCTTTAAAAATATCCTGTAGCCTGTGAAAGGGCAATAGCATGCCTATCGTAAGAGTATCTTCCTTTTGTAATGCATTTCACTTAACTGATTTTAACAATTGGTATTATTCATATAGCATCAAAAATACACTAGACACATAGGACAAGAGAAGGATATGAAGTAGTTTTAAAGATGAACGGAAAAACAAGAACCCTAAAATCTGTATTCAGTCACACCAGTCTTTTCCCATAAAAGCCCATAAGCAATTATATAAATAGAGATCACATCCTCACCAATGAAAGGAAATCACCTGTCAGATAAAACATGAACTCTGTTTAACAACACGATGCAACACTACTCCACAATTATGCACAGGAAGTGCAGAAGAACTGAACCAAAACAATGCGTACAGATTCTAATTACCGAAATTGGAATTTGGCTAGGATCACAGGAGCATCATGTGGAAAAATGCCATGAGACCACAGTTTTAGTTTTCAGCTGATCAGTGCATCACACAGAAAAATATAAACATTACACAGTAAAATCAGGAGACAAAAAAGAGAGTGGTAAGCCCATTTACTAATCTGCATTTTGCACTAGCATGAGAAATGTTGATTCAAGTTGTAGCTTCTGACTTTTGGAACAGCTGATTATAGGTCATAGGGCACAGGCACTGCACATACAGCTACTGGCTGCAGGGAAATGCAGGCTGCACCCATGCTTGTCACTGAGGTGTGTAGCTACACGTGGCAGTGAAAGACTTCAGAAGCAGGGAAAGATTCTCACAGCTCCCCACTGCTAAAGCCTTTCAATGAAGTGAGACAAGATTCTGGCAGGGAGGAGAAAACAGGACACTATGCTGCTAGGTGTATTGTAGATATGAGAGGTATGGCGTGGACAGTCAAAAAGTGGTGTGGGATATACATCTGAGGGCAGGGATGGGGAAACTGGGGTTACATCAGGGGTGGGCAAAAGAGCCTCCGTGAGTTGATCTGGCCAATGGAGGTCGTGCCCTGCCGCTGACCCCAGGCCAATGAAGGCCTAGGGATAGGAGGAGCATGTGGCGCTTAGAGTCAACCAGTGTTTCCTCTAAGCTGTGCACCTGAACACTAACAATTTTAGGTTCACCCACATCATTTTAAGAGCTGCATAGTACTCACCACTCACCTTCCTGCTGGAACCAGGACTACAGTACTAAAAATAGCACCGTGGGCGGCCTCTGCTCCAGTCCCAGCACTCGGTCCCACCCCAGGAGCAGCTGGGACTAGGGCTGCAGGAGCTTCTGGGGCCAGGACTGTGGTACTAAAAATAGTACCATGGCCCAGGCTCCAGCCCTAGCAAACTTCTTTCCACGTCAAAGGCAGAAGGTGAGGGAAGGGGCCGGGGGAGAACTAAGGGGAATGTGGGAATGAGGAGATGAAGGGGCTTGTGCTAAGGGGAGAGGAAGGGTCAGGTCAGGAGAAGAAAGGGGACGGCACTAAGGGGCAGGATGGAAGAGACACAATTGCCAGGGGATCATGAGGAGACAATGAGAGAAAAGGGCAGGAGTGCGGGGGAGGAGGGCGAGAAAGAAAGGGGAAGGACAATGGAGGCAAAAGGGAGGAAGAGGAGAGGAGAGGAGTGGGTGGTGGGAGAAGAGGGGTTGAAAGGAGGGATGGGCATGAGGAAGGCAGGGGATGGAGTAAGTCAAGTATGAGGGCACAGAAGAGAATGAGGAGAACTGGGGCAGAGGTTGGTGAGGGGTGGGCACCAGGGAGAAAGAGGGCAAGGAGGGCAGGGCAGTGATGGAAGGGGGAGATGCCAGGAAGGTGCAGTGGGTAAAGGGAAGGTGCAGGTGTGGGGGTGAAGCAGAAGGGCAGACACAAGGGGGGCAGTAGAGGGAAGAGATGGGCACCGGAGGACAGAGGCAGGCAGGTGGGTAGAGGGAAGTGTTAGAAGAAGGGATGGGGGCTAAGCAGGAGTGGGCCCAGGGGGAAGAGAAGGGTGGGTGCAGGGGTGAAGGAGGATGAAGGAGGATGGGGGGAGGATGGGGGGCAGGTCCCCAAAGGGCTGAAGGGAGTGAGAAGGGCAGGAGCCAGGACAGCAGAGGAGGGTGAGAGGTGGGAGGGCAGCAGCAAGCACCAGGGGAGCAGATGGGCAAGGGAAGGGTGGGAGACATGGCAGCAGAAGGAAAAGAGCGAGGTTTATAAGATATTTCTTTATAACTTGGGTGCCACAGTGGCACACATCTGAACAAGCGCACATGAACTCAATACTGGTGCACAAGACCAAAAACTCACTCTGCTCATGGGTGGAAAATCTTAAGAGGGAAAACTGGAGCCAACCCTGGTGGCTGATTAAGTCTTGCACACAGGAGGGCAGGAAGCGAGAGACTTTGCGCTCCTCCTGCCCTCAGGCACATTGGGTCTGGGGGCGGAGGAAAGTGCATAAAGTCTTCTCCCACCCTGCAAGCGGCTCGGCACTTAGAGGGTGACTGTAAGCACAGTGCTCCCTTGCAGGGCAGGGACAGACTTCACATGCTTCCCCCATCCCCAGGGCCTGATTGACCTGGGGGTGGGGGAGAGGGAACACAGAGTCTCCTCCCACCACCAGGGGTGCGAGCGCCTAGTGAGAACTGCCAGCTGTTCAGAACAGCTGGTGGTTCTCTCTGGGAGTCGGGGTAAAGACTTCATTCACTCGCCCACCCACAGACCAATCAGGATCTGTGGACATGGAAGCACAGATGAGTTCTGGTCCCACCCCTTCCACTTGAGTCCCCTTCTAGGGTGGCCCCGGTCAAAAAATTTTAGCCAACCCTAGGCTACAGCATCCCATTACTAAATTCCTTCCCACACATGGCATCCTCTCCCCAGCAGGGCTAGAGCAGTGAGCACCAGCCCCACCTTTCATGGCGGGAAGTCCCAAGCCTCTGCACAGAGGTCTGGAAACTAAGGATGCAGCTGGAGGTGAAAGTAAACTGGTACATCCCAGTATAGCACACTGGCAAGGAAATGGCCGGCAAGGTCTGGTATCCATACCAGCTCTTTGGAGCCAGAACAGGGCGATTGGAAAGACACTGTATTGCCCCACTCCTCCATGGAGCTGCCTCTCAGGAGAACAGGGTTGGGGGGAGAGAAGCTGGGGAGCAGCATGGCAGCCAGAGGAGCTGCAGGTGTTCCTCTCCTTTTCTCATGTACTACTGCCCCTCCTGGAGAAGGAAGGAGCAGACCCCTGTCCTCCAGCAGGGCAGTGACTGTATGCAGAAAGGCAGCTTCATATAAGGGCAGGGCTGGGGCTTCTGTTCCTTTCCCCAATAGTAGGAGCAGAGCAGGGAAAACAGCTCAATTGCTGGCAGCTCCTCCAGTTGTTGTACCCCTCCCCCTCCCAGTCTCCCTTTATGGGGGATATTACAGTGTGGGGAGGGGATGAGTGTGGAAGCCCTGTGTCAGAGGCAGGGCAGATTCATGTGGAAGTCATGTGGGGAGATCATGTCCTCCCCATACCAGGAAGAAATTAATTTTACTTTTACCCCTGCATGCAGGCAGCGCTGCAGCACCCCCAGTGTTGCATGGGATCACAGCTGCCAGCCCCACATCCAAAGTCATGGTGCTGCTGGACTGCTGCCTGGGCCTCTGTTTCCACCCCCAGCTGTGGTCCCAGTCTCAGTGACCTTGCCCTTGTTAGCCCCCCCTCACCCTACCCTGCCTCCAGAGCCACATCCCAGACTTGGTCTCAGCTCTGGGGAGACTCTATGGACTCTATGCTAGGGATTTCACTAATATATATGCTATAGCACAAAGGAGCGACAAAAAAAGTCCCAAACCACTCTTCATTCTCAAGCGACCCAATTAGCCAACCCAGGAACATGAGTCTGAAGAGATTTATTACCAACAATCCTGGTTCAAAACAACAGTGGCCATGAGCTTAAAGTTGAGGGAGGAAGGGATAAAACTTATAACTTCTTTAAGGTTGAGTCGATTGCAGAAACCCCACACCCTGCATGTGGGAAAGAAAAATACACTCATGCTTTATTTTCAGCTATAAAAAGAATTAATTCTCTGGGTAACTTTCCTTTAAGACATGCAAAACACAAGTTTTATGTAGACTAACTGCCCTGTATATTTTAATTATAGTGATTTTTTTCCCCCCAAGTAAAGCTCCTTATACAAGGATCACTTGTTTTGTCCATTCAAAAGGCTCTCTGTTTTCTCTATTCTAGACATCTACCGCATATGCCAATATCTTGGTATGTAAGAAGATACTCATGGAAACTTTTAAAGTCGTTTAATCAATACTAGCGTTTTGCTGTAACATTACACTGTGTGCAAACTACCAAAGCAGCAGAGCAGCTATGATGTTAGGAAATTAATCAAGCTACAGGACTTGAGCAGAAATTCTTACACAGATTCTAAGGCCTTTTCTTTCTCAGTCACTTACTGCCCTCAATAAAAGCCTAAAAGTACTTGGGGATTCATTGTGCTAAATGCTGCACACAAAAGGCAAAGATAGTTATGGTCCAAGCCCAGTGGTTAATTCATAATGAAAGACTTTCCAGGGCTCAAACAATTTTTTTTTTCATTCATAACTGATTCAGTAAGCCCAGAGGTGCCAAGGCTCAGCTCTAGCAAACCATGACACAAATTATGTACTGTGCAAGCCTCAAAGAGCATAAGTAAATGGATGTACAGTTATTTACATCATCATGGAACTTAACCCATTACATTGGAATGCTTGTTACATTACCTTACATTCTGCAATGGGCTTTTCCTTTTCAGGGTTTGAATTCAGACCACTGCTTTGAATTCAGTCAGCGTGCGTCTACACAGCACTTATTTCAAAACAGAGCACTCTTCCTCCAACTTCCCTTATTCCTCGTACAATGAGGGTTTCAGGAGTGGGAGTAAGAAGTCCTCCAGCTTCACAGCATTTCAACATTATTTCAAAATAACCGCCTGCTGTGTACCCACAGACTAGGTTATTTCGAAATAACCCTCAGATGGCTGTCCAATGTTCACTTAATGAGTTAGTGATTTCATCCCAGTTCCTGTTGTACTTGTGGAAACTTTCCATACTCTTTACCTCAGCTGGTACAAACTAACTAGCATTTTGCAAAGATATCAAGGACTAAATGGACTGTATCTCAGCCAATTTCACATCAAAATAAGCAGTACCCTAAGTCTGGGTTAAACACAAGATGTGGGGGGTGGGGAGCATGAACTTCAGTTGTCTAACTTTCCCCATATCAAGGATGGTAAAGTCTATGGGATATCAATCCAGAAAACACTCTCTCGCTACAAATATTTGTATTTTTGAAGATTCAAACAAAAAAGGAACTGCCAGGAAACAATTATTACTTTTGAGCTGAAATCAATACAGTTTTATCTAGCAGAGATATTAGAATATTTACAGTCTATTTAACTGTCTCCTTCCCCATTTTATACAGTGAGCTCTGATCAAACCCTTTGCCATGAACATGTACCACTAATTAAGATTTGTTTCCTGCAGTATTAAACACGGATTTCTGAAGCTCTTTGTTTTTAATATGTTTAGTTATTTCATCTCCCTGCCAAGCCAGTGCAGAAGTCAGAGGAAATTTTTCAACAGAATTAGCTGTAGGAAGCATTTCCTTACTAACATAAAATACATCATCAAAACTGAAAAGGAAGAAAGGTTACATATGAGTGACAAGAGCAAGGATATTCACTGAAACATTCTCTGAGACTATACAGCTTAAATATTAAGATGTTGAGCATGCACATGTCAATAGATTACAAGACTGAAATATTAAAGCAACTAGTGAGCTTTGAAAAGCTAATGGCCTGCAAAATCAGTTAGTCAAAACTAAAGATATTTGTGAATTAGATGAGCCCCCAAAATATTTTAAAACAAGCAGGCTTAGGCAAAATAAGGACGAAAGAAACCAGTAACCCAAATCCCAACTATGTTAGAACCTTCCATACCAGTACTGACTCTGGAGAGAATTTTTCCACCTACACAACTCATAACTTCTTAATTATAGGACTTAGGATGAAAATCCTAATTGATCTATAACTACAGTGGCATAGCAAATTTTGTGATAATTTACCCACTCGTTCCCACAAGACAAAAATAACTTGTCATGAGCTCTGAAGGTGTTATTTTATTTAAATTCTATCATTATTAAACTGTAACATATTATGAACTATTATCCAGGTACACATAAGAAATATTCTGCCTGTAATGCATAACTGTGTATAAAGACTGTTTCTAGAATTGATTTATAGAAATAAACTCAGCTGGTATTTGGCAGACAACAATGGCTATTATTTAAACCCAAGAAGAGTAGATTAAATAAAAATTTATATTAAAAATGCATCAGTATAACACAATTACAAGCTCATACTTCAAATTAGTCAATCAAAAATCGTACCTATCATATAAAATTAGCCAGATATTTGAGATGCAGAACACACTATATATCAACGGTTAGAAATGCTGTTTAGCATTTTTGTCCTGTACATATTATGCTTTCAAACTGCTAACAGCAGTGGTGTTTACATGATTTAGATAGATTAGTAAAACCTAAAAGAAAGCAAATGCATTGATCCGCTTTTTTATGACAATGTCAGTTAAGTGGGATTCCAAAGGTACAGGAAGAGATACTAGGACTGGAATGTCTATTTTTTGGAGTTACTTTCTATAAGAAATCACAAGGCATTTCCCTCATAGCCAGATTGGAATAAACTGGCTCTAAGCATTTGGAAAGATGTGTATTCTATTGCATGCAGCATAAAGTATAAATTGTACAGTTTAACTTCCAAGTTACATGAAGGTTTCCTGTAGCAGATGCTCCACACCCTTTCCTGCACTACTGGATCAAAGGAAACATCCATCTCTTTCACAACATTTTGGCATAATTTCCAGTCCTGTGATTTCTACCTCAAGAGGGCATCTAATCCAGTCCACTGCGCTCATGGGAGAACTAAATATTATCTCTGCTTTTAAAAATCTCCAATGATGGAGATTCCACAACGTCCCTAATTAATTTATTCCAGAATTTAACTACCAGGACAATTAGGAAGTTTTTCCTAACCTCCAATCTGTATTGGGCCTGCTGAGTTCTTCTTGTCCTCAAGTCACATCTCCTTTTGCCATGTTGGTCTAATTAAGACCCGCTGAATTGAATGCTAAGGGTGGCTCCGGTCAGCACTGGTACTCTTCACACTCAGGAGAAACAAGGGAAGCTGACAGGAATGTTTGTTCCTGTCAGCCTCCCACTGTGAAGACTGAGCCAAGTTCAGCTTAAGGTAAATCAACTCCGCCTACATGTTTTACATAGCTGGAGTTGCATACCTTAAGCCGATCTTCTGGATCTAGTGTAGTCCTGGCCCTAGTCTCAGAGGTTAAAGAGAATAATTTTTGTCCCTCTTCCTTTCACGTACCTTTTATGTACTTTACTGTTCTCATGTCCTCTTCTCAATCTTTTCTTCTCCCAATAAGGAGGAAGAGTGTAAAAATTCGCAACAAAATTCTTAGTCTCAGATTCTAAGGTCAGAAAGGACCATCAAACCATCTATTCTAACCTTCTGCACAACAAAGGCCTGAGAATTTCACTAATTATCCTAGCACTGAGCCCAAGAACATCTTCTAGCAAGGCATGCAATCTCAACGGAAAACATCAAGAGATGGAGAACCTACCACTTCTCTTGGTGGTTTGTTCCAATAGTTAATCGTCCTCACTGTTAAAATTGTGCTATAATTCTAACTAGAAATTGGTTGGTTTTAACTAAGGATGTTAGGGTATGTCTACACTACCCCGCTAGTTCGAACTAGCGGGGTAATGTAGGCATACCGCACTTACAAATGAAGCCCGGGATTTGAATTTCCCGGGCTTCATTTGCATAAGCCGGGCGCCGTCATTTTTAAATCCTGGCTAGTTCGAACCCCGTGCCGCGCGGCTACACGCGGCACGGAGTAGTTAGTTCGGATTAGGCTTCCTAATCCAAACTAGCTGTACTCCTCATTCCACGAGGAGTACAGCTAGTTCGGATTAGGAAGCCTAATCCGAACTAGCTACTCCGTGCCGCGTGTAGCCGCGCGGCACGGGGTTCGAACTAGCCGGGATTTAAAAATGGCGGCGCCCGGCTTATGCAAATGAAGCCCGGGAAATTCAAATCCTGGCCTTCATTTGCAAGTGCGGTATGCCTACATTACCCTCCTAGTTCGAATTAGGAGGGTAGTGTAGACATACCCTTAAGGATTAGTCATCTATCGGATAAGCAAAAGCTTAAAGTAAATGCTTTAAAATGCAAATGCTTATTAGATAGTGGAGTCGACTAGTCGATTCCCTCCCTCCTTGCATCCTCTATCAGATAGAGGCAGCAAGGGGTGAGGGAGAAGAGAGGGTACTTCAAAGCGGCTGATCCTGTGCTCTGTGTGGCGCTGCCCCTTTGAAACGGGCAGCACTGCACGGAATTGACCCCAGGCTCCATAGCGCCACCCCTTTGAAACACCAGCTGACCCTGGGTTCTGCAGAAATGCCGTGCGGAGTCCAGGGCCAGATGGTGACTCCCCAGCTGACCCTAGGCTCTGCATGGCATTTCCAAGCAGCAGCGCAACATGGAGCCCAGGGTCAGCAGGGGACTCAGTCTCCCATGCACCCCATGCTCCATGAGGACTCTTCCGCTTTGAAATGCACCAGAGCCCCTGCTGGGGACTCTTGTACAATTCAAAGTTGGCACATTGCATGCAGCCCGGGGCCAGTGGGAAGTCCCGCTGACTCCAGGCTCCACCCGAGTGCTTCTATTTTGAAATGCGCAAGAACCCTCAAGGGACGTCCTCATGGAGCTCGGAGTACAGCTGGCCCTGGGCTGCGCATGGCATTTTAAAGCGGCAGCGCTGCATGGAACCCAGGGTCAGCTTAGGACTCCCTCACTGGCCCCAGGCACCACATGGCACTGCCACTGCCACTTTGAAATGCTGCAGGGAGCATGAGGCTGGCAGAGTCACCCTTATCGATTAATCAAACAGTCGATGCAAATTGCATCGACTATTCGATTAGCCAGTGAATCAAAATTTTACATCCTTAGTATTCTGTAATTAGACCTTTAACCTTGCATTTGGCTTTATTAAACTATAGCTTGTCCAAATGGGCCCAGCTAACCAAGTTTCCACATTTCTCTGATTGAATGCTCTGTCCCCATTTTTTAAAACTCTAGCAATTGTCATCCCCATCCGCAAACTTTATCAGCAGAGATTTTACATTTATGTCTAGATCATTGATAAGTGTACTGAACACCGTATAAGAATAATAATATTCAGCTCAATTGTTACTGAAGCATTCTTTTTAGGGTTCCTACATTTTATAATAAAAAATGGAAATCTGATCTATTATGACATTAATTTTCTTCCATAGCTAGACTGAGCATAATCTTTTGCCTGCAGGGACTCAAATAAAACAGTGCTTCACGAATGAGAAATGTATACTAGAACACTGTCATTTAAATTATATTAATTCTGTAACTTGTTCAACTCAAAGACTGTAGAAACATTTTGTTTTATATGTACACAATAGGGAACACCACAATGACTTACAATATAGGTCATTATATATATAAGGTAAATTTAACACTATAAGTGCAGCTTCCAATATTAACTAAGGTAACAAAGGTAAAAAAGAATAAAAGCCATTCTAAATAAAACAATGACAAAAAAGTTCAACATTAACAAGGAACCACAAGAAGGCCTGACCTACTCTAAAATATTAGGTAAACCCAGAGATGTACCCCAAGGTGTAAAAAAATCCACACTAGAGTGATGTAGTCAAGCCAACCTAACTCCTGGTATAGATAGAAGTAGGTCAAAAGAAGAATTCTTCCATCAATTTAGTTACCATTTCTTTGGGAGATGGATTATCTACACAGATGGGGAAAACCTCCTCTCATTAAGGTAGGTAAAGTCTATCCTAAAGCACTGCAGCATTGTTGCTGCACTAGTCACCATACACAAGTGTATTCAAGCCCTCGGGCTTCTAAATCCTTATGCTTTTCAGTGATGTTTGTCATTTTTGAAACAGTGTAGGCTAAGTCACTTCGGATCCTATGAAACTGTTACTCCATAACCATCTATACAACTACAATTACTCACTTAATGTTGCCCCATTAATGTTGTTTCATTGTTATGTTGCTTATCCATTAATGCACATGCTCCTTTAAAGTCGTGCACTGCTCCCTTATAACATCTTTGACTGCTTGCTTTGTCCAGTACTTGCAGGGATTTTCTGGAAAAGCAGCCTGACCTTGCCAGGGCTTGGAACCAAGGTGGGCTGGCAGTCCCCCAAAAGCTCCCCTACATTCCCTGAGGTATGCAGCTGTAGTTCAAGCTGCACCTCCCCTTCCTGTCCAGCTGCACCTGCCCTCTGCCTTAGAGCTGCTCCTGGCACAGGACTGGAAGCTGCATGTAACCGTTTGGGTAAACCGGCTTATCAATTAGTCGATTAAACGACTACAATCTTACATCCCCACTTACAAGGGCAGAGTATTCCAAGTGGGTAATGCATGTCTATGCCCCTCATTCAAAAACCCATGGCACTGTTCAACCGTGCATGCACCGTCCGGAGGAGAGAGTGGTGAACTGCAGAATGATAGTGTAGATCCATCATTATGTTCATTACCTGCAGGGAAGTGCCTGCAGCCACTGATGCACATCTATTGTGTTTCCTCCCTCCTGCCTCAGCCTATACTGCCTTGTAGAGAGGCTACATTAACAGACACATGTTAACCCTTGAGGGAGCAGACCAGTGCTAGTTCAGCATTTAGTAGCAAGAGATTCCCTGGGAAATATTTCACCCTTGGACTCCACCACCTCAACCAAGCTTCACAATCATCCTTGTTGCAAATAGTATTACACTGTTTAAACCCATTTAAAACTTAGACTGTGTATATGTATGTACGGCCTTTTGTCTGATGGAAAAAAAAATCCCCGAATGTAAACCCCTCCTACTATTTTCATTAATTCTTATGCAGAAATTTGATTTGCTTAAAGTAGTTTTGCTTACAGTAGCATTTTTCAGGACCACGAGTACAACAATAAATGAAGGGTTACTATATGTTTTCAGGTGCATAGTTTGGCAAGTCCAGTTTTGGGTCACCTATTATAACACAAAACATATATAAAGTTAGAGAGTATTTTGAGGGCATGATGTAAAGGGGAAATGAACAGAGAGCAAGAAGCTTAAAGGAATACATCCCCCTTATATTGATAGTTCCTAGGGACAGAGTTTCAGTACATGTGCCACATAAAAACATGTTCTACAAAATTACTGAAAGAGTAAGTGTGATCTATTACGAGTTATTTGACTCCTTTAGAAGGCTGACATAAGAAATACCTTTAAAAAAAGGGACAAGGACACCTGTGGTTAAGAGGAAACAGTTAAGATTTTTTCTGTTTTTCTAACTTTTTCTAACAGAAACTGCAATAAAATAAATGTTAAGCATTAAAAACTGCTTTAAGTTAGGAGCTAACAGTGTTGTCAGCACACAGAACTTTACACATACCGGACAGGCAACCCATTAATTGCCGTGCTGTTTCATGAAACTATTGCTAAGGGCTATTAATATATGTGAAAAGAGGACATTTAATAATATTTTACTGAAGGGTCAGTATACAGTAATTAAGTTTGACTAGTTTAGGTCAAAAAACTAAACCACTGTAAAGCAGCCAAAGCAACCAAAAGAGCCCAAAAGAGAAGAAAAGCTTTTTTCTCCACATCAAGCAAAATAAATGTCACAGGGGAAGATAAGTTCAAAATTAAGTTATGCAAGGTTCTTACTTTTAGAGCTACAGTATATTTGTCTTTTAGAGAGCCATACTTCATTGTTAAAAAATTTGAAGGAAAATGCTTTCTAATGGAAGGGCAAAATGTTAGCAAAAGAAACCTCTAAAGTCACTTTAAGGAAACTGCACCTGTTGCTACCTTACTCGAATGAGTCCGTGTCAAATTTACTTGTCAATTATCACAGAGAGGGTAGACAGGTGGGAGAGGGGTAGTTTGTTTCACCTGTATTTAAAACACAAAGAACATTTTTTGAAACATTTCAGCTTTGGGACAGAAGGGCTTACTATGCAGATCTAAATGTTTCCACAGTAAAGCCACAAGGTGCCTTGCCAGATTTGAAAAACAAAACAAAACAAAAAAAAACATAAGTCAGCTTGTTTCCCTATTTCAGGAAAGGGATTAATTCACCTAGTAGTTCATCAAGGATTTTGGAATTCAGTAACTCTTCTCAGCTACTTAACTTATTCTTTCCTCCTCTGCCCATCCCCAAGCCCCCCAAAAAAGGAACTGTTTTAACACATATCCCATAAGGGATGTGGAATTAAATGAGAAAGGGAAGGTCTTTTTTTTTTTCTTTTTTTTCTTTTTTTAACATCAAGGAACAAAAAGTGTCAAGAATGGCAAAATCCACATACTGAATAAGTACGGGGCGAGGGGGGGGGAGAGATCAGTACTCTTAGATTCTGATTTTTTGGCTTTCAAGTAATTCGCTCAACAATTTGGCAATTCCAGATACAGTAACAGCATGATTCACCAAGGGCAAGTCATGACTGATCAACCTGACTGCCTTCTATGACAAGATAAGTAGTTCAGAGGATATGGGGAAGGCGGTGGACATGATATACCTTGACTTTAGCAAAGCTTTTAATACCATCTCCCACAATATTCTTGCAAGCAAGCTAAGGTAGTATGGATTGGATAAATGGACTTTAAGGTAAATTGTTGGGCTCAAAGAGTAGAGATCAATGGTTTGATGTCTGGTTGGCAGTTGGTATCAACTGGTGCGCCCTAAGGGTTGGTTCTTAGGCCAGTTTAATTCTACATCTTTATTAATGACCTGGATGAGGGGATGGATTGCACCCAAGTTTGCAGATGACACTAAGCTAGAGGGAGAGGTGGATATGCTGGAGGGCAGGGATAGGGTCCAGAGTGACTTAGACAAATTGGAGGATTGGGCCAAAAGAAACCTGAGGAGGTGCAACAAGGACAAGTGCAGTGTCCTGCACTTGAGATGGAAGAATCCCAAGTATTGCTACAAGCTGGGGAATAACTGGCTAAGCAGCAGTTCTGCAGAAAGAGCTCAGGGGATTACAGTGGATGAGATCACTTGATATGAGTTAGTGTGCCCTTGTAGCCAAGAAGGCTAACAGCATATTAGGCTGCATTAGTAGCACTGCCAGCAGATCGAGGGAAACGATTTTTCCCATTTATTCTGCACTATTGAGCCTACCTCTGGAATACTGCATCCAACTCTGGGCCCACTATTACAGAAAAGATGAGGTCGCACTGAAGAAAGTCCATTGGAGGGCAACAGAACTGATTAGGGGCATATGATTTACAAGGAGAGGCTGAGGGATTTGGTCTTATGTAGTCTACAGAAGAGAAGAGCGGGGAGGGTGGGATTTGATATCAGCCTTCTGATACCTGAATTTAAACTGCATCAGTTCCATTGAGACTTCTCCATTTCCTGTCTGATCATGCTGGGGGCTCTGCTCTGCTTGTCTCCTGCCCTCTGGACCCCCAGCTCCCATCATCATCTGGGAACCCCGATCAGTGCAAACTCCACAGAGTGGTGAGGTCTGTCTGTCTCTCTCTTTCCCCTCTCCCCCCATCCCCAGGCATAGCCTGACTCTGCCCTATGTAAACTGTTACATGGTTAGCTAGCCCTAACATTTGTAATCAGTTTCAATTTAGATTTAATATTGTAACTGTTTTGTGTGTTTGGCTCCCTATATATATATATTTTAAATAACTTTCATTGTTAAACTGGTTGCTTCTCTCTCTTTCTCTTTCGCTCACTCTTCCTCAAGGGGTTTTGGTTTGGTTTCCCCCATTCGCTCTGCAACAACACTTCTTGTACCCAAGCTAAAGATCCCTGTAGTGCCCAAAATCCTGTGGGGTTTCCTCATCGTGTGGTTTACCAGAGAATGATTGTGGTGTGAAAGTGGGGACAGGGAAGTGCTGAACCTGGGGGCATATGAGTCCAAAGGCTCATGAGGGTTCAGTGTGGCACTGCTGTCAAACCCAGCCTGCTGAGTCCAGGGACATATGAGGGGTCAGCTTGCAAGTGCTGATTACCGTGTCATCTGGCGTACTCTGTTAGTGGGTGTGAGTGTCTGTGTGTGTTGCTACAGTGGGAAGAACCCCATCCTGAGGAACCTAGTTCCTGCAGGAGAGCTCCAGTGGGAGGGAGAATTGGCAGCAGGGAGAATTCAGCTCCATATGAGAGCACAAGTAAGCACAAGCAGCACACTGACAGAATTGTTAAACTTCCCCAGTCCCATAAGAATAACCCTAATAAATGAGCATACCCCAAAGTATTGGGCAAATCTGGTAACACTGACTTGACAAAGCCCTGGCTGGGATGATTTAGTCGGGATTGGTCCTGCTTTTAGCAAGGGGTTGGACTTGACCTCCTGAGGTCTCTTCCAACCCTATGATTCTATGAAGCTATTTCATAGTTAATATTTCCACAATCAACTCACCCACAAACAGAAAATTCACATTAAGCAGCTTCTTTTTAAACTAGAAATTCAATTTTTACACTACAATGCACTGAATCAATGTGGGAATTTCATTTCTCACACCAAATTCACTACCAATGAGCTTAAATGTAGTGTGTGTGAGCAAAAGACTGTTTCAAGACTTGACAACCATCAAATCAGAGTCATTTTATTTCCAATGTTTACACTTGGCTGTAAGATATCCTTATACTGCAACTTTTGAAACTTCCCATATGGCACAAAGTTAAATCAAATGTGTTTGAAAGAAGACATTCTAATGATTTATTCCAACATCCATTAGTAACACAATTCAGGCAGCAGCTGATAAGTTTCACTTAGTAAACAAATTAGGGCAAATGTATATTGTATATCAGGGTGGGGAACCTTTTTTTGAGTTTGGAGCCACTGACCCACAATAAAATCAGTCAGGGGACACACACAAAAACCCTTCACTGGCGTGGAACCCGACTGAGGAGGAGAAAGACACTCCTCACATTCTCCTTCTACGCCAGAGCATGGAGGGGGAGGGGGGGGGGTCCAACCTAGTAGACTTTGTGTGCTCTAGCTCTGTGGTGGAGCAGCTGGGGGTTGAGCCTCATGGGCTGGATCCAGACAAGCTGGGGGCCACATCCAGCCCCCAAGCCTGAGGTTCCCCACCCCTGTTGTATATGAAGAGGGACCAACTGAGAGACTCTTGTAAGTTAATGAAAGCCTGTTTAGGAATAAGAAAATAATAGCTTTTAGCCAATGAAATGTGAGAATCAGACTTTTTTTGTTCTGTGAAGTAGGCACTAGTTGTCTGATTGCCCTGAGCCAGGCTTCATGCCCTTACAGGTTTTGCATAACTAATGAAATACATCTGATTAAGGACAGTATCTAAAATGGAATCTAGCACAGCATATAAAAGCATCTCTCATAATGGGGAATACCACCACAAAAAGCATCGTTCCTAATAGTGGAGACATACCACAGAAATGTAAGCATGTGGAATCGCTGATATCCAAGACACTCTCCCAGATGCATCATGGGAGAGGAGAATAAAGATAGCTCTGAAATCCCTACTTTTATTCTGGCAAGAGACTCTTTCTCAGATAAGGAGTGCCCTTGAAGTTGGAGAGACTGCATGAGAGAGGGTTGTTGCGTAGATTGGGTCCAAATATTTAAGAGTAGTAAGATGCCTCAGTGGAAGCAAAGGAGTGGAGAGAAATATATCCAAAAAGTCAACCTACAGAAACCACTGAACTTCTTCACAGTCACAAAATATCATAGAATTTACCTTAAGCAACAAAGGACAGAGACAAAAGCTGGTTAAATAACAGATTTTCAAACTAAGTTGTCAAATGTATTTAATGACACTTCAGGATGATCTCAGCTAGGAATATAAAATCCCATTCAACTAATTAAACTATTAAACATTAAGTTTAACCAGTTAACTGATTGAACAGGGTGGGCCAGCCCAGCACCCACCAGAGCCAGGCTTGAGCAGCCCCTGCGCCACACACAGGGGCAGCTCCTGGCCCCAGGCTGTAGGCTCACAGCCCACGCAGGCTGGGAATCAGCAGCCTTGCACAGGGCCAGAAGTTGGAACACCTGCCCGCCCCCCTGCCGCTTCTGGCCCCGTGTGAGGCCCACATCACCCAGTACTTACCAGGTAACCAGGTCCCTAATCTCAACATAGGAGGTCATCTACACAGATCATCTCTTATACAGGTCTCACTGTATGTTCACTTGTTCCCATCTTAACTGGGCCATTTAACATCCTAGAAAATAAGTCAACAGACAAAATATGAAAAAAGAGAAATCAATTAGAAAACAACTGCAGACACACACAAGTGAGAGGAACAACATAAGGCTACCACAAATATAGAAAAGTAAGGAGCCTTAGGAATTAGTCTAAAAGTGAACAGTCTACAATCATACATAAGTATGCAGAGTCATCCAGATAGGTAGAGTGTAAGAGTTCTCCATGCTCATTTTTTAGACAGAAATGAGGCAGTAATAAACAACTAAAATAGATACTGAGCCCGATTCCCTGACAGAAGGAACAAGTAAAAGTCATGGTACATCTCCATTGTAAAGATACACCAGTGAAGTGTCAGTGAGCGCGCACACACACACACACTTGGGAGTTCATAACATTAAAAAGTCCCTGGGGTTCCCCATCTGGAATACAGAAGGAGAGTAATGAAATCAATAGATGAAATAAAGCTCCCTCTTTTTCATAAAAAGGCTTGATCCTTCTGAAATAAAATTTAAGTTTTGTCACTGGTTTTAATGACAACGGGCTTTGTCCAGGAAGTGGGAAATGTAAAAAGATAATGTGATTGGGAGGTTAGAGCAACAGCCATCAAATAACAGGAAATCGAAAATTAAAGTTGGCTAAAGCCATTTTAGTGGTGATATGAATAGTATATACTGTCGAGAAGAGATCTAAGAATATGTTCACTGATTAGAAGTTCCAAAAGAATCCACAAACAATCTTAAGGCTTAAAGCAGCAGACATCACGGGGTTTTAACATGCAAAAGGAAGAGGTAGTAAATCAAAACTTATCAGTTCATCCTGTTGACTACATGCAGAGGCAGTGGGCAGACAGGAGCCAGTGCTGGGGGGAGCCAGTTTAAAAGCCCGTCATGGACAGAGGCTGCCGTCACCCCACACTGCCGCCTCTGTATTGGGGCGGCAGGCGGGAGCCAATCTGCATGGGAAGCCAGTTTTTAAACCAGCTTCCCTTGTGAACCAGCTCACGCCTGCCACCCCATGCTGCTGCCTCTAATAGGCAGCAGCACAAGGTGGCAGGGACTCCCTGGGAGTGGGGCCGGGAGTGCACTGGCTGATGGCCCCATCTCCAGAGACTATCGAATAGCCATGTAACCACTAAAAGTTGATGCAGTTACACGATTATTCAATTAGACCCTATCTAACATTTCTAGAGTTTGTACTATTATACAAGATATTGGCATAACCTCATCTAAAATACCATGTGCAATTCTGGTCAATTATGTTTAGGAAAGATGAAGACAATCTGCAACAGGTACAGACAAGGGCTACCAGGATGATCTGAGGAATGGAAAATCTACCTCACAAGAGGAGACTCAAAGAGCTTGACTTGCTTAGTCTAACCAAAAGAAGGCTATAGGGAAGATATAACTGCCTCTATGAGTAGATCAGAGAGGGAGATGTACCAGGGAGAGAGAAGAGTTATTTAGTCAAGTGCCCAAGGGGACACAAAAACAAATGGCTATAAACTAGCCATCAACAGGTTTAGGCTCAAAATTAGATGAAGGTTTCTAACCATCAGAAGAGTTAAGTTCTATAATAGCCTTCCAAGGGGAGCAGTGGAAGCAAAACACCTACGTGGCTTGAAGACTGAGCTTGGCAAGTTTATGGAGGATATGGCATGATGGGACTGCCTATAATGGCATGTGGCCTATCAGTGACTACCAATAACAAACTGCTGGACACAAGACACTAGACGGGGAGGGCTCCAAGTTGCTACAGAGAATTCTTTCCCACGTATGTGCCTGGTGGGTTCTGCCCACACACACAGTGTCTATCTAACTCATATCTCCTCCTCCCCCCCCCCCCCCCCGCCATATCAGAAATCAGGAAGGAATTTTTGGCACGGGTCACTTGCAGGTTTAAACTAATGTAAATTGTGAATTCTCTCTAACAAAGTCTTTAAATGATGGTTTGGGGACTTAAGTAAGTCAGCCCGGAGCTACTGGTCTATTTCAGAGGGAGTGGTTGAATTCTGTGGCCTACAATGTATAGGAGAGGCCAAAGGAGATGATCAGAATGGTCTCTTCTGACCAGTGTTCCCTCGATGCTGCATGGCAGCACAGCTTCATTTGGAGCCCTGAGCCTCTGACTGGGCAGGGCTGATGAATCACCTGTGAAGCTGTGTTGCTGCACAGTTTAGAGGGAACATTGCTTTTGACCTTAAAAATGTATCACAGATTCAGACTTTAATACATTTACCTATGATAAGTTTAACACACATAAGGTTGCCAGGACATGTTTTTTGTTAAAAGCCTGGTTAACAGTGAAGTGGGGCTAAGGCAGGCTCTCTGCCTTTCCTGGCTCTGCATGACTTCCCTGTGACCGCTAGGCCAGGGAAGCTCCTCACACTGCCCCCGCTCTGAGTGCTGGCTCTGCAGCAGTGGCACCCATGGACAAGGGCAGCAATATGAGAGCCCCCGGCCACCCTGCACCTAGGAGCCACATGGAAATACCGGCAGCTTCCAGAAGCTGCCTGAGGTAAACACCATCCAGAGCCTGTACTCCAACCACCCCTCACATACCTGCCCCAAGCTCCCTCCTATATCCTACCTCCTTGCCCCAACCTAGAGCCCTCTCCCAGAGCCTGCACCTCAATCCCCACTCCAGCCCTGAGCCCTGCCCACTCCTGCTCCCAGACTATCACCCAATAGCCTGCACTCCCTTCCTGCACTCCAAACCCCTCAGTGACAGTTCTGAGCCCCCTCCTACACCCCAGAGCCCACAGCACATACACCCCAATCCTCTGCCCCAGCCCAGAGCTCCCTCATGCACCTGAAACCCATAATTTCTGGCCCCACTCCCTCAGAGTCCTCCCACACCCTAACCCCTTTCCCAGCCCCCCTCATACTCCAAAGGCTTTGGCCCCAGCCCCCCAATCCAAAGCCTCCTTCCCAATCCTGAACCCCTCATTTGTCCCCACCCTGCAGCCTGCACTCCCAGCCAGAGTTCTCATCCCCACCCTCTGCCCCAGTCTGATGAAAATAACTTAGTGAAGGTAGGAGAGAACAAGCAATGGCGGGAGAGTGGAAAGAATGAATGGGTCCTCAGAAAAGGTGTAGAGCAGGGATAGGGCAGGGCAGGGAAGGGCAGGGGGGGAAGCGAGATGATCCTCAAAGCAACAACTGTCTTCATTATATATCCATTCACAAATGCAGGTCATATGAATATCTATTTTGGCTGCTATGAGTTCCCTAGTCTCCTAGAATATGCCTCTGAAGATTGGATTTTATCTAAAATCCTTAATCTGCTTTGTAATCTATCCTCAATGCTGCTAGTTCTTAAATCAGATTGATTGGACTTTCTGAAATTGAACAAACTCACATTAAGCGTTCAATCACTGTCTTTTCTTTCACTATTCTTTCAATCAAGGGAGAACTAGCTCCCCCTCAGGCAGCAAACAGGATTTATCTTCTAGGGATGAAGGAGTTTGCTTTACTTATTCTGTCAGATGGAAGGGGTGTGCCCTGGAATGGCTGCATGTGTGAGCACACACACATATAGACACCCCTCCAGAAGGAAGTCTTCTGAAACTGACTGAAGCCCTGAAAACGGCTTCATTTTTTCCAGATAAGTATAAGAGAGGAAGTGGCAATGCACGTTTCCTCACATACAATGGAAATTCCAAGCAAGATTTGAGACAGTTCCCATGGCCTTTCTGCTGAGAATGCCAATAATGGTGTTGCTTTTTTGAGATTAATATAGTTGTTCGTAAGGAACCAGAATACCAAACTCACAAGCCACAAAAGTCACCAACCCAAGAGACAGTAACATTTCATTATCAGCCTAAATTGGATTCATAACAGTAGTAAATGATTCAATATGCAATTACAAATACCAAGAACTGTCTAGTCCTACCCTATTCTCTCAGTAATGTTCACTGGCTTTTTGAAACTGAGCAGCTATTATGGAAGTGATAAAGGCAACAGTGCTTGCTGTGAAATGAGTTACTCTCAGTTGATTTGCTGGCAAACAGGTGCCCACACACCCCAAACCCCCAACTACTGCTCTTCTCAGACTCAGCAGAGACCACAAATTGAAAGTATATAGAAAATGACATATCCTCCCACCACCAGAAAAAATCCCTAACAGTCTAGTCTCAGGAACGTTTTTGGGCAGGAAACAGAGCTGCCACTGCCTGTAGCATACCTCTTCTGTAGATTGGTAATTTCAGCTCCCCCGGGCTATAAAATCAGCAACTTCCGAACATCCTAAATGCATATGTAAAACAAGTGAAAAAAAATGAATAAATGAGAAAACGGAAGATGGGGGTAAATAGAAGCAACAAAATCCATCTTCAAGCCATGGGTCCAAGTCTTTTCTTTTCACTTACTTGGTGAACATCCTTTTTTCTGTATTTAGAAACAAAGCACCCACTTCAACTATCTACAACACTGTAAGTAAACAAGTGACAGAGCTTTCCCTGAAGTGATCAGTATTATATGACAGTATTATCCTTAGATATGCCAGCTCCACCGTCTTGCGAAAACAACCCCAAAATGCTATTTCAGATGTTTTCAGTAATTTCTCTTGGGATGACCATCCCTTCTTTTAAATCATATTACAGTGGCTTTTGCACAATTTCAAAATGTGTTTTTTGCATTTTAATTTTCTGTGCAGCAATTTTGTACTGCATCAATGTATGTTTGTTCCTGAACAGGAGAGAAGGTATTTTATCAAGAAACACATGCAATAGTTTTACTAAAGAAGTCCATATTATATTAAATTTATATGCATACACATTATACTAAATATTATACAGAAAAAAACTGCTTCAAAAAGCAAGTTGTGGCTGCACCATGAAACACTATAAAAAACTGATGAATGCCAGATTTAAGGCTGGCTGTGTAACCTTAATTCAGCCCCTTTTATAGTCTTTAGTAGTATTTCTCAACCTTTTTTTTTCATAAAGTACCCCTTTTCAAAAAAAAAAGTTTAAGTACCCCCAGTACCTACAGTTTTCAGACACACAATTTTTTTTCTACCATTGCAACATTTATTTAAACAACTTAATCGTAGCCAAGTGGATGATGAAATTTTTGGGTTTAAAAAGTACAAAAATTAAAAAGTGCTGTAAAACTTAAAATAAAAATTCAGTTTTCTCCAAATTTCAGTTGTGTTGACGTACCCTCCAGACTCCTCTCGAGTACCCCTAAGGGCTCTTGTACCACTGGTTGAGAAACACTGGTCTTTAGTACAGAGTCATTTACTATTGCTTAAACACAGGACACCACCATTTCTTTCAGTAGACAGGATGGAACTGCTTGAGGATGAATCAGTCGCATAGTCAATGAGACTGTTGTCAGTAAGACTCCTACATCAGAGATGAGCAACATGAGTGGCATCTGTCTCTGTGGCTGCAGGGGCCATTGCACGTGATCATGCAATGAAGACTATATCCTAATGTACATGCACAAGCAAGCCGAATTAAGGTTGCATAGGCAGCCTTAACTCTCTTAACTTCTGAGTAGCTGACTTAGCAACCCTGAAATTCTTTCAGCAGAGTTTGCTGGACATAATATACACTTGAACAACTTCAGCCTCAGGAATAAATCCCTATATAAAGGGATTCCTGACACGATAAACCATAATGATTGAGTTGTCAAGGATTCTGAGAAGATTTGTACTTTGAAGATCATTGACCATAATTGCTACCATCAGCCTACAAGGGAAAAACATGGGCACTAAAGGGACTGTATTCAATACTTGCAAGACAGTGCCTGGAATCTACATATTAACACTGAGAATTTTTATTGAAAGAAAAAGAAGTAAATGACATTCTGAAAAGTGCCTTATTTTCTAAAATGAAAACTAAAATTTCTCATAAAATGTATTTCCACATCTTACTGTAGATTACACATTTATACATAAAGTACCTATGAAAAAGTTAGCTGGAAAAAGTCAGGTGTGCAGAAAAATAACCTTATTTGATCTGAATCTAAAAGGTACAAATGCTCGTGTAAGGCCTAATGTTGCATTCCCTCCATAGTGAGCATTTCCGTTTGTTTTAGTGGGAGATTTGGATGCACAAGGACTATAGAGCCAGGAAAACAAAGGATACTGTAATTTCCACTCTGCATTAAGGATACAAGAGTTTAACAAGTATTGGTTCCAGTTAAACTCCCAGGGGCCGGCAGCCCGTGGGGGCCAGAAACGCCACCAGCCCAGTGGGCCAGGAGCCCACAGAGGTCATTTAACTATGTAACCAATTTCAATTTTAATCTGTAACATAGTAAACCTTTTTTAGTATTTTTTACATCCTGAATCTGCACAAAATCAATTGCATTCATAGCGCACACACACAAAAAAAAACAAACCAACAACCAAAAACCCCCACAAAAACCAAAATACTAAACAGACCAAGGGAAAACAAAATGTAGCTGGTATGGATCACGTAAGTTTGAATGAACCTTTTAACAGTTTCACATCCTGATACTCATTCTCCTTCAAACTAGAAGAATATGTGAAAGTAGTGCAAGACATAACCTGAACCTCACTCCAAACCACAGGGCAGCTGGCAGTTAGTTAATCTAAAAGACAACACAGTAAGTCTCGTATCAAACCTGGTCTCTGTAACATAAGCATCTCTCAGCTTTCACTACTGGAACACTTGTCCTCCCCGTATTGTTTATCTGTCATCTTTTGCAGTTTTAGCTCTGAATTATACTATTAAACTCCTTCTGGGAAGGACCGGTGTTTTCACATTTTCCATAAATCAACAATCCATGGCTATGGCTCTATTCAAAATAATTCTTTGGGTTTGTAACAAAATCCCAGTGAACTCTACCAAGCTTGGAGTGTTTATTCCAAGATTTTCCACACAGCTCCATTAAATAATCTGTCCCCATCAGACTGGCATTTCCATACTTCGCTCAACTCCACACCTGCCCTCAGTAGCACGCTATCATCAGGTCACCTGTCGCCCAGGAGCACTGGACAATTACAGAGTATTATACAGGTTATTGTGATAGGGACAGCTTGAACAAGAAAGAGTTCGCAGCATTGACAGCCACAAAAAAAACCTTAAAATCATTGTCTAGAAATGCAAGAAGGGAGCCAGGGGTATGGCCAGAAGCACCTCTGGAGAGTCCCCTAGATAATCCGGATGGCAGCATGAATCCACTAGCCCAACAGTGATATACTGTCCCTAACACAAAGGCAGAGAAAGGAGTTGAACAGCAGAGGCAGTGGTTAGGAGAGATAGCAGCTGTCCTCTGGCATAGAGGAAGGGCTAGAGAAGAGAGGCTGCAGCTTCCCTCACCCCACACACACAAAGAGAGAAGAGGGGACTGCCCATCTAGGCAGAGAGGCAGGAGGTGCCCCACCCACACCCTTGGGTAGCTTGTACGCTCCCCCACACCTCACCCCCAGTTCAGAGCTCTATGTGTGTCCTAGTATGGGAGCAGGGGCTGCATATATACCTCTAACTTCTCCCAAACACAGAAGCTGTGTGCATCATTCTTCCTCCCAGGGCACTGTGTGAGAGTCCCTGTCCCACGCAGGGACTATATGTGTGGCCTTATTCCTCATCCCACCCTGGCTGGGAAAAGCAGCAATGACCGTGTGTTTGTCTGCCCCGCCAGACTCAGAGGCTGTTTGTCTGCCCACTGCTGCCTTCCACACCAGGCACTGGGCTGTATGTGTCTGCCTGCCACTGACCTCGTCTCATACCCGCTGGGCTCTGTTTGTGTATGAGCGTTCAGTTCTCCATCTTCCCCTGTTTATGGGTTGTATGCATTTACGTATGTCCCAAACAGGCACAGGAGCTATCTCCCACACACACCTGGGCTTTGTGAGGTGTTTCCTGTAAGCTGAGCACCTGAGTGGTCACTCAGGAGAGAATCAGGTACTGTCCAGTCAATTAGCACAGTGCCCATATCCGGCAGTATGTGTTTACGTTGATGGTGCACATCCACACATGCCTCACTGCACATAACAAATTTTATTCCACAAATGGATGGAAAAAATTAGACGGAACATTGGCTCTGCATGCATCCATGTCATAGAATCATAGAGCTGGAAAAGACCTCAGAGGGTCATCAAGTCCAGCCCCCTGCTCTAAGCAGGACCAATCCCAACTAAATCAACCCGGCCAGGGCTGTGTCAAGCTGAGACTTAAACACCTCTAGGGATGGAGACGCCACTAGTTCCCTAGATAACCCATTCCAGTGCTTCACTACCCTCCTAGTGAAATACTTTTTCCTAATATCCAACCTGGACCTCTCCCACCACAACTTGAGACTATTGCTCCTTGTTCTGCCATCTGTCACCACTGAGAACAGCCTCTCTCCATCCTCTTTGGAAGCTCCCTTCAGGAAGTTGAAGGTTGCTATCAAATCTCCCCTCACTCTATGCTTCTGAAGACTAAACAGACCCAACTCCCTCAGCCTCTCCTCACAGGTCATATGCTCCAGCCCCCTAATCATTTTGGTTGCCCTCCGCTGGACCCTCTCCAATGCGTCCTCCCCTCCAGGGTTCTGTGTGTGTGAGTCCATACTTCCCTCACCACAGGGACTGTGTGTATGTGCAGGTCTCCCCCCACTACTGACACATGGGGGAGTGGGAGGGAGAGATAAGTGTCTGTCTCCACCCCTGGAACAGAGGATCTTAGTGCATGTAAATGTGGGTGTGTCTCTCTCTAACCTGGGCACAGAGGCTCTGTGAATTCACATGTATCTCCCTGTTATCCACCACCAAAACCACACAGGGGCTATGGGCATGTGTGTGTCTTGGTTCTCCCCTCTCCTCCCCCCCCCCACAGAGGAGCTCTGGGTGTGCGCGCATCTCCGTGTCCTTCCTGCCCCCCCGGCACAGGGGCTCTGTGTGCACACCTCAGTGCCCCCCTTTCACCTCCGGGTTCTGTGTGCATCTGTCTCTTGTGCCCTCTCCACTCCGCCCCGAAGGTTCGGTGCATGGTTTGCCCATACCCCGGGGCTGCGTGTGTGTTGTGTTCCCCCCAGGCTGCGTGTGTGTATTGTGATCCCCCCAGCACCGGGACTGTGTGTGCGCGCACACGCATTTGTGTATGTTGTGTCCCCTGGCGTTGCGCTCCCCCTCGCCCCGAGGCTGTGTGTGTTGCATACCCCCCCCCAGCACGGTGTGTGTGTGTGTGTGTGTGTGTGTGTGGCGTCCCCCCAGCACCTGGGCTGTGTGTGTGTGTATGCTGCGTTCCCCTTCCCCCCCAGCACCGGGGCTGTATGTGTGCGTGTTGTGTGTGTCCCCCAGCACCGGGGTTGTGTGTGTGTTCTCCCCCCCCCCCCGCACGGGGGCTCTGTGTGTGTGTGTTGTGTCCCCTTCCCCGCATGGGGGCTCTGTGTGTGTGTGTGTCCCCCTCCCCGCACGGGGGCTCTGTGTGTGTGTGTTGTGTCCCCCTCCCCGCACAGGAGCTCTGTGTGTGTGTTGTCCCCCCCTCCCCGCACGGGGGCTGTGTGTGTTGTGTCCCCCTCCCCGCACGGGGGCTGTGTGTGTGTGTTGTGTCCCCCTCCCCGCACGGGGGCTGTGTGTGTGTGTGTGTGTGTTGTGTCCCCCTCCCCGCACGGTGTGTGTGTGTGTGTTGTGTCCCCCTCCCCGCACGGGGCTATGCGTGTGTTGTGCCCCCCCACTCAGTTGCCCGCAGGGAGCCCCGAGCTCGCCGCTCCCGCCCGGCCGGGGCTGGGCAGGGACCCGCGCGCCGCTCACCTCCTTCCACGCCGGGCCGAGCCCATCGCCCATCCCCGCCGGGGCCAGCCGGGAGCTGCTGGGGCCGGGCACCTGGAGCGGCGGCAGGGTCAGGGAGACTGGCCGAGCAGGGAGCGTCTGCAAAGCGCACGTCCGGCCGGGAGCGTGCACCGCCAGGGAGCGTCTGCAAACTGCATGCCCGGGCGGGAGCGTGCACCGCAAGGGAGCGTCTACAAAGTGCAAGTCCGTCCGGGAGCGTGCACAGTAAGGGAGCGTCTTCAAGCTGCACGCGCGGGAGCATAGACGACAAAGGACCATCTGCAGATTACACACGCCCACGGGGGCCATGCACAGACAGCCCCCAAAGTCAAAGGAGCGAATTTCATGCAAGCCTCTCAAAAGATCTCAGCTGATCTAGCGAGACATGTGTGATGAGATAAGATTTTATGGGGCCAACTTCTGTTACTGCCAGAGACAAACTTCCGAGCTACAAAGGTGTGAAGAAGAGCTCTGTGTAGCTCGAAAGTTTGTCTCTTGCACCACCAACACAACTTGGTGCCGTAACATATCTCATTGCACCCACCTTCTCTAATATCCTGGACCCAACAGCAAGGAGAAATATCAAATTCCCAATGTGCATGAGTGTGTGTGTGTGTGTGTGTGTGCATGCATACATACATGCGCCCATCACCAGCAGAGAACATCAACATGTTACCAACGGGACTAAAGACTGCTTGCAATCTGCTAGTTTAAGTACTGTCAGGAGCATGCACAAGAACCTGAAAGGAACACCTGCAAAGCATTGAGAGATCTGGTACAATAATCTAGTCTAATTAGCCATCATCCACCAACTGCCAGATCAATAAAGAACTTTGTACCATAAGGGTGCAGCTAGGAGCCATTTAAATTCACCTCCCCACTACAGATTGCATAAAAGCTAAATCTGATCAGGGACTGTCTGCAAGCTTCTGGCCTTACCTGGCCAAAATCACTCCTCAGGACACATATTAGCTCTGGGGATGCATAAATGAGTAGGTTTCTCCCTCAGGAATAATAGGTCTACACGGCTCCTTTTTGTGCAAAAACCCCCTCTTGCACAAGAGCCGTTCTTTCTGAAAAAAGCAGCAGAACGGCTCTTGCACAAGAGAGGGTTTTTGCGCAAAAGCCCCTTGAGCAAAAATGGCAAGTCATTAAGTACGCAAATGAGGCACAGCGATATTCACCGCTTTGCCTCATTTGCATATTTTCACATGCAAGAGAGGGCAATGTAGACATAGCGGAGTCTCGGCTGTGTCTACACAGCAGCCTTATTTCAAAATATCTTCAGTTATTCTGAAATAACCTAGAAAAGATGTCTACACAGAAAGCCTGTTATTTCAAAATAAATTCAAAATAATGGGCTTCTTAGGCTATGTCTAGACTGCAAGCCTCTTTCGAAAGAGCCTTTCGAAAAGATACTTTCGAAAGAGCCTCTTTCGAGAGAGAGCGTCTAGACTGTATGTTGAACTTTCGAAAAAGCGGCTTGCTTTTTCGAAAGAAAGCATCCAGTGAGTCTGGATGCTCTCTTTCGAAGAAGCCCTATTAACATTAAAGAACGCCTTCTTTCGAAAGAGGAACTTTCGAAAGAAGGCGTTCTTCCTCGTAAATTGAGGTTTACCGCCATCGAAAGAAAAGCCGCGTTCTTTCGATTTAATTTTGAAAGAATTCGGCTGCAGTCTAGACGCAGGTGAGGTTTTTTCGAAAAAAGGCTAATTTTTTCGAAAAAACCCCTGAGTCTGGACACAGTCTTACTCTTACTTCTGTAACCCTCATTGTATGAGGAGTAAGGGAAGTTAGGGGAAGAGTGCTCTATTTCAAAATAACTGCTGTGTAGACAGAGCCAAAAGTGGAAATAAGTTAACGTATTAACGTAGCTCAAGTTGCATAGCTTATTTTGGGTTTAGCCCTGCTGCGTAGATGTGCCCTCACTGTCTCCCTTTTCGTCTTCCATTGCCAGTCTCTCCACTCTTTTTTATTTTCTCGCCACTTTTATTTTTCTTTGGCCAGACCTTGATCCTTTCTGCCTGCAGTTTTCAAGGGTCCTGTCCTCTTCTTATGTTCCAGTCTCCTCCCTCAATCCTTTTCCTCCTTTGCATTCCTTTGTCACCTGCGTGGTCCTATTTTCCTTCATCATCGTCCTGTTCCCGCCTCAATATTTTGCACCTGTATTATGTCTCATCTTCCCTTACACACATATCCACAACCACTTCCAGAGTTAACAAGTTTGGCTTCTTCCTCTTCCTCATTTTCTGTCTCTCCCCTTTGCTGTCTGAGCCACTCTCCATCCCACACTGACAGTTACCAAGAAAGAAGCCAGGAAGTGGAATGATAAAGACAGGATGAGAGACAGTAGCCCCTAGTGTTTGGTAGAAGGACCTACATGGAAACCTTAGTTCCCTGATACACTATAAGGTGCCACAGGACTCCTCGCTGCTTTAGTCCCCTGATACACACATGAGTTGTGAATTAAATATATTTCAACTAGGATACATGATAGTGGGGAAAATCTTGTCACAATAGGGGGTGATATTTGGCAGGTAGAGACCTGCTATCACTATGGTTAGACATGGAGATGTCTCCCAAAACGAGTGTGATAGTGATTTGAACAAGATTTTCCCTGTGATATTAATCATGCCTTTTGCAGAATGTGGATTAATTATATCAACTAACATTTTTCTAAACATTGCATAGTGAAGAAATATTTACAGTACCATATAGTTTTCTAATTTTCCATTTAGTAAGTTGTTTATAAAATATAATTTAAAAATTACTAAACTGCCTAATCTAGTATGCAGTGTTTGAGGCAAAATGGTGTAGCATTTTATAAGGGAGGAAATGAATAAATTGTGAGTGGTTCTATTTAATGCAGCTCTTTGAGAAGTGTATGTTTCCCCAATCTTCATGAATACAAGAACATACTGGGTCAGACCAAAGGTCCATCTAATCCCGTATCCAGTCTTCCAACAGTGGCCAATTCAAGTGCCCCAGAGGGAATGAACAGAACAGGTAATCATCAAATGATCCTTCCTCTGTCACCCATTCCCAGCCTCTGACAAACAGAGGCTAGGGACACTATTCCTGGCCATCTTGGCTAATAAGCATTGATGAACCTATCCTCCATGAATTTATCTAGTTCTTTTTTTTTTTTTTTTTTTTTTTGAATCCCATTTATGTCCTGGCCTTCACAACATCCTCTGGCAAGGAGTTCTACAGGTTGAGTGTGTGCTGTGTGAAGAAATAATTCCTTTTGCTTGTTTAAAACTTGCTATTTATTAATTTCATTTGGTGACCCCTGGTTCTCATGTTATGGAAACAAGTAAGTAATTTTTCTTTGTTCATTTTCTCCACACCACTCATGATTTTAGAGACCTCTATCATTTCCCTCTTTAGTTTCCTTTTTTCTAAACTGAAAAGTCCCAGTCTTTTTAATGCATATATCTTAAGACAAAGCAAATAGAAAATGGGTGACATCTGGTGGCCAATATCACTCAAGTGGTTGATATGAATAATGCCCTTTAATGGGGATTCTAAAGTAAATTTTCTAATTTTGGATAAAAACTGTACAAGCTAACCTAAGACTTGAAGAAGAATTTGTACAGTTTATAGTAAGCTCTGCATACGTAAAGTTCATAATCCTGTATAGAGGTCTTCATGTATTGTGAACTATCAGAAACTGACTACGGAAATTAATCAAAATTGTGTCACATGTAATTGGATGTCTTTTTTATTACAATACACAAAGTCTTAGCATTTAATACTATCCAACAAATTTTTGTTCACACAATGCATGCTGAAGGACATTTGTTTGTAACCACAACATCAGAGCCATCCTCAACAATGATGTTGTGCAAAATGGAGTTTTACATTTCATCAAGTATTATTCTGTGACCATGTGTTGCCATTTGGAGAATCTCACTGAGATTTAATGAGAGGTTTGGGATTTGAAATTTTCCTAAGCATCCAGTGATCAAAGCCCTGAACTTCTTCCTGTGCAAAAGATGAGTAGGCTTCTGAAAAGTTCCACTATCATTTGTACTGAGGCTCTTGTGATAATGAAACAAAACAGGTGAAATAATGATGCCTGTAAAACTCTTTGATTTTCTTCCATTTGTCATGGTTGTAAATTAGCAAGCTCATATCCACTGGCTGACCCCAAATTAGACGTTTTGTATCAGAATGCTCAGATATTAAAATATCGTTTAATCAAACAGCCTGTAGCTGCTTAAAACAAAACTCCCAACAAACCAGTCATAGAACGAAAGGGAAGATCCAATGTTTATACCATACAACTTATGATCTAGCTTTTTCATCCACCAGTAGAAAATACATTAAAAAACAATTTCCTGCTACCTAGTGTGTATATCTTAAAATGTTTTACAAAGCTAAATAAAAGAGTGAAGGAATAATAGAGAATTAACCAGACAGATGAGAGTTGGGTAGATTGCTCAGACATCACCAAAACGGGGAAAGTGGAGGGAGTGAGAAGGAAAGAAAGAAGCATGTTATGTGGTTCGATTTATTTTAGATCCAAGGGAAACCAGGACACTCCCGAGAGACTTAACTACTTTCTTATTTATTACAAGCTTTAAGCAGTTAATATAGTTATTTAAATTTTACAAGCCTTAAAAACAATTACTAAAGCAATTAATACAGCACAAAGCAATGCAAAAGCAATTAATAGAAGATCTACTATAATACAATAATTAAGCCTATAACACTTACACTTCACCATATGCTACCTACAGTACCAGGCAGAAGCAGAAGCGGCCCTAGACGAGCTGCCGGCAACTGGCGCACTAGGCAAAACGTGTGATTGGTGCGTGATCAGCGCCCCCATCTCCAAAGCCCTCAATGTCTGTTTATCTTGAATCCCTTGGTGACCGCCTACTTCGCCTGTATTGACGGGCTGCCACTGGGCAGGAGATCATGGGTCCTTTTCTTTCCACCCATCAGAACACCATGCACTGATGTAGCTGGTGTAAAGGGCCTATTTACTTATACTGTACTTACAACAAATGGGACACGTGGGTAAATCCTGCTCACTCACTCCCATCAATTCTTCATACTAAGCCCATTTTATAGCAAAGTGAGACTCGGCTGTTCTAATAATATTTACCAATTAATTACATATTATGTAAGATACTTAAAATGCTCAGTGCCCCTATTTAGGGTACATCCTGCTACTCAGGATGTTGCAAAAAGTACGTGTGTAGTTAACAATTTTATGGCTGTATCTGTAATTTTTGCTTATCAGAAACAGAAGTACCAGTACAAGGTTGCTTATTGTGTGTTCTTGAAGTTGTCTCTCAGTACCGCTTAATCTGCATTGTTATGCAAAACACTCCTGCCTCTCAAAGCTTCTCTGTGGACCTTGCCTGCATGCTTATGTGCACCAGACTTGAGACAGGCCTGGGTTTTGCTTTTTAGAGATCCACACTGTGGTCAAGGCAGAGATCACTATTTATTGTCAAGGAAGGGCTGTCCAGGCTCCCCTAGCAAAGGGGAAGGTAGAAAAAGGCAAAGGGGGAGTTAAAGCACGGGGACAGTTAGGGTATGTCTAGACTACATGGCTCTGTCGACGGAGCCATGTAGATGGGTTTACTAGACATAGGAAAATGAAGTGGCGATTTAAATAATTGCTGCTTCATTTACATCAGAATGGCTGCCGTGCTGTGCCGATAAGCTGTTTGGCGGCACAGAGGGGCAGTCTGGACGTGCCGCGGATGACAAGGGAAGCCTTTGTCAACCGTTCCAGTATGTCACTGATGGAGCCATGTACTCTAGACATACCCTTAAGGATCAATATGATGCATGGCAAGATTGCCTTTTTATTTTCTTATTTTTATTTGTATGTATAACAAACATTCAGCTATAGCTTTTTCATGGAGCTATGTGCAGTAATAGCCAAGGATTTTTTTGAAGTTTATTCTCTTGTTCCCTTGAGTTTCTTTGGCATGTTCTTTTCTGTTCTATAGCGAGGAGCTTTCTGAAATTTAAATTACCCCTATTTACACCAGCAGAGGAACTGAACCAGTGAATTCAGGCAAGAACAATCTCATATAGTAAGAAAGTCACACTTTAAAAGATTCCATAAATTGCTTCTGTTTTTTCTGGTTGATAATTTTTCTGTTCCCTGGAAGTTGCAGATACAATCTTGTCATTGATGAATCACAAGAACTCCTCTGTGTCATATCATCAAGGGATGACATTTCCTTGCCAAGGTCAGCCTCAGGTTCATGGAAGAGACAGGCAGAGTTGGCTTTTCTGTCAGGGTCAGGCGCAGATTAGCAGTGAAGACAAGCAGACTCGATAACATTGTCACATCCTCATTAACCTGCATGGGCTTATGATGATGAAGATCTGTCTTATTTAGCAGACAGGACTGAAGCATTGTTTAAAAGGCCTTGAACCTCTGTGAGCCAATTATAGATGTTGAAGGGGATATGGACTCTACACTAGGGGATAAGGTTGAATTAAGATACACAACTTCAGCTATTTCAATTGCATAGCTGAAGTTGAAGTATCTTAATTCGGCTTTTGGCACTGTCCATGCTGCAGAAAGTCAAAGGGAGAACATTTGCCCTTCGACTTCCCTTACTCCTCATGGAAGCAGGACTAAAGGCATTGACCGACATGTCCCTCTCAGTTTGAATTAGCTGTCTTAACTAGACTTTGAACCCTGGAAGATTGACAGCGGCAGCTTCGATCTTCTCTGTAGTATTGATGTACCTTCTATGGTGTTGTTAAATAGAATGGGCCTTCATCTGCTTTTCAAATCAAATGGGCTTGATTTTCCATTGCATCTCTTGTAACCATCCACTAATTAGAATAGTAAAGTTTTACACCCACTTCACACAGCTATGCACATGCTACAAAGGCACACAGTATTTTTAAATTTGCATACACACTAAAATGGCATTTTTGTCACTAAACAAGATAACACTCACAGCAGATTCACTTCAGCTGAAGCCGTGGCAGATTTTAGTCCAGGAGCACAACACAGAACCCAGTAGATAAGAAGTTAGGGACCCACAGCAATGAGCAGACAATGACCAATACTTGCTGGGTTCATTTATAGCTAGCATGGGCAGTCTCTCGTGAGCTGTGACCAAGAGAGGGTAAACTATTGTCATTTAATCACAAGCCCTGCACAGGCTTCATGAATTTTCTACAGCTCATGTTGTTTTGTTTGGGTTTCTTTTTCTAAAATATCTCTTTGGCCCAGGAGGAATTAGGCCTCACTGAAATCTTTACTAGCTCACAGTGAAGACAATGGTAAGACTCCCTTTTATTGTAGTGAGAGCTGGAGATGAGACCCTGTGATGTTCCAGATTGGAGTCTAAGAGCAGGGAAGCTGGGAAGCTGCCTTGGGTAACCACTTGAGATGTTAGGGTGTAAATGACTAACTACTTCACTGATAAGCAGATGCTTATCGGTTAATGTTATTGGTTACACGCAGCCTCCCGGAGTGACATTTTTGCTGAAGCAAGGCAGGGAAGCCTCCTTCCCGAGAATCGGGTCGGCAAGAGTTGCCTGCTCCATTCCTGGGGAGAGGCTTTGCTGCCACAGCAAAGCCTCCTCTCCAGGAGCTGGGTCAACTGGGGCTGGCAGCCCCAATTCTGCGGAAACTTCGCTGTGGGCCCTGCAGTGCAGCATGTGTAATCCTGTAACCACTGAGCTTTTCTGTGGTTACATGGGTTACCCTGTTACACAATTTTTAACATCCCCCATAACACCATCCCAGAGGTGCTGACCTGTTTTACTGGTCCATTTTGGGGGTGTTTTTATTTTTCTCTGATCCTCAGTGGCCAGACTTTTTTTTCAGCCTCCTCAGTAGTGGGAGGGGAGCAGGAAGAAAGGAGGAATGGAACACATTTTCCACCCTAGCTGGCAAAAGGGTGAGGGTTGCTCCTGGGTTCTACCCTTTTCATTTTTTCGCAACCTCCTCTGCAGCTCAGAGTTTAACTCAGCAGCTCTTGAGGTTCTCAATGGTTCAATCATTCTGGAACTCATCATCTGCTGATTTAAACACAAAGGATGTGAGCTACTACTCACCTTGAGCACTCATCTGGCTGTACATGAGTGAAAAAGCCTCTGCACACGGACTTCTAAAATGTTCTATAAATATGCTAGAAGGCTGTGTCTAGACTGCATCCCTTTTCTGTAAAAGGGATGCAAATTAGACACATCGCAATTGCAAATGAAGTGGGGATTTAAATCTCCCCTGCTTCATTTGTATAAACACAGCTGCCGCTTTTTTCTGGCTCAGGGCTTTGCCGGAAAAAAGCGCCAGTCTAGATAGGGATCTTTCGGAAAATAAAGACTTTTCCAAAAGATCCCTTATTCCTTTTAAAAAAAGGCTTTATTTTCCGAAAGATCCCCGTCTAGACTGGCACTTTTTTCCGGCAAAGCTCCAAGCTGGAAAAAAAGCGGGGGGGATTTAAATCCCCGCTTCATTTGCAATTGTGATGTGTCTAATTTGCATCCCTTTTACGGAAAAGGGATGCAGTGTAGACACAGCCGAATTGTATCTCAGCATCTGAGGGGCATGTCCCCTTATGTCATAACTTCCTTGTTTTCTGTTGTTTTGCCCTTCCTAGGTTTGTTGTCCATTTCTCCTGTTGGCCTAAATTTAGATTGTAAGCTCCAAGTTGAAGACCTTATCTTTCTCTTTTTCAGTGTAGTTCCATGAATCTCTATGGGTATGTCTACACTGCAAAGTTAATTCGAAATAACAGCCGTTATTTTGACTTAACTGTAATAGCATCTATACATGCAAACCACTGTTTCGAAATTAATTCAAAATAGCGGAGTGCTTAATTCGAATTTGGTAAACCTCATTCTACAAGGAGTAACGCCAAATTCAAAATAGCTATTTCAAATTAAGTGCTGTGTAGACACTTAATTCGAAATAGGGGGCCTCCAGCCCTTCCCAGGGAGCCCTCGTGGCCACTCTGGGCATAACCAGGAAAACTTACTCTCCTCTCCCCCAACCTCAGAGCCATTAAAGGGGTATATCCTGGCCACAGTGCCTGTGCCATCTCCACACCTGCCAGCCCAGAGCCAGCAGTGGCCACTGGGGCCCCTGACCCAGTGGCCCCTAACCATGAACCAGCAAGCCACTGGCAGCCAGCCTTCCACAGCTCCCCAGGAGCAGTCTGCCAGCTCCCAGGAGCCTGACAGAGGCTGGAGAAGGCAGGCGCTTTCCTGGTCCAGGGTGGAGATCATGGACCTTATTCAGGTTTGGGGGGGATGCCCCCAACGTCCATGATCTCAGCCCTAGACGGAGGAACACGGACATCTATGGCAGGATAACTGCCAACCTGGCCACCAAAGGCCCAGGAGCAGGTTAGCATGAAAATCAAGTTGGCCTGACGAGACCCCCAACCCTGAGCCCTGAGCTTCCCCTCCCCCTTCTTTCCCTTGCTTCCCCCTTCCAGCTCCCTCCTCCCCTCTCCTCCCCTCTCTCTTCCCCTCTCCCACCTTCTTTTCCCAGTCTCCCCAGAGGTTCATCCCCACCCCAGTTTTGTTCAATAAAACATACGTGTCTTTTCTTTGATATCAGGAAGGGGGACTAGGGAGGGGTAAGTGGAAGGACATGAGGGAGGAATGGGGCACAAGCCCCCGGTGGGGAAGACTGGGGAGGCTCTGAAGGCTCCTCGGGGTGGACGCTCTCCCTCAGGGCCTCCTGGATCCTGACAGCCGCCCGATGACCCCCCCAGATTTCAGCCTGCAGCAAGAGCAGCTGGGTTCATCGCAACGACCCCACGAGATGCACCAGCGTGCCCTGGGGAAGCTCTGGCTCCATGTGGCCGAGTGCTGTGGTGTCCCGAGTGCAGGCACTCAGGGCACTCAAAGACAGGACTGCTTTGCTGTCCCTTATGGAGGTAGACAAGCAAGCGGGGAACCCTGAGAACTGTCTGTCTGGGGTGGGGGTAGGGTCCCTTTAAGCCCGGAGCTCAGTTAGCCTCAGGCAGCAGCCCCACAAACTAAGTCCTAACCTGATTCCCTGCTGGCACTGGTTCTGGCCAGCCTTAACTTCGGTTCAGGGTCCACTCAGTGTGGACGCGCTATTTCGAAACAGCAAAACGCTATTTCAAAATAGGTTTTGTGTGTAGATGCAGAGCCAGACGGAGGCATGGGCGAGCCGGGCAGCTGCCGAGGGCTCCAACTGATGGGGGGCGCCTGACGGCAGCTGTAAGAGACGCACAGTGTCCCTTACAGCTGCCATCAGGTGCCGCACGCCCAGCTCCTGCAGTGCCGGCCCGCCCGCATCCCCGCAGTGCCAGCCAGCAACGCCCTTCCCACCATGGCCTCGGTGCCCTACATGCCCCGGCGCATGCACCAGCAGCAACAACCGGGCCAGACTGGGCCGCGCTTGCGCCGTCCGCCCCGGGGGTGAGCCGCACACCTGGGCCTGGGGCACCAGAATGCCTCGGGCCAGCCCTGTGTAGATGCGTTAATTCGTGTAGACGTACCCTATGATGCTATATAGAAAAGAACAATAAACGATGCCAAGCTTATGAAATGGTATTAAATACTCATTTACCCTCCATGAAAATCACAGCAGTAATTGCAGCATATCTCATAGATATGCAAGAAAAGCCTGACTCAGGGAATCAAATTCTACTCTTATTTACTACTGTGCAACCTCACTGATATTAATGGTGTTGTACCGGTATATGAGAGAGAAGAATTTAGCCAATGGTGTCTACTTAAATCTGAGTGGCAATATTACCAGTACAACAAAGATATCTAGCCTGATACTTTAATCAACATCATGCTCTTTTCCAAAGCAAGTGTGGGAAATAAAAAGGCAAGTTTGAGTACTGTGTACTATACAGTGAGTCTCTGCATGCCTAATGTTCTTTGAGAGCCACAAAATCCAGAACACTGGAGTGAGTACTGGATTCTGAATTTGGGTGCAGATCCAACTTTTAGGGCCCGTTAGTACTTATGGCTATAACAAGTAAAACCAAAATCCAGCACTGATTAATCCCCTAAACTTTGACAGGGTTCAAAATCTGCATGTGAAAATTGTCCCCATCTATAATTATTTATTAAGCTTCTTTAAAAAATATCTTTAAGAACATAAGAATGGCCATACTGGGTCAGACCAACAGTCCATCTAGTTCAGTGTCCTGTCTGCCGACAGTGGCCAATACCAGATGCCCCATAGGGAGAGAACACAACAGGTAATCCTCATGTGATCCCTCCTATGTCACCCATTTCCAGACATTCATCTTTGATGAATTAGACAATTTACAGTGTAGACTCCAAGAAGCATAAGATAGGTAAGAGCAACCTTCATTTATGCTAAAAAGCATTGCCAGCACCAAAAGGTTAAGAAAACATCACATGTCAAATAATTGCAATTGACATCTTCTCTTCCTCAGTGTAGCCACATGACATTTGACTTGCAGCAGGCATTAGGCTGTGGGGTTTAAAACAGATGTGTTTTACTTCAAGCATCCTTTAAAAGGAACTGCTGTTACTATTTTGGTGATTAAAGTTTTAAAATGGAGGCGAACACCAGAGATTGTTTTTACACTAAACAGGACTGCTCATAAGGGAAATGATGTGTTAAATTGTAATCAGTGGCAAAACAGGAACTTCCCTGGGAGTAGGAGTGGGTTCCTGTTACAGCTAGAGATGAACAGAAGTTGGAAGTTTTGGATCAGGGGATCTTAACAGCTCCACAAGAAGGACACATCACTCTGAGATTATGCTTTAGGCCATATGTTCAAGCATAGGAGATTCCTTATAATATATCTTTGTATGTTGATTGTAAGGTGGTACACGAGAATAAGGTATCTGGCTCAAGGACCCTGCATAGAAATGCAGAGCTGTTCATTTGACTCACTCTGGCAAGCAGACCTGTTTGGTCCCATTAGCTCCAAGCCAGAAGTAGATAAGATTGAGAATCCCTAAAAGGAAAGTTAATCTCAAAATGAGGAATAAGTTTGTTGTTATTTGATTTAATAATAAAGGAAAACGCCAAGATGGGAATAGATTTGAACAATATCTGGCATAAATTTGCACTAGGGATATAAAATCCCATTTAAGTGGTTAACTGGTTAACCATATTATTTAACTGATTAACCAATTAAAGGAGAGAATGGGCAGGGGGAGTCGTGCCAGCTGGGCTGTAGCAACAACCCCCCCCCCGCCACTGTTCTGGAACAGTCTCCTTGCCACAGGCAAGGGCTCCACTGGCATCTCGGTCAAAGCAGCCACTGCAGGGTGCTTGGGCCTGTTGCAGACAGAGATAATCAGAAGTGCCCCTGCCTGCAGCATATGGGGAGCTACTCCAGCCCCAAGCAGTTAACTATTAAGGATTAGGCTTATCAGTTAAACATTCACATCCCTAGTTTGCACTGTCGAGTGTTGGTTGGAAATGATACCAACACACAGGCAACTTGGAGTTTTATGCTTTACAATTATCTTTCTAGTTTACCCTGAATGACATCTCGGATATAAGAGCGAGAAGATGGGTAAAATAATAACTTTGATTGAACCAGCTTCTGTAGGTGAAAGTGATAAGCATCTGAGTTTTCAGAGAGCTTTTTTCAGGTCTGGGAAAGGTATGTGGAGTGTCACAGCTAAATACAGGTCAATAGTCAAAGGCAACCTAAAACAATAAGCTACACACTACTAAGACAGTAACTTTGTTACCCAATAAAGCAGCTATTGTGCATTCAACAAAACACTTGACCTTATGCATTGGTACTTACCTGCCAACCCCAAACAGAGGCACAAAGAAAGACACCCAGAGCAAATGGATTTATCGCTAATGACAAGACAGCTATGTATTGCAATGGCTGCTCAGAAAAAACAAAATCAAACAGCAACAATAATAAACCACCACTGGCATTGCATGAGCTTCCTCTTATTAAAGGGAAATGTTTTATCATATATGATAATCCCTCTGTAGATAGATGTAATTCTAACTGGAGCCCTGACTGACATTTTATTTACTTAGAAATGCTATCACTTAAAATATTCAAAAAACTAAAATAATTGCCATCAAATGGACAGTCAGATGACCTACCTTTGCTAGCATGAAACCCCACTCTTGCTCATAGATGAAGACTCTTCTAGACATAGAACTTACAGGCAAAAGCAACATTCATTATATTAATCTTACAATGCATCCTTAGGGCTGCTAAACTCTTACAATGCTGACTTACAAGAGGTAGTTACTTGCATATCTGAAGACCTTTTGGAGAGAATCACCCTCTCCACCGTCTGAAAAAAAAATCAGTGCTGTGGACAGATACATTCAACTCAATTGGGCATGTCTATACTAGGAACTTATTTTGAAATAACTACATTTGAAATAATAACTTCCGAAATAACTATTTTGAAACAAGCTTTTTCCCCGAGGATAGCAGGAGTACAGATTTTGAAATAACCAGCCCATTATTTTGAAATAATGGGCGTGGTAGTGTAGACACTTTGCTTATAATTTCAAAATAACTCCCTAGTGTAGACCAGGGCAATGACAGTTTCTATACCACAGCTCACAGGGCAAGGAGTAGCTCTAAAATAACTAGATCCCAGGCTATTCAAGACTTGATAAATAACCACTTTGAACCGAATCTAGAAGGGAAGCAGCAGCCAGTCAAGTCATATTTTGGGCTCAAGGCAGTCTGCTCAGTTTAATGGACATTGTTTCACACACACACAAGAAAAGGCTAGTAGGAGACTGAGCATATATTTGTGTGTGAAATCCACATATCAGTCTATAGTTTGTAGAAAACAGAGGGGTGGGTAAAAGGTTTTTTAAAAGGCTATAACTTTATTTTATCTTGCATTTTGCTATTGTCATATGATGGATCAGCAATGACTGACATAGCATAGTCCTATGTCTAGACTGCAGAGTTTTTCTGGGATACCTCCAGTATCCAGGTATATCCAGGGAACGCATCCACTTTTTCTGAACAGTTTCCGAAAAAGTGGGCATGTTCTTTTGGCATCACTGTATTCCTCATTTTAAGAGGAATAAGGGATCCTTTGAAAGAGGAGGTTTTTCCAACATTTGGCTTCGTATAGACAGGTCAAGTGTCAGAAAACCCTCTTCCAAAAAAACAAATGGAAAATAGTATGCAGTTCACAATTGGAGTATCTTTTTCAGAAAAAAATTGCAGTGTAAACATAGCCATGCCATCTCTAAATCCAGACCCAATGGGGCAGTATCTCTCAATTACAGTGAAAGATGAGAGCTTTTTAGTAGGACTTACTTTTCTTTCAGCTAGCACTGTTTCCCCCATTCTGGACATCCAGGCTGCTTCCCTTCTCTCTGCAGCTCAAGCAACTGGATCAAAGTTTTGGCACTATGCACTATGGCCACACTTCCTCTGTTCTCACTTCCTGTCAGATGATTTATTCCAAAGCTGTAAAACTTCTATAGCAATATTCATAACATACTCCAGGCCACCCTCCCATGTTCCCAGAAAATCATGCGGTAAACATCCCACTCATCATCTGATCCTTGGGCTCCTACGACATTCAGGGTGGGTACAGCTCTGGAAGATACTGCTAGCAGGAAGGAAATTAGTGATAAGAAATTTTCTGTTCTGCTGCCAGTGTCGCTCACTTCTGGGTGTCTGGGATGTAACAAGCAGTGAACAGATGTAGGCAGGGTTATAGTAAAGGTCAGAAAGAAGAGAGGAAAAAAAAGATGTTGTCCCACCCCTTTTATAGGACTTGCGCAAAAGGCAAAATTATTTTTGGGCAAGCAACTTGCTATGAACAAAAGCCTGACAGGGAGGTCATCTGTGAAGGACAAGACTATAACAGCCTCTCCCCCTGCACCAAATAAAAAACAAGCCCTAGATAAATTCAGGAAGGATAGGTCCATCAATGGCCTCTAGCCAGAGTGGGCAGGGATGGTTTCCCTCGCATCTGTTTACCAGAATCTGGGAGTGGGTAATCACTTGATGATACCTGTTCTGTTCATTCCCTCTCAGGGCTGGCAATAGATATTGCCAGGCATGGAGCAAGGTGTGTATGTGGGTGTGACGGGGTGGCGGGGACTGCGGAGTCTAGCTCCGTGCCCCACACTCGGGCTCCAGACGGCGCATGTGCTGGGAAGCCTGAGCGGCTCTGCCATGTCTGTTCGGTGGCGGCTGCTGGCGCAGGCGCAGGAGGTTCCCCAGCGGGTGCCCCGGGGGAGGGGCATAGGGCCCGGAACACATGTGCTGGCATCTCCGGAAAGGGGCGCCGGCTTCAAAAGGCAGCTCCCAGCTGGGAGCAGGGAAGGAGGGAGGTAGCCGCTCTGGACCAGTCGGGACAAGCCGGGACCAGATTGGACCCTACGGAGCACCGGAGCCGGCGACAGAGGATTGTCTCACCAGGATGGGGTGAGGATCACCGCTGGACCTGGCGGAGACAGTCAGTGACCAGCCGGAGAGGAGGAAGCAGCCCAGGACGGGATCAGGGAGGATCCAGGGATCGGTGAGTTGAGGCCGTAGCCCCCCCGGTCGGGCAGGGCATCCACGACGCCTGACCTTAGGGTCCTGGGCTGGGACCTGGAGAGAGGGAGGGCCCAGGTCCCCCTCCGCTCACGGCTGGCGCCGGACGTGCAAACCTGGCTTTTACAGCGGGAAGGAGGTGGCGGCCCCCGCAAGGGGAGCCCCAGCGGAAGAACTAAGCCCCAAGTGAGGAGAGATACGTGATAGTGGGGGTTTGACTCAGTGCTGTTCGCAAGGGGCTGGCCTTGGGCAGAAGGGGCACGGCCAGGGGCCAGTCCTCAGCACTGCCTGGAACATACCACATGGGGCTCTGGTGGTGCTTTAAAGAGCCTGGGGTGCTGGCTGCTTCTGCCTCTTTTGAATCTTTGGACCCTGGAACAGCTGCGTCTCCTCCCCACATTGGCAGCCCTGTTTCCTCTGGTGTTGCCCACTGTCAGAAACAGGTTTGTGGGCTAGTTGGACCTTTGGTCTGGCCCAGTATGGCTGTTCTGATGTGCTGATTGTGCTTGAAAAAAAGTTGGCTGCCTTGCAAATTTACAGTGTGAATGCATTTGCTTTTTTGTGCCCAAGACATTTCTAGGGTTCGTGTGCTATATCGGGTGACTTTCTCTGGGACTGGAACCTCTGATGCCTTCACAATACATAACCTAATCCATCTAACAATGGAAGACTTGGAAACTTTGATTCCTTGGTGTTTTGAGTGTAAAGACAGGCAAAGTGGGTGGATCCCAGAGTCTGAATGTCAACACCATAATTAAACAGCCCCTTATCCTGAGCCTCATGAGCCCTAGTCAGCTGGCATGGACCAGCTGTGGGCAGGCCCCCGATGGCAGGGGAAAGGGGGCAGTTGTCCCAGGGTTCAGTGATTCAAAGGAACCTGAGATGTCTGACAGTAGCAGCGGCAATGGCGGATGGAGCCCTGGGCCTTTAAATCATTGTTGGAGTTCTGCACTGTGAGCTCCGGGTAGCACTAAGGGTAGGGGGAGGGGGAAATTCTATCCTCTGGGCAATACTTTGGACTGGCTGCCCTGGCTCTGCCCCTTCTGACTGAGGCTCTTACCCTTCTGGGGGGCACAGAGCTGCCCGCCCACCCGCCCACGGATGATGTCTGTGCCGCTGGCTGTGAGTGTTTAAGTGCAGAGGTGAAAGCAAGCTGAAACAGGTTGGTACGACATACGGGTAAGAAAGTGGCCAAAGTAGCTTTTTGTCCAGCTACTGGCAGTGCTTTAACATGGCTGTGTAGTTGCAGCTTCAGCACTGAGGGAGAGCTCTCCCATTGCTGTAATAAAACCACCTCCATGAGAGGAACAGCTCCCAGCACTGTAGCACTGTTTAGACTGCCACTTTACAGCACAGAAACTTGCATTGCTCAGAGCAGGTGTTTTTCACTCACCCTGAGTGAGGAAGGTTTCAGTGCTGTACGTGGCAATGTAGATGACCATATCAGTATGAAATTTAAGTTACTTTCAGCCATGGTATAGATATACCTCATCCAATGCTACACAGAACAGAAGGACCCATGGCTGCAATGCACAACCTCTTTACTGATCTGAGTGAACCCCCACACTTTGAATGTACAAGTAGCAAATTGGTTAATGGACCAAGTAGATTGCTAAAGATGGAAGGTCAGATTCTGCAATAGATCACTATTAACTTAGTCATGGTTTGTCATAACATTAAAGAGTCTTTCTCCAGACCCACTATGTAATTCAGAAGTGTAGCAGGTGATGCAGCATTAAAGCAGAAGTTTAAATAGGCCAAGTGCTTTTTTGTTAAATAGGATGTAGATTTGTGGCTTACTGTGTTGATTCTTTACAGTGTCATTGGAGACCAGAATCAATGACATGCAGAAAGAGCAAACTTTCTTTTGGAAGAGTCAGAGCTTAGAGAACTGTGATAATTCTTTTGTCAGCAGAGGGAGAATAGGGAGTTAGATCCAACCATCATTAGGGGGGGGGGTTCTTGAAAAGAGAATATTGTGCGTATGATTTAACATTAGTCATTGCCCTAAAAGCAGTGCACACTGCATTACATAGATACATCAAATCACACAGTGAGATAAAATGTCATCAACCTGCTTTCAGCACGTCTAACTGTGCTCTTCCCTGTTGAAGCTGGAGATAGAGAAAAAGAGCAGTGTCAATGCTGCAGTCATTTCCAGAACCATCCTGTCATCAGGACGAGGTTTACAATGACGCTGTGGTGATGGATCCATGCTGGGAAGGCGTCCACTATGGACCTGTCTAATCCATCCCCCAACTGGGTCTGGCCTCTTGCCTGGGGCAGTCCAGGACCCAAGCCTTGGTGTGTGAGTGGTTCTAAGCTAGCAAGTCCCACTAGATTCTGCCAAACAGGCTGGGCAGGGCTGCTGGCTGGTGGGCATGGCCTGGACAGGTGAGCTTTTGAGAATCACATCCCAGGGATTTGCTCTGCTCCTCAGCATAGCTCAGATTCTGAGCAATCTGCTGCCCAGTGAGGCCCTGCTCGCCTCTCCCGGGCTGAACTGCCTAGAACCGTGCAGAAGCCAGGCAAATCTCAGCCAGTGGAAGAGAAGAAGAGGGGGCAGGGATAGGCCCCATCAAATAAGTAGGTCCTGAGAGAACCCGTCCCAGGAAGGCCCCGCTTCCATTCTGACCTGGCTAATTGTGCCACTCCTGAGAGTCCAGAGTGATACCTGCTGCAAGACCAGCCTAGAGCACCCTGCTGGCTCAGCCTGGTAGACACAGTCACCTTCCAGTGGGGCCAGTGAGTGTGTGCTAGGGGCAGGGCATGGAGCAGTGGGTCTGCGGTAAGGGATCTGTGGGGGGAAGCGAGGCAACAGGGTGTGAGGAGATCTGAGTGTGTCGGGGGTGTTGGGACTCTTGGGTAGTCCACTTGGTTACAGGGCACTGTCTGTGCTGCACGCTGCAATTATCACCATGTTTTAAAATTTGTATTCTGTAATTTGCCAGAAGCATGTGATGAAGGTATTTCCTGTCTGAACTGATAGCTTGCTATTCCCTTTCACATTTTAGCTGACTCAGTCATTACTTCATGTCAAATTGCTCATGCCATACCATGACATGTTGTCTGATCACATGAGCTCATATGTTGTCATGAGTGGAGCATAAGATGCCTGTTTTGGGAAAGAATACATCTGAAAATCCTGGGGAAAGGTAGGATTTGATTTGAACTTGTTCAGGCAGATATTTGACTTCAATAAGAGAAAAAATCCATAGCATATTAGTGCATTATGGAATATGATTGTAATGAATTTAGATATAAATGTGTTCAGAGCAATAATAAATGTGGCATCTTTTACAATATTTATTTGAAAATGAATGGTATGGCATTTTTAAATAGGTTAGATATGTGAAAAATATATCACATTATCACAAATGTATCATGTAATCTGATGTGATTTGTATTATTCTTTCTAGTACTTTTTATTTCTTCATCACATTTGCACAACTAGATGTTGTTTATAATTCTATTACCAATTCACTCCAATAGATATAAAAATATTTTTCATGGCACCACAAATATCCAGGATGCATTATTATGTGGATTTGTGATGCCAAGAATGATTATTTTTGGCTAAATTCTGGAAAAGATGGACTGTGTTTAAGGCATTCTCTTAGGTCTGTGGAAGAAAACATTGTCCTCACTCTTCATTTATAAGCAACAAGTAGCCAGAGGCAGTTTTATTAAGAGCTGCAGCAAAGGAAAAACTGGTTCAGACAGGGAGGGGAAAGCCCCCCCTCACCCCCCCCCCGAGGCAGATCTTCGAATACAAGCAATTATGAAGCAGTTTATATACTGTCCATTAGATATAATAACAATAACAATTAGTCTCCTTCCCATTACAAACACCAATGGCTAACAGTTATTGTAGTTCCACCCAGATGCTCCTTTTCTCAAGGTCCCTGCCAGAGTCAGCATTCTATCCTTATCTCCTATGTAGGCGAGAGGCAAAGGCAGCGTATAATTACAGGTTTCGCGTTGTCAGGCCACAGACTTAGCCTGACTCTTGCTCTCTTGTTAACAAGACCAAGATGGCTGCACACAAATTTCCTTATTCCCTTTTCCTGTCTCCACAGTCCCCCCTTTTGTGCTTACAGCACAACTACCTTTCTAAACCTTTATTTTCATTAAACAGTACATAATTAGTACAAACATAAAAGCTATTTCTATTACTACATCTTTTACAACAACAATCAAATATGAAACCTTTAATAAGCAAAAGCAATATAATCATTAATATCCCCAATATAATTCTATGATGGGTCTGTTCTATAATTTTAGTAACCTAACACAACATATCATAATTAGTACACTAGAGAGAATGTGCTATGGATTAAATGGATATTTAGAGATTTCTTTGAACCTCTGGTAAGAGTGAAAGCAGATTTTGGAATCGGTCGGGTACTAAGATAATCCAATTAAAGGATATTTGGAACTTAACGGTTAATTGCATCTAAAAACCAATCGGGGAGGGCAGTACATGCTGATGGTACCCGTCCATAAGCACAGAGTCCAGATCAAAGGGAGAAACCCAAACCACTCCCACAAGTTTCTCCTTGACAATATACAATACTTCGCTTCTTTCACCAAGGTCAGTTCTTAATGTCCTTTTGTAGACAGGAATCTTTGGGCTTTGGCGGTGTCAGAGGAGCAGACTTTTCCTCTTTTTTTTTCTTGAAACAGTCGTGGTTCAGCATCATGCAGGGGAGAGGTTGCCAGCACATCACCCTGTAATATTTTGGTTCTTCTGGTGTCCAGCAGGTGGGAAAGCAGGACCAGAAGGAGAGAGAGGCTTATCAGCAGTCGGGGTAGGATCATTTCGAGATGGAGGGATCTTTTTGCAGTGAGAGGCATTGGCCAACAGTCAGTTCTTGGCACTTCACAGCAGTGTTGGTGGTTAGCAAAACTTGGTAAAGGTCTTTCTAGAGCGGTCTTTCGCTGATGGACGTAAGAGTCTCTATTCTCTGAGATAAAAGCCAGCTGGCTTCTTTGGAACCAAGCTTATTTCCTAGGAATAGAGCAAACCATAAAAACAATCCCGCACGGTTGTTTGGTTGTTTGGTACCGGCCTTATCAAAGTGAGGCTCTTTGGAATGTGGTTGCCAGGGGAACCAGGGTCACAGTAATTGCTGTACTGTATGCTTCCCAGGGCTGGCCTAATGATTTGAGATTTGAATTTGTCAGTTCTCAGCAAGATACCATGGAATGCCTCAATTTACCCTATAGTTCCCTCCTCTTGACCTTAGGGTTCTTTAACTCGCCAGGTTAAATACAACAATTTAAGGGGTTTTAATTTACTCTGGAAGCGCCGGTACAGCACTATTATAAATGTTAAAATCAAAACTCCCCACATAATTTGGCAAACACTATTCAAATCCATCCCCAAGATATTTCATCACCAATAAAGGTGCTGCCCATGATAATAGACTTGACCTCCACTGCCTGGTCGAGTGCCGCAGAGGTAGGTGTATGGTCGAGTGCCGCAGAGGCTGTGTGTACCTCAGACGGCCAGCTTCGATATGTCTGTGGGCATTGGCCACCAACTCCTTGATCTTTTCCTGCAGGTCCAGTAAACCCTCCTTTAGGTACTTACTTCCGCCGTGCCACTCAGGATCTCACATTGGGTTACCCATTACTGCCGAAGTGCGATAGAGTCGGTTTCCATCAACGGTCAGGATAATTCGGCGAGGGGCTGTTATGTACACAGGCAGATATGTAGAGGGGCAAGATGGAGTGATCTGTCTGGGCAGTCAAACACCAGTAGGTACCGTTCATTTGTACCAGCTTGGTGTTCATTTGTTTTCTGTGACAACCACATTAAACCTTGGCAGATTCGTCATGATGTTAAATGGGCAGGTACATAAAATTTCCTTATCAAAGTGGGTGCAACAATCCCTGGGGTTTAGGGAGGCCCCACATCTTCAGAATAAGCAATGCTCTCAACTCTATCTATATGCTCTTGCTTGCTGTAAGTGGGAATACCCAGAGGGGCCAAAAGGTTATACTATGGCTTGTTCCAATAGGCCTCTGGATTTTCTACTTCCCCACTCCCATGGATAGGCACGGGGGAGATGGGGACTCACCACCTCCATAAGTGCTGGGTGGTAGTGGCTAAAGCTTACCCTATTCTTCAATACTGGCCTTCTAATTTCTTTAATTTAGTTCCATTAATTAACAATCCAATTAGTCTCTGGTCCAAATATCTGCTTGTGTCTAATGAAGTGGACACAGAGCTGGACAGGTCCTTCAAACTATTTAAAATCAGTTGATTAGCTTGGCTGGTGTCTAGGCCTTTACAGGCACTGGATATTACTACATCTACCAGCCTGGATTCTATACAATTTTTGGGCTATGACATAAGTGTTGCTGACAGAGTTTCCAGGCCCAAGCCAATCTGCAATGGTATCTAAGCCAAGCCCCATCGTTGCCTAATCAGGTGCTTGCCAATTCGATTAGCCAGTATAGCACACAGCTGGTCTATACCAGTGTGGAACATCACCAAGGTAAGGACCAGAGACAGTTGTCCTAGTTCTGGGACAGGGGTCTGTTCAGGGCATGATGCACAATTGGGAGGCTCTATTTTGTCCTTGTGGACCTGGTTAATAATACCCAAATGAAAGCAAGTTAGCAATGGCCATTGTTTAACAAATGATAGCCAAGCCTCAGGAGTTACCTTTGTCTGGGCTTTAAGTGGTAAGCCCCAGTGGGAGTCAGTAGGTCCCACTTTAACTGGTACCTTGTCAGTATAATTGGTACATGATCTGATATTAGTGTTTGGTTTTCTTCATGATGTCCCATACAAACTTTAATACAAAGGACTGTGTATTCTTTGTCCTCGTACTGTTCATGTTGTTATAATAAACAACATAATTATGTGTGAATGAGGTGTGGCCCAAGGCCGTGTATTCCCCATCGCTATTAGTGTATATTTGTTCTATGTATGTGACTTGAAGTCTGGTTTCATTGACTGGAATCACTGTTTTTCTTATAGGACCAAGCATGGTTCACAGATGTTTAATTGTTAACCTGTGCAATTCCATAATTCTTGAGACCTTTTAAGGCATCAGGCACCAATGAGTAGCAGGGCCAGTAGCTGTTATTGCAATGGTGAGATTACTAGTTTCCTCATTGTTGTGGGCATATTTACTTAAATATGCTGATGTCCCACTTGCCCGTGTTGTTTCTTACAGATTTCTTATTATCTCTGGCCAAACCACTTTATGGTTGGTGTGCAAATTTGCAGAAGCTAAATATTTCGTTTGTGTGGCCATTAAAGCAAAACCAATCCAGTGGGGGAGAGGGCTGGTACCCCACTCCCAGTCCTTCTGTTCACTTGCTTCCTTCCAGTTTCTTTTTTTGTTCACCTGTGGAGATATTGTTAACATTCTCCTAGGTTAAACAATTACTACACTATTATCCTTTCACTAAATTTTAAAGTTGCCAATTGATTGCCAATTGATTGGGCCCAATTATTAATTTTGTTTGTTTAAATTCATGCTTTTGCTTTACTTAAAATATCCTTTCATTAAAACAATATCCTACACACAACAATATTTGCAATAGGTATTACAATTAAGACAGACAAGACAAACTTGGACAGAACACAAACTTATTATGTCATGACACCGAACCATGGTTTGTTGTTGTTGTTGTTTCTTCAGCTGGCACCAGCTCTTTCTGGTGATCTGAAAGACAAGAAAACATTTCTACCCGCGTTGGGGTGGCACATTATAACTTAAAATACTTTTCTTTTACGTATGTTCTTTGTTAATTTGATCAGCCTGTTGTTACCTAATGATATGCTTTTATATTGTAAATCAGCTTCAGAGGGTTTGAGTGAATTACTTTATTGTTCAATTATTAAGTTAATGGTGGCATGCCTCGATTTCCCTCTTGTACCACAGATCAGGCTTAATGTGTGAAGCTATAATGCTTTTCTTTAGCACAAGGTGTTGGCCAGTTACTGTTCCAGCAAGCAAAAAGCTTTTCTTTTCCTGAAAAGAATCATATTCAATGTTACAGGCTCACTCAAGGGGGTGGGACAGCGGCCCCTACACCCCTCCTGAGCGGACAGGCAGTCTGCACCCACACACAACCTTGGATCTGAAAGCAAGCCAAAAGTGTTATTAACTCAGCCTTGAACAGAGACATAATGAAGTTTCAGGGCTTCGATTCTTAAAACAATTATTTGTTTTCTTAAAGAGTAAATTTAACCTTAAGGATTGAATGTATAGATTTCATTCTTTTATACAGTTAACCAGTTAAGTGTCAATAGAATTCCTTATTTTTCCATTTGCAGATTTAACAAAGTGTCTGTAGCCAAATGTTTAAATCTGATTGTTTCTTTGCCTGGATTATTGAAAGAGGCTGCAAGAAACAAGGAGTCATTTTTAAAGCAGGTTTCCTTCTCACACATTGTGACAATTGCTTATGTCCATCCAAAGAAAACATTCCTCATTCCTAGTAACTTTCCAATGTCTGTCCTACTTTCCTTATTCCTGCTAAATGACTTTTTTCAATGACACAGGTTTATCCAGTATTAATTAGGTAAGAAGGGTGGGCTTTCCAATTAGCCCCCACACCTCCTGATTCCTTTTAGTAGGTAAATCTGAATGTGTATTATTGCAGTCAGCTATTACTAATTTTAAACTTCTCAGTATAGGGTTTTCATAACATCCATGCTGCAGCAGTTGATCTATGCTGCTGATCACTTGCCCATGCTCTGTAAGGAGATTTATGTTGCAGAATGTGTCTCCTTGTTAGGGCAGATTTGTTACTAGAGCCTGTTTTTCCATAGGGAAGAGCTGATCTTTTTCAGTTATCTTTTGTGCCTCCTCTCTATGTATAATGATGTATAGCCCATATGGGGCTGGGCATAGAGAGGAGTAGAGGGGTGATGTTGTGCCAAATTCCCCCCTAAGCTTGGGAGAGGCGGCACAGTTGCTTGTAAGTTACATTTCTCACTTCTGAGCTTCAATCTCATCCCTCAGGGCTTTAATTTCTTTCTTTGACAATCTGTCAAAGGCTTACAGGTCCTTAGACCATGATGCACATACATGTAGTACGAGGGGTGCCTTTCAGCGGTCTGGGGGGGTATGCTTAGACTGATCCCCATCCATTTTAGTCTTTCAGGGGAGTATCCTGTCCACTTCCCGTCCGTTCAGTGGCTTATAGGAAACTAAATCTACACACTCCAAAGAAGGGGTCTGCTGGATCTAGAGTGTCAGGCCTTATCAGCAGCTCATGAAATAAGGGGAGTCCTTTATTCTTGAATGGCTCTGGGTAAGTCACTTTGCTCCTGATTCAGCAAGGTACATAAGTAGGTGTTTAACATTTAAGCTAATGGCACTACTCATGTGCTTACACTTATGGATGTGCTTACATACCTTCCTGAGTCAGGGTTTTATTCTCTCAGTGTCTTAGTTTCCCTTTTTCTTACCCTTTTAGCATGGAAGATCTTTCTGTGTGCTTGAACAGCATCTAGCACAATGGGGTCTTGATCTCAGATGATTACTATAAATTGCTACTATAATACTAATTAGACCACATAACAAGTCCTCCTCACCATACTCAGATTAATGACAATAGGACTACTTCCCCAAGTAGAGTGACCTTAGAAATGCTTATGGGGAAATGGTAGTGTTCAAGGAAACATGGATTGGCACAACAAGAAAGACATACTAGGTTTGTTCCTGTGTGGTTTCTTGTTCCTTGGCTTTATCATGAAAAAATGTTCATTTTTTTCAAATGTCTCATGCCCCCTACTACAATGAGAGAGAGTAAAATAAAGAGACTAAGAGATATTAGACACTGCAAAAACAATTCAGAGAGATGTCCATTGCTTTAAGCAATTGTATGAGTAGAATAATTTGTCACCAGGCTTTTAATGACTTCCTTTACAAGTAAAATCAGTTACAGTAATGATTTCTTTTGTTTGTTTTTGCTGCCTCATTATCTGAACCACTAAAATGTCCACCAAGTGAGAGGAGAGTATTTTAGTGCATTTTGTGTTATTGATATACACATACTCTAGAGCCCACAGAGCTTGCAGAATCAAAGAATCATCAGCAAATGAATGAGCATGCAGCATTTTGAGCGTGTACTACAGAGCATGATGTACATGGTAAGTCTTAGCAGTATTAATGCAAAAGCAGAAGCAAAATCAGGACTTACAGAGCAATTTCAGGCTAAAATTAGAGACTGTTTGAATCCTAAATCTTATGGTGTGTTTGAAATCTGAGTCCAGACACATATCTGGATTCTATGTACAGTCTCTATCTTTCTTATCATCCAGCCAGAATCTCTATATAGGAACTCTCCCCTAATTTTGGAGAGGTCAGCACCTGTAGCTCAAGTCCATCCTGATGAAAGCACCCATCAGTAGAAACTCTTTGCACATCTGTCTATTAGGGATGTTAGCATGTAATTGAATGGTCATATAATTGCATGAATTTTTAGTGGCTACATGACTATTAGATAGTTCCTGGGCTGGGGCCAGTGCACTCCCAACCCCACTCCCAGGGAGGCCCCTGTCACTCCATGCTGCTGCCTCTCTGTCGGAGGCAGCAATGCAGGGTGGCAGGTAGGAGCTGGTCTGCGAGGGGATCCGGTTTAAAAATGAGCTCCCCATGCAGACAGACTCACCTGCTGCCCCTGTCCGCTGGGGTTTGAGCTCCCTACGGACAGAAGCTGCTGTTTCTTTTAAACAAGAGCAGTGTCTGGAGCAGCCTCTGTCTGTGGGGAGCTTGGGCCTCTCATGGAGAAGGGCTGCTGCCGTGGAGCAGTATTTTAAGCTGGCTTACCCCAGCACCGGCTCCTGCCCCCTGCTGCCTCTGTAGGAGGCAGCGAGGGCGGGCAGACGGGTCTACGGAGCCAGCACACACAGGGAGTCTGTTTGAAAATCCAGCTCCTCAAGTATATTGGCCCCTCACCCTCCGTGCTGCTGCCTCTCTATCAGAATACATCTAGATTGTGGTGCTATTTTGAGATGCTGAAGGTATCCCACAATACCTATTCTGCGTCTTTTGAACCATCCCGTTATTTCAAAATAGATTTTGAAATAATGGACTCGCTATTCTGACATCCCTGTAACCCTTGTTCCATGAGCGTTACGGGACGTTTCAGAATAGCGTTTTATTTCAAAATTAGATCGAAATAAGATAAATTGAACTATGCAAATTATGTATCTTATTTCGACCTACAGGTGCAGTGTAGATGCACCCTCAGAAGCAGCAGTGCAAGGGGGGCAGGAGGATCTGATGCTTGCAGGGTGCCAGCTTTGAAGTCAGCTCCTCATGGGCACCGGCTCCTGCTCCTCCCCACGCTTGCTGCCTCTGTTACAGAGGCAGCAAGGTGGGTGAGTGCATGTAGTCAACAAGATTAACTGATAAGCCCAGGCTTATCGGTTAATCATGTAGTTGACTACATGCTCACATCACTACTGTCTGTCCATTTAATTGGTTGTGCCCTTGAGACTAATAGTGGATGGAATCTAAAGAAATTCTCTTTATTTTCTCTGGTTAGGAGAAAGGCACCCATCCTTCCTACCTCAGCAGGTGATTTGTCTTTGTCAAGTGACACTTCACCTCTAGCTTTTTCTCCTTCCTTGGTCCCCTTTTTGTAACAATCGTTCTTTAACTAACTGGGGTACTTGCTTGAATCACTCCACTCAGCTATCTAGTATGGATTTTGCTGGGAAAGTTTAAATATAATCTTCCCACTCTCAGAATGTGCATACTGGAGGTAGGAGTGGTTCTCTAGGATGAGCAAAAGTATTCTGGAGGACTGTAGTGGCGTCCAAAATGGGGAGATTTGAGCTGATGAAGACAAATCCTAGAAAAAGAGATCCAGCAGGGCTGGATTGAGCGGTTCTATAGGGTCTGCAGCTCAGGGTTCCAGGCTAAGAGGGGCCCCACAAATAGATCTCTGGGCCTCCCAAAGCTTAGAAGCTTTGTTAGGCCCCTTAGCGTGGGCCCTGGGCTGCAGGCACTAAAGCGCCTGTGCGTTATCCGGCCCTATGTGGCTGGGGGGGTGGGCGGGAAGAAAGGGGATTCTGCACATTGCTACCCTTCCCTGCCAGGCTGGAGCTGCATTTCAACAAGCGCTGGGTGAAGCACCATCTCCACTCTCCCTTCGCCTGCAGGCTCTGCCCCCTTGCAGATGAGCCAGGGCAGTGCCCGCAATGCTGAGCCAGCCCTGAGCTTCCTCCTGCACCTATTTTCCTAATTCCCTCCCAGATGGTCTGACCCAAACACCACACCTCAGCCCTGAGCCCCCTCCTACACCCTAACTCCTGCCTGGACCCTGGACCCCCACCTCAACCTCCTGTCCTAAGCCCTCTCCCACACTCCAAGCCCACTGACCCCAGTCTGGACCTCTCTTATGCACCCCAAATGCCTTCCCTACAGCCCCACCATAAAACCCATCACTCCTAGTCAGAGCCATTCACCCAGTCCCAGACCAACCCTTCTGCCTCAACTGAACCCTGGAGACCCACAAAATCTAATTGCCCAAGGCCCCTCAGAAGAGTTAATCCAACTCTAGAATCAAGTACAGACTTTACATACTGTGTTTGTAAAGCAGTGTGAAACATGCCTGTTTATAAATTCTTTGTGGAGATATAACTAGCTGTATTGCCTTTCATACATCTTGGCTTTTAAAAGAATCAAAAGTACAGCAAATCCTGGTTCCGCAAGAACATCTATTGAATTTAGTAAAGTTGTGTGTCAAGGACATGCAGGACGATGATCATGTATGCAAAAACCTAGCAGTACCAAATGCTTCAAAGCTTACAGAATATTTTTACTTTTCAAACAGAAATTTCTTGCCCATCTTTTTTGTGGGTTATTCATACGTTGAGCAGCCTTGAAAGATCAGACTCTGTAGGCTTCAATACAAAAATATTTTTAACTGGGATATTTCATTTATCAAAGGTCCCGTGGTTTAATCTTGTGACAATGTATTTGTTGTTATAAGTGCCTGAACTGCTCAGTAGATTAAAAAGAAGGAATTGAATTCAGACTTAGAAATACAGAGGAACGGAAAAAAAAATTAGAAGCATTATTCAGTATTCTCCTACACCGTAGCAACGTGTGCAATACATTTTACTACTAGTGTGGCTGACTGAGGTAACTATCAGTCTGTGGCTATGTCTACACTCGTGGCTTCTTGTGCAAGAAATATGCAAATGAGGCTAAGCATGGAATATCGCGAAGCCTCATTTGCATACCTAATAAGCCGCCATTTTTGCAGAAGATGCTCACTGCCCCTTCTTACGCAAGAAAAACCCTCTTGCGCAATGCTGTTATTCCTGAAAATAATCGGCGTAGCGGCATTGCGCAAGAGGGCTTTTCTTGAGCAAGGAGGGGCAGTGTAGACTGCTCCTTCTCACACCAAAGCCTCTTCTGCAAAAATGGTGGCTCATTAGGTATGCAAATGAGGCTCGGTGATATTCCATGCTTAGCCTTATTTGCATATTTCTCACGCAAGAAGTTGCGAGTGTAGACATAGCCTGTGTGTTCTTATAGGTCCTGAATATAATCATGAGCATACCAGGGATATGTTCAGTCATGCAGTTTTTATCTAGAAAATTTAATCCATTAACATTAGGAATTCTTTCTTCCAGTAGATCATCAGTACTTGTTCATACCAGGGCTGGATACTAATATTTCAGTTTTGTTTGGTGGATCACACCCATAGCTCCCTTTATTTTTATTTGTTGCTCTTCCATTTACAAGTATAATCCCAGTTGTTGGGCTTCCTTGAATACAAGGAATACTCCCAAGTACATAAGAACAGCCATACTAGGTTGGACCAAAGGTCTGTCTATCCCAGCATCATGTCTTCCAACTGTGGCCAATGCCAGGTGCCCTAGAGGAAATGAATAAAACAGGTAATCATCAAATGATCCCTCCCCTGTCACCCATTCTCAGTCTCTGACAAACAGAGGTTAGGGACACCATTTCTACCTATCCCGGCTAATAGCCATTATTGGACCTAACGTCCATGAATTTATCTAGTGGGTTTTTTTTCACCGTTAGTCCTGTTCTTCACAGCAGCTTCTTGAGTTCCACAGGTTGACTGTGCATTGTATGAAGAAATAGTTCCTGTTTGTTTTAAACCTGCTGCCTATTAATTTCATTTGGGGTGTGTCTACACAGCACAGTTATTTCGAAATAACTGACAAAAAAACCAATGTGAGTTTCTACACAGCAATTCTGCTATTTCGAAATAAACTCAAAATAATGGATGGCTTATTCCAACCCCTGTAAACCTCATTTCATGAGGAATAACACCTATTCTGAAATAGCTGCTCCTCAGGGCCATTCAAATTAATTGCTCCCCAGTGCCTCCCAGTGCTCTAAACTGAGGTAGCATGTCCACATTAGGGAAGCATGCCATGGATTAATTTTGAGGCTTCCCTGCAGCATCGATGTGCTGTTTTGAAATAAGCTAGTTAGGAGTATTTCTTTCGGACTAGCTTATTTCAAAATAAGTATGCAATGTAAATGTACCCTAGGTGACCCTAATCCTTATGTTCTGGGAACAAGTAAATAACTTTTCCTTATTCCCTTTCTCCATACCTGTCGTGATTTTATAAACCTCTATCATAGTCTCTCTTAGTCTCCTTTTATCTAAACTGAAGTGTACCCGTCTTTTTAATCTCTCTTCATATGACGTCCATTCCAACCCCTAATTTTTGTTGCCCTTCTCTGAACTTTTCCAAAGCCAAGCAGCACTGTTCAGCACTTGCTTCTCTGTAGATATTGTTACCCCAGAGTCTCAGTAACAAGCATAATCTTTTGAATTAATTTAGAATTTAGGATAAGGGATCTGATTGATGATGTTAAATGCTCTGGTTACCAGAAGGGAGGCCCTTGACACCGTATCTGATCACCGGTGATTTCTCCCCCCCAAAAAACACGCTTGGAGTCCAGATTAGAGTTCACTAATATATTGTAGAATTTAATTTGACAAGTGCATGAACAAGAACAAAAAAACAACAACCAATAAATCCAACCCCCACCCCAAAACAGAAGAGAAGGAAGACAGAAAGACCCCAATATAGGTAAGGTATTTGTACATTACAACAGTCTCTGTGTTGCCAATGGTGGTACTGCTGCTTGTGACCTTCTACCTTTGGGTTCAGGTTAGCCCTTAGGAAGGAACCGCTCTAACAATTTATGGTGATAACCCAGGCCTGTTTCACGCCACCTCGCTCCATGAGGGAATGGATCCTGCACTCAGTGAAAGAGTGTCGAAGAAGCTGCACTCTTTTGGGCTTCTGGGGCCAAAATGCCTCTAGGAGGTCCTACTGGAGTGGAAACACTTAGCACTCCCTCTACTGCAGTTTGCAATCAAGCTCTCAGCCTACTGTGCCATAAACGTGGCCCTAAATTAAGCATTGTTTCTTTCAAATATGAAGATAAATTTTATGTGGCCAGGGCTGGACAATGCACAAGGGCTTTAGTGCCTGTAGTCCCAGGCTAAGGGAGCATCACCAAAAAATCGGCACTTTTGTTAGCCCAGAGATATTTTTTGACACCTCCTACCCATCTTAGCCCAGGGATCTGAGCAGCAGCCCCTAAAGCCCCTATCTTAACCCAGCCCTGCTCAACTCCTTTTTCTGGGATGTGGCTTTATCAGCTCAAATCCAGCCCTTTTCCTTCCCATGCTATGCTGGTACTGTTAACCCTAATCATTGTGACTCTTTCAGAATGTAGTTTTGATGGCTACAGATCCCTTAATTAATTACAATTTAATTCTCTCCTGAGCATATTGGCAGCATTAGAGAAGTCCTCCTGCTGTCTTTGAAAGCATCATGAACAACATATAAATGAGAACCTTCTCTCTGAAATGCCAGTTGTTAGGTGACTCAGTATAGATTCGGTTGCCTAGCTGTTTGCCTAGCTTCTGTCTGGCATGTGCTCACTTTTTTAAAAGTTTCATTTATGGAGTAATGTTCTACACAGGATATCTGGTCAGCTGATTTACTGTAGGAAAGCTTCAGGCATTTCTGATGGAAGGACTGTTGTAGTCACAAAAAGGGCTTTATTATGGCATGTGGCAGACTTTCAAAGTTTATAAGGGGAAACTTCCTGGAGCAGTCTTACCCTTTTCTTAGAAAACAGAAACTACGGGTCAGGATACATGTTTGGAGAGGAAGTAATCTCCAGAAATCAGTCTGGTAGATGCAAAGTGCTGAGGATTCTGGTTTTAGGAACCAAGATTGAAGCTTCAAGAGCAGGATGGGTTGGAATTTTCTGTTTCTCCTCAAAACTGTGGGAAAAGTCCTGTCTCAGGTTGGCTTATAGCCATTCTTTTTTAGATTCTCAGGGAAGCAGCACTGCTAGGAATTATTCTCTCTCTCTGGAACCATTTTTACAGTCCTGGGTTTCGGTAAAGCCTACTGGAAAATAGGGGAGTAGTGCTATGTTTTGACACTACCAGGCAATGCGTAAATCTGCTAGTAGAATGGCAATAGTAAATACGCATACAGAGAGCTGTCCTACTACAGTACTTGCATTACCCCTAGATGATACTGTTCAGTAGCAGGTTTTAAAATGGCAACTGTAACTTTAAATCTGGTCAGAATGCAATTGTAAATTTTTCCCAGTTGAGAAGCATCTTCAGAGTTTTTAAAATTTGCGCCTCTGCCACATTGTTCCCAATTTCTTCTGGCAGCCTGTGAAGAAGCCTCAATGAAGATATTTTTCATTGCCTTCTATGTCTCATTCAAGGACATGCAGAGTATGTACATGCATGATAAAAAGGCTGCTTTTTCTTGCAATTTTGTATTCAGGATTTTTTATTTCCCAAGTATCTTGGAAGGTGCAACTATGCCTTAGCTATGCCTAGAAATACAAAATAAGTATCAAATGAGTGAAGAACCTGACTTTTATGTCTGTCTGTCTCTAAGGCTATGTCAACACAGCAGTGTTATTTTGGAATAACTGACCTTATTCTGAAATAACATAGTCTGTATCTATGAAGCATTTATTTTGACAGAACATCAAAATAATGTTGAGCTGGAGGACTTCTTACTCTGACTCCTGTAACCCTCATTTTATGAGTAAGGGAAGCTGGAGGAAGAGTGCTCTAACTGCTTTGTAGACAGCGCCAACGCCCGAAATAAGCTATTTCAACTTAAGCTATGCAATTGACGTAACTCAAGTTATGTAGCTCATTTTTGCCTTTAGCACTGCTGTGTAGACATGCCTTAATACAGGGCTACTCAACTTGGAAGCCCCGGAGGCCACAATGATACTCAAGCACATGTTGAGGGCCACAATTTAGGTGTGGTTGCATGTACATACAAATACATATGCAAATATCATCTTTCATACTGACGGGCATGAATACTAAGATTAAGGCAAGACTACACAACACGCAGGCCCCGTTTAAGTCAGTTCTGCTGATATTAATAAAATGCAGTATTTACTCATTTTCCACCCATATGACAGCACTTTTAATGAGCAATGATAATCCAGGAATTTAACTATTAAAACACATATCAACAGAAGACCATTATATTGACTCGCCGTTAGGGAGCATGTTCCCAATGAAGGCCATGTTCAAAAGATCCTACCCACAGACCACGTGTTGAGCTCCACATAAATCCAAACTGTGGGCTGCATGGGCCCACGGGCCGCGTGTTGAGTAGCCCTGCACTAATATATCAGTGCTCTTCATATCATCAGATACTACTGTACCCAGTACCATTGTCATCTTAACACTACATATATGGGTATTAATACATTAAAAATATTTAAGAGCTAAGATGAATACAAACTAATACTTACAGTGCTGTATCTATAGGTCACTGTCTCCTAGGTCACTTCTGTTGTGTCTTGTAGAAAATAGCTATTATGGACATCTTTAATTTGAAAGAAAATTCCAACACAGCCATTGATAAATTCTAGATCAAGTGGAACATGGAGTATCTTTAAATACTGTCATCTGTTATGCTGATAGATCTAGAACCATACCTGTGAAGGATAAAGGAAAAAGTGCATATTTTTATGGCTGTGCAATGTAGTTGGGAGAGAAGATATTGTAGAGGATAATACAACTTTAGCCAGATCCGAAGAAGAGTTGTGTGTAAGCTTGTCTCTCTCACTAGCAGAAAACTGAATCTCTGAGTTGAAGACAAGTGAAGGTCAACAAAGGCTTCACGAGAGTGGTCAGGAGAACAGAGGAAAACCAAAGGCTATCTCTGGGGTTTCATGGCATGATAGGCTCCCAACATTTTTCTAATGGATTACTCTCAGGCACAAAAGCATGTTCTCAAACATCATTAATTTTAAAGGAAAAAATATGTAGCACTTTGAGGACTAACAAGGTAGTTTATTAGGTGATGAGCTTTCATGGGCCAGACCCACTTCCGATGGCCCATGAAAGCTCATCACCTAATAAACTATCTTCTTAGTCTTTAAAGTGCTACATATTTTTTCCTTTTGTTTTACCAAGATCAGACTAACACGGCTACCTCTCTATTACTATTCTTCATTAATTTAAGTGAAACTTGAGGATATCAAAGATACAGCATTGCCCCATGAATGTAACTTTGCTTGATTTAAATGTAAAACAAAAACTTTTAAAATAAGGGATAGAGAGGAAGGATAGTCCAGTGATTAGGTTACTAGTTTAGTGTAAGCAGGGGAATTGTCCCGCTATTGTCGGGAACTTTCCTGGCTTCTATACCACCCCGGTGAAATGGACCAGCGAAAGGATCTGAGGGTATGTCTACACTACCCCGCTAGTTCGAACTAGCGGGGTTAATGTAGTCATCCGCAATTGCAAATGAAGCCCGGGATTTGAATTTCCCAGGCTTCATTTGCATGAAGCCAGCCGGCGCCATTTTTAAATGCCGGCTAGTTCGAACCCCGTGCCGCGCGGCTACACGCGGCATGGGGTAGCTAGTTTGGATTAGGCTTCCTAATCCGAACTAGCTGTACTCCTCATTCCACTAGCGGGGTAGTGTAGACATACCCTGAGTCCCTGCTCCCACTTCCTTTACCCCACGGCCTCCCTGATCCTGAGGGCTCCCCTTCCACTCTCCTGAGTAGCAGAGTCCTCGAAACTCTAACAAGGCTGGGCCCAGGTTTCCTGGGGCTTAATCCCCGACCTTGTAGTCACTTGGGGCAGGGGCTAGGGTGTCCCCACTCAGAGGTGCTCTCTTCACACTGCATGCTTTCTTGGCCCAGTAATCATTTCATAAGGTTCAAAGCAAATACAATTTATTAAACATCAACTGATTAAAGAGAAAAGAATAAGAAAAAATGAGAATGGTTAAATGAGAACACACAGTCCTGCTCTGTAGCACGGGGACATCAAAACAGCAGTCTGCAGAATGTAAGGACAGTTCACAATCTCTTCCTTATAGGCCCCTTAGAGGCCCTGGATGTGCTGCAGGGGGGCTGCAGGCTGGACACGCTTACTCTGGCAGTGACCACACAGCCTCAAGTTCTAAGTGGCCAGACCCCTCTCCCAGTCTGGCCTGCTGGGCCTCTTGGCTGGTGATATCTTCCTGCCCAGAGCCTCTCCCCGCACTTTGCTGGTCCCAGTTGCTCACCACACCCAGCTGCAGGCTGTGCTGTTTTGCCAGTCTCCAGCTCCTTGTGTTGCTTCTCTGTCCCTTTTGGCTCTCTGAGCACTGCCGGTCTGCTGCTCAACACAGGGTCTGCACTCCTTGGGCTGTGTATGCCTGGCTCTGTTGCTGCAGGACTGTCTCTCCACACAGCGTGTTCCTCTTAGCTGTGTCTCAGCTCTCTCCTTGCTCAGAGAGACCCAGAACAATCCCAGCTCACAGGGAGGTTGGGGTCTGGCCTCTTACCTTCCTCACTGGCCTGTCCAACCTGTCAATCAGGCTGAGCTGGAGTGTTGGCTGCTTTCCATTGTCCCTGGGGTCTGTCAGGGTATGTCTAAACTACAAAGTTAATTCGAACTAATGGACGTTAGTTTGAATTAACTTTGATAGGCGCTACACTAGCGCTCTGCTAGTTCGAACTTAATTTGAACTAGCGGAGCGCTTAGTTCGAACTAGGTAAACCTCATTTTACAAGGACTAAGCCTAGTTTGAACTTACTAGTTCGAATTAAGGGGTGTGTAGCCCCTTAATTCGAACTAGTGGGAGGCTAGCCCTCCCCAGGTATCCCTGCTGGCCACTCTGGCCTACACCAGGGAAACTCTATTGCCCCCCTCCCGGCCCCAGACCCCTTAAAGGGGCACGGGCTGGCTACGGTGCCCGTGCCAGGTGCAAGCCTGCCAGCACCCAGCTAGCAGACCCTGAACCTGGCACGGCTCGAGCCAGCCACCCAATGCCCCCCAGCCCTCCCCCTCTTCCCGGGACCCGGCTGGCGGCTCCTGGGAGCTTGCCCGGAACCGCAAGAGGCGGGCACCCGCCTGGTCTAGTGCAGAGATCGTGGACCTCGTCCATGACCTCCGCACTAGGCACAGGAAAGTGGCCATCTAGGGCAGGAGAGCTGCCAGCCTGGCCACCCAGGAGCAGATGTGCATGAAAATCAAGGGGGTCCACTGAGACCCCTGAGCCCTGAGCTTACAATGGCCGTACTGGGTCAGACCAAAGGTCCATCTAGCCCAGTAGCCTGTCTGCCGACAGCGGCCAACCCTAGGGACCCTGGAGGGGATGGACCGAAGACAGTGACCAAGCCATTTGTCTCGTGCCATCCCTCTCCAGCCTTCCACAAACTTTGAGCAGGGACACCACTCCTACCCCCTGGCTAATAGCACTCCATGGACCCAACCTTCATCACTTTATCTCACTTCTCTTTAAACTCTGTTCTAGTTCTAGCCTTCACAGCCTCCTGCAGCAAGGAGTTCCACAGGTTGACTCTTTGCTTTGTGAAGAACTTTCTGTTACTAGTTTGAAGCCTGCTACCCATTCCTTTCCTTTGGTGTCCTCTAGTCCATCTATTATGGGAACTAATGAAGAACTTTTCTTTATGCACCCTCTCCACCCCACTCATGCTTTTATAGACCTCTATCATATCCCCCCTCAGTCTCCTCTTTTCTAAGCTGAGAAGTCCCAGTCTCTTTAGCCTCTCTTCATATGGGACCTGTTCCAAACCTCTGATTATTTTAGTTACCCTCCCCTCTCCCAGCCTCTCTCTTCCCCTCTCCCACCTCCTTTTCCCAGTCTCCCCAAATTTTGTTCAATAAAGAGAGATTCTATTTTTGACCACACGTTTTCTTTATTTTGTACATCAGGAAGGGGGGCTAGGGAAGGGTAAGTGGAAGGAGGTGAGGGAGGAATGGGGTACGAGCCCCCATGGGGAGGACTGGGCTGGCTCTGTGGGCCTCTGGGGGTGGAAGCTCTCCTGCAGCCTCCCAATTGCCCCCTCTCCCCAGATGGCAGCCTGCGGCAAGTGCAGCCGGTCTGATGGCCGAGTGCTGTGATGTGCCCAGTGTGGGCACTCAGGGCACTCCAAGCCAGGACTGCTTTGCAAGCGGGGCACCCCTGAGAACTGTCCGTCCGGGGTGGGGGTCGGGTCCCTTTAAGCACAGCCCTCGGCTAGCCTGAGACAGCAGCTCCACGCTCTAAGTCCTCATCTGATGCCCTGCCGGCACTGCTTCTGGCCATCCTTAACCCCGGTTCAGGGTCCACTTAATGTGGACATGCTAGTTCGAATTAGCAAAACGCTAATTCGAACTAGTTTTTTAGTCTGGATGCGTTAGTTCGAATTAGCTTAGTTCGAATTAGCGCTGTAGTGTAGACATACCCTCAGTCTCAGGGCCCTGATTTCTCAGGGACCCTTCCCCTTTTGATACTGGGAGCTGGTGAACCAAAAACTCCCACAGAGTTTTAGTAAGAGGCTAACAGTCCCCTTACATTAGGACTTGGGAGTTCAAATTCTGGTGTGCAACGAGGCAAGCCACTTACCCTCTTCCTTAGCTTCCAATCTGCAAAATGTAAGTAATAGCAATGATGTGTTGTGAGGATAAATACACCAATATTTTCAAAATATTTGGGGATAAAAAGAACTATGTACAGGTTGGACCAGAGGAAGTCAATTCTGGCCCACTCCTACCCGTTCGATTCTGCTCCCAGTTGCCAACCCCCCATCGACACATGGACTGGCAGCTGCAGGGCTAGCTGTCTGAGCAGGCCAGCAGCCAGGAGCCCAGCAAGGCACTGGCACCAGCCAAGCTGCCGCCTGGATCTGAACTGCAGCTGCCCAATCCAGGGCTGCCCCACATTGCCACCAGACCTGGCCAGTCTACCACTGGACCCATGGCTGCCCCATGGCTACCATTACCAGCTCCGCTGCCTTGCAGCAGAGCTCCCGGGCTGTCCCTCCTGCTGCCCAAGTCCCCGTCATCGGGGCTGTCTGGCCTGGGAATATCCTGGTCCTGCCAGAGCATGGATGTTGCTGGACCAGAAAGTCCTGGTTTTCAGAGGCCTCTACCTGTATCATAATTTAGATAAGGGCTGACAGATGAGATTATTAAAACAAAAGATACTATGGAGGTCAGCAAATGTTAAGATGAGAGACAACAAATGGGTATAACAAAGAAACAAATGGAGTAATGAGTCTCAAGTTTACAGATTTTAAAGAGAAGACTATTCATCTTTGAACATTTACAGTTCCAGAGCCTTAAAATTCCACTTGTCCTGTTGGTGGAATGTGTCTTTGCTTTACAGGAATTCAATGCAATTCAGTGGAATATTTCCTGAAGCATTAGTTGTCTCATGCAAGATGGGAGTTTTAAGGTGCAGGCCTTCATGGAACTTTTCCATTGTTCTGTGGTCTGATTTACTACACAATAAAACTTTGTTTCTATCTGCTTCATTTAGGATGTTTACTAGGAATCTTGTATCCTAATCTCTTAGTAGAGTGCATGTATATTCTCTTAAGAATTGCCACATAGGTCTGGCATATCATTTATTTTGCATTTTGTAGAATGTTGAAAGGACAGAGGAAACAACATTAAAGGAGACAAAAGCTCCGTTTGTTTTTATTTGTTTCAGCTGCTGTTGTAAATACCTAAATATCCACAGAGCTTCAAGGTGGAATTCAGAAATCTCTCCTTTTCAGCAGACATACAGGATGGCTGGAAAGATAGAGAATGCAAATGATAAATGTAGTGCATCATCTAATCTTGTCACGTAATCATTCATCACTGGAAAAAATACAAAGAACTTAATTCTGCTGTCTCTGTTTTCCCTGGATTTTTCATAGCCTAGACAAGACAAAAAAAAAAATCTCTCAACTCATCGTCTCATTCTAGAATTGACTTTAATAGATAGCAATTTTAGCATGATTTGAAATGATTAAAGCTAACAAAGCACAGAAACAATGCTATCTCCTTCACCAGGCACCATCTGCACAAACAGTTCAGGTGGGAAACCAAAGTGAGTCTTGCATTGTTATAGATTAATGGGATATACTTGAATAGGTAAAGAGATTAAGAACAGAAATAGGCTCCTTCCTTTGTGAAAGAAAATATACGATGCACAATACAATGTGGCATTAATGTTCCTGCCATTGAAAGGCCCAGAATGCATGGATTACCTAGATAGGAAAACAAAATCCCCATGTACCATTGCACTTAGTGTTTCTCTTGGACCCTTTTAACACTAGAAAATATTAATTCAAATCCTGAAAATATACAGACGTGGGCAAATCTCTAAAGACTTATTTATGAAGTTGTTGTGGACGGTACAGTCTTTTATTAAATGGAGGATGAGGAGGGAAAGACTAAGTGAAATATTGGATGGCTATTCACTAAGCCTATCTCTTCCTTATCTATGCCAAGACCACAATTGTTAGGAATTGCTGTGCACGGCTGAATTGGCAACTGTCAGAAGGACTATTCAAGCATGTGACTAGTGTAGCAAGTAGTGTTTAACGCTGATCACTTAAGTAGCAGCTGTTTGTTGGTGTTGATGATATGTGGAAATTGGGAAAACAAAGACAAACTTAGTTTTTCAGTACAGAGCTGCAGGATAATTAACACATGTTTGAGAGCCACGGTCTAAATCCAAAATATTGACTGCATTACAGCTGTAAGCATTTGTATAGAAGAGCTCTGGATAATCGAGGTCTTACTTAAATTCAAAATAGCAAATCACTAATATTGGTACCATACTGTGTTCTGACGCTGGATCCTAACAGCTAACACTTCGCAGCAGCCTGGAAATGGTATAATGGCAAGGGAGCCACACTGGTATAGTCTAGGACAATGATTTTCAACCTCTCCCCTCCCCGCATTTGTGGACCCCTAAAATTTCAAATGGAGGCATGGATTCCTTTGGAAATCTTAGACATAGTCTGCAGACCCCCAGTAGTCTGAAGACCACAGGTTGAAATTCACTGGTGTAGACCAGTGATCCACGTAGCTAGGTAATCTGCCTCTGAGTGACCAATGCAAAGTGCTTAGGAAGACCTGAAAACCCTTTAATGCTACACTATATATCATGGAGGAAATGTCTTCCTGTCCTAACTTGGTGTTCATCATTTCATGTCCTAATGCATGAGGATTAATAGTCCTAGTAACTTTATCCTAGCAGAATTACAGATGCTATTCTTGAATGTAAGAAGATTTACTCCTGCTACACTCCACTTCAGACCTGGGAAGATGCATGGAATCGAGCACATGAACCTGTGTTTTCCTCCAAGTTCTCAAACTTTTTATTTTCAGCTATTCTGAGCCAAGTTTGCTGAGCAGCTACCACTAGACTACTTCACTGAATGTACTGCCTTGGTGGAGGAAAGCAGACTCATTGCTAGGGGCTCCTTGCAAACAATTCTTGATGATGTAGATGCAGATGCCTGAACCATGTCTATGGGGTAATCAGGGGAAAGAGCTCTTGACTCTAGGTCTCTGGACTACCTCTCAAAGTCCAACAGACCATTTAAGAATATCTTGCCCTGTTCTCTGAAAAGATGGACAGGAGACTGCACAATTTAAAAGATTCAAGGGCCACCTTCAAGTCCCTCAGCATACACACCCCTGCTGCATAGTGCGAGCCTGTCACACATCCAACAACCAGTCCTGGCCTGGGACCTTAATGCTGGGTCCACCCTTTGAACCACTGGCAACTTGCTCCCTGCTCTCTCTCATGCAAGGTGGTGTTTCTGGTAGCAATAACCTCAGTTAGGAGGATGTCTGAGCACAAGGCTCTAACATCAAAGCTCCCTTAGGTGGTGTTCTGTATGGACAAAGTTCAGCTCAGGCTATAAGCAGCTTTTCTCTGGAAGGTTGTCTCCCAGTTTCATATTAACTAGGCACCTTCCTCCTTGTGTTCTATCCAAGGCATCTCTCAAGTGGCAGGGACTTCACAGATCACTAGCCTTCTACCTTGAGAGAATAAAGCCATTCCAAAAATCCACCCAAATTGTTGGTGGATGTGGCAGATTGAACATAAGGCCTTTCTGTCCCTTCTCAATGGATTTCACCAGGGATTGGGTCCTGCAATTGAGAGTGCTGCCCCTCTGATCACTGATTACTCCACCAGGGCACAGGACTCTTCCATGGTGCTCCTGGTTCAGGTTTCTACCCAGGAAATATGCAGAACAGTGACGTGATCCTCCACACACCCTTTCACCATGCACTATGTAATTACCTACCAGGCCAGAGACAATGTGGCCTTGGGTAGAGCAGCACTCCAGTCAGTCGACAACTCCAACCCCACCTTCTGAACTGGGGCTTATGAGTCACCTGTTTGAATTGGACATCAACAAGCTTGACTCAAAGAAATAAAAACTGGTTACTCACCTTCTCGTAACTGTTCTTCAGGATGTGTTGGTCATGTCCATTCCAATACCTTCCCTCCTACCCCTCTCAGAGCAGCTGGCAAGAAGGAGCTGAGGGGGCATTGGGTTGGCTGAGCCCTATATTATATGCCATGAAGGCACGACTGTGGGGAGCACACAGGCTGACCCTACGGATACTGCTAGGGGAAATATCTTCCCGCTGTCGTGCATGTGGTGCGAGATATGAACTAGGGAGGTGAAAAATCATGTAATAGGGTAACTTTGTAACTGTTGGAAAGCTCAGCAGTTACATGGTTACACGTGCTGTAAGCCCTTGCCTGCTTGGCTCCTGGGGAAGACACCCATTTATTGATTAAATGGTTAGTCATTTACTCCCTAATATCCCTACTATGAACACCACATTTCTAAGAACAGTTATAAGAGGGTAACTTTTTTTTATGGTGCCTGCCAATATGTATTAGCACACAACACACGCTTACACTGTAGGTGTCCACCCAATTAGCTATCACTGGTAGATAGGGAAAATACTGACCTTACCACAGTATGATAATACTGAGCACACTACCAAGCATTTATGCAATAAAGGTCCATAGTAATTTGTAAAACAAAGCCCTGCTTTGTGACATTCATGGTTTCACAATGCTGACAAAACAAATTACAACATTATAGACAGGTAAGTAAGGGAATAAAAAATCATGAAGGAGGACATTAATAGAGGAAAGAGCCTTGACAAAAATGGGTTTGAAGGAGCAGTCTTAAGTGGATATTAAGGAGAGGAAAGTTCACATGGAAGAAAAGAAGTGTGAGGTTGTTGAGAGTGGAGGGCTGTGGGGTGGAGAAGTGACACATAAGAACGCACAAAGGCAAGCGTAGGAGACAGACCAGGATAAAATGAGCAGTAAGAGGAGAGGGCTAGGAGGAACACAGAAGGGGAGTGCAAAAGGAAAGTATGTCATAGGGCATGGAAGGAAAGGGCAGAAGGGATTCCAGAAAGCAGTTGATGTGACTGAAGGGATGGGAAAGAAAGGTGACTTTTGTAATACTAGTTGGTCTTCCCTGGTCTGGTGCCCTTAAATTTGTTAGTCCTGGAGGGGTCTGCTGCCACTGGCCTAGCTTGCTGCCCCTCCCGCCACTGGCTCTGCTTCTGGCTCCTGTCACCATGCTACAAGCCAGATGTGCATCCAGCCCTGACTGAACTTGCCCTCTCTTGCTGTGCGCCCACCCCCGTATACCTGCCACCTGTGACCACCCTCCCTTGCTGTGCCCCCACCCTGGTATACTTGCCAACACCGTCAACACCCATCTGCTGCAGGGATCCCCGCTTGTGCTGAAGGGCTCCTGGCCATGCCACCTCTCGGTCTCCATTGCCCCTTGGCTCTCTGGACTAGAGAGTTCCAGTTTAGGGAGCTACAATTTGTAATCTTTTCCATAGATTGTACTGGAAAAAAGTGAGAAATGAGAAATCCTAGAAGAGTATCAGGTAAACATTTCAAACACCGCCCCTCCCCCGTACTTGAATCAATTTTGAAAATGGAACATAGGCACATTTGAAAATTACACCTTGTATGTATATATTGATTGAAATTGTTTTTACTAAATGTATTGATTTTATAAGCATATTGCACATTTGAGTTGACAATTTCTCCTGCAGGTGCTTTCCAAAATCCAAGCCTAAATTCTTGGCATGTTCATACTTAATGCAGTTCACTGTGCAGAAATGTGGTTTTTGTGTCAAATGACGTGTGTAATCACTCTTCACATTGTTTGCTTTGTACTGTTGCACTATAAACCTTTTTCAAGTTGCATCATGAAACAGTGTGACTTTGTGTGTGTGTTACAGGTCATGTGTTTTCCCCTTTAATCTGAGCAGCAGACGTAGGCACATGTCTTGAAGTAGTTCAGGCCCTAATGTAAATGGTTCACACAATGCTGTAAGTTTTTTGACTTGAGAAACAATCTCTGACCTTTGTGTGTGTTGGCAGTTATATCTGATTGGCTAGGTGAAAGGCAGTGAATTGACAGGTTCAGATTTTCTCGGATTTTTTCTCATTTGGAGACAGAGCTTGTTTATGCCTGCAGAAGTTGCTTTCAGTTGTGTAAGAAGAATTCTGGTTTTACTGGGATCAGAAACAGCCCTTTGAACCCAATCTTTATAAAAATGAATTCCAATTAAACAAATCAACCCTAGAAAACTTTACATGTTTTGTTCTATAACTATAGCAAAGCCATCTGTTGCTTTCAGAAATGCACTTAGCGTGTTAATAGATGTTGTACCATTACTAATTCCTGTTAAGTGTAAACATCCCTCCTTTCTCTTTGGCATTTTAGAAGGGTTATAATAACTGTCTTTTGGGCTTTAAGTATATGTGATAAGTCACAGCTGATAAGTCATTTAGTTATCTAGAGGAGGACACAGGAATGAGACCAATTAAAAGAAAAGCAGTATTACATAATAGCTATTCTATTGCATAGTAGCTATTCTGGTCTCTTAATCTCCACTCAATGGATATTTCTTGCCTGTTATACTCATAGCAAATGTCACTTTCCAAATCCTCTGTCCTTTGAAAGCACAGTAGTTTATTTAGAGTTAATGGGTTGGTGTAAGTCGAAACTGTGCAACATGATTAGAGAAGACTTTTCTTCACAGAAGCATCAGTTATTCACAACATACTCACACCTTGGGAAATGACTCATGGACTCATTTGATAGAAAGCTAGTGTACATAATCACCAGGAACAAGGAGGGGAAGGAAAACACACACAATCTATATGTGTAAAAATGTGTGATACTGTATGTGTACTATAATAACTATAGTATAACACAGAAATCATTTGGAAAGGGTTCAGAAAAGGGCAACTAAAATGATTAGGGGTTTGGAACAGGTCCCATATGAGGAGAGGTTAAAGCGACTGGGACTTTTCAGTTTAGAAAAGAGGAGACTGAGGGGGGATATGATAGAGGTATATAAAATCATGAGTGGTGTGGAGAGGGCTGATAAAGAAAAGTTATTTATTAGTTCCCTAAAGAAAAGAACTAGAGGACACCAAATGAAATTAATGGGTAGCAGGTTTAAAACTAATAAAATAAAGTTCTTCTTCACACAGCGTGTAGTCAACCTGTGGAACTCCTTGCCAGAGGAGGCTGTGAAGGCTAGGACTATAATAGAGTTTAAAGAGAAGCTAGATAATTTCATGGAGGTTAGGTCCATAAAAGGCTATTAGCCAGGGGATAAAATGGTGTCCTTTTCCTCTGTTTGTCAGAGGCTGGGGAGGGATGGCAGGAGACAAATCGTTTGATCATTGTCTTTGGGGCACCTGGTGCTGGCCACTGTCGGTAGACAGGATACTGGGCTAGATGGACCTTTGGTCTGACCCAGTATGGCTGTTCTTATGTTCTTATTTGCAACACTTGGCAGAGAAACCTTTGAGAACAATTTTAAATTCAGTGGGCCAGAGGCCAGAGAATAATGTTAAGAGACCTGAAACAATTATAGGGCATTCCTTCTGTAAGTTGCCCCAATATACATCCTTTCCGTAATAATGTTGTTGATGCTTGTAGGAACTGATTCATTATAAGCCCTCCCATTCCCCGCTCTTAAGTCGCACAACCCCCTTCTCCCAATTTGTGGAAATGGAAGTCAGCCGCAGGAAAAAAATTCCTCACTCTAAGTTGTTTTGCTATAAGTCCAAGTTTTTTGGAATGTATCTTGGACTTATAGAGAGAATGGCCTGTATATAATCCTGTAGGACTAAAAAGCAGCAATGAGAACTTTGATAATATTACAATACAGCATAGTGGGGGAAAGAAAAATTCTTCCCTTCAAAACTCATAGGAGCTATCACTGTGAAGATTCAGGACATGCATTTGCAGAACACAGACAAGAAAAGGAATCAAAGAGAGTTCTACAATTCCTTCAGTAACTCACTACTAGCTTTTTAAAGCATTGAACAGATTTATTCACTCTTCAAAGATGATGGCACTGCAGTCAGAGCAACAATGTATTTTAGCAAGCCTAAACTACTAATTACTAGAAAGCTACAGTCCAAAATGCAGTCAGTTTTTCAATGCTCACATACAAGGACATGAAAGTGAGTGAGCATTGAAAATGTGACTTCAGAGTGCTCAGTGCCTGTCATGGTTTTATACTGCTGTCTATCACAACAGTATCTGAATGCCTTTTATGGAAATCAGATGGCAATACTGAAGTCCTAAGTAGTAGATGTCAGAGTCACAGGCATTTCTCCTTTGTCAGGGTCAAAGCTCTGCTTGGTTTGGGGGGTTAGTGGTTTTGTTCGCATGTTTTAGTTTATTTACTTTAATATGTTTCAAGGTTTTGGTAATTTTTTTTTTCCTTCTTGGTTGGCATTGCTGTATAGAAAAAGAGTCAGAATTAGAGGTGTACCGCTGTTGTGAGTATCATTCTTGTGGTGGAAAGGTATTTTTGTTGGTGGTGGTGGTGGTAGTGATATAGAAAAGGAAGGTTGTACCATGGCTTTAAGGATGGCAAGATTTTACATTCACCTAGAATCACAGAATCATAGAGCTGGAAGAGACCTCAGGAGGTCATCAAGTCCAGCCCCCTGCCCAAGGCAGGACCAAGCTCAACTAAATCAACCCAACTAGGGCCCTGTCAAGCCCAGACTTAAAAATCTCCAGGGATGGAGATTCCACCGCCTCCCTAGGTAACCGATTCCAGTGCTTCACCATCCTTCTAGTGAAATAGTTTTTCCTAATGTCCAATCAAGACCTCTCCCACCACAACTTGAGACCATTGCTCCTTGTTCTGCCATCTGTCATCACCGAGAACAGCCTCTCTCCATCCTCTTTGGAACCTCCCTTCAGGAAGCTGAAGGCTGCTATCAAATCCCCCCTCACTCTTCTCTTCTGCAGACTAAACAAACCCAAATCCCTCAGTCTCTCCTTATAGTTCATGCACTCCAGCCCCCTAATCATTTTGGTTGCCCTCTGTTGGACCCTCTCCAATGCATCCACATCCTTTCTATAGTGGGGCCCCCAGAACTGGACAAAATACTCCAGGTGTGGCCTCACCAGAGCCGAATAAAGGGGAATAATCACTTCTTTAGATCTACTCTTCCTCTAGATCTACTCCTCCTAATGCAACCTAATATGCTATTAGCCTTCTTGGCTACAAGGGCACACTGTTGACTCATATCCAGCTTCTCATCCACTGTAATCCCCAGGTCCTTTTCTGCAGAACTGCTACTTAGCCAGTTGGTCCCCAGCCTGTAACAATGCTTGGGATTCTTCCGTCCCAAGTGCAAGACTCTACACTTAGCCTTGTTGAGCTTCATCAGATTTTTTTTGTCCCAATCCTCTAATCTGACTCTGGACCCTATCTCTGCCCTTCAGCGTATCCACCTCTCCCCCTAGTTTAATGTCGTCTGCAAACTTGCTGAGGGTGCAATTCATCCCCTTATCTAGGTCATTAATAAAAATGTTGAACAAAACCGGCCCTAGAACCCATTCTTGGGGCACTCTGTTAGAAACCGATAACCAACCTGACATCTAGCTGTTGAGCACTACCCATTGGGCCTGACAGTCTAGCCAGCTTTCTATCCATCTGACAGTCCATGTATCCAATCCATACTCCCCTATTCTTGCTGGCAAGAATATTGTGGAAGACTTTATCAAAAGCACCTGATGTACTTTAAAAGTTTTTTCCATCGTTGGAATCCCTTAACTGAGAATGCTTCATCTCCAGTTCTCATGAGCTTTCTTTTGGTTTTCTGATATGCAGTGTCCCAGAGAAACACAGATTTCTCACTGGTGCATGCAATAAGAGCTGGGCTTGATCCATTTATTATGAAGAAGGTTAGTTAAGGTAACATTTGAAAAACTGGGGTGCTTATTGAAATGTAGTACAGGTTGGATCTCCCTGGTCCAGCACTCCCAGGACCTGACCAGTCTGAGAATGGTGATCTGCAGCCAATGGGAGCTGGAAGCAGCCATTCAAAGTGCTGGTGGCCAACCAGGAACTAACCCAAGTGAACTGCATCAGGCCCATGGGCCTTTTGCCCACCCCTAATCAAATGCTAAGAGTGATCTGTTAATTCAAAATATCTTTCAGGGTGGATCCAGTAGGCAGCCCCTGGGAAACTCTGGCTTCAGTTTAGAGTCTCTGGCCCTGCAGAATTGAAATAACCAAAGAGATGGAAAATTTTCCTGTGGCTTGGTTTTATTTTCCTTCATTCAGCCTGCAAGCCCACAGAATGAGCTTGAGTGTGTGTTGAATTTCCCAGGTGTGATAGGTCTGTGAACCAATCTTTTGTGTTGTGATGATCAGTGATTTCCATGCCCAAGTTCAGAGCAAACATTTTCAAAGTTATAAAACAAATCTTACCTATTTCCTTATGGCCTGGAATACAAGACATTGCAGTGAATGCAGCAACTTAAAAGCATTTCATAGTCTAAATGCTTAAATATATTCTTATAAGACTAATGCCTATTTTGACCAAAAAATAACATACAGGTGAATTGGTCTGGTCTCCAGCTGTGAGTTTATAGTTCTTAGCTTATGCCTGCAGTTCAGACAAAAGCTGGCATCTGATCTATCAAAGTCAGGTAGAATTAGGAATTAAGTTGAGGAAATATTTGATAATGGGATATTCAATTTAACACAGAAAGGTATAACGTGGTCCAGTAGCTGGAGGTTGAAGCCAAATACATAGGGGCTACGTCTAGACTACATGGCTCCGTCGACAGAGCCATGTAAAATAGTTTATTCAGCATAGTCAAGAAGCGGGGATTTAAATAATCCCCGCTTCATTAAAATAAAAATGGTTGCCGCGCTGTGCCGACAATCAGCTGATCTGGCACAGCGCAGCAGTCTAGATGCGGCGTGGTCGACAAGGGAAGCCTTTGTCGACCTCTCCAGTAAACCTCATTTCACGAGGCATACCAGAACAGTAGACAAAGGCTTCCCTTGTTGACCACGCCGTGCCTAGACTGCCGCGCTGTGCCAGATCAGCTGATCGTTGGCACAGCACGGCAGCCATTTTTTTTAATGAAGTGGGGATTATTTAAATCCCCGGTTCTTTGACTATGCTGAATAAACTATTTTACATGGCTCCATAGATGGAGCCATGTAGTCTAGACATAGCCTTAGACTGGAAATAAGATGTAAATGTATAACAATGAGAGTAATTACCTGATGAAGCAATTTGACAAGAACTGTGATGAGTTCTCCATCACTGGCTATTTTTAAATCAAACGAGGATGTTTTTCTAAAAGATATGCTCTACATTTTTTTTCAGAGAAGTTCTATGGGCTGTTTATATAGAAGATCTGAGCAGATGAACACAAAGGTCCCTTCTGACCTTAGAGCAAGGGTTGGCAAGATGCCTCAAGCCATCAGATCTGGCCCATGGACACCCTACCAGGACCATGAGGCATGCAGGCGCTGCTGTTTCAAGTGCAGAGCTGATCTTTTTGCCTCTCTGCTCTAGAGGAAGGAGGAGGCTTCATGTAATCTCCTGGACCTCAGCCCAATCCTTAGCTCCTATTGGCTGGAAACAACTGGTCATAAGGAACTGACCCCCAGACAGTCTCTCAGCTCCTATTGGCCAGAATTAACTAGCCAATAGGAGGAGATATATTGTCCTGGAGGACAGGAGCAGCACAAGTCTCTTCCCCCTTCCTGAGCTGAGACCCAGAAGTAGGGAACAGCCTGCAATTTCAAGGGATCTGAGGCTATAGCAGGCAGGGAGCCCAGCCTGCCTTGGGGGTGCTGCAGGGCTGCACCCCTGTTCTCCAGTCACAACTCCCTCCCAGACCTTGTACCCCCTTCTACACTCCTCCCCCAGGTCAGTATCCTCTCCTGCACCCATGCCCCCTCACCAACCCTACAGCCCAATCTCCTGACCCAGGTCACAATCCCCTCCTTCATCCAAACTCCCTCTCAGAACTCACACCATCTCCTGCACCCTAGTCACTTGCCCTGTGCACCTTTCTGCACTATCCTAGACCCCACGCTCACTCCACAGAAAAGTGTGGCCCTTGACTGCTTTCAAAAAAAAAAGTGACCCCCCCCCCAAAAATTATTACCCACCCCTGCCTTAGAATGTATGGGAAAAGTATTTATGTATAATGATATTCCTGTGGGAATTCTGCACCACTGCACAAGTGCAGAATTCATATGCCAAGCAGAATTCTTCTTTTCGCAGGCCCTCTCGGCACTAAATTGCAAAGACGCAGGAAAGCCTTCGTTACTGGCCTGCTGTTTCTTGATTGGTTAGTAAGTCCTTCTGGCCCTTTTAGACCACTGTTTAGGCAAACTGTTTTGCTGGTTACCTCATCCAAATGGATTTTCATTAACTGGCCATGTTAAGGCCCAACCCTCTTAGTTTTTGTGCTCTTGAAATCACAACTTGGGGAGAAAGGATTGAATTAACTTAAATCTGATTTCATGGGGCCTATTCTCAGAGTAAAGTGAAGAAAGGCATCAGAGTCTGTCCCTATGTAAGTAACACATGTGGCATCAATAGGAGTGATTTTCACCACACGATCAACTTCATATACCAATTTGATTTATTTACCATGGATGACCAGGGAGAACTGGCTGTTCAAATAGCATGTGTGAAGGACAGTCCACAAAAAATATGGCATTTTCTCTACTTTTATACCTCCCCGTGCCTTTGGGATTTTTTTATTTTTATTTTCCATTCTGCTACAGTTGCTTAATGATAGCCTATTACTGCAACTAGAGGCATTTATGCTGAGGAGAAAGCCTGAAGATTCATTGTGAATTTTCTAAGAGAATATGAGGAAAACCACTAACTGATCCTGAGTCAATGGGTTAAGGTTAATAATGCAGTGTAATATTTTTTAGCAAATGTTATTGCAAATCAGTATCAGCAGAGAAGGAGACATGCATTCCCTGGTTGGAAAGTTAAAATTACTGAACAGGACATTTTCTCCTCTCCCCACCCCCGCTTTATAAATAAATTAGTACCACACAATTAATATTCTTTTTGCTACATATTTACCAACCAGATATGTCAGTCTCCCTTCTACTTTGTTCAAAATACATTATGAGCAAGGTGCTACCAAATTCATGATTCATTTTCATAAATTTCACAGTGAAAGCATTTTAAAAATCTTTAGTTTTATCATTTCAGATATTTTAAAATCTCAGATTTCACAGTGTTGTAACAAGCCATGAATATGTATGTTAAAAACAGCAAAATGTGCACATGTAAAATCAGCATTTCTCAAACTGGGGATCCCAACCAAAAAAGGAGGCGCAAAGATATTGTAAGGGGTGTTGTGGTGTTGCCACAATTACTTGTACACTGCCTTCAGAGTTGGGCACCTAGCCAGCTGCAGCCACTTTCCAGCCATCCAGATGTGAAGGAGAGCATAAAAATGCACAAAAGACCCGATTTCATGGTCTGTGATGCATTTTTCATGGCCACGAACTGGATAGGGCCTTAACTGAGAAACAGGGCTACATCCAAAGCCGTGCATCTGGGCACCTGCCAGTTTTGGGTGTATTCAGATCGAGAGCTGCAAAGTAGAGACCTCTGTCTGCTTTTATTTGACATAGCCACCTATTCCTGTTGGTGTAAGTGGCTAGTTTATTGATTTAAGTATCAAGCCAAATCAGTACGCTTTAGTCTGAGCAGGAATGAACCACGATGCTATGTGTTATAGCAGGGGTGGGGAACCTTTTTTGGGTCGGGGTCTCTGACCCACAGAAAAATCAGTTGGGGGCTACACATCAGTGAAAAGCCCAATCTCCTCCCCCCCCCCCCCCCGAAGATCCTTCATTGACGTGGCCCCTGACTGAGAAAGGGAAAGACACTCCCCACATTCCCCTCACACACCAGAGCCTAATGGGGCCCAAGCTAGTAGATTTTGTGTGCTTCAGTCCCACCATAAGTGCAGGCTCCCCATTGTTGGTGGGTGGAGCCCTGAGCCTTGGGGGCTGGATACAGGCATGCCCCGGGCCTGAGGTTCCTCATCCTTGCTATATAGTAACTGTGCTATGCTTTTATGGCTCCATGCATTTATAAAGATCTGAGAGGATTGATCTTTCCAGCAACATGGCTGGGAATTAAAATACTCTTTTCAGTATATACCTTTCTCCTCCTACCCCACTGCCTCTCAAGATTCAAATCCATAATGGAGTTCAAAATATCAGTACTCTTTGGCCTCAGATCTCCCTGCTTTACAAATCAGGACAACACAAGCCCATAAAAGTCAGGAACAAAGTCTGAAAAAACAAGCTATAAATTGATGATTAATTATAATGAGAGAGCTTAACCAAGATAAAAAATGAAAGTTTTTTGTCTGCACATTTTAAAATAGTATACAGAGCACATCAAAATCCTTAGGGGTAATAAAAACGATTGTTTTACAGTTTAATGCTTTAGTTTAACATTTGAACCTCTCCCCTCCTCCAACTGAAGACAATGGGACTTGGCAAACTTTGGATTGTTTGCTTTGCAGGGTGTTTTTGTCTGAACTGAAACTGCTAGGGAGGCTTGATTACTTCATGATCATTCTTATATGGCAGAATTTTTCTCTTATTCCTGACGACTCAATCCTGTCTTTCATTGGCTCCACTGAAAAGGCTGTGTAAGGACCGCAGAATCAGCCCCTACCTATGTTAAATATTTTTAATGCAGTAATAGATTGCACTATTGAGTTTTATGCAATTTAACAATAAATTTCTGTTTATAAATGAAACAAAAGCAATTGCCTTTTGCTTACAGCGACCCCCTTCAAAATTGCTTCTGGGAGAAGTGTTTCTTAAAAGCTTATCTGTGTTGTGCATTTAAAACAAGAAAATGGGTCTTGGGTCTTTTACTCAGAACTAATCTCTTCATATGACAGCACTAAAAGCTTTTTTTCTCTAACATTTCACAAGAATCATTATATAATAGCAATGCGGTTTTAAAGGGAGAGCGCTTCTTTAAAGGGGAGACCAATTTCATGAGTTTTGCATCAAAATCAATATATTGATTCCTCCCCCACATTGAAGATATTCTAGGGCATGTCACATTGATTTTGAGCCGTTCAAATTCTGTCTGTCTCCTTTGTCAGATCCCAAGTGACAGTCTTCACTCCTTCTAGCAGCCACTCTCATCCTCCCTCCCCCGCACCTCATACCTTCCTGGTCCTCTGTTCTTGAGCTGGGAAATAATGCTCAACTTCTCTTCTGAGACATGGGGAAATTCTTCTCCCTCCAGAATTAAAATAAAGAGTATTTTAATTCCCAGCCATGTTGCTGGAAAGATCAATCCTCTCAGATCTTTATAAATGGGAACTGTTTTGGGGGTTGGGGTGCAGAGGTGCAATTCCCCTTTAGACCTGTTGAGATGGGGTTGCTAACTCTCCGGAACCAGATGGATCAGATTCTACTGCTGCAAATGGCGCCTGGTCTCTCCAGTTCGGGAGTGTTGGCATCTCTCAAATGGCGCCTGGTCTCTCCAGTTCGGGAGTGGAGGCAGCTCAGAGCTCTGGGCTGGTGCTGGGATTCCGGGTGGGATGTGAAGCCTGTGGCAGGGCTGGTTTGACCCCAGGAGTCGACGGAGCCCATGTCTTGACCAGCATATGGGAAGATCCTGAGGGCTGAAAAAGCCCAGGGAGCCAGTGGGTGGCAGGACTCCAAGGGCCAGTGGAGTCTGTGAGGCCAGTGGGACCCTGGGGGGCTGAGAACGTTAATTGGGCCAACAAATGGCAGGACCCTATGGGGCCAGCAAAGCATGTGGGACCAGCAGGACCCTGTGGGGGCTACCCATAGGCCAAGACACAGGGCTGAAGAAGCCAGTAGCAGGGCCTTGGCCCCTCGTTGTGGGGTAGTCATTTGCAAAACTGGGTATTCTACAGCGCCCCTCCCATACCCTCCCTTCTCACACCTATGTGGCTGGTTGCTAGGTGTCAGTGTCCTGGTTCACCTCCACCAGTGATACGGGGTTCACCTCCACCAGTCTTTTTCTAATGACCCCTGCAGGCTCAGACAGTTAGATGACATTCATACTCATATTTCTTAGCCTGCCTTGAGAGCAAACAGACCTTTCCTGTCCACTGGGTAACCATGCAAGATATAGGAAACTGAGGCACACATAAGAGTAATAAAAATATTGCAGAAAATGTCCACTTTGTGACACAATTTAAAAGGTTTCTCTAATACCACAAGTCCTGTAAACTCACTCTAGGATCTGATGTGTGACTCAGACATCATCAATATTCTGTGACTGAAACTTTGTGAATAATTCTACTGACAATATGTGAACTAGAAGAGAATCTATCTATCTATCCCAGAGCTGTACTGGGTGTGATGGGGTGGCCACCCCTCACTTGCTGTGAAAAGGTTAATTAACTAGACAGGCCACATCTGAGAGGAATCAGGCAGTGAAGCTATTTTCTGATTGAGGGAGGGCTTCCAGCTGGGGAGGAGGGAAGCTGGGTTTGACATCCCATTTCCAGCGTTTGTATCCAAAGGGGCTGCTGGGTGTCAGTCACCGAGAAAGAAGGAACCTTGGAGGCTACAGGGATAGTTAGTTTCCAATTACTCCTTTGGTAAGCCAGGGGGTGGGAGTGTTAAACCCAATCCCAGATGGCGGGGGGTGGGGAGAGTATTATATGGTAAGGGAAAAGCAGTTAGGGTCTAACAGGAAACAGAACTTGACAGCAGATTAGACAGTCCCTCAGTTGGAATCTGGTGTCGAGGGGGGTCCAGGTTCCTCTGGTAGCTACTGAGTGAATAACACCTTGAGGTGGTGAATAGGAAGAATGCCTAGAATTACTGGAGAAACTCCTTTGCCCATTGGAATGGTAAAATGTGTGGTGTGACCTAGACGGGCGACTGAGTCACGAAGAGGCAGCAGTCCTACTTGAAGAACAAGGTGGAGGTGGGGGCTATGGACTTACATAAAGAGGTGAGAAGTTAATAGACAGCCATGGGACAGGGTGTTGACTTCCCAAGCCATTCCCCAGAGTGACCAGGAGAAGTCACTGTCCTGGCAGTGAGTGAAGTACCTCTCACAGGCCCCGAAAGACTGATGGGGTAAAAAATACAAAGACAGGCCTCTTTCTGAAAGCTTTCTATCAGAGTTCTGCATATGAAGGGTGTTGTATCATGAAAGCAAGGTACAGGCAGTCACCAGGTTACATCAATCCGACTTACGTGGGATCCCTAGTTACAAATGGGGGAGGGGGCGCAGCTAGTGCGGGGTGCCTCCCCCACTGTCGCCGCCTCTGGCGGCGCAGGGGGCGCTTCCCCCCAGCAGACCAGGGAGACGTGGAGCTAGCGCCCCCCCCCCCAGCAGACTAGGGAGACGCGGAGCGGCTTTTTTCGCCACGGATGACACGGGTCTGCTGGGGGGAACAAGACACCAGCCAAAAGGGGGCACCCCAGAGCGGAAAAATTAATTTCCTAGGGAACAGCAGGAGCAGCAGGCAGTGAGACCCATTGTGTTACAGTCCCCACCTTGGGAGCAACAGCTCTTTCCCTCTTCAGCACTAGAGCTGCAAGTATCTTGTTAGCGTCACGTGAAATTAACAAGTCCCTTCCAGCCTGGCAGAGGTGAAGCTGAAAAATTACCCAGTGGTGTGGGTGGGCAAGAACGGGAAGGAGCAGGACAGAAGGGAAGAGGGGATAAGCCCCAACCCCACACCCTGGCTGGAGCGGAGCAGGGTAAGCCCCGAGGGGATGGGTCTGGTTGCAAAGTGGGTGAGTGGACAATGAGGACCCACCTGTGGCTAAACACAGAATTTTTCTTTAAAATTAATCCTGTGGATAAATTCACACACACACTTCACAGGAAGGGATTTCCATTTTCTGCTCAGCGGAATACAACAACAGCTTTGATTGTATCAATATTTCACTGTGCTCTCCAATGACCATTGATTACACTTAATACCCATTTTACTGAACCATCTGTAGCAAATTCTATTTGGAACAGTAATATGCATTGCATAAACTTTTTTTAGTTATAAAAAACAAAGATTCTGACTATTAAATGAATAACTGGGATCTTTCAGGTACCCCAAAAGGAAGATTTGGATATAGCATGAAACACTGAAACTTATGATCAATTTTTAATTAAAATATCAACCAAAAAAACCTTCATATCAAAACAGTATGTGTTTTTCTTAGAAAAAGGAAGTTGTATGAGAATCAGGGTCTTTTCCACCTAACTCCAGCTCCCCGTCCCCCCCCAAAATATGTACCCGTTCCGACTTACATACAAATTCAACTTAAGAACAAACCTACAGTAACCCGGGGACTGCCTGTACTAACAAACTTCAAAAGGACTTTATTTAACAAAAGTGAAACCTCTTTATAAAGCTGCTGCATCCCTCTGTAGCTCTCACTCGGCCCCCAGCTAATCTTCTCCCCCCTCCTTCCTGTTTCCTGTGCTTCCAGACTCCCAACAGCCAGTGCTCTCAGTTCTAATTATTACAAGCAGCATCTAAAACACCACATTCCCTCCTCTCTTAAGAAGCACTCTCAATTATAAAATAAACATTGTTGTTATAACCACAGCAACAAATATGGAACAAATCACTATACTGCTGGCAGTAATATTACACTGAAAACACTGTAAATACTACATAATAGTCTCTAGTCCAGACAGGTGATCGTCTGGGTCTGACAGACCATCTCTCAAACCCCGTTTCTAGTGCAATGTCTTGTTGTGTTGGTACTACAATGAAGTCATCCAATGTGGCCTGGGTGTTGACATCATCTCCTATTGGTACACAGGCAGGTGCAAGATAAGAAACATTCCATACATGCCCATCAGAAAGTCGATAGGTGCAAGGTCCCTTCTTCTCAATGATTTTAAGAGATGTGAATTTATGGTCCCCTTTGCGTAGAATTCCAGGTTTTCTTACTCTAACGAAGGAACCACACTCAAATTTCGGTTCCTTAGCACCCTGCCATTTGTCTGTGAAAGCCTTATACTTTTCTTGGTTCTGTCCAACTGTTTTTCTCACATCATCCTCTTTTGGTGCATCAGGTCTTGACTAACAATCCAGCAATGTTCAGTTTGGTAGTCATCTGTTTTCTATGTAGTAACTCTGTGGGTGATCTTTGCATTGTGGCATGTCATGTAGCCCTATATGCTTGCAAGTAATCAGTAGTGAAGGTTAACCACAATCGCCCTTCCAGTTGAGTCGTTTGCAAATTCTCTTTCAAGCTTCTGTTAAACTTTTTGATTTCCCCATTGGTTTGAGGGTAACACAGGGATGATTTTCTATGTAAAATGTTGCTTTCTGCTAGAAAAGTTTCAAATTACATGGAAGTAAATTGACTACCATTATCTGAAACCAGTTCTTTGGGGTTACCTTCCCTGCTAAAAACTGTAGGGTATATCTACACTACCCCGCTAGTTCGAACTAGCGGGGTAATGTAGGCATACCTCAATTGCAAATGAAGCCCGGGATTTGAATTTCCCGGGCTTCATTTGCATAAGTGGGGCGCCGCCATTTTTAAATCCCCACTGATTCAAACCCCGTGCCGCACGGCTACACGCGGCACGAACTAGGTAGTTTGAACTAGGCTTCCTAGTTCGAACTACCGTTATGCCTCATTCCACGAGGAATAACAGTAGTTCGAACTAGAAAGCCTAGTTCGAACTACCTAGTTCATGCCGCGTGTAGCCGCGCGGCATGGGGTTCGAACGAGCGGGGATTTAAAAATGGCGGCGCCCCGCTTATGCAAATGAAGCCTGGGAAATTCAAATCCCAGGCTTCATTTGCAATTGCGGTATGCCTACATTACCCCGCTAGTTCGAACTAGCGGGGTAGTGTAGAAATACCCGTAGAGAAGAACTTAATTACTGTAGCAGAAGAGATTTGTGATGTAAACGCTACTTCCAGGCCATTTGCTGAAATAGTCTATTAAAGTGATGGCATAACGACAGTCAATTGGAGCAGCATTAAAGGGTCCTATAATGTCAATCATAACTTTTTCCCATGCAGAATCAGGAAGAGGAACAGGCTGTAATGGTGGGGTACATATCACTGCTATCTTATCATGCATTTGGCAAGTGACACAGGATTTTATGATTGCTTCAGTTTGCTTCTGGCCATCTGTTATGCTTAAACGAAGCACACAAAATCTTGTAAAGGGGAAAAGGCAGTATGCCACATTTATTGAGAATACAACAGTTGTATATGCTTTTCAGTCACTCACACACAACACCATACACACACACAGTCCCACCAGACGATGTTATAGTTACCAGTCCAGAGTCTGTATCAATCTAGTGGCCAGCGAGATCGAACACAGAGGGAGAGCAGGGCCTTTCGTCGGTCACGATCCGATGCTCATCTGGACTTGGTGGCAAGATGAACCCAAAGTTCCATAGTAAGGCACCCTGCTTTTATAATCCTCTGTCCCTGTTGAAGTCTATGGATTTCACTGTGTCAGTCTGTGATCAGTTACTGTTATCTTGTTGATGTTAATCATTCTCAAAACATCTCCAAGAGGCTCATCCTGTCCTGGATTGTTAATCAGTTGTTTTTAGGGGTGCCTTCACCTTAGAGCCATCAATCTGCCAATCTGATCAATTCCTGACCGTGGGTATGCACTGATGGTTCCTCTCACGCCGATATGTCTCTTTGCAGTCTGTCTTTTAGAGTTTGTCTTCATCCGCATTGCCCCATTCTCTCTTGACCATCTGGCTCTAACGATGACCTTCACACGTTATCTCATTCACACAAATAGTCTTTCACAGAGTCCTTCAAAGGTAAACAGTATTGTTTTATATTAAGCAAAACTAAAATCAAACAATTCACATCGAAGGCCCGAGCCTTCAATATTTCTAATCTCATTAGCATAGACACAATACCACAACCCTGTCTCTTTACTTATTAACCTCACTAAACTTTAAAACAAAGGAATATATAACTAAAGGGCTTAATTTAATAAAATATTAAATGTGATAATGTGTTACCTTACATTGCTAGATTATTAATCCTAAAATACAAATATAAAAAGAATAAAACTTTCAATTCCAACACACCAATACAGATCCCGTAGTCATTGTTTGGTTCTGACAATTCCTTGGTGAGTATCATGTGCCAGGTGTATGAGTTTTGACTATAATTCTTCTGGCACAAGTAGCCCGTGTGTATGTGATAGCAAACAGCCATCAAGAAAAGGAAGTTCATCCTGAACTCTAAAATAAAGCAGCAAAACTGTGTCAAAGCTTTTAGGGTTACTGGGCCATCTCTTCACCAGAAATTCCCATAGCTTTTGTTGAATTGGACATGCTAAACAAGCAGCTTGGAATTGCTCTCTTGTAACTTCAGTAAGAGTGCTTGTAATAAGAGCAACTACTTCATCCTCATCCTCTAGTGAACCATCTGCTATCACATTTTGGTTTCTGGGCTTATATTCTAGTTCATAATTGAAAGAAAATAGTTTTGCAGACCATCTAGCAATACAATTTCCTGCTCTTCCTAGTCCTTTTGTGGTTAGCAATGTTGTCAAAGGGCCGTGGATTGTGCGCAACTTGAATGTGCAGCCCCACAGGTAAGTTCTCCATTGTTCAGTAGCCCAGACACAAGCAAGTGCTTATTTTTCAACTGTGGAATATTTTCTCTCAGCATCACTGTGGGTATGTCTACACTACCCCGCTAGTTCGAACTAGCGGGGTAATGTAGGCATACCGCACTTGCAAATGAAGCCCGGGATTTGAATTTCCCAGGCTTCATTTGCATAAGCGGGGAGCCACCATTTTTAAAACCCCGCTGGTTCGAACCCCATGCAGCGCGGCTACACAGGGCACGAACTAGGTAGTTTGAACTAGGCTTCCTAGTTCGAACTACCGTTACTCCTCGTGAAATGAGGAGTAACAGTAATTCGAACTAGGAAGCCTAGTTTGAACTGCCTAGTTCGTGCCCTGTGTAGCCGCGCTGCACGGGGTTCGAACCAGCGGGGTTTTAAAAAAGGCGGCTCCCCGCTTATGCAAATGAAGCCCGGGAAATTCAAATCCCGGGCTTCATTTGTAAGTGCGGTATGCCTACATTACCCTCCTAGTTCGAACTAGCGGGGTAGTGTAGACATACCCTCAGTGTCCTTGGCAACAGTCCTCTTTGTGTTGTCCTCATGAAGTTGTGTGAGGACAGCCCCAAGTCCATAATCAGAAGCATTATGGACACAATTGTGGGCAATGCAGTACTGAATAATGCTACTACTGGACTATGTACAATCCAGTCTTTCACAGTTTCCGAACTAGCTTGTGCATCTGTTGTCCACACCAAGGTTATCATAGAATACTAGGACTGGAGGGGACCTCGAGAGGTCATCGAGTCCAGTCCCCTGCCCTCATGGCAGGACCAAATACTGTCTAGACCATCCCTGATAGACATTTATCTAATCTACTCTTAAATATCTCCAGAGATGGGGATTCCACAACCTCCTTGGGCAATTTATTCCAGTGTTTGACCACCCTGACAATTAGGAACTTTTTCCTAATGTCCAACCTAAACCTCCCTTGCTGCAGTTTAAGCCCATTGCTTCTTGTTCTATACTGAGAGGCCAAGATGAACAAGTTTTCTCCCTCCTCCTTATGACACCCTTTTAGATACCTGAAAACGGCTATCATGTCCCCCCTCAATCTTCTCTTTTCTAAACTAAACAAACCCAATTCCTTTAGCCTTCCCTCATAGGTCATGTTCTTTAGACCTTTAATCATTCTTGTTGCTCTTCTCTGGACCTCTCCAATTTTTCCACATCTTTCATGAAATGCGGTGCCGAGAACTGGACACAATACTCCAACTGAGGCCTAACCAGCACAGAGGAGAGTGGAAGAATGACTTCTCGTGTCTTGCTCACAACACACCTGTTAATGCATCCCAAAATAATGTTTGCTTTCTTTGCAACAGCATCACCCTGCTGACTCATATTTAATTTGTGGTCCACTATAACCCTTAGATCCCTTTCTGCCGTACTCCTTCCCAGACCGTCGCTTCCCATTCTGTATGTGTGGAACTGATTGTTCCTTCCTAAGTGGAGCACTTTGCATTTGTCTTTATTAAACTTCATCCTATTTATCTCAGACCATTTCTCCAATTTGTCCAGGTCATCTTGAATTATGACCCTATCCTCCAGATTAGTCGCAATCCCTCCCAACTTGGTATCATCTGCAAACTTAATAAGTGTATTTTCTATACCAATATCTAAATAGTTGATGAAGATATTGAATAGAGCTGGTCCCAAAACAGACCCCTGCGGAACCCCACTTGTTATGCCTTTCCAGCAGGATTGTGAACCATTAATAACTACTCTCTGAATACGGTTATCCAGCCAGTTATGCACCCACCTTATAGTAGCCCCATCTAAGTTGTATTTGCCTAGTTTATTGATAAGAATATCATGCGAGACCATATCAAACACCTTTCTAAAGTCTAGGTATACCACATCCACCGCTTCTCCCTTATCCACAAGACTCGTTATCCTATTAAAGAAAGCTATCAGATTGGTTTGACATGATTTGTTCTTTACAAAGGCTGAACTTCTCTGTAGTAATTCTCATAATGGTTCAATGACAGACGCATAATTGGGAATAAATTTTGCATACCAGGAGGTAAAACCCAAAAAGGAACATAAGGTTTGCAAAACTGTTGGAGGAGGAGCCTTTGAAATTGCTAGGATATTACCTGGATCAGGTTTTAGTCTAGCCGGTGAAATTGTATGCCCCAGAAAGGAGAGTTCTGTTTGTCTAAATTTGCATTTAGACAAGGTGAGCTTGAGGCCTGCTGTACTGATGCAGTTTAGTACAGACTGCAGGTTATTCTCATGCTCCTCGGAAGTATTTCCAAACACAATAATATCAGCTAGATAGCACTGAACTCCATGTTGATTCTTCAGAATCCATGACATTTTTTGGATGGCACTTGGAGCAGATGCAAGACTGTATGAAACACGTTTAAAACGAAATAGTCCCTCATGTAATAAATGCTGTGAGGTCTCTGCTGTCTTCATGCAACATAACCTGGTGGTATGAGCTCTGCAAATCAAGAGTAGAAAACACCTTTGCTCCACAGAGTTCTGCAAGCGGTACTTCTATGTGAGGCAGTGGGTGGCTGTCAATCACAACAGCTTTATTTGGCTCCCTTAAGTCCACACAAAGGCGAATGCCTCCATCCTTTTGTGTCACCACTATAGGTGAAACCCATTCTGATGAGTCAATCTCTTCCATAATATCCTTTTGTACAAGTTTTTTAAGTTCCTCTGAAACAACTTCCCTGACTGAAAATGGTAAGCGCCGTAACTTCTGTCATACAGGCATCATATTGTTTCATTTTAACTTTGTGCACAAAGCCATAAGCACAGTCAAGTTTCTCCTCAAGCTAGTCTTGGGTCCCAGCTGAAACTGGTGTGTATACTGCAAGAGTGCTTTTCTGAGGAAGATCAATTCGTCCATTAACTACCCTGAAGTTTAAAGCAGCCAGTAAATCTCTGCCATGGATAAGAATGCCTTTGTGGACAATGTAGAACTCTGCAGTTACACAGCAACTGTCAAAAATCGCCATTGCTGGCAGGCAGTCACGTACTGAAATTTGATTTTTCAAATAGTACACCAAGTGAAGTTTGGATTCAGTAAGAGGCACATCTTTAAAGTAATGCAAATAGATGGAATCAGGTAGTATAGATACTGCTGAGCCAGTGTCCAACATTAGCTGAATAGGATGTGATTTGCATGAAGATGTGGCAGAAACATTTACAGTGCATGTTATCTGTTCTGGAATATGTGCAGTAGTGATCTTGTCCACACTCAGCACAGTAAAATCTGGTATTATAACTGCATGCACCTGTCGATTGGACTGGCTACTGCGGCATACCTTAGCAAAATGCCCAATCTTATTGCAGTGATTGCACTGAGCTACTTTTGCAGGACTTGTATAGCTTGCGAGGTGTTGTGGGGATCCACAGTGAAAGCATGCTTTTGCTGTGCTTTGAATTTGCTGATTCTGTAGTTTTTCATGGGTTTTCTCCTTGTAATTGTTTGTCTGCAGTGATAGTGGACTTTTCTGCAAAGGAGTCACAGCCTGGACTGGGTTTCCTGTGTCCATACTCATTATTTTGGCTTCTGCTATAGCTGACTCAATCTGGGTAGCAATGGTTATTGCTTTTTCCAGTGTAAGTTGTTGGTTGTTTTCTCAGTGAGCTGGTCTCTAATCATCTCATCTGCCATATTCCCAAAGCCACAAGTTACAATCAGACTCTTCAGAGAAGCAATATACTGCATTATAGTCTCCCCTGGTTTCTGCTCACGCTGGCAAAATCTATAGTGATTAGCGATTACACTTCTGGCACAAAAAAGTTCTTTAATGCAGTGAGTGCAGTCTCATATTTACCATCTGCAAGGGGAAAAGTGTAAAATATACGCTGCCCTTCTGCTCCAAGGCAGCGGGTTAGCAGAGCACATTTTCTTACCTCAGAATTCTCTGTAGCACTGATTGCAAGCAGATAAGCCTCAAGCATATGAATCCAGGCAGTAAAAGCAATTGGAGGCTCACCTGGGCTTTGCAGAAAGGGTGCAGGTGGGTTCAGAGGCAGAAGAGCCATCCTCATCGCCAAAATGTTGTATCATGCAAGTAAGGTACTAACAAACTTCAAAAGGACTTTATTTACCAAAAGTGAAATCTCTTTACAAAGCTGCTGCATCCCTCTGTAGCTCTCACTCAGCCTTGGCTAATTTTCTCCCCCCTTCTTCCTGTTTCCTGTGTGTAAGCGGGGGAATGGTCCCGCTATTGTGGGGAACTTTCCTGGCTTCTATACCACCCCGGTGTTGCATAAATTGCTGGTTTCGTCCCCTTGGAGGCTAGTCTGATTTACCCCAAGAAGAGAGTCACACTTTCAGGCTGGGTCCAACTCAAGTTTATTGGTTGCAAGCAATGGTCAGCCAAGGAGCTATTGCTCAAAGCAAAGCTGACCCTGAGCGTTGGCTAAGCATCCTTTTTTATACTTTCTTTAACTTTCTTATCTAACTTGGCACATCTTGATTTGTTACCTTAGCTTCGTGTTGCCGCGTTATTGGTTAGCATATTTCAACTCTATTCCATTCAGTAACAACCACCAGTATAGCTTACTTAAGCAATAGCAATTAGCAAATTTCCCTAACTCAAGTAATACGTGTAATCCAGTCCTTGAGAAATGGGTCTAAACGGCTAGTTCCCCTTTTTACTACAGCTTCTAAAACATGCTCAATTAGCTAAATGATATGTGCTGTTTCAAGCTTAAGTAATGGAAGGGGGAAGAAGCACACATAGTCTTTACTATATTTTACTACACCGGTTAAATGGACCAGCGAAAGGATCTGAGTCCCCGCTCCCACTTCCTTTACCCCACGGCCTCCCTGATCCTGAGGGTTCCCCCTCCCCTCTCCTGAGTAGCAGAGCCCTTGAAACCCCAACAAGGCTGGGCCCAGGTTTCCTGGGGCTTAATCCCCGACCTTGTAGTCACTGGGGGCAGGAGTTAGGGTGTCCCCACTCCGAGGTGCTCTCTTTACACTGCAGGCCTTCTTGGCCCAGTGATTACTTCATAAGGTTCAAAGCAAATACAATTTATTAAACATCAACTGGTTAAAGAGAAAAGAATAAGAAAAAATGAGAATGGTTAAATGAGAACACACAGCCCTGCTCTGTAGCACAGGGACATCAAAACAGCAGTCTGCAGAGTGTAAGGACAGTCCACAGTCTCTTTCTTAGAGGCCCTGGATATGCTGCAGGGGGGGCTACAGGCTGGACACGCTAGCTCTGGTAGTGACCACACAGGCTCAAGCTCGAAGTGGCCAGACCCCTCTCCCAGTCCAGAGCCTTTCCCCACACTTTGCTGGTCCCAGGTGCTCACCACATCCAGCTGCAGGCTGTGCTGCTTGGCCAGTTCCAGCTCCTTATGTTGTTTCTCTGTTCCTTTTGGCTCTCTGAGCACTGCCAGTCTGCTGCTCAACACAGAGTCTGCACTCCTTGAGCAGTGTATGACTGGCTCTGCTGTTGCAAGACTGTCTCTCCACACAGCTTGCACTCCTTAGGCTGTCGGTGTCTGGTTCTGTCGCTGCAGGACTTCTTCTGCACACAGCTTGCACTACTCTTTCAGCTCTCTGTTTTTGCAGGACTTCTTCTGCACACAGCTTGCACTCCTTGGGCTGTGTCTCAGCTCTCTGTTTGCTCAGAGAGAGCCAGAACAATCCCAGCTTACAGGGAGGATGGGGCCTGGCCTCTCCCCTTCCTCACTGGCCTGTCCAACCTGTCAGTCAGGCTGAGCTGGAGTGTTGACTGCTTTCCATTGTCTCTGGGGTCTGTCAGTCTCATGAACCCTTCCCCTTCTGAAGCTGGGAGCTGGCAAACCAAAAAACTCCCACAGAGTTTTAGTAAGAGGTAACAGTCCCCTTACATGTGCTGCCAGACTCCCAACAGCTAGTGCTCCCAGTTCTAATTATTATAAGCAGCATCTAAAACACCACAAAGGGTTCCGTCCTTTGTCACTCAAGAAGCAGATGTATATGGGAATAAGCACATATCTGCACAGATTAAGAAGGTGTATTTCTAGTGAGTCAAAATTTATAGCTGCTTGATGGGTCTGATCCAATGCTCAGTGAAGTCAGTGGGATTTTTCCCATTGATTTCAATAGGTTTGGGATCAGGGCTGATAGTACTCATATTTTTAAGTTAACTAAAACATTTAGGGCTGGATAGTGATTTTTTACACATACATCCATGTTGGGAGCTCTGCAGGAGCATTTCACCCCAGCTGAAGATCCGGCAGCCATCATGACTAAATGGAGCATGATGCTTCCAAGAAGGTTGAGGGAGCATGCCCTCCCTTGCATCCATCCTTTTAGAGGGTATGGTAGGGTAGGACTGGGGTAGGGAACATAATTTCTATCCTTTGGAGAGGGCAGTGCTAGCCTGGCATAATCTCTGTGTTTAGGGGAACATAAGTTCAACTGCTGTATACAGGAATCCGTTTTTGGGTGCTTTCCTTCTCTCAGAGCCTGCTGTTATACAGATGCACACAAATCTGGTCTGCCTTTTGCAGGCCCTTTTGTAGGCCCTACAATATTGAAGTTGTTCTCCAGTGATAAGCCCAAGACCATCCTTTCTGAAACAGTGGCCTCAGACTCAACAGAAATATTCCCAGGGACTCTCTGTAAGAACTTGGGTAAATCACCGAGGCCTATTTTTAAAAGGTATTTAAGCATTGCTACACTCAATCTTGCAATGCTCCAATAATTTAGGATCTTGTCTGCAAACAGGATTTATGGTCCTAAATGCCTAAACCTCCTATGAAAATGAAATTTAGGCTGTACATCATTAAGTGTGGTGACACAGCACAGCAGTGTCTAGCTAAGTTTGAAACCTGGACCTTAATCCCTGAGGGTATGTCTACACTACCCCCCTAGTTCGAACTAGAGGGGTAATGTATGCATACCGAACTTGCTAATGAAGCCCGGGATTTGAATTTCCCGGGCTTCATTAGCATAAAGCCGGCGCCGCCATTTTTAAAAGCCGGCTAGTGCGAACCCCGTGCTGCGCGGCTACACGCGGCACGGACTAGATAGTTCGGATTAGGAAGCCTAATCCGAACTATCGGTACACCTCGTTCCACGAGGCGTACAGATAGTTCAGATTAGAAGCCTAATCCGAACTATCTAGTCCGTGCCGCGTGTAGCCGCGCGGCACGGGGTTCGCACTAGCCGGCTTTTAAAAATGGCGGCGCCGGCTTTATGCTAATGAAGCCCGGGAAATTCAAATCCCGGGCTTCATTAGCAAGTTCGGTATGCATACATTACCCCCCTAGTTCAAACTAGGGGGGTAGTGTAGACATACCCTGAGTCTCCATTCCTCACCTGTGAAATGGGGTTTAAAACATTTATGTACCTCATATGCATATTCTGAGAATAGATTAATTTAAGGTTTGTGATCTGCTCAGATACCACGCTAATGAGTGCCACAGATGACTATAAATGAGAAACTGTTCTATGCACGATCCCCTTTATAGTGGGAAATTAGAACCCAGTGTTTTAAAATGCTGTAAATGTGAAATGAAAATGTAGGGTATTTCCAATTTTTTTCTTTTTGTGGGTCTAATCCTGAAGTCCTCACAGCAAAACTCACATCAACTTCTAATGGGACTGAGAATTTTCAGGGCTATATAAATTTGTCATGGCTATATGGGAATATCAGCTCATTTTAAGATGGTTTTAGAAGGAAAGTGGAAAGGAGGAGGCATTCATGTTTGGTGCTGATTGCAAGCCTGTGGGAGCTTAACGACACTTTGAAGTGATTGTTCAAGGAAAGATTGGGGGGGGGGGGGCGGAAAGGAACATAAAAAATGCTTGGAGAGATTCATGTTCTCTCTTCTTTGGAATAAGGGGAGCCAGTGTGGTTTGTGTGACCTTGGTAAGACCTGCCAGAAGTGTTAATAAAGGATTTCTGTGAGCAAGAGACTGTAGCTGGAATCACAAGACAACTTGTTTAAATCCAGTATGATTCAGCAGATAAATCACAACTGAATTAGTTTATATCAGATAGTTGGTTTCCTAATCTTTCCAACTTTAGAATTCTTCTACTGTAGAGTAAGATTGATGACACCTAGAAACTGATGATCTGCTTCTCTTGCCATACCAGTAAAATGACATTGGGTGAAATCCTAGCCTGGTTGTAGACAATGGATATTTTGCACTTTACTTCAGTGGGGCTAGGATTTAATTCATTGATTCAAATGCATTAACTCCTGATGTTCCTCTCACAGTGGTGAAAATCAAGTTGCTAGTGTTTTGAAGGGTGGTGAGGACAAGCCACAAGAGTGAAATGCCTGCAAGCTGCATGGATTTTTTTTAAACACCATCGCAGAGACTCAAATTAATGTTTACCTCTAAATTAAAAAAAAAGTAAGCAAATGGGGGAAAAAAGCCACCATGGATAAACAGAGTAGAAAAGGCATCCCTTAAAAGTTGGAAGTCCAGTCTCACAGGGGAAATAGAAAGGATTATAAATTCTGGCAAGTCCACTGTAAAAGTGTAATTAGGCAGGTTAAAGAGCAACTAGCAGGAAACACAAAGTAACAGCAAAATTAGGTAAATCAGAAGCAGGAAGCCTGCCAAACGATCAGGGGAATCTCTGGATGATTGACGTGCTAAAGTAGCACCCAAGGAAGACAAAGCCATTGCCATGGACAGCTGGTAATACAGGCAAGGGAAGGCATTGCCTACCTTGCCCAGCCACTTGGGAGGGCCTGGGGCCACACGGTGCAGCTCCCTGGTGGCTGGGGAAGGCTGGTGCCACACCATGTGGCAGCCCTGGTCCTCAGTTGGGGTTGGGCGGAGCTTGGCTGAAAGATGGGGGAAAGGTTGGGGTGAAGGGGCATAGTCTTGGGGGAAAGGATGTGGCTTCGGGCAGAAGGGGCAGGGCTTTGGCTGACTTCCCAAGCTGGGCCTTCACCCACTGCCCACTTCCATTGCAGAAAAGTTAAATTAATTCTTTGCACCGGTCTTTCCCATACCTAAGCTATTCTTTTTATGTGGCAAATCTGCGGAGTTGTCCAAGACTGTGGTGTCAGTAAATAAAGCTTTGGAACAAATTGATAAATTAAATTGTAACAAGTCACCAGGACCAGATGGTGTTCTCCCGAGAGTCCTAAAAAAACTCAAATATGAAACTGCATAATTATTAACTCTGGTATGTAACCTATAATTTAAATGAGGTTCTGTACAAGGTGACTGAAGGATGCTAATGTGACACTGATTTTTTTAAAGGCTCTGGAAATTATCCTGGAAATTACAGGTCAGTAATCCTAACTTCAGTTTTAGGCAAACCAGTTGAAACTATAATGAAGAAGAATTATCAAACACTTAGATGAACACAGTTAGTCAGGGAAGAATCCTGCTTGTACCCTTATCAGTAGCAGGGACCCCATTTCAGCAAAAGAACTGGACCTTGTGGGTCCACTAGAAAGGAGTGGTACAGGACAAAAGTATATCTTAGTAGACTATGCTACGTGGTATCCTGAAGCGGTATCCTCTGTGAATGGCCATGGCCCACACAACTGCTGAGGAGCTCCTGAAAATATTCTCAAGGGAGGAACTGCCTAGATAAATACTTATGTACCAAGGGACGAATGTGACGTCAAAACTCATGGCAGAGTTGTGCTGTTTATTGAACATCCATGCTCTCAGAACCTTGGTCTACCACCCTCAAATAGTTGGGTTGGTGGAGCAAGTTAACAAGACGCTGAAGCTCATGCTACACAAGTTCATGGAAGTCAATCCCCGTCACTGGAATAAGATGCTGCCTGCCTTGATGTTTACAGTGAAGGAAGTACCCCAGTCTTCCATGGGTTTCTCACCCTTCAGACTCCTCTATGGAAAACTGCCCCAGGGGATTTTGGACCTCATGTGGGAGGCCTGGGAGGAACAAGAGATCCATGCTCAAGGGTCAGTGCAGTACCTTTTACAATCTAGGGAAGGGCTGCATGAATTAAGCCGTATGGCCTGGGAGAATATGGAGCAAGCCCAGAATGCCCAAGCTGCCCAGTACAACTGCAGGGCAAAGACTTGGATCTTCAAGCTGGGATATCAAGTGTTGCTACTGCTGCCCTAATCAGAGTCAAAACTGCTAGTGAAGAGGCAAGGACCATTTGAGGTAACTCGACACATGAGGCTCGTTGACTATCAAGTGTAGCTGCCTTGACAGAGGAGGGGGACACAAACCTACCATGTGAGTCTCCTCAAGGCCTGAAAGGAGTGAGAAACTCTGCTGATCACGCTGTATCCCACTGAGCCAGAATTGGGACCATTAGCAGAGGGAAGCCCCGCGCTCCAACCCATCGATGTCAGACGAGAACTCAACCCTGAACAGCAAGAACAGCTGTCAGCTAATGAATGACTTTTCACATGTCCTGTCAACTAAGTGGGGAAGATGAGCCTGATGAGCCACCCCATCAGGCCAGAAGATAAGACAACCATTGCCCGCTCCCCAGAAAGATGTGGGACACAGTATGGGAGGAACTGAACCAGATGCTAACTCTGGGCGTAGTGGAGGAGTCTAGGAGCGAATGGAGGAGCCCAGTAGTACTGGTGCCCAAACCAGGTGGAGCAGTCAGGTTCTGTGTGGACTTCAGGAAGGTGAATGCCATCTCAATTGATGCATACCCATTCCCTCATGTAGATGAGCTGCTGGAGTGGTTAGGCCATTCAAGGTTCATCTACCCTTGATCCAACCAAAGGGTTCTGGCAGATCACTTTAACGCCAGCATCAAAGGAAAAGACAGCATTCCCAACACTCTTTTCGGCTGTTTCAGTTTACCACCATGCCCTTTGGCTTGCATGGGGCAGCAGCCACCTTTCAGCAGCTTATGAACAAAGTCCTGGGTGCCCACAATGTCTATGAAATTGCCTACATTGACGACATTGTTGTCTATAGTAACAGTTGGGCAGAACACCTACAGCACCTAACCCAAGTTCTGCCAGCCTTGGCAGAAGTGGGCCTTAGTGAAAATCCGTCCAAGTGCCACTGGGGCCATCATGAGGTAAGCTATCTGGGCTACACCATTAGCAGAGGACAACTCCAGCTGCTGATAGATAAAGTGTAAGAGCTGCAAGACTACCTCACTCCGACTACAAAGAGGCAAGTATGGCAGTTCTTAGGGCTAGCGGGATACTACCAGTGCTTTATACTGAACTTTGTCACCCTAGCCACCCCTCTTATGCACCTCACAAAGAACCCCCGGTGTCAGCACATTGAGTGTTCAGAAGACTGCAAAGTCACCTTACAGACCTTACATGAGCAGCTGACACAGGAACCAGTGCTCATCAGCCAGATTTCAACAGTCCATTGGTTCTATATATGCCTCACGGGCAGGTCTAGGAACAGTATTATCATAAGAGGTAGGAGGGGAAGAACACCCCATTTTGTATCTGAGCTGTAAGCTGTTCCTATGAGACATGTGGTACTCCATAATAGAAAAGGAGGCTCTCAAGGGCCGTGTCCACACTCAGGGGTTCTTTCGAAAAAAGTACCCTTTTTTCGAAAGAACTTCCCCTGCATCCAGATTCAAGCCGTGTTCTTTCGAAAGTAAATCGAAAGAACGCGGCTTTTCTTTCGACGGCGGTAAACCTCGTTTCACGAGGAAGAACGCCTTTTTCGAGGGAGATCCGTTGAAAGAACGTGAGTCTGGACGGGGGGAGCCCTTTCTTTCGAAATTATTGGCCTCCAGGAAGAAGCCCTGGTGGACAATCTGGGCCATGGGTTGCACGTCTGTGGTTCCTGGCTGCAGCCATTCCTTAAAGGGACAGGCGCACCCTCACAGCCACTTGTTGCAGACAAGGAGCCAAAGCACATGGCGACCTTGCTGCAGCATGTCACAGCCCCAAGAGCGTCCTGGCCCTTCCACAGAGCCTTCTGGGGACCCAGCCAAGGGCTCCAAGCGCCGGGCACCATCCTGGTCCGGCGCAGAGATCAAGAGCCTGCTGGAGCTGTGGGGAGAGGAGGAGGCCTTACAGGCCCTCAAAAGCCGGCGGCTAAATGCCGAAATTTATGGCCGCATGGCTGAAGCCCTGGCCCAGAAGGGCCACTACCCCCGCACACAGGACCAGGTGCGCTCCAAGGTAAAGGAGCTGCGGCAGGGCTACGCCAAAGCCAGGGAGGAGAGCTCCCGGTCTGGGGCAGCCCCCCACTACTGCCCCTACTACCTAGAGCTGGACCAGATCCTGGGTGGCAGTGCAGAAGCACACACACCACGGAGGTTCGTGCAGTCCGGACTGGCAGACCCCGTGGTGGACGCTCCAGAGCAGGAGCTACAGCACTCTGGAGACGGGGACATGGTCCCAGAGGACGACAGCGAGGAGACGGCGACCCTCACCCTGGAGCCAGTCACCCAGACCTCTGAGGCCTCCCAGGCGTCATCTGGCGCGGGAGAGGAAGCAGCAGGTGAGTACAGTGAGTTTGTGTCACACCCGGGGGGGGGGGGGGAGGTAGGTGGGTGCACAGTGGGTGATGCACAAGGGAAACCTGTCATGCTCAGGCTGATGCCCAGGTCACACACACACACACACACACACACACAGTGTGACCTTCAGAATGTCTGCTTCCCCTGTCTCAAGGGAGAGGGCATGCCCTTTTGGACAGCTGTTGCACACATGACTGATTGTGATAGAAATGTAGCCGTGTTACTCTGATCTGAGGAAGTGGGTCTGGCCCTGGAAAGCTCATCCCCTAATAAACCATCCTGTTAGTATTGTGAGTGCTACAGAGTCCAGTTTATAGGACTGATTGTGTCTTCTTCTTTTCCTCCACAGCCGGACCAGCCGTGGAAGAGGGCCGCAGCACCCCAGCCCCACCTCCATCTCCATCTCCATCTCGGAGACATGGGAGCCGCAGACACAGGCGTGTCTAAGCCGACATCCTCCGGCAGCACGTTGAGGCTGTGCAGGAGCAGAACGCCATCCTGCTACAGAGGGCGGAGGCAGAGGAGCGGTGGCGTGAGCGGCTCATGAATGAGCTGGTCCTGCAGTGCACGGTGCTGTACAGCACCCTGAGGGAGGTCAGCGGCTTGCCTGCTGCTGTGCCTGGTCCTGCTCCTCCAGCACCCCATGACCCCACTCCACCAAACCCCCCTTCCACAAAAGCATCCCTTCCCCCCCTTGGACCTCCCTCTCCCCCAGCCCCCCCCAGCTCCCCAGCCCCTCTCCCCCCCTGGCCCTCCTCTCCCCCAGGCTTCCACGTTCCAAGAGCCCCCCAGCAGCCAGCCAACCGACAGGTGCATCACCCGATCCCGTAGCCGGGGAGCACCCCAAACACGAGGCCCAGGCAGGAAAGGGAAATCTGCCAAGCCCCGTTCAACCTGATCCCCTTCCCCCCTCCAGGTTTCCAGTCCCCTTCCCCCCTCCAGGTTTCCAGTCCCCTTCCCCCCTCCAGGTTTCAATCACCCCCATCACCCCAGTTAAAGCACAAACAAAGGGTTAAACGAACTGTTTGTTTATTGTATATAGTTTGGCAACAACAAAAATGAAAAAAATTTTTGTTATGTTTGCAACATTGTTTGATAATATGTACAAAATTATAAATAAGTAAAGAGAACATTTTATTTTGAAACACACCCTGGTGTAAGTGATGTGTCCAAACTGGGTCAGGAGATGGGTTGTGGAGGGAAGCTTCTATTGGGGGCCAGAGCCCAGTCCCCAGGCAGAAGCCCCTCAGTGCATTCAGTGACCTCCACTGGAGAATTGCTCCCGGAGGGCCTCCCGGATGCCAACTGCAGACCGGTGAGCCTGGCGGATGGCAGCTGTCCGGGGCTGGGCAAAGAGCCTCTCCTGGGCATCAGCAGCTCTCCCCCACCCTGGTAGGAAGGCCTCCCCTTTCCTCTCCACGAGGTTATGGAGGACGCAACACGCGGCCACCACCTCGGGGATGTTGGTCTCCCCCATGTCGAGGCGTGTGAGCAAGCACCGGAATCTGCCCTTTAAACGGCCAAACGCACATTCCACCTGGTTGTGAGCCCGGTTAAGGCGAGCATTAAACTGCTCCTTGCTCGCATCCAGCTGGCTGGTGTAGGGCTTCATCAGCCACGGCATCAGGGGATAGGCGGCATCAGCCACTATGCACACCGGCATGTGCACATCCCCAACCGCAAACTGGCGATGGGGGAAAAATGTTCCTGCCTGAAGCCTCCGGTACAGGTATGAGTTCCTGAAGATGCGGGCATCATGTGCCCGCCCTGACCACCCAACACAAATGTCCGAAAACTGTCCACGATGGTCGACCAGGGCCTGGAGGACCATAGAAAAGTAGCCCTTTCGATTGATGAATTGGGCTGCTCGATGGGGCGGTGCACGAATGGCAATGTGTGTCCCATCGAGCGCTCCTCCGCAATTGGGGAAGCTGAGGGCAGCAAAGCCGGCCATGATCCGGTAGACAGATGAGCCTGTTGAGCAGCTCCGAATTGATGGCCCTCACCACCTGCAGAACGAGACAGACAACAAAGTGTTAGAAGGGGTGCCTTATCTCTTAGGAGGAGAACCCACCGCCCACCTTCCCTCTCAACCACCCCGGGAATCCCCTCCTCAGAACCCCCCCCCACAATTCAGGGTGAGTGGAGGAGCTCCCTCCCACTCCCACTCCCACTCCCACTCCCACTCCCACTCCCACTCCACTTGGCCCTTCCTGACAGTCTCCCTTCCCCCCACCCCAAACTGTGACTGTCCCCAGACAATGACTTACCTCCATCAAGACGGCCCCGACAGTAGATCTCCCCACGCCAAATTGGTGTCCCACGGAGCGGTAGCTGTCGGGGGTTGCCAGCTTCCAGAGGGCAATGGTGACCCTCTTTTCCAGGGGGATGGCAGGCCGCAGGTGGGTGTCTTGCCGTTGCAGAGCAGGGGCGAGCCAGGTACAGAGCTCCTGGAAAGTGGTCTTTCTCATGCGGAAGTTCCGTAGCCAGTCTTGGTCATCCCAGATCTCCATCACGAGCCGGTCCCACCATTCAGAGCTGGTGTCAAACCTCCAAACACGCCTGTCCACGAAAAAGTTCGGAGGCAAGGGCAGTGTGGCTGCCGGACGGAGAAACCCCTCGTCCCTCTGGTCTGGGTCCAGCTTGGGAAGGAGCCTCATGATTGTCTCATGAAGATGCAGCAACAGCTGCAGTATGGTGGTGTGGGGCCATTGCCTGCCCAGGGGCAGCTCTGGCTCCATGCCAAAAATAAGGGTCTGCAAGCAGAAAAACCTCAAAAGAAAAAAGCTGCTGGGGTGTCCCAGGAAGCTGAGCACTCCAAAGCAGCACTGCAATGCCTTGCAAAATTCCTCAAGGGACAGCAAAAGCAGCTGCAGGAGCAGAGCAACGGGTATTCAGGAGTGTCCCTCTCACCACGCGTCTCTGCAAAGGGCAGGCAGGCAGCACCCGGAAGGAAATGCTGCCCCCATGCCCTGGCAGAAGCAGTTCCGGGTGGCTTTCAATTTCGAAAGAGCGTCCAGCAGTCTGGACGCACTTTTTCGAAATAGCGGATCGATCTTTCGATCCGCGCATTGTAGTCTAGACGCGCTCTTTTGAAAGAGGCTCTTTCGAAAGAAGCCTGCAGTCTAGACACAGCCAAAGTGAAATGGGCTGTGGAGACCCTGAGGTATTACCTGTTAGGGATCCGATTCACCATGGTTACAGGCCACACACAGTTAAAATGGTTCCATACCATTAAAAACACCAATGTGCGAATCATGTGCTGATACCTGTAACTCCAGACTTATGAGTTTCTGGTGGCACACTGGCCAGGGAAGATCCATGCTAACACTGACTTTTTTCCACAGGCTGGGGAGAGCGGTGAAGGGGCATCCCCCCAGGAGCGCTTCTTAAGGGGGAGGGTGTGTGTCGGGGTGTACTAGCCTCACACTGGGAAAGCTGGGGTTAACCAGGCTCACCTGGCAGAAGAAGGCCAGCCCCCTCAGCCCTGCCAGGCATGCTCAGACTGCAGTCAGGGCTGGCTGAGACACCAATGCTGCAGCAGAGGATGTGTAGGAAGAACTCTGGAAGGAGGCCAGCAGAGAGGGGTAGAAAGTAGCCCAGGGTGGGATATTGTAGCCCATGGCTCTCAGCGTATTGTGGTGGGATTCCCTGCTGAGAGAGCAGTGAAACATGCCACTGCTAATAGGACCCTGGGGTGGGGCCTAGTGGAGTAGGGAGGGCCTGGGTCCCCCTGCCACCTCCTCAGTCCCTGAATTGGGGGGAGCTAGCACCTGTTTATGACTAGCGACTCTGACTGCTAGGCTGCATTGCCCTAGTGAGAGGAGTGTTTTCTATAGACGTTGGCCACTGGGCCACATTGCTCTGGTGAGAGGGGCATTTATGGGAGACTCCAGCTGCCATGACACATGGTCCCGATGGGAGGGTCATGGATATATAACCACAGTTTCATTGCAGAATATGCTGGGTTGGTCATGGTCCCAAGAAGCACAAGGACATGGCAGCTCCCCCGGGAGAGGAGTGAGTGAATCACCCCACAACAGTGCTTCACTATAGTCCTCTTTTCTCTGTCCTTACTTCTGTCTTACTCTGGTACCATGTATTGTGGTGTGGATTTATAGGAAGGACGCATAGTCTTGACCCTGAGAAGTTAGACTTTTTATTAGAACTGTATAAGACAAAGGAAAAGCCATGCTCTCCTAGCTGTGCATCAAATAAAGCTGACTTCAGACTGTTTCCAGACAACTCTTCCTAGCATGTACTTTGCTCTTATACTCCTGACAGAGTTTACTTTGTACTGTACCTTTGTTTGGGGGAAAATAAGCTGAAAAATAAAGTCTCTTCATTCTTCCTGCTCCTCTTTGAGCTATCACTCCAGCACTTCAGCACCCCTGTCCTGAGCTGTGGCTCAAGTCAATCTCTATTTGTATTCCTCTATGTCCTCTTTCTCCAGCCAGCTGCAGTTCCCCAGGTTTTTGTCATTTCTTGGAGTTTCACCGTCTTATGGGAGCTCTTTTGAGGAATACATCTTCTTAGCTCCATGCTCTAATATGTTTCCTGGCTTTAGGCTTCCCTGCCCCTTCCCATATGAGTGCTGGTAAATCTTTATCAGGCTCCTTAGATAATTGCCTGCCACTAGCCATCTAGGAATTTAATTTCTTCCAGGTTAGTCTGAGTTGACTCATTTTTCCTTACGTAGGCTGGTCCCAGACAGCCCCTGGGATAGAGTAGAAATTGGTATCTGGAGAGAAAAGTAGGGTCCTTTCTTGTTTCTGTGTGATGTATAAACAAGGCCTTGTAGGTTTTGTTATACATTGTTTTTCATCTTTGGGTTTACCTTAGATTTATCCAGAATATCTAGCTTTGTGTTCTCTGCTTTTGCTGGCAGTCTTCTTGAAAATGAAAGCGGGAGTATTCGGGGCCCTCAATTTAAGAGGTACGTAGGTAGGTGTATGTATAACTCTTACAAAGAAAATTTATTCCAAGCATGTGGTGGGAGTGTAAGCTGCGTATGTGTTTAAAACAATAGCAGCTCTGGAGTTTTGGACAGAGTCAAAATTGTTTCCAGAACCTGCTGGAAAAATTCCCATTGACTTAAATGGGCTCTCAGGGCATATCTACGCTAGGAAATTATTTCAAAATAGCTAAAATTGAAATAACTCCCAAAATAACTATTTTGAAATAAGCTTATTACCCGAGAAATGCAGGACTACAGTCTTGGTAGTGTGCTTATTATTTCAAAATAAAGGGAGTTATTTTGAAATAACTCACTAGTGTAGACCAGGGCTCAGTGGTTCACATATCTGTCTCTCATGAAGTCTTAGGTTGTGTCTAGACTACATCCCTCTTTCGATAGAGGGATGTAAATTAGACTCTTCGAAATTGCAAAGGAAGCGGGGATTTAAATATCCTGTGCTTCATTTGCATAATCGCATCATGGTGCTCTTTCGAACAAACGCCATTTTGAAAGTAAAACCGCGGTATAGACGCGGTTCTTTCAAAAACATCAGGCTTTTTCAAAAGATCCTGTATTCCTCAAAGTCAGGAGTACAGGATCTTTTGAAAAAGCTTGCTGTTTTCGAAAGAACCGCGTCTAAACTGTGGTTTACTTTCAAAATGGCACTTGTTTGAAAGAGCGCCATGATGTGATTATGCAAATGAAGCATGGGATATTTAAATCCCTGCTTCATTTGCACTTTTGAAGTGTCTAATTTACATCCCTCCCTCAAAAGAGGGATGTAGTCTAGACACAGCCTCTGTCAAGCCTGTCTGGCAAGGAATCTTCCAGAAAAACATGGAAGCTATGTCCTTTTTATTTCTAAATAAATACATTTAAAGGGTAGAAAAATAAATGGATTTGATTAAAATTAAACATTTTATTGTATTTTGTCAATAACCTTCAAGTTCAGCAAAAAGTATGTGTTAGGATATATTGATAGAGGCGGGAATGGTATTTTCCAGCTTCTCAGAAGAGGTTAAAAATGTATAGTATCATAAACGTTAAATTAGTCCAAATGCATCACAATAAAATATTCTCTGCATCCTGATTCCTTATATCTCAGGAATCCCCTCTACAAACTGTTTGAAAGAATTTTTCACTCACAACAAAACAAAAACATTTTGTCCCCTGAGATGAAAAATATTTAACAACTCCATGTAATTACAGTACATTACATTTACAGTACAGTACATTTATAGCTAAAACTACATAATCTTACTAAGAGGCAGATTAATCATTTAAGAATTCCCAGTTTCAACAAAGGCTTTTAAAAGCAGATGGTAAGGAAAGAGCTCTATGGTATGCTGTTAGTAATAAAGCTGTGATCAATATTTCTTTTGGCCACTAGCAGCAATATTACAGCAGTGTTTGTGCCTGTTATTTGTGATGTTTGGCACCCACACTTTTAAAACATTGGCTAGTTTGCTATTTGTATTCAACATGTAGGAGTTTGATTAGCAAGTTTTTTAAGAGGTTGGTTTTAATTTTTTTTATCCTAATGTATAAGACTTGAAATTTCTCAATACTTGGTATAAAATGCTTTATAGCTTATAGTTTGGAGCGCCTGAGTGGGTGGATATCTTGTGTCCATATTTATTGGCAAATAAATGCTCTTTTCAGTTTTTGTATGGCACATTTTACAGTTTAAGCGTGGTAGCCAAGTTATTCTGTAACTGGAAAAACTTATAAAACAACAAATAGTCTAGCAGTACCTTAGAGACTAACGAACCATGTAGATGGTATCATGAGCTTTCGTGGGCACAACCCACTTCTTCAGATGAATGGAATTATTAAAAGTCCAGTTTCTAAATAGGGGATGGTGGGGAAGAGAAGGAAAAGGAGGGGAGGGGAAGAAATAAACAATTAGGCTACATCTTCACTGCAGGCTTCTTGCACAAAAAGGCTTATTCCTCATAGAAAGAGGAATAACTCTTGCACAAAAAGCCCTCTCTTCTTATGATTTACTGTAAATTTTCTTGTGCAAAAAAGTGCTTGTAGCGTGGATGCTCCATGAGTTTTTGCATAAAAACAGCCGTTTTTGTGCAAAAACTCTGTAGTGTAGATGTAGCCCTAGCGTCCATGCTACATGAAGCTGATAGATAACGTACCAAATGTTCTTAAGTACCCATAGTTTTTTTTTTATGTCATTAAGATGTGGAATGTATCAGGCCATCCAGCCAATGTCTTTGTTAAGATTTCTGTTGTAAGAATCAAACTTGTAAATGAAATTAAATTCTGTAGTTTCCATGTTGAACTGGCTTTTGAAATTGGTTTGAAATAATATGGTGACTTGGAGATCCATTAGTGAGTGTCCAGGCAAGTTAAAATGTTCCCCAACAGGTTTCTGTGTGTTGTTGCCTTTTCAGATACCATTAATTCTCTCTCATAGAGACTGTCAAATTTGGCCAATATACATGGCAGAGGGCATTGCTGGCATAGATCACATTAGTGGATGTGCAGTTAAATGAGCCTCTGATGTGGTGGTTTATGTGGCTATGTCCTATGATTATATCAATTGTGTAGATATGGGGATAGAGTTGGCACCTGGGTTGATTACAGGGGTGTGTGCCTAGATGAGTATGATGGAGGTGTGTTGCATGGTTACTGGAAAGAATTTGTTTGAGATTAAGTGGTTGTCAGTAGATGAGGACTGGCCTGTCCCTCAAGGCCTGTGACAGTGAGGGGTCATTTTCTAGGATAGGTTGTAGATTGTTGATAATGCATTGTAGGGCCTTAAGTTGGGGGGCTGTCGGTGATGACAAATGGTGTCCTGTTTTCTTTTCTGGGTCTGTCTTAAAGTGGCTGATGTCTGGGTACTCTTCTGGCTCTGTTGATCTGTTTTTTCACTTTTCTGGGTGGGTATATAGATCCTGTAGGTGTTTGTGGGATTGGAGCAAATTCGATTGTATCTTCAGGCTTGACTATAAACAATAGATTGAGAAATGTGTCTTGTATGGAAGCTAGAGGCATGAAGGTAAGTGTAACAGTCAGTAGGTTTTCCGTATAAGGTGGTAGAAATGTGTCCGTCATGTAAATTCTACTGTAGTGTCAAAGAAGTGGATCTCTCTTGCGGACTGGTCCAGGCTGAGGTTGATAGTGGAGTGGAAATTGTAAAATTCTTGTGAAAGTCTTCATGGGTCTCTTTCTCATGGGCCCATATGATGAAGATCTCATCAATGTAGCTTAAGCAGAGTAAGGGTTTTAGAGGGTGAGGGCTGAGGAAACATAGAAATGTTGGCATACTGTGGGGCCATGTGGCAGCCCATGGCTGTGCCGCTGACTTGAAGATATAAATTGTCCTCCAATCGGAAATAGTTGTGGTTGAGGACAAAGTTTCAGAGTTTTGTAATGAGGTATGCAGTAGTGTCACCAGGGATTGTTTCCCTGACAACCTGTAATCCATTTTGATGTGGAATTTTGTTGTAAAGAGCTTCTACATCCCTGGTAGGCAGGATAGTGTTTTCAGGAAGATGACTGATGTTCTGTAGTTTCCTCAGGAAGTTAGTGGTGTCTTGAAGGTAGCTAACTATGCTGGCAGCATAGGGTCTGAGGACAGAGTCAATATTGCCAGACAATCCTGTTGTAAGTGTGCCAATGCTTGAGATGATGGGTTGTCCAGGATTTCCAGGTTTGTGTTTCTTGGGTGGCAGATAGAAGACTCCTGGTCGAGGATTAGGGGGTGTATTTGTGTAGATTTGGTCCTGAGTTGTATCGGGGAGTTTCATGAGCAGTAGTTTTAGGGTTGGGTTTTTTTTTTTGGTATTCTTTAGTGGGATCAGAGTAGAGAAGTCTATAAAATCTAGTATTGGTGAGTTGTCTGACAGCCTCTTGTTCATAATCTGTTCTGTTCATGACGACTACAGTGCCCCCTTTGTCTGCCTCTTTGATTATCAAGTTAGAATTTTTTGGAGGCCGTGTATAAGCATTGTGTTCTGCATGACTGAGATTGTTACATGTTTGCTAACAATGTCAGCCTGTGAACGTGACATTTTACAGTGACATCTAGTGGCTAGTTGGGTTAATCACAAACATGTATTAGAAATCTATTCCCTTCTGTCATACCTCCATTTCTGTCACTCACTTGGACTTGCTTCCTCTGTCGCATGAAGAACAACTTATTGTTATAAATACACGCCGAACAATTTGTTATTAACATGGTTTCTGTGGTATTCTTTATTTTGGGACCAAGAATAATCTTGATATAAAAGAGACTAAAATAATTAATAGATTTCAAATTGTACTTTTCATTTTCTATAATATTTCTTCAGACTATAGCAGTTTGCTCTGGCACTTCTGTATTATTTTAGCAAGCAAAGTTTTTTTTATTTTCCTTGACTTTTCAACGAAGCTGATTTCACTTCTTTTATAGAAAATGGTTCTTTAACTTGTGCGTAGTTAGAGGAGACTATAATGAAATCATGTGTTGCAGAAAACAAACATGGTTCGTAGATAAATCACATCTGTAGCTGCCAAGGAGCAAACTTAAAAAAGGCAAAGCACAAATTCAGGCACCCATTTCTGCAGAGACTTGCAGGTGGTTAAATCAGTGGGATATTCACAAGTTAAGCATGAGTAAGTCAGATTGGATGCCATAGCAGTACCTTAGAGACATTAGATTGATGTTCTTTCTATGAGTCTTTCTGTTGTATTATAAATCACATCTTTAAAATGTTCAGATTCTGTGTAGGTGTGCAGAAAATTTTGCTGATTCATACGGTTAGTTACAACAATCTCCTTTTTTATTTACTTTGTTATGGTTACCTACTGCTTGCACTGTGCAAAGCTGGTTTTTTGTGAGTATGAAATCCTGTTCAATTTAACTTGCAGTGTGTTTGAAATATATAGGAATTTTATTTTTGGTTTGCAAAATTTAATAAGCGTGCTAGTTTGGCTACAGAATAAGGTAAAATGGCTGTCAGAGAAAACAATTAAGTCTGAAAAAATCCAGTTTCATACTTCTTTTACATTAACAAAGTTGAAGCTGATTCCAATTAATTTCTATGGCAAAAGAATGGGTTGCCATAAAATAAAAGATTTTCTGGGTCAAGCTTTTCTTAGAGCTGTTTGAAAAAATTCTGATGGAACATCTTCCCTTGGAAAATATTGTTTTGCTGAAAATAGAAATGTTTCATAGGAATGTGTCAATGGAAAATTTGACAAAATTAGGCATTGAAATGGAATATTAATTTTTGAATGTATTGTTTTGTTCCAACTTTCTCATTTCATTTAAACATTTTATATTATATACTGATATTTGATATTCTGTGTTTTGACATCATAGAAACAAAACATTCCCATGATGTCAAAACAGAATACTTTCAAAAGGTTGTTTTGACATGTCTGAATGAAAACTTTTCAAAAATTCTGTTCTGCAAAATATTTTGAAATTACATCCTCTCCCAGTAGAGGATGAGAACAAAGTTCAAAATATCAGAATTTCTCATGGTTTAGAAGTTGCATTTCCCTGACCATCTGTAGTTTATGTTGACTAAAACCCACTAAGTTGAGAGTCAAGATAAATCCCTGTTTTGTCTCTTCACTTCAAGACATCTGAAAACTGGAAGGCTCTTCTGAAAATCTGGCTACTTATCTCAATGTCTAACTTAGCATTTAGGAGCCTAATTGGCATAGTCTACGATATAGCTTCAATGATCCTTTCACAGTACCTTACATAGCAAAATGTGTTTTGTTACATTTTTGGTTACATAATTACAAGTCCCACTAATGAATCAGGATTCTTTTGTATGATCTTAATTATAATCTAATGTACTGTGTAAACTTTCAGAAAATATCTAATAACAATCTGATAAGAAATAATGATGTTTCTACCTTAATACTTCAGCAATTTTTGAATGCGACATACCAACTGTTATGTTGCTGCCCTCTCCTGGCTGGCTTAGCAGAATGCTGTCTTTAGCTTTTAGGGTACATACAGAACTGCATTTTTTTTTTAGAGACCACCATGATAGCATTGATTCTACTCCTTCTATGTGATTTGTGGACAGTTGTGTCCATGAGTGTATGACTATGTAACATTATATTACTGTTTCATAAAATATTTGCTGATAGTAATGTACTAGATGCAGTTTGGACTCGATAACCTCTTGAGGTCTCTTTCAACCCTTTGAGTCTAAGATTGGCCATATGGTCAGTTATAGTATGGCATTTGTAATGTATCTGCAGGTTAATTGTTTGAAGAGATATTAATCTCCGTTGCTGATTTTTATTGTAGCTTGGAAAATGCAGGATTCAGGGTTGCATGCAAAAAAAATGACTGCCTTTACAAGATCCCTATTGCCAGGGCAGGAAGGATCCTAAAACGTCCATATGAAACATAAGAAAATCAAAAACTACTGATGAAATTTCAGCCAGAATGTGTATCCCTGTCTAGACAGGGCAGCACATAGTATCCAGGAGCAGGAGGAATGTTCAGTCAGAACTTTAAGTCTGGTTATGTTTTGTTCAATTAACTGTTTTGATAGTGATTTGCTGTTTTAGAGCAGCTAGTGTTTTCTAGTGACTGAGAAATAGGACTCCAGGTTTCTGTACAAAGTCTCTAGCTAGTTTGTTTGATCTTTAAAAATCATTTAACTGCTCTGCACTGAGTATCCCCGCCTGCATGAGACACTTAGTGATCCATCAATGAAATATTCTGTAGAAATGAAAAATAATTATCTTACTGCAGTGTCTTCCCCTGAGGGTACATCTAGACTGCAGAGTTTTTCCGGGATACTGCTAGTATCCCGGAAAAACTCTGCTGCATCCAAGGAACGTGTCTGCTCTTCCAAAAAATTTTTCGAAAGAGCAGATGTGTTTTTTCAGCATCCCTGTAAACCTCATTTTACAAGGAAGAAGGTGTGGAAACCATTTCATATTTAGCTAGAAGCCATCTTGTATAACAGAAACCATTTCAACTTCTTGCTTTTGCACGTAGACCAGAGTGAACTTTCTATCACCCCCATGTGCCAGGCCAGACAGATGTGCTATTGGAATGTGTTAATTGAGCTGGTTGAGAAAGGAGATTCACTCCCTAGTACCTGCCCACCATCTTGCTGATAAGGCTTTGTTTTTCTAAGTTGAATTGATGATTTCTGTAATTGGATGCCCTGACGTCAGACTGTTTGGTTAAGGGTATAAAGATACTAGGATTGATTGTATTAGGCAGCCTTACTGGGCCCGGCTCTGCTGGGACCACGTTTGGCTCACTTTGTGCCTTATTGATCAATAAAGCTGTTTGTTAGCTGCCAAGACAGAGGGAAGCCCTTGCTTCAACAACTGGATGTTCCAAAAGATGTTTTTTCCCCCACATTTGGCCCAGTGTAGACAAGCCAAATTTCGGAAAAGCCTCTTCCAAAAAAAGAAGCAGAAAAAGCTATGCAAATTGTGGTTCGCAATTTGTGGTTGCGGATCTTTTTCTGGAAGAACTGTGTAGTCTAGACTCAGCCTGAGCTCTGAATGGAAGTGTATCAGGAAAGCCCTGTTTTAGAGTCAATGTAAAAGATCTTTTCCGTGAAGTTATAAACTCTTCAATTAGAAGTTCCTAATGGGGGGTGGGTGGGCTGGAGGATTCAATAACCATAGCAACACTATCAAATGCCTTTTCATTGCCAAAATAGAAGAGATTTTTACTCCTTCTCTCTGCTTTTAAAAATAAACAGCCAATTTTTTGTGGGGGGACTATTAGGGGGAAGTTTGGGGAGTGTTTTTTTCTGCTTTTTTTGAAGCTCCAGGGATGGTCATAGCTGGGGAAGAAATGCTTGACAGAATAGCCCAGTCCTCTGAGATGGTATCAGATATTCTCTTTCCCAGGTGCTTGGCTGCAATGGATTTGGTGCCTGAAGCTGGGAAGGAACCCCAAGTCAGATTAGCGGTGATACTGGGTTTTTTGATCTCTCTCTGAGGTGTGTGTGTGTGGGTCCCTTGCTATGATTACCTGGACATATCTCATTTAATTATTTCCCTGCCATTACAGAAGCATCTGGTAATGATGCATCTTAGTCCTTCCTATTGTCTACTTGTGACACGAAATCTAGTCTCCTAGATTGCACATTGTAATACTTTGGTCGCTAGCTTTAGTGTGCGGGTGCTGAGTGGTATTGTCAGCCTGGGATATAAAGGAAATCAGACTAAATGATCTCATGGTCCCTTCTGACCTTAAGTACAATGATTCTATGAAGGTGCCACTCTTCTGGTAATTGAAAGTACTGCCTGCTTGAACTAGAGTTCATCTGAAGAAGTGGGCTGTGCCCACGAAAGCTCATGATACCATCTCCATGTTTTGTTAGTCTTTAAAGTGCTACTAGTCTATTTGTTGTTTTTTAAGGTTTTCCTGTTACAGACTAACTCAGCTACCCCTCTGTAGATTTCAGACGATCCATCAAGAGCTCTGTGATTGGGTTGTCTGCTAAGGGCGCCATATATGGGGGCTAAGGTTCCAGTAGCCCCCCTCCCACGTTTGTTATAAAAAGAGGGAGCCTGGATGATTAAGAATAGCAAAAGGCTGGGCATTCCAGCAATTGAAGGGTTGTTAGATCATCATGAAAACATTGCTGGGTACTCCACTTAAAAAAGAGGGGAGAAAAAGAGTAGAAATGAGTGTTGTGCTGCAGGGATCTACATTTGGACCAGGGCTGTTAAACTTCTCATATATGTTCTTGAAAAAGGGATAAACAATGACTAATCCAAAGCTCTGCCCCTTGTTTATGTGCCTTATCAGGGCAGGGCAGTTTGCATGTTCTTATGATCCCAGGAGCAATGATGGCAGGAGCTTAGTGCTCCTGATAGATTCAATGAAGCCAGAAAGGTTAAGGGGAGAGGAGCCAGATGAAGCATGAGGGTTTCCTCCTCCCTCAACCTCTGCATTTGTTGCTTGGCTTTTACTGTGCATGCTCAGTAACATTACTGAAGCCTCTCTCCTCAGTTCGCCCCTTCATGCTCTCACTCTCTTCCTCAGTTCCCCCCCATCACAGCATGCTCAGGTGCACCCCCCCATTTGAAATGGCACCCTGTTGTCTACTCTTCAAGGATAGTGGTGCCTTGCATTATTTGGGAGGAAGTGCCATCACTGTTTCTTTAAAGGCCCAGGGCTAGAAGCCTTGCAGAATGGGTGGGGCAAACCAATTCTCACCCAGCCAATTGGAGTGAGCATTGGGGAGGGGACCAGCATATATGCCGCCTTCTCCTTTTGGAGAAAAAAAAACCCTATCAGGAAAAGGACTATCTGTTGCTCCATAGCTGGTGGCTGAAAGGACTAATGGCGGGGGTGGAGGCGAGGAGGCACCGTTGAAGGGGGAGTTGGCTGATGCTCTGCTTTGGGCTTAAATTACAACTCCAGCTCCATGGAGGAGAGCTGGAGACTCCCGTTGTAAGAAGAGACTAAAGGAATGTGGGAAGTACAATCCAGCTCTTAGAGGAGTGCTGGTCCCCCTGAACAGGGGCAAGGAAAAGCCACTAAGAGGACTTTGTATTGAGGGGGAAGTGACAGAGGCACCATTTCAGATTTTGTTGGGGTGAGACAGCTTTAACCATGATTTCAGAGCAGGGGTTGGCAATAAGATGATGATGGTTCACCAGGGTTAGCCCCTGGCAAGCTGCCATTGCTATATTTACCTGCATCACTGCAGGTACAGCTTTTGCAGCTCCTGTTGGCCATGAATTGCCATGCTGGCCAATAGGAGCTGCGGGAAGTGGTGTGCACTGGGACATTGCTTCCTGCAGCTACCATTGGCCAGAAACGGTTATCCGTGACCAATGGGAGGTGCAAATAAATAAAGTGGTGGCTGCTTGCCAGGTGCTGATCTTGCTGAATGGATTGAAATTTGCCCACCACTCTTTTGGGGCTACTTGGGGACTTCAAAAGCCTAGTTTTCTGGCAGATAATGTAGACATTTTGGGCAGGATTTCTATATGAAAAAAAGACAAATATTGGATCCACTCAGCTCTAATAATAGCATATTTAGTTTAGAAGAGAAGACTGAGGGGGGATATGATAGCAGTTTTCAAGTATCTAAAAGTGTGATAAGGAGGAGGGAGAAAATTTGTTCTCCTTGGCCTCTGATGACAGGACAGGAAGCAATGGGCTTAAATTGCAGCAAGAAAGGTTTAGGTTGAACATTAAGAAAAACTTCTTAATATCAGAGGGTATGTCTACACTACCACCCTAGTTCGAACTAGGGTGGTAATGTAGGCAACCGGAGTTGCAAATGAAGCCCGGGATTTGAATTTCCCGGGCTTCATTTGCATAAAGCCGGGCGCCGCCATTTTTAAATGTTCGCTAGTGCGGACTCCGTGCCGCGCGGCTACACGCGGCACGGACTAGGTAGTTCGGACTAGGCTTCCTAGTCTGAACTACCATTACTCCTCGTGAAACTAGGAAGCCTAGTCCGAACTACCTAGTCCGTGCCGCGTGTAGGCGCGCGGCACGGAGTCCGTACTAGCGAACATTTAAAAATGGCGGCGCCTGGCTTTATGCAAATGAAGCCCGGGAAATTCAAATCCCGGGCTTCATTTGCAACTCTGGTTGCCTACATTACCACCCTAGTTCGAACTAGGGTGGTAGTGTAGACATACCCAGAGTGGTTAAACACTGGAATAAATTGCCTAGGGACGTTGTGGAATCTCCATCACAGGAGATATTTAAGAGCAGATTAGACAGATATCTATCAGAGATGATCTAGACAGTGCTTGGTCCTGCCATGAGGGCAGGGGACTGTAGTTGATGTCCTTTCAAGGTCCCTTCCAGTTCTAGTATTCTAGGAACTAGGGGTCATAGTGGACCACAGGCTAAATATGAGTCAACAGTGTGATGCTATGGCAAAAAAAGCAAAAATGATTCTGGGATGCATTAACAGGAGTGTTGTGAGCAAGACACGAGAAGTCATTCTTCCACTCTACTCTGCTCTGATTAGGCCTCAATTGGAGTATTCTGTCAGTTCTGGGTACCACATTTGAAGAAAGATGTGGAGAAATTGGAGAAGATCCGAAGAAGAACAATAAAAATGATTAAACGTCTAAAAAATATGAGCTATGAAGAAAGGCTGAAGGAATTGGGCTTGTTTACTTTGGAAAAGAGAAGACTGAGAGGGGACATAAAAATTTTCAGGTATCTAAATGGGCATCTGTAGGGGATCCATCCCCGGGGAGGGGCTCAAGTCCGCCCCCCCACTCAGTTACCAAAGTCGTTTACAACCCAATGTGACTCACTTTGCTCGTTCGCTCGGCGGTTGGGGGAAGGGGGTCCGGGCCCGCCCTCGCTCCGGACCCCGACCCAGGGCCCTAAGGTCAGGGATAGGCTCCCCACCTAGCAAGGGGGGTGGAAAACCCTAAACTCCCCCGCTCTCAGGGTCCGCGTCCCTTCCCTGGGCCACTTCTTCCCCCAGAGCCCATAGGCTCACCTGGGCTTTTCCTCCACCCCTGCCCAGGGCCTCCAGTACCAGCGTTCGTTCCCCGGTCCTTGGGGGGGAGCGTCTCCTCGGCGTCCCCCTCCCTGGCTGGTCCACGGTGCCCTTTTAAACTGCCCGCCCGTCGCAGGCAGATGACGTCCACTCCTTCGTCCGTCTCCGGCCCCTCCCCGGGCCGGCCTCCCCGTGACGTCATCGCCACGTCTGCTTGCCCCTGCCCCCTCTCCGCGCTGCCTGCCGGCCCCGGCTCGTCACCCGGCCGGTGCGCCGGCCCCCCCGCGCTGGGGCAGCGGGCGGCTATCCATGCTGTGCCGGGGGGTGAGCCTCCCCCCCGCGACCGCGGCGTCCCGGCAGTCCCTACGCTGCCTACCAGCCCCGGCTCGTTCCCCGGCCGGTGCGCCGGCTTCCCCCGCGATCGCGGCATCCCGGCGGTTTCCGGGAGGGGCGGGGCTACCCCACCACAGCATCACATGGAAGAGGGGAGAAAATTGTTCTCCTTGGCCTCTGATAGGGCAAGAAGCAATGGGCTTAAACTGCAGTAAGTGCGATTTAGGTTAGATATTAAGAAAAACTTCCTAACTGTCAAGGTGGTTAAACACCTAAATAAATTGCCTAGGGAGGTTGTGGAATCTCCAGTGCTGGAGATATTTAAGAGCAGGTTAGAGACACATCTACCTGGGATGATCTAGACAGTGTGTGGCTCTGCCATGAGGCCAGGGTACTGGACTTGATGATCTCTTGAGGTCCTTTCCAGTTCTATGATTCTGATGTCTTGTGGCAAGTCACTTACGGGACACTGTTAGCTTTAGAATTTTTATATTGCCACATTGTTACTAACTCTGCGGCGAGAGAGACCCCTTCAGAACTCTTGGGTTGTATTTCGGCTCTGGGAGGGGTGTGAGAACTACTGGATTACAGCTGGGGGCAGATACATCTGGGTTCTGTGTAAGACCATCAGAATAGTAATAGTGGGTCAGACTAATGTCCATCTAGCTGTGGCGGGGTCCTCCCCGCCCCTTTCCCTTCTCCCCGTGATTAAAGCGCTAGCCACCGGCCCGGAGGCCTTGTCTAGTAGCCGCAACGGGCCCGGAGGCCTAGTCCACAGTCACAGCAGGCCCTGAGGCCTAGTCCAGCAATCGCCGCAGGCCCTGAGGCCTAGTCCAGCAATCGCCGCAGGCCCAGAGGCCTAGTCCAGCCTCCGCAACAGGCCCAGAGGCCTAGTCCACACCCTAAGGGGTTGGGGTAGGGGGGTCCGGGCCCTCCCTCTCCACCGGACCCCAACCCAGGGCCCTAATGGTGGTGGGTGGTTCCTACCACTGGCTCAGCGGGAGGGGGGGGGGTCTTCCCCGAAACGTGCTGAGCCCACTGGGGCCTTCCCTGCCCCTTGCCCATGGTTGCTTCCTACCCCAGCCTTGTGGCCGACGGAGGTCCCACCTGGCGATGCTGGGCTTGCAGCGGTGGCAACGTCGGCAGCGCAGGGGGGTGTCTCCTGCAGCGGGGCGGGCGGGCGGCCCTCCGGCGTCGGCGTTGGGGGTGTGCTCGCCCCGGGGATGGTAGTAGCAATAGCGGCGGTCCCTCCAGCTCTGAATCTGGTGGCAGGGCCAGCGGCGGGCCTGCAGCTTGGGCCGGAGCTCCTTCCTTCCTGGCGGTCTGCCCCAACTGAGCAGCCCGGCAGTCTTTTATAGTGAGGCTGCACTTCGAGCATGCCCAGTAGGGCTGTGGGGGAGTGGCGTGCTCTACTCAATAAATGGGCTCCTCTCCCTCCTGCTCAGTGCGGGGCAGGTTAGCCCTGTCACACTAGCCCAGTATCCTATCTTCTGACAGTAGCCAATAGCAAGTGCTTCAGTGGGAATAAACATAATAGGCAATAATTGAGTGATTCAACCCATCACCCATTCCAAGCTTCTAGCAAACTGAGTTGAGGGATATACTGAACAGAGTATTGGATCTTTGCCCACACTGGCTAACAGCCATTGAGAGATCTATTCTCCATTAATGTAGCTAGTTCTTTTTGGAACCCCATTAAATCTTGCCTTCATAACATTCTCTGGCAAAGAGTTCTCCCCCTTAGTCATATATTTTTTTCACACTGAAAAGTCCCAGTGAATGGATAATATAAAATTTGCATTTTTACAATCTATGTATAACCCACACACCTACTGGGGTGTGTCTGGACTACAGGGTTTTTTCGAAAAAAGTGGCCGTTTTTCAAAAAAACTTCCCCTGCATTTAGACTGCCTCCGCGTTTTTTCAAAATTAAATTGAAAGAACGCGGTGGTTTTTTCAACCATGGTAAACCTCATTTTATGAGGAATAATGCCTTTTTTCGAAAGTGCTCTTTTGGAAAAAGGCTTTATTGAATGCAAACAGGGATTTTTCTAAAGAGAGCATCCAGACTGCATGGGTGCTCTCTTTTGAAAAAGTGTCGCTCTTTCAAAAGTAGTGGTTGCAGTCTAGATGCTCTCTTTCGAAAGAGGCTTTTTTGTAAGATTCTTTAGAAAAAGCCTCTTTCGAAAGAGGCTTACAGTCTAGATGTAGCCCTTGCATGGTTCACTGACCCACGTAGTGGCACTTAGACCACATACAACAAGAGATAAGAACAAGTGAGCTCTACAGCCTAAACTGAGAGCGAGTTGGCTTTACACCTCAAGCTGTAGTGACGCCTACTCTAAGCTCCAGAAGTCCCAGGTCTGAATCTGCTTGGTGATAGTTACATATGTGCTCTCTTAAATTGCAGGTAAAGTGATGTCAGTTAGGGGCGTGAAAGTGGTAATCCTTTGTCAGTATATTCGCTGGAAGTGGGGATTTCAGCTTCAGTCATGCATGTTTTCTCACTTTGCATCAGTCATAATTGCTGAGTGCTATATGGCTACCACTAGAGCTGGTAGAAAAATTTCTGATGGAATGTTGTTCTGCTGTCAAATGCTGATTTGATAAAATCAAAACATTTCAATGAGGTTTGAAGCACAATAAAGTCTAATGTAACACAATGTTTTGACCTTGCTGAATTGAAATATAACAATAAGGCCAAAATGAAATTTCATCTTGCTTTGGGAGGACACCAAATTTCAGCCTCAGAATTTCTCATAGGATGGAAATACACATTTTTTTCAACCTGCTCTTTCACTGTTACCTGTTTGCTGAAACAATTCATTCAGCTGGAATTGCTTCCACAGAGAAGCTTGGCTCCTCCCTTCTTCCCCAGCAATATCTCTGCTCTGTATAGAGATCAATCCCTGTAAAGCTGTTGTGATAACAGAATGCTGAGACATTTTTGTGACGTCTGTAATTTTCATGGAAGTAGGTTGTCAAGTTTGTTTTGCAACAAAATACTAAAATTTCACCTTTTGAACCCTAAGGGGAATATTTAGTGACTTGCTAAGTTCAGGCCAAGTTCTTTATTTATATGTCTCAGTGTGATGGGGTGCTCCAGCCCCATACTGGAGCGAGGGAAGAGCCCATGAGGGGGGGCGGGCGAGCCCCTCCTACCTGGTGCTGCTGCATATGCTCTCGCCGTGTGCTGGGAGATTTAAATGCCAGTGGCGCTGTAAGGGAGGGGGGAGGAAGAGGGGGCGGATCAACAGTGGCAGAGGAGATGATGCCACTGGCTGCAAGGGAGGGAGATTTCTCACTCTTGCCGTGGCTCCACCCTCCAGAGCCAGCCATGATCCCCAACTGCCGGGACCAGGAGGGACCAGAATCGCCCCGTCCAGGGACTTTGCCTGCAGAGCGCGTAAGACTGCCCCCATGGCTGGGGAAGACGGATTTTGGAAGGCCTGAGGAAGGTTCCCCCCCCCCACCTGACGTTGTGAGGTAGGCATCGTGCCGGTAGGAAGTGGCCCAGGGTGGGGAGGACCTGAGAGGTTGACAAGTTTCGGGGTTCTGCCCTCACCAACCAGGTAGTGGTGATTGTCCCTACCCTTAGGGCCCTGGGCCAGGAGCCGGTGGAGAGGAAGGGTCTGGGTCCCCCTACCTCCGCCTGGGGGAAGGCAGGAGAGCTCTCTGTCGGCCTCAAGACCCTCTGGAGTGTAGCCTAACAGTGAACCCTGGAGCTGAGGATTATAGCTAGACGTATTTAAGGGCCGAACTGTGGACCCCAGGGCGTGAGCCCCTATTAGATTGGATATAGAAAGGGCAAACTGTGGATCCTTGCTGGAAGTCAGCATCTCCCCTTCCCCTCCCCCCTGTATAACACATCTCAGAATCTAAACTGAAACAGACTTTGTCCAAACCTGCTTATCTCATCCAGGGCAATAGTCTAGCGTTTCCAGCCAACATGGCTGTGGTTGTCCTTTCATGAATACAGAGAGCACTGGCCTTTTTATTTCTTCAGTGAAGGATAAAATGCATGAGCCCTGGCATCTCTCATTCATTACAAATGAAGCATTGTGTTGAATTGTATGCAAACCAGGAGAGATAAGTGAATCAACATCATCTGCCTGTCCCATAGGTGAATGGTGCACAAACATGAACAAAATAGTCCAGGCACAAACAGTACGACTCCTGCTTCTATGAGTTTGGGGAATCTGTGGTGGAAGTTATGGAAAAGCTTTTTTGGTGGAAGAAAAACTAGAAAAATCTGGAAAACAGTTCTGAAGAATGATCTGAACAAGGAAATGTAATTTGTTTGGTTCATCAGAAGGAAACTGTATTCCCAGTTGTAAAGGGCAATGTGGGAAGTGACACCAAAATGAGAGTAGAACTGGAGCAAGCAAGAGTGTGCTCATTCTATTTAGTGAGGATAAAAAAAATATCTGACCAAGTGGTAAGTCTAAACACCTCACCTCTTATTCTGAAATATCTTCTTCTGTCAGCTTGGCTTGGCTGAAATCTAATTGTTCCTCTTATTTTATATTTCAGAAATGACATCTTAGTAATGTATTCTGACATGTGGTGGAAAATAGAGCAATTCCATTTTTCGTACTACATCCACAGTGAGAGTTACATATCCCAGAATGAAATAATGCAAAAAAGCAGGAAGTGAAACCACATTCATCTGCTGCCAAGACACAAATGTGTAATACAGACCCAAAAAGAAGATCACGTCATTGTAATGCAGGAAAGTTAAAATGCTGTGGGATGCATCCTCTCGCTGAAACTCTTTCTGGCACCTCCATGTCTTCATTTAATTTCTGAGGTAAATAATGTTCAACAGTAAAAGGGAGGGGCACCAAATTCATGTTCAGGATAGGTAAAAAGAAAGGCACGAGCAGCTTAACTAGCTATATGTATTTGGCTGGACTTTGGAAATGCAGAACCAGAGCACAAACAGACTTTTACAGCTGGATTCTCTCTACTACCTTTACTTTTTCATTTAATTCCTTTGGCCAAAATAATTAAAGCTCAGGAAAAGACAGCTGTTCCCTCTCAGTCGGTAATCTCAGTGAAGGCATATCTATGGTCTCTTGCGTGAGTTCGGTCATGCCCATAAGTTGTAATGATATGGTGCCAGCTTCCCAGGTGGCTGGACATTTACCCTAGAGCAGAAATGCCCAAAAGTAATGGGTTTGGACAGGATACTTATATAACATTGTAGGTGCCATTTCTTCTTCAGTGATCCTGACTTTGTTCCAACATTCCCATGTTGAACCTACTTGAATCCATGCTCATGATTTCAAAATATATCCATCAAGAACAACTGAAGATAGAACTTGTCTAACACGTTCAGTCAATACTTTTTTTTAATGGAAATGTCCTTTTTTCAAAATAAAGAATATGGAATTTTTTTGTTTAATATGAAATGCTCTTCCTTTTAGCAAGAAAGGAAAACATCAGGTTTTTTAAATCACCTAAAAGTCTTGAAGAATAAATAGGTGGTGTTTTTTGACTAGCTTTCCCTTAGGTATTTTCATTAAGGAGGTCTATTAACAAAACCAGTTGTTTTGCAATAGATGTCTTAGAAATCATGGCTAATGAGGGGTACAGGAAACCCTGGGACTGATTTTGGTTCCTGGTGACAAACCATACCATGGAATGAAAGAAGCAGATCTTAGCACACAAATTGAACATTTGGGGATTGAATGGCTCAGTGAGACATACAGCCTTTTGTTTCTGGATAACTGGAATATTTCTGGCATATATTAGTCATTAAAGTGATACAGCATTTGGTGGCCACTATAAAATGGGTTTTGTGGTTTCAGGCCAGTTCCTACTGGACAGATGACCACATTACAAAATCACCTTCATAAGTGGCCCCATCATCAGCAGTCTCAAAGTGAGAACAAAGAGGGGTAAGATCTCAATGAGAAATACCATCTCCATTTTTACTAGCCTATACACTAATTCCAGGAGACGGGGTAACAAAGAGGTGGAATTTGAATTTATGCTCAATTCCATCTAGCTGGCATTCCTGAAACCTGATGGGATGATTCACTCAATTGGAATGTTACAATCAACCTATGTAGGAACTAAAAGTTAGCCTTTGCTTAGGTACAAATGATCGTGTCTTAATATAATTTATAATGTGTGAATGGAGCAAAGTTAAAATCAATAATATATTCATTTAGTTCGTTAAAAGGAAAAATTGCACAGACCTGAAAACAGTTATGAGCCAGATCAGTTGGGAGGAAAAATTTAACCAAAAAATATGAATAATAACTGGGAATTGTTTAGATTACTTTACTAGATGCCCCAAAAGCCATAAATGATGAGGGCAGCCATAGGGATTTAAAAATTTCCCTTATTTAGAAGGGAAATGAAGGAAGCTATAAAAATGGATATGGCAACAGGAAGAAAGGGGAAGTTGTTGATGAATATAAACTAGATGTTTGGAACTGTAGAAAATTGACAAGGGATGCAAGGAGAAATCTGGACAGCAGAATTAAGGACAATCAGGAGATTTTAAATTATTTTAGAAGAAAGTGTACTGACAGTGGTATTGGTTCATTACTAGGTAGAAAAGGTAGAATTATTCATTCAGAAAAGGCAGAAGTTTTCAATTAACATTTCTGCTCTGTATTAAAACAGATAACATAGTCTCATCATATGATGATGATATTTCCATTCCATTACTCTTTGTTTAACAGCAGTTACTGAAGGATGTTTAACAGCAGTTACTGAAGCCAGAATTTTAAAATCAGCAGGTCCAAATAATCTGCATCTGTGAATTTTAAAGTTGCTGGTTGAAGATCTCACTGTACCATTTAATGTTGATTTCAATAAGTTTTGAACCATTGGAGAAGTTCCAGAAGACAAGCAGAAAGCTAATATTGTGCCCATATTTAAAAAGGGCAAATGGGATGACCTGGTACTTATATGACTGTCAGTGAGATCCTGGACAAGGTAATGGAGCAGCTGATATGGAACTCGATTAATAAAGAATTAAAGAAGGGTAAAATAATTAATGCCAACGAGCATAAATTTATGGAAAATAGTTTGACAAGATCTAATGTGCTATCTTTTCTGATGATATTGCAAGATTGTTTAATAAAGGTAATAGTGTTGATCTAATAAACTTAGATGTCTGTAAGGCATTTGACTTAGTAACACCTGACATTTTGATTAAGAAACGAGAAAAATATAAATGAACATGGCACACATTAAATGGGTTAAAAGCTGGTTAACTGATAGGTCCCAAAATGTAATTATAAATGGGGAATCATAATTGAATATGTATGTTTTTAGTGGAATTTCACATAGATTGGTTCTTGGCCGTATACTATTTTACACTTTTATCAATGACCTGAAACATCATTGATAAAAGTGTTTGCAGGCGATTGAAATTGGGAGTGTTAAATAATCAAAAGGGATTTGTCACTGATATACAGAATGATCTATATTGCTGGTAAACTGTGTGTAAGAAAACAGACTGACTTTTTAATACAACATCTAGGAATAGAACTGGGGACTATTTTTAAGGAAGCAGTGACTGACAAAGATTTGGGCGTTATATTGGAGGATCAAATTAACACGAGCTCCCAGTCTGAAACTGTGGCCTTAAAGGTCATAGATCAGGGAGTCACAAGAAGGAGGAGAGTGCTTACAATACCTCTGTTTTGCGCACTACTGTGGTCACTACTGGAATACTGTGTCCTGGTTGACTGTCCACCATCTAAGAAGGATGTTGATACATTAGAGAGGATTTCTAGAAAACCTGCCTTATAGTGATAGACTCAAGGAGCTCTTTGTTTAGTTTAACAAAGAGAAGGAATAAGGGGTGATGTGATTATAGCATAAAAGTAACTACAGGTTGAACCTCTCTAGTTCAGCAACCCCGGGGCTTGACCGATGCCGAACCACAGAATTTGCAAGACCATGGATTGTCAATATTGCCTAGTAGCTTTACCAACCAGGGCTCTTAGAAGACACTTGCTGGGCTCTTAGAAGACATTTAGGGTTAACTTTGAGCTAAATAACAGCTCAGAACACTGAGAGCCAGGGCTGAGGGCTGTAAATAAATTTATGGGACTGTGGGAAACTTGGCCACACCCATAGTAAGTGGATATCTGGCTAACTGAAATCATGCCAGACCATGAATGTTGCCAGAGAAAAGTGTGCCGGACTAGAGAGGTTTAACCTGTATATAAGGAATAAATATTTGATAATGGGCTCTTCAAAACAGCAGAAATAGGTAAAAACCATCAAACGGCTTGCAGTTAAAGATAGACAAGTTCAGATGGAAATAATATATTATTTTTCAATGAGAATAATTAACCATTGAAAGAACTTACCAACGGTCATGATGGATTCTCTATCCTGGGCAATTTTTATATCAAGATAAGATTTTTTTTTTTGAAAGAGCTGCTCTAAGAATTATTTTTGGGAAGCTCTTTGGCCTATGTCATACAGAGGTCAGACTAGATGATCACGATGATCCCTTCTGGCCTTGGAATCTATGAACTTGTAAAGGGGTTGGACCCTGCAAGATAGAGTGCTCTTGGCCCTGAATCAGCAGAATACTCAAATATGTGCTTAACAATAGGCATCTATCTGAGTAGTCCCATTGATTTCAATTAGACTACTTGGCTACGTCTACACTGGCATCCCTTCCGGAAAAGGGATGCTAATGTAGCACGTTGGAATAGGCAAATCCGCAGGGGATTTAAATATCCCCCGCGGCATTTGCATTAACATGGCTGCCGCTTTTTTCCGGAAGAGTTATTATGGTGCGGTGTGTAGTTGCTGGTGAGAATATGCTTCAGGTTGGCGGGTTGTCTGTGGGCGAGGACTGGCCTGCCTCCCAAGGCCTGAGGTACAACCGCATATGCTCCAACCCCTCAGACAGAGACCTACACCTACAAGATCTTCAACAAGCATTCTGTAAACTGCGATACCCACACGAGGAAGTGAGGAGACAGATTGACAGAGCCAGACGTGTACCCAGAAGCCTCCTGCTACGGGACAAGCCCAAGAAAGAAACCAACAGAACACCACTGGCCATCACCTACAGTCCCCAGCTAAAACCTCTCCAACGCATCATTAGTGATCTTCAACCCATCCTGGACAATGATCCCTCGCTTTCACAGGCCTTGGGAGGTAGGCCGGTCCTTGCCCACAGACAACCCGCCAACCTAAAGCATATTCTCACCAGCAACTACACACCGCACCATAATAACTCGAACTCAGGAACCAATCCTTGCAACAAACCTCGGTGCCAACTCTGCCCACATATTTACACCAGCAACACCATCACAGGACCTAACCAGATCAGCCATACTGTCACTGGTACATTCTCCTGCACATCCACCAACGTAATATATGCCATCATGTGCCAACAATGCCCCACTGCTATATACATCGGCCAAACAGGACAGTCCCTACGTAAAAGAATCAATGGACACAAATCTGATATTAGGAATGGCAACATACAAAAACCTATAGGGGAACACTTCAATCTTCCTGGACACACAATTGCAGATCTAAAAGTAGCCATCCTGCAGCAAAAAAACTTCAGGACCAGACTTCAAAGAGAAACTGCTGAGCTACAGTTCATCTTTAAGTTTGACACAATCAACTCTGGATTAAACAAAGACTGTGAATGGCTTGCTAACTACAAAAGCAGCTTCTGTTCCCTTGGAATTCACACCTCCAGATCAGCTGCTAGAAGTGGGCCTCATCCTCCTTGATTGGATCCACCTCGCCATCTCCAGCCTGATCCTGGCCTGCATATTTATTCCTGCCTCTGGAAATTTCCACTACATGCATCTGACGAAGTGGGTCTTTGCCCACGAAAGCTTATGCTCCTACACTTCAGTTGGTCTATAAGGTGCCACAGGACTCCTCGTAGCAATAAGAAGGTGATCAGAGAGGGCGTGGGGCCCTTATTGGATGAGGGAGGTAACCTAGTGACAGATGATGTGGGAAAAGTGGAAGTACTCAATGATTTCTTTGCCTCTGTCTTCATGGACAAGGTCAGCTCCCAGACAAATGCACTAGGCAATGCAGTATGGGAAGGAGGTGGACAGACCTTGGTGGGGAAAGAACAAGTTAGGAACTATTTAGAAAAGCTAAACATACACAAATTCATGGGCCCAGATTTAATGCATCCGAGGGTACTGAGGGAGTTGGCAAATGTCATTGCGGAGCCTTTGGCCATTATATTTGAAAACTCACGGAGCTCGGGAGAGATCCCGGATGATTGGGAAAAGGCAAATGCAGTGCCCATCTTTAAAAAAGGGAAGAAAGACATTCCAGGGAACTATAGACCAGTCAGCCTTACCTCAGTACCCGGAAAAATCATGGAGGGGATCCTCAAGGAATCCATTTTGAAGCACTTGGAATAGGGGTAAGTGATCAGGAATAGTCAGCATAGATTTACGAAGGGCAAGTCGTGCCTGACCAATCTGATTAGCTTCTATGATGAGGTAACTGGCTCTGTGGATATGGGAAAGTCAGTGGATGTGATATACCTTGACTTTAGCAAAGCTTTTGATATGGTCTCCCACAATATTCTTGCCAGCAAGTTAAGGAAGTATGGATGGGATAAATGGACGGTAAGATGGATACAAAGCTGGCTACACCGTTGGGCCCAACAGGTAGTGATCAATGGCTCGATGTCAGGTTGGTGGTTGGTTTCTAGTGGAGTGCCTCGAGGATCTGTTCTTGGACCAGTTTTGTTCAGATCTTTATTAATGACCTGGATGAGTGGATGGATTACACCCTCAGCAAGTTCGCAGATGACACTAATCTAGGGGGAGAGGGATAGGGTCCAGAGTGACCTGGACAGATTAGAGGATTGGGCCAAAAGAAATCTGATGAGGTTCAACAAGGCTAAATGTAGAGTCCTGCACTTGGGACAGAAGAATCCTAAACATTGTTACAGGCTGGGGACTGAATGGCTAAGTAGCTTTTCTGCAGAAAAGGACCTGGGGATTACAGTGGATGAGAAGCTGGATATGAGTCAACAGTGTGCCCTTGTAGCCAAGAAGGCTAATGGCATATTAGGTGCATTAAGAGGAGCATTGCCAGTAGATCCAGTGATGTGATTATTCCCCTTTATTTGCCTCTGGTGAGGCAGTTCTGGGCCCCCCACTATAGAAAGGATGTGGACACGTTGCAGAGGGTCCAGCGGAGGGTGACCAAAATGATTAGGGGGTTGGAGCGCATGACCTATGAGGAGAGACTGAGGGATTTGCGTTTGTTTAGTGTGCAGAAGAGAAGAGTGAGGGGGGATTTGATAGCAGTCCTCAACTTCCTGAAGGGAGGTGCCAAAGAGGATGGAGAAAGGCCATTCACAGTAGTGACGAATGGCAGAACAAGGAGCAATGGTCTCAAGTTACAGTGGAGGAGCTCTAGGTTAGATATTAGGAAAAACTATTTCACTAGGAGGGTAGTGAAGCACTAGAAAGGGTTACTGAGGGAGGTGATGGAATCTCCATCCCAGGAAATTTTTAAGACTGCGCTTGACAGGGCCCTCGCTGGGTTGATTTAGTTGGGACTTGTCCTGCCTTGGGCAGGGGGCTGGACTTGATGACTTCCTGAGGTCTCATCCAGCTCTATGATTTTATGAGGTGGGAGGGGGTACTGCAGCCTCACAGAGCAGGTTGCTGTTGCTTTTCCTGCTTCCTCTGACTAGGGAGCGAGGGAGAGTGGAGAGTATGTGTATTGCTCCTCTGCCCCTCCTCTGGGCACCTGGGAGTGAGAGAGTTGCAGCAGGCTGGGCACTTCCCCTTTCTCCCTAGTCAGAGGAAGCAGGAAATGTTTCTTGTTATGTGTGGCTGCAGCCTCTGCCTTCACTTGTGCACATAACCAGCCCCTGCTTTGAATCCCACATCCCCATATGCCCCCTGCCCTGAGCCCCTCCTCATACCCCCCCCAACTCTGATTTCTGCACCTTCTCTGGCCCCTGAGCCCCGCACTTAAAATTTTTAAATAGTAATAGAGATATAGCCATGTTAGTCTGGTGTAGCTGAAACAAAAGACAGGACTATGTAGCACTTTAAAGACTAACAAGATGGTTTATTAGATGATGAGCTTTCGTGGGCCAGACCCACTTTGATCTGAGGAAGTGGGTCTGGCCCACGAAAGCTCATCATCTAATAAACCATCTTGTTAGTCTTTAAAGTGCTACATAGTCCTGCATTTTGCTTCAATTTTTTTAAAGGTACTGTTCTATTGCAAATCCCCCACCTATAGGAAATTTAAGTTACTTTCACCCCTGAACAGAACACAGAACTTCTCATGATTTTGCTCTCACTTATGAGTGTAATTCCCTCTATTTTGTCAGCTCTACTCCTGATTTACCCAGGTTTTAATGAGAGCACAGTCAAGCCCCTCTGACTGCAAGTCAGTCAGATGGTAGTTAGTTACTCACTGGGCCAATTTGCGCCTACGTGAAGCTATTATGGTGAACATGTAAAAGGACTCTTAATAAACTCCTGGCATTTTTTATTTAGGATCAGAAAAGAAAGTGGATTCTTGTATTTATTTACCATACATATAAGAAAAGAAAATGTAAAAGGGAAAGACCCATACAATAGCGAGAGGGAAGTGGTGTGACAATTATAGACTACAGAAATTGTTATTGCTGCCTTGAAATGAAAAAATTGTATAATTGTATTCTTTCCAGTTTGCATGCAAGAAAAGAAGGGTTTTGTTAGTAGAAAATAGACAGTAGCTACTGTTTATTATTTAATCCAACAGGTACAAGAACCGTAAGATCTAATTAAAGACTCTTCGCTAAATTGATTTCAATGTAATTCTACTCCAATGACTTCTGTGGAATTACATGCAGGGGGGCATTAAGTCCCTTGTTCTCTGCTTCCATGCTTTGTTCTGTCTCTGACAACCCCACAGTTTGATGGCACTTTCTCTTTCAGTAAAGTATCTGGTATCAGTAAGATGCACCACCAACAGTAGTGTGGCTTTGTATTAGCGGGGCAGGGGATTTCTCAGCCTTGCTCAGTAACATAGGAGTGGTCCAGGGATACTGAATAAACAATTAATATTAAACTTAATGCCAGCTACACCTATAAAAATCTTGTATAATCTTGCTTGCCTAAACTCTGGAAGTCTAATTCTATCACAATAGACCCTGTATTTACTAAGAGGTCTCATTAATATGGGGTTATTTCCAACATTGTATGATAAATTATTTAAAAACATAAACAACAAATAGTCTAATAGCACGTTAAAAACTAACAAAACATGTTTTAACTCAATTATTTAGTTAGGGTTCTGTGTTACTTTTGCTTCTGTGCACGTGTAGCTTTTATTGATGGAAGTAAAACATACTTATCAAGAGGGCAACAGGCCCTCCTGAACAGTGGAAGTTTCCGGAAAAACTTGCCAGCTGTCTACACTGGCCACTTGAATTTCCGCAAAAGAACTGACTTCCTACTGTAAGAAATCAGTGCTTCTTGCGGAAATACTATTCTGCTCCCATTCAGGCAAAAGTCCCTTTTGCGCAAAGCTTTTGTGCAAAAGGACCAGTGTAGACAGCTCAGATTTGTTTTCCGCAAAAAAGCCCCGATCACAAAAATTGCGATCGGGGCTTTTTTGCGGAAAAGCGCGTCTAGATTGGCACGGACGCTTTTCCGCAAAAAGTGCTTTTGCGAAAAGCGTCCATGCCAATCTAGATGCTCTGTTCCGAAAATGTTTTTAAAGGAAAACTTTTCCATTAAAAGCATTTCCGGAAAATCATGCCAATCTAGATGCAGCTGCAGTGTTTAAGGAAATTATCAAAATTGGGTCATAATCATTACTTTCCAGCAGATGGCAGTGCATGGCCTTTGAACAGCAGCAGGTAGAAACTGATTCACAGTAAGACACAGAACAAAATAAATGGGATGGAGATGATTCCAGTCTTATTAAAACACAAATTCCAAAGTATGTATCATATGTTGCCCCTTTTAAAATATATGAATATCTTTATGTGCATTAAATGATATTTTAACTTCTGCTTTAAATGCAAGTGGAATATAATAAGACTTGTGGGCTTTTGGAACCAAGACATTAGGTTGCCCTGTATTTTACGTGGCCATCTAGACAGGTAGTTTATTCCACAGTAATCCAAATAGGTTCTTGAAAAGGAGAGGAAGGAATTGTATCAGCTGGCACTGAATAATTGCAATGGAATAAAGAACATTTAATAACTTACCAACACAGCTGTAATGAGTTAAACCGATGGAATGACTTCACCAATACTTTAGGGCTCCTCTGTTCAAGTCATAAAAGACAAGCCACATGGTGATCTTTAAAATCTGCCTAGTATCCTTAATGCTATTTCAAATAGAGGAAGCTGTTATTTAAAAGGTTACAAGGTGGCTTTTTATTCCCCTCTCATCGCCTTATCATATTTAATGAAATTCAGGTCCCTTCTATTAGTATTAAAACAATATTGAGATTTGTTGTGGCTCAAAGCAAGAAAAGGTAGAATGGTAAATGCTCAGCTTGTGCCAATAACTCACTTGGTTGTAACACTCATGGTACAACTGTGCAAAGGAGGTTGTAACCTCACCTTTGCTGTGGGATTCCTAGCTTTTGTCAGCCTCTGTCCAAGCCGTAATGCTAGTGGATTTATATATTTAACTTGCACATTAAAGAGGAAATTTCTTAATGGAAAATTAGAAACTGCTCACTGTTTACCCATGGGAGTAAATCTGGTCTCCCCCAGCTGTTCCAGTCCATATGTAAATTTATACTTAATCTTTTAAAAAAAGTACATTGCTAGCTAGCAACACAGTCTGTCAAAGTGATAGGTGCTGCTCCAGTTCCTCTAGAGCCATTCTGACTATACTTGTGCTTTCAAGCTGGAATGCAGTTGAGAAATGGCCTTGTAAGAGCTGTTCTAGCCTACAGGGTGAGCGTATATCTACAAATGTTGTTAATGGATACAATTTTTTAATCAACAGGCCACAGTGACTTTCAGAAATAAGTAATAAAAATAATCAAAAACTTGTTACTCTGCAATTAGCATCTTAAAAGTTTTCCCAGAATTCACAACATATAGTCATATTAATAGACATGAGTGATAGCTAAGATCCAATACATATCCACTTATGTACTGTAGCAACCTTCATTAAAGAATCTCAAAGCACTTTACAAACATACATTAATTAAGAATTATACTCGTAGGAAGTTATATCCATTTTACAGATGGGTAAGAAAAGACAAATGACTTATGCCAGTGAAAAGAGCTGTTAATAGAATACAGAATACCAACTCCCAGTCCTCTGCTCTAGACACAAGTATTTAGACACTAATACTGTCCCTGTCGAAATTCAAATTTTTCCAAAAAAGGTTAAAAAAAAGGAAAGAAATCCAACAAACCCTCAAAAGAAACATTTTGTTTGACCCAAAATGAATGGTTTTCAATTTTTTCAGTTTGTCTAAAATATACTTTAAAAATTAATTTTGGTTGAAATCATTAGGAAAAAATGATTTATTTTAAAGTTTATCCACTTAACTAAAAAAATCAGTCATTCATATAGATCTGCTTGGGGCTATTGATGGCTTTGGTCTGGAGTTATGTATATGAATCAAGCATTGTGGATATGCCTTGGAATCCAATTTTGCTCCTTTCATGATCTGTACAATTGTCTTACTTAATGAGGGTCTTTCCTGTTGGAGAAATTTTCAAGAGTAATAAGAAGATCGGGTGCTGATCTAGTGATTTTTTTCATTCAGAAATCTCTAATTTTTTTGTTAAAGGAAGATCAATATCACCCCATTTTACAGATGGAGGAACAAAGCACAGAGCAGGAAGTGAGTTTCCCAATGGCACCCAGAAAAGAAAGGAATAGAACCTGTCTCCCAAGTGCCAGTCTAGTAGTCTAGTCACTAGACTTCAGGCATGAACCCACTTACCTTAATCATATTTTTCATGTTTTTTATTGGCTTTGCTAATCACTGGAGATATTTATATTGAAACAGGAATGTCATGCTTCAATGGATCCTGTAACTGATCTTTTCCAAAAGAGTTTTTGTTTATAATAAAGAAGAATGAATAGGGTCACAACTTAATTTTTGTTGGTTTCAATTGTAAACCACTAATAGCTTTGAGGCCTTGGGGAGGAGGTTGATTGCAACAGGATTGTAGGAGTCATGCCCCTTGTCACAGCCTTAGTTTAAATTTAATCTGCATAATACATGTTAGTCTAGATGGTCTCTTGACATGTATGTTTAGAAGGGACATTATGCAAACAGGCAAGTTCTTCTTAGTTTCCCCATAGTCTCCCTTCCTCTTGTTTCTATTTTTAACCTTTGGACAGACGTCATGAAGATTTCCGTGTGCAAACTTCTGTGTAATGGCAGAATCCATTCCAGTTACAATTTGTGAGCGGGCCATTCAAATGGTCGCCTTGCTTAAGGCCCTTATGGTATGATGTGCCAAGCAATCTTAACACTATCTTATGATACAAGGAGCCCAGGCAGGCATATATAGCTTTTGCAGGGGCAAGTGCTTTATTAAGGCTCAATTTTGAGTAAGGGCAAACGCCCCCTTACCTCTCTATTGTTCCTTATTTGTATGACCATAGCCAGGCCTGCTGGCGGGAGGTGGGTGGACAAAAGGGACTGGGGCTTCTGACGGATGGAGCCCCAGGCCCTTTAAATCACCACAGGTGCCTCATGAAGTGCACTCTGGGCAGTGCTTCAGGCTGCCTGGGGTATGCACAGAATGCACTGGGATGCTCCTCAGGCTACTTGGCCAGGCTAGGTCCAGCTCCACCTCTTCTGCCCAAGACCCCACCTCTTCCCCACTGAGCCCTCCTCGCCTTGCCTAGGGCCCTGGAGAGAGTTAGCACCTCCGACCATAATGCTTATGAACTCGGGCCATGGACCAGGATCCCATTGTGCTAGGCATGGTACAAATGCAGACCAAAAAGATGGTCCCTGCCCCAAAGAGCTTACAGTTTGTAATCCTTTGTGAATTGTCCACAGCGGTCTAGGTGAGGGACACCAATGGTCTGTTACTACTCTTCCTCTGAAAATGAATGGCCAGTGCGTGGAGACTTAGCTAAGACATGACAGAAAGGCAACCAGACCCAGGCTAGGTAATTGGCATTGTTCCATAGATCTTACCATTTCCCCTGCTTTTACCATAATCACCAAACTATCAGAAGGCTCTCCCCAATCATCCAAAAAAAGTCTAACATTCCTCTCGCCCCCCTCCAGGTTGAGAACCTCTGTTCTAGAAGAGGGGAGGGGACATGCTGAAGTTTTGCCTCATGATAATTTTCTTGCACATCACATGCTATGTCTAGTTCTAGGGAGATGTAGTCCTCCATAATTTCTATATTGCACAGGGTACCAATATTCTTTAACCAGGGACTGCTCCATGGGAGTCCAGTAGCATAGGCAGGGGAAGGTTTTCCCTTCCCAAACCTCCAGACATGGCTCTGCCCACACTCCCCCCCTTAAAAAAAAAACATTCTGGGGGTGGAGTGTTGCTGCCCCCAGCACCCACCGTCCTTGTGCTCTGGGACCTGGGGGCTGGAACTGCATGGTCTCCTCCCTCCCTGGTGCACCAGGACTGGGGCCGGGCTGTGCATTCTTCTTCCTCCCTGGTGCTTCTGGGGTGGGGAGGCTGGGGCTTCCTACCCTCCCCCTTCCACTAGTGGTCAAGGGTTGGAGTGGCTGGGGCCATACCACACACCCTCCTACCTCTCCCAGTGCTCTGGGGCTGGGGCGAGCACTCACCCACCCAGTCCCTTCCCGCTCCCCTCTCTGTGGTTGGTGGTGTGTGTGCAGTGCACTGCCCTGACTCTTCATGAGGGGTAGGGCCTCAGCAAAAGGGGCGGGGCTAGAGGTGGGGGATGGGCGCTTGCCTCCTCCAGCCCTACCTTCACCAACCACCCAGGCCACTGTTCTCTCTAATGCCAAGTAGAGATTTAAGGTGCCCAACATTTCATAAGATTGGCCCTATAATCAAGAGACAGATTTGTCCTGGCCATTCAGTTGAGGAATAAAGTAAATTCTACCTGTCCATCTCTGACAAGAATCAGTGGAAAATTGTATACAGAATTGCTATGTTCATGCCATAATGTTGAAATTTGTGGGAAATTGCAGGGAACTCTGTAGATTATTTTATTTTACAATTTTGAAACTTACTGTAATGGTTACTAACTACTAAATCTGTGGCTTGAAATTGATATTAAATTGTGTTCTCAGGCAAATAAAGACTAGATGAAGTAGCAGCTAGGGGTCTCTGTGTAGCTATACCAGGCAGCAGCATAAGAGGTCCAGATGTATATCAGATTCGGCATTTTACTCTGGAAATGTGTAGATGCCCTACATTGCAAAGGTATTTGCTGCAAGTCCAGGCTTTGCGATTCCAAAGCACCTCCTGCTTCTGCTTTCCCATTAACTCTTTTTTCTTTTGTGTTTCCCATTCTCACATCACCTAGAAAATGCACATCAGTTATAGGAATGTGATACCTTTTACTTTTTCTGTTGGGGTGTAAAATGCTGCTGCACAGATTGTTTGGTAAAGTGGGTCAGGGTCCTGCTATATATTTGTCTCCTATTTTGCTGCTTGCTACAGCTACTCAGAGACCCCTAGATCTATTTTATCTGCCAACACTGCTTAAAACTCCATGAAGACTCAGAATTTGTCCCAATGTCATTCTTTACAGTTCTCCAGCTCCTTCCGGTGTTTTCAAATAATGTGAAATAGATCACAGCACTCTGAAAGATAGATAAACAATTATCAATTCCATTTCACAAGTGAAAGCCTTGTGAGGGGGGGACCATCCCACACAGAGTTGACAGGGGTTCCGATGGCCAGATAGACCAATTAGCTCCACAGTCTGCACCTGGAGGAGGAGTTAGGTAGCAGGGAGATAATTGAAAGCAAACTCAGCTGAGCAGGAGGGAGAGGAGTGCTGCTAGAAAAGTCTGTAGTTATGCCATGGAAAGAGTGTTTGGTGGCTACAGAGACAAGTTGCCTGAAGAAGAGATTGGCCAGCCCAGAGGAGGAGGGAAGGCTAAACAGTATGGAAATGTCTCAGGAAAAAGCAACAGGATGCAGGGAATGGACTCTGGCTGTTGTACAGAGGTCTATGAGCCAGAACCTTGTGTTGGAGCTAGACTTGGGTTCTCTGCCTGCCCCTACAGCAGTGGTACTGCCTGAGACTACTGCAGAGTAGGAATCCTGAGGCCTTTCCCCCACAATGGGGACCTGGTTGGACTGCTGAGGCCCCTGAGAGCAAGGGGGGGGGCGGCAGAAGGGAAAGTCAGGGGAATAGGCACTGACCTGAGTGAGCTAAACCCAGAACAGCCAGGAGGGCAGCGCTGTCCTAGAGTGGTGGGTGACAAACTCAGAGAGGTTAAAGGATGGCTTGCTTATGCCATGAAGCAGCATCATAGGCCTTTAGTAGTCTCATTTGCTTCAGTGGGACTGTTTGTGGAGTAAAGTACAACTCTTTCATGTTGCACAAAACCAGACAGTTCCACCACAACACAGAATGTTTCTGTGGTAGAACCATAATCAGAACAAAGTTTTCCAAAGTCCTAGTTCTGACTTTTGAATGCCACACTGGTGACTTTCCATTAATGGAGACTCTCTGTAGTAGTTGGTTACAGTCTCCTAACTTTAAATACATTGCAGAAAGAAAGGTAACTAACCAAAAGTAAGGGCAGAGGAATTTTGCCAAATGTGGGCAATGGGACCATATAAACCTGATGGACTGGTTCAGTTCCTTATGCCTTGAATTTTTTAGATCAAAGAAGTGGAATACGTTATAGCATTAGAAACATGAGACCTCTGCAAATGCAATTCTTCTAACTTTATTCCTTTACAGGGTGGCTGACTCACAAGGGAGTGGATGATGTGGGGGTTTCTCTATTTGTAGATCAGAAGATCCCACAGTTTCTGTTTGAAGAGTTTGCTTTAGTTTAGCTTGATAAATGGCAGGTGGCTTATGGATGTTAATATATTTAATTTGTTAGGGTACTTTTTTCCAGCTTACACAGGTGGGGAGTGTGATGGGTTGGATCACATAGATCCCCTTGAGATTATTACTTGGTGTGTTGACCATACCACTGAACCTGCCTGCCTCTGGCCCCCCCCCCACCCTGTCCTGCTGGGATGAGGGGCTTGGGTGCAGGAAAGTACTAAGGGCTGATGGCAGGCAGGCAGGAGGGAAACTCGAGGTGTGGCAGGGGGTTGGAGCTTGAACTTACTTGGTGATTCTCTGCTAGGGACATGGAGGAAGGGCTACTTTCCCCTGGCTGTGGCAGCTCAGTGCTGAGGCTGGTGGTGAGGGGCTTCCCTGCACTGACTGTGGTTGTTTTAGGACTTGGGGAGAGTCTCTTCCCCGCTGCAGCCCTGCACAGGGCTCAATAGCCCCAGTGTGGGTCTTAATGGGAAGCTGCACAGCCATGCAGCTTTGGGGGAATTCAGGCTGGCTCCTGTTCAATCTTAGTGCCCCTTAGGTTGTGGGTATAAAGAGAGCTGCTGTATTTGTTGCTTGGATGTGTATGATGCTGTACGGTCCCAGAGGTAAGGTCCCCGCTGCATAGAGCTTGCAATCCAAAAGCCCCCCGGCCTGGTTTGTGCTGCTCTGACACCTAGGGTGCCATTCATCTGCTTCTGCAATGTCCATCCTCCCCCTTCTTTCTCCTCTAGTACTTAGGGCCCTACGCAAAAGCAAATTGGTGCAAACTTGTCTTTCCCAATCCTTTATATGCTGAAGGACGGTGGCTGTCCCTGCATAGCAGCTGCGATTGTGATCCTTCTGATGTATAAGTTGCCTGCAGAGAGGAGAGACAAGGCCCATTTCCTTTTCTCAGGTGGAAGTGACCCAGGACACAGTGTGCTGGGACATTTTCTTCTAACCCACAGTCAGTGGAAATTGCAGCTTCTATGTTCACCTGGAAATAACAGCAAGAACAGGGGAAACAAGGTTAAAATGAACCAATTATTTGAACCCTTTCTCTGAGACTTGAAAATGAATTCAGAACCTATCATCTGTGGGTATTTTAAAGGAACTTACCATGACCCAGGGTGCTAGACAGCTAGTTTCATTAATAACACCAGAAGCAATGGAAAGCAGCAAGGCACACCAAAGTAAATGTGGTTTTTGTACTTACTGCGAAATTTACTATGATAAGTACTATGTGTTTAGAACAGAGAGGGTCAAATTAAATCCATTGACAGGTGGTAGATCAGGGATAGATTTGGCTTGTGGCATCAAAAAGGAGTGATACACCAGGTAAACTGTATCCACTCCATGTTCATTTCAATATGATTACAAAAATGAGTGCTGCAGCGTGTATCGAATTCTGCCTGCTTGGGATTCATGTTGGGCACAAAGAATATATCACCTCATCCATGGAGCAGAGAATGTGGTTGGTAACACAGACTGCTCGATTGTGCTAGGTGCCCTGTAAAAAAAATATAAATATCTATCTATCATTGTCTCAATCTTCATAATCTACCCGTCACATTCTTAAGGTTAAAGTGGAGAACAGCTTGTGAATGTTGACTCCATAGTACATTGGCATCCAGCATTAATTCTTCTAGAATAAATACACATTGAATTGTGAGGTTTAAGAAGCAAGAGATTAGAGAAGTCACATGCAGCGAGTGACAGGGAAATAGACACATCTACACAGTGTCTGAAATGGATTAGACTGTATTAATAAAGAGAGACATGCATACAGTGCTATCTGCTAGCAAGTGAGGCAGTCCAGTGGAGGGGGTGCAAGTTTCCCATGGAATTAAATTAAATTATGTTTAATCCCATTTATTATTAAATTAAATGGCAGAGTAGCGGGAAGCCCGCATCATCTCCATAGGAGCCCTTCGGTCTTTAGTGTCTGGCCCTATATCATAGGGTGTGAGCTAGGCAGAGAGAATCCCCACAAACAATATCCTCTGTTTCAGGGCACAATTGTACCACTGTATATTTATTCCTTGTAAGAAAGCACACTATTGCCTATTGTTGCTTCATTAGTTCTGCTCAAGAGAGGAAAGGAGAGAAGGCAGACAAAGGACTCTTAGACAAGATGGACAGACAGTATTAGCAAGAATATAATCAGTATTGGAGAGCCACTTTTAAAGATCTCTGATCTGAGAGATGGAGGTTAGTAACATATAAAGCCCTCCTTTTCTAGCCTTACATAAAGGCAGGAACTAAACACTGCTGCAGATCTGGCCATGCTCTAGAATCTTCTCAGAATAGCTGTGTCTAGACTGGCAAGTTTTTCCGCAAAAGCATCTGCTTTTGCAGAAAAACTTGCCAGCTGTCTACACTGGCCGCTCAAATTTCCGCAAGAACGCAAACGATCTCATGTAAGAAATCAGTGCTTCTTGCGGAAATGCTATGCTGCTCCCGTTCGGGCAAAAGGGCCAGTGTAGACAGCTCAGATTTGTTTTGCGCAAAAAAGCCCCGATCGCGAAAATGGTGATCGGGGCTTTTTTGCGCAAAAGCGCATCTAGATTGGCATGACGCTTTTCCGCAAAAAGTGCTCTTGAGGAAAAGTGTCCGTGCCAATCTAGATGCTCTTTTCCGCAAATGCTTTTAACAGAAAACTTTTCTGTTAAAAGCATTTGCAGAAAATCATGCCCGTCTAGATGTAGCCACTGTTTAAATGATGTGATAAAGACAATGTTAGGTGCTTGTTATGGTGTCTACCTCACACATGGGCTGAAAGGTTAATTGCCTAATTCAGCCTATAGGCTGCACCTGAAGGAAAGCCATGGAGTGCTAAGGCCTAATTTGCTGATGAAAGCCTTCTGGGGTAGTTGTCCTGGCTGGTCAAACCAGGAAGTTGGTATCAGGGAGGAGCAGCTAGGATGCAAACAATGATCACTCTCTGGGAGTTGTGTTTTGAGGCTATAGGGTTCTGTCTTTTAAGTTATGCCCTGTGAGGAAGGTGTTTGAGTTGGTTTGTGTGGGGTGGAATGGGAAGCTGTAAGGAGGAGTCAGAGGATGCGCCAGGGTTTGAGGAAGAGCCACAACTGCCAAGTGTGTGTCCCTGACTGGAAAGCTGAGAGAGTGGGTGGGCCTGGGTTCTCCACCGGGCTACATGGATGGTCTCTGGTATCCCAGCAGGGACATACATGGTGAGTGACTAGATGGAAGGCTGAGTCACAAAGAGGAGGCAGCAGGTTGTGGAGCGAGAGAGGGAAGTAGAGAAATGGCTTGCAATTGTGGGCAGGAGTGTTGAGCTATTCCCCTGATGACCAGCAGGAGGGACCATCCTAGAGGTGAATAGAGCACAATTCTAAGTACTGAATTTGTAAAGTCTGTAGTATGAGGATTCTGGCAACTTTAGTGGATGTATGTCTCCTCTTACTGTCTTAGCAGAATTATCATTAAGAACATCATGCTCCCTTTGAAAGGCCTGTTAGCAGAGAAGTCAGATTTCTAACTCCATGATGGATTGACCAACCAAAATTGATGATCGACCTTTATTTTTCAAGGGGGTCAATGGATTTATTATATCCCTTATCTACGTACTTAGGAAGCCAGTGAATCTAGTACCCTTTGACTTTTCAGAAAGCCTTTGACAAGGTCCCTCACCAAAGGCTCTTCCGCAAAGTAAGCAGTCAGGGGTAACAGAGGGTCAGCTTGTGGATCAGTAACTAGTTAAGATAGGAAATAAAGGGCAAGAATAAGTGGTCCATTTTCAGAATGGAGAGAGGTAAATGGTGGTTTCAGGTCTGTTCAATATATGTTGCTATTCAACATTCATACATAGTCTGAAAAAAGGGGAAACAGTGAAATGAGAATTTTTTGCAGATGATTCAAATTACTCTAATAGTTAAGTCCAGAGAAGACACTGGATACAGAGAGTGGATAACAGAGGGTGGATCTCTCAACAATTGCCTGTTGTGTTCATTTGCTCTGAAGCAGCTGGCATTGGCCACTGTCAGAAGACAGGATACTGGGTTAGATGGACCATTGATCTGACCCTGTACAGCCCTTTTAATGTTCTTAACGAGTGTCTGTAGTCAGGATAGAGAGGAGATTGTGGGCATTCATGTTTGCACTGGGAAATATTCATGCTTTTGCTCACTCAAATGGAGAGGAGTTTTATGCTTATTGTCCTACATGGATAATACAAGAGAACAAATCGCCTATATTGCCATAGCTGCTGCATTGCCATGGAAACAGATATGGTGTGTTGCCTCAATTAAGTGACTTAATGGATAAATGGCACCTTGAGTCCATTTTAAGCAACACTCTTGACATACCTGTAAGTCTATTTATACTCCTTTACAGTTGGTACTCAGTTGCCATTTTCCAATATAAAGATCACACTATGCTTTTTTGTTCATTTTGAGACCGATCTCTGGGCATAGAATGGTAAATCAGACTTTGCTGTAACACTATGGTTCAACTGCAGTTCTTCTATTTGTAATGACTGTTTGTTATGCACAAAATGAAGACATTCTTTGCCCTGAAGAACTTAATCTACATGCTCAGTTTTCACTCTTTAGTTTAAGAACTAATTAATTTATTAGTTGAATAAATATTAGCATAATAATGACAAACTTCTATTGTATTGAGCCACTTTTGCGTTCTATTGCTTTGTTCTTCTAAAGTCTGCTCACTTTGAGAGAAATGGGGGTATTCATGATATCCTTTTGGCAATGGCTCCTATGTAGAAGGAGATATATTCTGAAGCATGTTAAGTTTCCATCTCACTTGTAGGCAGGTGTCAGGTGGGAGTTAGTTTGTCAAAAAGACATGACAAAGGCTGAGATCTCAGTTGTCTCATGATTCCAAAAGTCTAAATAGGTCAACAAGAACATCTTGTTCATGAAGTCAATGCTGCTTAGAATCCTGGAAGCATCATATTCTCTCTTTTTCCTAGTGTTCCTTTCTAATCCCCTTCTTTTTTACTTATAAGCTTCTCTCTAACACCCATCTTGTTACCCAGTCCTTTTTTGGGGGGGGGGGGGGGGGGGGGGAGAGGAGGGCTTGGTTCTGCCAAGTTCACATTGCATGAAGATAAATGGGTCTCTGCTACTGAGCCAATTTCCTGTGCTACCATTGCAATGTGGTGGGGTCAAGGGCTATTCTTTCAATAGCAGAACAGATATAACTGGCTATTCCTGTAAGTCAATCATTGGGTAATAAAACAGACTACAAAATGCTATCCTTACTCTCTACATTGAAAAGGTTCCAGACCCTCTTTATAAATGTTCACATGTAGTATGTGTAACTTAAGGAGGAAATCTGTAGCAATTTTTTGTCGTTCCCCCTTCTCTCCCCCCCATGTAACTGTACTAGACCTCTCTCAAACAATGCTCTGAAGAGATCTGTACAGTATAAGGTCTGGTTTTAATTTTATAAATTCGGCTTATGATTCATATCTGTAATATTCAGGCACTATCTAATGTAAATTTATGTATGTAAAGTAAAAAAACAACAACCTTGAAGGTGTTTAGTTTGTGCATATTAGACTCATTTACCTTTAGGCTAGGTAGACTTAATGTTATCTGAAATGTTGCCATGGCAATAGTTTTATGCTGTCCTTCCTTTTCCACACTATTTCTTCTAGAAGTTAAAAAGACCGATACTATCATGACATTGGTGAAATAGAAGTAAAGCCTTAATTATTAAATACGGATGGCTTTTATCCTGTAAAAAGTAGCTTTGGTGAAGTCAAGGGCCTTGTGCTAGTTTGCAGCAGTATCCAACCCTGAATTTTCACCTTTTTTCCTACCCCCAACAATAAATAATACTTCAAGTTCAAAATTGCATTTGTGATGCACAAGTTTCCTGAACAATGGACTCTGCTCAGTCACGACAGATGACTGAATCATCTCACATCTTTTTCACCTTATTACTGTCTCTGGATAAGGTGATTGGTTTGTGAAGACAAAGACCTGGCAGGAGGGATTAATGTTTTAATTTACCAAGAGTCTGTCTTTTTTTTCTTTGAAGATTCCATCAAAAGTTCTAGCCTGTGCAGTAGTGAAGTGCCTGTAAGTGTACACCCTCTCCATCATGGCACTGAAGTATGAAGGTCACTCACTGAATATATCAGAAACATGGTTATATAATTTGAAGACATCAAAGCAATAATAGATGGTAAAACTCATTGAAGGGGAAGCAGCCTGTCACACTGTTATAGCTCAGATTTCAATGAGGAAATAGGCAGCAGCTAAAATGAAAGAATCAAGAATGATTGTGTTCATATGATCCTTTATTTTGTAGGTGAACTTTCATCGATGTCTGAGAGCTGTACAGTGACACATCAGGAAAAGGTAGGGATTATATGCTAGCAAAGTGAACTGCTAACTTTTAAGACTATTTGACAGAAAGGAGCTGTAGTCAAGGTAACAGAACAGAAAATGACTGCTATCAGTTCAATCTTCGATCCTCTCAGAAGGCGCAATATTGTCTTGTATTGACTGCTCAGGCAGCGTACTTGTGGTAGGTAGTGCAACCACTGTATTCTAAAAGCTATTTGTTTTATATTGATCCTGTACTGACTCGCTATATCAACATAACTTTCTAATAATGCCACATGATAAATGCATGATTTGAGGGGATGTGTTATGTTGCCTCTCCTTCACTGAATTGAATTCAGTTTCACACTTGGAGGTCTGCTCCACCATAGTGATGTGGTTTAGCGGTTGAGCACTGAACTGGGAGTCAGGACACCTGAATTCTAACACTGGCTTTGCCACTGATCCACTGTGCAAGTTGTTCAACCTCAGTCTACTTTTGTTATCTGTAAAATGGAGATAACGGGGAGTTACAAAAGCCACACTTCTAAAAGCACATTTCAAGTGCTATAATCATGTAGTTAAAGTTTCATACCTGGAGGGACAGATTTGCCCTTCTTGTTGGAAAGGGCTTGGGCCGGGGCTTGTAGGGTATGTCTACATAGCAACATTATTTTGAAGTACTTAATCCGTGTCTACACAGCAGGCAGTTGTTATGAAATGTCGATATACTGTCAAGCTGGAGGACTTCTTATTCTGATTCCTGTAATTCTCATTGTACAAGGAGTACTGGAAGTTGGAGAAAGAGTGCTCTATTTTGAAATACGTCCTGTGTAGATGCTCCCAATTTTGAAATGAGCTACACCAATTGCATAGCTAACTTACATAGCTTATCGAGTTAAGCCCTGCTGTGTAGATGCACCCTTACTGCCAAAACAGTTAATGACCTTAGCCTGCAAATGGAATGCATGACCTTTAAATTCATGCTGAAGACTTGGAACCCCCCAGAGTACATAGTCCACCATGTTTGAAGACAAAAACTATTGTTAACTATGTAAATGGCACCCTTTTTGCTTTAATACCTTTATAAAGGCATATAACAGTTACAAAATTAATTGAATCCTATGCATTAGGATGAAAAGAGAAACTAAATGGGATGCTAGATGTGACTGGGTATATTAGCCCCATCACAAGGCTATCTTGGAAGCCATAGATCCCTAATCTGTTTTCTTAAAAAAAAAAAAAAGTACTCATAAATATCTGAGAATGGAAAGAAAAGCTAGCCTGACTACAAGCCCTATGTCCTCTTGTAAACAAACACATTTCTCACAGCTTCACATATGGGCCAGATTCTGTGGCGCTTCCTCAGGTAAGTCAACAAGGGCTGAAATAACAGCCACATTTGGCCCATATCCTTCCGGGATCTCTTCTAAAGCTTCCTTATCTTGTGTGTTTAAAGAAACAAAACTGGGTCAAATTCTGCTTTCAGCTATATATTTTATTTAGTAATCCTTTCTGCAAGAAAAATGGGATTCTTATGCACCAGAGGGTCCAGTGTCACCTGAAATCTGTTGAGGAGGATCATTCTCTCTCGTACTAACACCTTAAGCAATCTACTCTGTTTATTTAGCCTTATAGCAATAGCTGACATGTAAGGTTAAAAATAATTGCACTACAACACCATGTCTATTGTAAAGAACAAAAGGAAAAACTATGTAGCACTTTAAAGACTAACAAAATGGTTTAACAGGTGATGCGCTTTCGTGGGCCAGACCCACTTCCTCAGATCCAATTCTGGAAAAGAATTGGCATGACCATGTATACCAAAGGAATACAATGAAAAAAGTGAACATGTTGTTAAACTGACTAATCAGATTTAGTACAGAAGGTGGGGGGAGGGAGGGAGGGAATAGCTATTTGAGTCAATGAATGGCTAATCAAGGGTGATAAGTAGGGAAGCTATCTTTGTAATGGTTAAGGTAATTAGCATCTTTGTTAAAGCCCATTCGTAAAGTGTCAAATTTAAGCATGAAAGAAAGTTCTGAAGTTTCCCTCTGTAATCTGGTGTTAAAGTCTCTTTGAAGTAAAATGCATGTAGTAAGGTCGTTAAGACTATGTCCAGGTAGGTTGAAATGAAAAGCAACTAGTTTTTCCTTGTGAAAATGTCTGAGGTCTGATTTGTGGCCATTAATTCTTTGGCAAAGTGTCTGAGAAGTCTGTCCAATATACATAGCAAAAGGACACAGTTGGCACATGATGGCATAAATTCTATTTCTGGATGAACTGGAATATGTGTTCTTGATCATATAACTGACATGGTTAGGTCCAGTGATGGTGTCACCAGAGTAAATATGTGGACAAAGTTGGCAATGGGGTTTGTTGCAAGGGAAAGTTCCAGGGTTGGTATTAATGTGGTATGTCCTGTGGTGTTTGGTAAGAATCTTCCTGAGGTTAGGTGGTTGTCTATAGGAGACTATGGGTCTGTCTCTTCCCCTCCCCCCCCCCCCCGAGCCTCTCGGAGTGTAGTATCCTGTTTCAGTATAGGTTGTAGGTTATTGATAATGCATTGGAGGGGTTTAAGTTGGGGGCTATAGGTGATGACAAGTGGTGTTCTGTTGTTGTTGTTTTTTTTTCTTGGATCTATCTTGAAGTAGATGGTTTCTGGTTATTCATCTGGCTCTTTCAATTTGTTTTTTTTATTTCCCCTGGTGGGTAATTGAGATTTACAAATGCTTAGTAGAGATTTTGAAGTTTCTGGTCTCTGTCAGTGGGATTAGAGAAGATGCTGTTGTACCCAGGGCTTGACTATAGACAGATTGTATGGTGTGTCCTGGATGAAAGCTGGAGGCATGTAGGTAAGTGTAGCAGTCAGTAGGTTTTCTGTAGAGTGATATGTACTTTTCCATTAGTGATTTGTACTGGGGTGTCCAGGAAATGGATCTCTCATGTTGAATGCTCCAGGCTGAGATTGACGGTAGGGTGTAGGCTGTTAAAGTCTCTGTGGATTGTGTCCAGTGTTCCTTGGTCATGGGTCCAGATCATAAGGATGTCATAGATGTAGCATAAATAAAGAAGTAAAAAGGGATGAGATCTGAGTAAACATTGTTCTAAGTCAGCCATAAAGATGTTAGTGTACTGTGGGGCCATGTGGGTGCCCATGGCTGTGCTGTTGATCTGGAGGTATAAGTTGTCCCCAAATTGGAAATAATTGTGGGGGAGAACAAAGTTACATAGGTCTGCTACCAGATTGGCCATGGTATCCTCTGGGATCATGTTTCTAATCACTTGTAATTCATCTTCATGTGGAATATTGGTGTAGAGAACACCATCCTTGCCACCATGGATGTAGAAGCTATCAGGGAGGTTATCGATGTTTTGTAGTTTTCTCAGGAAGTCAGTGGTAACTCGGAGATAGCTGGGAGTGTTGGTTACATAAAGTTTGAGGAGAGAGTCTACATAGCTGGATAATCCGGTAGTGAATGTGCCAATACCTGAAATGATGGGACGTCCGGGATGTCCAGGTTTATGGATTTTTGGGAAGCAAATAGAACAATCCTGGTCAGGGTTCAGAAGGTGTTTCTGTGTGAATTTGTTCCCGAGTAGAGGCAGGGAGTTCCTTAAGGAGATAGTGTAGTTTCTTTTTGTATTCTGAAGTGGGATCAGAGGAGAGAGGTCTGTAAAATGTGGTGTTGGAGAGTTGTCTAGTTGCCTCCTGGTCATAGTTTGACTTATTCATAATGACCACAGCGCCCCCTTTGTCAGCTGGCTTGATTATGTCAAGGTTGTTTTTGAGACTTTGGATAGCATAGCATTCAGTATGGCTGAGATTCCATGTCACTTGCTGTTTGTGCATAATGTCAGTCTGTGCATTGTTGAGGAAGCATTGTATATAGAAAACCAGATTGTAATTACGACCGTCAGGGGGAGTCCACATAGAATTTTTTTTTCTTTACAAGTCATTATGAATAAGCTCATCACCTATTAAACCATCTTGTTAGTCTTTAAAGTGCTACATAGTTTTTCCTTTTGTTTTAGCAAGATCAGACTAACACTGCTACCTCTCTATTACTATTGCAAAGAAGTTCTTTTACTCTTCTTCTGTCTGTACAAATATATTAAACTTGTGATGTGATGGAATCCTAATGGAAATATAAATATTCTGTGTGTGCCAATTTTAAGGCAATGTTTTCTCTTTTTTTAAGAGCATTTACTCATGAGTAGGGTAACTAAAGTTCCATTCAGATAATATTAAATAACAAGAATAAGAAATCAGCAAATTCAAGAATTGAAAAAATACTCTAACAATTCAGCAAGGCAGTCATTATGAAAGAATCTTTCCGTATTTCTGTCAGTCTGCCTATTCATTTAAGCTCCTATCATATAATACAAACTTCTTTGTATGGTTCAGCATGCCTCAATTAAGACTTTACTGGCTCATCACCAAGTTCTGTACAAGCTGTCTGTTGGCACATTATACTTAGATCATAGTGAATGTTTCTAAATTTCCCAAAGTTTTCAGAAATTTTACAACCTCCACTATTTTTTTAAAATCCTAACGTACAGTTTTTCAGTTAGAGATATTGTTGCTGTGCACTGAATCCTCATTGGACCTTGGATAGCCAAAGAGAGGAAGTACATCTGACTGTTGCTTAGCATAATATTTCTGGTACCTATCAGGTAATAGAAATACCTAGAACCAGAGACTTTTACCATTAACAGCTTGATTGTGCAGATCATAGCTGTCATCCCTCCCACAACCCAGGTCAAGTTTTTACTTTTAAAATACACGTTATTAACGACTGAATTGATAGGGCCTGAATCATTGCTACCAGCCATATATCTAGCGAATGTGATACACAGCAGTGCTCGTTAAGTGCAAGGCTGAATTAACTCTTCTGAGTGCTGGGACTATTAGAATTTGTGGAACCCTCTAGGTTCTGGGATGTGGCCCAAGTGAGGGGCTGAGAGGGCAGGAGGGGGCTGTGGGTTGAGGTGAGAAGGTAGGTATACGAACAGATCAGTTCTAGCTGGGGGTGTAGTCTCTGGGGTGGAGCTGGAGATGAGGTGCAGAAGGGAGTTCCAGGCTGGGACCAAGGGGTTTGGAGTGTGGGAGCAGGCTCAAGGCTGGGGGGAAGGGGAGAGAAGTTGGGGTGTAGGAGAGGACTTAGGGCTGGAGCAGATGATTGGGGTGTAGGGTGCTTACCTGGGGTACCTCCCCTTTTGTGAGGGGCAGGTGGCTCTGAACACCAACATGTGCTTACTTGCAGGCCCTGCCCTCCATAGTTCCCATTGGCCATGATTCCTGGCCAATGGGAACTGAGGGGGTGGAACCTGCAGGCAAGGAAAATGCACAGATAGAGCTTCCTGGTGCTCACAGATCAAGCCCAGTGTGTGAGTGGTGGTGGGGAGGAGTGTGGTGGGGAGGAGTGTAATGTAGCATGCTGTTACCCCACTCCAGCTAGGCAGAACTGGAATGCAAGTAATCTAGTGACTACAGACCGGGGCTCTGCACTTTAGGGGATGTAACCCATGTCCCTATGCCACCGAAAGTCCTTTTCTGAATCCAGCCCTGGTTCAGTGTGTCTGAACTCTAGTTCTTGGCCTCAGTGACCTGTATGTGAGTGTAAACCACACACCTAGTGGGTATGGTTCACTGGCCCATGCAGTGGCACTTCAGACCACTTACAGCAAGAGATAAGAACAGGGAAGCTCTACAGCCTAAACCAAGAGCCAGCTGGCTCTATAGCTCAAGCTGTAGAGGCTCCTACACTAAGCTCCTAGAGGTCTCAGGTTCAAATCTGCTCCATGGCAGTTACATGAGCATGTTAAAAGGCTAATCCCTCTGTCATATGATGCTAATCAGCATCAGTTGTGTGACTGAACCAAAATAAAGGACATACAAATATTCTTGCAGGAAACTTAAAATGATGTGGGATTATCTCCTTTAACAAATGGTCTGTGATCTGAGTTTTGTGATTAATTATTGAGAATTCTTTACATCTAAAACAGAGAGAGGGGAACTCCAAATTTGTGAGGCTTGTAGGTTCCTTTGTGAACTGTATGATGTCCCCAAACAAGGGTAGCTGTTGAGAGTTACACAATGAGCGTTTTCAGGATCTAGAACTTGTTGATATAAATGTCTGCTGTTACATCTGCCCATGGAGCTAGCTGTGTGACTAGTGGCTCCCATAATTCATTGAGCTAATTTAGCTAAAAATAGTGGTGGTGCCATGATAGTGTGGGCAGCAGCAGTGACAGCCCAGGCTAGCCACCCTGATTGTGTACCCATGTGGTCCAAGAAGTAGGAGGGTGGGGAGGCTTTCACTGTTGCCCACGTAACTGTGGCTACTAGAGGTTGCATCTCTAAAATCCGGGATTCTCTGGTCCGGCAATATCTGTGGTCCGGCATAACCACGGATGTTCCAGGATCAGTGTGTCCCAGCATGCTGCAGGGGGATGGGGACCCAGGAGCCATTGTGTGGCACAGTTGTGGGGGCATGATGCTTGGCTCAGCTGGGTTTGTGGGGGCAGGAGCAGGTGCACAGTTTAGCTGGGCTGGGGAGGGGGGCAGAATCCATGCAAGACTCATCTGGGCTGTTGGGGGAGGGGGGAGGGCAGAGAGCCAGCGTGATGAGGTATACCTGGGTGGTCGACAAATACCTTTGATGTCGACACCTGCGCATCCAGACTATCACGCTGAGACGACAAACAGCTGATCAGCTGTTTGTCGGCTCAGCGCGGCAGCCATGTAAATTTAAATGAAGCGGCGATTATTTAATCGCCGCTTCATTTTCCTATGTCTGGTAGCCTAATCTACATGCCTCTGGCGACAGAGCCATGTAGTCTAGACGTACCCTGTGTTGTTCATACTCTTAGAAGCCTCTATATTATCAGTGTTTTGCCTGGATTGGTTATTTTGATTGATTCATCTTTTGTGTGTTTGAGATGCTCCAGGTGAAAATGACCTTCATTTTAAATACAAGTTTTAGTTATCTAACTTTTTGTTTGGCTTTAGGTCAACATCTAAAGGAGAATGAGAGAATGGCTCTATTGATATCAAATGGGAGTTCTTGCCACTGATTTGAGTGGAAAAGATTTCTCACACAATGTTTTACAACATTTTTTTACTAGTCTTGTCAGTCTTTAAATATGATGAGTCAAATTCAGGTCTGGAGTAAGAAGATGTATCTCTATTGGAATCTACTGATATGATTTTCAAACAGAAATGGAAAGAACACTTCAATCACGAGACCTACTTACTATCCTCTTTCTATACCGAAAAAGGCACTGCTATGTGCATATATCTATGTATGTACACAAATATATTTTACCTGTTTTTTATAGATTGCTCTTCAGGTGCTCTGGGACCATGATTATACCTTGGTCTTTGGCAGTGTTTAAAAAAAATACTGCTCCTTTTTGCCATGGCCGCCTTGCGCATCTGCATGAAGATATATCTTAGCATGTTGTTTACCAAGTGTCAAAAGAGACAGATGTGACAATGAGTGATTGAAATCCTCATTGCAAAATTTCTCTCAAATCCTCCTATCAAGCTATAATCCCTGATCTCACTAACATCCACACTCAGATAAAAGAAAGTCCACTAAAGTTCATACAATGGGTTTTGTATCTCATAATCACGTTGAACAAATATTCTAGACATCAGTTGCCCAGTTAAAAAGAAAGTGGACAATGGTAACATTCACACTCCCCTCCAAAACCAAGCCATTTCCTCATTAAGCTGCCTCCATCTTTCAAGTCTTCATTCTGTTCTGTCTCTGGGCCTTGGCCAGAGAAATTTAGATAACATCAGAATCATAAATTATGGCCCTGATCAGTCCTCTCTATTTTTCACGTGGGCAATAAGACAGTGGTGCCTTATGAAAAACAGCTTGACATTTACATGAGGAAATCACCCTGAGGGGGGAAAAAATTATACTTGGCTTTAAGCATCTTTTAAGTCCTGTACTGAGTTGTATGTGGGCAGTGCAGCAGGGCTTGCTTGGAACCCTTCACAGCCTATGTGAAACAATGAGGGGATATCTCCAGGATGGGTGTTCCTGTGTAGGTAGAGCCCTGCAGGTTTTCAGATATCTGCTTTATATCCATGGCTTGTTTCTCGTGGATATAGATATGGATATGAAATTTTGTAGGGCTCTGTGTAGGCTGGGAAGGGGGGTGGCAATTTTGGTGGGTGGGCTAAAGGTGATCCTAGAAAAGAACCGAAGGAGCTATGATTAAGTATATCAATATTCCTGTACTCTGAGCAAGTGTCATGGAGGGACAGTGGCTGGTATTCTTAGTTGCAAAGTGTGATAGTAGTTGTTAAGTTAAATGGCAATCCTGCAACATTGCCACGGGGTGGGTGGGTGGGTGGGTGGGTGTGTGTGTGTGTGTGTGTGCGCGCGCGCATTCTTCTTTCCCAGCTCCCACATCCTCCTTCCAATTTACTAGGGTTTTATATGCTGCAGTGAATCCCACCCTTAATGCAGTTAGGTCACAAGGCTAAGAAAAGAGAGCTTTACCCTTGTTTAAAACATGACATCCTGCATAAAGTCTCAGTGAGCTTCCATTCATACACTAGGAGCTAGAACTGAGTTAAAACTTTTCAACTTGGGGCGGAGGAGAGTGTTCATTGAAACATTTATCAAAAACAAGTATTTTGGTGGAAAAATTGCTGTATTATTTTGCAAAAAAGTCTTACTTTTCAAGACCAATTTAAAAACTTTATTGAAAATGTTACATAAATATTTGGCTATTAAAATGTTCTTGGTTTTTTAATGTTTTTATAGATTTTAATGTTGGAAAAATCTGCCACAAACTGAAAAAACATACTTCAAAACTAAAAGCAATTTTGAAATGTCAGTGTTTTTCAGGAAAATTTTTTAATTTTTTTTAACCAGATCTTATGATAGCAAATCTGATTTTTATTAGACCCAATCATATCCTAATATAACTCTGTAGTAGGTGGGGATGGGTTTATCTTATGCCTTTACTGACTTGATTTATTAGTCCAAATGCAGTCCTAAATGTGTCTACATCTCTGTAACACCAACAATAGATCATCCCAGCAATTTGGAGCATGTAATGGAGGATAAAGAATCTGTGCTGCTGGTATGAGATGAATATCCTTGATTGGACAATTTCTGTCTCATTTTTTTACTCCTTTATGTGCATTAGGATTCAAGTTTGCCTTTGACAACTTGAGGAATGCAGTATTTTTATATTTAATATAAACTATCTGAGGATTTTAGATGCTGTCTTTAAAGATTAATGTGAATAGGTTTTTAATGTGTAGTGCTATATTTTAAAAACTTTGAGATGTGAAAGTAAACGCATCTTATTTGGGTTAGAGAACATCTTGTGCAGTTAGAAATGCTATGTGACTAGAGTGCATAAATCATATTTCCTTTTGCCAATAATTTTTATGTATTGGCTGATTCACACTGTAAAACAGATGCCAAGATATTAGTAACATAAATCATGAAAATGGAATAGCTGCATATGTGATAAGTAGTTACAAAATTCATATTTAACTATGGAAGAATATAAGTGAATAACAAAGTGCCAACATTCAAAATGTGATAGATGGAGTTAATCCACTAGTCTTCTTCAGTCTACATGGACTCCTATTTAATAACTTAGGGTTAATTAATAACTTAGGTGAAACACAGTTTGATCACACTTCTGTCTGTGGATAGTCCAGTAGTGAGAATACTATCTTCACATCCAAAAATCATTGGATTCAACCTCATTAGAATCTTACAGCATCACTAGAGGACTAAACTAAGACAGCTGTATGTAGAAGTTTTCATAAGACTTGCCCCGACTATGTATATAATCTAGGAAGTTTTAACAAGACCTAACCTTGAGTCTCCTTATTGCACACAATGAGCAGAAATATGAAAAAGGAAAATATGAAGTGCAAAGAACCCGAGTGCTAATGAGACTCAGTGGTTAACTCTTGCTTTCATTATAAAGTCAGAGATGACTATAGAATGCTAATCATACTGTAGCCATAGCATTTTGCATCCCATGCCTGTCACACAAAGGGTTGGGCTAATTACTGACCCTGTCAAAGGAGCTGTTTGAATTATGTAGCTTTAAGATGGAATTTCCTTCTTTTAAGCAAACATTCCTGTCATTATGACCTTGCTCTGCTTTGTTTAATATTGTATGTTGATGAACCAGACCAGAAACCATCTCTCACTTTATAAATGTTTGAAAAAATATTTTTAGGATCACAGTTCGGCTTAAACTTATTTCAAGAATGGTTTGAATGAGCCAAGACCGCTTGCTGAGTATATCAGCTGTGAATACGTATGGTGGTGGGGAATGTGTTAATTCACCTAGTGTAATACAAATGTGTAATTTTTCCATTTAATTAACACCGCAAACCACCTGGTTATTTAAAAATAAACGTGTTACTAAAATTTATATCCTGTAACAGTAAAGCAAATTAGAATCAATGGAAAGAAGGTGCAAACTTCTTAAAAGTGAGGATAATTAACCACTGGAACAGTTTACCAAAGAATGTGGGAGATTCTCCATCCCATGACTGCATTAAATCAAGATTGGATGTTTGGCTAAAAGATAAACTGGACCACAAACAATTGGGCATGATGCTGGAATGGGAGTGAAATTAAACAGTCTTCGTTAGGACAACAGACTAGATGATCACAATGGTCCCTTATGTCTTTAACGTCTGTAGGTAAAATCCTAGTTTCACGGATGCTAATGGGAGCTTTGCCAATGACTTCAGTGGATCAAGGATTTTACCTTAGATAACACTCCCTTCTCAGTAAACTGTTTGCTTGAGTTTGTTCCCTTTTGGGGGGGCTTAATCTAATGAATATATGAATAAGACCCAAGAATTCAATGTATTTAATATGACTTGAGGGGAACTACTTGCAATAATAAGAATTGTGATCTATGCTAGTGGAATTCCAGAGAAACTCTAGTACTTCGATGCCCCTACTCTGGATTTAAAACAAGATCAGAATTTTGTCCTACTGAACTACTTGTTAGGAGTAAGGCAAAAAGTATTTGGGCTTAAATTGTAAAGAGAATGTATGTACGATAAGCAAGTTTTATCAATAACTAGAAGCAGGCCCATCAGTGGAAGAGGGAGGCTAAATCAGACAATTGACCAGGTGCCTGCGCATTTTCAAAGGTCCCAGAGATCTGTGGCTGCACCAGTGGCAGTGCAGTGGAGCTTCCTGCCTGCCCTCACTTTGCACCACTCCTGGAAGTGGCCAGCAAGTGGGGAAGGGGTTCTCTGTGGGCTGCCCCCACTCTCAGTGCTGACTCTGCAGCTCCAATTGGCTGGGAATTGTGGCTACTGGGAACTGCAGGGATGGTGCCTGTGGGCAGTGGCACCATCATTTCCCAACCCCATCCTAGGATCTGCTGCCAGAGGGGTGTGCTGGTTGCTTTTGACAGGCACCTGAGGTAAGAGCTTCCCGAAACCCCTTTCCATTCCCCTACATCCAAACTCCTTCCCAGAACCTGCAGCCTCATCCTGCACCCAAACTCCCTCTCAGAACTGGCCAAGTGTCAGGCAGTCCATGTTTGTGCAGGCATGGCTTGTGCATATGTGGGCCCCACTGACTGTTCTGCCCTGGTGCCTGAAATTGCTTTTGGGCTTGACTAGATGCAAACATGCAGGGTCTACAGCCCCTCTGCCTGCCTTTGTTTTTTAGGAAGCTAGACGAAGATCATATTTAATGGTGAGCTAGGGATGTGGTGTTTGTTCTTTTCCCTGCTACCCTTTGCTAGCTGGTATGTTGGCATTTTTCTTTTTGGATCAAGAAGCCCTCATTATCAGGTTGCAGATGTCCTGGCTCAGTCTCTCTCTATTCATAACTCAATTTTCTTTTCCTCAAGGACATCAATTCTGATTGCGGCTCTTATAAACACATTTTAATATGCTGTGAGTTGCTAGTAAAATTTCAAAATATGCAGCAGAACAAAAACAGAACTATTAAACCATGACTCTCCCACATACGCTCTCTGCAGTGCACAGGAGTCTTGCTGAAAAAACTATTAAAAGGATGATTGCAAGTGTTGTGAAGTTAAATGCATCTCATAGAAGGTGTATTAACAGCTCCTGTTATGGTCTTGCATGACCATTTATTAGTGTTAAACATTAGTCAGAAGGTAAGTATTGGAGATTGGTAACTGTATCCATAAATGCACAAAACGTGTGTGACAGTTCTATAATATCTGGGAATTTTGGCCTCTGTTATGAGAATTTTTCAAGTAGTTCACTGTGATGAATAGCAAGGATCTTTATATTCCTCTTTTCCCAAAAGTTCTTACTGATAAATTTCTTGATCTCTGCAGCCATTGGACCAAACAGAGATGATGTGTCTGAACTGAGTTACGTGCTGTTAAGCAGGTGTAATGAGGCATAAAAGAAAAATGTTGGTGTAGTTTGCATGCTGAGGGACTGCAAGAAGGCATAGTCTCTTAGACTCTGTATGACATGTTCAGAGGGGAGTTTGTTAGATGCCAAAAAAATGAATATTGACAAAGAAAATGATTAAATTGTATAGTGCACAAAACACTTGTATCCACCCCACTTACTATATGTAATGACTGGTGATGAGCTTTAATGTATTCTGACTCTGACCTGACAGTGATTGGAGCTATACAAGATCTATGCATTCATCATGAACAATGAATCTGGTCTGTGAGGTTTCCCAAGCTACCTGGTAACAGCTGGGTTATGGCCTATGAAGCTACTAACTTGCCTGATTAGATTTAAAGTACCTGTTAAATCTAAAGGAGAATGGATAAATATTAAAGTGCCTAAATGCCATTAAATATTTCAGTTCATGTTGATTTCAGTTATTAGGTACCTAATATCTTTAAAAATCAATTGAAGATTTGTTTACATATCTGCTGAAATACCTTAGGGATTTTTGGCTCCTAAATCTCTTACCTGCTTTTGAGAATTTTAACCAGTTTATTTCTTGAAAATGTTTTCAGTCTTTTCCTGTGAAAATGGTTTCAAAATGCAAATTTATGCAAATAGATCTAATTGTCTGAACTCTTTGCCTTTTTTTTTTTTTTTTTTTTTGTATAGAGGTGGCACTAGGGGGAACAGAAATGTCTATTCATGGAAAGAGGGTAACAAAAATAGTTTTCCACATCTGCCCAAAATGGTAGAGCTGTGACTGACAGGTTGCCTCTGTGGACTGAATGGAGACTTGCTTTCATTCACTGGCTGATCCAAGAGGCTTAAAAAGAAGCATGTGAAACGCACATGTTTGCTAATAGGAGCAGAGTGTGTTAATATGAAATCACCTGCAGTATCTGGTTTCAGGAATATTTTTCTAAAGGGATAATTTACCCTCCAACATCCTCATTCTCTAATAAAACTACACTTACATGGCAGCTTTCAGTCCAAAGGATATAAAAGCTTAAACTGTATAAGCTTCATCTACTGTGGAGCAACAGATGCTAAAGATCTCACATCTCTTTTTATAATAGGAGTGTCCTTCACATAGTATCACAGACAGGACTTGAATGTTTAAAAGCTGGGCCTGGAACCCCTAATACATTATATTCCCATTAATAAGGCTGTCCAAATTCCATACTGGACAAATTGCACCTTTTGGAAGTGTTCCCTGTGCTCATGTCATATTTCTACTCTTCAGATTTTTTTTAACTCATTGTATTGAGGGCCTAATCAGAAAACTTAATAGCAACTCAAATCACACTGGACACAGAGTGCAGGTGTGAGGAAGAAGAAATATTTCCTTCTAATGTAATCTCAAATGGCTAGGTGTGGGAAAGGTTTGCTGTTCTGTTCTGTAAATAACCATTCTGTGAATTCCTCTCCAGCTTTACAGAGCCAATTGTGGAGTATAGAGCTACCCCACTAGGACACTTATTTTGCATAAACCAGTTCAAATGTCTTGGCTACCCAATGATTGAAACCTCACTGTATATTACTTCTGAGCAACTAGAGGGATGTTCACTGGATGTATGTGTGTGTATATATGTGTATATATGTGGTTCTTTCTGGCTGACCTTGCTGATAGGGGCCTGTTAGTCAGCTGGGGAGCCATTCAGCTGAGCAAGGGACAAATATATAGACCATGGTAGGCAAGATTCTAGAGACGTTAATAAGAGATGAGATCACAAAACATCTGGAGAAATAAAAGCTTACAAAAACTAGCCATCTTGGATTTATAAAATGTAGCTCTTGTTTAACAAAGCTGACCTTTCTCCCCCCCCCCCCCCCCCCCCAAAAAAAGAGATAATGCAGAAAGCAGAGAGGAATGAAGCAGTGGACAAAATCTAATGCTATCCAAAAGTCATTTGATTTAAATAGTGTACAGGAAACTTATGAATAAAGTTAGCAAGCACAGCACTAGAAACAACTTCTCAGCCCTGTTCAAAGAATTGGGCAGGTACATGAACTGGTGGTATATTAATGTGCACAGTCATTAGCTATCTGCTTTGGACCAAGTGGACCCCTAAAATTTCTTGGACTCTATTCTTGTTCTGTCACAGTGTAACTTCCTAGGATGCTTCTACAGAAGAAAATAAATAGAGCATGAGAATTGGCCCTGGATTACTCAGGTACATGGAGGAAAAAATACACCAGAAGAGAACTTTGGTAGGGATGGTTTCATTTTTTATTTATTTAGGGCTGTTTCCCCATGTATGATATTTTAAGATTAACACAAACAGTATACCCACACAACCTGTTGTACATGGCCATGTTGCAGAATTAAAGAGAATGACATGACACCAGTCTAAAGATCATTTCTCTTCCCCCTCCAATGCAATGCACTGTGAGACCCTGCTGATTGCTAGGAGGGCTCTGGTAACATCACACCTGTCCTCTGCATGGTTCTCCATCAAATTCAATTTGAAGTCTGACTCCTTATCTTCAAAGTGTTCCATGGTCGCAGGACAGCTCAAAGATCATCTGAAGCTGTAAGTGACTATGGTTGACAATTGTGCAGATCTTGCATAGTGGTTCTCTCTCCAAGAGCAGTAAATCTTATCTGTGCAAGAAATAGAACTTTCTCCAGGGGATGGTTTGAGACTGTGATATGAACTAAGGACCATTACAAATCTCAGCATTTTCTGCTTTAATCACCAGTAATGTCTTAACCTGGCATTCTCTAACACAATGTATGACTGCATATGTACAAATGTGTATTTTTATTAAAAAATAAACCCCTATATCCTACCAGCACAATATGCTCAATTGCTTGTGCTCTCCTACTAGAGATTGCATGATGGAACAAACCATACCTGACTGATGCGTAGTTGAATTCCTTAAAGTGCTACTAGGAGATGCTCGGACACTACAGAGGTGAGCATGGAATAAGAAATGACATACTATATTAACAATATTTCCATCTTGCAGATGCTCTCTATGGAAGGCACAAAGCCTTGAATTATTGTCTGTGTAAAACAATAGCTAAGGAACAGACCTTTAGAATTAGCGTCTCACAATAGCTTTTCACAGGTGGCATGAATATTTTCGTACCCTAATCCTAAAGTATTCACCCGTTTTCTTCCTGGCTGTACAGTGATGCTGATGGGTCCATGGCAACATTGGAAACTGGTACCCTCTACCCTTCACCACTGAGAGGAGGCAGGGAAAGCGGGGTGGGGCAGGAGAGGGGAGAGAGTGTTGGAAAGTGAATGTGCACTATGCTCCCTGCACAGTGGTGGTTCAGCTCCTATTCCACAAAACTATCTCCAGAACTCTGTTACAGCCATTATGATGTGGTAGGTGTGGTCACCATGCTGCTTAGGTATAGCCTGCAGTTGGTTCTCTGTCAGGACAAAGGAGTTGCAGGGGTAAATTTAAATGACAGGAGCATAGCAGCACTTGATTTAGGGGTGCCTCTCAAAAGGGGACTTGGGCAAACTGACTTCATCTTCCTCAGGCAGCCCTACAATAAGGACTAGGGTCTGCCTGCTCTGTATGTTCTCGATCCTTGAGACTGGATTGGCCCTTGGATAGACCAGCCTCGTGCCAGAGGAATTTTTAGCAGTTGAGTAAAGCCCTTACATGTATTCACATGTCTTTCTAAATAGCTTTTCTGAATGAGGGCTTCAGGACAGTTTAATGGGCCTGCAGGGTGAGATTTTGCCCCATTGTATTCACCTGGAATTATTGCACAAGACTGGACTCTGTCCTTGCTGGAGATGCACGTTTTTTATCTAACAGCTGAAAGACACTTCACAGTGAGAGAGTGCCTGAAAACACACTTACAGATTTCTTTTCTAATTATGCAGTAGTGTGACTCCAATGAAAACACAGCCACTTCTATAAGAGAGAGTAAGTAAAACATCGTGTCAGTTAAAACCAGCCTAATGTAGTGCCTTGCAAAACCTTCAAATGTAGTCTGTGATGATGCTGGGTACTGTTGAAAAGCACCTATTATAGGGAGAGAAACCGTTAATTCATGCAAAACACCTTGTGCCATCTTGGATCCCCTCAAATAACAGGGAATCCATTTTGACTGTTTTTCTGCTCCAGTCCCATTACAGTTTTTGCTGCAAGATGGGAAACTGCTAGATCACCTGAGCTGTAGAATGCCAACCATCGCCTCCTTAGATAAGGGCCAGAACGTTGCTGAAATGGGGATGCGGTGGCTCACGCCTTCAGAAGGGTAGGCCACCTAGCAACACACGGTTATAGAGAAGGTTTTCTACCTGCAGGAGAGAACAGCTAACAGCCTGTTGTTCTAATACAGTCTCAGCCCGTCCACCCATGACATGGCAGGGAAGAAGAGCTGTGTCTGCATCGAGACTGAGCTACCCTCAGCCTGTTTCTGAGGTCCTGCCTTCCACCTATTGTACCAGCTGGATGGAGTCGGGAGCCAGTCCTGTTGTGACGACGCCTGGGACAGATATGCAGGGCATGGTAGAAATGTAATCAATCCTATATCTCACCTACCTGGGGCCAATCTTGGAGAGGGAGGAAAACCCTTAGACTGTGTCTAGACTACATCCCTCTTTTGACAGATGTAAATTAGACACTTCAAAATTGCAAATGAAGCGGGGATTTAAATATCCCACGCTTCATTTGCATAATCATGTAATGGCGCTCTTTCGAAAAAGCACGATTTCGAAAGTAAAACCGCAGTCTAGATGCGGTTCTGTCAAAAATGGCAGAGGAGTACAGGATTTCAAAAAAGCCTGCCATTTTCGAAAGAACTGCATCCAGACCACGGTTTTACTTTCGAAATGGTGCTTTTTCGAAAAAGTGCCATTACATGATTATGCAAATGAAGCGTGGGATATTTAAATCCCAGCTTCATTTGCAATTTCAGTGTTTAATTTATATCTATCGAAAGAGGGTTGTAGTCTAGACACAGCCTTACTATCACAGCCTGCTCTCATCTCTGTTTCAGCCCTATGTTTTAGCTGTTGGGAGTTCTTATAGTGGTACTTACTACTTACCTGTGTTCTGTTCTTACCCTTGTTTACTGTTAGCCTAATACACTTATTTTTGTTTGCACCTCACCTATTCTCTTTTGCTGAGGGGAAAATAGAAACCGCATTGAAAGATGTGATACAAGAGAGACGATCCATAGGACTGATTTCCTGGTCAACTAGAGAAAATTCAGTTAACACTATGTTTCTTCTCAGAAAAGCATGCATACAGTAATAATGGAAGAACAATCTCTGTATATTTTTTACCTGTTTTAAGTCTGAATTTATTTGCGCATGTTATTAAGAGTCAATGACGACAAAGCAATTTGAAATAGTTGGGTGGATAGTGCAATAGGTGGTCAAAATACAAATAACTTTTGCTTAATATGGAATTTTTAGATTAGCTATGTACACAAGCAGCATGATACCATCATGTCATCCCCCTTCAGGTAGTGATGCAATTGCACAATTTATTCTGGAGCTCTTGTACTCTTTCTGGCATGAACAATTACAATAGATATACTATGATATTCTGTGTCACAGATATGTAAGTAATTTCAATACTTACAATGAAACATAGTGAGATTGTTGTGAAAACTAATCCCAATTCATAGAAAGGTCCTCCATACAGCTCACAATAAGGACACAAACTTAAAAATGTTGGATTGTGCTCCATTGAAGTCAGGGGCAAAACTCTCAGAAGCTATTGGGACAGGATCAGGCTATAACTGAGCATTGACTTTAATTCTGAGACTAACTGGGAACATTTAGAAAATGGGTCCAAGTATAAAAACACCATGTCCCTGAATAGTGGAAGAATTTGGAATCTGGATCCAAAGCTTCATGGGTTAAGCCCATCTCTGATTTAACTTGTTGCTCATCTTGTTTACTTTGGCTGACTCCATTTTTCACTAAATATGGGAATGGGTGTAATTCCTTGTCATTATTAAACGTTTTCCTTGGAGAGGAAAAAGCTTGAGCATTCTAAATTGTCCTCTTATTTATACTACAGGAAACCAACATAGTTATGCAAACCATAGCCAAAATAATCATGTGCTGCTGTATAGAGTTCTAAACTACCTCATGGACAAATAACTCCAATCTGGAATTCTTCCCAAGTGTGGGATTCTTAATGCTTCAGCAACTGAGGGTAGACAAAAATCATGTCATAAGATATAAATGTGAACTGCTGGTAAACCCTTTGGTAATGTGATATAATGTAAAATATGTAAGACATTAACATAAATGCTTTTTTAAAAAAGTATTATCTGTCACAACTGTTCAGTAGATGATCAATTTGTGTTTTAATTTATACATATTTAAATGTTCTGTAGTTTGATCAATAAAACCTAGCCAAAATGTTTTTTAACCTTTTTCTCCCTTGCATTTGAAAACATTATTCTCAGTACATTAGAATAATCTCACTCAAAGATGCCATGTATGTCGTGTGTACCAAAATTCATAGAGCATAAATTCTGCACAGACTGACATTAACAGTCTAGAATGGGAATCAAGATCCAAAACTTAACTGAAACCATGAAAACTGATAATTTGGTGTAAAATAATGTAGGTCTCTGAAGGAGGATTTGACTTTTAATCACGCTAGGGCGTGTGATATGAACACCCATTTGTGGTTAGTTGCTCTGAGTCAGCAACTCTTCAGGCCTGACATTCTCCTAACACATTGTCATATCAAGAGGTGGCATGTAATATATCACTGGAAAACTAATAGCTCTCCTACAGACAACCACCTAACCTCAGGATGATTCTTACCAACAACCACAGGACATAGCACACTAATACCAACCCTGAAGCTTTTCCTTGCAACGAACCCTGTTGCCAGCTTTGTCCACATATTTACTCTGCTGACACCATTATTGGACCTAACCAATTCAGTTATAAGATCAAGAACATGTATTCCTGCTCATCCAGAAATATAATTTGTCATCATGTGCCGCCAGTGTCTGTCTGCAATGTACATTGGACAAATGTTTCAGACACTTCGCCAAAGAATCAATGCACACAAAACAGATATCAGACAGTATCACAAAGAAAAAACAGTTTCTTGCCATTTCAACTAGAAAGGGCATTGTCTCAACGACTTGATTACCTGAATACTGCTTCAAAGGTATTTTACACCAGACTTGAAAGAAAAACCTCTGAACTGTCATTCATGCTTAAATTTGACAGTTTACGCCGGGGTCTTAACAAAGACGCGAATTATCTTAGCCATTACAAAGATAGCTTCCCCAATTATCGGCTCTAATATCATTAGCTCACAGACATTTACCTTCCCCCCCCCCCATTCCGCCCTCTGTTCTGAAATTTGATTTGTCCTTTTTATGTGTTCACTTTTATTGATTGTATCCCTTTGGTATATATGGTCATGCCTATTTACTTCCACAATTTGATCTGAGGAAGTGGGTCTGGTCGGTCAAAGCTCATCGCCTAATAAACCATCGTTAGTCTTTAAAGTGCTCCTGTTTTTTGTAATAGCTCACTGATCATTAATATTATTGTACTCATCCTGCACATACATCATGCAAAGAGCTATGGATATGTTCTAGACTTATGTTTTTAAAATATATTTGGCAATCAATGCATAACTTTAGATAGATTTTCCTCCAATAGGAGGGAAGGGAGCCCTTACCTTTCTTTCTTCCATGACATTAAACAAAGTGTGGAAAAAGGAAGCCCCATTTACATACAAATCAGTGGGGGAAGGAGGAGTTGGGAAGTCCTTAAGAAAGGAAGAACAGTATGAGGTCAACCTGAGTCGGGGGGGGGGGGGGGGGGGGGGGGGGGAGGGGGAAGAGAATGAGTCTTGAAAGATATAAAGGGAAAGAGAAGCCATCTTAGCATTTGTCACTGGAAAGACACAAAGTACCAGAGCTTTTGCAAGCTAAGAAGGATGGATTCTTCATTTAAGGTGGCTGTCATCTCTAAGAACTGGATATAAGTGAAAAATCTGCTTAGGCAAAGATCTTTTATTCAGGAAGACAAGGGAAACCAGCACGTACTTCTGTGGAAGGTCCTGACTAAGAGAGAGTTGGCCATGTCTAGGGAAAAAAAGATTGGTAAGCAATCTACCTTAAACCAAGACAGTAGTTTGTAAGCCTCTGGCACTAGAAAGCATCTTTTACTTTTATTTGGTTGTAGCCATTTGATCTTTATCACTTGTACTTGAACTTGCATAATAAACTTGTTTTACTTTTGTTGAATATGAGTCAACAGTGTGATGCTGTTGCAAAAAAAGCAAATATGATTCTAGGTTGTATCAACAGGTGTGTTGTAAGCAAAACTCGTGAAGTCATTCTGCCACTCTACTCTGCACTAGTTAGGCCTCAGCTGGAGTACTGTGTCCAGTTCTGGGCGCCACATTTCAAGAAAGATGTGGAGAAATTGGAAAGGGTACAGAGAAGAGCAACAAGAATGATTAAAGGTTTAGAGAACATGACCTATGAAGCCAGGCTTCATGAACTGGGCTTGTTTAGTTTGGAAAAAAGAAGATTAAGGGGGGACATGATGGTGGTTTTCAAATATCTAAAAGGGTGTCACAAGGAGGAAGGAGAAAATTTGTTCCTTTTGGTTTCTGAGGACAGGACAAGGAGTAATGGGCTTAAAGTGCAGCAGGGGAGGTTTAGATTGGACATTAGGAAAAAATTCCTAACTGTCAGGGTGGTCAAATATTGGAATAAATTGCCAAGGGAGGTGGTGGAATCTCCCTCTCTGGAGATATTTAAGAACAGGTTAGATAGACATCTGTCAGGGATGGTGTAGACGGAGCTTGGTCCTGCCTTGAGGGTGGGGGGCTGGACTCGATGACCTCTCGAGGTCCCTTCCAGTCCTATTATTCTATGATTCTAATGAAAAACAGCCCAGCATTGTATTTGAAGTGATTTGTTAACTTCAGTTAAAGCAACTTGCTCCTGTGCCATTAAAGCGACTTGCTGTTGTCTGTTAAAAGGAACAATGGACTTCAGTGCACCTTTGAATGCTTCAGGAAGAGACTAGACATTTTGGGACAGGCTGAAATTCAGGAGTGGAAGTTTGTTGGGCTCACTTGGCTAGTAGTAACTGGAGTATGACTATGGATGTTACCCAGATAACCAGTTAATTGATAAGTGAGTGCTTAATCGGTTAATAGTCCCAGTTAATCACAACAACCCCCTCCCCCTCCTCAGCATGCTCTGCATTGTAAACTCAAACTAGCAGGCTGGTTCAGTCCCAGCCCACATGTCTGAGTTGTAAATGAAGAGCACGCGGGGGACCTGTCTGCCATCTTGCACTGCTGCCTTTGCTACAGGGACTCTCTGGTAATGGGGCCAGGAGTGCACTGACTGCTGGCCCTGCCCCTTGGGTGGCACCAAGTAACTATGTAACCACTAAGAATTTTAGCTATTACAGGCTTTTAAAAATAAACTATTTCTAACATCCCTAACTATGACATAACAAGTAGGCTGCTAGCATCAACAAGTAGGCTGCTAGCTGTGGAAACAGGCCTGGGTGTGGTCTGGGAGCATTTACAGAGGGAGCTCCAAGAGCAGAGCATTTTAAGGCACTTGGGCTGTGTCTACATTGCATACTTCTTGTGCAAGAACAAGTGTTCTTGCGCAAAAACTTGCCACGTGTCTACACTGCATGCGTGTTCTTGAGCAAGTAAATTTACAGTACAGAGTCGGAAAACAGAGCTATTCTTCTCCCCATGAGGAATAAGCCCTCTTGTGCAAGAGCTCTTCCAAAAGAGGGCAGTGAAGACTGGCAACATGAATTTCTTGAGCAAGAAGCCCCTATGGCTAAAATGGCCATCAGAGCTTTCTTGTGCAAGAGAGCATCCACGCTGCCATGGACGCTCTTGCGCAAAAGCACATCTCTTGAGCAAAAGCACATGACAGTGTGGACGCGCCTCGTGTGGAAGACCTTTTGCACAAGAACTCTTCCGCAAAACAGTTCTTGTGCAAGAAGCTTGCAGTGTAGACGTAGCCTTGGGGGTTAAAGGATGAGCAATGACACAACCTCTCTCTAGTCTGAATTGCACCCCAAAATGTGACAGGGTGACATCATACCTAATTACAAATTAAACACAATATGACACTTTATTTTGAAGCTGCTCCTTTGTGACTTTACAAAACAGACTTTCACACTTTAAAAGAAACTAGTGAAAGACCAACCACTGACATAACCCAATACACTAGAATCAGATTCTCAGCTGTATACTATGGAACTATTACAATTTATAGCAGCTAAGGATCTGCCATCCCTGACACATAAATTGCAAACACATTCTACTCATGGCAAACCATCCCAAGTGAGGCAGAGGTGCTGTGACAGTACAAAAAAGAGGATTTCTTAGCACCAGACTATGGACTGGTGTTTCAGAGTTGTCTTGCTTGTGCTCTACAACACAATATTTCTTCACAGATAAAAGGCAAAGGTCCAGTTTATGTTACAATGGTATATTCTCCATCTCTTGATGTCTTCAAATCAAGAATGAGTGCCTTTCTGGAACATATGTTTTAGTCAAACACAAGTTATTGAGCTCTGCAGAGGGGTAGCTGGGTGAAATTCTATGACATGTACAGGCAGGCAGTCAACATGAGCTAGTGGTTCCTTCTGGTCTTGAACACTGTGAAATATTTTTCTGTAGAAGTAGGCTTAAGATTTAAAACAACTTGTGTTTGTCAGCTTTCATGGATCTCTCTAAGACCTATTCTTTAAACCAGGCCTTTGGTAAGATTGATAGGGTAGAGCAAATGTCATACGTAATTTTTTATATTGGCATTTGAAACTTTTTTGGGGCTGAACCATCTTTTTAAAATTTTGTGACTTGTACTGATGCCATATGGCAACTTCCATGTATATTTTGTGTATTATATGTGAACATAAATAACTATTTTTCCACAGCTGGGGAAGAGAGAATGCTTGTATTGCTGAGGTCACCGTTGACTTTATATTTGTATGTCTTATGAAAAGATACCAGGGAGATGGAACTAACATCTGTCTTATGTCACCTTCCTTGGAACTGATGGTTTCCAGCTAGTTTGATTTCATCCACCTCTTCAGCAGACTTTCACACAAGGAGGAAGTCAAAGTTGCATGTTTCACAGCTCTGGTTCAGATGGGAGGCTTGAAGACTGTTCACTTTTGGAGATCATCACCCTTATTAAGAACAGGCCTAAAAACATTTATAAAAGTAGCACAGCATAATGGTGTGATTTGTAACCATGGATAAGTCATCAATTATATTCTTGCCAGATAACAAGTATTACAGTACATTGTATATGCTTGGCAGAGGAGCCAGCTGGCCTTGTATCTGCAAAGCAATCTGGAAAATGTAGGACAGCTTGTGGGTAACAGCACTGACATTCAGAAGGTTTGCAAACCTCCTACTCAGTTTTAACCATTTATTATTTATAGTTGATAACAGCTGGAAAATACTTTGCTTATGAGCTAGCCTGCTAATTATGATACCTCAGGCTTGCGTGAGATAGCATGATACAGCATGCCACCCTGTACTATCTATCACGGAGCTATAGGAATAGTCTTTTTTTTGTCCTCGTTATCGGTTGTATGATTGGGTCTCCAATGTGCAGGTGCTGCTGAGAGACATTGTCCTGCTTAGAGACAGATGCCATTAAAAATGATAGACAGCATGCGCTATGGCTTGTTGCGATTACAACTGCAGCAATATTCAAAGGCAGTGTGTAGTGATCTCATTAGTCTCTAGCCTGCCTCCTGAGCAGTCTGTTGGAAATCTTTACAAGGGCAGCCTCAACAGGAAAAGTAATGTCATGTTTTGATACTACACCAGTCTTGAACAGCAAGCAGGAGACCTGCTACCTGGGGGAGATACCAATTTAAAAGAATAGGGCATGTCTCATATTACAGGTTTGCAAAATGGCTTATCCTCACAGTGTAGACTTAGTATAATCTTCTCAAAGGTCTACAGCATCCAGAAAGGAAGTGAAGGCATCCAGAATCCTCTGGATTTTTTTCAAGCTGAGATGTTTATCTCCTTGCTTTGCAGTCAGCCCCCACCATATGTTCATCTTCTGTAAGGAATCCAAATGGGACATCTGCAGAGTTGTTAGAACTTTCAGTTCAGCTTATAGCTGTGAAGGAAAACACATGACATGGATGACCTTCTGTTATACTCAGTCCAGCTCTATGACCCCTGTTTTGGTTGATGTTTGCAAATATTATTAGCACAGTGACATTCTGATTTTGACTGAACCAGGTGGATTTTCTAATGAGGATCAATTTTGGGGAAACCTTTTAATCACTGCATCCAAGTGACCACTACACTGAGTGCCCAGACACCTACCTGCAAGTAACATCATTTTTTTCATAAGCATAGAATGAAAAATAGTTTTAATAGTTTTCTGAAGCCTTGATAGAGTTTGAAGCTTGGCATTTTAATTACTAAGGTCCAGTCTATGTTACAAAGTTAGGAAACACAGTGTGAGTGTAGACCCTGCATTACCTTGGGCAACTCTAACTGTCCTCCAGAAAGTGTCCCACAATGCCTTATACTGATCACTCTGGTCATCATTGTGAATTCCACTGCTCAGCTCCCAGAGACTAGAATCTCCTTCCCCCCCATCAAAGCCCTCCGAATTTTTGAAATTCCTTTTCATAGAATCATAGAACCATAGAGCTGGAAGAGACCTCAGGAGGTTATCAAGTCCAGCTCCCTGCTCTAGGCAGGACCAATCCCAACTAAATCAACCCGGCCAGGGCTTTGTCAAGCTGAGACTTAAACACCTCTAGGGATGGAGACTCCACTACTTCCCTAGGTAACCCATTCCAGTGCTTCACTACCCTCCTAGTGAAATAGTTTTTCCTAATATCCAACCTGGACCTCTCCCACCACAACTTGAAACCATTGCTCCTTGTTCTGCCCTCTGTCACTACGGAGAACAGCCTCTCTCCATCCTCTTTGGAACCTCCCTTCAGGAAGTTGAAGGCTGCTATCAAATCCTTTTTGTAGTGGGGATGACTGGACACAATACTCCAGATGTGGCCTCACCAAAGCCGAATAAAGGGGAATAATGACATCTCTGGATCTGCTGGCAATGCTCCTCTTAAAGCACCCTAATATGCCATTAGCCTTCTTGGCTACAAGGGCACACTGTTGACTCATATCCAGCTTCTCATCCACTGTAATCCCCAGGTCCTTTTCTGCAGAACTACTACTTAACTGGTTGGTCCCCAGCTTGTAACTATGCTTGCGATTCTTCCGTCCCAAGTGCAGGACTCTGCACTTGTCCTTGTTGAACCAGATTTCTTGTGGCCCAATCCTCCAATTTGTCTGTCACTCTGGACCCTATCTCTGCCCTCAAGCATATCTACCTCTCCCCCTAGCTTAGTGTCACTTGCTGAGGGTTCAATCCATCCCCTCATCGAGGTCATTAATAAAGATATTGAACAAAACCAGTCCAAGAACCAAACTTTGGGGCACTCTGCTAGAAACCGACCGTCATCCTGACATCAAGCCGTTGATCACTACCCGCTGGGCTCGGCCTTCTGTCCATCTTTCTATCCATCTTACCATTCATTTATCCAATCCACATTCCCTTAACTTGCTGGCAAGAATATTGTGGGAGACTATCAAAAGCCTTGCTAAAGTCAAGGTATATCACATCCACTGACTTTCCCATGTCCACAGAGCCAGTTACCTCCTCATAGAAGCTAATCAGATTGGTCAGGCATGACTTGCCCTTTGTGAATCCATGCTGACTATTCCTAATCACTTGCCTCTCTTCCAAGTGCCTGAAAATGGATTCCTTAAGGATCCCTTCCATGATTTTTCCAGGAACCGAGGTAAGACTGACCGGCCTATAGTTCCCTGAATCGTCCTTCTTCCCTTTTTTGAAGATGGGCACTACATTTGCCTTTTTCCAGTCATCCGGGATCTCTCCTGATCTCCATGACTTTTCAAAGATAATGGCCAAAGGCTCCTCAATGACATTTGCTAACTCCCTCAGTACCCTTGGATGCATTAAGTCCGGACCCATAAATTTGTGTACTTTTAGCTTTTCTAAATAGTTCCTAACCTGTTCTTAACCCACCAAGGGCTGTCCATCTTCATCCCATCTTGCGTCACTTAGCGCATTAGTACAGGAGCCCACCCTGTCCATGAATACATAGGCAAAGAAAGCATTGAGTACTTCAGCTTTCCCCACATCATCTGTCACTAGGTTACCTCCTTCTTCCAGTAGGGGCTGCACACCCTCTCTGATCACCTTCTTCTTGTTAACATGCCTGTAGAAAACTTTTTTGTTATCCTTCACATCCTTAGCCAGTCGCAATTCCATTTGCACTTTTGCCTTCCTGATAACCCCACGGCATTCTCGATCTATACATTTAAACCCCTTCCTGGTCATTTGTCCAAGTTTCCACTTTTTGTAAGCTTCCTTTTTGTGCTTAAGTTCACCAAGGATTTCCCTTGTAAGCCAATCCGGTCTCCTACCATGTTTGCCTCTCTTGCTACGCGTCGGGATGGTTTCTTTCTTTGCCTACAATAAGGATTCTTTAAAATACTGCCAGCTGTCCTGGACTCCTTTCCCCTTCATGTTAGCATCCCAGGGGATTCTGCCCATCAGGTCTTTGAGGGAGTCAAAATCTGCTTTTTTGAAGTCCAAGGTGTGTATTTTACTACTCTCTTTTCTTGCTTTGGTCAGGATCCTGAAATCTACCATCTCATGATCACTGCTTCCCCTATTAGTTCCTCCCTGTTTGTGAGCAGAAGGGCAAGCCCCACAGCCCCTGGTCGGATCCTTCAGCACTTGTGTCAAGAAGTTATCCCCAACATTCTCCAAAAACTTCCTGGATTGCCTATGTACTGCCGTATTTGTTTCCCAACAGATGTCAGGTGATTAAAGTCCCCCATAAGAACCAGGGCCTGTGATCTGGACCTTCTCTCAGTTGTGCGAGGAAAGCCTCATCTAACTCATCCACCTGATTCAGTGCCCTATAGCAGCGACCAACCACAACATCACTGCTGTTGTTTGCTTCTTTAAACTTAACCCATAGACTCTCAATAGGTTTTTCTCCCTCTTTATACTGGAGTTCAGAGCAATCATAAAGCTCTCTTACATATAGTGCAACTCCTCCTCCTTTTCTCCCCTGCCTGTTCTTCCTGAACAGTCTATACTTTTCCTTTGCCCAACTTGGTGCGCACTCTTAGCAGCTCTTGATTGTTGAATGCAACTGCTCAGCTGACCATGCCAGACCTGTTTCTTCTAGGCATAGATAAGAGAGTCTGAATCTCCTGGACCAGTAGGCAGAAGCGGCTTTGCAAACACAGCTCCGAATCAGCTGTAGAAACATCTACACCTATGAGCAGATTGCTCAGGAGATGCAGGGTTCCAGTGGGGACCAGCGGAAAACCTAAGCATCTGTGATTGGCATACCAGAAAGCCAACAATCAATCTAGTGCCAAGTGGCAGACCTGCTGGATGGGGCTCCGGTGGCGATTTAGAAGACCCAGGACTCCAGATGCTGCTGCTGCAGCTTCTCTTTGCCGACATCCTCCCTCCTTCGGCGGGCCTGGTAAGTACGCACTTTGCTGACACAGGGAGCCAAGAATGCACGCACATAAACCGTGTCCAAACTGAGGAGGCTCTGTGATGATATTACTTGAGTAGACAGAAGAGTGTAGGATAGGCATGGCTGAACACTAACATGTGAAGCTGGGTAGCACTCAAACTCTGCAGAGCAAAATTGTCCCCTGCCTGTGAAAAATCCAGACAGCAATAAAATAATTTTAATCTAAGTGTTGCAGAATACACGAGGAGCAAACATTTGGGCATCAATGAAAACTGGAGTAGGAAAATTAGATTACATACACATCATTTCCAAATAACTACAGATGAAAATCAGTAGACCCAAACACCGCTATATAGGAAATCCCTCCTGTATATTTCCATTATTTTACTCTGTCTTGCTGCCATGAGAAAGGGACTTTCCTACTTGCTTTAAGATTCTGTTTCCAAACCATGTGAAGGGCAGAAAACTTACCCCCTTCCTTGGGATTTGAATTTCTTAATGAACAAATAAGGCAACATATGATGTAGTTCAAATATTTGCCTTCAGTTTGGCTGATTCCAGGGTTTCCATTTCAGCCCTCATTCAAAGTCTTTTCTATTAAAAAAAATGATCTCTCTATCAGGGCAGCATAGCTGGGAACTGTTTCTCCTTTTACATTGTCTTCAGCCAAAATACCTCTCTCCAGGCTTCTTAATGCTGGTGAATGCAAATTTAGCCCCTCTCCAGGGCAAATCATTAATTTTCAGCCCCTGTTTCAGGGTAGGATTTCTATTTTCTCTGTTCCTGAACTCAAAGGTAGTGTTCCCTGTAAGCTGTGCACATGCCTCTTGGGAGAAATGTAAATGCCACTCAGCTAATTAGCAGAGCACCCACAGCTAGATTTTGTATATCTACTGGTGGTGCACATTTGCATGTACCTTGATGCACATAAAAATTCATTCCACAAAGGGATGGGGAAAAAATCCACACATGGATGGGAAAGAGTAGAGGGAACATTGCTCATGGGTTCTCAAACTGGTAGTTGTGAGGTTATTACATACATAGGGGGTTGTGAGCTGCCATATTCCATCTTCAAACCCTGCTTTCCCTCCAGCATTTATAATAGCATTAAACATTTTTAAAAGTATTTTTAATTGAAAAGTGGGGTTGCATTTAGAGGCTTGCTATGTGAAAGGGGGTCACCAATCTAAAAGTTTGAGAACCACAGAAAACTTCTCAACAGAGTGAATTTAGGCGTTCAGAACTGGAAGAGGGCATGGATATGCACCTGGAAGTGTTAGTGCCACCCACCCGAGTGAAGCACCAATGTGGATTTAGTAATTAGAGTTCTTTGCACTTAATTTAGGTTGATGCTGAGAAGTAGCAGGAATGTAGATAACTGAGGATAACTGCAGTGAAGACCCAGCCTTACGAATGCATCTAGCATACCCAGTTCCACTGGCTTAGCTCCTCTGGCCTGTTCAGTAATAAAACAATTCCTGAAGGCTAGAATCACTGCATATTCTAGCTGCAGGCTGTTAGTATTTTATATTACTTCAGTATTTCTTTATTAGGACAAAATACTATAAATTCCATTGTAATAAGGAACTAGGCAAAAAATGTAAAAATTGCCACAGTGACTGCATACTAGTTTTTATCCGTTTAAAAATATTTTGGCTAGGGAAAAACTAGTTACCTGCTCCTGCTCCAGCTCCTGCTCCTATCGAAAGTCAATGGAAAGATTCCCATTGAAGGACAATGAGAGTAGAATTGGGCATTAAGATTGAATAAGACCCACCATTAATATCTATAACTCTTAGTATTATTTACAGTAAAGATTTAAAAATAAAATAAACTGTATAAAAAGTAAATTGATTTGTTTCCTCTTTAATAATTGTTTGTATGGGCTTGACATTCATAGAAAAGGCCATTTATGGTAAGCGGTTGTTGTACTGCCCACCCCAGATTATAAAGAAGCAATCTAGCAAGATTTAAACAACTTCTTTTAACCAAATTAATATAATCTACACTATGATGGCTTTATGTTTCAGGTCTCTTAAATTACTGCAGAATCTTTTTATGAGGCCTGCGGGAAAGTCGAAGGTTGTGTTCTTTGCCTTCTTTTGTAAATATGTTACAGTCCATTTCATCCAGAGTCTCGCTCTTTTCACAGCTGGTTGTAGAGTCAGATCAATAGCCTTTATTATGGTTTAAATTACTTAACATCATACTTTGTTTTGCTTTCTGAAATGTGAAGAACTCAGGCCTGTAACAAAAGTACTGGTGGTTGTTGGACTGAACACCTAAATCTTTGTCATTTATCCTTTTTGGAATTTACCTGTGTAAATAGCAAATATTTTGTTTAGATCTATATATTTTAAAAGATTATATTAAGTTTTTAATAATGGCTCAATGAAATAACTCCATGATTGTTTATGCTGTATCAGCATATACTTCTTAATTGCATAGGTTGTCTTTTTGCCTGATGGATGCAGAATTATGAGAAGTGAAGTATGACAAACTATGCTGATTTCAGAGGAATGAATGTCAGAGACCACTTTTTCTGTCCTGTGGTATTCAGGCTATTAGATCATTCAGATCATGTAGTGTCCCTCAATGGAATCTAGGAGATCTGTACCATCACTTGGTTATTAGACAGCTTTGTAGAGACCCATAAAATAACAGCACAGAGTGAGTGACCTTGACATCTCCCTGTACCACTGCAAACTTTATTATTTAAGCTGGTTGGGAATTTTATGTCAAAATATTTTTAGTGGAAAATGTGGTTTCGGCTGAATAAAAACTGTCCATGGGAAAACTTAAGTCTTTGTCTACAATAAGTGTCAAGTGCAGCCTTGGTAGCATTGCCGCATGGCAGTGTGGCCACGGCAGGGGTGCGAGGAGAGAGGTCTCTCATCACTCATTCTTGGTAAATCACCTCCACATGTTCCCAGCTCTGTAGCCCAGTTTATACTGGTGCTTTGCCTGACTAACTTGCTGCACTCTAGGGGGATGTGTGTGTGGCAGGGAGAGCGGGGCAGGAATGGGCTGTGGGTTTTTTTTTTTTTTTAAACACCACGAACCAGAAGGTCGCAGCTTAGTATAGTGGCAATGTAGACTTAACCTAAGTTTTGCAACATGTTTTTGCTTTTCTGTTAGGAAAATCAAAATGAAATATTTTGTTTTTGCTCAGATCAACTTGCAGTTCAGCTAACCAAAAACAGTTCCAATTAATTAAATGTGGTTTTGTTTCAGATCTTTCTGACACTAATCAGCATCTGCCTGAGCTGCCACAATGTCTCAGGGAAGTGTAGTTCAGATACCTGCAAGGCTCTATGCAGCAATTTAACTTCAACCCCATTCTGTGCCCTTCCTGGCTCTACCCACTCTTCCTGCCCTACCCTGACCCAGCAGGCACTTCCTACCACCTCCTGCTCCTCATGATCTCCAGGCTGGGAGGAACTTGTTCTCTGCCCATCCCCACTGCCACTGTGGTCCTGGGGCCAAAAGAGTCCTGTGCCCCCTGCTTGAACCCTTCCTCCACACCTGGGATGCATCATTCCCCCAAAGGTTGGACTCCATATTTAGACTAAAACCCCTTCATATAGCAGCCTCCCTTGTTTTTGATCCACTGTGGTGCATGATGGAGGTTCTATGATTCCAGAGCTGTCAAGCATCTTACACCAACCTTTGGACTGTCAAGGAGCAGGGCACAGGCTTCACATTGGCTGTGTCTATACTTAGATTTTACCAACCAATCATCAACAGCCTTAATATGGAGTCCCTGTGGATACTCAGATCTATCTTGACACCTAGGTAAGTTAACCTTTATGATACATGGTCTCTCTCTAACGCCAAAGATCACAGCAATAACCCTAAAGGACCAGTCACTTACTCCAGGGCAATTCTACCTTTAGATCTCATGCCAAAGACATCATTTGTAGCCAATCCTATAATCTATCTAAAGATTTATTAACTGGGGGAAATAAGGGTTATTTACAAGTTTAAGGCAGGCACACAAGTATACAGGCAAATAAGTTCCAGTCTTAAGTTTCAAAAGTAATAGAAGTTTCTATAATAAGAAGGCTCTTCAGTCCTTTAGGGCTAAATCAAGTCAAGTACTGGGAATCTTTTGCTTATAGTTAGTAATTCTTTCCCCCTCAGAGTTCAAGCAGCATACAAGATACAGTTCCATCTTGTTACGGCTTTATATTCCTGCACCCCTTCTCCTTCTGCTTTGAGTTGCAAATTCAGCTGAGGGGAGGAATTCGCTTATCTCCTCTTCATGACCACAGCAGAGTTGCAGGGCTGAGTCTTTGGTTCCCCTGATGTTCTACAATATTTTGTATGGTTTTAAGGAGCCTTCGTTGTCGGGCATGAGAGAACACTTCCTGTTGGAAATTAGTGATGTTTCTGCCCTCTTATGAAACACTGAAAAACACCCAACCCAACCAATAAAATAAAATCAAATCAAAACAAAAAACCCCAGGCCCCACAATCCCCTCCTCACACACACAGAGAAAAAAAAAACCCATCCTGGCTTTGCTTGTGAAATTTCATACCGAAGTGGGAGGAAAAAAGATAAAAGCTGTTGGGTTTGGCCCCTTTCTCGCTGTTTTTCTGAACCTAAAAATGCAGCTTGTGCCCTTCCCCTATAATATTTCAAGTTCATTCTTGATTTTTTACTTCTTTCATTTTATTGCCTGGGGGGTAGGTGGATCTGCTGCAGTGAGGAAAGATGAGTAAACTTGACCTGAAACTTAACAGATGGTAAATTCACTGGTTGGAATTGCATACTTACACTTCAGTACTAATTATTTAACCATACCTGTCAACAAATCTGCAGCGACCCATACAAACTTCATGGTCTGCATTAAGAAGTGAGTGAGAATGGAGCAGAATATGAAGCCAGTCATTTCATCATGAAGTCATTTTTAAAGAGCTTATGTTCCTTCCCAACTTTTTGATCAGTGGCGAGTTTCTTCTGAGACAACAGCTTACCCCATTTGGTTGGTGAATGTCAGGTGGGCCACTCATCTCTGATGGCACCTCCTGCTGGTTGCCTTGGTGATAAGCTCCGGACAGACATTGGCATTGTCTCTGACAGAGTCTCTCTTTGTCCTCTCAGCCTACCGATTCCTTTTGTTCCAGGAACTGCAGCCTCCTTTTTGTGACTCTTCCCAGGGGTGCGGGTGGGTAGGTGTGGGAACAAAGTCCCACTGGAACAAGAAGTCCTAGGAAATCCACTATCCTTTGCCTGGTCTATGCCATTTCCTCAGTGACTTCTAGAGGAACCCAGGTGCACCCTCTACTCCAGGTTCCAGCTCAGGGGCCCTCCAATCAGCAGACAAAGCCTGCATTATCTTATCTGCTTCTTTCCCCCTGAGCCTTTCCTACCTTCCTGACTCCCCCAGAGGTCCAGAGCGTCCCAATTCCCTGCTTCCCAGGAACATCTGTGGACTAGTCTGTATAGTCCCATAAGTCCTTCCTTTCTCCCAGGGAGTGACTACCTTCTACAGCCCCTTCTGTTGCCAGTTACCTGGTTTATCCAGGTACCTTCTGTTCCTGTCCAGCGATCCTCATTTAATCAACCTCTGGCTTCTCTGCCATGTGCTGCCTGGCAAGTTAATTGGCCCATCTGCCACCTTAACCCCTTTAAGCCTCATGTGAGGTGACACCCGAACACAGTAGGACACTGCTTAAATGACAAAATTAATGGAAGTGCAGAGTCTAGGAAACCAAGGTACTGCAGCAGCTAATAGCAATACAATGGAGTCAATACAGTTATTCTTGGGAATAACCTGCCTTTCACTGATATATTAATAGTACGTCTGAATGGAGAGCCAGTAGGCTCCAAAGTTCTGCCATTGTCACCTTTTTTATTGTATGAATCTTGCTTTTTTAAAACTCACATTTCTGATTTCTAAATTAGGAACAGATTTTTTGCATCTTTGTTCTATAAAACCATAATTTATGAGTTTCATGCCATGAATAAGCACTTTGGGGGAAATTCACTTCCTTTCCTTCCATTCTGCACAGAGTAAATACACAGATACCATGTAGAAAAGTAGATGGTGGATGGGATCTGTTTCTCAGACATGTGAGAAGCACAAATGCAGCCCGTAGCTCTCCCTTGGCCCATATTCCACTCCTGCACTAGAACAGAGTTGCACTGCACGCATGGTGGTTTGTAGCTGCTGGATCTCTGCAATCATGGATCCTGAGGTGACAGCCCATTTCCAAACCATCTTTGTCCTACTGAGCTGATATGGAGTTTCATTTTTCCATGCCCAAGGGTTGCTGAATCCTCTGCATTCACACTGTGCAGCTGCTCAGAGCTCTGCTGTACTGGGAACCTTCTGCAACCCCTTTCCCACTCTAGGAGAAGCCTATCTGCCTCTTGCAATCTGCCGTGCTGACATTACCAAAGTGTATTCCCTCTACATTTTAATGGAACTTCAGAAGGTTGAACCAGGATTTCCTTTCAGTGCCCATATGGAGATTTTTAACTGGGGAAACATCTTTTTTATTATTTCATTGACAAGTCACAGCATGCCACTAAAATCACAATAGGATCCTAAATATTGCAAACCTGCTAGGAGCCTTCAGGCTGGTAGCCAAAAGCTTTGTTTCCATTAATCCTCTGTGAGACAAAATGTGGTGAGTTTTTTGTTTAGCTTTGCATTTTTTTTTTTTTTTTTTTTTTGCTATTCCTTGCAAAAAAAATAGCATCAGAGAATTAATCAAATGTTGGGAAGTTCAGAAATTAATCATCCATTTTTAACAGATAAGCAGCCACCTTTCAGCAACATCTTCAACACTGTGCATACTACATACAGGTGCACATGGAGTATAGGTCAAAAGAAAAGAGGCAGCAGCAAAAGAACAATGACATGCCCCCTATCTGCTTCTGTGGCATTAGATGAGTCAACCTATCAAGAACAATCAGTCTAGCATCAGGGAGACCCAAAGGGGACATGTTGTAGCTTTCCTGTATCAGCAGTAGCGTCTCTATTGATGCTTTGTTAAAGTTACCGTCTAGTGAGGCCTCATGCATGATTGAAATGCTGGTTATTGCAATTGCTGTGGAGCAATCAATCATCATGAGGGATTCAAAGCCAGCCTGATTCTGGGCTCTTTTGATGTTTTCCTTTGTCTGATAGTGATTTTAGGATTCCACTCAGTGTTTTAAGAGCAAACAGGATGATTGTTCACTATGAACTGTATAGTAAAGAAATTTCACTGTGATTATAACTGCTCGGTGTGGCAATGTTTGTTGTTAACCAACTAATTCCCAGGTGTTCCTTCATAGTCTTTAGCTTGCTGTCGATTCTGTTCTAAATATATATTCTTATGGATTATTTTTCAATGGCATCATTCAAGCATCTTTGTGAAGTCACCGCACAGGTATCACCATCATTGTGATAAATCATCATTCCTGTTTAAAGTTTTACAGCAAGACTTTAGGCTAAAGAAGGGTGGGCATCTTCACTGGAGAGGCTTCACCTTCAGATATTATCTGAAGGATTTTCAAGAGCTATTCAAGTGCTTTGCTGACAGCCAAAATGTATAGTTGGTGGAGGTTCAGCAGAAACAACATCATCTGCTGAGAAATGTACATCCCTCCCATTCATCCAAGGTCGCTCTCCCACTGGACGAGGTGATACTTGAGATAGCCAATGATATATGGCAAACTCCTGCCACGATGCCTCCGACCAATAAAAGGGCTGACAAAAAGTATTTTGTGCCGGCAAAGAGGATGGAATTTTTATTCAACCACCCTCAGCCTAACTTCCTGGTTGTTGATGGAGCACAACAGAGGGCCAAAGCATCCCAATATAAAACCATCACTGGAGATAAGGACAGTAAACGCCTAGATCTCTTAGGCAGAAAAGTGTATTCCTCTGCCACACTAACACTCTGAATGGCCAACTACATGGCACTATTAGTAAATCATAATTTTGACAATTACATGAAATTAGTTCCTCTACTCGAATACCTCCCAGAGACTAAGCGTCAAGTGCTCAAAGCAATCGTCCAGGATTCACATCGCACTGGACACAGCAGATGCAGCAGCCCGGACAACAGCTACATCCGTTGTAATGCGCAGAGCCTCATGGCTCCGTATGGTGGCGGTGCCAAAGGAACTCCAATCAAAAGTCGAGGACTTGTCCTTTGACAGGCAAGCCCTCTTTGCAGACAAAACAGATCAGGTGCTTCACTCGGGCAAAGATTCACACACAACACTCAGGACCTTAGGCATGTATACGCCCCCATACCGACGAAGAAAATACACACCTCATCAGAGACAAAGATCCTTCTTGTACATGGCACTGCAACCACGACAATATGAACACCAATGACCCAATATGAACACAACGGCCTCAGAGATCATGGCCACAAACCACCAGACCACCAAACCAACAGGCAACTAAGCAGTAAGTTTGACGTGTGGATCGAGGGATTGCAAACCATTCAAATATCACCTGCTCCAAATGCCAATACTGCACTTTCCCACAACTGCTTAAAGCCCTTTCAACACCATTGCACCACAATAACAACAGACCGATGAGTCATGCAGCTAATAACATCAGGCTACGTAATCCCCTTTATGTCTCTCTCCCCAACCATCCCTCCCCTCCCATCCTTATTCAGGGACCCATCTCACAGACTCCTCCTCAAACAGGAGGTAACTCACTTACTCGATATTGGAGCAATAGAGAGGGTACCAAAGCCCTTTGAAGGGAGAAGGTTCTACTCCCACTATTTTCTAACAGAAAAAATCTGGGGGTTGGAGGCCCATACTAGACCTTCGCCATCTCAACCAATACCTATGCAAGCAACATTTCAAAATGGTGACCCTAACAACCATCATACCAGCACTCAAGCAAAAAGACTGGTTTGCATCCCTCGATTTACAGGACGCCTATTTCCATGTGACAGTTCATCCAGCCCACAGGCGATTCCTTCGATTCCTGGTAGGTTCTGATCACTACCAGTACAAAGTCCTACCATTCGGCCTTTCGTCAGCCCCCAGAGTTTTCTCCAAAACACTGGAGGGATGGTGGTGGCCTTCCTATGTCAACTAGGGATCATCATTTTTCCCTATCTGGATGACTGCCCCCTCAGGGTATGTCTACACTAGCCTCGAACTAGGGAGGCTAATGTAGGCATTCGAAGTTGCAAATGAAGCCCGGGATTTAAATATCCCGGACTTTATTTGCATCTTCCTGTCCAGGCGCCATTTTTAAATCCCCTTAGTCTGAACTAACTGCCCGCGGCTACACGCGGCAGTCAAACGTTAACTCGAACTAAGTCCTTAGTTTGAGTTAACTGTTTCACCTCATGGAATGCTGCATAGTTAGTTCGGACTAAGGGGATTTAAAAATGGCTCCCAGATGGGAAGATGCAAATAAAGCCCTGGATATTTAAATCCTGGGCTTCATTAGCAACTTCAAATGCCTACATTAGCCTCCCTAGTTTGAACTAGGGGGCTAGTGTAGACATACCCTCAGAGCTCAATCATTTGACGAAGTGTTAAGTGCTGTCAACACAACAAGAACTCTCTTTGACACCTTGGACCTTATAATCAATGCCCCAAAGTCGTCCCTCATACCACATCAATCCATAGAGTTTATAAGTGCTCGCCTTGACTCTGTTACGGCATGCGCCTACCAGCTCCAGACTTCACGCTATCCAGGATGTTGTACAGATTCTTACTACCAGTCCCACAGTTTCCATACTTACCTGCCTACAGCTTATGGGACACCTGGCAGTGACAACATATGTCATAGCAAATGCACGACTATATTTCTGATGCCTTCAGCACTGGATATCTACAATATACGCACCTCACCGACACGACATACACAGAATGGTTACTGTACCAAGCACGGTCAAGCAATTCCTGAAATGGTGGACCATTCCCCACAACATGCTGGCAGGTATACCATTCCACCGACCCCAGCCAACCATCCAGATTATAACAGATGCATCCCTACTCAGCAGAGGGGCCCATATGCAGGACAAACAAGTTCAAAGTTGTTAGTCAGCCCAAGAATCTCTCTATCACATAAACCTACTTGAATTACGAGCCGTATACAATGCCTGCAACCACTTTCTTCCTTGGATCCGCGACCAGGGAGTGCGAATACTTACAGACAACATGACAACAGTCTATTATATAAACAGGCAGGGAGGAGCCCGTTCCCGTTCCCTATGCAACGAAGCTGTACGCTTGTGGAACTGGTGCAACCGATACAATGTGATACTTACGGCAGCATACCTCCCTGGAGAACACAAAACTACAGCAGATATGCTCAGCAGGCACTTTGGCCAACAGCACGAATGGGAACTATACCCCGAGGCCCTACAGAGTATATTCTCCCACAAGGGTCACCCAGTGGTAGATCTCTTTGCCACATAGTACAATGCGAAGTGTGTTCATTATTGCTCCAGAGCGGGCATCGGCCACGCATCAAAGGGGGATGCTTTCCTATACAACTGGAGTCAACAGCTTCTATACGCATTCCCTCCCATTCCCCTAATCCCCAAGGTCATAGAGAAGGTGGCTGTGGACAGAGCAAGACTAATTCTAGTAGCACCATTCTGGCCGCGCCAGACTTGGTTCCTTTACTTGTTCTGCATGTCGCCTCATCCTCCATACCATCTTCCCAGTTGCCTCGATCTACTGACACAGGACCACGGGCAACTGCTTCATCCGCAACTGGATCGCCTCGCTCTGTCCGCGTGGCTCCTAACTGGATCCAACAAAAAGAAATGAGCTGTTCCAAAGCTGTTAAGCACATTCTCTTACATAGTAGAAAAGCTTCGACTCGTAATACTTATGGAACCTGCATAAATGGAGAAGGTTCCGTGAATGGTGCTTACACACAGACCTGGGCCCTGATGAAACACCCTTACATTTCATCTTGGAATATATTTTGCACCTCAAAAACCTCGGACTCTCTTTGCTATCACAGCTTTCCGCCAACCAATTGATGGCTATACTGTCTTCTTGCTTCCCACTATGAGAAGATTTATCAAAGGGCTGACCAACCTCTTTCCTGAGCACAAGCAACCTACAGACCCGTGGAACCTAGAATTGGTCCTAGACACTCTGATGCGACCACCGTTCGAACCTTTGGCCACATGTGACTTCAACACTCTCACCAGGAAGGTGGTGTTCCTCTTAGCAATCACCTCAGCACGCAGCGTAGAACTGGCAGCACTTTCGGCTTCACCTCCCTATACCATTTTCACAGCACAGGGAGTCATCCTATGTCCCCTGCCATTGTTTTTACCCAAGGTTAATTCCAGTTTCCATATAAACAAACCCATTATCCTGCCCATGTTTTATCCAAAACTACACTCTTCTGAATGTCACGCAAGACTTCACTCCCTCGACATCTGCAGGGCTTTGGTATTTTATATTGAGAGATGTCCCAACACCTACTAAGCTCTCTAGCCAACCACTCCAAAGGTCTCCCACTTTCAGCACAGCGAATATAAAAAATAATAGTATCCTGTATTGCAAGATGCTATGAATTAAGAAACATCGTGTTGCCACATACCATTAGATCCCACTCTACCAGAGCAGTGGTGTCCTCAACAGCCTTTCTCAAAGGAGTTTCCATCAAGGACATTTGCTGAGCAGCGACTTGGTCCTCCAATCTCACCTCTGAGAACCATTACACTCTACCAAAGATCATCATGTCTGACACGGCAGTAGCTACCGCAGTCCTTTCCTCAGTGGCAATGCACTAACTCTGCACCCACTGCCTTATTCCGGCTACTGCTGTGGAATCACCCACAGTGGCGCACCCATGATGACACTACCTGAAGAAGAAGAAGTTACTCACCTTGTGCAGTAATGATGGTTCTTCAAGGTGTGTGTCCCCATGGGTGCGCCATGACCCTCCCTGCTCCCCTCTTCGGAGTCTGTGATTGTGTCTTTCAGGCCTTGACGATCAGGAAGAACTGGCGGGAGCCGGACCGCATGACCAGAAACGGCGCGAAAAGCCACCAGATGGCTGCTGCACATGCATGGTCTGGCAGACAACGGCTAAAAGATCTCCAATCTGTGGCACCGTGACAAGCCTGACACCCACAGTGGAGCACCCACGGGGGGGGGGGGGGGAGGACACTTCGAAGAACTATCGTTACTGCACAAGCTGAGTAACTTCTTCTTTTGAAATAATTTCCTAGTATAGACATGCCACAAGAGATGTTCTAAATAATCCACTGGACTGTTTTGAACTGAATTGAAACCCATATGTGAAATTTTATTTGTGGGCTGTTTCCTTGAGTGCCACAAGATGATGATGCTTTCTGATCCACTGGTAAACTTGGTTGCAAAAAATCACCTGAGCTGGCAAGCTCCTATTACCATTGTCGAAATACAGAATTCTGGGGCTGTATTTTATGCTCTGTTGTATCAGTTAAGGGATCCATACAACACAGAAAGGTGCTAAGAAATAAAATATCCCTATGAACCTGGGGATTACCATACTTAGAACATAAGAACGGCCGTACAAGGTCAGACCAAAGGTCCATCTAGCCCACTAGCCTGTCTGCCGACAGTGGCCAGCACCAGGTGCCCCAGAGAGGGTGGACCGAAGACAATGATCAAGCGATTTGTCTCCTGCCATCCTTCTCCAGCCTCTGACAAACAGAGGCCAGGAACATGACTTCTATCCCTTGGCTAATAGCTTTTTATGGACCTAACCTCCATGAAATTATCTAGCTTCTCTTTAAACTCTGTTATAGTCCTAGCCTTCACAGCCTCCTCTGGCAAGGAGTTCCATAGGTTGACTACACGCTGTGTGAAGAAGAACTTTATTTTATTAGTTCTAAACCTGCTACCCATTAATTTCGTTTGGTGTCCTTTAGTTCTTCTATTATGGGAACTAATACATAACTTTTCTTTATCTGCCCTCTCCACAGCACTCATGATTTTATATACCTCTATCATATCCCCCCTCAGTCTCCTCTTTTCTAAACTGAAAAGTCCCAGTCACTTTAACCTCTCTTCATATGGGACCCGTTCCAAACCCCTAATCATTTTAGTTGCCTTTTTCTGATCCCTTTCCAAGGCCAAAATATCTTTTTTGAGGTGAGGAGACCACATCTGTACACAGTATTCAAGATGTGGGCATACCATAGTTTTATACAGGGGCAGTAAGATATTCTGGGTCTTATTTTCTATCCCTTTCTTAATAATTCCTAGCATTCTATTTGCCTTTTTGACCACCGCTGCACACTGTGTGGAAGTATCCACGATAATGCCAAGATCTCTTTCCTGATTTGTCATAGCCAAATTAGCCCCCATCATACTGTGCGTATAGTTGGGGTTATTTTTCCCGATGTGCATTACTTTACACTTATCCACATTAAATTTCATTTGCCATTTTGTTGCCCAATAACTCAGTTTGGTGAGATCTTTTTGGAGTTCCTCACAGTCTGCTTCTGTCTTGACTATCCTAAACAGTTTGGTATCATCCTCAAACTTTACCACCTCACTGCTTACCCCTTCCTCCAGATCATTTATGAATAAGTTGAAAAGGATTGGTCCCAGGACTGACCCTTGGGGGACACCACTAGTTACCCCTCTCCATTCTGAAAATTTACCATTTATTCCTACCCTTTGTTTCCTGTCTTTTAACTGGTTCTCAGTCTAAGAAAGGACCTTCCGTCTTATCCCATGGCCATGTAATTTACACAAGAGCCTTTGGTGAGGGACCGTGTCAGATTTTCAGAAAGCCTCTAAGTATACTATATCTACTGGATTCCCCCTTGTCTGCATGTTTGTTAACCCCTTCAAAGAACTCTAATAGATTAGTAAAACATGATTTCCCTTTACAGAAACCATGTTGACTTTTGTCCAACAAATTATGTTCTTCTACATGCCTCACAATTTTATTCTTTACTATTGATTCGACTAATTTGCCCGGTACTGAAGTTAGACTTACCAGTCTGTAATTGCCAGGATCGCCTCTAGAACCCTCTTTAAATATTGGTGTCACGTTGGCTACCTTCCAGTCATTAGGTACGGAAGCCGATTTAAAGGATAGGCTACAAACCACAGATAATAGTTCTTTTAGAACTTCAATCACTCCACTTGAGTCTGCAGTGTTGAAACACAGACCTCCCCCAAACCCAAACTTTTCTTCTTGATTGTAACATCCTCTTCTCCCTTGTTCAGTTCTAAGGTGACCACAAATTCCCTTATTCTAGGAGGATTGCCCTACTTTTCCCAAGCCCTAATCCATACATGTGTTCATTACTGCTTGCTTGGGTAACTGTAACTACCTTTGTTCTGTTGTGTCCTAGCTATGCTCTCAGCTTGTACAAAATTCAGCTACATAATTACTCACTTGATGCAGGATAATTGACCATATCACTGTCTTCTGACTGAAAGAGCTTTACAGTCTTCTGGTAAAGGAGCAGATCAGTTGGAAGACCCTGCAGCATACGTCTTGCTGTGCCCTGCTTTATCTTCATGACCTTAGAGCAACTCTAACTTGCTTTACTATTTACGGTATAACCCTATATCCCTCTCATATTTCCACATACATTACAAACAAAGACAATACTGTCAAAACATTACTTAAGTTCAAAAAAATGCAGAATATTTAGTGTTCTTTGTACAGGTTTTTGTAATGACATTTAATACAGGCAGTCCCCGGGTTACGTACAAGATAGGGACTGTAGGTTTGTTCTTAAGTTGAATTTGCATGTAAGTCGGAACTGATACCTATTGTAGGGGAAACTCTAGCCAAACATTTCTCCAGAGCTCAGTTTTATTCTCCCACACCTCACTTCCCTCAGTCCTTTATTCTCAAGCTGAGGTGTCTGCTGAGAAAAGCCGCTCCGCATCTCCCTGGTCTGCTGGGGAGGGGCGCTAGCTTCGCGTCTCCCTGGTCTGCTGGGGGGAAGCAGCTAATGCGGGGTTGCCTCACCCCGTTTGTAAGTAGGGATCCGATGTAAGTCGGATCCATGTAACCCGGGGACTGCCTGTATAGTAATGCAGGTATTTATTTCTATAGTGTGATCCATCACCAGCTTTCAAAGCTCATTATTAATATGATTAAGCTTCACTACTAACTATGTTAGGTGGCATGATCCCCATTTTACTCACGGTGAAACAAATGCATAAGTGGGAGTAAGTGATTTCCCCCAAAATCATATGCTAAATCTGTGGCCAAGAACAGAATCCATGTCTTCCAGTGTCCAGTCCTTTTGCTTTAATCAGTAGGGCACTGTCTTTCAGAGACTTTTGTCTTCAGACTAGGGATGCTAAATCCCATTTAATCAGTTAAACTAATGTCCCAGGAGAGCCAGCAGCCCTGTGTGGGGGTCCTGCAAGGCTGGAGCAGCCCTCCTCCTACAGCAAGCTGCAGGCAGGGGGCTGTTCCCAGCACCAGTTTTCTTTAAGTAGGTAAGCATCACCCGGTAAGGCATTTTGATTCTTGTTTGGCAAGTTTCACCTTTTAGACAGAGTTACAGAATGCATAACAATATGTCTTTTGCATTGACTATTATTATTAATATTATATAATTTTAAATATGCGCACACATTAACAGCCGGCTCTTTTTTAGAAGCTTTTATTAAAAGATCTTAAGCTAGTTTACAAACACAAGTAATTTTCCCCACTGCGCTTTGAGTTAAGTAAGCACTATTGAATACTGCAGATGGGTAACAGAGATCGAAGAAGTCAGCATAACTTATGCAAGGCTACGCACACACAGCGATTGCCAGAGCTGGTGAAGGAAACCAGGAGTTTTCTTGCCTTGTTTCCTCCTAGACCATGCTCTCTCCCACGAGTGTTCAGGCAGACATTAAATACAATGCAAACGAATGTTTAGATACCACTAGTGAGACTTGTAGTGGATATGGTTACATAATTAAATGAGAGAAATGTATATGTAGGAAAAATAAATCATTAAGAGATTGCACATAATGAATATTAACTTCTTATAGCATTGTCAGGTAGATGGTGCTGTGCAGTAAGTAAAACGGGTCAAACGAATAGCAGCTCCTTGCTGTGAAGAGCTTAGTTATAGACACATGCCTGTGAGGAGTTGGCCCTGACCCTGCAACTGACTCTGCAAAGGAGGTGTCTGCATAGGTGTCCCTCATCCTCTCAGTCCATTGAAGTTGTTCATACCGCACAGACACAGTGGGCGCAATCTGAAACAGAAGAAACACTGAGTAACACATTTCAAATGTGCAGCACCAAGCCCTGTCAAGCACCACCTGTACTTTCAATACAGAGGGTTAGATTTCATTACAGCCTTTAGCTTTGGATTTGTGGTTAGTTCAGTTTAAGAGGACTTTACAAGGATTCTGATGCTAATGCAAAATCCCCAGCTATGATATTTGCCTGTTGTCTGGTTCTGTCCCTATGGGAAAAGGCCTGGAATAGCTCATTTTTAGGTGACGGCTTTAATTCAGGTTCAACAAGCAAGTCAGCTGCTTTTCTGCAGCTTCACACTGCTGAGGGATGAAGTTCTGCTTACCTGTTCTTCCAGAGCAGTATTCCTGGAGAAACATTAGATCTAGTTATGATCTGAGCTAGGAAATGTAACCCTTAAAACAAGAGCTTTCTGGGACAATCAGCTCATTCTTCAATCTACCTCTGGTAGCAGAGCTCTGTGTTGTGGTAAAACTGGGACAGGGAATGTTATGACCAAAAGGAGGACCTTTCTAATTGCAGCAGCTGTTCATCTCCTCGGAGGTAAGTTTGAGATTCTGAATAGCAAGGCTGTGCTTTTTTTCCCTTAACAATTTGGCTATCTATCTATTATTGACTTACCTACAGTGCTGAAAACACTAGTCTGTAGCGCCTGTCCCTGAACCCTTTATTTTTTGTTGACATTCGAAAAACCTAAGTACAGGGTTGTTTTCTTCTCCCTCCTGTAAGCTGGCGTATAAGTGTACAAAACACAAGGTCAGACACAGTCTGACTTCAAGAGCCCATTTTCTAAATCTTATGCTATGTCTACACTGCAGTGCTATTTCAGAATACTGGAGATATCCCAAAATACTATTGTGTGTCTTTTGAGCGCACCTGCTATTTCGAAATATAAGGGGCTCTCTATTCTGATGTCCTGTAAACTTAATTCCACGAGGAGTAAGGGGCATTTAATAGTGATTTATTTCAAAATAAATGCTGTGTAGACAGTGCCAAGTTTCGAAATAAGCTATTTTAAAATAAGCCACACCATTTGCATAGCTCAAATTGCGTATCATATTTCAAGCTATGGGTGCAGTGGAGACACACCCTTACGGACATTAGGTAGTGGGTGTTACTTCGCTTTTTTTGAAAGTAAGCAGACTGTCAGAGAAATGAAGGGACTTGGCCACAGTCACATGATCCTATTATTGGTACTGTGCATATGGCTCTCTGTGCCTATGCAAAGTTGCATTATAGTCAGCATAGATCTGCAGGGACTCATGAAACTGGCCATACTAATCTGATTGTGGCATTACTGCCTGAATAAATAGAAGAGTTCTTGACTCCCAGTCCTGTGACCTAACCAACTGGCCAAATTTTGCGCTCTCTTACACCAGAATAAATCCTGACTAATTTGGTTAAAATTAGTGCACATAGCTGGATTGGCAGTGGCTTACATGCAGAATTTGGTCCCAAATGTGCTCACGGAAATGTACCCTTTCTAGTTAGATTAATAATAGACATTAATCTTTTGAAAGACCTTACTAAAAGTATTTTCTTTTCTCTTGTCTGCCATATAGTGACATTAAGTTGTGTAATCTTGAAGTTAAGACAATTTTAGACTCCTTTGTACTCAGGCTTAAGTGTATAGTAAGTTATATTTTACCTGTCTGTCTCTGTGGAAGAAAAGCTTTAATTTACATCTTAATTTAATTATGTCCCAGCATTCTGTGCCTAAAATGCATGATGAGATGATGATAACATTTCCTACTTATCATGCTTACCTGCCTTTTGGGAGGGGTTAGAGGCTGAATTCACAGCCTATATAGCAAAATGTCTGTATGGTATTTTGAATACCATTATTAAAATAATATGTGAAACAAAATGTTTAATAAATACATTGTAATAGGAATTGCTGAGCAATTATAGTTAAAGGAAGCATAGTGCACACAGAGAAATTTAAGGCCTTATCCTGCAAATCAACCCCCCTGTGTCCATATACAATTCCATTGATGTGAGTGGGACTCTGATCAGAATTGGGCTAGATGTACCAACATGTGGCAAAAATCAAACTTTAATCTGCATTGTCTCATGGGTAATGTTATATATCACAGTACTGTGAAAATCTAAAAGGTTACTGAAAATCAAGTGTTGGTGAGTTGTTTCATTAAACTAATGAAGATCGTACAGTTACACATTATAATTGGTAATGCTGTCCTTGCAGTGACTTCCCAGATGGGTTTTCTTACAGGTCTTGGCTGCCAAATTGATTGAATGGAGTCTGAGTAAACAAAATACTTAGCTTTACTACAGACCCCAAGGTTCTGGCTGTTTTGGGATCCCCAGTTTTCTTGCTTGGTCCAGTCCTCGTAACTCATGCACACACAGCCAAAAGCATAGCAGCTACAGCAGAATAAGAAATGAATCTGCAGAGTTCACCTTGAGTTGCCTTAAAAGATTAGTTATTTACTTCCACCCTCTCCCAGGTGAACAACACTGTATGAGTGGTATGGAAATGGCTACTTAAAGATGCCACACCTTATATCTGCATGTTCCAGAGAAAGCTGGCACAACCGTACCTTTTTCATCTTTTGTTTTTCTTTAATGAATGCATGCCTAAAAGTTGTTAGTGCATGACACCCAAACCACGTTCTGTCTAGTTACATGTCATTTTATCAGGCTAGCCAGAAGCATGAAGTAAATGAAAATGATACATTTGTCATGGTGCATCCAAGTGCTCATTTGAAGCTGAAAACATTACCTGAGGGTAATGTCACATGAGGGGTGATTTTCAGGAAGATGATTTTAGACTAGTTTGGTTCCACCTTGGACTTCCTGTTTTTATGTTGTCTGGATTGATTGCCTAGTCAATTTCATTTACATGTAATCTTTAGTGCCCTCTGCATACTTACTAACCCTTCATCTTATGCTCTGAGAACTTAATCCCTCATTTATGTAAATTCCTACCCACTTCATTTGTTAGCTCGGCAAAACAATCAGTAAACTATTTTCTTCTATCTTGGTGGACGCTGTCAGCCTGATGCAGTTATTCCAGCAGAGCATGACTGAAGTGAGTCTACCTCTGCAAATTATATATCATCAGGGTCATTAATGTAAAAAGTATCAGGAGAAGCACTTGTGCATTCATGGATGTGTGGAGCCTGATTGGCATTATTTGGCCACACAGAAAGTATTTCTAAGGACCATTCCTCAAGCTTGGCAGGGAATTACTATATACCGTGCAAGGATAATGTTGCTGATAATAAGTACAAAAAGGAATGTTTGAAAACATTTCTGTTAAAGTATTTGTTGTATTTATTAAAGATTCAGTCCTTTTATTTGTATTAACCCGTGACAAAATACCCATTGATTTCAGTAGTGCGTGATCATACCTTAAAAATAGCTGTTGACTTCTGGAAGTAGCTCTCAGGCCCTGATTCTGCTGGGAGCTGGGCAGAGAGTGTGAACCATTCTTTTAGCACATGTGTCCTGGCCGTTCCACTTCTCAGGCAGATTAGTGACAGAAAGAAGACAGCAGTAGGGGTTGCAGCCAGTCTGAACGCAGATTAATATTTAAAACAGCTTTTCCCCTTTTTGATCTGATTTGAGGAAAAGGAATGCCAGTACAAATTTAGGAACGTGATATCTGATAAGAAGAATTGCAAACGGATGTTAAGTCTGAGGGCATTGTACTCCAGTGAACTTGCAAATTGATGTTAATGTGCATTAATGTGCTCTGGTGCTTGAGCTAAATCTGTTCAGGGCATGAATTTGGCCTTAAGCTCAGTCTATGCGCATTCATTTTTTAAAAAGGTTTCTCCTCCATATAGATGTATTGCATGACCTACGCATAAAGACTTATATGTCATTGCAAATACCAGAAGATCAGGAAGGTATGTGATAGGTCATGGTACAAGATGTCAAAGCACGTCTATCAGATGCAAACTCTGGAGTTTCAGCAACGTAACTTGAAGTCAAGAGACATTGCCCCTTGAAAGAAGGTCAAGGAAAGTGATACTTCAGGGAGTGATATTTGAACTCTCAATTGGAATTGGAGATGTATTTGTTGGGGTGCGGTTTCTTGTGAAAGAGTATGGTGCTTCTAGAAGGGTGCAACAGGCAATAATAGATAAAATGGTGCATTTGGGGAACACTTTTCAGGTCCAGCTCTGGTGTCTGAAGAAGGCAATCTCACCATTGTTCAGAGTTTCAGAAGGGTAGCAAAGTTAGTCTGTAACAGGAAAAACTTAAAAAACAACAAATAGTAGTAGCACCTTAAAGGCTAACAAGGGTTGGAATTTAAATTCATTCACAAGTTTAATTCTTATGCAAATGGTATGAACCAGGATATGGGCTAGCTCACACATTATCTTCCACATCCTAATGACTTAACCAACCAACCTAATAATGGAGGTGCTAATTGTTCTTATCAGCCTTTTGTAACTATTTGAACTATCTACTCACTGTCTCTCTTTTTTTTCCTCCCCTCCTTTTTTCTCTCTTTTATTCCCCTCCCCCCCCTCCTTCCCTTATTTATTCTTGGATCTGGACTTCTAATACTCCTGTCATCTGAAGAAGTGGGTTGTGCCCATGAAAACTCATGATACCATCTACATGTTTTGTTAGTCTTTAAGGTGCTACTATTATTTGTTGTTTTGTAAGTTTTTCATTGTGCAGAGTATTTGGCATACTGTAACAGTAAATTCTCAATCATCGTTAGACTCAGACATCTCATTTCTGCATATTATTGCCTGCAAGCCCTTGTGCTTCCCATCAGTACTTATCTTATGATTGCTAACACTCTTGGCAACCTTACTTTTTTATATCTATTGTTGACTTGGGGGTAGATTGCTGTGTGCAGCCACAGCCCTGAGCAGGGAGGAGTGCAGAGATAGGCTCCTGAGGAATCTGGAAGTGGCATTGCACCTCCATAAAGCACAATTCCACCCCAACCCTCCCACTATTCAGGGATAATATGCTACACCAGTTGGTTTCCAAAAATTTTTTCCTCATGACTCAGTTGAAAAAAATTGTTGGTGTTCCCAATCCAACATAATTATATCTTTTGCTTAGAGTGTAGGCTCGGGAGGGAGGGAGTAACAGGAATGAGAGGTCTGAGATGCAGGAGGGACCTCCAGATTTCAGAAGGGCCTCCAGGCTGGGGTAGTGTGTTGGTGCTCGTGGTTGTTTACAGGCTTATCTCCAGTGGCTCCTGGTCAGCGGTGCAGCAGGGGTACTAAGGCAGGCTTCCTGCTTCCCCTCGCACTGTGGACCATGCTGTGCCCCAGAAGTGGCCAGCAGCAGGTCTGGATCATAGGCGGAAGTACGCAAGCAGCTCTGCCCACTGCCCTCACCCCAGGTACAGATCTTCCCCCATTTGGAAATTGACCAGTGGGAGTGTGGAGCCAGTGTTCAGGGTGGGAGCAGTGCACAGACCCCTGCGGTCCTCCCCCACTGCCTAGGAGCCAGACCTGTTGCTGGCTCTTTCTGGGATGCAGTGTGGATTGCAGTGCCAGGACAGGCACTATTCACTCACCTTTGCACCCTCATTAGTCATGGATCACTCTACAACAAGGTGACCCAGTGCCTGACAATGTGTGACCCAATGCTGTGTCATGGCCCATAGTTTGAAAACCACTGTGATACATCATCCTTTAGGATGCTTCTCCAAGTGCATGTAACCAGCTCCTAAGGCCACTGTGGAAGGGGGGGGACCTTGGTTCTGCTGCATCCTACTTCCCTCTGCCTATCTCTAGAGGAAGCAAAATGCAGGACAATGTAGCACTTTAAAGACTAGCAAGATGGTTTATTAGATGATGAGCTTTCGTGGGCCAGACCCACTTCCTCAGATCAAATAGTGGAAGAAAATAGTCACAACCATATATACCAAAGGATACAATTTAAAAAAATGAACACATATGAAAAGAACACATGTGATTTGTGATCCCAGACTAACACAGCTACATTTCTGTCACTATCTCTAGAGGGTTCTTGCAGCCCCCCCCCCTCTAGTCTGCAGGAGCCTAATGAAGGGAAATCTCCTTCTGTCTCTCCCTCCCCCTGCACACCTGAACTCTTGTATGGGACGTTCTGGCCTACCATGCAATCAGCACTGGAGCTAATTGAAATCTTTTAATAATGCTCTTGGGGGAGGAGGGTGGTGTTGAAATCAAGATGTTTTGTAGAAATCTATCTATTGTAACAATCATTTTGTTAGGACATTTGAGACCAACTCATCCACCCCAGACTACCTCAGCACATACTTGAACCCACTTCTCCCATATGCTGGGTCAGTGCCTTAATTACTAGGCTATCTGCTATTTTATGTGTCTGTCTTCTGCTAGCTGCAGGAAAGTAGTGAAGAAGTCCCATTAGGGACGGGGGAAGTATTCTTTGCTTGTTGATGCTGTTGCTTTTGAAGGCTTGATAATCTTTTCTTTGATAGCGCCTGTATGTCTTTCTCTCTGTTTTTGAAGTAATACTTTGCCTTCTCACTTTGCTTGGGGCTATTAACTGGCTTCATAGTCAGTATTTCAAATGCTTACATTTTGTCAGTGCAAAGGTTCTTCTTGTGTAACAGCTACCAGAAAATCAGTTAGCATAGAGCTTTTTTGAGGCTTACTGTGGTGGTGGCTTGTATCTGCCATCAGACTTGTGAATAAACTAGATTCTTCTGTGAAAGTTTGGTCTAGCTGTTCCTTTGGAAATTTTAGCCAGCTCCTTAAATGGAATTAATTTTAAAGGTAGCTATTGAACATAAATAAAAGCTGATTGTCTTCAACGTCCTGTAACACATGAAAGGTTGCTTCAGATTTCTGGCTCGCATTCATGATGCTGTGCATCGTGATCCTAGCAAAAGCAGAAATAGAACACTGGTCTTCCATCTTCTAAAACACAGGCTTTACCACTTCAGAGAGGAGCAAGGATGAAATGGTCTGTTCTGTAATCCTGTCTCTTCATGCACTCCCCTCCCCACCCCAGTCAGGGCTGTTCCCCACTCTGACACTTTGAGTGCAGAAGGTGGGGGTGGGAGAGGCGCAAAAACCCTTAAATAGGTTGCCTTTATAGGTTCTGCTTACAGAAAGCAAGCAAGCAAGCCTCCTCAATGTCACAGATGCCCTGGCTCTGGAAAAGAGGCTGCCACCATCAAGTGATTTAAACCCTGAAACAAAAGGAAGGAATATTTGAATTCCTTCCCCAGGGGTACTCCCAAGATCTTTTGCCATAAGAGAGCTTGAAAAAAGAAACAAAAAAGCACAGAAAACAAACTATCTCTGATAGCTGACTTCTCAGGCTAGAGAAACACTGAGGGTGTGTCTAGACTACATGGCTCCGGCGACAGAGCCATGTAGTTGAGTTTACTAGACATAGCAAAATGAAGCGGCGATTTAAATAATCGCTGCTTCATTTATGTCAGAATGGCCGCCACACTGTGCCGATCAGCTGTTTGTCTGCACAGTGCGGTAGTCTAGACGGGGATCAACTGACCCCAGATCCCTTTGTCATCAGATCCTGTAAGCCACTGTCTACACAGCCCCACCAGCTGGGCCGTGTAGCAGCTATTGGATCTGGAACTGAGGCCACGGTGAGGCTTCCCTAGTAGGGACAGCCTCACCACTGCCCTGGCTCCGGCTCCAGCTCCAGCCCTGCCCACCACTCCATTCACCCTGCTGCTGCACGGTGAAGTGGGTAGAAGGGAATTCTTTTAAAGGCAATGTGCCTGCTGCTGGTCCGTGGGCCAGTAGTTGGGAACCACTGGTTTAGGGTATTGAGGGCTGGCAGGTCAAGGGTCTGTATCCTTATAGATTTAGGGAACATAGGTGCAAATTTCCAAAATGTTGCACAGAATCAAATTATAAAGCCATATGACTCAAGATTAGTATAATTAAGTCCTTCTCCTTTTCAGATAGAGCTCTTGAAATGCTATTTTTTTCTTTGCAGGTGACAAGTATTGTCATAATTTCTCTGAGAACTGTTCACCGTTAAAAGTAAAAAGCAGTCTTCATTGTACTCCTGCTTGAGCATAAACCTCTTTTCTTTTGCTCCTTCATTCTACCCAGTACATCAATGATAAGTGAACTCGCTAGCAGTTACAATTTCATAGAAGCCTTCCTGGGTTGCAGAATATTGGGTTTCTCAGATGCCACATGCTCAGTCAGGCACAGTTTGGAAGTGTCTCAGTGCTTTTAAACCTGATTTGTTAATATTTCTACATCAATTTTCAATATTGCAATTTACTGTATGAATTCTTCTGGGTTTTTTTAATGTCTTCCCATTTTTTCCATGCTGTTGTGAGCCCTTAAATCACTCTATATTACAGAATTAAAAAATACACACTGCACAATTAGAAATGGGATGAATTTACTAATTTAAATAAGACAGCGAAGTCCACTTATTATGTACATACTTAACCTCTCAGGCAGCAAAACATAAAGAAAAGGAGAATATGAGCAAATGTTAACAATTCCAATGTAGACTCAAATGTCTCTTGTTTTGTTTTTTACTATTGACTTGTATTCTATAGTATCTCCAGTGCCCAGTGTGTATTTCCTACAAACATTTAAATTGATAAGCCTTGTTGAACTGTAAATGTGTCCACAATTGTGCATGAGACTCACAAAAGAACTTCTGGCACTTCTTGAAATCTTCAAAAATATATTTGTCTTTGATTAGAAAAACTGTAAAGCTGTAGCCCTTTCAGTACATTTGTTTCTATACCAGGATTTTTTTTCTTCAAGATTAATTAAGACCTTTAACAGAAAATTATTAATTACATCATCACAGCTATATAATAGAGTTCACTGTAGTTATGTAGGAGTCAATGGTATTCAAACTACATCTTTGATGAAGTAATCAGACAGCTTCTGGGTCCTGTTTCAGCTGCTATGGGCGTGCTTCACATGTAAATTACTGTCAAATGGATTCTTTCTAAATTCCAGCCAATTAAAATACATTTAAAGTGCAGCCGGTGGAAAGCAAAAGACTTACAATTCTGCAAGAAAGTTTAGGGCAATGAGATAAAATTCCCAAGTTTGGCTAACAAGATTATTAACTAATGCATTTTTGTAGAAGTGGGGAAACCAAACAAAGAGCTCCCCTAAACTCCAGTCAGAAGCAAAGATGACACTTTTAACACTATCTTAAAAGAGACAAAGCAGGGAGTGTGTTTGTTAGGGTGTCAGTTTTCTACCCGTGGCTCTTTAAACCATGTAAGTTTGGCAGCTTGCCCTATGTGGTGCTGCATACAAATATTGACAGAACACAGTGGTATTTGTTAAACCCCTTCTTGAGAAGCAAGTGATTAAAACTCTGAAGGAAGATCTGAGAACCTCAGACATTTTCCCCCCTCAATAACATTTACAGAATGAAAGCGAAAATACTGAGTTTGGTCAAATGAAAATATTGACCTTCTATTTCTGCTTTGCCTTGGAGGTAAGGACAGATTTTTGTTTGTTTTAAATCTTATTATTAAAAAAGAGCTTACATTTAGAACATTGAAAGGTGCTGTTAGCACTTTTGATTTAATCCTGTGATTTGGGAGGAAGCTGTGAGACAGTATGTGTAAATAGACAGAAGATGTTACCCAGTAATTTTGTACCATCAGCATTAATATTCTAGTGCCCAATATGTGCTTGAATCTTTACAGACATTTTTAATACCCATTTGTAGTTTAATGTCTGGTACTTTCCTGACAAGTTCTACGCTGCATTCTGTCTAGTTGTATCAATAGCAGGATTTCAAAATTTGCTGCATGTACCATACTTGTGAAAAGTTGTTTTCTCTGCTATCTAATGGATCCATTGTCATTTTCGCTTTTCAGTGCAAACCAAGGACTTTTAAAAATGTGTCACCTGCTCTTTCTTTCATGTTTAATGAATTGTTTTATCTGAAAATATCGGCTTCACATTTTCTGGTATTTAAAAAAATCCACATTAAGTCGCTTTAATGAAAAGTGTGCATTATCCCATGTAAAATAGTCCTTTGTAAATCATATCTGATTTCATTTATTAAATTCTGATATACTCTAAATATAAATGTTTGAAGGGACCTCAAGACAGTATTGGTTTATATCCATCATTTCATCTCAGCACTCTAAATCATCTAAGATTCCAGATAGATAATTCCTATTTCCACACACTTTGGTCAGTACTTTCTGGCTTCACTTTTGCTAACCATGAGCAAAGAATCTTGCACATTTCATGGTATGGGGTCATATTTCAGTAACAGGGATTCAGTTAAATGTTCCTTGTTAATCGTTAATGTGCAAGTAGCACTCAGCATATGCCAAGCTGAGACTTAGACAAGGTTCATGTGCCTACTGACAAAATAAATGCTGGTAAATCTATGCAATGAGAGTTTAAATGTATGAGTTCACACATCGTATGAAAATAAGTCTCCTGTAGTAAAAGCAAGTAAATTCAAGAAATACATATAACATTTCCCTATATTAAGGGCCTTGGTATTGGAAATTTTGCTCATGAACCTAGTCCCAATGAAGTGGATGGCACTATTTGTTTGGCTAGATACAATACACAGTATTAACTAGTATACAATTGGGGTCCACAGAATGAATGTGAATAATATTTGTAATATTTACTGTGGGCAATGGTGAGATACAGAAATCTATACATATAAAAAGCTCCACATGCTCCCAGATCCCCCTCAAAGACTAGAGCACATGTTTAACTTTAGACAAGTTTTTGCAGGATTGAATGAAAGTCTGTTTGAATATATAATGCAGTTTAAAAGCCTAGACAAAAATAGAAGGATAAGTGGGGGAAGCGTTCAGCACCACATTAAAAAACAAAAACATAAAACCCTCTGCTAGTATCAACATACCGGGAGCTAATGCTGCAGCAAAAGCTGCTTTCATGTTACCATCTTCTATATTTACCCACTTTCCTAGAGTTCACTGAGATGCTAAATATGATTATGATTATTGTTAAAGGGCACACTGAGAAAGTAACTTTTTAGGGGATTATGAAGCATAGTAGGGAAAGATGCCAGAGGCTAGTACACGGATGCCAGAAAAATGGATTAATTCCTCTGACACTTGGATTGTCTATATTCTCTTTATTAGGAGTTTCAGAAAAGGCTTGTTTCAAACTGAGAATTGTTCTCAAAGAGGCTTGATCCAGTTAGTGTAAACCAAAAACTGAATTTAGCCTTTTCTAGTCCTGGACTTTTCAGTAAGCTTCATTACAAACATGAATGATTGGTGTCTCTGGCTTTGTTTCTGTAAGACAGATCTATCCTCCTTCTAAATTCCATGCTCTATCTTCATATCATATAGTAGCCATTGGCCATAGTATTACTATCAGATATCAGAACCCACTGTACTATATACTGCTCAAAGCGAGAGCCAGCCACTGCTCTGAAGAGCTTACAGTCATACCGAAGACCGAGTGCATGTTGTAATTTTGTAGGGGATGCAGTGTATCATTGTGCCTAACTAAAGAGCTGCTTCACATGCAAAACACAGCTCATCCTTAACTATGGAGTCATGATAGGACAGACACAGAGCAGAAGAAGAAGCAGAGGCATGCAGAAGTGAAGCAGACGTTGGTAGATGATAGTGTTGATCCTGTACCTCAAATGTGGTTTGACTCCAATAGGAGTTTTGTCTGAATTTAGACTGTGGAATCTGGTCTCATGTTCAGAATAGCAAGCAGATGTAATCTTACTCTTTTCTGGAGCTTATGTTCCTTGCTTTTGCAGTATTATATCCATTACAGGCAGTCTCCGGGTTACGTACAAGATAGGGACTGTAGGTTTGTTCTTAAGTTGAATCTGTATGTAAGTCGGAACTGGCGTCCAGATTCAGACGCTGCTGAAACTGATCAGTTTCAACAGCGGCTGAATCTGGATGCCAGTTCTGACTTACATACAGATTCAACTTAAGAACCCCAGGCATCCCCAAGTCAGCTGCTGCTGAAACTGATCAGCGGCTGATTCCAGGAAGCCCGAGGCAGGGGCTTCCTGTAGTCAGCCACTGGTCAGTTTCAGCAGCGGCTGACTTGGGGATGCCTGGGGCAGAGCAGCTGGGGTGCTGCTGGTTTGGTCCAGTAGCGCCGCTGCTCCTCGGCTCTACTGGACCAACCCAGCAGCACCCAAGCTGCTCTGCCCCAGGGTCCTGATTCAGCCACTGCTGAAACTGACCAGCAGTGGCTGAATCAGGACGCCTGGGGCAGAGCATCTGGGGTGCTGCCAGGTTGGTCCAGTAGCGCCCAGAGCGGCGCTACAGGGCCAACCGGCAGCACCCCAGCTGCTGTACCACAGGCGTCTGGAGCAAAGCCGTGGAGCACGGGGGCAGCGGGACAGCCCAGACGCACCACGGCTGTCCTGCTGCCCTCGGGCTCCGCGGCTTTGCTCTGCTTTGCTCCCCGTCCCCCTGGTCTGCAGACCAGAAGGACGGGGAGCAAAGCGGCGGAACACACGGGCAGCAGACAGCCCAGCGGCAGAGCACGCGGGCAGCGGACAGCCCAGACGCGTGTTCTGGCTGTCTGCTGCCCGCGTGTTCCACCGCTTTGCTCCCCGTCCTTCTGGTCTGCAGACCAGGGGGACGGGGAGCAAAGCAGAGCAAAGCGGCAGAGCACGCAGGCAGCGGACAGCCCAGACGCATCTGGGCTGTCCGCTGCCCGCGTGCTCTGCCGCTTTGCTTCCTCTCCCTGGTCTGCTGGAGACCAGGGAGAGGGCCCCGTTCGTAACTGCGGATCCGACGTAAGTCGGATCTGCGTAACTCGGGGACTGCCTGTACTCTGCTGCTGCTACAGCAGCCGCTACTATTTTCATGTCTTTGATGGACCAAATATGAAAGCCCTCATTGATCAGAAGGCTAGAGCAATGAAAAAAGAATCATGCATAGCAGAACAGATGCACTGCTTTTCATAGGAATAACAGGAAAACTTTATTTGGTTTCAGAATCAAGGGTAATTATTTTTTTCTTATCTCTTATATAAAACATGGCACTGTGGGCATTATATCCCTTTCTAATGGCTGGTCCATGTTAGAGGATAAGAATGACAGCATGACCCAGCTGAAGCTAATGGTAAAACACCCATTAACTTTGGTGAAGCAGGATTTCACTTAAACTGCTAGCAGTTAATGGAATTGCTCCTTTACTGCTAGAAATTGAGGCCTAAAGTGTTAGTGTTAAATATCCCAAGTTCAAAGCCGTGACTCATAGGAAAGGTCCATACAATTACAAACTCAAAGACAGAAACAAAGATGAGATGAAATGGGAGTCCCAGAAGATGGTATTAACTTGGAGTAAACTTTGAGATTTTTATCAGGACTTTAACAGGGTTCAAAAAAGAACTAGATAAATTCATGGAGAATATGTTCATCAATGGCTGTTAGCTAGGATGGGATGGAATGGTGTCCCTAGCCTCTGTTTGTCAGAGGCTGGGAATGGGCGACAGGGGTGAGATCACCTGATGATTACCTGTTCTGCTCATTTCAGTGAGGGTACATAAAAGACACAACAAAGAAGAGCAACTGCATACTTACCTATTTTTCTAGGCTACAAAAATGAAGGGACGGAGCATGTTTATACATCAGGAAGGATACTACCTGTTTTCGCCGGACTCTTAATCTGTCTTTCCAGACTGCAGAAATAAAGGGAAAAAACATGTTCAAGGGTAATGCCAACTGAGGCTGAACTCCTTAACCACCAGAGCATAGCCATCCCAGGCTGCTATTAATTTTTACATATCCCAATACTTTTGCAACTGGTAGTTCTGAGGAACAAGGAAAGAACCTGGCTTACTTTTCATATTCAGGGTGATTTTTCCAGAAGTTAGGAAAAAATATTTTTACTTTTAAATGGAGCAAATAGTGTATGGAATCACAGTGATGCTACGTCTAGACCACAAGCTTCTTTTGAAAGAGAGCGTCTAGACTACAAGCAGATTTTTCGAAAAAGCGAGCCACTTTTTCGAAAGAGAGGCTAGACGCTCTCTTTCGAAAAAACACAGTTTGCATTCAATAGCACCTTTTTTCGAAAGAGTACTTTTGAAAAAAGGTGTTATTCCTCGTAAAATGAGGTTTACCGTGAGCAAAAAAACTGCCCCATTCTTTCAATTTACTTTAGAAAGAACACGGGCTGCAGTCTAGACGCAGGTGAACTTTTCTTGAAAAAACCCTGTAGTCTAGACACACCCTGAGATACAAAGGACTTGTCTACACAAGAAAAACTTGTGGTTTAAACTATACAGGTGTTCAGGTATACAATATGATTGTCTCAAATTTCATTATTTTTCCAGCAACTAACAATGATAAATGAGAGGGAATATCAATTGAATGTGAAAGGCTTTGGCAATCAGTGCACATTACTGTGGTTTGCTAAATGGTACTCATGCTTTAATGGAATTACTGATTTTACTATCTGTGTCCTGCCCACATTACCATAGTGATTTTCCTATCCAAAGCCAAAGGGCTTTTCTCTGATCTGTGGTGGAAACCGCTAAGTAGGGATACAGAATCCTTTAAAAATTGCTACTTCTGTGGTAACCCACATGAATGTCGTCTTTATCACCAGTGAATCCACCCTAGATCCTTCAACTGGACACATTGCTGGGAGCTTTGTTTCCCTCAGGCTAGGCAGTGTTTGTAGACACAGTTTAATATAAGTCAAGTGTGGCCAAACTACAGCTCATGAGCCTCATGTGGCCCTTTTACAGTTAAAGTGAGGTTCACAGAGCTCGCTCTCCTCTCCTTGCCCCGTTCTCTGCCTACCACTCTGGGCAGGTGTTAGCCTGGGGCTTCTGTCCTGTGGTGGAGGGAGGGTACAATGGGGACGAAAATCAAGAGGGTTTCATCCTGTGCCCCAGTAGGCAGTGCCCCACAGGGTAGGTTATGCGTGTTTTGTGGTTCTTGAACTTCTGAAGAGTATCGTATGCAATGGAGAAGGTCAATAAATGTGGCCACTCTAGATATAACTCATGACTTTAGCTGCACTTCCTCAGCAAAAACCCCAACAAAGAACTGGTACCCTCTTCTCCATGTTCTCAGTGAGGAAATAATCTGTTACTGGTCCCACCAGATTACTTTCTTTCCCATCCTTTCACCCATGCTGGCTCAGTTATGCTAGGGGGAAAAGGCAAAGATAACACCTGCTTGTAGCTCAGGGTATGTCTACACTAGCCCCCTAGTTCGAACTAGGGAGGCTAATGTAGTCATTCAAAGTTGCAAATGAAGCCCGGGTTTTAAATATCCCGGGCTTTATTTGCATCTTCCCGTCTGGGTGCCATTTTTAAATCCCCCTAGTCTGAACTAACTGCCCGTGGCTACACGCGGTAGTCAAATATTAACTCGAACTAAATCCTTAGTTCGAGTTAACTGTTACACCTTGTAACAGAGTTAACTGTTACACTTCATGGAAGAAGGTGTACCAGTTAACTCGAACTAAGGAACTAGTTCGAGTTAATGTTTGACTGCCACGTGTAGCCACGGGCAGTTAGTTCGGACTAGGGGGATTTAAAAATGGCGCCTGGACGGGAAGATGCAAATAAAGCCCAGGATATTTAAATCCCAGGCTTCATTTGCAACTTCGAATGCCTACATTAGCCTTCCTAGTTCAAACTAGGGGGCTTGTGTAGACATACCCTCAGAGTGGTTGGTTTTTTGAAGCACTTAGGTACACACAGGTATTTTTCTATACAGTAGGTCAGTGGTTCCCAACCTTTTTAAATATACAGACCCCTTTTCAATCTATTAAAATGTTATGGACCTCTAGCCCAACTAAACCCTTCCTGCCACCCTAATAGCTTTTGAACAGTAAGAGCAGGGTGTTGTATTCATGTAACATGATCACGGGACTAAATATGTAATACATTTATAATTACAGAATACACAAATATTTTCATTACTTAAAATACATACATGTTTTTATATAGTGTACACTTATTTTAATTTATATTTTAAACTTTCTGCAGACCCTGTACAGTACCATCGTGGACTACCACAGGTTTGCAGACCACAGGTTGGCAATCACTGCAGTAGGTTATCTTACGACACTACATATCATTATGGATAGTGCATGGTTACAACAAGATCATTAAAAATATACTTAACACTAAAACTATACTGACATAATTTAATCTTCCTTTGATTCAGAAGGCACTTCAGTATCTTGCAGTGCCTAAGGCTCATCATTATTACCATTATCATCATTATCACCATCAATTATTATTGTAGAAGCGGAGGTGTAGATGAGGCAGAATCTGTAAAGACCTATGACACATCATGGAAGTTACTCTTTTTGAATAAATCCCTGACATCAGCTTACAGACTTGTCTTCTGCCTTTTTTGTGTACAAGTAGAGTGCAAAATGTGTAATTCCATAACATGCTGGTCCCAGTTACTAGACTGAAGACTTGTATTGGGTGATATAAAAAAATCTGGTTAATTGAGATTTCTGGTTAAGTGCTGGATAATTGAGAAATTACTATACATGATTGTTGGAACAAGGAACAAAATGTGTTGTCAACATTCTGAGCTCTTCCAATAATAATGCTGTTAACCTTTATATCATGGCAAAATATAAGGAGGAGTAGAGTTAACCTTGGGCTGCATCTACACTGAAAGCTGAGAGTCTGATCCCCAGCTTAAGTAGGTGTACTTGAGCTAAAATAATAGTATAGCCACCATAGCTTATATAGTGGCAAGCAGCTAATTGCTCCGAGTTCATATCCGTCGGGATTGGACAGGCAGTGGAACTGACAGCCACTGTGGGCCCCTGGACAAGGCATTTCTCTGTGTGTGTGTGTAGGGGGGGTGTGGCTCTGTGCTCCCGGAAGGGCCGGGGCCTGAGGCAGAAGGGGCAGTGCCAGGGGCAGCCAGTCCTCAGCACCTCCTGGAGTGCGGAGCGTTTCCACACCCCAAGCCACATGGAACATCCGGTGCAGTGCTCTAGCAGCGATTTAAAGGACCTGAGGCTCTGACAGCCACAGCTGCAGGAGTAGCGGTGGTGGCAGCCAGAGCCCTAGTCCCCTTTGAATTGCCAGGTCGTAGGGCAACTGCATAGCCTAATCACCTGCCGACAAAGTGCCTTCCTTTGTCAGAGGGCCTGTGGGCAGGTGATTAGGTCATGACACCACTTGCCACTGCTTGTGATTCCGTGGCTACACAACTATTTTTTAGTCCGTTAGCTCAAAGAGAGTTACTGTTATGTCTATGCAAGCTGTGAATCTCACCCCAGGCCGAAGTATAGATGGAGCCTTGGTTTATATAGACTAGATTTTAAGTGTTACTCACTTGTTAGTGTTGTGATGAAATGAGCCAGTATTGCTTAGTCTCTTCATGTGTTCTGCTAATTTAATCATTTAGATATAGAAAACAATGTGCAATGGCTTTGAAATAAGAAGTGGCTTCTAGTTTTTGAATGTATTTCTGCATCTTAGGGATTTTTAAGTACACACACACACACACACACACCTGATCTTACAAACTAAATTGGGGTAAGTGTGATCTGTAATGGGAGTTTTCAAGGATTACCTAGGATGCTAAGAGTAAATGGTGTTTGTGATTCAAGGTGAGATTTCCCTCGAAGTCAGTGTAATATATGGGGCATGTATGTACAGCTGTATATAAAATATGTATTTTAAAGTACTTTGTGATCTTCTGGCAAGAAATGTGCAATATAGACACTATTAATAATAACAACTGAGTTGATATTTTATTGGCTGTAGTTCTGAACCATAGAACTATAAGACAGCAAAAAGTAGCAAATCATCCTGCACTCTACTTGGCTGCTCAGAAAAACATGAACAAGAGCCAAATATGAGTAATTTTGAAACTAAGTGACTGTAAATAGATTCTTTGTTTATTAAAAGGAGACAGAAGGGAAAAGCTGTAGTCTACATCTGACAGATATCATGGTATTGTATAACACAAGGACTATGCATGGATCTCATATACTACAAAAGGATGTTAGTAGAAGAACCTGCCATTACAGGTATCTACTAGGAGCTCTCCAAGAGCACACCAAATTGAGGGGTTATAATCTTATTGCAGCCTCACTGTTCAAAATACTATTCTTTTCTGTGTATAAGAAATCGTTAATGAAAGGCAACCCTTTCGTCTGCCTCCTGAGAATTTTACCTAGTTGTACCCTGAGTGAAGAAACAGGGTACAACTAGGTAAATCTGAGAGTGATGCTGACTCTACCCTTTATCAGAAGATTAGTCTATTTAATGTGATATTCCACTTGTGATTGTATAAAACAGCCTCCGTATGCAGCAATTAGAAAAATCACATAGAACAAATGTGAGCCTCAATAATATTTGCCATTTGCATACTCTAATTTATTCACCTTACTTACTTTGGCACCTAAGGCTATATCTACACTGCAACTCCCGTGTCTTAACAGCAGCCTGTTATTTCAGTCTCACTATTCTGATGTTCCTGTAAACCTGATTCCAACCTCATTCTACTGTGTAGACAGTGCCAAATTATGAAATAAGCTATTTCAAAATAAGATTGAAATAAGATACGCAATTTGCATAGCTCAAATTGTGTATTTTATTTCGACCTATGTTGCAGTGTAGACTCATACTTAGAGACTAATGAATGTTGTCACAGAACTGTTCTTTGTTTTTAAAGTTACAGACTAACACAACTACCCCTCTGAGACTTACTTATTTTGAATAGTACTTTCATCTTCAAGTAGACTCACTGGGGGAAGATCCTCAGGTGGTGTAAATTGTTATCACCCAGTCAAAATCAATTATTGAACTTCAGTGGAAGTATGAGTCAACAGCGTGCCCTTGTAACCAAAAAGACTAACGGTATGTTGATGTGCATTAGTAGGAGTACTGCCAGCAGATCTAGGTAAGTGATTATTCCCCTTTATTCAGCACTAGTGAGACCACATCTGGAATATTATGTCCAATTCTGCCCCCTGCCCATTACAGAAAGGATGTGGATACATTGGAGAAAGTCCAGCAGAGGGCAACAAAAATGATTGGGGGCTGGAGCATGTGACTCATGAGGAGAGGCTGAGGGATTTGGGCTTATTTAGTCTACAGAAGCGAAGAGTGAGGGGGGATTTGAGAGCAGCCTTCAGCTACCTGAAGGGGGGTTCCAAAGAGGATGGAGAGAGGCTGTTCTCAGTGGTGACAGAAGACAGAATGAGGAGCAGTGGTCTCAAGTTGCAGTGGGAGAGGTCTAGGTTGGATATTAGGAAAAACTATTTCGCTAGAGGGTGGTGAAGCATTGGGATGGGTTACCTAGGGAGGTGGTCGAATCTCAACCCCGAGTGGTTTTTAAGTCCCAGCTTGACAAAGTCTTGACTGGGAAGATTTAGCTGGGATTGGACTCTATGACCTCCTGAGGTCTCTTCCTATGATTCGATGACAGTTTTCATCATCTGAGGATCTGCCTCATTGGTTTTAATGGGACTATGTAAGGAATAAGGCAGTGTTTGATTAATGTTAGGGTGTCTGATTCAAGCTACAGAGACTGGCAACACATTTTTAATCCAATTTGACTGAGCTTTTAGATAATGTTTAAAAGTAAGGGCTAGATCTTCAGTTACTACAAGTTGCAATCACTCCATCAAAGTGCATAGGGAGCAGTGTTGATTTTTTTGGTAATATTCTTTATTATAAAATGGATGCCTATTTTGTAAAAAAAAAAAAAAAAAAAAAAAGTCGTCACTCTTGGATTAGATTTGTAATATTATGTGAGTTTTTAAAGCAAGTCTTTTCATTCAGAAATACTGGAGGAATCTTTTGTGTTAGTATTTCTTATTCATTTAAAATGTTATTTCTTTTAGCTTGGTCATACTGTCTGAGAATTATGTACAGAGCATATTAGGACTTCCTGAGCTGTATAGCGTAATGATCTTGAAGCAATTATTGTTTTAGAATGATAAAAACAGATGTTTTGCAGGACTGGGTCCTTAGCCACACAAGTAGATCCAGTGAAGTCAATGAATCTACACACATGAAGGAAGGTTTTATAGAGTGGGCTCAAATCATAGCTTTTCTGATCCATGTCACTTCTGTAGTACCTTACTGATTAAGAAAATGCTGAATTGACAAACCACTGTACAGAAAATCCAGACTGTGGCATGAGGTTTTATCTGTATCAATTCAGTTGGAATTAGTAAGACCTGAATATAAATTCTTGTTACTCAGTGAAGAGTATTTTTCTAAATATTGGTCATAGATGTTCTGGGGCATTGAAGCTAACAGTGAAGCCCAATGTTGACCTTCTTTAATAAGATGGAAGATGAGAACCTATGGAGTCTCCTATAGGATCCAAAATAGATCTTGGTCCAAGTAGATTGGCTTTTGGATTAAGGATTCTATACACTTTGTATTCTGCAAACCACTCTATTACACAGAGTATCATAGATGATTCCAATGCCCTGATACTTAAAATAAGACAGTTCTGTTGGCCACGAAGAAGGACTCTTTCGATTATTTTTGTGCTACAGTCTGAGAACTGCTGAGACAGAATATTGCATATTTTGACTTGACTCCAGAGGCTACTTTATGCGTAGTTTAGGTGCAACCTTTAAGTCCTTTGCAAATGCTGACTACAGGGCTCAGTTGGACAGTTTGTGTACTTTGCTTTAGAGAGAAAATAGTTCTATAATTATTCAGGAAAAATATTTAATGTTTGACACTTTTTTCATATATATGAAATTTAAATATAGTTATCAGTTGTACAACTAGCTAAACAATAATCAACGGAAAAGATTGTCTCAATAACCAAACCAACCAAAATGGAAAAAGCTGGAAATCTTTCAACAAAATAAATTCTGTTCTTCTCAGATGTCATGAAAACTGATGTCACTTTTAATTCTTCTGCAAAAATTGCTGCAGTTTGCAGCTAGTCAATGCACTCATTTTCTCCCTGACCAATCTATACAAAGACATTCTGTATACATTTCTATTTTCTGTGCCAGAAATGCATTCCTGGAATATAATGGAGGCCTTTTTGTTTTGTTTTTTATTTAGAAATGGAGAGAATACTTTCTCCATGAACTTTAATAACATTTGTTTATTATTATAAATTATTAGACCAACTTCTTTTGGCAAACCAAAGTGGAATCCCCCAGCAGTAAACTTCTCATTACATTATTTATTTTGTAAATATTATGCAAAAAAGAGCTTTGTATGACAGGTTTACATGAGTAACATAAAGCTTCATGTCTATAAAGGGAGGGTGGCTTTTAATGGACTGAACAAGAAACTTTTCTAGCTTCAGATGGCAATTTAGCCTTTATAAGTGTGTGTTGTTCAGACTGCTTATGATTGCAGTGGTTTGGACCATACCAGAAGTTAGTCTTTGTTGATGAGATCAGCTTTATTGTTGCAGTGTTTTGGGAATATCTGCTTCTCTGGAGATTATATCCAAGATTCTGGAGTGGAAACCTCTTTCAGACTACGTGAAGCAACTAAAGTACTGGCATGGGCTATTTAGGGAGGTGGTGGAATCTCCATCCCGAGGGGTTTTTAAGTCCTGGCTTGACAAAGCCCTGGCTGGGATGATTTAGTTAGGGTTGGTCCTGCTTTGGGTAGGAGATTAGACTCGATGACCTCTTGAGGTCTCTTCCAGCCCTAGGATTCTATGATTCTATGATTCCAAGTCATCTCAGAGATGACTATAAAGGAGAAGTGGTGTACAATGTAAGTATTAAACTTACCCGACAAAATAAAAAGATTAGAAGTGTTGGCTTATGAGTGACAGAACTGGATCAGATGGATTCTACCCTTGCACAGCCATTCAACCTTCTGGTGAAACACACTCATTTTTGGTTTGTGTGTGTCTGCTGTGCCGGTCCTTGTTTGTTAACCCAATGATAGGTGGGTGGCTTGGCGAGTAATGCTCTACTCTCTTGACTTCAACCATACCTACATATAATCAGAGGCATGACAGGCAGATTGATCACAGTGCAATATATCCCCTAATTACTCTCTCTCCCTCTCCCAAGAAAAAGTGCACCTATGTGTCTTTGTTCAGTTGGATTTTTTTCTTTCCTTTTTTTTTAATGTATTTTGTTCCCCTGGTGTCTTGTCTTGAGTGTCTGACTGTGGATTGTATTTTTCTTGTTACTGACAGCAAGTAATACATGCTGAAGGTGATCAATGCAAGTTCAAGCTTTGTGATTTATTTTTAATTATCTCTTCTACCATACAATGGAGATGTATAGCACTGTGTTAAAATCAATGGGAAGTGGGAAGAGGCAGCATAGAAGGACCACCGGTGTGATGTGCCCATGAAGAAGACAAATGTGGATCTAACATGTTTTGGATGAGGTATTTCCAGTAGGTAGAAAGCAGTATTAGGATCATTGTACAAGGCACTTGTAAAACCTCATTTGGATTACTGAGTACAATTCTGGTCACCCATGTTCAAGAAAGATCAATTTAAACTGGAATGGGTGCAGAGACGAGGTACTAAGATGATCAGGGGAAGGAAGGGTCTGTCACATGGGAGGAGACTGAAAGGGTTTGGCTTGTTTAGTCTGGCGTGGAGAAGGGAGGTAATTGCTCTCTATAAATATATGAAAGGGGATAAATACCAGGGAGGGCGAAGAGCTAAGCTAAGGGACAGTTGGCACAAGAACAAATGGCTATAAACTGGCTCTGAACAAAATGAGGCTGGAAGTTAGAAGACCGTTTCTAACCGTCAGTGGGGGTAAGGTTCTTTCACAAGAAATCCATGTTGCCCATCCACACTGACTTCTTGCCCAAGAGTTCTTGTGCAAAAAGGCTTATTCCTCATGGGGAGAGGAATAACTCTTCCGCAAGAAGCCCTCTTTTCCAATGCTGTACTGTAAATTTACTTGCACAAGAAGGTGCATGCAGTGTAGATGCTCTGCAAGTTTTTGTGTAAGAACAGTTATTCTTGCGCAAAAAGCCTGCAATGTAGACGTAGCCTTATAGTATAGACAAATGAGTCTGTGGTTCCTTCTGGCCTTAAAGTTTATGACATATTGGCTGTGTCTACACTGGCATGAATTTCCGGAAATGCTTAAAACGGAATACTATTCCGTTTTAAATTTTTCCGGAAAAGGAGCGTCTACATTGGCAGGCTGCTTTTCCGGAAAAGCCCTTTTTCTGGAAAAGCGTCTGTGGCCAATGTAGACGCGCTTTTCCGGAAAAGATCCCCGATCGTCATTTTCGCGATCGGAGCTTTTTTTCCAGAAAAGACTACTGGGCTGTCTACACTGGCCCTTTTCCGGAACAGTGTTCCGGAATAAGGACTTATGCCTGAGCGGGAGCAGCGTAGCTTTTCCGGAATAGCGGCTGATTTTGTACAGTAGAGCGTCGTTGCTTTTCCGGAAATTCAAGGGCCAGTGTAGACAGCTCACAGCTTATTCCGGAAAAGCAGCTGATTTTCTGGAATAAGTGGCCCAGTGTAGACACAGCCAAAGTGATCAATAAGTACTGAGCTTACAGAGAGTTGTGTAGTACCGACAGATGGAGCCTGGGACCTCTGGAGCTTCGTGCACCAGCCTCTACCGCTACAACTCTCAGCTAAGGTTCTAGAGCATGCTCATTCTTTCTCTCTGTAAGTGGTCTAAGTGCCACTATATGGGACAGTACATCACATCCAGAAGGTGTGTGGGTGACAGTTGCACATATTAAGGCGGTGATTTTAAAACAAATTGTATACAAGCCAAGAACATCCAATGTAAGACTTGGGAAGAAATTAGGAGTTAAGGAAAAAAATGTTTAAAACCTGTTATACTGATAAGAACCATGTGAGGCTTTAAGTATGATTAAAATATTGATTCAGAGATCTTGGAACTTCACTGCAATTCCACAAGGGCTATATAATTAAAGTTCAAATGGCTAAGAGTAAACCAGTTTTCTGAGTTAGCTTAATTCTTATTTTTCCAAATGCCTCATATAGTCTCTAGCTAGAAATATCATGAATATTATCACATATCTCTCACGCTTACAGTACTTTTGGCTGGAAGCATGACTGATTTTGATAATATTTCAAGTATTTTGAATGGAATTATTGGTTGATCATCAAATGTAATTTATAGCTGCTTTAGTTTTTGCTTTATGTATTAGTCCTGTAGCACTGTAATATGGTTTCCCAAAGAACTGGCTTTTTCTCTTCTAGGCTCAAATCCTGATTTGATTTAATTTACGTTTTCCATTTACTTCAACATAACATGCAGTCCTTAGGGTTTGATCCAAAGCCCACTGAAATCAATAGGAGTCTTTCCATTGACATCAGTAAGCCATGGATCAGGCCCATCAAGCAAAATTATCTGTCTCTGCTCTGAAAGTACATTACAGAAGGTTGGGATCTTCAAAAGTGCCTAAGGGAGTTAAATGTCCAAATCACAACAAATTCCTATTTTAGTATATAACTCCTCTAGAATCTAGTGGAAGCAAAACAACAGGTAATTCCAGTAAATGTCAGAATGTCAGGCTGAACCCTCACTAGATATAGAAGATGTTCCATTATACTCCAATGGACATCTAATTCTTCTCACTTTACCACTCTCAGACTATTAGGAAATCAACAAGAAGGGTTATTGTCCACAGAGGAAATCACAACTAAACCATCTAGGAGCTCACCCTAATAACCTGCACGGAAAACATCACATACTGTAACTTCTCATGACATTGAGGGGAAGAAGAATGTCCTACAATACTTCTCACAGCATGGGAACAGGCATGAGTTTGTCCTGTTAAAATCCGTTAAGTTTATTAGCAGACAGTGGTGGAAGACCTTGGAAAAACAGGAAGGTGCATTGTTTTCATTCAGTGCTATTGTATGTAATGAGAGATTTGACTTTTCAGGTTAAAAGAGACAACTGTCTCTAAAAAAAAAAAAAAAAAAAAAAAAGATACTCCAGTGAATATTTGAGGACTTACATTCAGTTGTTCCCCTCAGGAAATTTTATTCATTTCCCCCAGAGTTCAAGCTTATGAGAAAAGTCTCCATTAAGGTCTCCTCTTCATGGGTGTGAAGAAGCAATCAACACAATCTTTTGTCCTCTGATGTTCCACAATTGGTTTGTCCGGTGTCTACCAGGCTTGTGGTAAATTAGTATTTCACAAGTTCTTAATACTTGGGGCTGGGGAAGAGAGGAGTTACAGTTTCAAAGGAAAAATTTTCTAGTGCAAAAACTTAAATATTACCTTATAACATGGGATACAGATATAATGAAATTCGTGCAGGTAGCAACTTCCAAAAGCATTTCAGAAAGCCAAAACGCATTTTAATAAACCTAATACCTATCTGAACAATGTGAACACATAGTTGAGCCAGACTGGTTTGCAGCTATGCATTTGTCAGTGTTCAGTTAAGACCTACAGGCATTGGTATGAGTTGTCCTCTGGTCTGCTACCATTAAAATATATATTTGCTGAATAATATCTGATTAGCTTAGAACTGGTTGGCTATCCAATAAGTGTTAATACAGCAGCAATCTCTAATGAATACTGGAGATAAGAGATTCTGTTTGCTGAGTAGTAAGTACCATCTAATCAAAAGGGGTTTGTCAGGGTACTCTCAAGAGTAGCTGCTGAGTAATCAAATGTTTTTGAAAAATCTGGTTCTTCATGTCCTATCTAATCTCTTGTATGCCATAAGCGCTAGGTAACATGAATATTCTCCAGTTCCTTTATAACTGGATGTCACAGAAGCTGGGAAAGTTAAATGGCAGCTTAATTTTCATGTCTAGACCTTCTCATTAGCACAGCTTCCCATAATATCAGTTTATTCTGTGTATTGTTCCATTGCATTGTGGAAAATCATAGAAGTACATATCTGTTAAAGCTAGGTATGCAAGTTTTTTGTAATCTGTCCCTGACAGCATCTGTCAAAACAATACAGGAAAATCCTCGGGCTTGGTATGTTATTAGGGAATGGGACTGTTTGTTTATTCACTAGAAGGAATAAAACACATTGAGAAGAAGCCAGAGGAGAGAGATTGACTCAGTTATAAAGACTTCCAACTTGCAGCTACAGGATATTTCAGTTCCAGCGTTTCACATCAATAATAAACAATCTTTATGGGAATCATCAAAAGAGAAAAAGAAATGAGGGCTAGAATATATATAAAAAAATTTGGTGCCTGCTGTAGCGACATGAGGTTCGATTTGAAGATTGGAAAGAAGCATGTTCCGTATCACAAGAGCTTGAATTTCAAATAAATGTTTGCCAGCTATATGAGGCATTATCAATAATGTATCATCCTAATTCTTTTGAGATGATCTGTTGATGCAAGCCATTGGAGCACATGGTACTAATAGGAGCATTTATTTGATTTACGGAGCTACAAAATAGCAAATAACTAGAATTTTCTTTAAGCGACAGCCTGCATAGCCTCTTGAACACAGTGCAGTATAAATCATGCTTGTCTTTCTTAAGTGGTCTCCAGTGGTCTCAGGGTATAAGTAAATGCACTTAGATTGGCATCTTCATAGTCCATTTCCAATACCTGATTGACAGGTCATATTTTGTTGTATTATGCATTTTCTTTTAGATCTTTAGTAACTCCTTCATCCCCTGGATATTTGATGCTCATAGCAGGACATCTTGGAAAGGAGTGTTTATATATCTGTATAAATGTGTGTCCTCACACATTGTGTCTCTATAAATGTGTGCCCTCACACTGTGTATTGGGCCTGCCTTTTCTTAGAAAGATATACCTCTGGAAGCATGCTGAGGAGATAATGTGAAATCTTTTCCAGACCTCTGTTGGGTATTAAATGTAAACATACTCAACCCTAAAGCTGCAGTGGTGGTTTTGCCCTCATGTTTTGCAAATTCAGATGACAGTCATTGTTTGATAAACAGATTTATTTTAACTCCTTGTCCAGTATCTGACAGCACTGATGTGTGTATGTATGACATATGCATGCATGCTTGCCCCCACACTCTCGTACAACATATACTCCTATTAAAGCATGTTTTTGAAAATGTATTCACCTCAAAATTGATGGGATTTGTAGATGTTGGGGTGTCTGTGTGTACTGTCAGTGTTATGTGCCCTCATTCATAGTTTGAGAGTCAAGCTTAGAGCTGGTTGTGTTTCATATAATTGTCCGGCAGCCTGTCTGGTAGAGGAGCAATCTTACTGGGTGCTAGAAGTCTCTTCCTCTGCTAGCGGGTTGTTTGCCATGATATACAGCTTTGAGGGGATGAAAAAAAGAAGAAACATGAAGGGTTAAGCAGAATATGGTTGACTTGGGAAGAAGGATAGATGGGATTAAATACAAGGTTTCCTGCTTGTATTTGCAGTTCTTTCTGTAAATCAATGAATGCACTCAGGAGTCTTTTGAGTGATTTAAGAGCACTGGAGGGTAGTAAAGGGAGGCTGGGTGGATTTGGACGGTAGATGTAAGAAGTGTCCTAGCCTGAATGTGCAAAATACATGTTTAATGTAACCCTCTTGACTTCAGAGGAGTTCAAGCAGGGATGAATTTGATTGTGTACTAAAATATAAATGCATACAATTATTTTGGAGGCAAAAAGAAGATAATTATATTTCTTTCTTAGCTTACAGTGTGGAAGAGGAGTTAAAATTCCATATTGGTTCCTATTCACAGATGTATCCCTGTCCCTTCTAAGAGAATGATGTGAACTGGAACTTCATTTTGCATCATTTTATGGGTAATGGTTGACATCCCCTAGCTGAAGTGACCTAGAATTTGAATAAGTACTGCCATTGTACATTGTTTGTGTGATTTTGTGCTGAGATAACATGGGTGCCTTGAAATGTGCCATGAACAAAAATGTTTGTCTGTTTATTGGTGGAGGCTGAGAGGGTTGCTGTCTGAGAGACAGCTGCGTGCAGTGGAGCAGCCACAAGCAGGGTACAGCAGGTCATTGTGGTTTTTGGTCTTGGTTTTGGAATGTTTGATAGAATGGAACTTTCTATTGGAAACATTCAGTACAATGGACCCCACTTCTGGCCTGATCCAAAGACTACTGAAGTCATTAGAACAATTCTCATTGATAGTAATTAATGGTCTTTAAATTAGGCCCTAAATCTGGACCTGTTTGCTTTCTTGCTGTTGGAAAGGGAACCAGCTCCGCAAATGCAGCTGGGTTGATTTGCATTAGAATCCCCATAATGCATAGTTTAGCCCAAGGGAGAAGAAACCTTTGAGGAACAATATCGCCCCACCAGAAAGCCTGGGACAGAAACACTGATTCCAAATTTGCATTCATTTTATGGCCTGTCATAGGAGATGCAATACTAGTCCCAATGGAAATAAACTCATGTATGTGCATGCTGCAGGAGCCTTATTTTGTATAATTTTAAAAATGCACCGAAAAGCTTTATAACACACATAGCTCCCTTATGTGATGGTCTTTGCTGGATGGTAATCACACAATCATATCCCAGCATACCTATGTACAATACAAAGAACATCATGTGAGTCTGTTGATTGACTCAGCAGACAAGAATAATGATGAGTCAGATTCAGTTCCTTGTTGGGCCTTTCTTAAAACCAAACCAAGATATAGGAGTCTGCTTCACTGGAACAGGCAGCTTTTCCCAGGTTTTTGGAATGATAATTATAAAAATTTGTATGCCTTTCCGTAAGGTCTTACTCTTCTGACTTTAGTGAAAGTATGGTCGGGTCAAGACTGTAAGGAAGGGCTGGTGGATATGAATGTATATAACCTTTAAGGGGTTCAGTATGTACCATTGTCTGTGGCATTGTCTTACTCCCAAAATAAGGCTGCTGTTGCTACAAGGGAAATAATAAAGGAATGAGAATATTTTCACTAATTGTAGATTAGAGGACATTTTGGAAGAAAGAGCAGTTTGACTGTAACACCTCAGTGTACTTGCATGCAATCACATTTAGCTTTGATTTTATAGCATTTACAGCCTTTGGTGTCTATTCTACCCCATTAATGCAATGGCAGTTCTTTATGTGCTGAGGGAAGTACAGACTCTAAGGTAAACTGTTAGGAGTGAATACATTCTTGGAGTCATCTATCATTCCAAAAAAGAAAATTTGAATTCCCTCCCTCTCTTATTTAATTACTTTCACTTTTAAAAAGTTACAATATTTAAATGTAAACAAACATCTGGCACAATATATACCATTTCTGCTATCTGTATACATAAATTCACATTATAATTACTGTTTATCTTTCCAGCTACTGTGAACCATTGAATCTTTAAAGAAAGAAAATATGGAGCTTGCTTGCTTACAATTCACCAGTGTTGTCTTTATCATACTTTAATAGCTTCTAACTCAGTTATTTCTGCTTGGAAAATATTTTATTCTGTTATCTGTGTTTGGACAGGTGCTTATAAGAAATACAAGTAGTGAAACTCGGGGCCTGATCTGAAGTTACACCAGTGTAGAATTAAATATTTATTCATAATGTAAAAATCTTGTAGAATGGTCCCCAAGTCTTTACCGCTTTCAGCACAGTATTCAGGTCCTGGAATTACCTCTGTTCATGTACACATCTCCCATCTTTTATTTCTTTAAGCATTTGAAAAAAAAACTATTAAACCTTTCCTGCCTTGCTATTGTCATTAAATCACAAACAGAATAGATAGGTAGCCTTAACATTCATATATTTTTAAGTCTCCAAAGATCTGATTTCAAGATTTTATCATTCTCTTGCAAATTACTGTTTGTGGTTTGTAGGTGTACTGATAATAAAATTAAGGTGTGGGTCCTCTTGTACTAGGAACTGTACAGAAAAGTCACAGAGGATGATTTCTGATCCAGTCTGCAGCAGACAGACTGGTTGCTATAGATAAACATGTTGCAGATCTTTTGGTGGAAGTCTCAGGTCACCAATTGCTCACTCAATCATTTGAATTTAACATATAAGATATTCTCTACAAACATTTCATGAACAAGTCATAGCACAAGTATTTTCTTGAATACTGTGTATAGATGTGGTTGCTTCATCTCAAAAAAGATATATCGGCATTGGAAAAGGTTAAAAAAAGGGCAACACAAATGATTAGGGGTTTGGAACGGATCCCATATGAAGAGAGATTAAAAAGACTGGGACTTTTCAGCTTAGAAAAGAGGAGACTAAGGGGGGATATGATAGAGGTACATAAAATCATGACTGGCATGGAAAAAGTGAATAAGGAAAAGTTACTTATTCCCACAATATAAGAACTAGTGGTCACTAAATGAAATTAATAGGCAGCAGTTTTAAAACAAACAAAAGGAAGTTTTTCTTCTCGCAGCACACAGTCAATCTGCAGAATTCCTTGCCAGAGGATGTGGTGAAGGCTATGACTTTAACAGGATTCAAAAAAGAACTAGATAGATTCATGGAGGTTAGGTCCATCAATGACTATTAGCCAGGATGGGTAGGAATGGTGTCCCTAGCCTCTGTTTGTCTGGAAATGGGTGACAGGAGAGGGATCATATGAGGATTACCTTTTGGGTCCCCTTTCTTTGGGGCAATTGGTATTGGCCATTGTCAGCAGACAGGATACTGGGCTAGATGGACCTTTGGTCTGGTCCAGTATAGCCGTTCTCATTATCACAAACACATAAGCACTTAATGGAGTACACCTGCTTTAGGTGTTTTGATGTTATTTCCAAGAGTAGCCATATTGAATTAGTAGGACCTTTGAGTAGGTTGAGCTTCACTGATTTTGCTTCATAAAAAAAAAAAATGTTATTCTAAAATAAAAGCCATCTTCATGAATGAGGCAAATCATGGGTCTTGGTGTTGTACCAGAATGGATCGAGTGAGAGAGGCTATAGGAATATATGAGGGTATGTCTACACTACAGACTTAGTTCGAACTAACTTAGTTCGAATTAGTTAATTCGAACTAAGCTAATTCGAACGAACGCGTCTAGAACTAAAAACTAGTTCAAATTAGCGTTTTGCTAATTCGAACTAGCATGTCCACATTGAGTGGACCCTGAACAGGGCTTAAGGATGGCCGGAAGCAGTGCCGGCAGGGCATCAGAGGAGGACTTAGAGCGTGGAGCTGCTGCCTCAGGCTAGCCGAGGGCTGCGCTTAAAGGGACCCGACCCTCACCCTGGACAGACAGTTCTCAGGGGTGCCCCGCTTGAAAACCAGTCCTGGCTTGGAGTGCCCAGACTACCCACACTGGGCACATCACACCACTCGGCCATCAGACCGGCTGCACTTGCCGCAGGCTGCCATCTGGGGAGAGGGGGTAATTGGGGGGCTGCAGGAGAGCTTCCACCCCCAGAAGCCCGCAGAGCCAGCCCAGTCCTCCCCATCGGGGGCTCGTACCCCATTCCTCCCTCACCTCCTTCCACTTACCCTTCCCTAGCCCCCCTTCCTGATGTACAAAATAAAGATAACGTTTCTTCCAACCTTGACTCTGTTTTTATTGAACAAAACTGGGGGAGACTGGGAAAAGGAGGTGGGAGAGGGGAAGAGAAAGGCTGGGAGAGGGGAGGGCAACTAACATGATCAGGGGTTAGGAACAGGTCCCAGATGCAGAGAGGCTACAGAGACTGGGACTGTTCAGATTAGACAAGAGGAGACGGAGGGGGGACAGGATAGAGGTCTCTAAAAGCAGGGGTTGGGTAGAGAGGGTGCATTCAGAAAAGTTCTTCATGAGTTCCCATAAAGAAGGACTAGAGGACACCAAAGGAAAGGAATGGGTAGCAGGCTTGAAACTAGTAAGAGAAAGTTCTTCTTCTTCTTGACAAAGCAAATAGTTAACCTGTGGAACTCCTTGCTGCAGGAGGCTGTGAAGGCTAGAACTAGAACAGAGTTTAAAGGGAAGTGAGATTAAGTCATGGAGGTTGGGTCCATGGAGTAGTCTTAGCCAGGGGGTAGGAGTGGTGTCCCTGCCCAAAGTTTGTGGAAGGCTGGAGAGGGATGGCACGAGACAAATGGCTTGGTCACTGTCTCCGGTCCACCCCCTCCAGGGTCCCTAGGGTTGGCCGCTGTCGGCAGACAGGCTACTGGGCTAGATGGACCTTTGGTCTGACCCAGGATGGCCATTGTAAGCCCAGGGCTCAGGGTCGGGGGTCTCAGTGGACCACCTTGATTTTCATGCACTCCTGCTCCTGGGTGGCCAGGCTGGCAGCTCTCCTGCCCTAGACGGCCACTTTCCTGTGCCTAGTGCGGAGATCATGGACGAGGTCCACGATGTCCGCACTAGCCCAGGAAGGTGCCCACCTCTTGCGGTCCCGGGCAAGCTCCCGGGAGCCGCCAGCCTGGTTCCGGGAAGAGGAGGTGGGCTGGGGGACATCGGGTGGGTGGCTCTGTGCCGTGCCAGGTGCAGGGTCTGCTGGCTGGGTGCTGGCAGGCTTGCACCTGGCACGGGCACCGTAGCCAGCCCGTGCCCCTTTAAGGGGTCCGGGGCCGGGAGGGGGGCATAGAGTTTCCCTGGTGTTGGCCAGAGTGGCCACCAGGGAAACCTGGGGAGGGCTAGCCTCCCACTAGTTCGAATTAAGGGGCTACACACTCCTTAATTCGAACTAGTAAGTTCGAACTAGGCTTAATCCTCGTAAAATGAGGTTTTCCTAGTTCGAACTAAGCGCTCCGCTAGTTCGATTTAAATTCGAACTAGCGGAGCGCTAGTGTAGCGCCTATGAATGTTAGTTCGAACTAACATTGTAGTGTAGACATACCCTAAGATTTTTTTCATAATATACTATAAAAAATAGAGAACCTTATTCAATATACCAGAGGCTGGGTCTAGACTGGCATGATTTAGTGCAAATACTTTTAACAGAAAAGTTTTTCTGTTAAAAGTATTTGCGCAAGAGAGCGTCTATATTGGCAAAAGATTTGCCTTTGCGCAAAAGCATCCGTGCCCAGTATAGATGCGCTTTTGCGCAAGAAAGCTCCAATGGCCATTTTAGCCATCGGGCTTTCTTGCACAAGAAATTAAGGTGCCTGTCTACACTGGCCCTCTTGCGCAAGTATTCTTGCGCAAGAGAGTTTATTCCTGAGCGGGAGCGTCAAAATATTTGTGCAAAAAGCACTGATCTCTTATATTAGAACATCAGTGCTCTTGCGCAAATTCTCGTGGCCAGTGTAGACAGGCGGCAAGTTTTGCGCAAAAACGGCCGCTTTTGCAGAAAATCTTTCCAGTCTAGACACACCCCAGAGTGATTCATTTAATGTGTTTTTTTTTATAAATGGTTACATTCAGTATACAGTTATATTTAGATTAGGTTGTAAATGAGTAAATCAGCACCACGTTTCTAGGTCTGGTCCCAATATTTTGAAACCTTTAAGAAAATCTCTGGCATTAATTGGACCTCATTGCAGAAAACAAGAGCTCTCAATTTATTTAGATATCCTACGGCTATAAAAACAGTAAATTGTATTTGTTTTATTACACATGCCAAAGGCAGGGACACTGGAGAAATAAACTACCTTCAAATTATTGAGAGGGTTGGAGCAGGTGATAGGGACTTAATACCTTGCACCTCTAGAGATATGAATTCATATAGTACTACTCTAAGCAACAAACAAAATGTGTATGGCCTCACTCGGCTCCCTAGACATTCTTTCACCTATGGCACTATATAAATATAACATGAATTAATAATTCACATCATACACAATATGAAACATTTCAGCATTCTCTTCTCTGAAGAATCATAATGCTAGCAAAGCAGAAAAGGTGCAATGAGGAAATGAGGGGTCGCTGTGTGTTGCAGCATGCTTAGGTTATCTTAGTCGCCGAGGGAGTTCCAGAGCTAGAAGCATCAGCTTGAGTTAAAGAACGAGGCTCTCTGAATCTGGCACCTGTAATACACTTACCTTCTCTGTGGATCAGGATGTTTAAAAAACGTTGACCAGTAGGTTCTACTTGGTTCTAGCCCATGATATCGAATCCCTACTTTTATAAGAATTTGCATACGATACAAAGGAGATTCTGTTTTGGGTGTTTAAAGAGTGTGAAGAAGAAGAAAAAAATCCCATTGTTTGAACTAAGGTAGAAATAGCACAGTGAGCAGTCATGTGACTTTTTAATAACAAGGGAAGAGGGAGTGGTTGGCACTGCTTAGTACATACTGAAAAACTTTTTGGTTTGTAGCAGATATAGCAACACTGGTTAACTACTCTGAGACGTAAACCCTCAGTTGATCGAAAAGCATGTTATCATTGAATGTTTCAAACAATCAGTGATGATAAATGGAGATATTGTGTAATATAACATCTTGTTATTCTTAATGTGAGTTAAGGATTTTGTTTCACTTGAATGGACTGAGTTATATTAGGCTTTCACCCATATGACTGCAAGCCTGTCCTGGTTTTCCTTCATATTATAAAGATAAAGCATTCTCTTCCTTCCTCTCGTTCTCCAAGCAATGCACTCGGAGTAGTCAATTAAACCTGTGTAAAGTGGGTGTGCAGACAGTGCAGAATCAGGGCCACAGGATATAATTCTGGTCTCTGTTACTCTGCTGTCCATCTAAAATATGTCAGTTAAGTTACATTATATTTGCACTAGAATAACCAAGCCAAATTGGTATCATGGTCTCAAACTGGGCTCTGAAAGATATGCACACAACTGTCATTGGCTTCAATAGAAGCATTTCAGGGAGAACTTGGATGGAAAATATGTGCATCCATGAGAACAAAAGTTTGGCTAGTAACTTTTATTTTGATGTAATAAATTATTGAGGAGCCAGCTACATCTAAATGTATCTTTCTCTTTTATTTTTTGCTTTAAATGCCTATTCACAGATTGAAGAAACAAATCAATACAAAAGCCTCCCAAACAAACCCCAAAACATTCTGGTAACAATTGTTCCATGGTGTTTTTTTATAATGTATGACTTTATTATGTGAGCGGGGTGGCAAATTGTCCTCTCTAGCAGATTGACTCACTTTACCTGTGGGGAAGAGACAGCTGAAGAGCCAGGAGGGAAATCTGCCAATTCAGAAAATGTATTGTAATAAATCTATACTGAGACCACATTGTTTGTTTTGAATGTTAGTTTGTATTTGATGGTTCTAATCTAACTGAAGTCTTTATCATAATGTTTGAAATTGTACCTTAGGGCTGAGATTATCACTGAAACTTGCAGAGGCATTTGATGTTTATTCCATGTTGCTCAGTGCATTTCTATTGCTGCACAAAGAGTTTCTCTCTTTGTCATGTTCAGTAAAAGAAATACAGCAGAGAACAGTGTGATAAGCCAGAACAGACTCTCTCTTCACTGGATACAGCTGCCTTTTTCTATCCAGAGAGGAGGAGAGAGATTCTTTGAACCCTTTAAAATAGAATGACTAGACTTCTTACAAAACTAATAATTTCATATCTATTTTAACATTGTTTCAAAGGTCCAGGTCAATTTGATGATAAATCTCTAACCAGCTGCTTTGAGAAGTTTTATATATATTTCAAATACAAAATAATTAAAGCTGTGGTTGAAATTCTGCTGTGTGTGCATAGGCACTGAGAGGAGGCTGAAGCACTCAGGGGGGAAAAAATAGTGGGTGCTCAGCACACTACACCCCACTGGTCAACTCCTCTCTCCCCCTTCCACCTATCAGAAGCCCCGCTGATCAGGGCTCCCCTCTGGCACGATGCTGAACAGCTGGTTGCAGTGGGTGGGAGGTGCTGGGAGGGAGAGGTACAAGGTTGGGGCATGCATAGGAGAGGGGCAAAATGGGGGTGGAAAGAGGTGGGGTGGGAGTGGGGACTTGAGGGAGTGGAGTGGGGGCAGGGTCTGAGGCAGAATGGGTGTCAAGCACCCTGCAGTGAAGGGGAATGTTGGCACATACGGTTGAGTGCACAGTTTATCACTGCATTCCCATGACACTTTCAAAGAGGACAGCAAGATGTGTACTTGGAGACTTGCTCTGAAGTGCCTGTTTTTTTTTTAAAGCATTTGAGAAAATGGTGTTGCCCAGTTGTTGAGACTGGTAGTAGGAATTCTTGGGTTTTAATTGACCACTGATTCCTTCTCTGGCCCTTGGACAGGTAACTTAAACTCTATGCATCTTAGATTTGTAGCATTAGGCTGTTATGAAAACAACATACTGATGTCTGGGAAATACTTTGAGAGGCTCTTAAAAGTGCTATAGGTTTGTATAAGTGGTCATGAAATAATATGGGAAGCTTTGACAGCAACAAGAATACATCACAGGAGAGTGGCTCTAGATATTCCTAAAGCAGTCAATATTATTATTTGTGATCACTTAATAGTGCCAGGACTCTGGTAGATGCTTCACAGGTATTGGCTCTTCACTAATCTTGGTGAAGATAGCAGAACACTGGGAGATTTGAGGTGGAGCATGAGTCTCTGTGAATGGCTCTAGGGTTGTTCAACATGCTTTATTTGTAGTGCCTTGGGAAAGGATGGTCTGATGTTTGATCACTGATGAAATCATTTACTTTTGCTGGTGTATATGAAATCTGAATCAGGCTCAATATTTCATGACTGCTGCAGGAATGAGCAACTGTAGTGACAGTTTCCAGTGGATGCAGTGGTTATTCTCTAGGACAATTGCAGGCAGCAGCCACAGTGCCATAGCTGCTGCTGTATTTTGATTCTGTGTGTGTGTGTGTGTGTGTGTGTGTGTGTGCGCGCACGCTCTCTCGCTGTATGTGCACTTGCATTAATGAGACTGCTTGTCCAATGTGACTGGTCACTTACCTGATTGTACATACACTAAAGCGAATGAGAACAGGTACTGCAGCAGGTTGTCCTTGGTCAGGATCATAGTGGAGCGATTGTACTAGGCACTTTACTTTCTAGCGGGAGTCGGAGTTGGCAGAACATGGATCCCTGAACAAATGGTCTTGGAGGTGTGAAAGCCCTGTAGGAAAGATGCCACAGTGAGATTGATAGGCAATGAGGTTTGTGAAGGAACCAAATGGAGTACAAATCCAGCAAAGGGGAAATTGAAAGTGCAGAGATAACAACAGCTGTTTTTCTGTCCCGCACAGAGAGAGAGAGAGACGTCCTCCCCTTCTGATGGATGGGAAAAGAGGGAGGGAGGAAGAGAATAGACACTTTTCTTCCTCCCATCAGTGAAAGGATGAATAAAGACAGGGGCTCAGAGGTAGATGGAGACAGGAGATTAGCAATGTTGCTGGCTTTCTCTGTTCTTTAGTCTTCAATGAGAGGCTCATTCTTCCACTGTGCTCCACCCTTGTGTGTGTGTGTGTGTGGGGGGGGGGGTTGGGGAAGGAATCGATGCTTTAAATATTATGTAAATACATACATATAATACACCAATCTAAACAAAATTAATTCTTATTAGCATAATCCACTTTCCTCTGGATAAATATTTTTAACGTGTTGATATGGAATTATGTCTCAGAAACACATTGAAAGGCTGCTTTTTCCATCCTGATGCTTATCTCCATCTGGTGTGTGCATGTGGAGGACACTGCATAAAAGTGTCTGAATAAAATAAATTTCTTGTTTTGCCATGAGCATCTCTAATCATTGTCTCTTTTAATAATGGATGGACACTGAAAGATGTTATAGCAAATGTTCCCTGTTTGGGTGGGTGGCCCTTCCCACCACCACAGGCGATTATCTATATCTATGAGCTTTGACTGCATCAGAGTGTCAGGTTTGGGCTGAGCATGTTAAATAACGAGACTGATGTGGCTGGATGTGTGGCAGGAGGACCATGTGAAAGAATCTGCTCTGAGACACTCCATTTCAATGACCAGTTCATTGAGTAAAGGATCACATAGGCTCTCACTCAGGACTAGAAGGTAGTCTGGACTGGAAAACCTGATCAGCAAAACCAATTGCCAGCAAAACCAATTGCCTGAAAAACCATAAAGCCATCCGTTACAACCTGGTGGCCATGAAAACAGATGCCTGCATTGGAAGAATGTGGGTTTCACAAGCTAACACCTATACTTTTTGACAGAAAGAGATTACATCCAGAAGGAAGGAGTAGTGTGAGCTCAAACGAATCAGTATTTTCATTAGAGCTGCCACCATGCTATCACATACTCATGCTTAGCTGTAGGATCTTGGCACTACCATTGGAAACAGACCAGTGTGGGGATACCATTCTGAACTACTCCTGTGTGTGACGAACATTAAGCTCTGCCTAATTCATTTCAGGACTGCAGTCAGGGTCTTAAACCTTCAAAAGGTTTATACATGTGTTTAACTTTGAGCATGTCCATAAATCTTCGCAGGATTTGGGCCCTTGGGATTGTGTTGTTTCTTTGGGTCAGACCCAAAGCTCAATGAAGTCATTGCCATTGATTTGAATGAGCTTGCTGCTTGTTTTTAATTGTAATACTTCCAGAGACCATGGGAGTAGGGGACGGAGAAGAAGAGTGAATTACCCTAAACCAGTTTTGTATGATACCTGCATTTAATTAAGCATTTAACATGCAAAACAAAGTTTTTGATTCCCTGTTGGACAGGGAGTGGGAATTTAAACTTCACTCACCACCACTGTCACAGTGACACAAATCAAACTTTGCTTAAAATGTGTGTGTTCTTATTGTCAATTTACAAAGAGTCTGCTTCTCAAAAACTCTTATTGTGAAAGCAAATGTTCTTTAAGGATAATGGGCAGGATTTTGGAATCAGATGATCCCTGTCATAATAGGATGGCATTGTAGCAGTGGCGAGGGTGCTTCCTATTGGTTGCATATCACTGTTGTAGCTGGCAGAACAGGTATGTTCATTTTAGGTTCCCGAACGGCTGTTGGAGGAAATCTTTCATATTAGTCCTATTAGTTTTACATTTCCATATGTGTTCTCGGGATTCCTTTGTTATAATTAAGGATAAGATTTTGGATGGTACCATCATTGAGTTGGAGGAGATATTCTTGCACAAATGCACTTGTGCATGATGCACTATTTGCTGAATCACCTAGTTAGGTACTCGAGAGGTTCATAAAGATCTGGGGAATGCACATGCCATCCCATAAAGCTGTCAATCAAGTATTGGAAAGACTGTGGAGATGCCATTCTAAGTGCATGTACTTATCCCCCGCGTTTACTTTGAGATCACTTACAATACACAAGCTAGATTTATACTGCACAATGACTCCCTTAGATTGTGGAATAACCAATCAGAGGACTGTTTATTATGAAATATTGTTAGCTGCTTTCTCTGATATCTGAATTCATAAATTTTAAGAGGGAGAAATCTCTTGTTTGTTACAGCAAGAAAGCCTTGTCTTGCCAAAGACTTCTCTTACCTCTTCATTTCCCTTGGCATGCAGGGGAGGGAAGAGTGAGCTTTGGAAAATCACCTAGCAGGGAAAACAACAAAACCGTCCTGTGTGATCAAAAGCTTCCCAGGCTGATCAAACTGTTTCAAGTGAAGTTCATGTGTTGACAATGAGAATCTGAGGAGATGGATCCCATACTCCCACATACTCTTTTCATTTAGCTCATTTGTTTATCCTGTCTGCTTGCTACACTCGAGCTAACAGGCTTCGGAAATGTTTACTGTGTGAATGTGCTAGGAACCAAGATATGTTCAGGGCATTTTATTGTCCTACTGTTCAGGACTTATTTATGGAGGCTAAAGTGATGTTCAAAAAGTGTAGGACTGCATTAATCTGGGGGAAATTCTTTGATTTCTAGGAGGCACTCCAGATTTTCACTGGTGTAGGAGCTAGCAGAATTTGCCTAGTCAAGAGAATCAGTTTGTCAATTAAGAAAGGAGCACCGTCAGTTCAGTGGTCTGTGTGAAGGTACATTTTGCATATTCCTAACTGACTATTTTTAATGTCTAGCATCTTAGCCTTCCAAAACCTAATGGCTGCTACTGCATCCACTGATCTCAGCCCTTTCTCACCCCAGGAATAACCGAAGGACTTCTCTTTACCACCACGCTAAATCGGCAACACTTCCAGATTACAGATGGGCTTGTTCCATGAAGCCATACAGAGGCCCATTACCATTTCCTTGCATGCAATTCTCACTACACTACCTGCCTGCAAGACTGGGGGGAAGGAGGAAAGCAGTTTTAGGAGCTGAAAGCCTTGTGCTTGAGTTATGTGGTAGGGTAACATGCCTCACTGAAATGCATTCATCCTCAAGGTTCTTTGCAAACGCTATGGGTCAGATTGTGGGCTTTCCTTTGGCGAGCACTTGTGAATTGTGCCATTGCCTTGAGTAGTCCCGCTGATGTAACTGCCCACTATTCTGTATCGGGGCCCACCCTACTTCCATTAAAGTTAATGGGAATTTTGCTTCCAGATTTTAATGGAAGCAGGCTTGCAATGACTCCATTGTGAGACAGCGAGTAAGTAATAGTATAATAGTAGAACTACTGGTGCCCTAAATTGGTTAGGAGGAGCTGTACAGACATACATGGAGAAATTCTAGAGAGACTTTATAGCAATCGCCTCCATCTTCAAGAGGAGACCACCCTGTGGTCTTGTCCCAGATCTTTTGTCCTGAACAAAATGGTGCATTACACCAGACTACGGACATTACCAGGGGTAGTCCTTACTGCTGTGAGCAGCCCCTTTGACTTCTACTCAAGACAGTAAGATACACTGCTGTTACTTAATCACTAAAACCAGGGATACATACCGATGAGAGAGAGCCTTTTCATAATGAAGGCAAGACGGGGCCAGATCTTTAGCTGGAATAGCCTGGTATTTGTGACATAAACTACTACTTGAATTTGGTACTCAACTGTTCTTCAGTTTTTCACTCTGGTGTTGAATTTTCGTTTTTGTTTTCAGAAGATAAATCAAGGTCTATTTCCCAATACTGAAGTTCCTGCCTTGTTGATGAAACACAAACAGATTACATATATAGAGAAGGCAATTGCAGCTCTCATGCAGTGCCCTTCCTGTGTGAAAAATTCTGACATAAAAAAATCAGCTTCTGAGAAACAGGAGCCAACATCCAGAATTCACACCAGTCCCACTCTAGACTCTATTAGCAGAAATCCCCAAGACAAAGTGTTTGGCCAAATCAGCGGCAGAGCTAGTTTTGTGATGTGTGTTCTACAGACTCGTGGGGACTAGAACAGAGTCTGTTATACTCATTTCACTTTTAAAACACCATTTTTTCCAAACCACAGTCCCTGGAAGAAAAGTCACTACATTTATATTTTCACCTTTTAAAAGTGAAAAAATTAATTAGGATTTTATTGTCTTTAAAAGTGTTGATGAAATTAAAAGTGAAACTATCTTGTAAGTCATGATCGAATCAAAATCAGTTATAAGTACAGCAAAACATCAAGGCTGAATACAAAAGTTAGAAAGTCTCAGAGGAGTAGCCATAACTTTAGATGGGGAGTCTGTCACTTTAAAAACAATGAGTAGCCCTATGGCACTTTAGCGACTAACAATATATATATATATATATATATATATATATATATATATATATATATATAGTATCATGAGCTTTCCTGGGCAAAACCCACTTAATTAGATGATGAGCTGGAGAGGAATAACAGAAACCAAGTTATTATAACAGGAAAAAAAAAAGGTACCTGTGGATTCTACCATAAGAATTTAACTGAATATTTAATTTCAGCACAATACTGGCATCTTTTTGAGGTTTCCCTTTCTATATATGCTTGTATATAGTTATACATGTATACATATACTAGAAGTATATGTGAATAAATACTGAAAAGTCTGCTGCTGTCATTTAAATCTCTCCCTTTCCATTTTCTAAGTTGATTAGGATGTACTTAGTTTTTTTTTCTGTTTTTGTGACTACTGATCATAAGAAAACATAATTTGGATATTAGAAATATTTACTTACGTAAAACTGAAGCTTCTACTAAGATGCAAATTGTGCTTCAGGAAAGATAGTTGGGCTTTTCCTCCTCCCCTTCTCTTTTCCTTTTTGACAGTCAGTTAATAAAGACTCAACAATAAGCAGCTGCCAGTGATGTCATTTGGGACTTTGTTCACGGAGCTTGTATTTACAAGTACCAAGCAACTACATAACAGCAGAAAAGCCAGCTACCAGCAAACTTCAAGTCTGCAGTTACTGTAGGACTTTGTGGATGGTCTAGAAAGCTAACCCTGTTCTTCTGACCACAGAGTTTTAAAGTTTGATAAATAAACACTGGATAAACTCAGGAGAATTTCTGGACTGCAAAGATTTCTTATGGTTGTGATTTCTCTAGGACTGTGGCGTGTTTTAATTGAACAACTACAAGTAAGGCTTTTGCTGTTTTAGTACTTTATCATATTTGCAAAGCATCTTTTAAAATATGGTATTTATTTTTTAGTATTACTACTGGTGGTTTTGTTTTATTATAACAGCATTAAGTATGCAGTTGCTAGCAGTAATTACAGTCAGACATCTGAATATGTTTCAAGTGTGGCTAGCAGTCCCATCTTGCAAGGGCAATAGAAAAATCACAGCTATGATTCTCAATTGTATGTTTGCATGTGATGGTGTGCTAACCTGCCTTTTTTCAATATGACTGTAAAACTACACTGATTATAAAACAAAAAAAAATACGTATTTTTTATAAGTTGTTTGATGGTTTTGATGGTGGTTCCTGAGTTAGTGTCATGTAAGGACAATCAAAATTCATTCAAATACTTAACATAGTTTCCCTATGAAGTTGTATTTCCTGCTCATCTATACTTAGATGGAAGGCACAATTAATATGATTCTACTTTTAATCTCTGTACTGGTTCTGGAAGCAAAGAAAGTTTTTAAAGTTAGTCGTTCATCCAGTGAAAGCATTCAGGTAAAATGAGATGTATGCTACAGGTCAAACCTTCTTGTCTAGCACCCTCGGAAACTGAGTGGTCCTGAACCACGGAGTTTGCTGAACCACTGCAGGTCAAGCCTTCCTACCCGGCTGTAGGCTCTGCTTCTGGTTGGGGCTGCACTCCCTGCTGAATGCCTCGCTGCCTTCAGCCTCCACCATGCCAGTCTTGGCTAACGTTGTGTTCCCACTGTGCCAGTTCGAGACAGAAGCTGGCCCTGCTGCCTCCAGCCCTGACTGCGGCTGCGCTCCCCACTGCCAGTCCTGCCCAGGCTATGCTTCTTAACCTGGCCAGCCAGGGCTTTCTTGTCTAGCAATATCCGGCTGGACCATGGATGTAGCCAGACCAGAGAGTCCTGGATTTTAGAGGTTCAAACTGTAGTACAACAGGAGCAGTAGCCATTTTTATTTTATTTTTGTTTGCTTCAAACAATGAATGATAAATAACAAAGCTGAGACACTACTGAAAAGGCCTGCCCTGATAAGTGCTGTTAATAATATTTTGTATTTCTTTAGTGCCTTCAATCCACAGATCATAATGCTCTTTGCAACCACTAATTAACTCAGCTTTACAACAACGCTGTGAGGTTGGCAACAGTATTATCCCCGTTTCAAAGGGGAAGGTCTGAGGCACAGAAGTGACCTACCAAAGGTCACCCTCCTCACTCTTCTGAAAGGCTTGGAGCAAATCCCAGATCTTTCAATTCCCCATCCCATGCCTGAGCCAGAAGGCCATCCTATTTATTATATTGTCTATTCCCCAGATCACAATCCTGGGTATAAGGAGCTCTCGACCTTTTTTATTACTGCTTTCCTTGACTTAGTGATATATTTTTGTTGGGGAAACAAAACACTGTTCCTAAAGGAGGAGGCAAAAGGAAGCTTCTGCTGTCATACATGTGAGGGTTAGTCAGCATATATTACATCTGACCCCAGTTGAAATTCAGTATAAATAGGCAAGATCCCTTCTTAATTCTAATACTACCACATTGCTTGCCACCCATTTTGGCCTCATTACAAAGGCCCCACAATCCTGTAAAATGTCTGTAAGGATCTGTCTGGGTGGATCCATGCCCTGGGATTGGTGCCCTGGGGCTAGAATCACAATGAGGCTTTAGGCATTGCAAAACTAAACACTTGCAGCGCCCAATTTTTTTTGGAGCCTTGCCACCTACTTGAAGGGAAAGCCCCTAATTAAACATCCAGGCTTCCTGTTCCATTGAGGTAGTTAGATGGCTAAGAATCCACAGAAGCTGTCACACTTAGAGGGCAGTTGCCTAAATTTGCCAGTAGAAAATGTGGAGGAGACGTGGTGTGGCCTGTGCCTCCTTACGTCACCCCTCAAAAAGAGTTTGGCGCTTCCCTCCAACTCTGACGTAGATGCCTATCTCTGCTCATGATTCACAGCCACAGATCCTCTCCTGCAGATAAGCATCTAAGCACTTCCTAATGTTTATTAAAAACAAACGCATTTCATGAAAAAGCAGTGATAACTCCCTCTCCCCTTTATCTTTTAGCCCGGTAGGTACAGCACTCACTCAGGATGTGGAAGAACCAGATTAAATTCCACCCTCTGCCCAATGTGGAGAAGAGATTTGAATTTGGGTTCCCTACTTGACTGGAGTGCCCTAATGGTTCTGTTTGGGGGCATTCTGGGGCAGGTCTCTTGCTCACTCCTGTTGTATCTGTGTATATAGACAATTAAATATGCACAGGAATGGGGGGGATTGGAACCTGGCTTTCCCATCTCTTACATAAGTGCTAAGTCATTCTTAGTTACTCCGGTCGAATGCATATTTAAGTATTTTATGCAAAGTAGAAAACTTCTATAGCAGATTCTGAGGCCAGGTCTGCACTACTGGAGAAAGTCAATCTAAGATCTGTAACTCCAGCTATGAGAATAGTATAGCTGGGGTCAATGTACCTTAGGCTGAATTTCTGTGGCATCCCCACTGTGAGAGGTCTTTCCTTACTCCTTGTGACCTGGCTGAGTACTGCGATTGATGGGGGGGTACTGTCATTGGTTGATTTAATGGGTTCTTACTAGACCCACTAAATAGAACTCAGGCAGATTGATCTCTGGATGGTCGATCTCAAAGACAAGCCCCGAGAGAGCCCTGTCCCAGAATACCTCATAGTCAAGTGATTAGGGCCCCATCCTGTGAAGAAATAGAGAGCTAAATTCAAATCCATTGTCCATTTCAGGCTAACAGATTTCAATAGGAGCAGGAACAAACACTAAAAGCCTTTGAAAGTTTGGGCCAATTTTTCTTACATATTCCTTGCCTTTTGATGGCAACATAATATGTTACAGGCCTATTTTATATTTCACTAACCCAAATTAGGATACTCAAGAGAGTCCCAACCTGTATATATGTTAGTTGGACTTTTGCCTTGCTAAGGACTGCAGGAGTGGGCCCAGAAAATGTGCCTGAGGATGACATTATATATATAAAATAATCCTCTATCATTTAACTATAGTGTTAAAGTGGAAAATTGCCAGCAACACTTCTATTCTTCTAAATAAATGGAATTAGTGTGTACTTTAGCCAGTCAAACTGACAGGTGGGATTAACTTTGGACAAAACCACTGCAATTGTGCAAAAGGAGCAGCAGGACTAAGATTTTAAGCACTATTGTTACAGGGACTGATGCTACAAAGTACTCTACAACTCCCACTGATTTCAGTGAAAGTTCAGGGAGTTCTGCACCTGGCTGGATCTAGACCATGGTAAAACAGAAATACTAATCTGGCTATGGAAGTGTCTCGTTTCTAAAATGCAGTTCTATTACCTACAATAAGATTAATGTACAGTAGAAATAGCATGTTATCCATAATGCTTTCAATACCTTCATCCATTCCACGCATGCCTAATGATGTGTGGTCATGCTAAAACATTGATTACTTCAGATATTTCTGGATGGTTGCCAAATTAATCAAGGTGTTCTCAGCATGAGGAATGGGATTGCTATAATCTGAACATTACCTGGAGATCTCGCTGAGATTTCTTTGACTGGCTAATGTGGTATAGAGTGTCGCAGAAGGTACTAAACACTGTCCTTAAATTGCCTTTAAGCAATTATGGATAATGTGAACTCTGTGAAAAGTAGCTTGGACACTAAAACTGTGGATAAAAATGTCACTGAAAGATGCACAATTTACTTTGAGAGAACAAATACTGTTGTTGAACTGCATGTTTGATAGGCTTGTCACAAAATGATAGTTTGTTTTCCAGAGCCTGAATAGTTTTAGATGGTGTGCATGTACAATAAATCTATGCAACATCGAATATATAACAAATTATTTTATTTGAATGCTAATTGATTATAATAATTCATCCTTCTCTAAACTGTTAAATCAAACAGTTCACCATGCCCTTTTATTCTGTTTTTTTTGGTCACTCACAAATAATACAAATAGGAAAAGTTAATTAAAGCATACAACAGTGGAGACACATGTAATTGCTTGTCTTATTTTAATTGCAGCTGCACTGAGGTGAATGTGTAAATATTTGGGATAGGAGAATGGCAGAAACAACTCTACCTAGTTAAGCATTGTTAGTAATTACCATTCATACTTTGCCCTTTTCTTGCTATGACAGGTTATGATAACTCTACCCATACTAAGTAGTACTGAACTCTGCAAATAGTCACACTGAAATCAATTGGACTACTTGTGGAGGAAGGTACTTCTCAAAACTCTGGTCTACACTAGGACTTTATTTCAAAATAACTGCCCCGAAGGTCAAAATTATAAGTGGAGTGTCCATACCACCAAGCCTGTTGTTATGAAATAATGGGCCACAGAATTCGAAATATGTACTTCTGCTTTTCATCAGGAGCAACACTAATTCTGAAATAGTTACAGTATTTTGAAATAACAGCAGTGTGGACGCTATTTCAAAATAATTACTTCCCAGAGTAATTCAAACTTGTTACTCGCCAGTGCTTTCTAGGGCTCTAAGTCTGAGGTAGCACATCTACACTGATGGAGTCTGCCTTGGACTAATTTTGATGCTTCCCCATAGTGAGGACACACTAGTTCTAATTTGTTAAATTGGGAGTTAAGTCAAATTTAGTAACTTTGAAAGAGTTTCCTAGTGTAGGCATGGCCAAAATGAATAAGGGTCTCACTATTTGACCTTCAATTAATCTGTTCAGTTAGTCTTTATCTTCAGTGCAGTGCTGATATCCAGAATTGCATTTGTAGAGTAAAGGCAGTATGCAGTATTCCTGGCAAAGCAACTTTTGGGTGGGATAAAATAATGACTGAATTTCCTCTCTTTCATTATTTTCTTTTTGCTAGTTTCCAAAGCACCCAGGTGTATCTTCTTAAGATATGAAATAACTTGGCTAAAATACTCATTTTACTTGGCTAACTATCTGGAATCTTACACAATGGTTCACACTGATAAATTTTTGGGGGTGATTTTGTCCGTAGAGAGCTATGTTAAACTGAATAACATAATTCCTTGCTGGACTGACATTTTCACTAATGCTGCTTAAAACATATAGATATGTTCAAGGGCAAAATTTGGGGTTTATTTTGGAAGCTACTGAAAGATTAGTTTTTTAAAATAAGAATCACTTCACTATAACAGCATTGCATCTATATGTGGACCTAATTAGACTGAAATTCTTCCCTGGCTTTTAAAATAAACACATGGATAAGATGTATTTGAAACTGTTTTACATTTATAGGTCCAGCTCCAATAAGTCATTAAGCTGCCATTACATACAGCAATAGCACGTGCTTTCAAGACAACGATATAAATGAGAAAAAGATTGTTTTTCAGAGTGTATGCATTTGATTTGGGGTCCAAAACCTGCAGTCATTGTGTAGGCAAAACTCCAGTATGCCTCAGTGGGAATTTTGCCTGAGTCAGTGCCTTAGGAATTGACTCTTGGCAAAATACTTTGTCCTCAGTCTTTTATATGCAGCTTGTGTGAACTCTGCACAGCTCATGTTTCTCTGATTGCATTTAGAGGGTCATTTATTGTGCAATGTTGTCTGTCCTTATAACAGATGTTAAAGGATCTCCCTTTAAAGGCTACTCCTCCACAGCATCTAATTATAACCTACACAAAAGCGTAACAGATGTTATAATTGTCTTTACTCTTTGATTAAATAGTTTCTGCATGATTTGCTTTCTTGTCCCCTCCTTTCTTCCCCTCCCTCAGTTTCTAAGGTCTTTCTGGACAATTCACATGTGTCTTCAGTTTGTTGGCAGTGGCCGGGGTTGTTTTATTTTTCCAAATGTGTGATCTTTTTTTGTTTTCATTGTTAATATTTAACAGATTGTTATGTACTGTTGGACCAAGAAAAAGTAACACACACATTGTGATTAGAAAATGTACATTTGAATGAATTTTCCTCTTTCTACAGGTTGTAATGCACAATAACTGAGGAATAGGCATTCAAATGTGTGGGTTATTTAACAGCATGTGTATTACCACATATCATATGCCATGAGTGCAAAATAAATAACGAGTTGAGAAAAACAGTGAAGCTAAAGTCCTATCTGGGAGCTCCAGGAGGGATTATATCTTGGAAAGGACAAATTTTCACCCAGGGCGTGTCTAGACTACAGGGTTTTTTCGAAAAAAGTAGCCTGTTTTCAAAAAAATTTCCCCTACGACTAGACTGCTGCCGTGTTCTTTCGAAAGTAAATCGAAAGAACATGGCAGTTTTTTCGACTGGAGAAAACCTCGTTTTATGAGGAATGGTGCCTTTTTTCCAAAAGTGCTCTTTCGAAAAAAGGCGCTATGTAATGCAAACTGTGCTTTTTCAAAAATACTGGTTGTAGTCTAGATGCTCTTTTTCAAAAGAGGCTTTATCGAAAGTATCTTTCAAAAAAGTCTCTTTCGAAAGAGGCTTGCAGTCTAGACTTAGCCCCAGATCACCTGCCTGTAGAAGAGTTCATTTGGTAATCCATGAGATGTAGGACCTGTCATTCCTTCATGGTTTGCACAGTCAGTGTGGGCTAATGTTCAGGGTGGAGTGGTCATGTTCTCACCTTTCCTCACCCCTTGTGGAAAGAATTGTGCTCATGAGGGGCACTGAGTGGGCAATCCCTGTGCACACCAAGCCCATAGCCCTTGCAAGAGGGGGTGTGGAATGTGGGGAGAGAAGGAGAAGGATCCTTGTGCTTCTCAACTCCATGTGCTATGCTCATAATGCCCAAAGGATATCTCACCTGTATGCCGTTTAAGACCTTTATTTTCATATGCTGTTTGAAAACCCAGCTTGTTCCTGTGCACCCTGAGGTTAAAGTGTTAGTGTTTGGTGTTTGGTTGCAAAAATTTGGGGTAGTGGATGGCTAAGAGATAGGGGATGCCTCCTCCTGCTTTAATAGATTAAATATAATCCATGTCTGGAAAGACCAAAATGAACTACCATTGCAAACCCTCTGATCTCTCCTCCGGTCTATCCCTTCCCTTCCTTCTTGTTGCTGTTCTACTTTTGACACAGAGGGGCTGCCAAGCCTTTCTTGATCCCTCACCTTGTGAGCTGTCTCTCTAGCCACCTCCCACCCCAACACACATGATACCCATGTATCCAGCCTACTCGTAGACTTTCTTAGAAGGGTTTCTGGCTAACATACATTTTGAAAATGAGGTAATGAGAGAAAAAAAGTTTTGTTCCCCTCCCACCCACTTTTATGAAACCAACATACAACCCCATATAGGGTCTGATTGAGTCCATAAGGCAGGTGCAGGAAGACAAGACAATGGAAATCTGTCTTGTCATGTTGTCTTGAGTACTGCAAATTGAGACAGAGTGAAATTCAACAAGGGTTTACGTACCTAACCATCAGGCAGCTACCAAAACAGTTGCAGCAGAAGTCTCTAACTCAAGTCACTGTATGTACCATACTCACACTCTTCCACTTGCTTCCTATTAAGAAAACATTAACTCAAAGACTACAACTCCCAGCATGCAATACTGGAACTAGCAATACCACATTTCCTCCATCTTAAGAACCAACCCTATCTTGCAAAAACAACAATAATAATACAATAGCTTGCTAAACTATCTTAATAAATACCAATTAAATAACTAGCAAATAAATAATAATTAAGAATAAATGGTTGTTTAATTACAGTTACATTTCTAATTATAACTGAGAACTAATCTCCTTTTTCATTAATAATTACCTAACATAATCTCAAATCCATGTAGGTAGCTGTCTGACTCTGCTAACACATCTGTCAGGCACAATGTTCTGTCAGTTATCCTGTACTATCATCAGTGGCAAAGTAAAATCATTAGCACTAGTTAGATGGTCTGAAAAGAAACCTCTTTGCTTTGTTTTTGGTAAGCAGGTGCTATATAAATAAACAACATTTCGTACCTGACCATCTGACAGTTTGTAAGTATAAGGTCCTTTTCTTTTTGCACCTCTCCCCACTCTCCACCCCCAACTATTTTCAATGACAATGCGATTCCAAGTTATCCTTTTTATACGCTGACAAATCAACCAAATGCAGCTTTCAGTTCTATGGCCCCACAATATTTCTGTCTATATTTGTGTGTTGTTTCTGTTGAACTTTTGGGTTTTTTTTATTCAGCTACACTGATATACCAGATATAGGTCCTGTAATCCATACAATAATTCAGAAGGTGACCTTTGAATTGTGGCATGATGCATAGCTCTTGTAGATTTGTAAGAAAACTGTAGTGAAGGTCATCTGTGCTTCAATTTCCAACAGAGCTGTTTGCAGACTGTGTTTCAAATATCTGTTGAATTGTTCAGTTTCTCTGTTTGCTTGAGGGTAATAAATGGATGATCTTCTATGTTTAATATTCCTTTCTGCTAGAAAAGTTCGATATTTCAGTAAGGTATATTGCATTTTATGATCCACTTCAGGTTCCCTTTCTTGCTAAAGACTGACAAGAACTTGATCACTGTGGCAGAGATGAGATGTGACCTAAACATAACTTTAGGCCATTCACTAAAGTAACATAGTGACAGTCACTTGACACATTGTCTGATGGCAGCCTCTTCCTTCGCTGCATCTCGAAGAAAAACAGATTATAACGGATTATAATGTGTCATCATTATCTGGTCACGTAATTTGCAAGCAGGGCTGGCCTTACCATGAGGCGAACTGAGGCGGCCACCTCAAGTGCCAGACTGTGGAGGGGCGTCACTAGGACCCAGAGTGTAGAAAATTGTGTCTGCTTCTGGTGCATATGGATTCTCTCTGCAGTACCCTGAGAGGAGTAGAACAGGAAGAAGGCAGAATTGAGACCTTTCAAAGTTTTGGCCCAAACTTTGGGGGCATGGGGGTGTCATTTGAGCTCCCCGCCTCAGCTGCCAAAATGTTGTGGGCTGGCCCTGTTTGCAAGTAATGCATATTTTTATATCTGCTACAGCTGGATCATCCATTCCCATCCACCAGTTTAGGCAATGTGGATGTTTCATTCTTACAATCCTCTGGTGTGTGTTGTGTGCCAGCTGCATGAGTTTTTTGGCTGCAGTTCATCTGGCACAATGAACCTGGTATCATCTTGTGGAGAAAGTCCGTTGTATACTCTAAAGCAAGATAGCAGGACATTTGAAGTTGTGTGACCATTTTGTCATTAACAGTCCCTGAAAATGTTTTTAACTGGGCATGCAAAGGAAGTAGGTTTAAATTGTTTTTGTGTAACTGCTGTGACAGTACCTGTTTTAGGTACAACTATTTCATCATAATCCTTGATCGGTGTGTCAGATGAAGGCAAGGGCATGTGGCAGAAACAATTAGCCATCACATTTTTAATCCCCAAGCAATCTGTGTCATATGTGAAAGACAATAGACTTGCTGACCATCTAGCAATTCATCTTCCTACTCATTTGCATCCTTTAGATATTACTAGTGTTGTCAAAGGGCTGTGAGCTGAATGCAGTTTTTGAAAATATGGCTCCAAAGGTAACTTCTCCATTTTTCTGCAGCCCAAATGGAAGCAAGTGCCTCTTTTGCAATGGCTGAATAATTTCTTTCCACTTCTGTAAGTGTTCTCAAAGGAAATACAACCATCTTCTTGATACTGTCATCATGGATTTGCATAAAAATTGTCCCCAATCCATAATCTGAGGCATCCACCCTCATAGGTAACCATGCAAATCCAAGGTTATTTAATCAAATCTTCACTGCTTTGAAAGTAACTGAAGATTTCCTGGTTTGTGCTTGTGACAGTTCTATGACTGAAGCATAATTTGGAATGGGGGACTGATAGAATTGCTGTACCTCTGCTCAAAGTGGGGGTGTCTCTGTGTTCTCAGAAGAGGCAGGGCCTCAGGTGGAAGGCCGGAGCTGGATCTACCCACCCCACACCAGCCCTTCAGTGCCACTCAGAGTGCACTGCATGGGGTTCCAGTGGAAATTGAAAGAGCTCGAGGATTTGGCTGCAGCAGTGGCAGCGGCTAGGAGCTCCAAGACCTTTTGAATCACCAAGCCCTCGGGTACTTGCTCCATTGGCCACCCCCACTCCCTGTGGGTGGGCTTGGTTTGGAATAAATATGGCATATCATGTCATAAGACCTAGGAGAGCCCATGAGATCTGTGAGTCTGTCAGAGATGATGCTTTTGTAGTTGCCAAGACATGTTTCACATCAGGTTTCAGTCCCATCTGCAAAATTGCATGCACCAGAAATATCTATTATGTCTCTCCAAAGTGGCATCTGGCCAAACTCTGTTTCAGCCCTGTTGATGTGGAAGATATTTTTTGGTTCCTCAGGAATCTTCCTGACTACAATAACACCATCCAAATAACTGCGGACTCTTGGCTGGTTCTTTAGAGTCACTGGCATCGCTCTATGGAAAATGATGGGTGCTGATATAAGTCTGTATGATACATGTTTAAAGCAGAACAGTCCAGCATATGGAATAAATGTTGTGAGATCTCTGCTGTCTTCCTGAGATGTAACCTGGTGATAAGTTCTCCGTAGATGAAGAGTAGAAAACATCTTTGTGTCTTGAATATCCACGAACACTGCTATGTATGTGAGCGGATGGCTGACAGTCACAATGGCATTGTTAGAATCCTTTAGTTACACAAAGATGAAGAACTCCATCCTCCTCCTTTGTCACCACTTACACACCCATTCAGAGGATGTAGTGTCTGCAGTGATACCGCTCTGTACTATTTTTTTTTAAGTTCTAGCAATACAGCATCCCTGACTGAGAAAGTTAGCAGGTACAGCTTCTGTTGCAGAGGTGTCACATTAGGTCCAAGTTTAATTTTGTGAACAAATCCAAATGTACAGCCCCAAGCACCTCCACTCCACTATCCTCGTTAAGTGTAGAGACTGGAGTTTGCGGTGGTGTCAGCCAGGTGAGACAGAAGCAATGCCATTGACTACTCATGGTGTCTGCCCACAATAGGAGAAGCGCAGGTATAATATAGCATTCCATTGGTACACAACATGGATCAAAAGTCAAAGTTACAAGTAAGGAGCCAAGCACAGGAACATACCACATTAAGCCCAAGCTTGGTTCAGCATGTGGCACACAAACACATCCAATGTACTGTAAATAAATTGATTTAAAGTATTATTGAAACTGCTGAGCCAGTGTCCAGCATTAATTCCACCCTCTGGGGTTCCTTCATGCTAGAGCAGAAACATGAACAGTACATGCTACTTTATGCATAGTGTACTGCTTTCATCTACACTCAGAACAGCAAAACCAGGTCCAGTGCTATTATGTACTTGTTGAATAGGCTACTTGCTTCAGCACAGTTTAGCAATCTGTCTGGTCTTTTTACAGCGATTGTCCTGAACTCCCTTTGCAGAGCATCCTGTGTAATTCATAATGTGTTGTGTAGATCCACAATAGTAATATACTTTTTTTAGTGAGTTTTGCAGTCACTGGATCTGTGGCTTCCCATTTGCATTGCCCTTGTCATTTTTTGACTGCTTTGTTGTAGTACATCTTCAGTGCCTAGACTATTTTTGCCTCCACTATAGCTGGCTCAGTGTGATGAACAAAGCTTATATTTTTCCGTAGGGTCAGATCTCATTCAAGTTAGAGGCACAACTAATATGAGGCACAAGTGTCCTTCTCCACAAGCTGACTTCAAATAATCTGCCATGTGGCCAAAGTCACATTCAGTTTCCTTAAAGCAGCAATATCCTGATCTGTCAATTTCTCCTAGTTTCTGTTCATGCTAGGAGAATTTGTAGTGTTCAGCTACCACATTTACCTTGGGCACAAAAAAAATCTTCAGTGCGGCAAGTGTAGTCTTATATTTATCACCCAGAAAGGGAAGATTGTAAAATATATGCTGCTCTTCTGCTGCAAGATAGTGAATAAGCAGTGCATGGGTTGTTTTGTTTCATCAAGGATAGAGTTTTCAAGCACTCTTATCCAAACATTAAAAAGTACCCGACTGGTCAAATAGCTTTAGGGGTGGGAAGGGCACCCTTGTGACCACTTTGTTGAGACCAAAAGGGTGAAAGCCACAAAGGTATTTTGTTTTGTTTGTTTAGATAAACCACCATGCAGCTCCAGAAGCAGATGCCCCGACTCCAGCTATGACTGACACGCACACTAAGGGTATGTCTACACTGCCACCCTAGTTCGAACTAGGGTGGCTAATGTAGGCATTCGAAGTTGCAAATGAAGCCCGTGGAATGAGGTGTACCGGTAGTTCGAATTAGAGAGCCTAATTCGAACTACCTACTCCGTGCCGTGTGTAGCCGTGGGCACGGAGTTCGCACTAACGGGGATTTAAAAATGGCGGCGCCCGGCAAGATGCAAATGAAGCCCGGGATATTTAAATCCCGGGCTTCATTTGCAACTTCGAATGCCTACATTAGCCATCCTAGTTCGAACTAGGGTGGCAGTGTAGACATACCCTTACTGCTTTTTGGTCATTTTTATACATGACTTCCAGCATGTAATACTGAACATACCATCACCACATTGTTTGTTTATCAGTTTCTGACTGAGTTCTTACACTCAAACTGTTAAAGAAGCGAACTGTGCCTGGCTAAGCTGGTTTCTGAGTTGTTGTTTGGTTGTTCAAAATCCATGTAGTACTGTGATTTTCTTCTCTTTCCTCTCAAAACACCAGCATGGCTTGAAATGATTTCCATTACTTTTATTTAAGAAACCCAGCCTGCTTTGAGACTGAACCTGTCTGCTACTGTCTAAGGCCAGGTCTACACTGGATCTTGGGTTAAGGGACACAGCTCCAGCTAAGTAAAATACATAGCTGGAGTTGGCTTGCCTTAAGCCGAGGGAGACCGATGGGAGCAGCTTCCCTTACTTCTTGTGACTGCCAGGAGTACCAGTAGCAACTAGAGCTGTCCACAGCATGTGATTTAGCCGGTCTTAATTAGACCCATTACACGAAACACCAGAAGATTGATCTCTGATGCAGAAAGTGAAGATGTGGCCTAACTTATAACTTTCTCTTTCTGTTTTTGGATGACCAAACATGGTCATTACTCCTAGCCATCTGGAAATTTAGACTTTATAATACCAGATTTATACGGTTCCTGAAACTTTACTCTGGTGAAACACCTGCTAGGATTCTGGAATATCTTAACAGTATCCATAGAGCCTAATTGATAACATTTGCTGCAATGTTGACAATAAACCCTCCTAACATAGCACACATCAGTGTAGGTTTTATCAAACACTGCTCTGAAATATTTGTATTGGTCTGCACTAAAATACTTGTGCCTTAGCAATATACAACACCATTTGTCTGGGAACCTCAATGCGCTTTACAAACTGTGCTGTTCATGGATCTACAAAGAGTACAATATCTTTCCACTGCTTATATCCAAAATCTCATTAATTGTGAACCCTTCCCATTTATAAAAGAGAGGAATAGAAGAAATAAGAAAAAAAGTCTAGAGCGCCAGCTGTGCTTGTGCAGAGTATTTTAATTATCCAGACACCTGTCCACTACCAACTTATAGTGTTTCATATAGGTCACTGAACAGCCAGATGATGGTAATGACTTTCATTCACTATCATGCTGGTGTGAATTTGAAACAGTGATCCATAGGTGAAAGGCTAAAATTTCAATTACCATACTCCAACCCTTTCAATTCCCTGTATTTCACTGGTGCTAGACATCCCATATTTCACATCTGTGGAACATTTGATAAATTATGACATATTAAAAGATCATCTTAAATCACTAAGAATTTTAACATCTGTTAATAATTGCTACTGAACAAGACTATTAAAGAATAAACTGGCAAAGAGTGTCTCTAATAAACACACCTCTCCCTTATGTCACTGTTTTGAATGTTAGGAATCATTATGTTCCAAGATTTTCCTTACTACAACCTAAATCTGCACAAGCAAAGGAAAATGCAAAATAGGCCGGAAAAGGAAAAACAATACAACACCATGGAAAGTCAGCCTCAGACTCTCTACTCAAGAACTAATACAAGTCTTAAACTAATACAAGACTCATATTCTACCATGTTTTTATTGGCTAAATATCTAACATAATGAGGTTTATGGGAAACATCCGTCTTTAATCAAATTAATTACATTTCTTCTCTACTCTGTCTGTCTGTCTGTCTCTCTCTCACACATATAGACCCTCTACCTTTAACAAGCCATTATTGAAAATTTAGGGGCTAGATTCTGACTTTAGGCATATCTCTTGGCCAAGTATAGTGCATTCGCTGAATTGCCCCTGGGGTGCACCTTTGAGTCACAATTCCTCCCTGGCTTCCTCTTTGCTATGCTGGGGTGGGTGGGAGTGTGGGAGGGGGTGAGGGATTTTACAGCTGGTTTATATTACCAGTAAGTTATTACAGTTTTTCTGTCTCCTACTAGTTCAGCTACTCTGGCCAGCAAATAGTGCGAAGCCAAGGTACGGCCCCATACTCCACACACCTGCTTTGGGAAGGGTGTTAGTGGGCAAGTAGCTCTACTTATTCTTGTTTGCTCAGACTGAGTTACCTAAATATGGAATGAGGGGAGGGGACTTTTGCTCCTTCACAAAGCTATGTTGTCCAAGTCATGATCCAACCCTTTCATTGTATCTTTTGTTACCGAGAGATCATATAACCAGCCGTTTTAAACAACAATGAGTAAGTGCTCTTTCTTGTGCCACATTTTTTGCATGCGACATTTTCCTTTAGTGGAAAATCAAGGACGATCTTTTGGCCCAAACATCATGTATTGGGCCAAATTCTGTTCCTGGTTATATCCATGCAACCTTGTCTATGACAGTGAAATGGCACTGATATACATTAGGGTGGAGTTTGGCCTGCTGTCCACTATGTATGAAATTGTGGAGGTAGAACAATACCTCAATCTGGGGGAAAAGAGAGAAGGGAAGTCATATGGTCACTAAATCAGAATAATAATACCTTGGCAATTCTATCGCCTGTGTCACACAGGAGGTCAGAATGCATGATCACAACAGCCCTTTCTGGCCTTGGACTCTCTAATGCAGCAATAGTACTTGCACAGTATTTTTCCTCATTAAAGCTGCTGGAAAAAAATGAACTAATCCTTAGACTGCCTTAGATGAAATATATTATTATCCTCACAGATGAGGAAGGGAAAATAAATAACATGCCCTAGACAAAACAGTTTGTCAGAGCTGGCTCAGAACTTGGGTCTGATCATCTGGTGAAGTGAGTAGCTTCAACAGCTTGTGTGATCGAATCCAAGGAGTTCTTGATTTTCATGCTAATACCATACCTTTCCCTTTTCACCTGTCTAAGAAACATTTCCCTGTGCTCACAGTATGGGTGTGTGCATATTGTTGTTTGTTTTCCTGATCATGTGTAGTGGGGGTGGGTGGAGGGTAGTTTTACCTTGGAAAAATGAGTTTGGAAAACAGTTATATCAGGTCAGAGTCACTGGCAGCCATTACTTCCACAAGAAAGAGAGATTAATTATTTCATTCTAGTGTTACCACCACAAAACATGCAAATGGGCCTCATACTACAGTGGATGAGGATCCATTTAAATTTAAAATAAATAAGAACTTAACCTTTGTTTCCCTCCAACCCCATCTCCTAATCTCTCTCCATTACTTTAGTGTTGTTGTTAATGGTAGCCTGCCATATAGTCTACGTTTCTCTTTGGTGTCATTTGCAATAACAGAGTGCAAACTCATTAAAGAGATCAGTAGGATGATATAAAAACACAGAAGAGTCATCAACCTCTAGCTAGGAGTTTCATGAGCATTCTACAATTTACATTTTTATTACGTTTCTGGCAGATGGCAAGAGTGGACGTGCGTCTGTGGCAGGCAGTGCTTTTTCCAGAGAAGGTGAAGTAAGGTAGTGGCAGCAGCTGACTGCCTGGGGGAATGTGAGAGGCTGTAATTTATATTTTTCCAAAGCTAAGCTCTCACCCTAATATAGATCCACCACTGCAGTGTAGAAAAAGAGACTCATATAAAAAAGAGATGGAAAAAATACTATTAGGTTCTGTCATCCATCCTGTCAGTGTAACATTGTTCCCTATGGTATATTTTTTGTGCCTTGTCCTGTCTTGTTTTTAATATCACAAGAATTTCAAATTCCCTTGGAAGATGATACCGGAGTTTATATTTGATTTCACTATAGGCCAGCTTTCCCCCTAACTACTCAGTGTCTTTCTTTCCTCCTTTTTTCTCTTTTTAACCTCATTGTACATGCTCTAATCAAGTCTTTGTTGTCTTTGATCTTTGTATATATCTCTCAGGCAAGTGTAGATAGTTGTGAACTCCCATCCCTGCCTCCTCCTGTAATTGTTTAAAACAATGATGCACAGCTTTGTTAACCTTTCGCCACAGAAGCCAGTGCCTTAATCATTTTTTCATTGCTGTACAAAAGCCCAATGAACACAATCAGCAGTATACTGAATTCTAAGGGTAACATCCTGGCCCTGTTGAAGTCCATGGGAGTTTTGACCTTAATGCTAATCGGGCCAAGTTTCCATCCAAAATTCAAAGGAATTATTGCATCATGCAGCACATGATGATTCCGTCCTTCCTTGACTTCAACCTCTCGATCCTGTTAATTTAATGTATAGATGAATGTCACAAACACATTGGAGTGTGCATTTACTTTGAAACTACTGTGTGTTCAGATTTGTATCAAAGGTAGGTGGGGCTGAGTCACTTCATGGGTTCCCTGGGTTAGTGCCTGTATGTCTCACCTAAAAGATTGTTTGGGAATCTGGCAGGGCGGCTGGCCCTTTAAGGAGAGGTGCGTCTCAGTCTCCACTGACACACAGCCAGCCCCAATCCCAGGTGGGGAACTCAGGGTCATGTGACTCTGAGGTAAAGGAGAGGCCTGGTTATGGCAGGAAGGGCAGTGGAAGGGGTTGGGGGGGGGGGAAAGGCAGGGGCTGCAAGGGTAAGAAGGCTGCTGCAAGGGATGTGGGAGCATGTATACTGAAGGCTTTTGCAGGAAACTAGGAAACTCAGGGGAGAAAAGACTCAAACCATATAAGGCTGGGAGTGGCCTGCTACAGCAGCAAAAGACTCTAGGTAGGAGGATGTGGAAGTGGCTTGAAAGACTTTCAAGCATGTCTGGACAGGACTTAATGAAGGATGAATTCCTGAAATTTGAACACGAAGGACTTTATATCTGAGCTGTTTACGATATTAAACCAGCCCAAATAGAAGTGGTGGTGGCTGCAGAAAAACCTTTGTGAAATTACTGAAAAGCCTTGAAAAAAGGAAACTGAGGCAGGGATACTACAAGATAAATCCATGCCATGAGATGGTGATCAAGAGGCAGTGACCCTGATATAGTTAGGTTTCTGTTTTTGTTTTAATTTTGCAGACTTCAAACTGTTACAAGGAAAAATAATTGTTGGAAACTATATTGCATATGTATGATTTTTTTTTAATAACAGCTAATACAGGAGCAGAAACAATTCTTACCAATTTCATTTATTGCTAGAAGAGTGGCTAAACAAATCATTATTTTATTATAAAATAAGATGTCTATATTTTCCAGATGCCTGTTTCTTTTCTTTATCTTTTTCATAGTCTAGAAATATATAGACTTGTGAGACTACCATACAGTGACCAAATCCCTATCTGAGATTATTCATGAGATTTTCCATTATAACATTATCTAATCTGTTCTGAACCATAAAGATGAATAACTCTGTTTTCTAATCTTCCTGCCTTTACTCCTAAGATATTGTCATTTTCTTTTTGCCCCCAGTTTTGAGTGTATTTATGCAAAAGCATTTTTTTGTTTATGGCTGTGTTGATTTTGTTGCAAAACTTAGGATTAAAATGTGCTTTTTTAAGCACAGACTAGAGCAGGCATCTTCCTGAAAAGAGGTCAAAGAAGAAATGTGACTCAAAGACACCAGAGATGCAAGTCTTCCCCTGCTTAGTCTCGGTTGGTAGTGATGCCAGCCGTAAATTACTACATTCCCCAACCTACATTTGATCCCCTGCCCAATGCTGCCTCAGAATATTGGCGAATGAGCACATTTACTTCAAAGAAAGAGGGGATGTTCTTCCTGGCCAACTCCCCTCCCTGTGTGAGTGCATAGTTCAAGACCCCATCTACCCCTTAATTTCTTCATGGTAGTTTTCTTGACCATAAGCTAAATTGAAAACAAATAACCAGTGTGAATAGAATTTCTACCTGTTTTCATTAATTGTCCTTGTCATTCTACCTGTAAGTATACATACAAAAACGGATACAAATAACTTTGTTCAACACTTCCCCAATATCACACACCTCGATTTTTAACACTTTTCATTTTTATTAAGGAGGAACCAGGTTGTGCCATGCTTGTTCACACTGGGCCAGATTCTCTAGTAAATTAAATTCAATTTGTACTGTATAAGAAGTACAAAGTGAATTTTTAAAGCAGCTGAAGAATGCCCTTGGAGATTTTTCCCTATTTAGGGCAAATCCCTTCTGTTGCACAGTGGTGAAGATTGCCTAGGTGCATCCTGTGCTAGCTATCTTCTTACCACCAAAGTAAGGGAGAAGAAGGTGGATGTCAGAGGTGTGGGTGATGGAGGCAGGTTCTTCCAATCCCTTGTGATGTAAGCTTGGCATATGCAAGATTAGAGCTCTTCTGCTCTACCTTCTTTTACAGCCAAATAGTCCAGAATCTAAGAGTCACTTAGGTTGACACTGATTGAGCACATCTTGGAAATAATGGAGCACGGGGTCACTGAGTGATGATTTACTCCTCAAGTGATCCCACTGAAATGAATGAGGGTACTTGTGGTATAAAGTGCAGAATCCTATAATGTCTAGTGCCATCTATGGGATGGAATAAGAACTATTCCATTGTGTGTTATGAACCATCTGCTGTAACTGCCCTCAAGTGGTAGGGCTTCTTGTCCTTTGAAGCTAGAGAAGCTAAGTTCTGTCTTTGGAGCCACTGGATGAGATAACCCTAACCTCTCTCAGCTACTCAGCCCTGCTCGAATTGTGACTTCAGCTATGAGGTTTCAACAGGGGTTATTCACTGTGAGAAAGTGGATGGGAAATGGGCAGGGAGGAGAAGAAGCCATGGTTCTGCCTCTTCGTACTTGTTAGCCAGGTGCACAGTGGAGAATAAGCTGCTGCACAAAAGAGAAGAAGCAGTTTCCTGGATTCCAGGGATTATGACTTGGAATCAGTTTGTTAAATGCAGTGGGTGGAACAACTTCCTGAGGCCACTTATTGCAGTGTTCCAGCTGAGTCCATTGTGAGGGTCCAAATAGCAAAGGAACAGGTGTGCAAAGTGCAGATAACCATGACACCCTCAGTGGCCGCAGAATTGTTAGAGTAATTTCTGAACAAATTATGCAGTCCATACTCAGGAAAATGCTCATTGAAGTCAGTGGATTGCTACTTTGTCAAAGCAGGAAATGTGAGATTTTTCTCTACAAGTGTTGCTAATAACAGAGGAAAAGAAATTTCAATATATGACTTTTATCTTTAAAATTTTCCTTTGGGCCCTATTAATGGTTTATAACATCCCGGCACGCTTCATAGAATCGAGTCTGATGTTCAAAAAATATGAATAAATTAAGACTGGGTTATAATTTCTCATGGCCATGAGTTAGAATTCACCAGTAAATAATCATTCGTTCTCCTGGGCTTTGCTGCTATTGATAAAACCAAATCAAGTTGTGCTCTCAGAGGTCATGAAGAAGGTACTTCATCTGTCAAAATCTTGCTTGGATTCACTACATTTTTGACATAAAAAAACTCTGCATAGCAACATGTTTCTTTTTATGCCTCTAGCAAGAAGTGAGCAAAAACTGTGCCTTTAAAATTGCCAATGTTAGCCAAATTGGTACAGTATATGGAATTTTTTTTTCAAAATACTGAATTGCTCAGGGGTTTGGCAATGAAATATTTTTGTGTGGGTGATAGTGACCTACAATTATTGTTATAAGACCATCAAGAACTAGACTGAGACCATGTGTTCGGATTGCAACGCTAACACCGTAACAGGCACTAACCATTATTCTTGTTAGTAGTTGCAGCAGGGCTGGGATGGGCTGAAGATGGGTTCATAGAGAATGAATGTCTTTTGGTGATATGTCTAGAACAAGAGTGGTAGGGAGGCAGGGGTAAAACACAGTCCTTCTGTCATCAGGATTGGTCTATCTGGTATCTTTCACAACCACTAAATTCATTATGCAACATTTTAATTGGTACAACCAATTGATGCTCCACTCATAAATCTACTCCTGATTTATACTGATGAAAGAGAAAGAGAAGAATCGGGCTCAAAGAGCCAGATTTGGTGGTTATGAAGAACCCGTGGTTAGTTTATTGTATGCTTCTCTCTTTTACTGAAACAAGTTTGGATTTGGCTCACTACTGAAAGTAGTTCCCTGAGAAAGATGTCTCTTTTTATAGCAAAATGCAGGACAAGGTAGCACTTTAAAGACTAACAAGATGGTTTATTAGATGATGAGCTTTCGTGGGCCAGACCCACTTCCTCAGATCAAATAGTGGAAGAAAATAGTCACAACCATATATACCAAAGGATACAATTAAAAAAAATGAACACACATGAAAAGGACAAATCACATTTCAGAACAGGAGGGAGACGCAGGGGGTGGGGGAAGGAAGGAAGGTAAGTGTCTGTGAATTGATGATATTAGAGGTGGGGAGAGTGGGATGTTTGTGAGTTAATGGTATTAGAGGTGATAATTGGGGAAGCTATTTTGGTAATGGGTAAGATAGCCTGAGTGTTTGTTCATTCCTTTTTGGACAGTGTCGAATTTTAACATGAATGACAGTTCAGAGGATTCCCTTTCAAGTGCAGATGTAAAAGGTTTTTGTAGCAGAATGCAGGTGGTTAAGTCATTGAGAGAGTGTCCTTTCTGGTTGAAATGGCAAGAAACTGTTTTTTCTTTGTGATCTTGTCTGATATCTGTTTTGTGGGCATTAATCCTTTGGCAAAGTGTCTGAGATGTTTGTCCAATGTACATAGCAGACGGACACTTTTGGCACATGATAGCATAAATTATATTTCTGGATGCGCAGGAATATGTGTTCTTGATCTTATAACTCACTTGGTTAGGTCCAATAATGGTATCGGCAGAATGAATACGTGGACAAAGCTGGCAACGGGGTTTGTTGCAAGGGAAGGTACCAGGGTTGGTATTAGTGTGGTATGTCCTGTGGTTGTTGGTAAGAATCATCTTGAGGTTAGGTGGTTGTCTATAGGAGACTTGGGTCTGTCTCCCAGAGCCTCTTGGAGTATGGTATCCTGTTCCAGTATAGGCTGTAGTTTATTGATAATGTGTTGGACAAGTTTAAGTTGGGGGTTGTAGGTGATGACAAATGGTGTTCTATTGTTGGTTTTCTTGGGTCTGTCTTGAAGTAGATGGTTTCTAGGTATTCGTCTGGCTCTTTCAATTTGCTTTTTTATTTTTCCGGGTGGGTAGTTGAGGTTTATAAATGCTTGGTAGAGATCCTGAAGCTTCTGGTCTCTGTCAGTGGGATTAGAGCAGATGCGGTTGTATCGAAGGGCTTGGCTATAGACGATGGATCGTGTGGTGTGTTCTGGATGGGAGCTGGAAGCATGTAGGTAACTGTATGAGTCGGTGGGTTTTCTGTAGAGAGTGGTGTCTAATTTTCCATTGTTGATTTGTACGGTGGTGTCCAGGAACTGAATCTCTCGTGTAGAATGGTCCAGGCTGAGGTTGATGGTGGGGTGTAGGTTGTTGAAATCTCTGTGGAATATCTCCAGTGTTTCTTGGCCATGCATCCAGATCATAAAGATGTCATCGATGTACCGTAGGTAGAGAAGGGGTGAAAGGGGATGGGAGTTGAGGAAACATTGTTCTAGGTCAGCCATAAAGATGTTAGCATACTGTGGGGCCATATACTTTTTATAGTCTTTGAATTAGGCCAAGCCGAGACTTGAAATCTGGGTCTGCCACTAATCCCTGGACAATAGGATATTCTGGGGTGGGTATCTCTAATTTTAATCAGAAATTCCATCCTGGACCCAAGACTCTCTTTCCCAATGGAAACCAATATTTAAATTCTGGTGTTCCTGAGAAAAGTTTTGGCTTTAACAAATTGGCATTTTTCAGAGAGAAAATATTTCATCAAAAAAAGTCCTGACAAGCTCTAACATTACGGCTACGTCTACACTGGCCCCTTTTCCGGAAGGGGCATGTTAATTTCAGCGATCGCAATAGGGAAATCCGCAGGGGATTTAAATGTCCCCCGCGGCATTTAAATAAAAATGTCCGCCGCTTTTTTCCGGCTTTTAGAAAAGCCGGAAAAGAGCGTCTACACTGGCCCCAATCCTCCGGAAAAAGCGCCCTTTTCCGGAGGATCTTTTTCCTACTTTCAAAGTAGGAATAAGATCCTCCAGAAAAGGGCGCTTTTTCCGGAGGATCGGGGCCAGTGTAGACGCTCTTTTCCGGCTTTTCTAAAAGCCGGAAAAAAGCGGCGGACATTTTTATTTAAATGCCGCGGGGGACATTTAAATCCCCTGCGGATTTCCCTATTGCGATCGCTGAAATTAACATGCCCCTTCCGGAAAAGGGGCCAGTGTAGACGTAGCCTAGGTGTTTTCAAATCCCCATGCAACATCATTTTGAAGGATCAGTCTCCTAAGGAGAAGAACACATCCTTCTTCCTACCTTCATCAGTCACTGTCTTAACAACCCATTCATGCTTTGCTGCTTTTTAACCGTTATCATATTTGTCCAAAGAATTTAGTTCACAGTTTAAATGCTTCATATATTCCATAAAAGAAAACAGTGGAGTGTAATCCTTTGACCTTTTCAGTGTTTTTTGGTGTAATTTACTCCCTGCAGTCTGGCCCTTAGAACCAGGATAAAAACATACAGACAATCCAAATAGAACTGCTAGAAAGGTTACAGCAGTTGGTTTATTAACTATTCAGAGTATTTTTACCAGGAAAGATTTTAACATGTACAGAAAATGGCATCAGATGAATCACAGTTGTTATGGACTAGGGAAATGATAACCCATTCTCCTTAACACATTAACACCATAATCTTCTTGATTCTTATTTTTTGTCATTTCAACCCACCCTTTTCTCCTTAAATACATCCCAGTTATCCATTTAATTTACCTGATAAAATAGTAAGATACAAGTCTTTTAAACTTTTTTCTTGTGTATTTCATCCTGACATTTAATGCTGTATTCCAAGTTTTTTGAAATTCTTTGTGTTATTTTGAGAACATTAGTAGGTTTGCTTGCTTTAATTCTTTATTTGTTTGGCTCCTCGAACAGTTTTTGTAAAGTGGTTTGCTAGATGATTTGTTTAACAAGCAGGAATAAGAATGCCTTGTGTGAAACGAGCTTAGAGGTAGGTGGCAAAATTGTCATGTAGACAGGGTGAAACTTCAGTAATTGTGCAGATTTGTTTTATTCTATTTCTGGGATATTTGATGTAGGCGTTTGCCTCTCTGAACCAAGCTCTTCAGTGCCTCTAGGGATATTTTTTCCAAGGCAAGCACTGCATAGGGCTGTTCTAGACTCTAAATTGGTCACCTGAAAGCTTGGGGTCTTGCTGGGACAGATGAGGAATGTAGATGGGGATGCTACAGATTGCAGAGCAATTTATAGGCCTCCCTTAGGGCTGCTCCACACCCACCAAAGCTCCTGTAAGTCCCAGAAGCAGCATTAGAGGTTAGTTAGCAGGATCAGAATCTGGTAAAACAAGTTACACTGCTGGAAAACTGGTGTAAAGGAGACTGGACTCAGGTTCCTTATTTGTAGGCATGTAGTTTCTGACTTTCTTGAAATTGGAATTTTTTTGATTTGATGTAATTTTCCAGAGCTAACCAGAAAATTAGATATAGGGGCAGAATGCATGGAGTAGAGTTGTTTCTTTCCTTTTAATTTTCATGTCATTCTACTTAAGTGTTTGGCATTCAAATTTTTCTAATTTAATTAACCCACTAATATTAGCACACAACATAGGCTAAGATTCTTCCCTTTCTCTCTGTAGAAAGGCAGTTTTCTTATCTGAATAATCTCCTAATCCAGTAGGTGGAAGCGAACAATGTGTACATTAGGGATAGCAAACTATTAACCAATCTAATCAAATACCTATGTGCATTGAGTTTTACCTGGCTGAGCTGTGCTCATAGTGTTGCTGTGGAGCATATTGTAGAGAAAACAGAAATGTTTAATTTAAAAATGCATAAATGCAGATGCCCATGCAGCTTTCTGTTTTCCTCCACACTAGTAGTAAACAAACTTAAAAAGCATCAAATGGTCTGGTAGCACTTTATAGACTAACAAAACATATAGATGGTATTATGAGCTTTTGTGGGTGCCCATGAAAGCTCATGATACCATCTACATGTTTCATTTATCTATAAAGTGCTACCAGACCATTTGTTGTTTTTTAAGATTATCCTGTACAAACTAACTCAGCTACCCCCTGAAACTAGTATTGAAGACAGCTATCAGCTAGGTCTGCTCAGAAGAGAATTCCAGAAAGACTTTTGTTTATCAGTATTTAAATCTTCAACACTAGCCTGCTGAATGCCATTGGAGGGAGGAGAATATGCTAATGGAACCATTTTAATGACCTGCTTTAATCAGCATAGAAAACTTTTTCGTGCTTTGCAGAAGTAGGGTTTTGTGGTGATCCGGATCTGAACTGTTTGGAAGGACAGAAAAGTTTCACAGAATTGGTATAAGCTTTTTGGCTGATGCAGGTATAGGAATATAACAACACTGTTAAAATATAATGAATATTCTACAGAATATTGAATTGCAGTATTATGGCAGTAAAATCTATGATTTTGAATACTTTATTTTTTCTCATGTCTGTTTTGCAAAGGCTCATAGAATTCTTTACAGTACTTCAAAAGTTTGAAATGCTTATGTGTTCATTTTTCTTAGAGACACATGCAATACCAACCCATAAACCTCAGTGTCACAACAACAGTCTGCATAAGCACCCCTACTGTACAGTAACATACTAGTGGGTATGGTAACTTGGAGGATAACATTTCAGTTAGCAAACTGATTTCAGGAGGATTGAGTGACTTAAGGGATTCACAATGAGATAGACAGACTTTCACCTCTAGGTCATCTGTTTAATTCAAGTCAATGTCTGCACTGACTGAAAGTTTTTACTATCTGATGGCTATTTGGTGCCCTATACAAGCACTTAAAATATTTCTCCCATTTTCAGAGGTATTACTAGTTCCTTCTGCATTCTCCATTTCAGATATAGAACTCTCAAATAGGCTGAATTTTTCTAGAAGGAAGAAACTTTTAAAATGTGACCAGTGTAAGAGTTTTGGTGGTTTTCTTCTAGTCTTTAGTTGGCTCATGATCATATCGCAAAAGAAAAAGTATCCAGAATTAGCACTCCTGTTGACAATCTCAGTTGAGGAGTTCAAAGACTGAATGGGCTATGGAGACTGAATTATCTTATTGCCCCAGGGATGTTTGCCCTGTCAGTACTGAGGTATGTAGAGGAGTGGGGATGTTTCAATTGTACGGGAGGATAAATAGGGAGACTTAAGTGTCACACTGACAATTCTAGAGACTGATCACAATCACAATTGCTACATTCTTATATCTATATACAGAGAGAGAGAGTTTCATGTTTCAAAAAAAAAAGACATGATTATGGGCTAAATTTATGGTTAGCATAAATTGGCATTGCTCTATTAAAATCTGACTCTTATATTAAACTGTCTTGAAAGTTCATCTAGGTAAGATAAAGTTATACTTTATCAAGCAGCCATGGTCTATACATAAAGTATAGCCTTCCCTCTGAAGGAGACAGCATGAATCAGGAAATGCCATATGTGAATTGCAGATGGAGCTTCTGTAAGGGTATGTCTACACTGCAAAGTTAATTTGAAATAACAGATGTTATTTTGAATTAACTTTAATAGCGTCTATACATACAAACCGCTATTTCGAATTTAATTAGAAATAGTGGAGCCCTTAATTCAAATTTGGTAAACCTCATTCTATTTTGGTAAACCTCATAGCTATTTCGAATTAAGTGCTGTGTAGACACTTAATTCGAAATAGGGGGCCTCCAGCCCTTCCCAGGGAGCCCTGGTGGCCACTCTGGGCACAACAAGGAAAACTTACTCTCCTCTCCCCCAGCCCTGGAGCCATTAAAGGGGTATATCCTGGCCACAGTGCCTGTGCCAGCTCCAAGCCTGCCAGCCCAAAGCCAGCAGTGGCCACCGGGGCCCCTGACCCAGCGGCCCCAAACCATAGGCCAGCAAGCCACTGGCAGCCAGCCCTACAGCGCTCCCCAGGAGCAGTCTGTCATCTCCCAGGAGCCTGACATGGGCTGGAGAAGGCAGGCACCTTCCTGGTCCAGGGTGGAGATCATGGACTTTATTCAGGTTTGGGGGGGATGCTCCCAACATCCATGATCTCCGCACTAGACGGAGGAACGCAGCCGTCTATGGCAGGATAGCTGCCAGCCTGGCCACCAAAGGCCACATGTGAACCCAGGAGCAGGTTAGCATGAAAATCAAGTTGGTCCAGCGAGACCCCCAACCCTGAGCCCTGAGCTTCCCCTCCCCCTTCTTCCCCTTGCTTCCCCCTTCCATCTTCCTCCTCCCAGGTTTCCCCCACCCCTTTCCCACCCTCTTGATTCCCCTCTCCCACATCCTTTTCCCAGTCTCCCCAGAGGTTCATCCTCCCCCCCCCCAGTTTTGTTCAATAAACCCAGTTTCTATTTTTGAACATACGTGTCTTTTCTTTGACATCAGGAAAGGGGGCTAGGGAGGGGTAAGTGGAAGGACGTGAGGGAGGAATGGGGCACGAGCCTCTGGTGAGGAGGACCAGGGAGGCTCTGTGGGATCCTCGGGGTGGACGCTCTCCCTCAGGGCCTCCTGGATCCTGACAGCCCCCCGATGGACCCCCTGGATGGCAGCCTGCAGCAAGGGCAGCGGGCTGATGACAATTACCCCACGAGATGCACCGGTGTGTCCAGGGCCAGCTCTGGCTCCATGTGGCCAAGTGCTGTGGTGTCCCGAGTTCGGGCAGTCAGGGCACTCCAAGACAGGACTGCTTTGCTGTCCCTTATGGAGGTAGACAATCAAGCAGGGAACCCTGAGAACTGTCTGTCCTGGGTGGGGGTAGGGTCCCTTTAAGTCCGGAGCTCAGTTAGCCTCAGACAGCAGCCCCACACACTAAGCCCTAACCTGACGTGTGGACGTGCTATTTCGAAATAGCAAAACGCTATTTCGAAATAGTTTTTGTGTATAGATGAGTTATTTCAAATTAGCTTAAGTCAAATTAACTATTTTGAATTAAGTTAATTCGAAATAGCACTGTAGTGTAGATATACCCTAAGTTAATAACAATACACTAGTTCTCCTGGATGTTTATTATAAGGTCCATCTCCCCATTTACTGAACATTTTTTCCCATTATAAAATAAGTGTGTTTTCCCATTATAAAATAAGTGTGGTGTTAGCCTGAAAGTTTTCAAACCCAAAGGTATGGCTTAATTGCTGAGTTAACCCAGGGTCTTTCACAAATCTTGCACCATACGCACCTCTATGAACATATACAGTTCTCTGATCCAAGTTTAGTCGTACTTTCAGCCAAAGCTAGCTGGCCTGCTTTGGACTGCCATTGAAAGTACAGATTTGGTAGTTACTCAAGCTGGTAACCCCCTGACTTTGCAATGAAGAATTCATTGGTAGATAATCATGGAGCATCTCATCTTCTTGTAGCACAGAGCATTATGGACCATTTACCAGAAATCCTAGTGTCATTGATACGTGACTACAGCACCAGTGAAGACACACGAAGTTGGGTATGGCTTTGCAATGTGGCTGTCACACACACACCTGGCCTAGTCTAACTTGCGTGCTGGCCGTCTGATTTAACTCTGGAATAAAGAAATCCTCTCATGATAAACTGAAAAGAGAAGGCTGATAAATTGTTTTATCCACATATGCAGTTACAGTACTCTTTATGACTTGAGCAAACTATTAGTGAGTGGTACAATACTTCAGGTCTATTCCTGCTAGACAGCCATTCATCCAGAAGATGAAGAGTCAATCATGAGGCATGTGTTTTCTAGTCTGAACTGCTGTAGGACTGTTAGCTGGCCTGTAGGTTGATCACTAGGAGATCTTAGAGGCCTACCAGAGAAATCTTTTTCTTTGGAACAGAAAATATGTTGAACAGAAATACCTGTTCAGAGATAAAAGCTTGCTTTTCAACATTTTAGCAAATGATTTGATCATTCATTTGAATAGAGTATCCTGTTTTGAGGCCCAAACTGCCCTTCAGTGTTTGCTCTAATTTTTTCCATCCCTGTGCAGAATAAATTCTGTTATATCCACTGAGGCATGTTCAGATGTGCAACAGCAGTAGAAACTGTTGGTGCAGTCTGCTAATTAGCTGGGCGGGATTTGAATCTCTGTTGGCTGGCCCTCCAAGTGTTCAGCTTACAGGGAACATTGTGGCCCTTTGGCTTATCTGAACTCTGATACTTGTTCAGATGCATGGGCAAGGTTTTCAAAAGTGGTGAGTAGGTGCCTCAGCATTTGGGTACCCAGAGTGAGGCAAAATAAAGGGAAGTGATATTCAGAATGTGGCTATTTCCATTTTGGAAATCAGGCTTCTTTAAGATGTCAGGAATTGGACCCACCCAAAAGCAGAGGCACTCACAATTATTAGTTACTTTTCAACACCTTAGCCCACATCTAATGGGTTATTATGTCTAGATTGGAAATAGGTAGGGTTGGACCTAGATTTGGAACTCCTTGATAAATCTAGACTGTAAACTCTTTGGGAGCCTTGTCTTCACATATATGTATAAAGTGCCCATAGTAGCCCCGTGTTGGTATTGTACACATAATTGATAGTGAGTCCTCCAGGAACTATTTGTATAGCAGATTTGGGAGTGGTTTCTGGAGATTTACCCTTCCTCTGAGGTAATTGCCTCCAACTTATGACTAGCTCACTCCAAGGAGACCCTACTAGTCAACAAAAATGTTCCTTGGGGAATGTTAGGCTCAGCTGGTATGATGATGAATGGCTAGAGATAGTGTGCAAAGATGATAAAAGTAAACCCTTTCTTTTGCTCGTGTCTGGTGTTCTAAAGAGAACAGCACTATACCAAGTTGCCACTATGTCTTTAATAATATCTATTGTGGTGTTACTTATGAACCATGGTAAGTCATCTGAAAAAATGGTAACTACAGTACTTGGTAACTCACTGTTGTGTTCCCTCATTATCTCAAATGAATAACACATTTAACATTTAAATTGGCAAAAAAAAAAAAAAAAAAAAAAAAAAAAGAGCAAGCAAGCAGAGGTTTACTGTAAACAGCAAACGAAAAGGAAAAAAAGTGACTGGAGCAATTATTGAGATTTCTTCTCTGATTAATTGACATAAACCTTTAAGTATTCTCTCACTGGCTTCATTTTTTGGTAATTAATCATTGCTCAGACTAATTTACAAGTATTATATAGACAACTGGCTGAATTTTGATCTCATATCAGTACAAAACCAATGGTGACAGAGATCTGAATATGGGTAGAATGGGAAATCTGACTCTAGATATGTAATTATAAGGACAAATTCTGATTCCCCTTCGTCACCTTGCCTAGTTTCTTACAATAGTAATCCCAGCAAAGTCATAGGGCTGCTTGTTCCTCAAGATACTATTCAAATTAAGTAAAAGGAGGCAGAAACCAGTTCTTAAATATTTAGTGGTAGATTCTGCTCTATTTTAGTCTGGTTTTCCATTAAATACAATGGAGTTGGCACTGAGTAAAATTGTGAGGATTGCAGCCTTGCTGAAACCATTTTCTAAATTCTATTTCTGCAACTGGCCTTGACTAAACACTTTGGATCAAATCCTGGAATCTTTCTACAGGGAATACTCCTCTGATCTTGCAGGAAGTTAGCTCAGAGTAAAAGCTGTAGACATTGCCCTTTGAATACCTCTGTATTGTCAATGTTGGTTGCAGTAGAAGTTTTCAATACTTGGCTCTATTTTCATGGGTGTATCTATTTGCCTCTATTTGAGTCAGATTTTGATCAAAACTCCACTATAATAAATCCAGAATAGCTTCATTAACATTGAAGAATTTGTTTCAGATTTACACAAGTGAAGCTGAGAGAAACATCTGATCTACATTCCCAAAGTACAATAGACAAACTCTTGCATGCACAATATATATCTCTTAGAAGTTTGACTCTTTTAAGATATTTTCTGTTATTTTGGACACTTTAAAATGTTTTTGTTACATGATGCAGTTTTTATTGGAATTAATAGAAAATGTCACCAGCAATGAGACCATTCATTTCCTCTACTTCAGAAGTACAGTACCAGAATTTAGGGTCTGTATTATGCAGGAGGTCAGACTACATGAACAGAATGGTTCCATCTGTCCTTAAACATTTATGAAAGGTCTTCTGGGTTTTCAACTCCCAGAACCTTGCAGGATTGGGCCCAATATTTGTGCCTCATAAATATAACACAGGGAGTTGTGCCAATAAATGAGGTTTACTGGGGAGTTTGAGCAACATGAACTGTTTGTTTTTTCAGACAGCTTATTAGCTCTGCAAACCCATTCCCCAGTTCTTTTAGTAAAAGACCATAAAAACACAGGGGCTCTGATAAGCCAACCATGAACAGTATCAATATATGTCTGTTAGGTTGTTGGGTTTTTTGGTTTTTAAGATATCACCCCACTATGATCAGTTCACATTTTTCTCTGAATGGATCACCATTTTTGGCACCGAAGACTCGTTTTTGGAACACAGTCTATTGCATTCACAAAATCATTAGCTGCTGGATTATTAGAAAGCAAATAATGAAAGACAGAAACTGTTAACTAGCATATTGAAATGTGCATTTCATTTTTTCAGTGATGCTGGAAACAGCCTGACGTTTTTAGTAGCTCACAAGGAAAACAAACCAGCACGACCATGGAGAGAAAAAAGCAACTAGAGAAAAGGGAGTTTGGGAAAAGACTATCTCTGGACAGCAGCCTTGTGGTAAGGACTAAAATACTAATTTACTGTTGTATGTTTTGGCATTAAAAGTATTGCTCTTTAATTACTATATCTCGTAACGCTGTACATTTTTTTTAAGCACACGTTTAAGACATCACAATGGCAAATTCTTGTGTGATGATAACTACAGAGCTATAGGACTAAAATAATTTTACAGCATACTAATAGGAACACATCATATAGAAACATGCCATTAGGTTTAAGTGAACTACATTGGGGATGAATCTGGCTTACATGCATGAGGATGGCATTTAGAAACTTGTCAGTATTATATAAGATAAATAGGCATGGTGATCTCAGGCCCTGCAGCACTCTGCTGTATTTCTTTATACTTTCTATAGAAGAAGTACAGTAAATCCTGACATTCTCTGACTCCAAAACCATCACAGTTAGTTAATATGTGCTACAAAGTAATGTCATCATCTAACGGAAGCATCAGTTGGTCTTGCTTTGAGCATAGGATTGGAGTAGATGATCTCCTGAGGTTTCTTCCAACCCTAATTATCTATCATCCGTTGGCACATGCTTTGGATCAATTATTATTGATCTATCCAAGGACCTTATCGTGAATTTAATGAGAGCATGATCTTGGTCCTAAATCTGCATTCAGAAAGTAATGTTGTAGCTGCGAAGTGTAATAAACAAAGAATTCTTTTACATATCTATCATACATGTTCAGTTTGGAAATTATTTGAAAAATGTGTTTTATAAGTAGTATGCTGAATCAGAATAAAACAGAGACATTTCACCCTGCCCATATTCACCTCTGAGAGTTTTGCAGAGGTTGCTCCTTATTTTGTGAAGGGAACTTTGTCCTTGGTAGGAATGGCAGAACTGACACCTTTTCAGAGTAATGAGACTCCTGGGAGCGATTCTAGGGAAAGTGGCTGGCATGCTTAGTGAGTCCCCTCCATTGTACAAATGCAGGAGAGAATGGGTCTTTCTTGACTTGTACTGTCACCTGGCCAGAGAACAAATGTAAAAAGAGGACATGATTATGGGAACAGTCACCACTTATCTGGGCTCTGAAACGGAGCTGTCAGTTAGGGAGATGAAATGAATGTGCTGCAAATCACTCCTTGTACTGTATAAAATAAATATGGGAAAGGATATTCCCTACTCTTAACAGACTTCCAGTGGCTTCAGTGAAAGGATGTCTGTAAGGAGTTATGTATGATGTGAGGTATGGATTTTATCTTCCCCCTTGTGAGCAACTCCAAAACATCCTGGTGTTGAGTATGCTTTTGGAGTGTACCATCTTTTCCTCTAGGTAGGTCTGCAAAATTGAGCCTGCTGCAAAGTCTGCAACCTCCCAGGACTTGCCCAATCCAGAAATGTTCTGGTATTTTCAGCTAGATCAGACCCAAAGTAACAGTGCTATAAAATGACTTCCATTATCTTACAGTCTGAGTGCGCAGAAGAGGGTGCCCAGTTCTATCAACTGACAGACTCATATGTAAGCAAGATAAAAACAAGCGTTTGTTGTACAGTCATAGAATATGGGTTGTGTTTATTATTTCTAGGCATGTAACTCCACTCAGGCAAACTCTGGTCTAACATCTCTAGTTAAAGTTCATTGATGTGTTCCCAAGATTTCAGCCACAGACAAATAATAACCATATACAGAGAATTTAGGGCAAAATCAGCAATGTTGATCGCTGCATGGATTGCTAGAAAAAGTGTTGATCAGTATGGAAAATAAGTGATTTTACTAATGTTTTACTTATCCAAAGAATTCTCCATAGACTAATTTTGGTGCTTACTGGTGTCTAATCAACCCCTTAAAATGTAAATGTTGTTTTACTGGGGAAGCAGGTGTTGTCTCATGTATAGGTTCCTGGTTTCCTGCCTCCAGTCAATGCATGAGATCAGACTACTTCCCCAGTAAATCAAAATGTTGTGCATCTTCTGCAATGTTGTGTACCTTCAGTGGCATGGTAGCATTTCATATTGACTGCCTTGTGACTAGACCAAGTTCAGCAAGGAAAAACTGAACACTTTATCTCTCTCTCCCTTCCTGAAAAGTTCTCCTCTGTATCATTATCGATAACAATAACTTTATTTCTGTTGCCACAACATCATACTCTTCACTTTCCCAGCATCCATTCTGTTGTTGCATTCCTTTGGAACACTACATTTCTAAAATCTATCCACTTGTCTTCATTCTACCTTCAAAGTTCCTATCTCTCCTCTCACTCTCTTATCTTCCCATAAACCCTCCTGCCGAGCCACTCCCTTGAAGTCTTATTTAAACTCTCTTGTGTTGCAGTATTTTACAGGCTGGACATTATGCTTGGAAGAGTCAACTGTGATTTGCCACTAAGACAGCATCTCTGCTTTCTGTGGAGCCTTCCAGCAGTAATCCACTATAAAAAAATATTATTTATGTGTATTTTAACACAACATGTTCATTTTTTTACCCTGGGCCACAAAATACAAGTATAAACAGGAGATAAAGTTAACATGAATAATAGTGTGCTGTGTTATGAATCTGTACCATTTTCTCCATCTTCTTTTCTATGTGATCTCCTTGTGGAAAGGAACACTTCTTCCATGAAGTAATGCACAATGCAAATCTCTTTTAGCAGATATTAAAACTGACTAAACCTTAGTATTTCTCAGTGATCTTTAATGTCGGTGGATTATCTCTGTGTCTTCCTCTTAAAGTCTGAATATATTGGTTCTGACCCTCTTTCAGAGGAGGAAAGGAAATGAGAAAAAGGAGAAAGAAAGCAATTTCTGAAACTAAGATGGGCTCAAACCATTCTGGGTATAAACTTGGCCTTTCCTGAATCTAAATTTTACCAGCTGAGTATGAATTTTACCAGCATTTGGTGTATTTTGGATTTAGCTCATTACAGAGAGCAGTTTGAATGCCAAACCTGGAACAACATTTCAGCTTCCATCTGGAGTTTTCACTCAGGCCAATTGTTGTCTAAATTTGGAACCTTTGAATAATAAAGGCATGAGAAGTGACACAGGCATGTAACACTATTCCTCGCAGAACAGTACAGAGTTGCTTCTTTTTGGATCCACTAAATAAAGTGGGAAACTGAATGTACTTAAGGCAAAGTCTTTCAGGCTACATCTAGACTGCAAACTTCTTTAGGAAGGGGTTTTTCCGGAAGAGATCTTCCAGAAAACTTTTTTCAAAAGAGAGCGTATACACAGCAAAAGCACAATGAAAAAACGATTTTCCAAAGATAGTATCCACCTTGATTGCTATCTTGCATTTCAGTTGTGATTACTGTGAATGGCTTGGCCACCAGGGCACCTGTGTTTTTTCTGGAGGCTTCTTATTTTGAAAAAATACTCTCTTCCACGTCCACACATGCCTTTTTCCAGAAAAGCTTTTTCAGAGCTTCTTCCTCGTAGAAAGATGTTTACCGCTGTCAGGAAAAAACCCTCCGTTCTTTCGACTTTCTGTTGAAAGAACGCAATAGCAGTGTGGACGAAAGTGTAGTTTTTCTGGAAAAAATGGCCATTTTTCTGGAAAACTCTGCAGTGTAGACATACCCTCAGACAAATAGTTTATTTGACAAAAAAAAAAAAAATGCAGTTTCAGGACAACCTGAAACTATGTGTGGATTTGACACCAATAGTTTCGTCCAGTCACAAAGAGGCTTGAGTGCAGGGGAGGGGGTTTGATAATGATGCTGCCTACTATCTATGTCTCTCCTCCACCCCATAACCTTTAGCACAGTTGCAAAACTGTAAGGAAAGGTCTTTAAAATGAGGCCACATAAGCTGTTCTCAAAGATGTAGCCACAAAAATATGAGTTTGATTCATTCTGTAAAGCCTCATGGATTTTCTACTAATTAAAAAGTTCTAATGAATATTTCCCTGACTACTTCAGCTAATATAGTTCAATCCATTTGTTTCTGGTGAGACTGTGAATCCTCTTGCCCTTAGTAACAGCAAAATATCCACTTTATGCCCTATTCCACTCTTGTTAGGTCAAGAGAAATCTTACTGCTGACCTCAAGAGAAATGGATCACTCTGAGGTTAAATGGTCATATGATTACTTCTATTATTATAACCAATAGAGGTCTACACTGCTGCCAACAACTTGGAGAATTTCAATACATAGACCAGTGTTTCTCAAAGTGATCCGTGAAACCACATTGACAAAGCTGCTAACTGGCCATGCCAGTGTGTTTATTTACCAGCACTGTGGCCACAGATCCTCACGGCTCCCATTGGCTCCGATTCACCATTTTCAGTCAAAGGGAGCTGTGGGAAGTGGTGGCCCAGCCAATGCTACTTCCCATGTCTCCCCTTGGCTGCAAATGGCATACTAGAGCCAATGGGAGCTGCGAGGTGTGGTAAATAAACACACTGGCGTGGACAGTTAGCATCTTTGTCAAAGTGGTTTCACGGATCACTTTGAGAAACACTGGTATAGACGATTAATTAAGACTTATAGGCAAAGCAGTCAAACTTGTAGAGCAGTGACAACCCAGGGTGGCTTGAACAATTTGTATAATGGAGGGGCTGAGAACCATTGAACAAACTGGAAATCTTGTATCTAATGGAAGCCATTTCAAGCCAGGGGTGCAGGAGCTCCCTCAACACTCATTGTTCCAGCCCCTATGTGACACTGATATTTATAGTTCCATGTTCAGATGAAAGGAATAACAAAATATTTACTTGGTATAACAACCGTCATAGAAAATCCTTCTATGACTTCAGAATACTACCACCCTTTTGTGTTCTTCCTCATGGTTGACCTTCCCTGCCCACCTTTAATAAGAATATTGTTTTGGAATAGGGATGTAGAGTAATTTCTATCACCCATATTGGTTTCATCCCTGTAAAGCTCTATGGAAGTTTTCTCTTAGGAAAATCTCTGATTACATGTTACAGACAAGACATGGTTATTATTTAAATCAGAGACTCATGTGGGGAGTTAGGATTAGAACTCCTGATTTTCATTTTCAAAAAAGCAAGCCTCCATCCCTTCAGAGAAAGGAAAGTACTTAGAGATGATCTTATTAATGGGAATATTAAACAGTTAATTAATAAGCATATCAACAAGCATGAGGCTTACTAATTAACTGGTTTATCAACCTTTGCTGGCAAACTCCAGTGGTGGCCAGCCACAGAAGGCGATGTGGGCCAACTGGCAGGACTCCATCGCCATGGTGGGGCCAAGTAGTGGACCAAGTGGCAAGCCGTGAATTAAATCGGTTAACTATTTCAGCACACTACTTATTAAAAAGTTTCCTGTATCCTGTCCATGGGCCAGCCAAAGTCCATCCACCTAGATGGAAGTAGAGTCCTACATTTTTCACAGATCCATGATGATTGCAGGGCAGATGGGCCACAGCTGAGTGATATTGCAACACCAGGGACCCATATTGGAGGGCTGTGTCTACACTACACCCCTTTTCCGGAAAAGGGATGCAGATGAGACAAGTCGGAATTGCAAATGAAGTGGGGGATTTAACTATCCCCCGCTTCATTTGTATAAACATGGCTGCCACTTTTTTCCAGCTCGGGGCTTTGCCGGAGAAAAGCGCCAGTCTAGACGGGCTCTTTCGGAAAATAAAGCCTTTTCCAAAAGGTCACTTATTCCTCTTAAAATCAGGAATAAGGGATCTTTCGGAAAAGGCTTTATTTTCCGAAAGATCCCATCTAGACTGGCGCTTTTCTCCGGCAAAGCCCCGAGCCAGAAAAAAGCGGCAGCCATATTTATACAATTGAAGCGGGGGATATTTAAATCCCCCGCTTCATTTGCAATTCCGACTTGTCTCATCTGCATCCCTTTTCTGGAAAAGGGGTGCAGTGTAGACACAGCCGAGAAGTAGACTCTGCTTTAGCACCGCTGCACAGTGAGTGAGGGGCAGGCTCATTCTGAAAATCTAATCACACAGAGTCTTCCACACCTTGAGGGCAGGATGCAACCTTTAGTAGTTAAAATAGATAAAATAAAATAACATGAAATTCAAAAGAAATTATACCAAATAAAAATAAATGTACTGGGCTTTTACATTACTCTAGATTGCTCTGTAGGGTCACAGTCACATCAGTGTTATGCTATGATTATTGAAGGTAGTTCAATATAAGTTACCTAAAATAAAATGCAAAATATAATAATGTCAATGTAATAGATTATTTGAAATATATTATTCAGCTATTTTGGTATTTCTCTGTGTTTTACAATGAGTAATTCTGTGACACCTTAAAGACTAACAAGTATATATATTTAGTATTATGAGCTTTTGTGGGCAAAACTCACTTCTTCAGATGAGATGAGCTACCTGGAAAACTGTATCAGTTGCACAGTTTTCTAGATAAGCTGTGATCCCTAGTAAACAAAGGAGACAGAACTGGGACTCAAGTGTTGTAGAAGCCTATTTGTTTGGTCTAGAGTTTGTAATTATTTTCCACAATAAGCTTTTATCAAGACTGATTCGGTATAAGTAACTTATATTGAAAGTCAAGTAACTTAGACCCTAAATTTAAGTTCTGTTAAGTTTTACAAAATCTAATATTAGAGGTGCTTCATGATTTTTAGCTTTTTCAAATAGCTTTTTGCTTGTTTAGCTCTCCCTTTAAATAATTTGCATTCAAAACATTGAACTAGTGAATGACAGCCCTCAAATGTAATATACGAATGGTTGAGGGGAAGGAAAACTAGCCGTTCTGTATTTTTTCCAATCTGAAAATGCAAAAGGGAAATGGAGATGTATTAGATTTTTAAAACATCTTTCAGTTTGAGTAAGGGAAAGATATTAGCATCAGTGTACTTTTTTTATAGGGTGTTTTTAACCTCGCAAAGTCCCTTTTATCCAATAATAATTTCAACTTATTTCATAGGTGCTCGACCAAGGGGTGATGGGGATGCTGCCACACACCCCTGTCTTGAAGTGGTTTTCATCCTATACAGGATTTACAGTTGGGTTCAATGGCTCTCACCAACTCCACTATATAAATTGTTCTAGCACCTCTGACTTATTTGATTTGTGGTGAGGGATGTTGGGCCAGAGTATGCTATTAAAGACCTAATGAAAGGACTGACTGTATTTCAAGCTGCCATAAAAGAAGATCTCTCCAAAGTAAGTAAATAAAACAACTTTTCAAGAAGCAGCTGTGAGATTGAGAGATTTTTAGAATGTGTTATTATCCCGTTGAGCACATCTAGCCATATATTCACTAAGTCTAATACTCTGTGAAAATAAGAAAAAGGCCCACCAGAAGTCTAGGCCCTTGCCTGATCCAAACTATTCAGTTGTCCCCAGGACACTTTTTGATCAAAAAAGTCAGTGTTACAAGCTGTGCTCTTTTTTATGTGAATAATTCCCAAGCTGACTACGCACTTGGTTGGCATTTGCAGCTGTGATGGCATTTAACTGAGCAGGAAGTTTGAGAATAGTTTCTTTTCAAGCAAGCCAGCATTAACAAAATAAGTTTTCACTTAATTATGTGGCTTTTACATTTAAGAGCAAACTGCAGTAAATGGTTTCTTTGGTGGCTCATGAACTGTGCTCTAGTACTTTCAGCCTAGTCATACACTGCTGTGATTTTCAATTGGATTAACTTCAATGACACCACTATGCTGTAATGAGGGTAGCACTATAATATAATAAATTGCACTTTAGTATGGGAATAATGGCTACATCCACAGTCCAGCCCTCCTCAGGTTGTATTACTCTCAGATCTAAAAACACTAGGTAGAGTCCTGTCTAGTCAGTAGCTGGATAGGAGTCCTACTGGGAAGGAATGTGGTGTTTTCTAGTGATTAGAGCACAGAACTCAGATATTCTGGGCACAAATCTTGGCTCTGTGAGCTTGATCAAATCTCTTCCTCCATTTCCTCACAGTAAAATGAAGCTGTTAGTACTTTCCTACCTCACAAAAATGTGGTGAGTTTTGACTTTCTAGTGTATGCGTATAAAGTGCTTTGAGATCTTTAGATGAAAGGTGTCATGTACAAAATATTATTAAAAACCCTACAGAAATCAGTGTTGGTGCACACAGAAGAGAATTTTTATTTCTACATGAGAATTCAGCCAATGTCCTGAACTGCTAGAAGCATTGTATTGTTCAAAGTGTTATCTTTTACCTGATATGTACAACTAGTTGAACACTTGTGGACTTTAAGGATTATGTCATTTTTCATAAGAATTGAGCAGATAGGGAGACATCATCCTTTTCATTGTGCCACTATGAATCCCCATACTGCAGGTTCAGTTGAATATAATATTCTTTCAAATTTTCTGTCTTGATATGCTTGGATAGCGTTGCACCTCAGAGCACAGAGACGGATGAAGATTCCATTTTGATTGTGTGTGTGTTCGTGCTAATATGCTAGCAAGAAAATATCTGTGGAAAAGTTATATGTAGGCTCAGCCAAGTCAAGTCAATCCATTTTATAAATAGTTGGAGATGAAAGAAAAGATTCCTTTAAAGCTGTTCACTTTATTTATTCCAACCTAGATCTCAAAATGAAAGACGCATACGCTGGCATCACAAACTGTATTTTAGAGCTGGTTAAAAATATAATTTCCGTCCTGTGAGGAATTTTGAGCTTTAAAAACTAGAAACATTTTAGCCAACTCTACTGCTCCCACTGTCAACAATCCTGGTCAAAATTATATATCCTACATGGAACATACTTATTGATCAGGACTCATTGATCCAGGGGCCTTTGAGGATAGATCATCTGATTCCAGCCATGTTACTTTAGTAGGTTTCCTCAAAATGCTTGTCAAGGCTCATCTACTCCTAATAACTTGACTCCTTACTTTGTTTAAGTTTCAGAGAGGTAGCCGGGTTAGTCTGTAACAGGAAAAACTTTTAAAACAATGAATACTAGCACTTTAAAGACTAACAAAACATGTAGCTGGTATCATGAGCTTTCGTGGGCACAACCCACTTCTTCAGATGACTGGTTTGTTTAAGTTGCCTTCTCACCAACCCTCACAAGATGGCTACCCTCTCTCCTTTTAGTGGTCCATTTTGCCCAGATAAGCAATGAATCAGGACAATTGTGAAGTATTCAGATTCCTTAGCAGCAATAGCAACTAATTTTCTGGGCAACTGTCTGTATAAATCCAGAATAGTAATAGAAATGTAGCCGTGTTAGTCTGGGATAGCTGAAGCAAAATGCAGGACTAGGTAGCACTTTAAAGACTAACAAGATGGTTTATTAGATGATGAGCTTTCGTGGGCCAGACCCACTTCCTCAGATCAAATAGTGGAAGAAAATAGTCACAACCATATATACCAAAGGATACAATTAAAAAAATGAACACATATGAAAAGGACAAATCACATTTCAGAACAGGAGGGGGATGCGGGGGGTGGGGGAAGGAAGGAAGGTAAGTGTCTGTGAATTGATGATATTAGAGGTGGGGAGAGTTAGATGTCTGTGAGCTAATGGTATTAGAGGTGATAATTGAGGAAGCTATCTTGGTAATGGGTAAGATAGTTTGAGTCTTTGTTCATTCCTTCCCAGAGAGTGTCGAATTTTAACATGAATGACAGTTTAGAGGATTCCCTTTCAAGTGCAGATGTAAAAGGTCTTTGTAGCAGAATGCAGGTGGTTAAGTCATTGAGAGAGTGTCCTTTCTGGTTGAAATGGCAAGAAACTGTTTTTTCTTTGTGATATTGTCTGATATCTGTTTTGTGGGCATTAATCCTTTGGCGAAGTGTCTGAGATGTTTGTCCAATGTACATAGCAGACGGACACTTTTGGCACATGATAGCATAAATTATATTTCTGGATGCGCAGGAATATGTGTTCTTGAGCTTATAACTCATTTGGTTAGGTCCAATAATGGTATCAGCAGAATGAATACGTGGACAACGCTGGCAACAGGGTTTGTTGCAAGGGAAGGTGCCAGGGTTGGTATTAGTGTGGTATGTCTTGTGGTTGTTGGTAAGAATCATCTTGAGGTTAGGTGGTTGTCTATAGGAGACTATGGGTCTGTCTCCCAGAGCCCCTTGGAGTATGGTATCCTGTTCCAGTATAGGCTGTAGTTTATTGATAATGTGTTGGACAAGTTTAAGTTGGGGGTTGTAGGTGATGACAAGTGGTGTTCTATTGTTGGTTTTCTTGGGTCTGTCTTGAAGTAGATGGTTTCTAGGTATTCGACTGGCTCTTTGAATTTGCTTTTTTATTTCTCCAGGTGGGTAGTTGAGGTTTATAAATGCTTGGTAGAGATCCTGAAGCTTCTGGTTTCTGTCAGTGGGATTAGAGCAGATGCGGTTGTATCGAAGGGCTTGGCTATAGACGATGGATCGTATGGTGTGTTCTGGATGGGAGCTGGAAGCATGTAGGTAACTGTATGAGTCGGTGAGTTTTCTGTAGAGTGGTGTCTAATTTTCCATTGTTGATTTGTACGGTGGTGTCCAGGAAGTGGATCTCTCGTGTAGAATGGTCCAGGCTGAGGTTGATGGTGGGGTGTAGGTTGTTGAAATCTCTGTGGAATATCTCCAGTGTTTCTTGGCCATGCGTCCAGATCATAATGATGTCATCGATGTAGATAGAGAAGGGGTGAAAGGGGATGGGAGTTGAGGAAACGTTGTTCTAGGTCAGCCATAAAGATGTTAGCATACTGTGGGGCCGTGCGTTTACCCATGGCTGTGCTGCTGATCTGGAGGTATAAGTTGTTCTCAAACTGGAAATAATTGTGGGTGAGAACAAAGTTACATAGGTCTGCTATCACGTTGGCAGTGGTGTCCTCTGGGATAGTGTTTTTAATTGCTTGTAATCCGTCTTCATGTGGGATGTTGGTATATAGAGGTTCTACATCCATGGTGGCAAGGATGGTGTTATTGGGGAGGTTATTGATGTTGTGTAGTTTCCTTAGGAAGTCAGTAGTGTCTCGGAGATAGCTGCGGGTGTAGAAGCTCTATATACCAACCTGATAGAACCCGGAGCGTTCGTGGAATGAGGAGTACAGCTAGTTCGGATTAGGAAGCCTAATCCGAACTAGCTACTCCGTGCTGCGTGTAGCCGCGCGGCACGGGGTTCGAACTGCCGGCATTTAAAAATGGTGCCGGCCGGCTTCATGCAAATGAAGCCCGGGAAAGTCAAATCCGGGGCTTCATTTGCAAGTGTGGTATGCATACATTACCCTCCTAGTTCGAATTAGGAGGGTAGTGTAGACATACCCTTATATATATTTTGGTTAGTCTCTGAAGTGCCACAGGACTACTTCTTGTTTTTAAAGTTACAGACTTAACATGGCTACTTCCCTGAAAAATTTTCATGGAATGGAAAGTTGAACAGAACATTTCAATTCAGAAATGTTGAGACATTTCATTTTACTGAAGTGAATTGAATCTTTTTTGTTTCAATTTATTCCTATGAGCAGCTGTGGTGCTCATGGAAGTTTGTAGTTTGGGTTCCTCATCCCACTATTATCCTCAATGGGTCAGGGTTCCTGGTAGAATTACATTTCACATAATGCACCCACCAAGGGAACTGTAGGGCATCAAGAAAGAAATCCAGCCAGGGAACCTGATTGAGGATGGGCCACCCAGGCAATAACTCCCATTGAAGCATCATGGCAATGTGGCTGGACACAGATTAATGTCAAACTGAGAGAAACTAAAATATTTCAATTTGTTTTGACAACCTGAAACTGTGCTATATGGAGCAACTTCACCTGAAATAAAATATTTTATTTGCATTTTCCCAGAGAAATATTTTAAAAAATAGCAGAACTGAAATTTTCCCATGCAGAAACAGCATTTTCCATAAGAAATTGATGCAAATGGCACTCTCATGACAAGCTCTACTCAAGTTAGTGGGCCAAAATTTGCCCTCTCTACTTGTGCTTTTTAAGTACCTTGCTCCATGAGCAGTCCCCATAACTTCAATGAGATTGATTATGCAGAAAGGTACTGCTTGGAGGAAGTAAAGATGGCAGAATTTGACCATTGCAAGGGCTTGAATCTGATCACACTTGCATATTTTACACCAGTTAAACACCATTGAATTTAATGGACTAGTTCCTAATTTACACCAGTATATCAGAAACAGGTTCTAAGTGTATGCCCATTTTTATAGCTGCTTTGTCTCATTCGCTTTCAGTTACCAACTACTATCAGTTCCTCCTACTGTTTTATAAAGGCGTAGGGTTGAATATAATTCTTCCCACATGTTCTTTTCTGTAAGTTGGGCTGCACTGTGATACTGACTCTTTGGCTGAATTTTGAATCTTTTTGAATTATACTTGGCTCTTCTCACTGGCTGAGCAGCATTTTTTTTCATTTATGGTTCCATTTGTCGGGACTGTTATTTACTTTCTAACCAGCTTGTAATCTTGGTTTCATCTGCGACTTCAAGCTTTCCTTTGAGTGCCACATCAACCAGATTGTCAAGACTTTATTATCAGCATAGGAATTCAGCAATGCGCAGGCCACTGCTGCTTCAGCAGGCTGCCGAAGTTTTGATTTATGCCTGGATAACAGCACGGTTGAATTATAGCTATATCTGGTTCACAGACCTCCCAGACTGGCTGTTAACTTCTCCAGCTTGCGTGAAATTCGGCAGCTAGAGGACATACAGCTCAATGTTTCCAGCAATCAACATACCACACCTGTACTAGGAATTATGTGCTGAATTCCTTTCAAATATGATATTCTGCTTATAGCACTTAAACCACAAAAGCTCTGAATTTGCCCACTCCACATCTTCAGTTTCTCATGTTCCAGGACTATCTCACAACCTGTATGCTTACAACATATATAATTCAAGAGTGTGTGTCTTTATTAGGTTGTGATCTGTAATCCCCGCTTGCCCTTGAAAGCTAGGGAATCCCTTGATTTACCCTAGGAATCCCTTGATCCTCTCTTCCTTCAGTAGCAGAAAATTTATAGTTATATAAAATTTCAGGTTTACATCTATCAAATGATCTGAAAAATGCTTTATTAAGGATACTATGTAACCAAAAGCTGATGAAATGTCTCTTAAGTTCTCAGAGTCATTTTTTCTTATGTTGCCTATCTGTAAATTTTGATTATTTTTGCTGGCAGTGTTTGCTTATATGTGGAGAGTATAAATGATGTTTACTGAGATTTACAGATAAAAATCTAACTCTTATAAACCTATTTATTTTCCTATTTGTAAAACCCACAAGCCAAGATTTTCAAGTGTTTAGGGATTCTGAGTTTCTCATTTTAGGGTGTTCTTCTTCAGGCATTCTAAAAGGCCCTGATTTCCAAATATGTGAAAGTCCTTCTGAAAATCAAGTCCCTTTCAGGCATTTTAAGCTGAGCACTCCAAGATTCAAGCACCCCAGTCACTGTTCACTTTGTAGATCTTGGCCATTTGGCAACTTCATCCCTGGTATCCTTCCATTTATTTCAAATATTCATATTCAATACTGCAAATTGAACACTGCAGAAAATCAAGCCATACTTGCCATGCCAATGTTACATTTCGTATTTATATTCTAATTTAAACACCCAAATATTAAGGTAGTGTTACTTGTGATTCCATAGTAGGAGTTAGTTGAGCTTTTGCATTTACAGCAGGAATTCACCCATTGAGTTATGTATGACGATTGCTGTCTATCATTCCCCAAAACCACAAATGAAATTCTGAAGATTTAGAAGTTATATGTTAGCTAATCTGAGTTAAAATTAATTTAAAAATTAGTCTTTAAAAAATTAGCACTGTATGTGTGGCTATTTCTTTGTCCTGAATGATTTTAATACTGGACTAATGCAGACTCTACAAATTTCCCTTATAGTTAAACTAACTAAAATGTCATGCATTTGTTACTTTATTTTTTTGTATGATTAATGGTAAATTTTGCTATTTTTCTACATCGCAGAAAGTGTCTTCTTCTGTAGAGACTGTTTAATAATGTTCTCGTACATAGGAAAACCTCTGCCATTTCAAATTGTTTGCAACAGGATTGAGACCAATGGTTAAAATGTCCTCTTTCAAAATGGCCACTGTATTCTACTGGGAATAATAATAAATGAAGCAAAGCAGCCCTCAAAGAAGATGGTAGCCCCTGACAGCACAATATCCTGAGTTATAGGGACATAATGAGGGGAAAAATGAAGGAAAAAATCAAATGTGACTTTTTAACCTAGGGCTACTTGATGGTATTATTGCGAACCATAAGTGTATGATTTATGTATGGTGTCATTACAAAGCAGAGTTAACGTGGTTTTTTGTGCCAAGAAATTTTATACATCTATTTGTATGATTATTAATAGTCTTGCTGCCATGTCAGTTGTGATAAGGAAGAACTCTAAGGAACATGTACGTTTTGCAGGAAATGTTTGGTAATAAGGTAAATGCTCAGCTTCCCTTTCAATTAGTACTGACCCAGTGCATCAACTTCAATGGGATTGGTACTCTTAAATCACAGAGATGCTTTTGGAATTCCCACCAGAGCTCGCAGTATAGCTTGTAAAGCTGTGAGTATTAAGCATAATAAAATTTACAAAGCCACCCCCATAAATTATCTCAATGATTTTCTGTAATCCTGATGCAGTGGGTATAATCAGTCGAAGTTAATGACACTACTCACTTGCTCTAAGGATGTTTTTGGTATGAAAACAAAAAGGGTAGACAGTTGTTGAAGCTAAAGAGCTAATAAGAGCTAATAAGAAATAGAAACAGGCCAACCTAGAACCTTGGATCCAAACTTCCCTCAGCGTTTTGGCTTGAGGCCCATCTTTAATAAGAGGCAATAGTGAAGATACAATGTATTGTCAGCCTGTGGAATTCAGGATTGTACAATGTTGTTGTCATGAATATTGTGGCTGGATTTGTAAAAAAGGGGTAGGTAATTTTATGACCTCTAATGTTTTTAGCTTTGCCAGTTAAATTAATGATAAGTGTAATCTGACCACCTGCTTCAGGGGACAAAGTAATCACCTGTAGAGCAAGGACAGATTTCATACCTTCCCAGATGTATTACACAGTTGGTTGGGCAGGATAGGAAGGTGCCTGCCTTTCTATGCTGAGGGGCTGTCCTTTACCAAAGGGAGGATTGCTAGCTGACTAAAAGGACCAGTAGTCTGATCTGGTTTGTCAAATCATATAGTATGCTCCTATGGAATGAATATTAAAGTAAGTACTAAAGAAGAGTTTAGGGATGTTTGGGTTTAGTATTCAAAATAGAATTACTTTGAATTTATAATGCTTCTTTAATCTACCTCTTAGTCATGATTTTCAGTGCTAAGGATAACAACTAAACAGCTCTGTTTGAGAGGTGATTTTTTTTTTTTTTTTACTGAAGCCCTGATTGATGATTCAAACATCAAAACAACAGAAGAAACTGAATCTGCATAAAAAAAATGAGATGAAAATATCTTCTAGCTCCTGCTTACCTTGTCTTGAGTGTTGAGGTTTGAGATTTCTGCCCTTTTTTTCCACTGGGAATGTAGACTGATAAAGCTACCTATCATTGCTTGTCACACTAGTTAAAATAGAAAGTCCAATGTACACAGCAGCACACTCAGCTCAGCTTTGAACTCTGTCTTCTTATTTTCTTTCATACATAATAATATGTAACATTTTTGGAAAGTAGGAATCCCCAGGGGCAAGATTTTCTTTTAAAGTTTAAACCATTTTAATGTGATTATTGAGCACCCAGAAGCAATTGTAAAAGGGAAATATGCTGTCTGAACTAGTTCTTGTTTATTTAGAGTAGGTTAAATTACATGGTGGATTAAGACAAGTCGAAGAAATGGGATCCAGTTAGCTCAGTGGAATGCTATTTATTGCTCACTTTCTGCCTCACTAAAACTGTATATTTCAGTGGCATTTTTTGTTACTACTTTAGAATGCCTTAATCTTGCACTGTATAGTATAAATCACTTTAATGTGAATTTTGACATAGAGAAAACACAAGGTTATTGTGCTTGTTCAATATCTTCTTTAAAAGGCCTTCATTTAATATGCGCCTCTGCTTACCAAAGAGATTCAAAGTAGAGGTGCTGGGTATAGTATTTGTTGTGGGAAATTATTTTTCTCCTGTAGAAAAAAAGCTGGTGGATTTATTATTGCAGTCTCTTGGAGGAAAAGGGTTTTTTGTCTCAATGAGGGGACAGAGGCATAGTTTTCAAACCCTACACTGCCCAAAATTTCATACTGAAAATGGATTCCAACCTTCTGCTGTTGCTGGGAGTAGGAGAGGCAGAGGTGGAGACAGTTTTCACTGAAATGGATCACAGCTTGATATTTGGAGGGGGTGTGTACAATATTGCATGCCACTTTCCTCTTCAGGCTGGAACTGACAAAGCTCTATTTGCATAGAGGAACTTCCTCAGATTCCCAGTGAAGGGAAAAGAAAGCTGTGTTCTGTCCCCTTTCCCTTGCACATGCGAGTATGATTTTGGGGAAAACTCCATATTACTCTTCCATGCAGAAGAGAGACTGGCTCCAATGTTCACAGAAAGCAGATGGGCCCTAAACAGACAATATGACCCGTTTTTGTGTAAAATATAGATTTCATACCCTGGAGAATACATGGGAGAGGAGCAGTTTTATAGTCCTCAGAGGAGTGATATGTGTCTTTGTATTCCCCACAATGTGTTTCTTTTTAAAGAGAGAGCAAAATAAATAACACTAATGACAGGACCAAATTCAGCAGTGACATAAATAATGGTTCAATTTATTTGATGGGTGTAAGTCTTAAAGTAGAGTAACTAGCAAAGATATGTTGTTCAGTGGGTGTTAAATATGCAGATGTGCAAATGTCCATGCCAAAGGCAAGTTAGGGGAGAAATCCTGGTGAATGAGATGAACAACAAGCTGTGCTCATTTTACACACTGAAGAAATGGCAAGGCGGTGCAAGTGACACTACTCCACCACTTAAGGTGGTTATCAGATCCAGTCATGCCTGACCCTTGGCTTACATCACCATTGAATTTAGTCCATAGCAGGAGCGTACTGGCAATCAAAATAGGCTCGGGAAATGGGTTGAGAATGGCCTTCCCCATGACATCACCCCTGCATGCCCCTCAAGCCCCGCCCCCTGCGTCATGTCCGGCACGCAGCGCAGATGGCGGGTCAGACTCTGCGTGTCGCATACAGTGTGGACACAGAGCCACTCGGTATGAGGGGCAATGACATGCAGACACAACAGCCCACCAGACGATGGCCCACCGGGAAATTCCCGGTATCCTGCCAGGCCAGTCCGCCCCTGGTCCATAGATTGTCTTGGGAAGTACAAATACTTACACCACACCTGCATTTGGCTCATTATGTTGAAATAATGTTTGGCATGTGATAGAAACAACGAAGGGCGTGACACGGTTGAGTTCACCAGATCCAAACCTGTTATAGTGAATAGAGCACTGTGAACATACGCTATACATATATTATGTAAAATATGCTAAATAAAAAACCTAACTGCTGCCCTAAAGACATAAAAACCTGCATATTATACAGAGCACCAACAGAGTGATAGGTGGCCTTTCTAGCTGGAATGGTTTGAGGAACAGGTGGGCCTTCAGAAGTTAGTTTTGTGCTAAGGAGAAGAAGGTGTGTAGGTGGGAGTTACGTGCATGCAGTTACTGAGAGGAACAAATGCCTCCAGCTTCACCCTTCACCATTGTTGGCAAAAAAAAGCACACCTACACTTGATTAAGGTTGGAGATGTGAATGTTAATTTGCATTTCCTAGCTGCAACTGGCTTTTTTTTGTGGCCTAGGCATTATTTAAATGCACATTTTACACTACATTATCTTTGCATTTTATATCTTTAAAAAATATCAGGTTGCTACATGTTCCAGAAAAAGAATGAGAAAGAATTTCCTCACAAGTCATATGCAGCTTATAGCTTTATGTGACTTTGAACTAAGTTTATTAACTTTCCCCACCTGAGACCTCCCCCCTAAATATTTGTGTATTGCTTTTAAACTGCTTCCTTGGAACTCTTTGCCTCCTACAGGCTCTTCATGCTGAGCCTGATTCTGCATCTGTTTCATATCTACAACTCCCACTAGAAGCTTAATGTGCAGAACAACTGCAGAATGGGTCAAATATATATACATGTGCAACCTTATTGAAATCCTAGAGGGTTGCCTGGGTGAACTTTGGGGCAAGAGAAAAACCTTATGGATATGTGGTATTAGACTAATGGTCCATCTAGCCAGTATGCTCTCTTCCAACCGTGGACAATACCCGATGCTTCAAAGGAAATGCACAGGCAATCATTAAATTCGCCATCCCCTGTCACCTGGTTCCAACATCTGGCAGTCAGAGGTTCATGGACACCCAAAGAGCATGGGGTAACATGCCTGACTATCTTGGCTAACAGTAATTGATGGACCTAGCCTACATGAACTTATCTGATTCTTTTTTTAAATATATTTATAGATTTGGTCTTTACCATATTCCCTGGCAACAAGTTCCACGTGTTGTCTGTGTATGGGGTAAAGTATTTCCTTTTGTTTGTTTTAAACCTACTGCCTATTAATTTAATCTTTTCGAGATAGGATGACCAAAACTGTACATAGTATTCAAAGTATAAAGGCATTATAGTATTTACTGTCTTAATATCTATCCTAATGATTCCTAACATTCTGTTGGCTTTTTTGACTGCTACTGTATATTGAGTAGATGTTTTCAGAGAACTATCCATGATATCCTTTACTTTGTATTTCATAAAATACAATGTGGTTGGTAGTATATTCCTACTGCTCTCCTTTTATTAGTACAGTTGATAATGTAGGATGTTTACAATGTTTGTTGTAGCAAGAATGACTGTGTTCACTGAGGCTCATCTTAGACAGGAGGTTAGAAGTCAAGGAAGAAGGGATCAAGGAGAGGATATTTAATAGAATATTTAATTTTCAGTCAGTAGTTTCAGCTTCGCTCTGGGAACCCAAAGCACTTATCCTGCTCCCATGGAGGTCAGTGCGTGTTTCAGGGAATAAGCCTGGGAAGTTATCATTCATCAATCAATAGTAAATTAAATCACAAGAACAATTCATTCAAGATTAATTTGGATGCTTCTGGGCCTTGTTTCCATTCTCCTCCAGAGCCAGATAAGGAAATTCAGTTTCTAATAGAAAATTAACTTCTCTTCATCCATGTAGAATCTCCTGGCTGTTTACATTTTCTGTTCTTTCTTCCTTACTTCAGTGCAGTCAAGAGATGCCACATACTGCATGGCACATACAATATTTGTGGGAAAGGCCAGCAATTAGCTCTTAGCTCTTTGAGTGTCTACAGGTTGAAATCTTGCCACATACAGGGCATATTATTTCTCATTATGTTCATTTTCCTCTCTGGAATTGGTCTTATCTTTTCAACATAATATTCATCACAGTATTGAATGATTGTGAGTATAAGTAGTCTCACGGCTACTTTTTCCCTAAATAAATCTGAGCAACTTGATGATAGATGTCAACAACTTGACCTTGTACTCTAATGTGGCAGTTTTGAGAGACAACTTTGCAGGATATGTCTGAATGCAGCCAATATTGTCAAATTTACAGTTCAGTTTTTGCTTCTGTAAACTTTGCAATAACAATATTGACTGTCAAAGCAAAGAGTATTGTTGAATTCTGTGCAGTTGTTGGGATACAATTAAATGATGGTGTCAATAAGATTCAAGCCTTTCTTTAGTCAGCCTAAAACACTGGCAGAAAATAGATACAATCCAGCGTTTGTTAGTGAACTGAAGCATTCTTCTGGGGAGCGTGACTTCAGAATGTTGTTTTATCAAATACTCACTCCAGGTGTAGCATTCCATATAAAGCAATCAAAAACATATTGAGTGTTTTGGTTCCCTTGCAATTTTCTAAGATGTAGTCTTGTCCATTCTAGCAAATATTTCTGAGAAAAACAAGTAGCAAAGCTGTCATTGCCTGAGTTCAAGTCTTTTAAAAATGTAATCATACCACAGCTCAAACTTCTGTGGCACCTTAGAGACTAAGATATATATATAGTATCATGAGCTTTTGTGGGCAAAACCCACTTCTTCAGATTAATCTCATCTCATCTGAGGAAGTATGTTTTGCCCACAAAAGCTCATGATATATATTTTTGTTAGTTTCTAAGGTGCCACAGGACTACTTGTTTTCACAAAAGATGAAACAGTGAAAGGAAGAATCTCACCAAGCATAGGACTCCATAAGCACTTACCTTTGAAACACTTTTTTGGAAACATTTATTTAAGAAAAAAACTGTTTATTTTTAAAATAGTGTTTTGCCTCTTAAGATCAAACTTTGAAGATCGAGTTAAATTTTAAACTTAATTGAGAAGAGGAAAAATTCTTCACAAAAACACAAGTACTCAGACTTCCAGTTAAAACAATTTAATTGTGTTTGGAAAATAGAATTTGTGAACTTTGGATTTAAAAGGCTTATATTAAAACCTACAACATGTGATTTAAAGGCTCTTCTTGAGTCTCTTGTATACTCTATGTACCTTGGCCACTAGAGAGCAAGATGAAAAATAATAATAATAATTAATAATAAAACCTTGTATTTCTGCATCCCTCCAATAGAAGGCAGTGGTGCACATTCATCTAAGATTCCATTGATATTTACAAATTTCACAATGAAAATTCTTTCTTCACAATTTGCTTGATAACTTGGAATTTAAATTTAATAAAATAAGTAGTTTGTTCAAAACTAGCCGTTGCTCAATTCTGAATGGGAAAAGGTGTTAAGGGTAAGTATTTGGCACTTTAAAGCAATGCACTATTGCTTCGGCACTATTCACAATTTAGCATGATTCACAAGTGCATTGCATATTAGAGAAAATGATAGAGATGAAAAGAGATACAAGCAATAGTACCTAAAGCAACTACTTATTGGAACTCATATAGTGGGTGGCTAGACACATCCCACCTTCATTTTATTATTCAACATGTCCCTGCTAGCTTTGTGGTTCCATGCATGCAAACGGTCAGAGAAAAAATATCTTAAGATATTTTAAAATACAAACAAATGACTAGATGGATCATTGAATCTGATTGAACAGTGCCAAATGGGCACCACCATTACCAGTATAATTCTGCTCTGCATCTACACCAGCTTCCAGGTGCAGCCAAATAAAATCACTGCTCAGTGGTATTACGCTATCTCAACAGTTCCCTTCATTAAGATCAGGGAATAACTGCAGTTATCTCAGTGTTGCAATGTATGTGACATGCACATGTCATGGTAACAGGTATGTTGCATAGTCAATGGATGACTGGGTACATGTGACTGTACAGTGGGAAGAAGGAATATGTCAGTTGGACCAGGAGGTATGAGAATTGGAGATGGGCGTGACTAATGACCAGCTATCATGGAGACCTTTCTTTGGGATCCAAGATCTGCAACTTTTGGAGGGAGAAATAAATATGGAGCATCTACTTTCTGTGGCATGCTCCTCCTGACATGTATGGCTCTCCAGTTGGATATGTATCTGGATATAATTCCCCTTGTATGGAACTTTGAGAAGATGGAGATGGTGTGAAGAGATTCGATGTAGTCAATGGAAGGTGGTGTTGCAAGCGGGGTGCTGGGGCAATGTGTATAGTAGAGGTGCTGAGAACCATTGAACCATACTTCAACTCTTGTATAGAATGGAAAACCCTTCAAGCCATGGTAGAGGGAATGGTGTTCACAGCTCCCCCAGCATTACTAGTTCCAGCATCTATGACTGCAAGAAGGCATTTTTTCAATGGGAGCCTCGCCACTGTTCAGGGAAGAGGAACCACGTGAACTTTTTGGAGGCTTCCATATGGGGCCCAGCTGAATACCAGGATTCCAAGATCTGCATAGATGTTGGCCATCCACAAGTTAGGACATGAAATCCCCTTCCATTCCAATAAGAGCAAATCCTACCAGCCCTTCCCACCAGGAAATAATAGAAAGGAAATTTCACAAGTGGAAATTCAGAGAAATGTCCTGCCTTCTATGGGAGATTTCTTTGTAATATGGTCCAGTGCAGCAGGGCCTGAGCTTAATTAATTCATGGAAGCCAGAGATTACATATGATCAGTCCTCAGAACTGGGCAGGTACTGGCAAAACATAGACACGCTTGCCTAATGAAAGGAAATAAAACTGTTGCATTTGAAAAGTGAGAGCAATCAACCACTAGAATAATATAACATGGCTTGTGGTGGATTCTCCATCACTGGAAATTTTTAAGTTAATTTTTTAAAAGACATCTAGTTCAAACAGGAATTATTTCAGGAAGTCCTATGGCATGTGTTATTCAGGAGTCCAAGCGAACGGATCACAGTGATCCCTTTCAGCTTTGAAATCTCTTACTCATTCTCTGGGACTTCTGCTACTTGCGTCTTGTAAATGTGATGCCGATAGTATTAATCTTACATTCGTATTCTGCCATTACACCATTGAATGGTCCTTTATAAAGCAGGGCTAAAAGTAATCACTAGAGCAGGCGCAGTAGGGTGGGTAGTATATATGTTCTCCTCCAGAAGTAAAGAGAGGGAGGTGCCACTATGAACTTGAGTTCAAACATTGTCTCCTTCCATTTTCAATGCTCCTCCTGTTAGCCACCTGTACAGTGCTAAATTGGTGATTGTCAGAAGAGACAGCAGGCAACACAAGCTGAACCTACATGTCAACCTTGGTTTTCCCTTTAATGGTGAGCCAAAGCTTTAGGGTTTGTAACAGCTTTCACACAGCCCAGTCTCTCTGCTAGCTCTTCTCCAGTCAGCATGCTAAATATAGGAGGGGAGAGGATAAGAAAAAGCAGCATAGACAGCAACTCGGAGTAGCCACCTGGGTAAAAATCCAACCAGAGCTACAGAAATGTAATTAGGCAGCTAGCCTGAGTGGCTGCTCACACTATCCCAGCCACACTGTTATTTTTAATGTGCTGGCTTCAGCAAAGCATGTGTGTGTCTGTCTGCCTGTGCTAGGAAGCACACATTCAGTTGCAGCATAGACAAACCCTCAGTTCCATTTTCCTAAAATGCTTTGCAATCTTGGGGGAGATAATCAGGGCTTTCGAAGGACGAGGTATTATTATGTTATCTCACTTCTATCTTCTGGAGAGACGTGACTAGCAGTCAGGTAAATTAATATCTGGATAACCTCCCATCAGCTCTACTAGGAGAAGCACATAAAGAAGAGCAGCAGAGGAGGCAATGTTAGAGATGTTTTGTCATCTTCTAATGACCTTGTCCTTTTCTTCTGCCACTGTCATTCTGAGAGTGACAGACGAGAGTAAAGTATGCTTTACCTAGCAACATGCAAGATTTAGAATTCTTCTAACCCTTTGGCCAGAGGAAATGCCACAATTATACAAACTAATTTAAAACCAGGAATTGACTAAAAAGTATAAATAGCAGTTAGCTAGTGAAATCTTCTCTGAGTAAGGGGGTCTTTTTCAGAAAATGAAACTGTGTGTTAGACGGCTTTTGCAGAAAGCTGTGTCTCTTCCTATTCTCTCTGTGCCGACACATAAGGTTGTGATGTGTCATGTCTGCTTGCATTTGTAGTGTTGGCGTATGCTAAATGATGTAACTTAATGTGACTTGCCTTACTTCTCTCCTGTCATTAGTGGAAAACTAACATAATGAAATCTTTTGGAACATGTATCTTTCTGTTCACCACTTGATCGTGGCTATGTTGATCCTATAGCATTTTCTAGAGCCATGTTATTAACTTTGGTTTTGCTATTTGTCGTGTGTGTAGACAGGGATCTCCCTTACTCTTGATATTTTTTAATTCGCTTTTCCAATACAATCTTGTCAAAGTACTTTAAAGGTCCATACTACTAAGTTACCAAGAGCAAACATTCCAATGGGAACACTAGCAGGCAATTAGAGTGAGTTGTGACTTTTTCTCTGAAAAATTTTTTTTTGGGGGTAGAAACATGCCAATTTGTTAAACCTCCCTCCACAAAGTTTAGATTTTATTGGGAAGGCTTTTCATATTTCATATTCTTGTCAAAATGAGAGGGTAAAAGAGAGAATACACGTCATCCCAGTGTATTGAAAAGCCCAGTAGTTACAGAGCTTTTTCAAGTTGTGCAGGATCCAAGTCCAAGGATTTGCTTTGAGAAAGGCAACGTAACGATTTAAATCCAGGTCTTCCATATCCCAAGTGAACTCCTTAACCATTGGTCTAATGCCTATTTTAGAGCAAAGTGAATCCTCTCTGGTTTGTACTAAACAATTTAAAAAGACTGAGTGTAGTTCTAATGCTTGATGGGGAAAAGTTGTTGAAATCTTGACGATTTTCATGGGGTGGATGTGAAAGCCATTTTCTTCCCAGCTGCCCAGTCAGTACCTGCATCCATTTTAAAATGTTAATTTGGGTGACTGAGGTGAGATGGGATAGAAAATACCTGCAAGGAATTTTTAACTAGAAAGGAACTGTAGTTCAGCATCAAACACATTGAATCTGAATCACATGGTTGCATTCTGAATGGGGAGATGTATACAAATATAGGTCATAGCACTGTGTTCTAGTGAGTACAGAAATGGAAAACGGGCCTAATCCCAATCTCAGAGTCTTTTGTGGCTTGGGGTTTTCCATGTGTATTTTCCTTTCAGTAAAGTGGGAGTAATGCTCCTTACTGCACCAAGGCTTGTAAATCATTTTGGAATGAAACACACATACACACACATACCCTTTTTAATACTCAAGGACTAAGTCATCCCTTCAGTTACACCCCCATAATTATAGATGACATACCATTTTCTGAGGGCTGAATTTGGTTGCGAGTTAGGTACAGTATGTCTGTGAAACTAGTGGCTATAACATTTTGTAAACACTGTATTTTTCCCCCCTCTGGCAGAACATAGACATTTACATTCTTCCTTCCTTAAATGAGACATGACTGAAGTGACTGTATCAAGTTAGGAAAGCTGAAGGTTTAGAAATTTTAAAATCATAATTTAGATTATCCGTCACTCAGCAGTCAGAGTACATGCTGTTGACAAAGCAAAAGGCAGTGACAAAGGGAGAGGTATGTATTTTGGTCCAGTTACTTGAACATGACACTTTTATACAAAAATGTGTATTAAAAGGTTATACTTGAACGAGCAAAAGCAAGGAAATTCTGCCACTGAATCCTTATTTGGAGCCTGTTTGGCAAGAGATTGTTGCTCACATAGTTCATCTTACAGACAGTTCTACAATATTTGGCAGTGTTGAGCAATCTAAAAGTTGGCACATGGTTCGATAAATATATACTACTATGGGAACCTTTAAAGATATAGTCATCAACATTTTGGAAAAGCCACATAAAGATTCTCCCTATTACTGAAAATTGTTTGGCCTTACTTATGCAGCATTGTGTGGAAAATGTACAGATAAAAGGAGACGCTTATGAGATTATAGCAGTTTTAATGTCCTCTGTATTCTCTTTAAGGATAAGAATGTCTCGAGGGCAACACGTTGATACCAAAGCCATATGGGTTTTTCATGTGTGGCCAATGGGTTTCCTACCTCTCCCTGTGCGTGGAACTGTTGGGAATGTGGTGTTAGAAGAGTGAAGCAAATCTTGGGAATGTCAGGGCTCTGTATTAAATTCTGTCTCCATTCTCATAGATCCTTGGTCATGAATAAAGAGGGAACTTCTGTGTTACTTCGTGCTCAGACCTGATAGTGTGGTTGAGGAAGAACACGGGTAAATGGAGTTTATCCTCTTCTCATTTAGTAAATATGGAGGTTTAGGTCACCTATTTCTTTTTCTACCAATATACCACTGACCTCACCCTTATCCAAACTATGGCACCATGCCTGTCTCCGGTTGTGCTGCCTTTTAGCTGCTGTCCTATGCTCTTCTCTGTCTTGACTATGTATCTTTTCTGCCAGCCATTTGTGAAGGGGAAAAATACAGCTTCATATGATGGAGGTGAAACAAAATACAGGACTATGTAGCACTCGATGGAGGAACATTGTACATATTGCTCCTTCCACGTGTCCTCCTCACCATGACCTAGCTAGGGAGCACAGCATCCCTCATGGCATTAGCATTGCTTTCATATCACTTTTATTTGTATCATGATGTCAATTAAAATTATACTATCTTATTTTAATCTTGGTGCTTCAGTTACATTCATGTCTAAACAGTTAAGGACCCAATCCTAAGTCAAAGTCGGGGAAAAGTCTCCCATGGATGATGGGTTTGGATCAAGGCATAATCCACATACCATATTTGTTATGTATTCATTATAATATCAAGCGTCTGTGGTACCACTATGGTTTCTCTATGGCCATCTGATGATCTTTAATCTAATGGAAAGTGGAGTGCCAAAAGGCATGGAAGAGGCACACATGTATAGACTGTATTCCTTACCTTAGTGCTCTGTACCGCCAGCTGCCTGGGAGTCTAAGCTGGGTCAAACACTTTGAGGCCATGAGAAGGCTTGGGTTTTGAGAGGATATTGAAAGAATGATTTAAGTTTGCTATCTGAGTTTGTAACGACTCTTGACACAACTAAAACTTATATCAGGCTGTTCATCTTTAAAGCACTTTACGATTCTTTATTAATTGAAATTAATTGAAGTTCATCCATTGTATCACCAGGCTCTGTATAAACAAGGGTGGGCCTTAAACAAGGGTGGTGGTGGTGGGGGGGTCAACTGTGATGGGGTGGGGCTGTGGATTAGCCTCCCCGAGTCAGCCCAATGTGCTGTCAGGCTCTTGCAGTGATTTAAAGAACCTGCCGCAGCAGTGGCATTGCCCAGTAGCCCTGATCCCTTTTAAATCACAGATCCTGGGGCAGCTGCCCCTGTTGTTGGGACTGCAAAAATTACACATGAGGCTTATGTTATGCAGAGAGCCTTACATGGGCATTTTTACTTGGTAAATCTAGCCCTTGGATCAATGTTCCCTCTAATTTTTTCCATACTTGTGCAAAATAAATGTGATGTGCACCTAGTATGCATATAAAAAGCATATGCGTATCAGCACCACGATTAGAAACACACGCTACTGGCTCTGGGTGCTGTGTGTGCTCTGTTAATCAGATGGATAGCATTTGAATATCTCCTGGGTAGCTGCCCAAGTGCTCAGCTTACAGGGAACACTGCCTCAGACTCATCCTCCCCAGTCTCTTTTTGCTTGCTGGGAACGAAATGAATGGATGCACTGTATCTTATCCTACAGTGACATATCCTGTGTCTTCTTATTTCCCGTTTAATGTCTAGATCAAAAAGTTTTGTTGATCCCTTGAATTGTCACATAAGATAGATTTCACCGGACATCCTCCTGAGCCTCCATTTGGCTGGAGGCCTGGAAAGTGACAGTGGTTTATAGGATATGAGGACAGACAAGTTTCTGCACTCAACATTGTGATATTGAGTGTAATGTTTTCGTCTTGTACATGTTAATTCAGTGTAGAGTCATGACTGCAAGTTTCTATGTGATGTGTAGCATTCATCTGGTCTGCCACCAAGAGTAGAGGACTTTCCTAAAAAGCCATTCAGATGTAGTGCTTCTCAGTAAGACTTTCTGTGTTTTCCACCCATTCTTTTACCTTGAGATGCAGGATGGGAGTCTGGAATATAGGTTACGAAATATAGGTAATTATGAAATATAGGTAATTTCTGGAATTAGTGTACTATCTTTCTTTAAAATTCAAAGACTTCTTACTCATTATGGAAAAGAACTATTTTAGGTCTTGGATATCAGAAATGGCAACACACAGAAACCTGTAGGAGCACATTTTAACCTACCTGGGCACTCACTAATGGATTTAAAAGTAGACCTTCTGCAAAGGAATTTAAAAAACCAACTACAGAGAGAAACTATAGAACTGGCCTTCATATGCAAATTTGACACTATGGCTATGTCTACACTGGCCCCTTTTCCGAAAGGGGCATGCTAATTTCACAGGTCGTAATAGGGAAATCCGCGGGGGATTTAAATATCCCCCGCGGCACTTAAATAAAAATGTCCGCCGCTTTTTTCCGTCTACACTGGCCCCGATCCTCCGGAAAAAAAGCCCTTTTCCGGAGGATCTCTTATTCCTACTTCAAAGTATTCCTATTCAAAGTAGGAATAAGAGATCCTCCGGAAAAGGGCTTTTTTCCGGAGGATCGGGGCCAGTGTAGACGTTCTTTTCCGGCTTTTCTAAAAGCCGGAAAAAAGCGGCGGACATTTTTATTTAAATGCCGCGGGGGATATTTAAATCCCCCGCGGATTTCCCTATTACGACCTGTGAAATTAGCATGCCCCTTTCGGAAAAGGGGCCAGTGTAGACGAGCTCAGACTGTCCTGGCCTGAACAAATACATGGACTAGACAGGCCGTTATACTTAACACCCAACTGACATAAAAAGCTAAGTATGGGACACTTAAAGCCCACTCAATGAGCTTTATTAGCACTGACACTACAACTGACAGTTTTTTTCCATTCCTCTTCTCACTTCTTTTTCTGTTATAAATTGGGATGTTCCTCCTTTTTTCCTCCACATTTATCTGAGGAAGTGGGTTTATTTAAATCCCCGCTTCTTTGCCTATGCTGGGTAAACTAGTTTACATGGCTCCGTCGATGGAGCCATGTAGTCCAGACATGCCCTAAGGTACTAAGGACTACTTGTTTTTTTTTAAATTACCTTTGGTCTAATAGAATATAACATGGCTAGGCAAACACACAGTCTCCAACAAGTGCTTTCAGTGACCTGGTTGCAAAAAATGAAAATGAAAAATATTCTCTGCATATTTCTCATTCAATAAATCTAGAATTATAGATGTTCGAGATCAAAAAGACCTATTTGGATCATCTACAGGTTGAATCCTTCTAGTCCAGATCCTTTGGGATTTGACCGGTGCTAAACCAGAGAATTTGCCAAACCATGGGAAGCCAATATTGTCAAGCAGCATTACCAACACTTCCACTGTTTACTGGGCTCTTAGAAGACATTTAGGGGTAAATTAGAGCTAAACAACAGCACAGAACCCTAAGCGCCAGGACTGGTGGCTGTAAACAAATTTTATGGGACCGCAGGACACTTGGCCACACTGATGATAAGTGAACATCTGGCTAACTAAAATCATGCCAGACCACAGATATTGCTGGACCAGAGAGTGCCAGATTAGAGAGGTTCAGCCTGTAGTACACTGGCCTGCCATTACAGGATTGTTCCCCATGGTGTATTTCCTAAAGGTACCCATCAACAGGGTTTGTTTCTGGTGCCTCATTATGTCAGTGTAGGTATTGTAATTTCAGTGTACCTGTAAAGTTTCTGGCTGCTCCTTTAGCTAACATTCCTGTGTTCTGTCTATTGTATGCTGTAATATCTCCAGTTGAAATGTACTCTACATGTAAAAGCGGCAAGGAGTCCTGTGGCACCTTATAGACTAACTGAAGTGTAGGAGCATAACCTGTAGCACTCGTTTCTTTGTTCTGACTGTTCCATAGTTGGTTACACTTATTTCATCCTCTGTTCTAGTTCATGTACACATCACCTCAGGACAGGATGCAGAGATAAAATTTCTTGATTCCTTAAATGACTGCTTCTTGGAGCAGCTGATTCTGGAACCCACAAGAGAAGAGGCAATTCTTGATTTAGTCCTAAGTGGAGCGCAGGATCTGGTCCAAGAGTAAATATAAATGGACTGCTTGGAAATAGTGACCATAACGTAATAAAAGTTAACATTCCTGGGGTGGGAAAAATACCTTAGCAGCCCAACACTGTGGCATTTGATTTCAGAAAAGGGAACTACATAAAAGTGAGGTTAGTTAAACAGAAATTAAAAGGTACAGTGACAAAAGTAAAATCTCTGAAAGCTGCATGGAAACTCTTCAAAGACACCATAATAGAGGCCCAATTTAAATGTATACCCCAAATTAAAAAATGCAGTAAGAGAACCAAAAAAGCACCACTGTGGCTTAAAAAACAAGTAAAAGAAGCAGTGAGAGATAAAAAGGCATCATTTAAAAAGTTGAAGTTAAATCCTATTGAGGAAAATAGCAAGGAACATAAATTCTGTAAATTTAAGGTGTCAAAACTGAAGAATTGTCCCAGATTGAGGTGTCATTGGAGGAAATTTTGGAACAAATTGATAAATGTAACAGTGCTAATAACTGGAGCATTTTTTTTTCTATTTGATTCAGGTTGGTACTGAATTGCAAACCTTTGCTTGTGTGAACAAAGATGCTGGGTCAGTTTTTAGAGTGTGGGTGCTGAAGGCCATTGAACCATTGAAAGGTCCAGAAAAGGGCAACAAAAATAATTAGGGGTTTGGAATAGGTCCCATATGAAGAAAGATTAAAAAGACTTGGACTTTTCATCTTAGAAAAGAGGAGACTAAGGGGGGATACGATAGAGGTCTATAAAATCATGACTGATGTGGAAAAAGTGAATAAGAAAAAGTTATTTGCTTGTTCCCACAATTTAAGAACTTGGGGTCACCAAATGAAGTTAATAGATAGCCGGTTTAAAACAAAGAAAAGAAAGTTGTTCTTCGCTCAGAGCATAGTCAACCTATGGAACTCCTTGACAGAGGATGTGATGAAGACGAGGACTTTAACAGGGTTCAAAAAAAGAGCTAGATAGATTCATGAAGTTAGGTTAATCAATGGCTTTTAGCCAGGATGGGTAGGAATGGTATCCCTACCCTCTGTCTAGAAATGGGTGACAAGAGAGGGATCTCATCAGGATTATCTGTTGTTCCCTCCCTCTGGGCCATCTGGTATTGGACACGGTCAGCAGACAGGATACTGAGCTAAATGAACCGTTGGTCTGACCCACTATGGCCGTTCTTATGTTCCAGGTCTGGTTCTGCAAGTGTATGTGTGCTCAGCTGATACTGTACTTTAAATCAGGTGTCTAGTACACTGCTATGACATGCATTATTTTCTTTATAAATATATACAGCATGCCACAGGAAGGGGGAAGTTTGATGTGCAACTTGAAAAATTGATTTGGAAAATTCATGCTATAACTGGTATTTGAGACTAACTGCACAGGTGACTATTGAAGTAGGACCAAGAAATAGCTCTGCTACAACAAACCATGAAGATTTGACATACTATTCTCAAAAATAATCTTTGTTAAGTCATAGCTCATGTCAGAATTATGACCCAGAGGCTGATAAGCTAAATACATCATTTTTCTATGTGAACATAAAAACATGTACGTTGTTTAAAAAATCTTGATAATTGAAAAAACACCTAAGACATAGTTAAAATGAGATCAGCCCAGCAGTGAATCAGTTTGTTTAACAAGAGTTTTAGCACTTTGCCCTTTATCAAATATATCAGTTAGAGCTTGATTGTGATGTCCTTACTTGTGTAACATAGCACTATAGTTCTCAAGTGTTCTCTCTGCGATCAGTGGGAGTAGTTGAGGAATAATGCATATTCCAACATAATTAATGGCAACCCCAATCTAGCCCTTAGAATCCAGAAATACTGATTTATGTGGGACTTATTGTGGCATAAGTGCAACATTTCCTCTAATCTTTTCCATCCCATCTGTAGATTTTTTCCATCAACGTGCAGAATAAATTTTTCTGTGCACTGAGGTGTGTGTGAATGTACCACTGGTTGAAATAAGAAACCTAGCTGTGGCTGCTCTGCTATTCAGCTGAGCAGCACTTGAATCTCTCCTGAGTGGTTGTACAAGCACCCACCTAACTGGGAACACTGATAAGGTTCCACTTAACATTATCAGAATCTGTCTCCAACTGAGTATGTGTACCGATCATTAACATGAAAGCACTTATTTTAAAACTTCAGCTTTCTACTTGCAAGTGGAGATGTTTAGATTTTCTGTGTCCCTTCAAACTTTTTTGAGTGCTACAGAGGCTATTCGATCATCACTGAAAATTCTTAAAACTTCAGTGGGTGTTACAACAGTAGGAACACTACCTTTGACCTGATTGGAGTAAACCTGGGGAAATAGTCTCCCATCATTTGCCACATTTTCAAATCAAAGCCTTTTAAAAGCATTGCATTTTGTAAATTAAAGGTTGAAAAATCAGTTGAATAATGCCACTCTAGAACTCACTGCAAGTTCCTCCTTCCTTTAGTCATTACAGAAATTATTTTGTCTAGGATCATGCTGCAACGTGTATAATTCCAAAGCATAGATATTGACAATTAATATAACTGGAACTGAGCAAAACTACAGGCAGTCCCCGAGTTACGCGGATCCGACTTATGTCGGATCTGCAGTTACGAACGGGGCCCGTCTCCCTGGTCTCCAGCAGACCAGGGAGAGGAAGCAAAGTGGCAGAGCACGCGGGCAGCGGACAGCCCAGACGTGTCTGGGCTGTCCGCTGCCCGCGTGCTCCGCGGCTTTGCTCCCCGTCCTCCTGGTCTGCAGACCAGGAAGACGGGGAGCAAAGCAAAGCTGCGGAGCACGCGGGCAGCGGACAGCCCAGACGCGTCTGGGCTGTCCGCTGCCCGCATGTTCCGCGGCTTTGCTCCCCGTCCTCCTGGTCTGCAGACCAGGGGGAGGGGGAGCAAAGCAGAGCAAAGCCACGGAGCCCGAGGACAGCAGGACAGCCACGGCACGTCTGGGCTGTCCCGCTGCCCCCGTGCTCCGCGGCTTTGCTTCGGACGCCTGTGGTACAGCAACTGGGGCGCTGCCGGTTGGTCCCGTAACGCCGCTCTGGGCACTACTGGACCAACCCGGCAGCACCCCAGATGCTCTGCCCCAGGAGTCCTGATTCAGCCACTGCTGGTCAGTTTCAGCAGCGGCTGAATCAGGACGCCTGGGGCAGAGCAGCTTGGGTGCTGCTGGGTTGGTCCAGTAGTGCCGAGGAGCGGCGGCGCTACTGGACCAACCCAGCAGCACCCCAGCTGCTCTGCCCCACGTGTCCCCAAGTCAGCCGCTGCTGAAACTGACCAGTGGCTGACTACAGGAAGCCCCTGCCCTGGGCTTCCTGGAATCAGCTGCTGATCAGTTTCAGCAGCAGCTGACTTGGGGATGCCTGGGGTTCTTAAGTTGAATCTGTATGTAAGTCAGAACTGGCGTCCAGATTCAGCCGCTGTTGAAACTGATCAGTTTCAGCAGCGGCTGAATCTGGACGCCAGTTCCGACTTACATACAGATTCAATTTAAGAACAAACCTACAGTCCCTATCTTGTACATAACCCGGGGACTGCCTGTAATTAAAATGTAATTTTACTTTTACATCTGGGGTGCAAGTTAGAGCACATTGTAATCTTACCCTATACTGCTCTCAAATTGCCTAATATTTTGTTTTCAGTGGTAGAGAATTATATTATTCTGTAATTTCTAAAAACCAATTGGGGTGAGAAAATTTCAAGCAAATAGGAAATAAACATATAAAATAACTGTTTAATATATATGTTAACGCAGGGGCGGATGAGAGTTTTGTGGGGTCCAGGGCAGCACAATTTCGTGGGCCCCCTTTGGAGAAAAAATAGAAAAAGGTGTCAAATGTGCAAACTGAAGGCTATTTTCATATTACATGTGAATTGGGTAAATTTGATAGAAACTTAATTTAGTTGGATAATTTTTTATTTTATTTATATTGTAATTCATTCGTAAACAACATTCTGCATTAATAATTAAACATTTTCATTTGTATTTAAGTCTGTTATAGCTGTCCAGCTCTTTTGGCAGCTGGGTCTCTAACAGCCGGTAGGAAAAGGGCTTCTCCCCAGCATCAGCCCCTTCTCCAGCCCCAGGCACTGGAGCAGCGAGGCGCCCCGGGAGCAGGGAAATCCTGACCTGGTTTAGAAGAGGCTGGCTGCTGTGTCCAAGCCAGCAGCCTCTCAGGAGCCTACAGAGCAGCTGGAGGGAAAAGAGACAGCACCTCAAGCTCCATGCAGGGTCAGAGGAGGGGCCATAGAGGCTGCCCCGACTGGCCCCTGCCAAGAAAGGGAGCTTGGACACAGCAAATGCGCCTGCCACTGTTGCCCCCCCGCCCACTCCCAGGAGTGGCCCGAGCAGATCGCTCTGCCAGCCTGATGCTGCGCAGTTTGTGTGCTGGGTCCCTTCTGGCTGGGGGCAACCGCCTGGCTCAGTTGCCCTGTGTCCACGTACGTCTAGACTACAGGCTTTTGTCGACAGTAGTTTTATCGACAGATATTGTCGACAAAGCCTCAGTTGACAAAGAGCATCTAGACTGCATCCAGTTCTGTCGACAAAGCAAGCCGATTTGTCGACATGGCAGTGTAGACGCAAAGGACAGTGTAGATGCAATAATGCCTTCTGTCGACAGAACTCTGTCGACAAAAGGGGTTATTCCTCACAGAATGACGTTTACAGCTGTCGACAAAACTGCTGAGTTCTGTCGATGTTATGTTGACAGAACTCAGTGGCAGTGTAGACGCAGATATAGTTTTGTCAACAAAAGTCCACTTTTATCGACAAAACCCAAGGCAGCTGTGTGGGCCCCCGGTGCCTGGCTGCTCTACGACTGGGTGCTGGGGGTGGGAAGGGAACAGTCCCCGATGCTCAGTCCCTGCCCAGGCACCGACCAACTATTGTGGGGCTCACGGGGCTCCCCCACACCAACACCACAACAGAGACCCCCCAGAACACCTGCGGGCTGGCTGGGCTGCTCTAGAGTCAGAGCTACAGACTCTGGGGGGACGCTCTGTGGGACAGGGCCCTGAGAGCACTGGCCACACGCTCCGGCATCTCTCTGCCCGGGTCCCACCTGCTCCCAGGACCACCTGGCTTCCCTGTGAGGTGCGGGGCAGCGGCGCCCTCTAGTGACGAAAGATAGAAAGTGACCCCACTGGCACGGGGCCTATTAAAGCGCGGGGCCCGGGGCAACCGCCCCGCTCGCCCTGCCCAATATCCGCCGCTGTGTTAACGTGACAAGAAGAAGTGAAACAGTAGAGTAGGCCTGGAGATCTTCATTCTGTTCTTGACTGCTATAGACTCAGGCTGTTCACTTAATGTCCTTGACAGTGTTTCAGTTCCCCACACATAAAATGGAGATGATTTCTTTTTTTTCTTCGTCTATCATGTTTATTTCGTTTGTAAGTTCTTCTAGACAAGTACTGTTGTCCTTAATTGTGTGTACAAAGCTCAGTCCAGTAAAGCCTGATCTTGGATGGGGACAACTCTCTCTACTGGAATGCAAATAATTAATCGTGATAATATGCAAATCAGTTGTGGCAACTTACCAGAGCGGATCTTGTTATTTCTGTTTAGACAGCATGTTTACAAGGAACCAATCATCCCTAAACTATATTAAGAAACTGCTTGAGTTCAATGATACTTCTGTAGATCCCAATCCTGAAAACACTTGTATACTTACATAATGTTACACAGTGTGTAGTCCTATTAAATTATTTTGTGAGATCAAGGCTTCACTGATTTCAATGAAATAGTACAGGTGTCACTGAGAGCAGGATTTGGGCCTATGGTCAAAGAAAACTTTATGAATCGCTTCCTAACCTAAGTGGGTGGGAATGTAAAACTACACCTTTTTTTTTTCTATGTGGGTGCGTCAACACTGCACCATTATTTCAAGACAACTAGTGTTATTTTGAAATAACAATGTGAGCATCTACACAACCATTCCATTATTTTGAACTAATTTCAAAATAATGGATGGCTTATTCCGAAATCTGTACACCTCATTCTATGAGGAATAATGCCTAATCCAAAATAGCTATTTCAAAATAAGGCATGTCCAGATGCTCCACTGCTGCTATTTCAAAATAGCCCCTCACCAGGGCCATTCTAAGTTATTCCTCCCCAGTGACTCCTGGGCTCTAAATTGAGATAGCACATCTGCATTAGGGAAGCCTTTCTCTGACTAATTTTGAGGTTTCCTTGAAGTGTAGATGTGCTATTTCAAAATCAACTATTTCGGAATACCCATATATGTATCAACCAGATAGGCCTTAAATAATCTAAACAGACACTGTCAGTATGGTTTTGACCAGCCTTCAATAATTAATAGTTGAAAAAATTATATGCAATTGTGATTTTTTTAAAAATCATGCTAAATTCTGCCATTCTTATTCCAATAGACTCCCGCTGATGGAAGGTAGGGACTGAATAAGAATAGCAGGATTAGTTAATTAATGTTTACTAAAACTGACTGAATAATTTGTAACAATACTCTGATTAACATTCCTTCTTTTCTGCTTATGGAATATTTTCAGGTAAACTAAGTGATCTTCAAAGAGCTGCCAATTTGATGTGGGTATTCAATATGTAGTATTTATTTGGAAATAAAGTTGTCTTTCCTGGTAAACTTTTGGACAGCAGTCAGATGTTCTGAATTGTTCTAACTGTATCTACTTTGATTTGCCACCTCAACTCATTTAATCAGTACAAAAATTCTAAAGCACTCACTAAAATCAAGACTATGTCTATGTTTTATTGAAAAGTTTACTCTTAAGGATACCATAGCAGTTTTAGTAGAAAGAGGAGGAATAGAACCTGGTATCTTCAAGAAAGAATTCCCATTCTTTTCATTGTTGAGCAAAGTGCGTCTGTCTGTTTCCCTCCATACCAGAACTAGGCACATGGTTCTTTGGATCTGGTGGGAGTTTTGTGTAAATGAGGACTTCTAATGGGTTTTCAAGCCCCCTCACCACAGTCCTGCAAACACTTAGACATGTGAACACTTTACTCACAGGTGTACACCTATTGAAATCAATAAGACTGTATTTAAAGTTAGGCACATGCTTAAGTGTTTGCATGATCTTGGCCAGAATTTTGTAAAATGCTCTGTGACTGTCCTGGGAAAAGGTGTTATACCCGTACAACATATACTATTTTGTTTTATTTGTGCTTTTAAAGTGAAGAGAAGATAAATGAAGTAATCCTGCTGGCTTTCCTGCACTAGAAGGTGAAATCTTATCAAGCATATCACCAATTTAATACCTTGGAATTTCTTCAGTGAGAAGGATCCTTTGAACACATTGTAGAACTATCCACAACACAAAATCCATATTGTACAGTAATAAGGATTGTATTTTGACAGGTCAGACAAATTACCCTTGAAGATTAAAATCTTAATTATTAAAAGGCATGATAAAAGAGGATTATTAATTCTCTTAGGAGTCTTGTATGTATTATTCACTATGATAACAAAACCTCATATGACCACAAACTTCCTGGTCTAGTCTAAAGGCTCAAGTAATGAATACATATTTGAAAATTAATTTCTCCAGTAAAATCAGTTAAGGCAGTATTGTGATAGTACTGTATTTTGGAAATCAGTGTTACACCAAATTAGCAACTGTTCTTCTAACTTAGAAAATCTGTCAGCAAAATTGGCAACTTCCACTTTTTAGGCAAGCCTAGCTAGAGTATTTGAGTGCTAAATTATTAGTACAGATGAACCTTTGTTAATGGAAAGCCCTTCAGGTTAGTAAATTGTATTATACAATTAATGAGACTCTCAATTAACTGATAAAAGGTTTCTTAAATTTAATTTGATTACTCAGTTAAAGATCAAAGTGAAGTATCAATTTGCATCCTATCCAATGAGGAGGGTTTTTTTTTTAGACAATCAGTGAAGTAAGGGGTAAATTTGAAAGCATTTTCACTTCAACCACACATTGTAATAAGCTCCTTTACACACCATGTCATCACATTGACTTCGGTGGGATTACATAATTATAAATAATAAAAGAATTTGGCCGTAATTAATAGCTTGTATACCATTGTTAGTTCATGGGTAGAAGAATGTCAAAGCATTCAGGTCAACGGGCAAGTATTTAAATTTCTTTGAGTCCACTCCAGAAGCAGAAGGGGTCAAATATGAATATAACAATTGATGGATCTTGATTCAAAGTAATTTGCAAATCAAAACATGTACAAGGTATTTGTTATCTCTGAATGGTAAATACGATGAATAATTACACTGACACAAAAGAAAGCAAGATTACCTGGAATTTGTGAAAAGAAAATGCTAACTTTTTTAGTCACAATAACAAATCACTAAGGTCGTGTCTAAACTACAGCCCTCTGTTGGCAGAGGGATGTAAATGTGATGTATCGAAAGTGCAAATGAAGTGGGGATTTAAGTATCCTGCACTTCATTTGCATAATGGCAGCCTTTGCTTTTTTTTTTAAACGGAGCTATCCGAAAAAACCCAACAGTTTAGATGGAGCATTTTTGACAGAAATACCCTGTTTCGAAAGATCCTGTACTGTTTATTTTTAGGAGTACGGGATCTTTTGAAACAGGGCATTTGTGTAGAAAATGCCCAGTCTAAACTGCTGGGTTTTTTTCGAAAAGCCCCGTTTCAGAAAAAAGCAGTGGCTGCCATTATGAAAATGAAGTGCAGGATACTTAAATCTCCACTTCATTTTCACTTTTGAATCGTCTAATTTACATCCTTCTGCCGGCAGAGGGGTGTAGTTTAGACGTAGCCCCAGTCTATCCTTTCCTTCCCATTCTCAAATGTGTTGCTATAATAAGAATTGTATTGACATTAACCAAGAATATTGTCAACAAATGCCAATACAATTTGCATCAATACTTACACTGCATTTGAAAGTGGGAATTTGGGGCTGCAAACCTAGATGCATCAAGTCAAAAAATAAAAAGGTGTGATAACCCTGCTACATGTGGTTATAGAAAGACTGCTCTTGGAGTGCTGTATTCAGGTCTGGAAATTTCAATAGCAGGGAAAAAAAAGGATGCATTAGAGGGAGCTCTGAGTGGGCCAGTTAAGTAAACTACATCACTCAAGAATCACAAGAGTTAATTCTGAAAATCTTGGGTAAATAGAATTGCATTTGCAATTTTGTATAAGGCCTCATTGGGTTAGTTTTATCTAAACAAAATCTTTACTGTGTTTGGATTAATCCTGTGGGGAAAAGTCACTCACCATGGGTTACACAGTGCTAAATGGAACACACAGATGGTCAAATGACTGGCATGAGGATGAATGACTAGTTTGTTTCGCATGGATGGATCATGAGCCAGGCTGAATTTTAACTCAGTTACCACGTGGTCCCAAGAAAGTGTTACTTTATATCTTAGTTCTTTGATGGAACCTTAAAAATTTCTATCTGGCTAAAAATGCCAAGGTAGAAATCTGGATTCCACTGAAGTCCATGGCATAACTCCAATTCACTTCACTAGGCTAGGGTTTTGTCCTAGTTCTCCTGCTTTGCACACTTTCTCACCTGCAGGAAGGAGAGAGGATTTAAATTAGTCTCATACTCAATCCTTGAGACATAATATATTTTAGGTAAATAAATCCAAACAAAAGGAAACAGCAAGATGCTTCAGAAGACAATAATATTGCAACATGACATGAGTTTATGGAAGAAGGGGTTTGACCAGCATAATATCACAGAGTACGTTGACATTTGCTCCCTAGTTCGGACTAGGGATGCAAATTCAGATGAGAGAAGTAGCTAATGAATCCAGGATTTAAATATCCCGCACTCCATTAGCATTATCTCTCCAGCGCGCTAGTTCAAGTCACAGCTGATTCGATCCAGGAAGTGCGTGCCAGGACACGTTAGTTTGTTGGTTCGAACTAACGTTATTCCTCATTTTTTGAGAAGAAATGTTAGTTTGAACCAAGGGCTTTGGTTCGAACTAACGCATCCCGGCGCGCACTTCCTGGTTCGAATCAACTGTGATTTGAACTAGCGCGCTGGTGAGATCATGCTAATAGAGCATGGGATATTTAAATCCCGGCTTCATTAGCTACGTCGCTCATCTGCATTTGCATCCCTACTCCGAACTAGGGAGAAAATGTAGACGTACCCACAAAGAGATTATTACATGCCAACAGCCTAACAGAGGAATTATAGATAGTGTTTTGGGCTCCAGGTATATAATCAGCATGTTCAAATTCATACACTACGTTATGCAATGGAGTTGGCACTTGAAGCTGTTCTGCAGTACATTTGTGTGTTCTTTGCAAGATACATTACCCCATTCCTAGGTGACTGCCATTATTTTGTGTATTCATTAGTTGCACATCAACCAGTGAGGACTGATATTTCTTTAGTGAATGGGCATTTCAGATTATATTTCTATACTTAGAGGCAACTGTTTTCAGGTATCATTCAAATCTGTTTGAAAGCAATTTTAAATCAGCATTTATCTCTTTATTGTGAAAATATATCTAGCAAGCGAAGAACCAATTCAGAACCATACTGGGAGAGGGAAAAAAACGCAGACCCACACTGCAAGATGAAAACAGGCTGTAGTGGTATGTATGTAATATAAAGCTGTTTTGCAGTCTATTGCATGCATACATTACAGCCTGACTTTCTGGAAAATAATTGTTCTTAAAAGTAAAATATGTAAATTAAGTGTATTAGAGAGGTGAATAGCTATCTCATGCACATTTTTTTATTTACCATAATATATATGCATTTCCAATAACAAATAAAGTGGCCTGGAAGCTGTCTGGAAAAAGAACAATATGATTAGGGGCGCTAAAGGCTGATTTGCATCTAAAAAATGTAGTGTATGCTCATTTATGTGCAAATGTAATGGAAAAAGGCTGCAGGTAAAGTGGCTAAAGCCTAAACAAAATAAACACTTAATTTTCTTTTATTGTACTCTGTGACTATTAATAATATTATTGTAGTAAGGCAGGAACATTAAACTAAGCAGGGGAGCAATAAATGTTCCTAGACTGTGCAATGCTGTTGATATTAGTGGCTAATAGCTCCAGAGTTCACATAAAATGCAGATTGAAGTACAAAGAAGATGTTTAGTGGGAGTCAGCAGTGGCAGTGAACTGTTTACAGGTGAAACCAATAACCAGAGGGCAAACACAGCAGGGGTAGTTTCTGCAAAAAATATCAAGAAAGGAACTTTGTAAAGCCCTTAATCACAATGTTGCTATTCTCAGGGAAGAGATTTGATAACCCCCAGTTTCTTTCTCTTCAAAACTAACTTTTGAAATGATTCATTATAATATGCAGCATTTCCATTTCCAAATGTCATGAAACAAGTATACATGTGAATGCCAAGAAAAAATATGATTTAAGAAAATCATTCAAGGTGTATGACAGATGATTTGATATAACCCCATGTGGTATAGGGGATGAGAAATTGAGTTTGGGTTTAATGTACCATAACTAAACTTACTCACTGTGACTTACAGAAGAATGCAACACTTAACAGCCAAAGGTAGAAAACTGGGTTGTATGTATATGTCTCAGAACTAGACACTTGCTGTTTGCCTCAGATTTATATGAGATATAGAGAGAGATAATATTGATTTACAAGAAATGTAAATGGTAATTTATCTCATTAAAGAGAGATTGTTGGTATCCCACCAAGTAAAGTTTCTTGTGCTTCTTGTTACTTTTGGGGAGTAAATGTTTAAAATATTAAAATCTAGATTTAAGAGAAACTGTTATGAAAAGGAGTAATGTAGAGTGTCAGAAAAGTGTGAACTGTCTAGTCAGCAATTATTAAATAATTATTTTTAAAAGAATCACACATTTATTATAATATATGCCATTTAACTGTGTGAACCTTTTTACTGAGAGATTTCCCATGAACGAATTTATAATTGTTCGACTGTCTTCTAGGCACAGTTATGTGCTGCTATTAATAATTATCATTACAGCGTAGTCTAATGGTAGTGGATGAAAAACATTGCTGAACTGGGACACAGCCAGCAAAACTTTTCCCTAATAGTGATCTATTTCACCAGTTCCAAGAACTGTTGCTTGACTAGGTATAAAATAGGTATGAAATTAATACAATGTAATGCAGAAATGATCAAACTCAAATTCAATGTCCAAATAACAATACAGGAATGGATGTATGAAAGAGGTTGGGGTTGTGATATTGAGAGCCCCACTGCTTTAGTTTTAAGTGCCTAGAAGATCATTTTGATTGAGTGAATGAATGGGAAGAGAGACTGGGATTCACAAAAGCCAGCACGTTAGGCAGTGAGTTTCAAGTCAGTGTTTCTCAACCAGTGGTACGAGTACCCTTAGGCTACGTCTACACTGGCCCCTTTTCCGGAAGGGGCATGTTAATTTCAGCTATCGTAGTAGGGAAATCCGCGGGGGATTTAAATATCCCCCGCGGCATTTAAATAAAAATGTCCGCCGCTTTTTTCCGGCTTTTAGAAAAGCCGGAAAAGAGCGTCTACACTGGCCCCGATCCTCCGGAAAAAGCGCCCTTTTCCGGAGGCTCTTATTCCTTCAAAGTAGGAATAAGAGCCTCCGGAAAAGGGCGCTTTTTCCGGAGGATCGGGGCCAGTGTAGACGCTCTTTTCCGGCTTTTCTAAAAGCCGGAAAAAAGCGGCGGACATTTTTATTTAAATGCCGCGGGGGATATTTAAATCCCCCGCGGATTTCCCTACTACAATAGCTGAAATTAACATGCCCCTTCCGGAAAAGGGGCCAGTGTAGACGTAGCCTTTGAGAGAAGTCTGGGGGGTACGTCAACACAACTGAAATTTAGAGAAAACTGAATTTTTGTTTTAAGTTTTACAGCGCTTTATTATTTTTGTACTTTTTACACCCAAAATTGTCATCGACCATCCGGCTACGATTAAGTTGTTTAAACAAATGTGTTGCAATGGTAGAAAAAACATTTGTGTGTCTGAAAACTGTAGGTACGGGGGGGGGCACTTATAATTTTTTAAAGGGTACATTATAAAAAAGCTTGAGAAACACTGGTCTAAGCAATGGGAAATGCCAGTGAGAAAGGCATGTACTAATCCCCCAACACTCTCATGGAGAGGGACATCCCCCTGGAGCCTGGATTTATTAGCGATCTATCTCTGCTAGCAGTTCATAGCCAGAAGCCCTTGTTGGAGTTGGACACCTATGCCATTTTTACAAGAAGCTGCAGAAAGGGAGGGAGGAGCAGCAATTGCTCGCTTACTATTTACAGCTCAGGGTGCTCACCAGTATAGTGAGAGACGCCCTCCTCCCTCCAGTTCAAATTCCCTCCTCTCCGTCACACAGAGAGATGGGATTTGAACAGGGATCTGCTAACTCACACACAGGAGACCTGCCCACTAGACAGGGATATTTTGATCTGAGGTCTCCTTCCATCTCTCCTTCCAGCTCTCCTCTTGAAATTGTTCCACAGAGAATAAAGGATGAAAGTCATTAATGAGGCAGAAGTTGGCCTTGAACCACGGGTCTCCTACATGTCATGTGAATCCCATAACTAGGGTTGCCAGGTGTCCGGTTTTCTACCGGACAGTCCAATATTTGCACCCTCTGTCCGGTAGAAAAATTCAGAAAATACCGGACATGTGCAATGTCCAGTATTTTCTGAATTCCTGACTGGGTGCCAGACTGAAGCCTGATGGGGGCGAGGGAGTGACTGGGAGGTAGGGGCCACGATTGGTGCTGGGAGCCCTGTGATCACATGCAGAAGCCGAGCCGGGTGGGGCAGGGTGGGGAAGGGTGGGGCTGGGACTCCCAGCCATTCCCCCTGCCCAGCTTTTGCACACGGCCAGAGGCTCCCAGCGCCAATCGTGGCCCCACCTCCCAGCCGGGAGCCTCTGGCTGCCTGCAGAAGCTGGGTGGGGGGAGTAGCTCCCATCCCCTCCCCCACCTGGCTTCTGCTCACAACTAAAGGGAGTGCCTGCCGGGGGCACGGCCCAAAGGTCTCCGTCTGTGGCCAGTGGCTGCACCCCCCCCACCAGGTCTACTTCCCGCCCCCCCTCCCTCCCTGCCAGCCCCATGGCCCTGAACATCCCCTCCTGCCAGCTCTGCTTACCGCCCCCCTCCTCCCGTCCCTCCTTCCTCCCATCTAGCCCCACTGCCCCTGTACACCCCCCCTGCCCCGCCCCGCCAGCTCTGCTTCACACCCCGCTCCCCCTCCCAGCCGGTTCTTCCCCCCTCCTCCCTACCCACGATCAAGTGTATCCGTTTTTTTGGGGGGGTCTACCTGGCAACCCTAGCTCTACCTACAGGATTAACAACACATGAAGAAGTGCCTTCTCCTCCTCTTCAACTGTTGTTTGAACTTGGGGGCCTAATCTGGTAGACAGCCTCTGTGCACACCTACTGAATTAGGCACAACGAGGCCAGGTAGTGAAATAGCATTGTGCACGCCCAGTGGCACAGTGAATTGCACTGGAGTCTAAAACTGGGATCTAGACATACAAACCTCAGATTAAGGTGCCTAAGTACTTTTGTGAATGTAGCTGGTAGCGAAGGTTAAGTTACTCTTGCATTTTTATTCAGTGTGCTATTACAGGTTATGCCTTTTCAGACATTTGAATAAACAGAATTTTCTAATCTGGCCAACAGACCATCAGTTAGGATACTTCTCTTTTACTAATATCTTTGCTCCATATACATATATTTTTAGGGTTGTTTGTTTGTTTGTGTTTGCAGTAGGAGTGATATTATAAGTAACTCCCGTCATTAAAATGCTGTAACTATGAGCAGAGCATCACAGTAGGTGTTCATTGATTGGTACATCTCTCTTGAAACATACATTTCTGCAACACAAAGAGAACAAGACTTTAGAGAAAATGGAGTCCAAGGCCTTTGAAGATAATTGAGAACAGAATGTGGCAACATACAATTTTCAGCTTACATGTGCCAGTATCCAAGTATGGATGAGCTTCTCTGTCTCTTTCCCTGGGCAAACAGGAAGAATAAGCTCAAATATGACAATTCTTCAGAGAACATACGTACACCTATGGTCAGTACTGTAATAAGGGCGGGGCAAGCGAAGGGCTCGCCCTGGGTGCATCATAATCAGGGGTACAAAGACAATAAATAATTACTGATTGTTACTTATTAATTATCTCTGTAAAATATGTTCCTAGAGACATTTTTTAATTTGGAAGGGCGCATAATTAATATTTTGCCCCGGCACAAAAGTACCTAGTTATGGCACTGCCTTTGTTCCTGTACCCATTAAAGCACCTTAACCGGCCTTCACATACACATCAGAGAAGAGTGGGAGGAGAGAAAAAAAGAGCTACTAGTGCTAAGTGTATGATTTAAATCTAAGGTTAATTGATGCTCAAATATTTAGAAATGGGTAGAAGCCCGTTAATAAATAATATGATTAAATTAATCATTTAATTCAATAATTTGGGATTTAATACATTGCTGCAAGTTTATTAAGGCATTTTAAACTATTTGCGCTGTGTGCTATACTACTTAGGGTTGTGCTGAAATGCCATGCAATTTACCCCCAGAAGATAGTCTCAGCATGTTAATTTGTTAGCAATCTGTGAATTGTCTTTTAAACAGTAGTAGTCTCATTTGGAAGTCATAAGAGTTTTTATTGGTCCACAAAGATCAGGTATCATGGAACTGTTACCCAATTGTCTACATTCCTGAATAAGAAAGAGTAAATTATATAAAATTGACTGGGACAACTTTTTGTTCCCTCTAAGTTTACTAAAGGGTACAGTCTAACTTAATTGGGGGTTAGTGCTGCTGCTTTGATAATTTATTAGCCATCCATTAGAGTTAAAAGAACTATTTTTGGCTTGGGCATATAAACAAGAGAATATAGGGGAATTTTTCTGAAGGAATCTCAGTGCAAAAATGTATGAAGTTTGAATAAAAATACTTGCATTTTATAGCATTCAAGATCTAGTCCATAACTTCTTGAAATTAATGGGAGGAGGAATCTTGGAAATATGAGGTTTTGCTTTTTGGTATGTATAGGTATTCCCACTTTTCACAGGCCTAGCATTTTAATGCGATTCTTTTCTGTGTGTACAACAGGCCTGAGCAACCATATTGTGCTAAACTCTCTACAGTCACAGAGTAAGAGACAGTCTTTGCCTCAAAGAGATTACAACCTAAATAGTCAAAGGATGCACTATTGTGTTATGGTGAGAAATTTCAGTGATTTACACAATATCAAAAAGTAAGTCGGGGCAAAGTAGAAAATTGAACCAAAATCTACTAAGTGCCTTAATCACGAGAACAATTCCTGTTAGCTGATTTCTTCCCTGCATTTTAATGTGTTTCTGCAGAGCTACAGGATGTGAAATATTCAAATCAAACTGAGCTCAGATAATAAGTCACATAGGATGAAACCTATGGAATTGCTCAAAATACTTACACTGTTGGGGTACATCTAGACTACTTGGCATAGTCAACGAAGCGGGGGTTTCATGAGGCATACCAGAGCGGTCCACAAAGGCTTCCCTTGTGGACTGCGCCGCGTCTAGACTGCCACACTGTGCCGGATCAGCTAATTGTTGGCTCAGCACGGCGGCCATTTTTATTTTAATGAAACGGGGATTATTTAAATCCCCACTTCACTGACTATGCCAAGTAAACTATTTTACATGGCTCCGTCAATGGAGCCATGTAGTCTAGACGTACCCTTGGTGTCGTATAGTCTACTCAGAAATTTCATGTTGCTTGTATGACACATAACAAAGTGTAAAACAATCAATTTGCAAATACCTTGAGGATGAAGGGGTCATCACTAACAACCAGCTTGATTTCCTTTGATAAGATTACTGCTTTGGTGGGACATAATGTATATGGAATTTAGCAAGGATTCTGGCACAGTCCTACTTGACATTTTCATAAGTAAACTGGAGAAATGAGGGATCAGTAGAACTGCCATTAAGTGGATACATAATTGGTCAAATAGCTACAAACACAAACTATTAGTGGAATGTCAGATTAGAAGGAGGTTTCAAGTAGGCTTCTACAGGGATCTGTTTTGAATCCAGTGTTGTTTAACATATTTATTAATGACCTGGATGTAAGACTAGAGCTCTTACTGATTAAATTTGCAGATGATACAAAGCTGAGGAGAAGGATTGCAAACATTTTGGAGGATAGAACTGAAATTCAAAGGAATCTTAACAAATTGAAAAAGTGGGATATAAACAGCAGAATGAAATTCAACAAAGAGAAATACGTAGAAGAAAAACCAAATGCACAAATACAGAATGGGGGATAACTGGCTTTGCAGCAGCAGCTCTACAGGGAAGGATATGGGCGTTGTGGTGGATCACAGCCTCAACACGAATCAGCAATTCTGTTGCAAACTAAGCATCCTTTCTATACAGTGGTGATAGTATGGCTGTGCTTGGGGATGATTAGCCCTCAGCTGAAGTAGCATGTCCAGCTTTGTTCACTGCAGTATAGAAAGGATGTAGAGAAAGAGAAAAGGATCCAGAGGTGAGGAATGGAGATGGTCAGAAGGATGGATTGCAAACCCTGCCAGAAAAGGCTGAAGAAACTGTGTGGCTGCATCTAGACTGGCATGATTTTGCAGAAATACTTTTAACGGAAAAGTTTTTCCGTTAAAAGTATTTCCGCAAAAGAGCGTCTAGATTGGCACGGATGCTTTTGCGCAAAAAGTGCTTTTGCGCAAAATCAACCATGCCCAGTATAGACACGCTTTTGCGCAAGAAAGCTCCGATGGCCATTTTAGCCATCAGGCTTTCTTGCGCAAAAATTAAGATGCCTGTTTTCATGATTATGAGGGTTAGCCAGCAGCCTGGGGATCAAGGGGTTAACCACACCTAGCCAGGTGGAGTGACCAGTAGGAATGTAGGTGGGACTTTCAAACTGGGACAAAGGATTTTTGGGTTTTTTCCTCTCTCCCTTTTGTCTCTCTGGGTGAGTTCTCTGTAGCTACAGAGAGGGACAAGCATGTCTCTCTGTCTCCAAGACATCATTCTTCATTTTCTGTAAGTAGGGTAAAGTTTAGGTAGTTTCATTAGGCTTTATTGTTTTAAGGGTTGGGTATGGGATCTGAGATCTGGCACTGTTTAAAAGATGTTTTGGCTTTTCTTTGTAACTAAGTTCTAGGCCCATGGAGTTTCTCCATGAGTATATTTTGTTACCTTCCCATCTAGTCATTATGCCTGCAACAGGAATATTGTTGTAATAATAAAAGTCTTCTCTTTTCTTTTTATTAACCTGGCATTGGTTACTTGTGTGACCTGATTTTTATAATAAGGGTGAAATTTCCCAGATGATCTTTCCCCCAATTTCTTTATCAATATTTGGGTGGTGGCATTGGAAGTTTTATTCCCAAGATCTAGGTTTTTAAGATTTGGGGGGAAGTTTTATACCAAAGCCTGGTAGATAAGGCTTTGGGGTACACTTGCTGGCCCCCACTTCTGCATTTATCATGCCAGAGTGGGGAAGGAGCCATGACACCTGTCTACACTGGCCCTCTTGCGCAAGTATTCTTGCGCAAGAGGGCTTATCCCTGAGCGGGAGCGTCAAAGTATTTGCGCAATAAGCACTGAATTCTTACATTAGAACATCAGTGCTCTTGCGCAAATTCAAGCAGCCAGTGTAGACAGCTGGCAAGTTTTTGCGCAAAAGCAACTGCTTTTGCACAACATATTGCCAGTCTAGACACACCCTGTGTGCTTTGTTTGGAAAAGAGGAGATTGAGGGGAGGGGAGGACATAGCAGTCTTTAAATATTTGAAAGGATGCCATAATAAAAAGGAGGAAAAGTTCTTTCTTGCCACAGAGAGCAGGACAACAGCATAGCAGATTTGGATCAAGTCGCAGGAAAATCTTCCTAATTGTAAGAAAAGTGGGTTTATGGAACAGACTGCCTAGGGAAGTCATGGAAGCTCCTTCACTGGAGGTTTTCAGGAACAGACTGGATACCCATCTGTCTTGGATGCTTTAGACACAAGTTCTGCCTCTTGGCAGGGGGTTAAGCCAGATGACTCTTGCAATGCTTTCTAACCCTGTGGTTCCATGATTTGATGACACAAAGATACACAGCGATTGCAAGAAATTAGTGCTCACTGAGACCATAGACAATGGATTGCTCATAACCTTTTAGGCTTTGTCTTCATTGACCCAAAGGCTTTTAGTTGTGAACTAACATGCTCCTTGATGTCTTAGGATAGGCTTGTGAAATTCCAAGAGGAGACAAGTCACTTCTTGTATAGATGGGCAAGGTCAGTATTCATGGTATACCTTGCCTAATTTATTTAATAGAAAAATTTGTGTCCACTAAGTCCTTCCTCCTCCTCCCCCCCCCCCCTCCCCCCCCCCCCCATTTCCCCGAGCAGAATTGCTCATACTTCTCTGGTTAAACACATGGTTAAAAATTTGCCTTTTGGCGGGGAGGAGGTGAATCAGTGAAGGCACAGTCTTGGAATCCTGTAAATGCAAAGGCTTAATAAAGGCATAATTCATTTAGGGGTGTCCATCTGCCATAACAGTTAAACACTGAAACAGTAATGACATTATAATATTTGACACTCCTCCAAACTCCTTTCATCTGAGGTCCTCAAAGTGCTTTAATTAATTTTCGTAGCGCACTGTGGAATTAAGCAAGCATTGTTAAGACATTCATTTTCCAGACTGGCAAAGTGAAAGAGAGGTTAAGTGTCCTTCAGAGTGCCACAAGTAGGTTGCAGTGCCAAGAATACAACTGAGGTGTTCTGATGTTGAGTTCTCCACTCTCATCAAACATCTTTGTAATCAAATGTGAGTGCACGTTCTTAGAACTGAAATGAAAATGTTTTCAAAGCAAAGGTAAAGACAAAAGTCAAATTCCAGCACAGGTGCAATGTTGAAAAACTACTACAGGTTGTACCTCCCTTAACCGGTATTCCTGGCCCGGCAAAATGAGTGGTCTGGTGTGGACCACGAGTGTTCCTGGACCACAGAGCCCAGAAAGAGGGAGGTCTGGCGGCAGGGCAGGAGAGCCGTAAGGGGCATTGGTGACTCAGCCTGGAGCCCAGAGTGTGTGTATGGGGATGAGAGGAGAATGGACAGCATGGTGGGGAGTTCTGGCCTCAGCAGCAGTCAGGGAGCTCTGGCCCCATCCCTGGGCACAGAGCTCCGGCTACGTTCTGGCTCCAGAGGCCAGGGAACTCCAGCCCCAGTCCCAGCAGCAGCCAGGGAGCTCTGGCTCCAGCTGCAGAGCTCTAGCCTCAGCTGCAGAGCCAGGTTGCTGCAAAGCTCTGCCCCAACTGTGGAGCCAGGCGGCTGCACAGCTCTAGCCGTGGTTACCCAGTTCCAGCAGCAGCAGGGGGCGGGGAGAGCCCCGGGAGGCTGAGGCAGCAGCAGAGGCGGGCTGGAGCCCTAGCCCGGTGACAGCACAGCCACGATGGGAGGGACCTTCTCTGGTTTGGCAAATCCCCTCGTTTGGGGCCAGTCAGGTCCCCAGGGTGCCAGAACAGCAAGGCCCAACCTGTATACAAATCAACATAATGCTAGATAATATCCCTCTCACAGTTAATAACATGTTCTGGGCACGATCAATATTCCCCAGGAAGACTCAGTGTACCTGTTCAAATCCCAAAATGATTTATTTGAATAATCTGGACCTTAAATTATATAACAGAGTATAATAATCGAGGGTATGTCTACACTACCCCGCTAGTTCGAACTAGCGGGGTAATGTAGGCATACCGCACTTGCAAATGAAGCCCGGGATTTGAATTTCCCGGGCTTCATTTGCATAAGCCGGACGGCGCCATTTTTAAATGCCGGCTTGTTCAAACCCCGTGCCGCGCGGCTACACTAGCAAGCCATTCCGAACTATCTGTATGCCTCGTGGAACTATCTAGCCCGTGCCGCGTGTAGCCGCACGGCACGGGGTTCGAACAAGCCGGCATTTAAAAATGGCGCCGGCCGGCTTATGCAAATGAAGTCCAGGAAATTCAAATCCCGAGCTTCATTTGCAAGTGCGGTATGCTTACATTACCACCCTAGTTCGAACTAGGGTGGTAGTGTAGACATACCCCTACACAGTAGTGTAGAACTAGCATTTTTCAACCTTGCTAATATATGGATGCTTCAGAAGCTTTTGGAAATTATTATTCCTCCTTCTCCCACCCAGGCACATCCTAAATACAGTCTTCCCCTGTGCCTAATGTGCATATTCAGAGTATTGGCATTGGAATGGATAGACTGTTTTTCTTTCTAAGTTCTCCATTTTCTGCTATGCTGTATTTCACGGTTTTGTTTTTCAAATGTCATATTGTATTGGTAACATGAGAACACTGGAATTGCAGGTTGCATTTATAAAAACAGGAAACATTTCAAGACAAATAGCTGGTATTTAATAGGTTGCAGGTTTCAGACTTTGATGTCAAACCAAACTTTTGTTATTTTTGGCTAACATTTTCCTCTGAAGCTGATGCAGCTTAATATTAATGCTATGGAATTAAGTAAGTAGTTTCAGTGCAAGAGGCTATTTTGTCTGATCACCTGCTTTCAAGAGAACTACATGGGAAGCTTTTCTTTGCAGTTAAGTCATCTACTTCATTAACAATGATGGGAGTTTTATCCAGTCATCAAGAAATGATTTTATCCTAGGATGTTAAAAATTGGTTAATTTAATAGTCAAGTAACCTCATGAATTTTTATTCGTTAGTCAACATTCTGTAGTCCCCAGGGGCGGGTTGGCAGCAGCTGTATCGGGGCAGCAGTGCAGGATGCCAGGCAGGAGCTGGTCCATGACAGAAACCAGTTTAAAAACCAGCTCTCCTTCTGGATTGGCTGCTTGTTGCCTAGTGCTGCTGCCTCTTGAGGCAGCAGCATGGGGTGGCCACAGGTGTCCATGTGTAAAGGGGGTCTAAGCTCCTGGACCTGGCATGAGCTGGAACTGAGCCAGGCGGCGTGCCCACCTGGCTCCTAATACAGAGCTGCAGCCAGGGGTAAGTTCTGGACTCAGCGGGAGCCAGAACTGAGCCGGGCTACTGGCCAGCCTGCAAAAAATTTACAGACAAGGGTGAGGGAGGGAAATATGTGTAGTCTAAATGTGTGTAGTCTATAGCATTAATCTATAAGCTTTTGTTTATTGGTTAATCAACTACATTATTACATCACTACTTTATCCCCCTTGTGCTACATTTGCTACACGGACAGTTCTATACTATGGAGACAGGTCGATCTAAACTATGCAGCTTGAGTTGTAATATTAGCATAACTCAAATTGATGTGGTTTAGATCTATTTCCTGTGGGGTTAAAACCAGGCTGGGCTGACAGAAAAAACTCTCCCATCAACTCCCCTTACTCTTCTCATTCTGGTGAAGTATCTGAATCAAAAGGAGAGCAATTAGTGGTTGATTTATTGTGCCTAGTATCCCCCTGCTGGATCAATGACTTCTCTGTCGATCAGGCCCATAGTGAAGACATGCCCTAGGTTTAGAAGTGAGTGGGAAAGTTGCTGATCCAATTGGTCGGGTTCTGACCATGATACTTTGGTGCTTGCTAGAGCTTGTAAATTATATTCACACAAGTGATCTATAAAAATGTCAGGTTTCATATTTATTCTGTCACTAACTCCTTTTTTTCATTTGATTCTTCTAACTCCCAGCAATGAAAAACTCATTCTGGTAGTTCAAAATCAAAAACATGATAATCTTTCTGTTCTTTACATCACCACCATCAGTGAAGCGTCTGCAGTTAGAATTTGGCTAACACATTCATTAATGATATGCACATAATTTTAGGGTGCAGCTTGCTCTGCCATAGTGATGTAACTCAAGTCGCATAGCTTATTTCGGAATTAGCCCTGCTGTGTAGACGTGCCGTTAGTGTCTTATTTCTGAGTATAACCCATGTATCTGCTATACACTGGCATCTTGAGCAACTTGCTAGGGAATTTAGCAATTGGGATTTTTAATTTTTTTCTGTGATTATTAAATTTCTGGCTAACTGTGACAAGTTACAGAAAAAGCAATCCTTGATATATACAACATTTGTTCTTCAAGTGCTTGCTAATGTCCATTCAACATAAGTGTGTGCCTGCCACATGCATTGGTGCTGGAAGTTTTTCCCTAAGCAGTACCATAGAGGCTGGGGTCTCCAGTGCCCCCTGGAGTGGCGCACACATACTGCACTATATAGGGTGCCCCCCAGCCCCTCCCTCCTCAATTTCTTCTAACCCCCAGTGATGGTTCTTGAAACAGAATGCTTCAGCCATTACTATAGAAAGCATTTCTTTGCATTGTTGATAGTTCTCAACAAACTGCGAAATACCTGTATATTATTGGATTTAATACCTTTGAAGAGACTTTGCCTGGGGGGCAGGGCCTGCTCCCCTGAATTCAAAGTTTGTGCAGAGTACTACAGGCCCATGCCAGTCAGCCATCTGCATGCTGATTGCCTGCGTTGCCTAGGGGAAGGACACATCTTGGACAAATGTCGCATCCGCACATCCTTCCATCCCAGAACTATTAAAGAGTGAAGCATTCATCTTAAAGTGCTCTTAATAGAATCCACACTTACCCTGCAGGATCAGCAGTTGGACTTGTCACCAAGTGCCGATGCCTCAGTGCGCAGTGCACCGCTGGCATAGGCAGCTCAATGCGCAGTGTACCGCTGGCATAGGCAGCTCAGTGCGCAGTGTACCGCTGGCATAGGCAGCTCAGTGCGCAGTGCACTGCTGGCATAGGCGGCTCAGTGCGCAGTGCACCGCTGGCATAGGCAGCTCAGTGCGCAGTGCACCGCTGGCATAGGCGGCTCAGTGCGCAGTGTACCGCTGGCATAGGCGGCTCAGTGCGCAGTGTACCGCTGGCATAGGCGGCTCAGTGCGCAGTGCACTGCTGGCATAGGCAGCTCAGTGCGCAGTGCACCGCTGGCATAGGCAGCTCATTGCCAGTCATTGCCCATGGCCCTGGGCAGGCCTGCTAGGAAGTTGGGCAATAGACAATTCCCCTCGTAAGGATAAGACGAAGAAGGGTGACCAACCAGTGGACAGGCTGGAAAAGTCCCAGAAGGCACTGAGCCCGGCGTCCAGGTCACCTTCATCAGTGCTGGAGGTCCATCTCCCCTCCACGCTGGAGGCATTCCAGGCTGCACAGGACGTATGTGCTAGGCCAGCACTGCCCCCTGATGCCAACGGGGCCCCAGCATAGGGGTAAACTGCCGTTTGGCTCCCGATCCCCTGGCATGGTCCGATTGTGCTCTGCTCTGTGTCCAAGAGGAGAGCTCTCCAAAGTCCCCATAGGTCTGCACATGAGAGACCAGGGCAAAACGTGCAATCTCCCATGTCATCTGAGTCAGTATGCAGACCTGGGTAGGCACATACCCCCCGGCACCAGAGGCATCAAGGGGATAGTGATTCTCCCTACTTGCCACACTGACATTGGGACCTCTCTCCACAGCACTGGCACCATTTGCAGTATTTGTAGATACTTACTGGCACTGAGCCTTTCTGGCCAAAGAGGAGCATCCTGTTTCTCCCAGTCCCTGTCTCAGCACTGTGGAGCCTCTCTCTGGCACCGTTCTCTGGACTCAAAGAGTGGCTCTTCAGAGCATTGAAGCTCCTGCAGACGCTCTGGACATTCCCAGTCCCTGAGGTCTCCGTCAGTAGCGGAGTCTCAGTGCTGGAAAAGCTGCCATTCCCGCTCCTCATCATGGGCGTTGGCAGGCATCTTCTGCTGCAGAGTGGTTTCAGAAGCGGCTTCCATCCCCCCAGCGCAGCAGTTGGCACAACCTTCAGTACCATCGATGTCAGCACTGCTGGTGCTATCCCAGGGCACACTGTGGCCACTGCCTCAGTTGCAGGAACAATGGTGCCCATGGACTCCCTGGGACTTCTTGGTACACCCTCTGCTTACCCGCTCTGTTGCCAGAGCATCCCAAGCCTCCTTGGTGCTGCCAGGGCCTCATGGACCACAAGAGGACATGGGGACACCAGCCCCACCCTCAACAGATGGCTGGGTCAAGTGACCAGCCCCCGCCTTGCGAAGAAGGCCAAGTGGCCCTGGCTGCCTCCTCTTCATCGCTGGATGAGGCGATTGTGGCTTTTTCCCCAGTGATGCCCCAGGAGGGATTGAGAGCCCACCAGGACCTTCTCAGGTTAATAGCATTGGCTTCCAGGCTGAGGAGATGCAAGAAACCTCAGACTCATTGTTCAGAGTCCTGGGTCAAGCAGGGCCTGTCAGGGTGGTTTTGCCCCTGCATGAGGTTGTCACCAAGATTACCAAGACAGTATGGCAGACCCCCTCCTCCATCCTGCCTATAGTGAAGAGGGCTGAGCAGAAGTACTTTGTCCCAGTGGGAGACCATGACTATCTATACATCCACCTGCCACCCAACTCCCTTGTGGTGGATTCAGTTAACCACAGGGAGCACCAGGGTCAGCCAGTCCCCACTTCCAAGAACAAAGACTTGTTTGGTAGAAAGATTTATTCTTCAGCCAGTTTTCAGTTAAGGGTGACAAACCGCCAGGCCTTGTTTACCAGGTATGAGGTAAATACCTGGCAGGCATTGGCTAGATTTGAAACCTCCTTGCCCAAAGCTTCTCGCAAGGAGTATAAGACTCTTATTGATGAAGGGTCCTCTATATCCCGGGGTCCAAGAGGACAAGGTTTAAGCCCCAGTTCTCTGAACTAAAGGGTCAGTATCCCTATCAGGAGAGAGCCCCTTCATGCCTTATGCCTTCCAAGTAGAAAAAGGGCTGCAATCCCCCATCTGGCCAAAAATCAACCAGGCAGGAGAAATCCCAGGGAAAGCATTCCTTTTGAGGGTGCACCTGGGGATGACATACTGGACTCCCAAGATCCTGCCTGTTGTCCTTCAGGTTCCATCCTTTCCTCCCGGTATGGAGGGACATTACATCAGACCATTGGGTATTAGCCACTGTCCAGCATGGCTACACCCTCCAGGTCTCCTCCATACACCCCTCCCACCCTTCGCTCCTGCCCCTCTTCAGGGACCCTTCTCACAAGCAGCTTCACAAACAGGAGCTGTCCCAGTTGCTTCTGGTGAGCGCAGTAGTGAGGGTACTGCCAGAATTTGAGAACAAAGGTTCTACTCCCACTACATTTTGATCCCCAAGACGAAAGGGGGCCTAGGGCCTTATATTGCACTTGCCAGGCCTCAACAAATGTTTGGTCCACCTCAAGTTCCATATTGTCTCTCTGTCCTCTATCATTCCCAACCTGGATCCCGGGGACTGGTATGCCGCCCTCAACCTCAAAGATGCATACTTCTAAATCACCATCTTCGAAGGTCACAAGTGCTTCCTGAGATTCGTAATGGGAAAGAACTACTACCAATTTTCTGGACTGCTCTTTGGCCTATCTACAACCCCCAGGTTTTTTACCAAGTGCATGTTGGTGGTTGCAGTATACCTGAGGTGGCAGGGTGCATAGATGTACCCTTACCTGGATGACAGGCTTGTCAAGGGCCCATCAAGGCAAAAGGTCCAGAGTGACGTGCGTCTCCTCCTGGACATGTGCCACTGGCTTGACCTGCTGATAAATGAGAAAAAGTCCCTTTTGGTACCAGCTCAGAGGATAGAGTTCATAGGAGTGGTTCTGGACTCAAGGCCAGAGCATTGCTCCTCAAGAGAGATTCAAGGCCTTGTCAGCCCTCATTCAGCAGCTCACAGATGCCCTCATGACTGCAGCATGAGTGTGTCTCCAGATTTTGGGGCATATGGCTGTTTGCATGTATGTAGTGCCCCCGGCCAGGCTCAGAATGTGGCCCCTCCAACCATGACTGGCCTCTGTGTATGTACCAGAGAAACACTCTCTATAAAAGGTGGTGATGGTCCCACCCCAAGTTCTGTGAGCCCTGGCCTGGTGGATGAGCCTTGACCTAGTCATGTCAGGCATTTCATACCAACTGCACTTGAGAGAGCTAGTAGCCGACGCTTCGGAGTGTGGTTGGGAAGCCCATATGGGAACCATTTGCACTCAGGGCATGTGGTCTGCTCAAGAGAGAGCGCTCCACGTAAAAAAGAGCTAAGAGCGATCAAGAATTCATGCAACATGTTTCTCCCTTACCTCACGGGCAGAGGGGTGCACATCCTAACAGACAATACCAGCACCATGTACTATATAAACAGACAAGGAAGACCTTGCTCCTCAGAGTTCTGCAGGGAGGCTATGGGACTCTGGGCATTTTGTGTCCTGCATGGCATCATGCTGGAAGCTGGTCACCTCCCAGGGGTTTGGAACGCAATCACAGAGTGTCTCAGCAGAGAGTTTTCCTCTCATCACGAGTAAGCTCTCCACCCTGAGGTGGGGCTCTCCTCTAGTGGACCTCTTTGTGACAAGAGACAACAGAAGCCAGTTCTGCTCCTGGTCAGCCTCAAGTGGGGCTGTCTTCTGGATGTGTTCCTGTACTGGTGGTTGGAAGGTCTCTACATCTTCCCTCCATTTCCCCTCATCGACAAAGTCCTGCAAAGGTCAAATGGAACAAGGCAACGGTGATCCTCATTGCACCAGCCTGGCCTCACCAGCATTGGTTTGGGGCATTGGTGAATCTGGTGTCCCACATGCTCAGATGGCTGCCACTAAAGCTGTACTTGCTTTTCCTAGACCAACAGCGATTGCTCCATCTGAATCTCAGCTCGCTTTACCTAACAGCACGGTTCATCTGTGGTTGAACCCCCAAGAGCTAGCATGTTCAAGTGACGTTCAGAGGGTTCTCCTCAAGAATTGAAAACCCTCCAACTGGACTCATTTCTCTGTATGGGTGCAGCAATGGCAGGTTACCCCAGCCGAAGATTCCCTTCAGGAAATCCTGGACTACTTGCTGCACCTGAAGTGGCAAGGCCTTGCTTTGGTGGCTATTTCTACATTTTATTTGCCCATTCAAGGTTGTTTGGTATTCTTTCATGATGTCACCTCCTGGTTCCTGAGAGGTATAGAACACCTCTACCCTTAGGTCAGAGATCCTTTCCCACAGTGGGACCTGAACCTGTTCTTGGCACAGCTCACAGGCCCTGTATTTGAGCCCCTGTTCATGTATCCCTTGTTGCCGCTCTCCTTCAAGATAGCCTTCCTGGTTGTCATCACTGCAGGATGAGCTAGACGGTGCGTGATCCTGCCCTGAGGGCAGGAGACTGGACTCTCAAAGTCCCTTCCAGGTCTAATATTCTATGATTCTTTGATTCACTTCAGCTGAACAGGTGTCAGAGCTCCATCATGGATGTCAGAACCACTATATACCCGGTTCTTCAAGGATAAAGTCCAGCTGCAGCCTCATCTTGCCTTTGTCTCCAAGGTGGTTTCTGCCTTCCATGTGGACCAGGACATTTTTCTGCCAGTTTTCTATCTCAAGCCTCATGCAAACAGTAGTCTTTTACCTGGAAAGGACATTTGCCTTTTGCAGTTCCGTGCAGCTTTTCATGGCCTTTGCAGAGCACAAGAAGGATTTCCCGATTTCCTCCTAGCAATTGTCCAAATGGATCACTTCCTGCACCCAAATGTTCTACAAGTTGGCAGGGGCCCATCCACTGGAGTTAAGGCCCACTCCACCAGGACTCTGGCTTCCCCTTGTGCTTACCTTGCTCATGTCCCAGTCCAGGACATTTGTTGAGCAGTGACATGGTCATTGGTACATACATTCATGTCTCATTATGTCATCACGCAGGAGACCAGGGATGGTGCTGCATTTGGCAGGGCTGTATTGCAGTCTGCACATTCTCATAACTCCTACCCACCTCTGCAGACATTTCTTACAGTCACCTAGGATGAATGGACATGAGCAACCACTCGAAGAAGAAAAGACCTGTTCTGTAACGTGTTCTTTGAGATATGTTGCTCATGTCCATTCAACCTTCCATCCTCCTCCCCTCTGTTGGAGTTCCAGCAAAAAGAAACTGAGGAGGGAGGGCCTGGGAGCACCCTACATAGTGCAGCATGCATGCTCCACTCTGGGATGAGGATCCCAGCCCATACAGGCACTGCTTAGGGAGGAACTTACGGCACCAGTGAATGGAACAGGCATATATACCTATGTTGAATGGACATGAGCAATACACCTCGAAGAACACCAGTTACAGAACAGTTACAGTTACCTGTCTTTTGCTGTATTTCTGAAGCACTTAGGAGTCCTAATCATGGATCTAGATCCCATGTTATTAGGCACAGAGCAACCACAGCACAAAAAAGGGCCCCTGTTCCAGATAGTTTATAAATACATTATAGTTGAGGAATTACTCTGCAGTAGGTCTGTATATTTAGCTTTCTTCTTCTGCTAATGTTGTGCATTTTGAGTTTTTATTATGGGATTGTGCATATTAGGAATATTTAGTATCATGTCATTTATCTCTGTGACACAGTATCCATTATTTATAAATTATTTATAAATTGCAGAATTGTGTTGGAGAATTTGCAGAAATATATTGTGGTGTGTATCAGAGCCTCAGACTACAAAATGTAGATGAGCGGACTAGAGCATTTGATGATCTGTACTAGCTAACATTTATCTCATGGAGAGGGCCGCTGCAAAGCCTATGAACCACATAAATTCCACTAATATCCAGTTTTGATGGATTAGGAGGAATTTAAGTAATGCACAGGCCTCCAACTGGCTTTCTGCATAGAGGTGAATTTCACCCTACTGTGAGCTCTAATTGGACCATTTTCCGAGCCCAGCTTCCTGCAAAAGCCTTCCTAAGAGAAACAGATAGGGAGGGGTAGGATGGCAAAGAGAAGAAGCAGGAAGGAGTGGAAGAAAAACTTTGCAAGTATAAATGAATGCTGAGTGATTGTAAACATAGATGGAATTCTGAGTTAGAACAGGTTGGAAAGATAATGTACAGTGTAGCATTTCCCGTTATTTGAATATTTTAGAGGCTCTGCAATCACTGCTAAGGGGGACAGAATCCAGTCCTTTACTAGTGGAGCATAGGATTAACATTCTATCTGTGAGTGAATGAATTCTGTTGGTTAGAGCATGGGGTTGACTATCCATAAATTCTGGTCTTGCTCCTCCACTGCCTTATGAACCACATGTCATTACGAGCCTCACTTTACAGGTTTGAGGAAACAGGGCTAATAGCATGTACCTACTTCACAGAGAAAGGTCTGATGTTTGTGAAACACTGACTGATCCTCTGATGAGAAGCACTATATCATTGTGAGGTATGTGACTCGCCACTGAGCCACCTCCTGCTGGCTGCCCTGGGGATTAGCTCTGTAGGCCAGTGCGCCCTCTTCTGGTGATGTTTTGCCATTATCACTTCTACTCCAGGGACCCACGGCACTCCTAGGACCATGGCATCCTCATGATGACACAGTCCTCTGGCTGTGCCACTCTCCTTGCTCCCCTGCTTCTGGGGGACAATATCAGTCTCTCAGTCCAGCCACTTCCTCAGGCAAGTGTGGGGAGACCTGGCTCTGCCCACTGTTCCAGGTCCCAGTCCAGAGATCCTGTACACAGACACCACTTGTTGTGTCCCCTCCAACTCCACTGTATCTCCCAAGGCCACTTCCCTGTGGCCCCCTGCATCCTCTTTGACTTTTCTTCAGAGCCTTTGCTTCCTGATTTCTGCAGCCCACCAGAAGCTGTCTTTAGTTCCTGGGTCTCTGCCTGCCGCATTGCTCAGTCAAGGGTGTTGCTGCCCTCTGCTTGTAAGTCAGCCAGTCTTCCTTCCTCCTCAAGCTCCAGGGAGCCATTGCAGCTTCTCTGTACGGCAGCTGTTCTTATATAGGCCTGCCAATCGCTGATTGGCCACTCTTATAAGCCCTTCTATAATTGGCTACCTCACCCCTCAGGGCCCAGCGTAAGGCAGGTGTCCCATCACAATTATGATTATTATTATTTTATTCTGCCTTCTAATGAATTCCTCTTTAATACTCTATAAATACAATGGAAAAAAGTTATGACTTTTTGTTAATATAGATTATCTACAGTTCAAGATGGTGTGAAACATACAATTGTTTGGGGATGCGTCTTAACTTGTAGTCTCACCAATTTAAAATGTTTGCAACAGTAGACTTTGCTATCCCATAAAATACATCCTATTTTATGGGATATGGCAAAATATGCCATATATTCCACAAATCTTTAGGAATCAAACACATACTTCATAAAAAACACCCATGAGAACAGAAGGCTCAAAAATAGGCAGTGGTTAAAAGAAAAACAGTGTATTTTTCAAAGGTTACAATTTTTCCTTAGATTTTACTGCTCATTCTTTTAAATGTTGGGCAAGGTTTTCAAAAGTGCTTAGGTTCCCATTAATTAGACCCTCCTGTGATTAGCAGTGTGCACCAGAGCATTGCACTGTAAGTCCCCCATATGGACACTGTGGGAACTAACTGTAGGGTTCCTAGTTTGTGTTAACATACTGCCCTTCATACAGGACTACATTAACCAGAACAAGGAACCTTTTAGTTGGCACCAGCAATCTCCACACGAGGGTACATTTCTTTGGTGCACGTAGCTCTTCAAATCCCTGTAGTTTGAACTGTAGGACCGGGTAGTAGTTTTCAAATTTTTTTTCTCATGACCCAGTTGAAGAAAATTGTTGATGCCCGCGATCCAACATAATTTGAATGGAGTGTAGGCTCCAGGCTGGGGCTGAGCACGAGAATTTGGGGACATAGGAGGGGGCTCTGGCTTTGGGGGCGGGGACAAGAGGGACTTAATCTTCAGTGGCTCCCAGTCAGTGGTGCAATAGGGATGCTAAGGCAGGCTTCTTGCCTCTCCTAGCACTACAGACCATGTTGCACTCCAGAAGCAGCCAGCAGCAGGTTCCCAGCCAATCAGAGTGCACAACTATTACTCAGGGCAGGATCAGTGTGTGGAGCCACGTGCACTTTCTCCTAGGAGCTGGGCCTGCTGCTGGCTGCTTCTGGGGCTCAATGCCATCTTCAGTGCTAGGAGAGGCAGGTAGTCTGCCTTAGCACCTCTGCTAATCACCTGATCACCCTGCCACAACGAGGCCCAGTGCCTGACCTTCCACGATCCAGGACTGGGTCACAACCCTAAGTTTGAAAACCACTGGTGTGGCCAACACTGTGGCAAAGCTCCCTGTGAACTCAGTGAGACGGTCTCACTAAAGTTGGTGCAAGGAAGTGTAAATCACGTCTTTGTGTGCCTAGGAGCTACCTTGTTCCCAGATGGATTCAAACAGAGGGAAGCAGGTGCTTGCTCCTGCCATTCTCTCCAGCAGCCTTGGAAGACGTGCTCTAACTCATGCTAAAGCTCAACAGCCATTCTGCAAGTAGGAACTGCTGCAGGGAAGCATGACATTAATGCACTTTCAGCCACATTGGTTGCTCCCCCTTCTGTTTACTTTTACAGCCAGTTTGCCCCTAAAGAATCCCCTGCCACTAGCAAGATGCCAGCCTCTCTGGTGCTGCACCATCTTACACTGGTGGACTTGGTGCCAACAAGTATTGTTAGCTGGAAGCATGAACTCTGAAGTACAAGCATTTCAAAGGGCATGAATCCCTGATAAACAACTAGCAGCTCTGCTTTACACACTTCCATTAGATGATATACAAAGAATAAATATTATGTCCATTGCTCATCACACAACAATAATAATCCGAAGAAATAAACACGGGCAGAGTTACGTTCCAAATAACCCTGTTTACTATACACGCAAGGCCTAACTTTATAGATTCTACAGCTCTGACTGGTTTCTGGAAGTGACTAAAAACATAGAACACATTTGGAGGGCTCACAAAGTTAATATTATTCTGAGTGAGAACTTGTGGGGAGAGGTGTGAGGGGGAACACCTGGACAATGTATTTCTTGGGTATCATGGAGAGGCTATCCTCTTTTGGAATAATATGGACAAGATTAGGCAACCGTTGTTCCAGGGCAGATCCCTATAAGCTCATAAACTATAAAATCAAAATAAACTCTCATAATAGTCTAATAGGCCACAAACCTCACCTATCCATTCTCATAGGCTCATAACCTCTTGCGTTAAGGTTGCTGGACATCAGGAGTCGACACAGACCTAGAGAACAGGAGAGGCAGGTGCTGGAAGAAAGAAAGTGGATCTGAGAGCATAGTCAGTATTGGCTGAGACTACTGTCTTTTTAAGGGCCCGGGAATAGGAGTAATGTAGTGTCGAGTGGGTGAGGGCTCCCCTCTTTTCCAATCTAGCAGAATAAGCTTGTGAAGAGGGCAGTGTGTATTCTGCTTCTTCCCTCACAAGAGAGGAGACACCTGCAAGGACACTGTGCCTTCTCTCCTCCCAGGCAGGAAAAGGTGTAAGTAAAAAGGAGCCAGCTGAGAACTGGGGAGCCAACAGCCTTGCCGGGCCCTTGGGCAATGTGGGAGACAGGGCAGTTCCGTGCAGGTGGTGTGGGGCTGGGCCCAGGGCAGCCAGTCTGCAGCACTGCCCAAAGCACTTTACACTGCCCCCCCCTCCCCCCCCCCCAGCCCTTAGCACTACATGGAGTGCACCACATAATGCTCCAGTGACGATTTAAATGACCCAGTGCTCAGACTGCCACTACTGATTCACTGGCCCTTTAGAATCACTGTACCCTGGGGCAGTTGCTCCCTTCCCTCCCCATTAGTGAGCCCGGCTGGGAGAAACCAGTTTAGGGCTGCAGCTGGCCTGAATCAACAAAGCCCCAAGAAAGATGGCTATGTAGGCTTGGGCTGAGAAGAGGAAAAATGTTGGCACTACTACACAGGCCTTTGAGGAAGGGTTGGGAGATTCCTGAAGCAAGAAGAAGGGTTGGGTCTGAGGTGCCAAAAGGCTATATGATGGGGCAGAGAAGTTCCATACCAGCAAAGGAGGGAGGAAGGAGAGCCTTTAGCCCCAGCCAGTCCTGCCAATGCTAAACCTGGAGGGGGAATAAAAGGAGAGAGCCTGACTCAGTTCAAGGCCTACTGTCTGGGAAGGAGGAAGACTCTCTGCCTGAGGAGATCATCAAGGAGTTAAAGAGGCTGGCCTGCTAGCTGGAGCAGCCAGCCTAAGGAACAACTAAACCCCAAGAAGTGAGCAGTGCTAAAATCAGAGACTGTTTGGGAATCAGGCCCGAAGGAAAGGGCAGGAATGTCCCACCCCAGATGATGGGGTATGGCCTAGTATTGAGTTATGTTCACTTTTTGTTTGTAGAGCCCTTCACCCCCACCCAGAAAGGGATAATACCAGTGGGAAAATTAATTGGTAGGTGAGAGTCGTGCCTCAGTGGACAATGGAAAAAGAGACTATTTCTCTCCCCAACCCAGAGGGGCCTAGGCTGCCTATGTACACAAGGGGTGCTGCTCCAGCCACACCAATGCAGATATGTATTTGGGAGAGAACTAAATAAGACCTTGTAGAGATGGGTGGGAGCAAGCTTATTTTACATATTTGGTCTGTGTATAAATACTTGTAAGAGAAACCTGAGGACAAGGTGCTGGCAGAGTTACCTCAGGCCACGAAGGCCTCTTTGGGATAGCACTTCAGCATAGGGAGGTATAGCAGGCTGTCATTCAAATGAAGACTCAACATGGGTAAATTCCATATGGAAACATTACAACTATCTCCACAAGGAAGAGCAACAACTGTAAGTGGCAGTATAACCCGCCAAAATGGTAAATCCAGGAGTTTTGAGATAATCAGAAGTGATACATTTATTGTCAAAATCTTTGAGAGAGACTGACTTCCTTTCATGAAGTACTTTTACCACAGCCATCTGGATTCTGGTAATTTCCCTCAGTCCTGATGGAATTTCCCCATATAATTCCCCTGCTGGCTATGTCCTGTCACAATGGCACGATTATGTTGTGTCACAAAGCTATGGCGTGAACATATAAAGGGAGCACACTTACTTAAACTGATCCTATTGTTAGTTTCTAGACCCAGACTGACAGAAATTATTCTATCTCAGGCAGATGTGGCAAATTGAAGATGTGAGGAGCAAAAATCCTCTGTCTTGTTTATAATGAAAACTCCCAGTATGGCTGGTTGTTCTCTGAGATGTGTGTAATGCAGTTTTTGTTCTTTTGGGATGGTAGTACTGCTGTAAATGGAAGGAAGAATCTTGGTGCATTGGAACCACTTAAGTCAGGAGTCACTCTGTCAATGACAACAGTAACAACAAAAGGGTATAGATGAATAGATTGATTTTTTTGTTGTTGCCTCTCTCAGCCCTGAGGACTTACAATCTCAGTCTGTATATGTGGGTATAAGGGCATCAGGCCTATTCTCAATGGGAAATTTTGAAAAGAGAGGTTTTGATGCTCCTTGGTTTTAACAGTGTTACAGTTGGCATTAATATACTTGCCCCTTGTCCTCCTTGCTTCCGATTCCCCGAGTATTTCTTTAAGGAAAATAATAAATCGGTTATTTCTCTTACCTACCCTCAACCCACTTCCTGACTGTAATTATCTTCGCCATCAAGACATTTGGCAACAAGAAAGATACAGACAGAAGGTGACACTTGGATGGGAGATGCTGCACACAAAAACCTGTTAGCTGAGGAGTGAGAGATCTTTATAAGAGCAGAATCCAATATAGAAAAAAAAATCAAGGGCCAGTCAAAATGGCATTGGAGAAGGGCACACAATTCCATGAGTACTGCAGTTCAGGAGAGCACTCATTAAGGGCTGAGTGCTGCATTCTTTCAGTTGCCAAAACTCCCACTGCAATCAATTGTGCCAGGAATGTAGGCTCAGGCCCAAAGTGAAGACACGCAAAGAAAGAAACCCAAATTTCCAGCAGCTGTTCAGATGAAAATTAAAGTCAGCGATAGAGATCTCACTTACACCACTATTCAGTGTAAAGAGACCAGGCTTAATGTAAAGCAGAATCTGTCACACTGAGCTAAGTTCTGCAGCCAGTTATTTAGAAAGCAGAATTTGGCCTTTTCTACCTTGATTACAAATAGGAATTTAACAGTTTTCAAGTACAAATCTTATGAGCTTTTGCGTGTACTTGGAAAGTACCCTCTGAGCTAAAAGCTAGCTGCCTCTTGGCTCATGCTGTAGAGGTCTCTTGATCTTAACTGTTGCTGTGATCTAGATACCTCTTGCATTGCTCAGTACCCACACTAGGGCTATGTCTACACTCATGGTTTCTTGTGCCAGAAATATGCAAATGAGGCAAAGCGTGGAATATCGCTGAGCCTCCTTTGCATACCTAATGAGCTGCCATTTTTGCAGAAGAGGCACTTGCACCAGAAGGAGCTGACTACACTGCCCCTTCTTGCACAAGAAAAACTCTCTTGTGCAATGCCATTCTTCCTGAAAAGTAATCGGCATAACGGCATTGCACAAGAGGATTTTTCTTGAGCAAGAAGGAGCAGTGTAGACAGCTCCTTCTGGCTCAAGAGCCTCTTTTGCAAAAATAGCGGCTCATTAGGTATGCAAATGAGGCTCAGCAAATTCCATGCTTAGCCTCATTTGCATATTTCTGGCACAAGAAGCTGCGAGCATAGACATAGCCTAGATGTGTGGGTTACAGATGCAACCACAAACAAATTAATTAATTCATTAAAATTAAGTGAAATAAACTATTTACACTGTGTTGGAGGCCTGAGTCAATCTGATTAATCTTTTAGGATTCTGGGTCATAAAAACCCAAGCACAATCAAGAGCAGCAAACCATTTAAACTCATTTGGGTTGAGAATCCCACTGCCAGAATATCTCCAGCATAGAAAAGCTTCAGGGGGTAGCCGAGTTAGTATGTAACTGGAAAAACTTAAAAAACAATGAATAGTCTAGCAACACCTTAAAGACAATCAAAATATGTAGATGGTATCATGTCATCTGAAGAAGTGGGCTGTGGCCACGAATGCTCATGAGACCATCTAGATGTTCTGTTAGTCTTTAAGTTGCTGCTAGACTATTCATTGTTTTTTAAGTTTTTCTAGTGTAGAAGACAGTTTCTTTAGTGGGAAGGCCAGATACTCAGCTGATGTAAATCAGTGGTCTAAATTCATTGGTGTATGTGGGGTTGGAAATGAATTTTCCCCAGATCAGATTGGTAGTTGCTGGGGGGAGAAGGAGGGATTAACCCTTGTTTGCAGTGTGAGAGTGTAGGACACTTGTCAGGATTATTCATGTACATCTCATTGAAACATTTCCTTGCCATGGTGTGGTCCTCAGGTACTGGTGCAACTTGGTCCCTCCTATTGTCTGCTGGTGACAGATAAACATGGTACTACTGGGTTTGACCAATGGTTCACTAGCCCAGTATTCTATCTTTCAACTGTGGCAGATGTCAGAGACAATAATCAGAATAGGGTAATATCTAGTGATACATCTTCTGTCACCCAATCCCAGCTTCTGGCAGTCAAAGGTTTAGGAGCACCTAAAGTATAGTGTTGTGACCTTGACAATTTTGGCTAATAGCCAATGATGGACCTATCTTCCATAAATGTATCTCATTATTTTCAAACCAATTTTTTGACTTTCACAACATGCCCTGGCAAAAAGTTCCAAAGTTTGATTGTGTGTTGTATGAAGTGCTTCCTTTTGTATGGTTTAAATTTGCTCCCTATTAATTTCACTGGGTGACATCTGGTTCTTCTGCTACATGAAGGTGTAAATAACACTTCCTTATTTACTGTCTCTGTACCATTTGTAGTTTTATAGACCTCTTTCCTATACCCCCTAAATCATTTCTTTTTTCCCAAAGATGAACAGTCTCAGCTTTTCAATCTCTCCTCTTACGGACAATGTTCCATACCTGACTCATTTTTGGTCTAATTTTTCCTGTTCTAATATATCTTTTTTGAGATGCAGTGGCTAGACCTGCATGTGATATTCAAGGGGTGGACGTGCTATGGATTTATATAGTGGCATTATTATATTTTCTGTTCTGTTATCAATTCCTTTCCTAATGGTTCCTAATGTTTTGACTGCTGCTGCATACTGAACAATTGCTTTGAGAAAATTTTCCATGATGACTTCAAGATCTTTTTCTTGAGTGCTCCTTTAGTACCTTGATCTTTTGGTCCTTTTTGGTTTACCTCATTATGTTTTTACATTTGACTTGCCAGAGTTTATGCTTCTCTCTCTTTTCCTCAGTAGGTTTTGACTTTTAATTTTTAAAGGATTCCTTTTTCCTTCTATCTGCCTCTTCACTCTGCTCTTTAGCTATGGTGGTATTGTTTTGCTTCTCTTATTGGGGTACCACAATCGATCTTGTGGAGTTCAATTTAGTGGGGGTAGTTAAAACTTGCTAAATCGAACTCAGAGGGTGCCCCCCTCAGTGGCTGGTACTTCTGCTTCTGCAAGGAGTAAGGGAAGCTGACGAAAGTGTTTGCACCCATTGGCCTCCTGCTGTGGGAATGGTGGGGAAACCCAAAACAAAGTATGTCAGCTCCAACTATGTAATTAATGTAGCTGGAGTTGTGTATCTTGATTCAATTGACCTCAGTTTGTGGGTGCTAGTTGGTATTGTCAGCCTGGGATATTCAAGAGATAAAATTATATGATCTGTCCGTCCCTTCTGGCCTTACACTCTGTGATTTGTCAGTTAGAGCTATTTTCACTGTTGCCAGATCTCATGATATTATCACAAGTATTATGAGGTTTGTTTTTCTAAAAGCGCCAGGTCTTGGAGTCAAGAGAGATAGCTCTCCTGGTTGTGCAAGAAAACTGGAAACATGAATCCTAACTGTTCAGAAACAGAAGGAGAATAAAAGGAATCCCAGATTTATTATTTTTCTAAAAATCTCTTTCTTAAACCAGTCCTGTAGTTTCTGGGGAGTCTGACTCATGATTTTTGAATGGCTGGTATTGGCAATACTATAATTTTTGCCAGAAAGGACTTATTGGAGGGAGTGAATTGAACTCTGTGTTTATCTAAAACACACAGTAGCTCCCTTTTTGAGCAGTCTGTTTCTGTGGGATTGACAATCTCTGGTGCATACACCTCTTATTTTCTTTCTGTCTCAGATGACTGTTTTCCAATTCAGTTCTGCAGGACACTCAGTGAACAGATCCTGACTTGCACATAGAGTTGCTTTGAGTAAAAAATGCCCTCTTGCCCATTTATTTTGGAGCACAGCAAGTTTTGGCAATTGAAGCTGCCCAAAGGAAGTTTTCATGAATCCTGGAGCAGCTGCGACACTGGGAGGAGAATAAATATTTTATTTTACGTACAGACACAAAACACACTCCTGCTTGAATCCTTGTGCCAGTGCCTCGACTACATGAAAGTCTAGAGAAATGATCTGCCTCAGCCCAAGGGCAGCTCTTGAAATTGTGAATTGTACAACTCTGTCTGAGGTGGCTAAGTCAATGCATCTTTATTCTGTCTTGCTTGGTCTTCAAATGTGCTATTAAACTCATTACCCTTCCGCTCTGTTTCATAGCTGTTGGAGTCCAAAGCTCTGCAGAAAAACACAGGTACCAAGTCCACTATGAAATGGTTCATTTAAAGAGTTCAGACATACTGCACTATCCATGCCGCTACATGTTGGCTGACTTATAGGGCACCCAGTATGTAGCACAGCTCCATTAAATATCTACTTGAAATCAGGATACCACAGCCAGCAACAGCTATCTTCAGGCAGGCTTTAGGCATTGTGTCCTTTTCAATATTATGGGTGGACACCTAGGGAAATAAATAGCATCACTTGAGAATGTCTTCTGTTTAAATTGTGTGATGCATGTAACACTCCCCCAGGATGGGAATGTGATTTCTCATTAAACTAGCTTAGGTTGAAACCAATGGATAGGAAGAGATGCAAATCTATATAAGGATGATCATGAACCTGGTAAAATATATTTCTTTTAGTAAGATTAAATTATCCCCCAATTTAAATCTACTCAGGGCACCATGGTATGGAGTAAGAAGTTGTCAATATAATAATAAAGAACTGATTTTTAGCAAAAGGTGTTTGTCTTTTACCAGGCTTTCCATGCAGAACCAGAGGGCTCAAGAGAATACAGCCCCACTTACATTACATCACTGACGTAAGGAGAAAAATCATGCCCAAGGTACTGGCTTTGTCTCCAGTTGGCACAGCTACAAACCTTGCTGTGACAGAATGGTTATGGGGTAGTGGAAGAAAAATAATCCTTTCTTCTAACATTGAACAAGGAACTTTATTAGAAGAAAGCAAAAATTAATAGACCAAGACTCTCTGCCTCTTTCCTTGGAATAAGGAATTCCTGAATTCTCCCTGAATTGAGCCTCTCTTCCTTCTGCAGAAACAGTATAAATGTCCTAACACATCTTTACAAAGTAGTCACAGGAAAGTTGGGAAAGGTCCCCAGAAACCTGGGAATGAGTCATAAGTTTTCCTCAAGTGAAAAGGAGTCTGTATGTGGAAGTTGGGAAAGGGTGGTATTAAAAGGCTGAAGAGAAGTAGCGCTGAAGTTTGGAAGAGTTGGATGAGTTTCTGAGAGGGGTCTGGAAGATCCCAGCCAGATCTCTCAGCTTTGTATCTGCCCAGGTGCCTGGCTACTTCTGATACAAGGGATCTGACTTGCTTATGCCAGTTATGTTGTGTTCAGAAATGAAGAGAAGAGAGACTCCTGCCAAGCCAGCAAGATTGCCTGATCCTGCTGGTCCTGTCCATGCTTTGGCACCATCTCAACACCCTAGTCCTGACCCAGGGTTTCCTGCCCACATCTAGCAGCTGATGCTGTGATTCAGGACTGCATTGGGTCTCTGCAGGGGTTCTCCATCTTCCCCCAGAGGAGGGAGGACAGGGCCTGACGTGGTTGTGCGCTTGGGTTCATGTCCTCTGCCTCCAGGCCCTGCAGAGGCTTCTATATGATGCAGGTGGAGCATGCTGGTGCAAGCTTTCCTTCACTGCTTCTGAGGGCTCCGATATGACTGGCAGCTCCTTTATTTGAGAGGTCTTCTGTGAGACCTGTCCGAGCTTCCAGCCTTCTGCCAGGGCCTTCTCCAGACCTGGAAGTTGCTTTTGGTGACCAGGTCCTTGGGAGCCACCAGGGGGCAGACCTCCTTGCGGAGCCCCTGTTACACAATCTCCATCTCCATGTGCAGGCAGCGGAGTCCCCCTCAGTGCACCAGAGGTTGGTCCTGACAGAAGTCACAGGATCAGAGAAGTGCTTCTCCTCCAGACAGGGAGCCCAGTGCGCAAGTCCAGAGCCCCTGGCTGGGTGGGGCTCATTAAGCAGCTGCGGAGCTATGCTGTCATGCAGTGTAGAGGGGAAAATGCCCAAAATGGATTACCAGAATTTATGCACTTTACAGTGACATTTTTACTAGACATTTGGTAGCCCTAACTAGCATGCAGGCAATAGGCTCTTGTACAGAACTGACATGACTGAGGCAGAATTCCTTGTGCAAGTTTATCCTCATCCCCTCAATACTAACTTCTAACCTACAGCTTCAATTAACTCCCTTGGAGAGGGCAGAAGAGCGAAGCCAGAAGAGGAACCAGAGTTTGTAAGGCCACTGAGCAGAAATTTCAGCCACGGTTTGGGGGAGCCAAGGATAATATCTGGGATGGCTACGCCTGCTTGTCCTAAAGTCCAATATATCAGGGATATAGTCCCTGAAATATTCTCAAACCCTGTGAAACTAGAATACTGCCCCTGCACAGGGAAATCACTTTCCTAGAGGAGATAAAGCACAGATTTTTCTATACTTAGAAGTTAGTTTTCCTCCCTTTAAATGGCTCAGTATTACACAGAATCCATGAAAGCAGTATGTCCAGCTCCAAATATTCAGGAATTGTGAGTCAGGCCCAGAAAATCAGGAGATTGGTTTAAGAATTATGAGATTAAAAGATACATTTGAGGTCACTGTGTTTGCCTTCTAATTTTAGATCTTTTATAGGTCTCACTTGAGTGGTATTTTCAATATTTTCTGCTCAACCATGAGGGCTAGAAACTTACTTTAAAAAACTGAAAGCTGAGATTCTTACCTAATCCTGGTAATCCAGGATCTGGGTTTTTTAGGAAAACACCAAGTATTGTGAGACTCGCAATGCAACCGTGAGAGTTGGCAGTGAAGAGAAAGATTTACCATAGTAGTGTATATGCTGCAGTACCGTGAATGCAGGAAAAGAGTAGGCACTCAATAATGGAGACCGCTGAACTGTGAATAAGGCTATAAAATCTTTCTTTCTTTAATGAATTTTTCCTACCTAGTTTTTCTCCTCCGTCCGGATCTATTGTGCGGGCAGGCTAGCAGGCAACGTGCTTACCTCAGTTAATTCACTTTCAGACTAAAAATAGTAACATATCTGTAATGTGTGCTTAGCATTCTTTGGAAAATGCCTTGGATCTACAGCCTGGTAAGTCTTCCAAGTAGACTTGCGCTACATTGTGCTAGCCTGTAGCTAGAATTGTTTTTTATTTTTAGATACAGAATACCCTAACTTGGAGACTATTCAAAAACTCTATGTAATGTACAGAGTCCCTTGGAAGCACATTTTGTACAGTTTCTTGGTTCTCTTCCTCCCAAGGGCAGTCTAATGGGGAATTCCAAATGTATCATGATGGATAATTTCCCTCAAATCCTTTAATTTTAAATCTTTCCTTCTAATTCTAGTGCTAGTTAATCTCATTGATGCTTCATGTTATCTGCTGTCTGTATAGACTTGGATTTGACCTAATAATAAATTGCTGTGCGTGACACTGCAAATACTTGATACCTGCAGAAGATTTCTATTTGATGATAAATATTGGCAGCACCTAAAAAAAAAAAAAAATGCAAGCAGAATGTGATTTTAGCCCCATTTGACAAGAAAGCAAAGGGGGTAATATAATAATTTTTTTTTCATTATGAAGTACCCTACATACGTTTTTAAAAATATTTTTTATATGAATGTACTGAATTTTATAATTTTGTGTACTGGAGGAAAGAGGTTTCAGTTCTACTTGATCTCGTTCATATATCTGGCAGTAATATGCCTGGATCAGCACGTTAAAAGCCTCTTAGCTGCTAGTTCTGGATTTCCATTGATACTATCTGTTGTTGTTGCTTTTGAGTAAATGAGTCCTCAAGTTTGCACAAATCAGAGTTTTCAAATGGCATCCAAGCAAGTTAGCTTGCCTTACAGCTATTTGAATATGCATATGAATTTCATTTCCCGTAGCCATTTTGTTGATCATGCAACTCTGATGACAAATTTACTACACTGAAGCCAATTTAAATAGGTTTGCATTTCTTAAATATACTAGTTGATTAAAACTTCCATTTAGTTTATGAAGATGGGGAATGATTTGATATAGACACAGAAGGCATTACTCCATTAGCATTTCTGCTTAAGATTGTGTCAGATTCCTCAATTGATGTAAATCCAGGGTAACTCATTGCACTTAATAGAACAGTAGAAATGAGATGAGAAATCCTTATGCCTGTAATGACATGTTCTTATAGTGAACAGTAGCAATGTGGTCAAGAATCTTCAGTTATGGTGCAATCTAACACTATTTTGCATAATGGTGGCATGATGTGTCATAGAGTTAATTGTAAAGCCATTCCGCTATGCCAACCCTTTAATATTGCTTGGAGGAGTTCTGCTTTGCGCTGTCATTCAAACAGTCTCTCTCGAGTGCACTGACATGGCTGGTAAAATTTATATATTTCTAGTGAGTACACTGCCTCCATAGTGCATGCATTTGACAGTATGCAGTCACTATTTTTTTTTCTAACCGTACTTGCAAGAGTTGGCAGATCATCTACAACAATGACAGAAAGTTTAAGCGTTTGTAAAATTTATGTTTTGAGTGTTTCTTGGAAAGGTGTGAGGTGATAGGTATTGATAACTTATAGTTTAACGCGGGTTTGCTTGTTTAGTTGGCGGGTGATTTTGGCTGGAAAATTATGAATTGTTACTGCTTTGCCTGTACAAGCTATGCACAACAGACAGGTTTGGACTTACTTTATCTCTTTTCTTAGTTTTGCAGCAATAACCTTTTATTTTAAAAGGCATCGTTATGTTTTTTCCTAGTCTCTGTGTTCTTCCCCCCACCCCCTCATTGATATTTGGTGTTTGTGTACTGGAGGAAAGAGAACTGTGGCAGTGAGTGACCTTTAACTGTCCCCACAGTTTAATTTCAATTTTATGGGCTTAACAGAGTTGATCCCACATCCATTAACATTTGTGACCTGGAGCTGTGCTTGAGCAGTGTTGAGCTTCCCTGATTGTCGTGAGCCAGCAGTGGCGCTTGTGGCTTCAGTCCAGTGGGAGGAACCAAGGCTCAGGGCTTCTGGCCCATGATGTGGAGACTTGTTGCAGGACAGCTGGAATTAAGATGGTGCTAGATTTGGCCCATGAGCTTGAAGGTTCCTCATTTCTGCATTAAACAATACATTATATTAATATAGCTGTGTCTAGTGTAAGTAATGATTTAGTATATGTGTAAGTGAGGCATTTCCCTTTCATTTGTGAAATGTTCAGCCTTATATGCTAAAAAAAGAACTTTAATAATTGATTAACATTTTTTATTGTTTCTCATGAAAAAGTAATGCAGTTCGGTTTGTTGCAGGATGTTGTTGCAAGTGCTAATAGGGCAATTATACTAGATATTGTGTGATGTACAGTATTCAAAGTTTAATGAGCACACACTAAGGTGAAGGACAACTTTGAGTATAACACAGATTGGCTTTTCCCTACTTAGCAGATGAGATTATAGGCAATTATTAAAAGTGAGTTCCAAAACAATGATATATATTCATTATCTTTTGACAACCGCATACTGCACACAAATTTAGTGCAACAGATTTGTTGTTGAAAATGGTGGAAGAGAATATTTCTGCTTTTTATTCCAATATAAGGACAGTACAAACTGTTTTAGGGATTTGAACCTAAGGGATTGTATTTTTCAAAGTGCTGAAAACTAGTTTAAATATGGTGCCTCTGATGACAACCAAAGTCTCATTGCTGATTGACTTAATTGAGAACAGAATTATGCCAATGCTGATTGTTTTTGAAAATCCAACCCAGTGTTTTCTGACCCACAAATGACTACCACCAGAACCATTACTTTTCCTTCCTCCTCTGTAACACGCTATGTTCTAAGAGGCTAATAGCCATAATGTGCATGTGACAGACAGGTATAAGAAAAAAATGAATATTCTCCTCTTGGATTGACTGGATTGTACTCAACAGGAGTATTATGTTTTACTCGCATAAAACAGACACAAAAAGATCCAGGCCTTTTATTCTCCTTCAGGCCAAGCTCCTACTGATAAGGGATTCAGAGGGGTAACTGAGTTACAGCTGATGTCCAGTCATCTGAAGAAGTGGTTTGTGCCCACAAAAGCTCAAGATACCATCTACATATTTTGTTAGTCTTTAAGGTGCTACTAGACTATTTGTTATTGATAAGGGAACTTGACCTGTGTAAAGACATTTGTGTTAAGCCTAGCAAATAGCTCAGCCGATAAAATTGAAATTGGTGAGAGCAAGAAGTGAGCTGAGGATAAAATTTGGGAGTGCTATTGTAACCCACACAACTTCTGGGGATTATGTACTGTCCTACCTAGTGGCACTTAGACCATTTTACAGAAAGAAAAAAATGGATTTGATCTATGACCTTAGCTGAGAAAGAGCTAGCTTTTAGCTCAAACTGTAGAGGTTTATGTACTAAGCTTCAGAAGTCCCAGCTTTGGTTCTACCTGTTGGTTTAATGCTATGTTCTAAGAGGCTAATAGCCATAATGCGCATGTGACAGGCCGGTATAAGAAAAAAGTGAATATTCACCTCTTGGATTGATTGGATTGTACTCAACAGGAGTATTATGTTTTACTCACATGAAACAGACACAAAAAGAGCCTTTAAGGTTCACCTTTCAGTTAAATATATAAAAAAATATTTCAAAAAAAGGATTAATAATTGGAGTGCTGAAAACTGTTAACTATTCTCCCTAACCCTACATGCTGTAATATATTTGTGATCTGTTACTGAGATCCTCCATATTTCATGAATATTTAGAAAAAAGCAGACTTTGGAAACTAGCCCCACAAAGCCATATGACTGTTTTTGTTTGTTTGTTTAGTTTTTAAGAAGGCTGAAATTGGTCTGCACACTTAGTTGAAGAACTACTTCTCACTATCTGAAATGTTAGTAATCGGCTCCAAACACCATCGGGGGATACATCAATTGGCAGCAGCTGTGGAAATCTATTCAAGTTAGTGTTCCCAACTAAACTGTTTGGGTTATGTAGGAGGAAGCGAGAGAGAATTCCATTAAGTGCACATAGACTTTGGGAACAAGCCTTGTAGTAAGTCATTTTAAGGCTCATGGTATTTTGCATACAATAAAGTATTAGGCAATGCTTCTGTGCATGAGAGATTCGTCTTTTATATTTTCCCTTCATACGCGAATTGTGAATTAGATTCTGTACTATTAAAAAAACAAAATTTGAAATAATTAACCATGGAGTATTCTCCTAGCTTTGGGAGCATCCCCATTGAAAATGTGATCTCTAGGCTCAGAACTGTTGCTCTTTCTAAGGATTTTTTATGTTTTGTTTGTGTTTTATGTTTAGTATTTGCATATTATTGTCTAGCACAGGTCTTGTATTTGTGTCACTGTTTGCTTGTGAGCTTCCCCCCTCCTCTGCCCCAGTTAATAATAATAGTTACAGGGCCAGTCTGTCGAGTGCTAAGAATCGGATCTTACATTATCATACCAGTGATATTCACTGATGGAATTTGAATGTATCAACTGAAATTCACTAAAAAATGCTGGGTTGACAAAGTGACATGTGGCATTTTGTAATCCTAATGGATAGATTATGTCAATAACACAATATCCTTCATATGTAGACAAAAAATCCTCTGCCATTATGTGATTAACAGTAGCAGTTGTATACCCTATTAGTGTTGAGTCCACTCAGTTTCCCCAATAAAAATATGCCATTAAATAGGTCACAGTGGGAATGCCTGTCTTTTAAACAAAGAATAATAAAGAAATTAAAATATTCTGCTACCTGTTCTCTGTTCTATTTCATTGTATTCATTCCACACATAGTAAACTTGTATCCAGCAATCAGAAATCAAGCCTTGCTTGGGAATCTGGCTTACAGTAGCTAAGTATTCTGATGATATTGATAGTGTCAAAGAACTTCCCTTGTTTCAGGCCTTCCATAGTTGTGAAATATGGGTTCGCGGTTTTTACTATGGCATGTCAGTTAATATTAATAAAAAATTTAAAAATCTTGTTGTAAAAGACTAATATTGATCCGCTGGTCTCCGCTAGAGAAACATTATGTACAGGTGTGGATTTAGATTACAAAATAACCCTCCAAATAATCACAAGCTCACTTTTATTTCTGCAGAGTCTTAGCCTTAGAAAGCAGCAAAAATGCAGATGGAGGGGATAGGATGGCTCAAAGGATTGCAAGTAGGCTGTAAAGCCCTTCTATGTGGAATAACTATTTGTATCTGTGACGGGGCAGTCCAACCCCACATTAGCCAAGGGAGGCACCAACCGGCCTGCTAGGCTGGAAAGGCCCTGCCCCTGCAGCAGTGCTGGGCATGCTCCAACTGCGGGCCAGGTATAAAGGCCAGGGAGATAGCTCAGTTGGGGTTGGCCTCCGAGGAGGTAGGAACTCCCGCCCAACTTCCAGAGCCACTGCCGGACCAGCCGCCGGAGCAAGAGCCGCCGGGCCTGCCGCCTCCGCTGCTACAGTCCCCAAGCCAAGCGAGACGGCAATGCCAACCATGGGGGGCAGCCTGCCCAGCCGTGGTGGACAACCCCGTCGCCGCTGCCCCAGACGTCGGGCCTGCCAACGTCACGGTCATTGCCAGCCCAGTGCCTGCAGGTGGGGTCTCCGTTGGCCAGGGGCTGGGGTAGGAAGCAACCCAGGGCAGTGGGCAGGGAACCTCCCGGTGGCTTGGCGCGTTTCGGGGAGAACTCCCCACGGAGCCAGTGGTGGGAACCACCCACCACTGCTAGGGCCCTGGGTTGGGGCCCGGTGGAGAGGGAGGGCCCGAGCCTCTCTACCCCTTCCTCCCAGAGCCTGGACTAGGCCTCTGGGCCTGCATTTGTAATGAACTAAGCCTCAGGGCCTGCACCTGTATTGGACGAGGCCTCAGAGCCTGTATGTGCATTAGACTAGGCCTCAGGGCCTGCGTTTGTAACGAACTAGGCCTCAGGACCTGTGAGTATAAAGGCTCGAGTCCAAGGCCGAACGGTGCGGGGTGGACACCCCACAACAATATCCCACCCAGATTTTCATTGACCTCACAACTTTGATGGTGATCTGATGGTAGTGGCCATTTGTTGGCATATATGAGATACATTTGGTGATCTCGGGTTAGTCCATGATGAATAGAGAGCCCATAACTGGAAAACCACCAACATAATGTTCACCACAACTCTGAGGTTGGTCTGTTGAGGTAATTTAATACTGCATCCGGGTTTGTATGAAGAAGCCCCTCTTGCACCAGAAGTCAAAATTCAATATAGTCAATAGAAAAATGTGCAGGGATCATCAGATCCCATGCAGTTCTCCAGTGTTTTCCAGTGAGTTCCTATGACAATTAAATGTAACACATACATAGAGTTCTGTTAAGTGTTAAATACTCCTTTTACCTAGGAAGTCCTGCTAACATGAAAGGCATACATCATTTGGGCCCAAACATTTCTAATTTCACAGTTGTCTCTTAAAAAAAAACCTTTTGTAAGCATACACACAAGGTTTGTCAAATGGTCATAAATTTAAAAAAATAGAATACCATTAGGTCATTCTTTCTGTCTCCTTTCCTTTGAGACTTTGTGGAGTTTAGTTTTAAACTTTCCTAAGCAATGGAGCTTCCATCACTTCTAACATGGGGCCTGATCGATGTAATTGACTTTAAGTATCATTATCAATGCCCAGACAGAGACTGGGCTGAGGAGGTACTTCTGCATTTCCCCTCCCTATACACATCCCATCTCCCAGAGGAACATGTAGTTTTTTAATCATTAACAGGCCAGTTTTTACTGAGTGCTCCCTTCAGGTTGTATCTGAGATGCTGTTATACTTCCATATAAAATATTGAAAGGAAATAGTACAGTTGCTCAGATGCAGCTAGTTGGTAACAGTTGATATTTTAATGATGATAACAGCTGACCGTCGAAATACCATATGGGTTTAGCATAATAATTTTTGCTAGTGGAAATAATTTGTCCCTTTAAACCTTCAGTGCAAAACTTTGCACCATCGATGGCTCCATTGGGCAAATTGCCTGAAACCTATTTTGCATATACATATACACAGAGGCTACGTCTACACTGGCCCCTTTTCCGGAAGGGGCATGTAAATTTCAGCAGTCGTCGTAGGGAAATCCGCGGGGGATTTAAATATCCCCCGCGGCATTTAAATAAAAATGTCCGCCGCTTTTTTCCGGCTTTTAAAAAAGCCGGAAAAGAGCGTCTAGACTGGCCCCGATCCTCCGGAAAAAGTGCCCTTTTCCGGAGGGTCTTATTCCTACTTCTGATGTTGCTTTAAAGATAAACTGTAGATGAGCATGCACACTTTTAAATTTCTAGTTATTGGAACTATTTTCTTCTTTTTTAGTTGTATCTATTATATTTATAATAAGTGATCATCAAGGGGTACCGCCTAACTACAGACTCTACTCACATGTCGCAGTGGAACACAGATAAGTTGTGTGGTTAATTTACACTCTTTGCTTTTCTCCCCTCTGTAAGAGTTCACAAAGTACGATATATTCTGCATGGTGATAGTGTACACAGGAATGCGAGCACAGGAATGCACAGGATAGTGTGCATTAATCTCTCTTCCTTTTAGGTCAAACAAATGTTATGTGTCCTGGTAATGTTTTGATAGGATTTTAATATTTGCCTAAGATGCAGTAGTAGAAGCACACCTACTTAGCTGGGGCTCCAAGAGTAAGGTTTAGAACAGGTGATATAATCTAACTTGACAAACTAGTTAAATATTGACAAGAAGCGGAAGAGCAGCAGCACTCAGGCTGAAGGAGAAAAGTAAGGTCTGGCATTCGTGATTCCACACATCCAGGATTTATCCAACCAAAATGAACAGCTGGAGTGGTCCTAATGATCCACCCGAGTATAGTCTTCTGCATAGTTTACCTTTTCTTCAGTTGTTAAAGGTAGGTCTGTTTGCTCAGAAAAATTATTCTTATTGGTACAGAACATTAACAGTAAATTGTGAAGATGCCTAGAAGCTGGTTTAACTTCAGGGAGATATTTTTATTGTCGATTGCACCATTACATACAGGCTTATAGTGTTCAAAATTTAATGAATAAAAAATAAGCAAAGTCCTTTAGTGACATTAAAATTGCATGTTTTATAGCCTATAATTTGACCTTTTGCAATGATGATTTTGTGTGTTCATTTAAAAATGTTTATCTTGTTGACAGAATTTACCTTAAGACTGCTTTTAAAGGGGGATGGTTACTAATGGAGAGACTTTGTCAAGGATATTCTGCGATTATTATTTCATTTAAAATAACAGAGATGTAGTCAAAGGCTTTTTTTGTTGTGTGTTGCTTTTTTTAAAAATGGTGTGGCATTCTATTATTGCACCAAATCCTTTTAGAAGCTGGCAGGCTGGGCAGAAATGCTGTCCCAAAAGGATAACTGAAGAGAGACATAAATAAAACCTGACACATTAACTGCCTTAGGTTTCTGTAGTTGCACATTTGGAAATTAGAAAACATAGAAGAGACACAGAAAACTACCATGTTTGCTTTTCAGAAAAGGTGATTAAATAATCAGCAGCTGGAATTTACACTCTACCTTTTAACACTAAATAACAACAGCTAGTCAGCTTCTGTTTTATTCCCACAGTAGTAATGAAATAGTGGTCTACAAAAAAAGTTCAGTCTTCTGGGTTTTTCTTCATAAATTTTTTAGAAGAAAAAGGAGAAATAATAATAATAATAAAAAAGAATAGTTCCAAGAAAATATTAGTGAGAGCAATAAAACTCTCCCAGTTTATTTTAACAGGAGTACTGTTTGGGAAGCATCTCTTTAAAATATAATGTTTGAATAATGTATTGTTGATTATCTGACTCTTTACAGAAAGCGCTGGGTGGTGTAATTCCAACGTGCAACATGGCCTATCCATGGCATGCACTTCTTGGCAAATATTCTTTGCTGTATGGAGCCTTATTGAAACATGGAAACATTAATGTAAACCTGCTGGACAGTAGTTTGATGGCTCATTTGTGAAAGCTTTCAAGAGAACTATGAAATACATATTACATTTAATAACAATGAGTAGTCCTGTGGCACCTTAGCGCTCGCTCTCTCTCTCTCTCTCTCTCTCTCTCACTATATACAGTGTGTGTGTGTGTGTGTATATCTATATATCTATATCTATCTATATATATATGTATATATATATAAAAATTATGAGCTTTCATGGGCAAAACCCACTTCCTCAGATGAGCAGAATGGAGAAAAAAGGGGGGACCCTCACAATTTATAACAGAAAAAGAAGTGAGAGGGAAGGAACTGTAATGCCGATGCTAATGAGGCTACTTGAGTGGAATGGAAGTGCCCCATATTTAGCTTTTGATGTGAAAATTTGACATTAAACTGGATGATTCTGTTGTTTAAAGCTGTGCTTCTCAAACTATTTGGCCCATTGCACACCTGGCCAGGGGCAGATGACCGTTTTGCGGGGCCCCGGGCAGCATAACTCCGCGGGGCCCCCCCTTTGCCACGGCGAATGCGCCGTGACGGCATGCGCATGCGCGGTGGCGCCACAGCGCATGCGCTGGGCTTTTTTAAGCGCGGGGCCCGGGGCGGCCGCCCCGTTCGCCCTGCCCTATATCCGCCCCTGCACCTGGCTCTATGCAAACCTTTCCGCAGACCACCAGTTGCTAATGGAAACTTGCTGTTAATTACATAATTATGCCTGAGATATTTTGCTAGTGCTGTAGTTGGGGAGAACAGTTTATTTTAACCAATAAGGCAGGAAATACTAATTTAAATAATTAAACAGATTAAGCATTTTAACTTCCTTATGTTTGTTTAGCAAACTTCATTTTAAATAAAGTAAAATATTAATTTATGTCAACACAAAAGGTTGCCATTTTTACTTTATTTATGGCAGGAGTGGGGAACTTTTTTTGAGTCAGGGGCTACTGACCCACAGAAAATTCAGTTGGGGAACCACACAAGTGAGAAGCAAAAAAAAAAAAAAAATCCACCCTCCAAAAAAACCCCAACCCTCAATGATGTGGCCCCTACACTGAGACACCTCACTCCTCTGGTGCTCCAGCCCCATGGCGGTAGGGGGAGAGACTGGGAGGACTGAGTTTCAGGGTGTGAATTTTGGGGACCCCCCTAGGTTCTGGGGTGGGGGACAAAATTGAAGGGTTCAGTGGGATAGGGATGGGGGTGCAGGATTGGGCAGGGGGTGCAGGAGGGGATGAGGGTGTGAAGTCTGGATGGAATACAGCGTACAGGAGTAGGCTAGGAATAGGATGGCTGGCCAGAGGAGGGGGCAATAGCAAGGGAAGGTGCAGTGTGTGGCCAGGAGGGAGGATGCAGGAGCAAGGGTGTGGGTAGAGAGTCTGGCCAGGGGGTAGGTGTCTGGCCAGGGGGAGGGTGCAGGAGCAGGCTGGAGATAGGGTATCTGGCCAGGAGAGAGGGTTCAGGAGGGGGCTGGGTGTGTGTGTTTTTGATGGGGGGAGTGCATGACAGGAGTGGAGGTGCAAGGTCTGGATACAAGGGAAAGGGAGGCACTTGCATTCGTGCCCTTCACTGCTCCTAGGCACCATGTTCCAGGCACAGCCTCCCGCTGTATATGGGAGTAGCAGGGAAAGCCTCCAGGCAGTGTGTTCACGCACAGTTGTTCCCCCAGCTGGGGGAGTGGCGGCAGCAGCAGCAGCAGCAGCAGCAGCAGCAGCAGCAGCAGTGCTCAGAGTCACTTCTGACTCCCTTTCTTCCCCGCACGCTGGATCGTGCAGTGAGGCTCGGGGCTTTCTCCCTCCCACCCCAAGTGAGAAGCCAGCGCTGGCGCTCCAACCTCGCAGGGGGAGGCTGGAATGCCAGTGTGGCTACCTGCCGCGGGGGGAACAAGCGGGATTGAGCTCAAGCCCTGGACCACCTGGAAGGCAGCTGTGGACTACGAGTGGTCTGCAGACCGCAGTTTGAGAACTACTGGTTTAAAGCCAACAGTCTTCTGTGGGAGAAACAAGCCTCCTTTATTAACTGAGATACTCTCACTTAGAGGAAAAGCTTTTAACCACTTGTATGCTGGAACATTGTCCATCCTGGCTGAGATCTGGGAGCTCTTTATACAAGGATGAGCTTTGAAGTTTTTATTTCTTGCTCAGGCAAATTTCCCATTGAAATCACTTGTATTTTTCCTGAGTAAGGGCCATGTAAGACACAGGATTTTACCTATTATAATTCCCCCAAGGAATGCAGAACATGTTGGTAAAACCATATATGGTATATCTTGCTTTGGTAGTGATACATTATTCCTTCATTTGATACAGATGCAATTGATGAATTACCAACACCATATTCTTGGGAAAAATATGTAATTTATGTGTTGTATGATATGCTAGATTCATTGGAGGGTAAATAAACCAGACAGCAGAAGAAAATGGATTATATACAAAGCTGGCTAAATAGTTGTAGTTGCTAATGATGTGAAGCTAACTATGTTCCTAAATGACAGTCTTGCTGTAGGCTAGCTTGATAGCCTTATTCTTATGATTAGTTTTAAATCTTGGAAATGTACATCACTAAGAACACACCATACAGAGTTTTTTGGTTTCTTTGTGAAGGTGTTTATAAACTCCTTTAAAGGTGTTCCATGTTGTTTTGAAATGTATTCTAATTAAACTGGTATCACTTGGCGAATAATGAAAAAATGTCATTAATTATTGGTTGGACCCTGCCTGGAATTCTTCCACGTGAAGAATTTGTTCGGTATGGTTCATGACTGCCATTTCAGTTTCATACTGATGAAACTCCACTGAAATCAATGGAATTGTACCATCTTAAAACAAAGTTACCTAGAGCTGAATCAGGCCCTCGTGATGCAGAGGGAATTCTGCACAATGAAAAGCAACAAGATTGGGCATAAAATTTAAGAAAGGAAATATGAGGGCAGGGATCCAGTGCAATAAAAGGAAATAAGGTTAGCTCGCACTCATATCATCTTATATGGCAGGTAAGGGAATTGTGTCTGTTACTCAAAAAAATTTCTGGTACAATTCATGCTCACCATACAAAATATACTGTAAAAACAAAGTATATAAAATCATATTTTAAAATGGGAATCATCTCAAGGCATCTTATAATGAGAAAAAAAAGCTGTAAACTGAGCAGAGAGGATTTTAAACTTTGCTGTTGAGAAGAGCTGGGGTTGTTTTTCTGTTCCCAAAGAAAACATTGTCACAAGACAATATACAAATCTTAGCCAACCATGACGAAACAAGAGGAATCTAAAGACAATTTCATATTAATTGAACTGTAAACGTTCTGCTAAACATTAAGGCTACATCTAGACTGCAAGCCTCTTTCGAAAGAGGCTTTTTTGAAAGATACTTTTGAAAAAGCCTCTTTTGAAAAAGAGCATCTGAACTACAACCAGTGCTTTTGAAAAAGCAAGCCTCTTTTTTGAAAGAGAGCAGTCAGGCAGTCTGGATGCTCTCTTTCGAAAAAGCGCCTTTTTTTGAAAGAGCACTTTTGGAAAAAGGAGTTGTTCCTTGTAAAACGAGGTTTTCCGCGGTTAAAAAAACTGCCACGTTCTTTCGATTTACTTTTGAAAGAACACGGCAGCAGTCTAGATGCAGGGGAAGTTTTTTTTTAAAAAGGCCACTTTTTTCGAAAAAACAAAACAAAACCCTGTAGTCTAGACACACCCTAAGACTCAGATTGAATTTGATCCCTTTGGGCCAAATATCCACTGGGTCCTGTTCACTCTTTAGATTAAGTTAATAACAATGGACCATATGCTTCCATTTGGAATGATGCTGATGCAGAGGGCAATACAACTATGGAAATTACCTTTGAGAAATTACCTTTGAGGGACAATGGCTTTGTGGACCAATACGCAGGCAATAACTGTTCTTAGACTTTTTTTATTTGGATGTGACTTTCCCTTGTGCAGAAGCTTCATGGGAGAAAAAATGTAGGAGTATCATTTTCTAACATCAGGTTCCCATCACCAAGCATCTAGTGAGAGGGGCGTTCAGTAGTTGTATGACAGGCAAACTCTTCTACTAGTGCTAAGGGGTGAGTTACTGGCAGTATGCTAACATAGAGAGAGAGGACCCATAATGTGTATTCTTAGTCAACTAACCCCTGTACCCAGTTTTGAGTCCTTAAGGTCTGCTTGCACTGCAGGTTCCCCAGGTCTGCCTATGAGCAGAGGCTGCAATAAATCTGTGGCACAGCCGATCTACAGGGAAATCTTCGGCTTCTCTGGATTTTTATGAGGGAGGAATTGTTTCTATTTACCCAAGAGAACCCAATTCAGGGATGTAACATAACTATCCAACGTAATACAGGATCACCACACAACAGCTGGGCTATAATGTGATCCAATGAAACTTCAGGGTAAATTAGACATGGGCCTTGGCCTGTAATAATGACTGATGTTGGAATTTGGCTAGGAGGCCAGATTTAACCATGTACTTACAGGTTTTTAATCATGACAGTGGATGATCTGTGATGTCAGCTTGACTTATCATCTCTAACAGCATGCTGCCCCTGAACACCATGCTAGCTCCATATTTTGTGACTAATTTGGGAGGAAGAGTGAGATCTACTGATTCACAAATACCACTTTCTATGGCACCTATTTTCCCTATAATTCTCCAACCCAAAAACTGCTCAATCCTATTAGATACAGGACAAAAATAGAACATCAAATCCAAACTGCCTTGGAAAAACTATTTCAGTAGGAGGAGGATGAAGCACTGGAATGGGTTACCTAGGGAGGTGGTGGAATCTCCATACCTGAACATTTTTGAGTCACAGCTTTATGAAGTCCTGGCTGGGATGATTTAGTTGGGGTTGATCCTGCTTTGGGCAGAGGGCTGGACTCGATGACCTACTAAGGTCTCTCCCAGCCCTGGGATTCTACAATTCTGTGAAAATGCAGGATTAGGATTTGAAATCTTGACTCCAACAGTCAAAAATCTCACAAGAGCATTGCTGTCATGATACTGGTCAAAATGTAGTAGGAACATGAAGAGACTTACGCCCTCTGGGAGATGAAATCTTACAGTAACAACTTGGTAAAATTTTGGTGCCGCCTGTGTCTGGAAGCTAGCCCTAGTTTGACTTTGAATCTGAACACTGTCCTAAATCTAATCCAGATCCCAAGGTTGTCTCCTTTATCTCATCTTCATTCCTAGCCTCTTTCACTACTAAATTCTAAGCAGGACATTTGCCTTTTGACACCTTTATGGACATACCTATTGGAAGTGTAGCCCTGTTGTGCATGGTCATAATAAACAGGAGTGTAAAGGAAATTACCATTTGTGGTTCACAAATCATTTGGTGCTAAATTAACTAAAACTTCTATCTATGTAGTGTAACCGTGTATAGGCTACTATGGAACAGTCATCTAGAGTTTTTATTACATTTGGCCCTGAAGTTGTAAAACAAAATAAATGAAATGGAACTGAGTCAGACCTTCTGTTTGCTTTACTCTAGTCTCAGAAAATATTTGCTTACATAGACGCATGAAATATTTTGAACAAATAAATTTATTTAATGAACATCTTTGAAACTAGTAAGGAAGTATTGTGGTTCAATAGGAAAAATAACCTGAAATAATCAAATTTAAAATAATTTATTTTCTAGTCACTTGTCATTGAGTATCATATTCCTGTTCTTTCTGTAGCCCCCAAACCCTGGAGCTATTCCATGTGATTTATCTAAACCAAATGTTTGGCAGAGAAGTAGAGTTTTCAAAATTAAAAGATGTTCCTCTTTGAGTCTGGTTTTGTTTAACTTTGGAAATAGAAGCTTGTGTTGAATAGAGTTTTACTTCACAATTAAATGGATGAAAAGTACAGTTTGCAATATAAAGCAGAGTTGGTAACTTTGGGCTTTTTGGGTGGGAGTTTGATAAAAGAACAGAAATATCTCTAATGAAATTTCTCAAGATTTTTTCTTAAACATAAGGCTAAATTAGAACAGTTAAAATGTTCTAGGTTTTTAGGTCAAATCCACTAAGATCACTTGAAAATAGATTGATTGTTAACAATTTAACAAACCAGTCAAAATAACAGAATCAAATATCACCTAAGTGCAAGAAATTTTGCCCATCTCCCTTCAGTGTGTTAAAGTAAAGTAGCACCGGCAGTTGTGGATCAAATTATACATTTCTTAATACAGTAAAACTCCCATAAAAATCTATGAGAATTTTGCTGAATAAAGAACTACTGAATTTGGCTCTTTTGTCATGTATTAGGTGTGCTATCCTCATTCAAATTAGAACTAGCCTCCACTCAATGCTCACACACTAATGTTCTGCATTCTGTCATTAGAATACAATATTGGCATGATTTTTTTCAGGAGCACTGACCACTTGCAGCTCCATGTATCTAAAGATGAATCTTGATATTCCAGTAACACTGTAGAAATCTCTGTATGAAGTCAGAATGTTCATTGGTTATATAACATTTCAAACTATCACTATGAATTTTTGGCACATCAGCCTTCATAATTAGACCTGAATGAAATCCTCTTTTACTTTCAAATCCTTTAGGCTTATTTGGGTTGGGAACCCTAACTCTTGGACCTATCTTAAGGCTAAACTATTATTCTCACTAAAAGTTGGGGATTTTCATTTTGAAATGAGCACTGATCCTTTTTAAATATTTGAGAAGTGTTCTATGTCAATTTCAGCTAAGCCCATCTTTCCATCTTGCATGCTGAAATATAACTTTACAGTTGGAGTTTTTTAGAATTATGTTAGATGGATAATGGCTGAATTTTTTGACAAGAAAAAATAAGCCCTGGAAAATGTCTGTGTTCTGTGAGGTTAGTAAAGGAAATTTCCTGTACACAATAAAGAAGAAAGAAAGATTTGAACAAATGATTTTGGCGGTGAATAAATCAAATTTATTGTTTGAGTTCTGTCCTTTTGTGTTCAACAAAAAGATAAACAATGGATCTATACATTATGTGCATGTTTTATTGTGAACAATCAAAAAGCCCCCTACAGGAAAAATTCTCTTGTTTCAAATAGTAGCCAGAATCCCTTTGACCTTTCAATGTATCATCCAAGATAGTAATGGTCATTTGGCTATCGTAGATCGCTGTCTCCATCTGGTCTACCAGCTGGCTGCCAGACATATGGGAAAGAAATACTAGGAATCAGACTCACAATGGCAGGCCAGCTAGAGTCATCAGATGCACTGCAATTGTGTCCAGTTGGTTCAAAAGGGCTGAAAACTGGTTCACTGTTGTTTTGCATCATGTTTGCTTTTGACAATTGGTACATTCACTACCTTATCATTTAATACTTCACATCTATTACTATGCATACATAAGTATTCAAAAACAGAAAGAAATGCAGAATGCAAGCACAGAAATAATTATATTTTCATATAATCATACACTATATAAACATCTGTTTGGCACTCCCTAATGAATATTTAGCCAATATGTAGCAGAGCCAATACAGAAAACTGATGAATTAATTAACAGAAAAGTATGCTTTTCAATATTGTGTGCAACTGCAAGCATGTTGGATTTCCCATTAACTTCAACTGTACTGTTCAAATAGTTAAGTGAATTGTTGAATTGAGGCCTAACACTAGTGAATATCAAGCATAACTCCAAGGAAGTCTAATGGAGTTATATTAGTATACGTGAGATCAGAATTGGCACCGGAGTTTACACAGAAACTCAACTACATTTGAGCTCTCTGTCATCTTTTACTCAAAACTGAAAGACCTCAAAATTTGCTTTTATGTGTACGTGTAGCATTTCCTATATCGGTTTTATAATGATTGAAAATTTTAGTCCAGTTTGGACAAGACATAATTTTTATTTTCTGTACTAAAGTCATTGCCATTTTGTTGCTGTATTTTTCAGTTTCAGTCTGAGTAGTTGGGTTTTATTGTGTGGTGTCATGTAACAACAAGGAATATTCACAAAGGTTAAAGATATTATACAGAAAAACTGGCAATTCAGAGAACAAAATGACATTTAACTTAAAAATTGTTAAAAGTCCAAAAAAGAATAGATTTAATTAAAAATGAAAGTGCTGCATTTCTCTCCCTTTCCTTTTGCTCATTGTGTGTCTGTTTAGAAAAGTGTAAGTCACCTGAGGAAGGGACCTGTCTTCTCACATGTCTGTAAAATGCTTAGCACACTTTTAGGCTTTGAATCATAAGTAATGGTGGTTTGGTTCTGATAGTAGGTCAGATCTGAGGCTGGGAGGGTTCTATTTTTCAGATCTGACTTTAGTGTGGTAAAAATATTATGAGATCAGGATTTTTTTAGAGATTACAGTCAAACTGGTAGAAATCTTATAGGAACAGTTGCTGATTTTTCGCTATATGACCTGGACTGTGGGTAGAAGCAGTTCAGGAAATATAGTTTAAGTAAACTAGAAAACACGGGGGACTACTACTGGAAGAGTTGCTTGAGTAAGTACCACAGAATTTGGACCCAAGTAATTTGCAAGTGGAAGGGGAGTGATGAGAAACACCCTCCCCTCCCACCCCATGCAGAGGTCCTAGAAATTGCTTTGGAAATGTCTATCACTTGATGCAAGCTGCTATATCCCAAAATATCCCTAATAAAATGTTTTTATTATGAGCTAGGACTAAAAATTCTTGCTAAGTATTAAAGAGCAAGACACAGCACTGGAACAAAGTCCATTGCAGGTAGGGCAATTTCTCCTTCCTTGTCTCCCATTTCAGTACTAACATACAAGCATAAATCCCTTATCCACTCTTAGATTGTAACCTCTCCTTTCACACACTTCATTACTTTTGTTATTTTTTTTCTGATACAGTTTACAATTTGCATTGCACAGCACTTTTATCTACCAGTACCTATTCAATATATATATGATCATATTTAGGAATTCAGCTGTCTATTTAATATTTTAAAGAATATCTTCCATGTGCTTTTCAGGTCTTCATGGAAAGTCCTTTGCTTGATTATTTTTTAATCTTTCATTTTGAGAGTCCTGTCATTCTCTTATCCCTTGTTTTCTCCTCTTCTCATTTTTCTTACCCTGTGTTGTGGTCTCTTACTCCTTCCTCCTGTTACCTTTCTCTTCTCTTTTGTTCCTACACCCTAGCACAATTATATTTCCCACAGCTTCTCTTTTTAAAATGACTCTCAACTCTTGCCTTTCTTGGATCACCATTCAATCAGCCTCCCAACCCACTCACTCTGTTAACAAGTCAATTGCCCAGTGGCCTAGCTAATCTACTTCCACCTGAATAATCTTCTGTCTATATCAGTGTTTCCCAGCCAGGGTTCCGCGGAACCCTGGGGTTCCGCAAACCATTGTCAGGGGTTCCGCAAGAAATCGTGGAATGAATAAATAAAAAAAATGTTCTTACAATGTAAGCTGACATATATATAACAGCTCTTTACAAATAAATTTTCTTGACAATAATTTAGCAGTACTTGAATTGCGCTCCCCGCTGTCAACTTTTTCTGGCCAAGCAAATGTTTTCATAGGTAGGGGTTCCTCGGGATATGAAAAATTATTTTAGGGATTCCTCCATGCGAAAAAGGTTGGGAATCACTGGTCTATATAATAAGATTCCTAAAAGATCACTGTATCATGCTGAAGCCTGGTATATCTGTTGAATCACTGTGAAGCAACAGAAGCAGCGACAAGCATAGCTGTGAACTTTTATTGTTGAGGTTGAATCATCACTGGGATTCGTGGTCTGTTATGTCAAAGGTTCTCTGCCATTTTGACATTATGTATTATACCCATGCAGTGTCTAGCTACAGTGAGGCATGTATTTATGTCATATGAAGAGTTCCAGGCTATTGTGATAACAGAAGTAACTTAACCAGTCACTAATTTGCATGCTACAATTTCATTGGCTGTATGAAGGCTTGTGCACAGATGGTCCACCTGCCACATTGTATGTCCAGTTGCCATTCATATAAATTCACACAACTCTCCCAGCACAACATATACACAAATAAACACAACAATCCACAAAATAACTTCAAACATGCACAAATTAAGACAAATCTCTCAGCACAAGCTCAAAAGACACAAATCAGTAGAACCACCTAAACACACCACAGCCAGTATAGACAAGAATCCTGAGCACATGTGGCGCCTTACAGCAGGTTAAACCCCTCATTCTTCACTAATACAAATCTAGACAAATATTACAGGATTGTCACTCTGAAGTCTAGAATGTCTGAGTTAGTGTGCAGAAATGGAAAGTATCACAGAATTCAGTCACAACTGCGCCTTGTGAGAACCCAATGGAATATGGGAGTTCACAGGTTCTGGAGAGATCAGAATATGACAATTGATCAGAAAAGTGGAAGTAACAGCTCTGAGGACTAATATGGAGTGGTTGTGTCTTCAATCGAGGGGCAACTGTATGAACAAATTAAGCAGAACAAATAGAATCAGGAAGAGTTCTTGCCACAGAATGACACATGGAAATAAAAGCTCCCATTTTCAGCTGTTTTACTCACATGGCTTGACAAAATATGCCCATGCAACAGTACTGGTTTTCAGTGACTAATCCTATAGTACATTAGTGGCTTGAAGTGAGCTTCAGTTTTGAAGTCACCAAAATGTTTGTGCACAACTTGTCTCACTGCATGCTTGGGTCTAGTAATTACACATCATTTCCTTCTCCCAAAAGGAATTGCAAAACATAGTAAATCGGGTAAGGTCTGTCAATTATATTGTCTGTCTGAGTCATGATGAAGTTATTCAATGGCATTTCAGATGTAATGACCACCTATCCTCTTACGGCTAGGTAAATAGACAATTAATTACATTGCTGTTTCTGCCCCACTGTGTGGTTTTTATATTAAGAGATTCTTAGTGATAGCTGTAGAGTTGAGATTAATTAATACTTGTAATTATTTCTTTTTAATTAAAGTCCTCATTAGAATTTCATTAACTTGAGAATATCTACTTGATAATTGAATTAGGATATTTGCAGGGGAAAGAGGGAAAAGAGGGAGGAGAAAGGACAGTAAGCTAAATTTTCCAAATTCTCAAGCCTGTGGCGCACAGTCCAAGGAGAAATGGGTACCTTGCTTTCCAATGTTTCCACTGAGGCATTACTAATCTATACCCTTAGAGCTGTCACACAGGAGGCCCAACAGCTTCCTCTGGACCCTGAGCAAGGCGGAAGGGGCAGGGCCAGGGCAGCCAACCCTCAGCGCCAACCATACTGTGGCGCTGGACCCCCCTCTGCAGCCCTCAGAGCTTTACCCATTGCTGGGCCTGGAGTTACGCAGCCTCTTGTGTGCCTTTTCCTCAAAGGCATCGGCTCTGCTACAGCTCCTAGATAGAGGACTTACCCCAAGCAATAAAGACTTGTGCTTTTCAGTTGTGGAGGTGTCTGGTTCAATCCCTGGTGGTACCAGTGATGATGATTGTTACAAAAGTGGTGGCTTCTTTAAGATTAGAACTGTTGTGGGTCTGGCTACATGGGTTGAGCTTCTCAGGGGAAATAGGTAACTCATGCTTAGGACTCTTTTGCAGCTTGCTACTAAGGAATTTAGATCAATTTTTAAAAGAGATAGTCAGAGGTGTACAGGTGCCAAACTGCTTCTGATGCCAACTAGTTCGACTTCAACACAAGTTAGGCATTGAGCTGCTTTTGGAAAATCCCACTACGCACTTATCTACAGATTTAGGTACCTAAATACGTTTAAAAAGGCGGGCTCTGCATTCTTTAGCCCAGATCAGTGATGGGTTACATGAAGCCCATTGGGGTTCTATGTGCGGCCTGGAAGACATTTTGTTTATTGTTGCCCAGGTATAGGGTTGCCAGATTCTGCTGGTTTCCTTCCATGTCAATTTTTTTACTACTGGCATTATTAAAGTGACATACATATAAAGCAAGAGCACGTGAAGTGAGGTGTGTGTTGACCGCACATTGACTGTGAGAGCAATGTGCTCCTTCCACGTCCAGTCAGAGTGCTGCTACAATTCAATCAGCATAACCCAACAATTCTAGGTATGCAAGAGAAGTCAACAAAACTACCCTGTCTCGGGAGATCATCTTGGTTACAACAATCTTGAGGCCCACTGAGATGAAGGAGGACCACTCCTTCAGCCACTCACTAGCCTAGGTTCCCAATTTTTGGCTCAGGCTATAAACACTTATGCTTCAGCTAGAAAGCTTACAATTTGATTTAAGCCATGGACTGGTTGTGTCAGGCTACATAGGTGAAGGCAGGCTAGAGGACCAGACTGTTCTAAGACATTTCCTCATAATCTTCAGGGGCTAGTATAACCCATTGCACTATGGTGTTCGGCAATACAAACTGATCATGCAGCAAGTTTTGTTACAAGAGGAATCATTTCTGCCTTAGTTTCCAACTGCATTGAATAATTTCTTGTAACAACAAGCTTTAGATTTAACTGAGTTCTAAATCTAGTTGCTGCATAAATGGACACAAATAATCAATGGTTTAGTTTTGCCAGCAACCTTGCATCGTTAAGCTACAATGCTCAAACAGATTAATGAGCAGCATCTAGAATGCAATGAATGGAGACATGCATTAGGCACTAAATTTTTATCCCAGTTTTTACACATGCAGCTCCCACTAAAGCATGTCAATCTGTGCCTCTATCCTGTGATTTCTGTTATAGGAAACTACCCATTAATTTTAGTGGGAGAGCAGTGTGGGTAAGAACTATAGTGAGGTCCCTTATAATGAGAATTCTTGTGGAGTAGAAGAGAAAATGGTGAGTTTAAAAGAGGATGAGGGAGCATGGAAAGGCTAATACGAAGCATTTATTGAACTATCCATTGATAAATTCATGCTTTATAGGACAGTTGTGACTGTTCTGAGAAGGAAGAATGAGAAGATTTTAAGTGAAAAGTCTCTTGATTGGCAAAACTGTGCATTTGTCGAAGTACAATGGTGTGATATTCTTGTATAAAGATTTAATAGGAACCAAAAATCTGGGTCTTTTCTGTTCTTGGCTGGAAGTAATTAACACTTTCCATAGATTTGTTGTTCTTAGATTCTCAGTTATTTTTGTGTGCTTACATTTTGAGGTCAAGTTACATAAAATGAGTACATTCTAGAAGCAGAATGTAGGCTGGTAATGGAACATTTTGCTGGCAAAATAATCCATAAATTGTTTTTGAACCATTTATATAGCAGTTCCATGTCTGGGTATCTTCAAGTTCTATGCATTGTTGAAGATATTCCCTGTTTTAACTCTAGGAGTAATATGTTGTTATTAATAATATATGTGTTTTCAACATCATTAATAGTTTCCTCAGTTCTTCTTTAATTATTTAATATACTCACAGAGCTTCAACTTTTCTTTCCACGCTCACCCAAAGAATGTAGTTTGGGCCTTTTATAAGTATATGCACATTCAGAATAAATTCTGAAGTGTGTGTAAACAAATCTGGTACCAAACTATATTAAAATGTTGGATAGGGTCTCCAACAGGCAGAATCTCTGTTTCCCCAGGAATCATCATGCACAGAAATTATTTTCATGGTAGAACTCTAGTCAGGCTATTCACTGAAAGGTTGCTCTTTGAGATTCCATTCGTTTGCTCTGAAATGTATGTTTTTATACACTGGCTTCAGGTAGGAGAAGGCTAGAACCTCTCATGAAGGATTCAGGATTATTCATTTTGATCCATTTAAGTCAGAGTTTCATATTATCTTGTGAATAACTAACAAATATAGTCTGAAATAGAGCTGCCCTCATTTGTTTGCCCTTTTTGGTCAGAAAGCCTCTCAAAACTTCCATTGTATCACTCTTTACTCACCAGGATTAAACTTCAGTGCAAATTTATATGTGTCTAATAAATTGTAATGAAGAGGAGGAAGCTTAATCATAAACAAAATGGTAAAAACAGTATAAACAATACAGCAAGTTAAGAGGAAATGACAACATTAGCTAGGAAAGTGCAAAAGGGAGATCAACGAGCCAGGCCAAAATACCATATTAAAGGATACTTTCTTTCATGCAAAAAGGATGATGGGGTGAGGGTTGGGTAGGAGTTCTCCCTCAGAGGCTGAGTCCAGACTCAGGGTTTTTTTCGGGAAAAGTAGCCTTTTTCCGGAAAAAACTTCACCTGCATCTAGACTGCAGCCGCATTCTTTCGAAATTAAATCGAAAGAACGCGGCTTTTCTTTCGACGGCGGTAAACCTCATTTCACGAGGAAGAATGCCTTCTTTCGAAAGTGCTTCTTTCAAAAGAAGGCGTTCTTGAATGTAAATAGGGCTTCTTCGAAAGAGAGCATCCAGACTCACTGGGTGCTTTCTTTCGAAAAAGCAGCTTGCTCTTTCGAAAGTTCCGCGTGCAGTCTAGACGCTCTCTTTCGAAAGAGGCTCTTTCGAAAGAGCCTCTTTCGAAAGAGGCTTGCAGTCTAGACATAGCCTAAAGGAATGCTTCCTCCTTTCCTACACATTCTCACTCTGAGTTTCTGAGTGCAGTGCAATTTTGGAAATTTGTTCCCAAATGATTGCTTGTATGAACTTTTGTTGTCACACGAATGAGATTCTTCAGGAGCTGTACTTTTGCCTGACCTGTCCCTAGTAGTCTTGAGAAGCCAAAGTAGAGTTAGTAGAACAGAACTCTACTTTGCACTGAGTTTACAGAAAAACTTCGATCCATAATAGTGGACATAAGAAACTTTTCTTTGGTGCACTTCAGTGTGTTCATTATGCTCAGTTGAAGACAGTTTGTTTCTGATAGAAATCTTAGAGATAAGAAGAATTTAAGATGGCAGAAACCTTGTAGTGATCATTATTTTCGTCGAGAAAAGATTTTTTCCCCCAAATGCTTTGCAGCGCTCTTTTTGGGAGCTACAGGAAGAGCTGATCACTTTTGAAAATCTGGTCTTTAATATAGTGCTGAATATTTTCAAATCTGAAAATCATTTGAACTCTTTCTAAAAAGTTGAACCATTGACAAATAGGCATGGTACTCCAAGTATCATTATCTTCTGTTAAATTTCTCTTCTTTCAAGCCAGTGTACTGGTGTCTAACTATATCTGAGGATGCACAGTAAGCAGGTTTTTCTTGGAAGATTTTCTTCTTTTGCTCAGAAATTTGAGATAAACATACATAATTCTGGATTCTTTGGCCCATTTTATACAATATATGGTTATGTTTGGATCCAGATACAGAGAGGCAACAAAACTGAGTTCTCATCATAGATAACTGCTTACTGAAAAACTTCCCAGAAGTGTACATTACTGAACAGCATAGGACATTTTGAACCCAATCCAAAGTTTTTCCACTGACTTTTTCAGCTTGGTTCCTTTATTTTCTTTTATTTATTGTTAACCATAGAAGATGGCTGACCATATGTATCACTTAAATTGCCGTATTTTACCCTAATCCCACGTGGTTCATTGTTTTCTAATGTCCTCTCCCCCAGTCTATTTATTGTAGTAGTCACCCTTTGACTCTTCTCTCATACTTGTACTTTAAAGCGAGACTGTAAACCTCCCACAACAGGATACTGACCCTCAACTGCATTCTTCATGTAATACCAATAATGAATAGTAAGAATGAAATCACAGTGAACTTGAAGATAATTACAAAATAGTAGTCTGATATAGAAGCTGCATATTCAGTATTAAGCAAAAAGCATCTTGTGTCATTGAATAATCCTTTATAGTGTCAGCCCAGGAGTGACACAAATGGACATGAGAAGGAACCACATATAGGCTGTAGTGGTCAGAAGGAAGGAAAAGCTGAATGGCGGAATGTTTGAAATCTTTCATGATTTCCAAGAATGGTCCAAGAATGCACATTTCCCTTTAAGATCATGAGGATTCGTTGGTCAAAAAAAGTTATCTAATGTAATTAATAATGGGAAAGAACACAGTCAATATTCAAGATTGTTTCTATCTCTTTACCTTTATGTTCAATCTTTCAAACATACGTAAATGTCTGTAATCTGTGTTACTGGGTCAGCCATTGTAGATTATCTCTAGAATAAATAGATTAGATTAAGCTGCTCTGTAAATGAACTGTTGTTCTGAGGCTAAGCCAAATGCTATAATGAATAGCTCCAGAAGTCTGCCATAACCTACATTATAACTTGTGACAATCAGGTGCACATTTCATTAGATTTACAGTTATATTTGAGTCTGAATTAGGTAAAGATAAAATGGGCATGTAATGAATAAATTTAAACTCCTGTTTACATATTCTGATCATAGTCATACTATATTACCAGTTCAGAAAAGGTATGCCTCATAAACAAAGATATTTTATAATATTTTAATCGCTGAAATTTGCCTTCAGAAAGGCAAGGAGTCCTAAACCTATAGTACAGCTATTTGAAATTCAGTGGATTTGGTTATCAGAGATTCCTGTGAATTTTTTCCCTAATTTCTTAAGTGTTTTGCTTTGCTTTTCAGGTCCAAACAGGTCCAACAACTCATTGCAACGCTTAGCTCAGCCACAAAGTTTGCCTGGTATAGGATTGGTTGAAATGACCAGAAGTCACCAAAATTCACATGGGTTCTATTGAGAACCTATATTTTAACTCAGTCTATGGATGTTAAAGATTAGTCGACTATCCGACAAGCATTTGCTTATTGGATAGTCGAGTCAACTTGTTGATTCCCCCCCTCCTTACTATCTCTATCTGATAGAGGCAGCGGGGGGGGGGGGGGAGAGGGAAATGAGGTATTTCAAACTGGCAGCACCACACGGAGCCCATTCGGGCTCTGTGTGGTGCTGCTACTTTGAAACGCCGCCTTGGCGGGGGACCTGGTGTTTCAAAGCTGCGTCACAAAGCTGACCCCACGCTCTGTACATTTCAAAGGAGGAATGCAGAAGTGCCCATTGACTAGTTGAGTAGTCAATGTCCATCAACTACTAGACTAGTTAATTACTCGATATGTAACTTCCTAACTCAATCCAAATTTCTTCGGAATTCAGCACAGTTTTTAATCAAGCTTATGCACCGTTTGCACAAATATTTGTGAATTTCAGAGCCTGGCCATAGTTTCACATTTGTAACAAAGTGGAATGTCTCATGCATTGATTTTGTGTTGAGTTTTTGATTATATATGTTTCAATCAGCCATAATCTACAGTACACTTGCACTGAGACAAGCTACATATTTCCTCACAGCAAACTTGAAAGTAATAAATATTGGTTGCCAAAACTCCTAAGAAGTCTATATTCACTATATGAAGTGTAGATAGAATGTTGGCCCTCTCTTTTTACTGAAATCGGACAAATAATTGGATCAGTCCTAAAATCATTTCACTCCTTCTGACTCCTTCAAGATCTCTGACACTAAATACTCTATACACTGTGTGCTAAATGCCCACCCAAGAAAACCTATAAACCGTGTACCTGTGTGAGCACATTTATGGCAGCTGAAGCTTCCTAGTTTTTCAGTTGAAGGTCAAATAATTATAACAAGCAGTCAGTGGCGGGTCCTAGAATTCCCGCCGAAAAGATTTAACTCTTTTCAGATGTTGTGAGATTGAATTTATTAGAAAAGGGCTCCACAGTACAGTAATAATCAAATTTCCTTGCACTAAAACGAATTATATATTTCTAGATCTTTATCTTCTGATAAAATACATGTCTATTTTCAGGGTTGCTGAGTGTAATACTAGGCTGCATTCTTTAGGCCTTTTCTGTTTTCTAAACAAGTCCAAGGTGTGTATGTGTTGTGCCTAGATGACATGGTAAAGGGCGCACTATAAATTATTAAAATTAAATACATTAATAAATATGCACAGTTTTCCCTTCAGTGCCAGTAGTTACCTCCAGATTCTAACAACTGAAGCTGATATCTACTGCAATAGTTCTTAGGTCTGTTTAATGCCAGTCTTTTCATGGACACCTCACCTAATGCCCAAGTTCCACAGCTCCCTTGGGGGCAACTGCAGTGTTTGGTTTTATAAAAGCAGGTAATATTTTGATACTATAACAGCTAAACTCATTGTCATGCAGTGGATCATGATTCCTTAGTTAAATTCTCCAACCAATTTTGTGTGTGTTAATTTGTTCCCCTGAGTATAAGGCTCTACATTTATTAATAGAAAAGCTCCTCACATTGATGCCCTTGGTGCTCTAATCACTGCCAGCCACATTGCAGTTTTGTTCCCTTCTGAAGTGTGTTTACGAGCCCTTCAACTTGTTGCAATGTCAGCGAATTTGGCCATGGTTGAACTTATACATCTGACAAAGAAACACTCGTCAGCAGACTTAGATTCCTGCAGCAATCCAAATAGGCAGAAATACACAAGAGAGCTCTGGCAGGACTATAGGAGGGTTCTGTTGGAAGACTGATGAATGCACAATTGATACTTTCGAGGACAGTATGACTGCCTCTTATTTCAATTGCACATGCTTCTTCACTGTCATGGAAACAGCTCTTTGCATCACCTGGAAGTGCTCCATGGCAGACTTCTGGATATAGAGTTGGCCACAGTGATCAACACATTCAGGATGCCCAATCTTGATTATTACTGCTCATTATATCTAGGAATTAAGCCACATGCCCTGAAGAGCTCCAGCTGGTAGCCTCAGTCTGTTTAGTAACACACACAATTGTAAACACATCATCCTGGTGCTTTGTTACCTGCGTTGGCTTCCCCTTGAATATAGAGTTTAGTTCGAGATCTCTGTCCTCCTAATCAAAGTCCTTGCTACCTGAGAGATCACCTCTCCTTCTATAATAATCCTGATCATCTGCTACAGCTACATCCTAACAAAGCAATCAAACTGCCTATGAATATTGGAGGTTCTTGAGTGCAGGATATAGGATTATTGCAGGAGCCAAATTTAGGCTATTGAGCTCACTCCTAAAAGATATAAAGATGACCACAAAACTTACTCTTTTCAAATGAAAAGGAAAATTAATTTCTTCGATTATTTAGGCTGAACCTCTCTTGTCTGGCACTCTCTGGTCTGGCAACATCCAGACTATGTCTACACGACAGAGTTGTTTTTTTTTAAACTTAACTTACGTCCACACCGCAATTGCGTTCTTTCGGGAAAAATCGATTTTTTCGACATTGGTAAACCTCTTTCTACAAGGAAGAAGCCTTTTTCTGAAAGATTTCTTTCAGAAAAAGGTGTGTGTGGATGGAGAAGAGGGAGTTCTTTTGAAAGAAGAGGAAAGAGGAAAAAGCATAGGTGCCCTGGTGGCCATTCCATCCACAGTAATTATAGCTTAAATGCGAGATAGTGTCCATTCAGTATGGATGCTATCTTTTGAAAAACCAGACAGCTTTTTCAATGCACTTTGGCAGTATGAACGCTCTTCCAGAAAAGCTTCTTCCAAAAGATGCTTGCAGTCTAGATGTAGCCCCATGGTCCAGTATGATTTTAGTTAGCGGTACATCCACTTATTATGGGTGTTCCCAAATATCCTCTGATTCCATAAAGTTTATTTACAGCTACCAGTTCTGGCTCTCAGTGTTCTGTCCACTAAGGTCATGTCTATGCTGGCATGTTATTTTGAAATAACTCCCCTTATTTCGAAATTACAAGGTGAGTGTCCATACTACCAGACTTGTTATTTCTAAATAACAGGCTTGTTATTTTGAAATAACTCCTGCTGTGAAGAGGAATAAGCTTATTTTGAAATGTTTATTTCAGCAGTTATTTCAAAATAACTTATTTCAAAATAACTTGGTAGTATAGACATAGCCTGAGAGAAATTCCAAGTGCAGACATTGGAGGAGAGGGGGAGAGAATTTGCATCCCAAAGTGATTTCCCTTCTCTAAGTAATTCAAAAGTTAAGGAGTATGATTTAGACAATGTGTTACTTACTAATGCAATAAGAATGCACAGTTGAAATGGTAGTAAAATCTGCAAGTTCTTCCTTTTTTGTGCAAAGCACTCATAAAATAATGCTTAAAGGCTGATCACAGATGCATAACATAATCCAGCTAAAGTGACAAATGTAGTTTTCAGAATAAGGGATAATACGCATAGAATGCAAATAGCAAACTGTATGATGAGTGTACATTATAAATTGCATAATAAAATAAATGCTTATTATTACTCAAGTGCTCTGTGTTATTCACAAGGTACCATATGTCTTAATAGCATAATTATGGTATCTGGAACTGAAGAATACTGGAACTTAATTTTTTCCCCCATTTTGGCATAAGTTGCTTGATTATCCAAATTTCCTGTAAAGCTCATTTATTGGAATAATTAGAAACAAATTGCTCAGATCCACTTTGCCAAACTAATCTCCTTTACAAATTGCCACTCTAATGTCATTCCAACTATCTATCCTGAAAAACTTTGTCATGAAGAAATGCAATATAAGGTTTTTTAAATTAATACACAATAATCTTCTGATGAATGTTGGATAGCACATAATGAGCTTAACTGCTATAGCTTTCAGAAGCAACTGCAAGAAAAAATGTCTGAAATGAAGGTTTTCTTTGCATATGCTATCAAGTTCACAACTGAACAAAGCAATAAGTTAGCCTGTGCTCAGGTCCTTTGCACCAGGATATTCAGCAAGTCCCATGTAAGCTGGGTTGAGCAAAAACTGACAGAAAGAAAATTTGTTATAAAGACCGAATAAAACTACTCAGTAGAGAAAACCTTGTTAGACAGTCTGAACCTAGACAAGAAAGGCTGAAGAATGAAGTACAGGCCACTTGACCAGACAATGGGCACTCGCAGGACATGAATGCCACCCCATTACAGGAAGAAACAGTGCCTTCCACGCAAGCATTCTTGCATTGAATCCAAGAGATTTCTTTGTGTTTTGTGGCAACATCATCTGCTTTACAGTCAATATCTCTCTTTGGGTATGTCTAGACTGCATCACTCTGTCAGCAGAGGGATGCAGCTTAGGCAAGTCAACATTGCAAATGAGGCAGGGATTTAAATATCCCGTGCCTAATTTGCATAAAAATGGCTGCTGCGTTTTTCCAACTCAGCACTTTGTCTGCAAAAAGTGGCAGTCTAGAGGGGGATCTGTATAGAAAGAAAGCCTTTTTCGACAGATCCTTTAAACCTTCTTGAAGAAGGCATAAGGGATCTGTTGAAAAAGGCTTTCTTTTTCAACAGATCCCTCTCTAGACTTTTTGCCGACAAAGTGCTGAGTCAGCAAAATGCGCTGGCCATTTTAATGCAAATTAGGTGCAGGATATGTAAATCCCTGCCTCATTTGCAATGTCAACCTACCTAATCTGCATCCCTCTGCTGACAGAGGGATGCAGTCTAGACATACCCTTTGGCATGCTGCAAAGGAGATACATCCTGTATTCAACATCAGCTGTCAGGTGAAAGATCCTCACAATGTTACAAATCTAACTGTGATTCCACTGAGTGACACTTGCTGGATGGGCCATATTAGCAGTGTGAGGTAAGTGAAGTACCAATTGATTCAGGTTTAAAAAGCCATGATCGAACTGGTGCCGCCAAGTGAAACCACGGCCAGAATCTAACATCAGGCACAAAACTTGGCAAAGGAGATCATTAACTTCTAGACTCTGGTTGTGACTTGGCATGAGTTTTGGTTCTAAGTAAACACTTCAAGCAAAACATTACAAACTCAGTCAATGGAAATTGTGACTGCTACTACTTCGATGAGAACTGCCTTGATTTTGTTGTGGCTTACAGAAACAATAGATTTGAAGATGCCAGCACTACTGCAAAAGAAATGGCAAACTTAGTCCTCAAGGAAACTCATATCCATTTGAACAAGCAGCAGTTTTGTCTGCTAAGGAAGAGATGAGGTGATGGGAAGGCAAATAGGATGCTAGGAATTATTAAGAAAGGGATAGAAAATAAGACACAGAATATCTTACTGCCCCTGTATAAAACTATGGTACGCCCACATCTTGAATACTGTGTACAGATGTGGTCTCCTCACCTCAAAAAAGATATTTTGGCCTTGGAAAGGGTTCAGAAAAGGGCAACTAAAATGATTAGGGGTTTGGAACAGGTCCCATATGAAGAGAGGTTAAGGTGACTGGGACTTTTCAGTTTAGAAAAGAGGAGACTGAGAGGGGTTATGATAGAGGTATAGAAAATCATGAGTGGTGTGGAGAGGGTGAATAAAGAAAAGTTATTTATTAGTTCCCATAATAGAAGAATTAGAGGACACCAAATGAAATTAATGGGTAGCAGGTTTAAAACTAATAAAAGAAAGTTCTTCTTCACACAGCGTGTAGTCAACCTGTGGGATTCCTTGCCAGAGGAGGCTGTGAAGGCTAGGGCTATAACAGAGTTTAAAGAGAAGCTAGATAATTTCATGGAGTTTAGGTCCATAAAAGGTTACTAGCAAGGGGATAGAAATGGTGTCCCTGGCCTCTGTTTGTCAGAGGCTGGAGAAGGATGGCTGGAGACAAATTGCTTGATCATTGTCTTCGGTCCACCCTCTCTGGCGCAGCTGGTGCTGGCCACTGTCGGCAGACAGGGTACTGGGCTAGATGGACCTTTGATCTAACCCAGTATGGCCGTTCTTATGTTATGAAGCTTGGAAGAAAAAATTCAAAAGGGAGGTTTTTTGCTCACTCATTGATGCTGCTTAAATGTCCATTGAAGAAAAGTGTGGGCAAATGAAGTACCATAAAAAGAACTGTGAGGTTTTGTATGACCTTAGTAAATTTCTGGAGGACAGGAACACGCTCTTGAATAATTGTACAAACCTTCACCGGACACTGACACATGGGAATGTTTGCACATTAATAAAGACTTCTGTGCCAAATTGGACAACATCTGTCACATTATGCAACATGGAAAGCACTTTCCAGTCCAAGTTCTCCAATTCATTTTTCCTAATGTGTGGATAGCTTTCAGGATTTTGTTTATGCTGCTGATCACAATTGATATGCACAACTTTCCAAAGCTCAGGTTCATTAAAACATATCTTCAGTCAGGGGAACCTACAGTTTTGCCAGTTCCCTGGTCAGTCTTTGGATCTTTCTGGTGCCATGCTTCAGTGTGCAAAAGCAAAGTCAAGAAAAGTCCTTTTGAACCAAAGGTCTAGATTCCACATGCTAGGAGTATCATCTACTGTAACACTATTTAATACTGCTCCACCCAGTTTTGTTGCACAGTTCAATTTCTTGCTGTGAGTACTTTTCAGTTATTCTTAAAATTTTAAAGTTTCTACAAGCTTAGAGGAAACCATTTAAATGCTTATCTATGGCATGGATAAATAGAATTCGGATCCTAGGATGCAGAATTATTGTCTTGTATGACAGGGATAAATCCTGCCTGCTTCTGTGCATCAAAGTTGTGAAATGGGCTACAAATGCAATACAAATAAGGTATTAAAATGTATCAAATGTAAGGAGGGCACTGAAGGTGGACCTTACTTTGGGGTGCCATGCCCTTCATCCTGAAAGCTTGATTTGATGAGGGTACACAAGAAAATGTACACTCACACTCCCATTAGCAGTGTAGCTGTTTGCTGTGATCATTTAATTACCCTAGGAATGATTAGCAAGTTGAGCCATCTGACTTGTAATGTGGACTCTGTAGTATCTGCGTAGCCACCCAACTCTCCTGGATCCATCCTCAGGTGGTCAGCTCAAGCCACTACCTGTCCTGCAGCATCCACACTGCCATTTTCATGTGCTAGTTTGAGCCTGTCTGTCTGGGCTGGGAGGCATGCTGCCAGCTGCAGAGTAGTCCTATCCATTTAAGTTAATGGGAGTTTTTCCACTGACTTGATTGGGGTCAGGTTTCCACGTTGAGATATGTCCTTTGCTTTCGAACAGGGCTGCTGATGGGGGAGAGGGGTGGGCAAAGCGGGCAGTTGCCCACGGTCCAGCAATTTAAAATGGTCCAGAGCTCTGGGCCACCACAGCTGCTATCAAGGCAGCAGCAGCGGCTGGAGTCCCAAGACTTTCAAATCACTGCCAGAGCCCCATGCAAGACAGTTCTGGCAGCACTGAGGCTGACTGGGAGAGGCTAGCCTTTAGTCCCACCCCTTCTGCCTTCAGCCTTGCTCCTTCTGGGGTGCCCAGGGCTGAGCGACTCTCCATATTGCCACAGGCCTGACAAAGTCAGTTGCCAGCCCTTATTTGAATGGTAGGGTGGCTCTCTCTAGGTCATAATGGTCTTGTAACTACAAGTAGCGACTACCTGGTACTTTTTGGAATGTGAATAAAAATACCTTTTCCACAACGAATATATGAAAAGTAATTGTTTTTAATAGATTACTAATAGGATGTTCTGCTGAAAGAGGTTAATGAGAAAAATGTGTATTCAATCAGTGTACAGTAGATTTAGATGAGAAGATGTGAACATCTTTACTTTTTTGCAGAAATTTGTAGCTGTTTCTTAGTTATGACTTTGATTCCTTGTTTCAGAGGGGTAGCCATGTTATGCTGTAATGGAAAAAACTTAGATGCTGTAAGACCATTCATAATTTTTTAAGTATTTTTATTCCTTTGTTATTTCTGTTGTTAAAATCCAGAAGACTCATGATTTTAACCATAAAGTGGGTGAAGACTGTTTATCTATCATGGCCTCATAGTTGTTGTTCACTTTTACAAGAATGTAATAGAATTTTAATTTACAGTCTCATTTGTTCATTTCAGATCAACAAAGATCTAGTTTTATACATTCAGTTGCTAATTTGTAACACTGTTTTTGGAATGTATATTGTGATTTCCAAACTTGATTCCTTATGCATAGACTTGACCAAATATGACAATTTCCCCAATACAAATTTAATAAGGTTCTATCGAAATTACTCTCCAATATTACAGAATTTAATGAATAATTATATCCCTTGAATAGGTTTTTATGGAATTTTATAGCAAAATGGAACTGATATTAAATTCTATAAGATTAGAAAGAATATCATAGTTCATTATATTATATAGAATTTTTTATAATGATTTAATTCTTTAAATGGAGGGGGTAATGAAGAAGGGAAAGAAACATTAAGATCTGTTTAAGACATTAAGGTTTTTTTTTACCACTAAGTATACATTAGTAAAACTTAAAATCGATTTCATTAACTTCTCTAAATTATGTAGACATTAATAGCATTCTTATTATTAATTCCTTCAATTTGTTTATATGAGAACTTGATAGGGTATTTATTATATTTTTTTGCTATTCTAGCTATGTATTAATGAGGCTCATTAAATCTAATAGAATTTGGCAATTTATCACACAGATTAAAAGCCCTTTTCACATCACCTCCACTCACCCTTTGTTTGGAGAATGTCTTTGGCATAAATCAGGGACAGAGTGCAATTTCCCAGGTTTTCTTAGAAACAAAATTGCTGAAGCTCTATGTGTGAGTTCCACTGCCTTCCCTGTATACCTCACTTTTTGGCAACCATTCTTTTCCCATCCCTTAGTAAAACAAAGAGCTAGTCCAGACTTTTACAAGTGCTTAATTCATATTGCAAAAAAGTTTTAAAAAATTCATAGTGTAATATGATAATCCTGTTGAGGGCAATCGTTGGCTTCCTCTGACCATATTTCATCAACTACCTCCAGAAGGACCATAGAGATGCTTTACAAACACTGTGAAATACTCTAATCCTCTATTCAGATTTAACTTGAGCAATATAAAGAATAATGCATCCCCAGCTGTGCATAATGGGGTTGTAAATTCCATCGAGGGTTCTGGAAATATTATAAACCACAAGAGTAAACTCAAGAAGTATTTGATGTCTCTAAAGTCACACAATCAAATTATATAGCCTTGAGGGAATATCATCCTTTCCCATGTAGGAGGTGGGGAATGAGTCAAACCACTGCAAGTATCAGCTGACTTGGAGAGTAACTTCTTAGTGTAGTGGAAGTGGAAACTATGGGAGTATAATTCAGAGTCTACAGACACTATGTGGTTGGTGCTCTGTGTATTATTTACAGTGGTGTGGCTAACTGAAAGGGAATGAAGTTGAGAGTTTGTGTATGGTAGCATATCACATCAACTATCAAGGAGTCTCACATAAATTCATCTAAGTGTTCTGTTTAAAGGCTACAAGAATATTGACCAGTAGGTGAACATATGATTCTGTGGTGGTGACAGATCTCTAACTATAATATATTATTCCCCCCCAAGGGACATCTATTTTTCTGTTACACTGTATGATTCTTTTACTTTTAATGGTGGCTTAAGGGAAATTTAAACAATCAAGGATCCCTAGGAACATAAAGGTTTACTGTTAACGTGGTGCTCTGAAGGAGCATAATAAAGATGATGAGGCTTCTTATGTGAGGAAAAAAAGATACAGAAATGGAGCTGGAAACTATAAAGATGATCTCACTGTTCTTCTGAATCTGCACTTCTTTCCTGCCCTTCCCACTAGTAACAGCTGGATGCTACTTATCTTTGATGGCAGCCACAAGATCCATGACCCAAGCTACAGGATTGTATCTTTCCAGAGCTTTGGAACGTTGACTTTGGAGCTACCACATAGGCTTGTGACTGACATTGGTTTTTCTGAGCTACATTAACCTTAAGGATGCACCTTTCCTCCCAGTTAATTTTTTTTCATTCCCAAGAATTCTCATACTTTTTCTTTATCTCATCTGCTTGACATGAGCATTGATCCTTCCCCACTCCAAATAACTCTGTTGAATTCTTTAGTCAGATCTTCTCTGATGGAAAAGTTTGGTTCTGTGTTTTCACGGCTGCTTCCTGTGTAAATACATGCGCTCCTTGGATTGTCCTGAGTCTGAGGAAGGTAGGAATTTATTAGGTAGCATAGGTCGACCTTGCTGGGTGCTAACGCTAGGTCTCCAGTTATAGTACAGCCAGAACAGTGTGACCTGGATTGCTTGTGAGTGACATGCAGTAATCAATCACATCCTGAGCTTTTCAGCTTTACAAAGATACACAGCAAGCAAAGAAGACAAGTAAGTTGTTTCAGAGCATAGCTGATTAGATATTTTTCAAGCGCTCTTCAATAGTGTGACTAGTTTAGTCACTCCCTTCATCATAAATACTTTAAAAAGTAGGTACATGTCAGATCATTGGCATTATATGAAGACATTTCAGTCAGGGAAAATATTGAATTGTGTAGACACTTTTTATGGTTACCATGAGACACTGGAGTCTAAATTTTGCATAATCATTCCCTAGGACAATCATTACCTTGTACAAGTGCACATTCCATCTGTTTAAAATGAAGGAAAGTTCTTGGGCTCTCAGCTGAAGGCAATAACAGTAACTTTGCTGTTTATAAAATTTATTTTGTTTCTAGCTAACTATCTGAGCAGGTAGTTTCTTCTAATCCTGGAGGAGGGAGACAGAAAAAAAGATTCTAAGGTCATTAGTGTGCAGAATTATCTCAAACACAATAGATTTTCCTCATGACAAATCACACATAATCTCCATAGCAACCTCACATAATTATGCATAAGATTTCAATGTAGTAACAAAAATATGCATGGCAGGAATGGTAAAGAATAGCTATATAGGGTGAGACAGATGTGGGGATAGATGGTGTATAGACAGATTGAAAAGTGGCTGTTCTAAGATTGGAAATGAACAAAAGATAAAAAAGATTGCCTGCTTTGTGTTTTGGAGACTGGTGTCATTAAGTCAGTGCATTATCTGGGAATTGGATACCAAGGGCTGAAATACCTAACAGTAATACAAAGATTCCTGCTAGTGCCACAATAGTTAGCAGAATGTCATCAGCATTTTATTACAAATCCTACTTTCATGGGATTATGATGCTATAAAAATTCTCTCCAGGTTGTAACTTGGCATCCAAGATCTTAAAATAGCAACAGTTTTATATTTTTAAATCATGTTTCAATCTGTTTGGACATCTTTGAATAATTGGAGTGCAAAATAATAGGTCTAATTTTGTTGTCTCTTTCTAAAGATTTTAGAATTCAAAGACAGTACATTGTGCAAAGTGGTAGCCCATAAAGAAGACTACAGTGGAACCTTTCTCTGCTCCAAATCTGTCATGCATAAAATAGTTTTCATATCTAAATGTTACAAGTAACTACTCTTCATTCATGTGGACAGTGGTTAGACTGCATAGGTGTTATTCATTAGCAATACAAATGAAAGCATAGATTACATACCATATGCTTGCAGATTCCAAAACTCAGGACACAATGAACCTAATATGGAAACAAATCCTTCTAGGTACTAAATGTCTCTTGTAAGGTGATAAGCCCTACCAACTTCCATTGAATTCTGTAGAAATTCAGAATTATTACTTTTGAAGATCAAACTGGCACTCAAAAGTTATTTTGATGTAATATTATGGCATGGCTATGATTTAAAAATTATGATCGATCATCTTAAAATTGAATCATGATAGGTCTGATCCAAAATTCAATTTCTAATCTAGTCCAGTTCTAAACTGAAGTCAGTGTGAAATTTAGAAACCTAGAAATGTAGGGCTGGAAGAGACCTGCAGAAGTTATTTAATTCAGCACCTGCACTGAGGCAAGACCATCCCTGTCAGGTATTTGTCTAACCATGGGTCGTGGCTTATAAGGGCAAGCCGAAAGCTGGCCATGACATGTTTTGTTTTCCTGCACCTCTGCAGGTACAGGCAATTGCAGCTCCCTTTCACTCTGGATCTCTGTTTCTGGCCAATGGGAGCTGCAGAAAGTGGTACAGATGGAGACACCACTTCCTGCAGCACTCATTGGCCAGGAATGGTGATCCATAGCCAACTGGAGCTGCAATCAACCGTACCTATAGAGGTGCAGGTAAACAAAGCATCTCACGGCCAGCTAGTGGCTTGGCTTTATAAGCCTGACCCAGAGTCTGAAACCCCCTGGTTTAATCTGTCCTTAAAAACCTGAAATGATAGGGACTCCACAATCTCTCTTAGTAATTTATTCCAATGCTAATGTATACCTTATAGACAGACATTTTTCCTAATATCTAAACTAATATCCCTTCCCACAGGTTAGGTCCATTACTTCTTGTCCTACCTTCAATGTCCATGAAGAACAACTGATTACTGTCCTCTTTATAGTAGACCGTAACATATTAGACGATTGTTATCAGATCCGCTCTGATAGATCCGTTAAAAGCATTTGCGGAAAAGAGCGTCTAGATTGACACGGACGCTTTTCCGCAAAAGCACTTTTTGCGGAAAAGCGTCCGTGCCAATCTAGACGCAGTTTTGCACAAGAAAGCCCCGATCGCCATTTTTGCGATCGGGGCTTTATTGCGCAAAACAATACCGTGTTGTCTACACTGGCCCTCTTGCGCAAAAGCATTTGCGCAAGAGGGATTTTGCTCAAATGGGAGCAACATAGCATTTCCGCAAGAAGCACTGATTTCAGACAGTAGGAAGTCAGTGTTCTTGTGGAAATTCAAGCAGCCAGTGTAGACAGCTGGCAAGTTTTTCCGCAAAAGTTACCGCTTTTGCGGAAAAACTTGCCAGTCTAGACGCAGCCAATGAGTTTTATTAACCTTTCATCATTTCTAAACCTTGTAGAAATTTGTTGTTCTCCTCTGCATTTTAACCAGTCTGTCTGCATCTTTCCTTAAATGTGGCACTCTAAAACTGGACACATTTCTTTTGCTGATTCGTTTCCAGTGCTGAGTAAAGTGGGATACATAGCTCCTGTGTCTTACAGATGGTGCTCCTATTAATGTGCTCCAGATTAATGCTAGTCATTTTGGCAGCTGTATCATCTGGTTGGCTCATATTCAGCTTTTGACCCATTATAACTCCCAAGTTGTCTTCAGCAGTAGAACTGCCTCATCAATTAATCCCTGTTGTGTATTTGTTCATTCTGTTTTTACTTCCTAAGTGTAGTACTTTGCACGTGTCTTTATTGAATTTCATTTTATTGATTTCAGATTAATTCTCCAGTGGGGCTGCAGTGACCTCTGGGTCAAATCCTATCAGAATGTTGCTTTCACTTCGGTTAACATTTTTTAATTTTGAAAAGACAAACTAATGCATAGACACTACATTCATTTAATACTACATACTTTATTTTTAATTCAAGAATGAATGCAAGAAAATTCAGAGGTAGAGTCCATCAACATTTAAGTCCTGATAGAAGTGGATAAAACTGCATAAATGCCAGTGTAGATACACCCATTTCCACCATGTTTAAATTTCCTCTCCATCTATAATATTATTCATTGTGACTGTGCTAAGGTAAGGGAGTGGGAGAAGTAAGTGTACTCTTCTTGCATTGTTGGGCTCTGTTTTTGTGTGAGAGATGTCCACTGAGAAAAGGGGACATTAGGATGAGTTATTGAAGCACCTTCATTTTGGTCCACAAGTGAACAAAAACTAGCAGCTTACCAGCATTCTCAGCTATTTTATTCTTCCTTTGAGTTACTTGATTATACACTGAACTCAGAGTCTGTGTGAAACTTCAAGCAAACTTGATGAGAATCTCCAGTTTCATAAATAATCTAGCAAACTATTCCATTCTCTCCACCTCCAAACGTATGGAAAACATACCTTTTTCCTTATAGATTCTCTGGTTCCTGGCTTTCTCCAACAGGCCTTACAACTCTTCTTATTCTTTACCTCTTACTGTTTCAGGGGTCTTGTAAACTTGCACACTCTTCTCTCCCTGCATCTGGTGGGAGACAGTTGGCTTATTCCTACATCTGCTGCACTGTGGGCATCAGAAATTAAGATCTCTACACTGCAAACACTGCAAATATGCAAACACTGCATATTTTTGCGGACTGGCAGCTTTCTCAGCACTCCAGCCTTTGTGAGTAGGAATAGAACAGGAAAGAGGATGCTTTTAGGAGACTGATTTCAGTGAGATTCCTAAATGTCCCCTGGAAAGTAGCAAAAAGTTTTTTTTATCTCTAATCAACCAGCATTAGCTTTACACCAGGGTAATTCCATTTACTACTTTGAGGTTGCTTCTGATTTACATGGGTAAAGTGAGTCAAGTCCATAGTAGTCTTGGTTGCTGACGAATCAGAAATACAAAGAATCCACTTCCTTGATATATTTCAATTACTTTTGCTGCCAGTCCCTGCCAAAATAAGGAAGGGGTCAATTGTGTAAAGTATCTTTCCAGACTGCTATAAAAGGGGTGGGTAAAATTCATGTTTAATTCTGACTGAAGGATTAGGTGGTTTCTTATTTCATTTGAACAGTTTCAAATATCCTTAGTTTATTACCTTTTCGTTATCATCATATCCATTATATCACACGTTAGCTAACAATTAGGCACAATATATACATGTTGTTAGTCTCTGTGCCATAGAATTACTCCTTGTTTTTAAAGTTACAGACTAATATGGCTGCCCTTCTGCGACTGAGGACAAAGCTTAAGCCTGGATTTTGTACTTCCTTCATGAATTTAAATACAATGATGACCAATCTGCATTGTGCTAAATAATGTGGGATATCCTGTGACATGTCATAATGAATTATGTTAACCACAATCCAATTTTCTCCTAAGATATAATAGCTTTTGATTCTTGTCCTAAAATGCACCAATGCTTTTGAATCATCTTTCAGAAAAATCTCAGCATTATCTTAGTATACTCTTATTTTTTTGTCCAAATAATTTTTATCATTCATGTGTTTACAAATATCAGACATTATGAACAAATGATTATGCAATCTATATATATTCATGTATGAAATGTAATAGATTGAACGACATTATTAAACAAATGTAGTTAAGTAAAATAAAGGAACTAAAGCTTCTTTCATAGAAAGAAGGAAGCAAGTATTGCATCCGTTGAACTCTATTAACATTTCCTACCACAAGATGGTCTTTCTGTTAATATAGAACATAATAGGCCGATTTGTCAGTAGATATATGCTGAACTTTTTATTCAACTCTCAGTATATTTTATTTGCATATAAAGTGGCACATTTATGCTCAACAATAACTAGCCCTGAAGGAGCAACATTTAATAGGAGAATATAATTATTCTACTCAGCTCATAAACATTTTCTTTGGGGCAATGGGCAACCATTTAGGATAAGCTCCATAATCATTCATGTAAATTATCTTAATATTAAAAACCTGAGCCAGGAAATATTTAAGTTGCAATAATGTTTTGATTTTATTTTAATGAAAGGCCTATATTTTCCTTGTGTGACAAAATGGATGAAGTAATATCTTTTATCCAACCAACTTCTGCTGGGGGGAGAGAGAAGCTTTTGAGGTTATACCACGGGTGTGAAATAAAAAAATGACAGCCCACAGGGTTAGTCTCTAGTGGGCTGTCATCGTTATGTTTATTACCTGCGCCTCTGCAGGTATCAGAGGATCGCAGCTCTGATTGGCCATGAATTGCTGTTTGCAGCCAGTGCAAGCAGCGGGAAGCATTGTGGACTGGAATGCCGCTTCCTGCTGCTCGCATTGGCCATGAACAGCAATTCATGGCCAATCAGAGATGCGATCTTCTGATATCTGTGGAGGCACATATAAGCATGGAGGTAGAGGCCCGTCAGGGACTAACGCTGCAAACTGGATCCGGCCTGCAGGCCAGAATTTCCCACCCCTGGATTATATAGAGCTTTTCTTCATGTCTGGTAAGTACACTCAGAGCATCACAGCTAAATACAAGATGGATCAGATTGTTTAGCATAAGTAATTAACTCTTATATCAAGGGACCACTCAAGGTGAAGTGGCCAGTTAACACAGTCATGGGGTGTGGCGAGGAAGAGAAAAATGTAGCTTGGTGATGAGGGAGGTTGTGGGTTATAGATTTTTGTAACAAGGCGTTCATCCAGTGTCTTTATTTAGTCCATGATTTTTATTGTTTAGCAAAGTTATGAATTTAAGTTCATAGTCTCATCTTTTCTATATCAGCCATTTCAGAAGTCATGTTAATAAATATCAGTGTGTTCTCTGCCCTTTTTTATGCCTACTATGCATCCAGTTTTATGTTTTGAGGGTACATATATTGTTTATTATAACATAACGACATATACTGTGTGAACCACAGAGGAATTGCTATATTATTCAGATATAATGAGTGCATTATATAGAAGCTGATAATAATAAAGCTTAGGAAGGAACTATCAGTTTCACACATACAAAATGGGAAGTGACTGTGGAGGAAGGAGTACTGCAAAAAGGGAGTCATAGTGCACTACAAGCTAAATATGAGTCAACAGTGTAACACTGTTGCAAAAAAAGCAAACATCATTTTGGGATATAGCAACACAAGTGTTGTAAATAAGACAAGAAGTAATTGTTCTGCTTTATTCTGTACTGATTAGGCCTCAGCTGTAGTACTATGTCGAGTTCTGGGTGCCATGTTTCAGGAAAGATGTGGATAAATTGAAGACAGTCCAGAGAAGAGCAATAACAATGATTAAAGGTCTAGAAAACTTCCTAACTGTCAGAATTGTTAAGCATTAGAATAAATTACCTAGGGAGGTTGTGGAATATCTATCACTGGAAATTTTTAAGAGCCGATTAGATAAACACTTGTCAGAGATTGTCTAAATTATGATTGGTCTTGCTGTAAGGCCAAGGTTCCTTCCAGTTCTATGATTCTATAATTAATTATTTTAATGTTTCTAAAAGGGTTGGTTCTGGCCAAATACATAGTAGATTCATAAAGCATTTTCATAATGATTTATTTGTTATGACATTTGTTTCTTGTAAAGTTTTACTACCTCAGTATTTTTTTCAGAATTTTGATATGTGACCTCAGAATGAAGAAGGAAGAAGAAACAATGGCATTAATTGGATTAGGCAATGTGCAATTATGGATAGAGTTTGACCCATTCTCCTTGTGTTGTGTGGGGTTTTCCATTCTTCCTTAGCATGCACATCAGAACATATGGTACTTGTGGTCCAGATACTGATTGCACTTACACAGTATGTATGAACACAGTTGATTTTTTAGATGACTTGCTCCAGATAAATATCAGCATAAATGAGATCTGAATCTGATTGATTGTAACAATATCATCTTTTTCTTGTTTGCTATGAGGATTGGGGCTTTGTGGTGAACTCTGCTTTTACTTTCTGACGCTTTGCCAAATCCCCAGCACCATGGTCTACCATCAGTAATTTAACTCATGGCAGGAAAGGGAGGGAGAGGGAAAGCTATGATGGTCATCCAGTTCTATAAAGGTCAGCCAGTTTGCTCTTTGAGCCACTTGGCTGCTATCTCTCTATAGAGTGACATCCTGCCAGTCCTGCTTTCACTTTCTATCAGTCATAACAAGAATCCAATTTATGTGACTTGAACACAGGTCTCCCACACAGAAATACAATGCATGGTTACTTCAATAACATGTCGACTCTTAAGTAAAGTAAGTTGTCATGGGATAAGAGGGAAGGACCTATCATGAACTGATAACTAGTTAAAAGATAGGTAACAAAGGATAGGAATAAATGGTCAGTTTTCAGAATCAGAAGAGGTAACTAATGGTGTCCCCCAAAGGTTCGTCCTGGAATTAATCCTATTTAACCTATTTTAAATGATCTGTAAAAAGGGGTAAAAGTGAGGTGGCAAAATTTGCAGATGATACTAAATTGCTCAAGATAGTTAAGACCAAAGCAGACTGTGAAGACCCTCAAAAGGATCTCACAAAACTGGGAGATTGGGCAACAAAATGACAAATGAATGTTAATGTTGATAAATGCAAAGTAATGCATATTGGAAAACATGATCCCAACTAGGGATGTAAGCGACTAGTCAACTACCCTATAAATATATGCTTATCGGGTAGTTGAGTAGTGACTCAACTAGTCGCTTCCCCCACCTTGCTGCCTATATCAGAGAGAGGCAGCAAGGGGGGAGCAGGAGCAGGTGCTGGGGGGAACCAGTTTAAAACTTGCTGCGGCTCTGCTGTTTCCCCCCTTATCGTCTAAACCACTACTTGATTAGCTGATTACATGTTATTTAACATCCCTAATCCCAACTATATGTACAAAATTATGGGGACTAAATTAGCTATTACAACTCAAAAGAGAGAGATCTTGAAGTTATTGTGGATAATTCTCTGAAAACATACACTCAATATACATCAGCAGTCAAAAAAACAAACAATGTTAGGAGTCATTAAAAAAGGGATAGAAAATAAGACAGAGAATTGCCACTGTATAAATCCATGGTACACCCACATCTTGAATGCTGTGTATAGATATGGGTGCCTCATCTAAAAAAAAAATCTTAGCATTGGAAAAAGTTTAGAAAAGGGAAACAGAAATGATTAGGGGTTTGGAAGACAGATTAAAAAGAATGGGACTTTTCAGATTAGAAAAGAGGAGACTAATGGGGGATATGATAGAGATCTATAAAAGCATAACTGGTGTGGAGAAAGTGAATAAAGAAAAGTTATTTACTGGTTCCCATGACAGAAGAAGTTGGGGGTACCAAATGAAATTAATAAGTAGCAGGTTTAAAACAAACAAAAGGAAGTACTATTTCATGAAATGCATGGTCAACCTATGGAACTCCTTGCCAGAGGATATTGTTAAGGCCCAGGATTCAAAAAAGAGTTAGATAAATTCATGGAGGTTAGGTCCATCAATGACTAGTCAGGATGAGTAGGAATGGTGTCCCTCGCCTCCATTTGTCAGAAGCTGGGAATGAGCAACAGGGGTAGGATCACTTCATGGTTACCTGTCCCATTCATTCCTAGGTCCTAGCAATGGCCACTGCCAGAAGACAGGATACTGCGCAAGATGGACCCTTTGGTCTGGCTCAATATGACTGCTCTTATGTTCTTCTTATCTTTGGAAAGTCTACATTAATCTTCATTAATTAATCTTCTGTTAATTAATAATCCACTGTTAATCATTAATTATTTATAATGGGCTGGTGGTGTTATTAAGCACTCATATTTGCACTAGGCATGGTCCCAGTGCTGAAGAGTTTACAGCATGATGACCACGGAAGGCAGGGGACAGGTTGCGTAGCAAGAACTATTATACTACAGCAATTATGCAACTCCACTTATGCATACATATATCTTGGCAATTCTGCACTATTGTGAAGTGGAAGATAATACAGATAGTACTATTGTTTCACATAGGCACTGGTCAAACAAAGTACTTAAGCACAGGCCTAAAGTCGTTTGCTGAACAGGGAGGGATTTAAGCATGTGCTTAATGTCAACATTAATGATGATGTCATTTTATTCCTTGTTTGGCTTTAGAATTCTGTTTTCACTTAGAAACTAGGGGAAATCTCTCCCTTACTCAACTGCCATTAAATTAAATTAAATGAGTGAGTGATATTCATGATGGCACAATTTGGCCATAGGCAATTGTTAGTTTTGTAAATGTTGTATTTTAAAAGTACTATACAAACATTTCTATTATTATTCTTAATTCCATTGTACTTTAAATGAAATTGATTTGGAGCCTGTTTCTATAGTACTGAAACATTAAGAAGTCAAGGGGGGAAATGGCAATGTCAGAAATGCTAGCGCTTCAGCACAGAGTTTGAACATGCCTTTGGACTATAATGATATGAAAAAGCTATAGACAAATGATCACAAAGATAACCTATAAAAAATGTAAATTGCCATTCTGCATTACTATGCAAATCTTTGTTAGTAAGGCAAATGGAAGAGATGGACACAAAGAGTATCATACTTTTTATTTAAGTAGCTGAAGAAAATAACTACATATGTTTTAGCTTATTATGAGTTTTCCATTCAAAATGAAAATCATGCGGCTGTTAGTTACAGAAAGCTATTTGTTAGAGCTTCAAACTCAAATATCTAAACTTGGGAGCAGAGTGGTTTCAATCTCATGATGTCTGAATATTCAAACTGTTCCAAGTGCAGGAGTCAAAGGACTTGGTGAAGAAGATCGATTTGTCATGCTGTCATTGTCAATGCACTTCGGGTTTGGGGGAAGCAGGGCTCAGTCAAAGCTTGGGAAACAGAGAGGAAAGAATGGTTGTGCCTATATAAGTAAATGCAGGGATTGGTGTCAAAGTGTGTGATGGGAGCATGTATTTATCACATGCAAGTACTTTTTTTTTTGGTGATTGGTTACATAATGGTCAGACTTATAATCAGTGAAAGAGGGATTACACAAAGAGAAAGGAGAGGAGTTAAGGAAGCAAAATATTGGAATGAAATTTCCCTTTTCTTACTTTACAGCAAGAGGGAAAGAACTTTTTAGCTTAAAGCAAAAGGAAAGTACCTTGATATAATTTTGTTTACCCTGTGAGATTTTCAGGCTCTCATGCCTCTACAGAACTTTGTCCCAGGGCTGTATATGTACCTCAAAAGATGATGAAATGATAAATATCCATCATGGAAAGCATGTTTGAATTATAGTTATGCACCCATGATATAGCTATTGAGTTTACTATTCTACTATGAAGATTAAAGCTTGTTGTTTATTAGCCCCATCTTCATCCCAGTGGAAATCCATGAAGTGAAAGTTCCAGATAAAGTCAAGTTTGTTGTACTTACGACGCTGTAGCGGAAGGAAGCTTTCTGTCTGCACTATGACAGGAGCAGCAGTGGCCTTGCAGTAATTGGGAAAATCAATGACTTGGCAATCATGACCAGAAAGCTGCTTCTATTAAGTGCAGATTTATAGATATTCCAGGAAAAGTACTGCTCCATTCAAATGGCACAAAACACTTTCAAGACAGCAATAGAGCTTTAATAGATTTTGTTTCTGGAACTAGCAGCATATTATACAGGTTATCTTCTAAGAAGAGAAAAATTTGAAGTTAGCAAACACTTTTCTGTGGACTTCTATTTTTTTTTTGCGGTTTTTCATTATTTCTTACAAAAGATCCTACTATCTCTGAAAAATACGAAGGCTTCTCAGTTACACACCCACAATAAGCAATGCATGCCAATCATCAGGGTACCTATTCACAGGCAAGTGAGCCTATCCCAAAGGAAGAAAAAAATCCAGAACAACTCCACTCCATGATCTAAAACTGTGGGGTAGCAGCTCATTTAAATTAGCCGCCTGCTCATTGTCTGCCTCAGTTCTCCCTCCCACTACAGCCGAGCAACCAGTGGTAGTTACTAGAGGCCTAAGGAAGGCTGTTTCTGGTACTTTATGATATTATGATTCTACCTCTTGAGAATGATTCCTGCCCAGATTACAGGTTAGGGGTACTGTGAGTGTCTTATCCCTGGTGATGGTCCACCCCATTGCTTTGTGTGCATGAGTGACTCATCAGGAATGACACTCTGTGAAGCACTTGGCTAGGTTCCTGAAGCAAGATGAAATCAGGTGGATTGAGATTCCATGCTGTGAAAAATCAGCTCAGAATTTTTGTCTAATACAACGGGCTCAGAGCTAGCCCTCTCCCCCCACCCTTCTTGTTCCTTGCCAAAAAAAATCCCCCCTCACTCCAGGATCCCCCCAAAATTTCCTTAGATGTTTTCTTGTGAGGTGGGTCTTTTGGCCTGATCCCCACATCATTCCCTCCTGAAAATAACTTTCCCCAGGAGGCAGAACTGGGGGTATGCTATCTATGTCCTTTAGCTTCTTTCTTGAGGCTCCAGGTAACTAAGGGCCAATGACTCTGAAATCCACATAAGAATTTGGTGAAAGAAAACCATCTGACCTCTTCCCACAGCAGGAACTAAGACTAATTCTTTGTAATTTAGTTGTTACATTTCCTATGCTCCATAAGACTTGGTGAAGTGGCTAGAGAACTTTGTGGGGTTCTTAGCAGTTGTGTATTAGGAATTACAGGCCATACCTGTTAGCATGATGTTGCTAAAGGACCCTAGAGATTTCCCTTGCTATAGTACCAAAATCTACAAGTGCTCTGCAGTCAGTGTAACTATGCTGATCTGAAAGATTGTCAGGTAATTCCACACAAATTAAATAAATGAAATTTTTCAGGCATCTTGGTATTAAGGGTTTCTCAGAGAAACATACCATGAAGCATGCACTCACCTCTCCTGGATAATAATTAACAAGCTCCCCTTGAGATCTTGCTGATCTGTTTTCAGTGTTTTTGCCAAATGCTTGCCCTTTATCACCCTCTTACGATGCTCCCAAGGTTCACAGTGAAATTTGTTCAACTGTTTGCAATCACACCAAGCCACCCATCCATCTCCATGCAGTCACGCAGAAAAATTCTAAAATGCCAAATGTAATGGACATTTTTCATTAGCTTCAGAATCCAGAACTTCTATGCTAACCCTAGACTTATTTACAACTTACAAGGAGAGCAGTATATATTTTTTTATTACTCGAAAGCTCATGAGATCAGTTAACAAAACGTAATAAATGCACAGGAGCCAAAATATCTGTCATTTCTGTAATGTTAGAGGACTCTCCCACTAGTCATAATGCAATCAGCATGTTGCACTATTGATGGTACGTGCTTAACATGTCAAGCAGGTTAAAGGTGGTCTGTTAATTTACTTTTATCCATCCTTCTCTCATCAGTGATTTAATACACTCCCTTGAACTATAATAATGATGAATTATGTGGTTAGTTTTTTAAAAAAATTTAAACTCTATTTCATTAATCAAGATTTTTCTTTTTGCAAAGTAGATTTTTGAAATATTTATGGCATAGATGAGGTTGCTACTGTGCTTACTACTTCAGTCATGGTGTAGAATGATTCTTAGTGTACTGGAAGTTAACAATCAGCTTTTCTGTCAACAAAATGCAAAACGTAGACCTTGATTTCTTATTAATGATGTCATTACTACTTTTCTATATAGTCTTGCTTAGAACATGAGGGTTTTGTACTGAGCTGCATTTAACATGGCAGAAGAAACCACCATGATAAAATGAATATTGTTTACGTTCAGCTTTTGGTTAATAGGCTTTAATAACTCATATTACTACTTTCCTGCATTTAATGTTTGTTATTGTAAACTGTATTTAAAACAGAGGGAGATCAATGAGATATCCCAAATTGTTTGAAAATATTTAAGTTTTCAGGAAAATATTCCAATGGGCCTTTAAATGTGCACCCATCGTATAGGTAGATGCCCATGGGTGGATCTCTGTAACTATGCAGATCCCACTTATTTCAGTGAGAATTCATACAAGGATCTATCTGTAAAGATTCATTTTGAGGAGCAGGCACTACATTTTTTACTCTACTATATTAATATAATCCTTCATCTCTTCCTTACCTCCTCCATCCTTTACCTTTCTGGCTACAGGAACTGATGCTGTGAGATCCTCAGGGGAGAGACCAGGGCCAACATTCTCAAAAGTTACTAGTCACTTTGGATTCACAACCTGAGACACCTACATGATTTTCAAAAAGTGCTGATAATGCATCATATGAAAATCAGGTATGAGCTGAGCACCAAAAAATGGAGACATCAAAATCCCTACTCACTTCTGAAAACCATTACCCATGTTTTCCCCCTGCAACTTGTTCAGCATACACACAATTGCACATACAAACCCTATGAATGCATGAAAATATGGGTTTACCTATTCATGCGCAAGGATTTGCTGTACAGAGTTGGTTGCATATGCAGATTTTGCTGGCTTAGGTTGAAAATGTGACACTTGGGCTACGTCTATACTGGCCCCTTTTCCGGAAGGGGCATGTAAATTTCAGCAGTCGTCGTAGGGAAATCCGCGGGGGATTTAAATATCCCCCGCGGCATTTAAATAAAAATGTCCGCCGCTTTTTTCCGGCTTTTAAAAAAGCCGGAAAAGAGCGTCTAGACTGGCCCCGATCTTACTTTGAAGTAAGAATAAGAGCCTCCGGAAAAGGGCACTTTTTCCAGAGGATCGGGGCCAGTCTAGACGCTCTTTTCCGGCTTTTTTAAAAGCCGGAAAAAAGCGGCGGACATTTTTATTTAAATGCCGCGGGGGATATTTAAATCCCCCGCGGATTTCCCTACGACGACTGCTGAAATTTACATGCCCCTTCCGGAAAAGGGGCCAGTGTAGACGTAGCCGTAGTTATTTGCAGAAGTTTGCAGAGTAAAATGATCTTATGGATACTTGCAAAATACAATGGAAAGAAATGCCCTAGAAAATACTAGTCTTCCCACAAAACACTTTATTTTGGTATTTCTGCATAACACTCTTCAATGGATTTCAAAGCAAACCGGATTCCAAGCAGTTTACCAAGAGTCACTTTGAAGGATGGCAGTATAAGGAAAGATCTTCGCTCCTCCAATTTGCCTTTTAACCTTTAATAATAACAGATTATCCCTACAGTTGTCATAGTAGGTAAAACTATGGTATGATGACACTATGGCATCTGCATTTAATTCAAACTCTTGCCAGATTGATTGGCTCCAAAGGATAAATAAAGTCCTTCAACTGCAGCCATGTGCAATAATAGATCTTCGAAGAGATTTAGTTACACTTACTAGCATAAGATTGTATTTTTCTTTATTTCACTGAAAGCTTCTTCCAAACCCATAATGAAAATGACAGAAATTATACTCTTGTGACAATGTCATATGCACTCTAGCAATATGTCTTGAATAACACACACCATTAAACAAAGTTTTTGAAGTTGAGCATCCATTTATTTTTTTTAAATAGATTTTTTTACAACCCCCTAGCGTCATTGTTATTATTGTACTAGAAATATTTCTTATAATTACTACACTTAACAAAGAAGGACTTAGTGTCAATAATTTTCATGCCTGATAAAATATTGGTCATATAAATAAGCAAAATATTATTTATACCAATTTAGACTTCAGCCTGGCAAATGTGTAGGCATCTGAGTAACTTTATCAATGTGAGTTCAACTGAAGACATATTTAAACAATGACTTCTTTTTGGCATGTACACTTACTTTAATCTTGACTTTTGTTAGTGTAAGCCAACAAATGCTAGGCTGCAGATCCCTGGCAGCAGTAAGTCTGTATGTAGAGAGAGTGCAACAGTCCAAGTTGCCCACATCTGCTTCCTATTGGAGATCCCAACTCCCAGAAGTAGGTGGAGGCATCCTTAGAGAGGGTTAGGTCAGGCTGGTGCAAGCTGCACTAATTCAGTGACTCAGCTCAGCAGCCTGCACTATAGGTTTTTATAGAGTTCTGTCCAAGAGGAACTCAAGTAGAATCCTGAGAGGAGGGCAGTAGCAATACTTCCTCAATGGTAAATCCCGCTTATAGCCCAAAGCCTCCCCTACACACAAGGGGGGAGGGGTATAAATTGCATACCTTACTGTACAAAGGTGTGACTCTGGATTTATGGTGCTGAAGTTCAAAAAACTGCAAGGAGGTGATATACATCCATGTAAATACTGATTTTTTTTACTTCTTGATGGTTTCATTAGGCAGAGGCATGAGTTATGCTTTAGCGTAGTGGACTGAAAGCTAGAGACACATAGATGCTTGCTCTGGTTCTGATACTGACTCTCTTTGGGATATTGGTCAAATCACTTGACTGTTGTCAGGCTTAGTTTCCTGATCTGTAAAATGGAGATGATAATATTTATGAGGATTAATTAGTTTATGAACTATATTGTGCCAGTGGTATTGTATTTATTTTTTTAAGCAGACCTGGTTTCCAATGTGGGAAATCGGCTTAGAAATCAATGTCTAGATGGTAGCATGAGGTTTGTAAAGTTGTTTAAAGATGTGAAGAGCTGTATAAGTACTTAGCATTGTTATTCATAAGAAATCAGCTGTTCAACTGACAAGTAAAATAGGATTTGTCTTACTTACATTTTCGATTTTAAATGAATACAGGCCAAAATTGCATGTCTATAGAAATTCTGCATTTCATCTGGGAGCAAGTATATGAGAAAAGCAACCACCTGAGGTTAGACTAATGGTTTCAGTACAGAAAGAGCTAGTGGCCTGATACCATTTGTCTTCCACTGCTAGGAAAAAGAAATGAAATACAATAATTCCTTTTCTATAGTCTCCCAATCCACAATTGTTATGGGCTTTATAGTGATATCTATTCTGATTTGTTATGAGGTATGCCTCTAAGAGATTACAAAGCAGAGGGTACAGTGATGTTTGTAAGAATTATAGTGAAAATAGTCAACTTTTCATCCATTTACCAAACTGTTCAGCATTTTCATTTCAAAGCAGGTGAGGCTATAATAAATATTGGATGCAATATTTTTTTACCTAGAGAAAGAGAAAGAAAAAGCAAAATAGATGAATGAATGGATGGATGGATAAATAGATCGAATCCATTAATATGCTGTGAGTTTTGGCTACTCTTGTTACAAATGAAGGGGGAGAAGAACCCAAACCTGGTCGTGTTTGTGTTATCACTGAACCTTTGGGTTCGTCTCTTCTAAGAACCATGTGTTCTATTTATTTTCAAAGTCATGGTTTAGGAAAGAAGAAAGATTTTATGGATCAAGCTGCAGAATAGTGTTTTATTTCATAGACTGCAATCTTGAGTATCTACCAATGTACATGGCAGAATCGTTGAAATTGGCAGAATGCTAAAAGCTCTTGTCTATAAACAGATAGTATGAAAAAATGATCAGTAGTGAGATTGACCTTTGTTTCTGCTGATATGTTTCTGGCCTTCTGAGTAGCACTTTTTTAGGGAATTAGATAATGATCACTGAAACAGAAGACAGGCAAAGGAACTGAAGACCATGAGATTGCTCTTCAGAATGATAATTTCCCAAACTTCTGTCCTGATAGTGCCCCCCAAAATAAAATGCATTGTGGACAGATACTTGTTTTCTCAAGGGAGAATTTCTCTTTATGAAAGATTGCATCTCAAAAAGTGGTTAAATTATTAAAAATAATGTTTAAGACATTTTTTCTAAGGATAATCATCGCTGATTTATTTGGGGAGTTTTGCATTAACACGCATTCTGAGAAAAAAGGAAATGGACATTATAATTGCAGAGCTTAATGAAAATCTTTACTTAATGGGTAATGGTGGTAAAAACATGGTGACAAAAATTAAGATTAGCACTCATTGAAAAAAATTGTGAAAAATTTAGATTATTTTGTCTAAAAGCTTTGAAAACTCAGTTATCTATCGAACAACAGTTTTGATGGCCATTTTCTAACCAGTCCTACTTAGGCTGTATAAAGAATAGGGTAGAAAATTATTCTAAAAATATTATAATGTTTTCTTACAACACATAATTAGCCTGTTGAATTAATTGCCACAAAATAGCACTAAGACCAAGAACTTTAGCTATCCAGTTTTGGGGTTTTTGGTATCATCTTCAGAAGCAGATGCTTCTGGCTGCTGTCAGAAATAGGATATAATATTAAATGGACCACTAGTTCAATCCAGTGTGTCAGTTTCTAAATTTCTCTGATGCTCATTTTAAAATAACTTATTTGCTGAAAACAATGAAAATGCCAATGTGATGACTATAGTCTACATATAGAATTTTGTAGTCCACCCAATATTGGTATATAGACACTTTAGAAATGCCTCCAAATAGATAGTCCTCTAATATATTTTCGTATTTACCTCGAACTAGGGATGCTGATAGTGCTGCTGCAACTCCTGGCTTGAATTTGTTTCCCTCATATAGAGGGTTTACACTTTTGTTCAATGAGTCTTGACACTCCTGCTATCAAATCTGTTTTGCTGCTGCAAAAGCGTAACATTTGTGACTATCTATTCACATTTTTCTTGTTGATATTGTCCCTGGCACTGTGTTAGGCATGGTAGGGGTGAGCAGGGATTGTTTATTTGCAATTTCCTACCGTGTCTCATACAGAGTGTTTTAGGTATGTTTGTAGGTTATCATTTGTAACAAGCTATATTGTTTTAAACTTGAAAATATTTTTAATTCTTATTGGGACAAGTACCCCTTTTCTGTCAATTAAGGTGTTTTTAAGTCTTTTTATAGATAGGGCAGGTACTTTTCTTATGAGCTCCAAAAGGCCTTTCGAAGATGAATGTTTAATGTTATAAATGTCCTTTCATGGATAGCCTAGAGGTGATATTTCTCCTATTCAGTCATTCTTATTTTTTTCTTTCTCTGTCTTTTATTTGATGTGTCCTCTTATATGCATAAATATGTACAACTAATACTTTTATTTCCATATTGCTGTGCTGTTAAAGTGAATTGTGACATAAGGTTTTATGTACTAAAATCTGACTTGTGTTTTATATGTCCACATACTTTTTCATTTGTGTGAATGCCAATCTACATGTTTAAATATGCCTTTGGTTCTTTTATTTGCTTCTTGTTGCCTAAGGAATCTTGCCATTACTCACAAATGTAAACTTTCATGTTGTTTTAAGTTCCACTTTGATTACAAGAGTTGTTTTGTTTGACAATAGTAGATTCCACTGAGAAATAATATCTGACAATGTGCAAATAAATTACCTATTTTTTCTGTCAGCCAAGTTTACAGTCATAGAAAAAACACATAAAAGCAAGAAAAAAAATCAGAGCAGGTGGAAATCTTGAGTAAGAGTAAAAAATATAATCTGATTGCAGGAGAAAGATGGAAAATCTAATTTCTTTAGACCATGAAGTCCCATATGCAGAAGTTGAGAGCACATCATTCATGTTTACTTTTGATTGATTAGTCATAGTTATTGGGAGGGTGCTCAGTTTGGCATTTCCCCTGCTCTTAATAGGCACCTAAGGTGACCTTCACTGGTATCCCAGCTGGTGTTCAGACATGCTTAACTTCTTAAAACTGGCACAGAGCATGATGTTTATATATTTAAGTAGTAATGTGTACAGAAATAGGCCCAAGGTTTAGTAAGAATACAATAATTGCTTTCCTTTTAACAGCAGGTGATGCATTTCCCACTGAGGAAAATATACTCCTGCTGTTTTAAGCCTAAGAGCAACAGGGGGAAATGCACATGGAAACAGGAAATGTCACAGAGCTAGATATTGGGAATTCCATTTGCAGATACCAGAAAGCATTGTCACTATATAAAATGAAACTCTTAATTGACAGATTTAATCAAGCTGCAAAGCAAATAATCAGATGATATTTAATCACTAATTCCAAATTTTTAAAGAACAGAAAGTGGTAATAACAGTTCCCTATGCTTTTTTCTCTCCTCTGTTGCCTTGGCTGCTGTACCAAAGGTTGGCAATGAAAAAGCTGAAAGTATGAATAACTATAACAGCTTCAAGGACTAATTCATACAACATAAGTGTTTCATTTGCAGTGTTAACATCAATTATATATTGCAAGGACAACTAGCACATATGCTACTCTGTAGTTTTAATACAGTTGAATAATTAATGTATTCACATGTGCATACACTGCTAATAGCAATGACCGAAAATTGCAAATGTATATAGAACATTTGTAAGAACCTCAACTCTTGCTGTCTAAGACCCTGATTTTGTATTCAGATTTTTGTACTCATATGGGACTTCAATTAAGTTAATGGTGCTTCATGAATGTAGGTGATCTGACTACAGATCAAATACTGTGCCTTTATTCTATATGTGTTTGTACTGTGCTTAGCACAACAGTGGGACCCCAAATCTAATCAGGCCTCAGGAAACTAGTATAACAATTATTTAATAATAATTAATATAATGTATATTGATGATACAAACAGGTTAATTTTCAATCAAGTCTGATCTACTGAGATTTTTACATGAGTAAGAATCATGCATCACAGTGTTACCATTCCAGTGCAATTGCAGTAGTACATTTTTTAAGACGATGTTATGAACTTTCCAAAACCTTTGCCGGAATGCAAATACTGTAATCAGATATTCTCATGGCATAGTCAATTCTTCTCTAAAGATTACATGTCTATGAATCTTTTGGGTTTTATAAGAATGAGAGTGCCCGGAGCGTTTCCTTTAAGTGATTATTGGTATGTATACTGGGTGGGGCATGTTAAGCAAAGGCTATTTTTCTTATAAAGCAGTTATAACATGTCAGTTTGGGCAACAAATTCTCACTACTCTCAACAAAACAGTACATCTCAGCTTTACTCCACTTCCCAAATTAAGTTAAGGATGTACTGTATATGCTTTGATTTGAAAGCTGACTTTCTTAAAAAGTGCTTTCATCATTTAGCACTGATCAATGTTAAGAAACTACTGTAATTGCATTACTATAGAGAGCAGAAATCTCAGCCTTGATTAATAATTTGGCACAGATCTGAAAAAAGTCTCTTCAATGAAGCTGGTTATGTAACTCTGTGCTATAGAGGAAGGGTCATTCTAGCTCTCACAAATATAATTTTACTACTAAGATGAACATTGAAGATTAACTAGGGCTCGATGAATTATTTTAATTGGTTTATTTTGTCTATAATATTACACAAATATATCTGGTGTTGGATACCTGTTGAAGGGGAAGAATGGTGCTGTATTTAAGGCACTGGACCAGGCAGAGATCTGGGGTTTTACTTTAGTTGTTCAGTGCCTCAGTTTCTCATTCATAAAGATAAATTATTTTTGTCTTTCTGAGGTGGTGGAAATGGTGGTGCCATCAAGATGTCATCAAGAGCACTTGTGAAGTTTTGTAAATTGAGGACTGTGCATTCTTCACTATAGCTTGAGGATTCCATTTGCCTTCTTTTTTATCCTTTTTTTTTTTTTTTTTTTGCTGGCTATACAGACACCTGCAGATTCAGCATGTCTTTCTGGTCCCAGACATCTGATGCATGCTAACGTGGGGGTGCAGTTCAGTCATCCACATAAATGATCATGATTTTAAAATATATGGTTAGACTGATTTGTTTTACAAACTATAAATGTAAATATCAAAGAAAAAGGAATTCCATGTTGCCCTCCTTTATTCCCCTGCAAATGCTGAAATCAAAGAAACAGTGTTTGGCTGCAATGGGCCAGATTATTGACAGTATTAAGGTGCCTAAAAATGCAAATAGGCACCTAAACATTTTTTAAATCTGGTCCTGTGTTCTTTTGGATCCTCTTTGCTGCCTAGTAAAATAAAATGTGTTAATACTCTCAGCCCATACTGACCTCTATGGGAGACTTACCTCAGTAAGAAGTGTATAGTAGGAGTAACAACTGTCAGAGAGCTCATGGTTACAGGGGCTTAGGGCCTGGTTTTCATTTAGACAAAGGCTTTTTAGCACCATGCTTGCAGTATAAAATGGCTTTAAAGTGTGTGTCAGTCTGCACTGTCCTTAAGAGCCTTTTCAATTACTAAAGCTGTGCAAAGTATTCTTAGGACAAGTGAGAGACTGGGCCGTAATGCTGTAAAGCAAACGTGGGGTATTGGGACAGTTTTTATACTGGGGGTACTAAGAGCCATTAAACCAAACTATAACCCATGTGTATAATAGAAACCATTTCAAGCCATGGGGTGCTGCAGCACCCCCCGGTATTCCTAGTTCCAGCACCTATGGTAGGATGAGACAAAGTCAAGAGATTACTGTGACGTAGTGTGGGTACCTTGCTGGTTGCTAAGCTTGGGTTGTGAGTGACCTCCACTGGCTTCTGGCTGCAGCACTGCCCAGCAGGGCAGGGGATGAGTCTTTATGCAAGGGGGCTTCAAACCTGTCTGACCAGTTATCTCCCAGGGAGTAGAAGAATGGGAAAAAGGGGAGTGGAGCCCTGGCTGGGGGCAGGGCTGGAAGTGAGGGAGTTAGTTTCTGTCTGGGAGCATGGAGGAGACAGACTAGGGAAAGGGACTGGAATTTAGGGGCCCAGTCTCCCCCATCTCAAGGGGGGCTGAGGCATCCTAGGCCTACCCTGTAACCAGATTACATCTGTGCTGTGCTGTATCCTGGAGAAGCAATAAACAGCCTCTATTCTACTGGCTGGTGGAGTCTGTGCCATTACAGGGGTGCAGGAGATGGGAAAACCCCAACGTGCCGTCGCAATTACTCAACTGCAACTCTTCTTTCGGTCTAGGCCATAGAAAGTCATGGTCATTTCCTTTCAAAGGCTATTTTTTGGACCTCATAGCTGACAGGTGGCTCCATTTTAAAGTTCAAATCTTGCTCCCATGGATGCCAATAGCAAAATTCCCCTTCACTCCGATACTATCAGGAGTTGGCACAATGAGTAATGAGTAAATTACATCCTGAAACTGATGTATTGTTTAGGTGGGGAGTTATTGTGGCAGACTCTGGAAATTGCATGACATGTATTTATATAGAAATATGAAATAATTAGAAACTCTTTATACTGATTAGCTTGGATTTGCTCTTAAAGCTTCTGCATGTAATTTATGAAATAGTGTTATTTTCATTACTCAGGCATGTATACAAAGGAAACAAATGATCTTCTTATATTTTGTGGCCAATCAAAGGAAGAGTTAAGTGGGCCATACACGATTCTCTTAAAACATTAATTTCCTGTGTTGTCTTCAATATCCATGATAATGAAATGTTGAAAATAGCCACTGGGTATTATTGTATGAAAGATAAATTAGATCATTCCAGTTAGATAGAAGTCTTCTCTTAAGGTTGTCATCAGGACATGATTACTGTAAATTTTTCTATACATGAGAAATGCCAATCTTTGAAAGCATTTCCTGCTTGAAAACAAGCGGTGATTTGTCAGGATCTTTTCATTTAAATACTGTCAAGCTGATGACAAAGGAAGTGCTCTTTAAATGAATGATTAAGTACTACATCTCATGTTCAAAAATGGCTTTCCCCCCCACTGGGCTTAATTGTAAGAGCTCAGTGGAACAGGCAGATGCTTATCACTTTGGAGAAGCGAGCCATATAAGATTCCATGGGCATGCCTGGGCAAGTGAAACTAAAGTTTACCTACAGGTCTGTAACATGCTACATTTCATACTTCCTTGTGTGGTAGGCTTTTGCTTGTAGGCTGTGACTTTTAAGGCAGGACTACACTATCGAGCAATCTCAATCTAGCTGAAATTGGCATATCTGAGGTCAGGTTGCCACGGGGTCTCCACTGTGGGGCTCAATAGGAGAAATTCTCTCTTTGACTTCCCTTATGCTTCTCATTGTGGTGGAGTACTGGAGTAGAAAATAGAGCAATCGGTGGCTGATTTAGTGGGTCTTCACTAGACCTGTTAAATTGACCCCCAGGGGATTGATCGTTGCAGTGCCAGTCTCTCAGAAAGTGTAGACATGCCCTTAGTGGGATAAATAACTCCTTTTGGTGGAAGCAGAATTGTGTCCAGGGTGCACAAAGTTTGTTTTTTGGGAGGAAAGGGCAAAAAGATTCTTCTGCCTCTTCTAATCTCTGCCCTGCAATTTTAGTGTTTTCAATTACCTGAGTGCAAGAACTATACACTGCTTGTAGTGTGAGCATCCCAAAAGCGAATATATAAAGGAGACCATATTGCCTATGGCCTGGCATAGACCATGTTCTCCTTGTATGCCAAAGAATGTTATTGTACACAGTGGCTCCTGAAGCACCTACTAGTGCATTGTGATGCTCTTCCAGCTACAATACAGGGCAGAACTTGTAAGATACAAGCCAGCCCTTCCTATAAAAGTATATATAATGCATAATAGGATGGGTGCACAAGTTTTTTAGGGCATGGAAGAAGTTTAAATCACCACTTTCTATTATGGAATCTTTTTGAAACTTTTCCCCAAATATTTCAGAAATTATGTTTCACTTTGGAGTTTCTCACTAAAGCTAATTTAAGCTCAGACAATTTATGTATTTTAGACATATGTCTGACCTTCAAATCTTTTGCAGATCATACTGTATATTGCCCAGGATCCACGCACAGGATACATGTGTGGATCAAGTACAGTGCATTGACCTCACAGATGCAAATTGTTACTAAGGATGTTAAATTGCAATTATCTAGTTAATCGTGTAGTTGATACAATTTGTATCTACTATATGATTAGTCAATAGGGAGGCCCTCCGCAAGGCCACAGTGAGAGCTGGCTAGAGTCAGGACTGAGCAATCCAGTTCACGCTGGCTCCGGAATCCATTGTGACTCTGCATTTTAAATGTAGTAAGAGCCGCTGTGCTCTTACTACATTTAAAATGCAGAGGCGCAAAGTCCTGGACCAGCACAAGCCAGGACTGTTCGGTCCTGGCTCACACTGGGTCCAGCAGCCCCTGTTCATGGTGGCCCATGCTGCTGCTGAAACAGCCCCTGCCCGCAGCCAACCCTAGCCACCGCAGAGGCTGTTCCAGCAGCAACCCATGTTCACGGTGCCAGAGCTGGCATGGACACAGGCTGCTGCTGGGGCCAATGTGAACAGAGGCTGCTTGAGGGCAGCAGCCAATGTATCCAGGGAGTCCCAGCTCACCGCTGGGACACCAGCGGACAGGGACTGTTGCTGAAGCAGCCTCCTTTATCCCTCCTTTATAGAGGTGGGGGGAAAGGAGGCACTACAGAGACAATGCTGGGGAGAACCAGCTTTTAAGCCAGCTTCCCCCCAGCACCAGCTCCTGTTCCCCACCTTTCCTGCCACTCATACATATGAGTATGCCTTGTACAGAGGCAGTAATGCTGAAGAGAAGCGAGTAGTTGAGAACTCCATTTGACTAGCCGATAAGCATAAGCTTATCGGATAGTCGAACAGTCGACTACTCGTTTACATCCCTAATTGTTACCGTTATTTATGAGTCCTCAAAGCACAAGAGTAGCTTTACAAGTTCTAGATCCTTGCATAGGACCACTATTCAAAGCATGTTTATGTACAATAAATAATACAGTAAAAATCATTTAACAACAATGTTTACTATTAAGTGCTGCCATTAAAACTACAGAGGAAAATTGAAAATTTCAGATATCCCTTGTCTGTCTTCATGTTGGAGTGATAGCATCTGAATAATTTAATCAAGAGTAAAATGACTTCTAGGTAAAGCTGAGTAGTGATTGTCTTTCTGACACGCAGCATATGACATCAATCTGGTGTGAAAAAAGAGTCTTTGGGCACAAGGTTATAATATTCTAAAGCAGTTTCAGAGTTGTTGATTTTGATTGTCACCTTTTCCCCCCCTCTGTCTCCAAACAGTGAAAACCACAGTTTCTGCAGAGAAGTCTGGTGGTATGCCCCCACCAGAACAATTCAAATGGCTAAAACTTCTGAAAGTCTACAATAGAGCCTCCAGTTCAGAAACATGACTCATAACCTATAGCCTTAGATTTTCCAGTTGATCATGATAAAAATCTTTAAAATGTTTGAGCTGTAATTCAGGTAAATATTGTACATGCATTTTTCCAGTGAGTCAGATCCAGCTATGAGAACAAGTCTGGTGGAAGCCTAAAGGCTAATTCTTGCTCACTCTCTCACTGTATAAATAAATCACGGTAAATCAGAATTAAATCTCCTGCAGTCTGAAAGACAAATGGACCGTAAGTATTATACTGAAGTATTTTAGACATAATGTAGAAGGAATACCTATTGTAAAGATATATTTTTGTAATGTTCACTTGCAGTATGTATTATAAAGTGAAAAACTAGCATGTAAGGATAATCTGGATTGTCACTATGTATCCTGAATTGCATTCAATTGACAAATACTCATCTAAGCCTATATTTGTGACTATTCTGAGACTTCTTGGCTACAGTTTTGTATATGGTTCAGTCTTATTAGATTAAATGTGATACTTAGCGATAACTTTGTAAAAAATACTTCTAGGCATGTATCTTTTTGGGGCATGTAGTATGCAGGGATTTAACTACATGGTTGTCATTAGTATTACTAAGAGATGAACAACTAGAATTTCATGAGTTCAGCTGAGAAAGTATCTTCTCTGACTATGTACTAGTCTTATCCCTTACTGCACCTGTGGATACAAAAAATGCTGGACTAAATTAAAGTTGTCGGTTTAAGTTTTTTCATAGTGGAAATAAAATTAATTTAACTTGTATAATATTACTACTTTTTATTACTTGTTTGGTATCCACTATATGTGTAATGAAAACCACCTGTAGACGTTGCAAGGCTGCACTGGGGATAAATGATGCATTGGTCCTTTTATGTATAAAATTACATGATGATAATGATTAATAATACAACGGTGCAAGCAATAAGAGGGGAACGGTGTGATTTATTTAACTATACACCAGAGAAGGAAAACTACTCATTTCCATTTTTTCTACAGTGACATGTGAAGCCCAATTAAGTTGCCTTTTGCAAATATTCTAGGGAAGATCTATCAAAATTCATCTTTCCTCCATCCTGCTAGAGGGCAGGCTGGGAAGCCATTCTTCAGCCATTACTTTTGACTGTAGACTAATAAGCGTCTGCTTCCACTCTGCACTTCTTGTTCCAAGCCACTTTATCTATTCCTGTCCTAAGCATGGATGCAGCTGCCCTTCTCCTGACTCAGCACCAAACCAGCTCTTCAGAACTGCCTGTCTTGAAGTGGTGCATATTCAGCGTACCAGCACGCAGATGGAGGAAATGTGTCCCTACATGGCCTCTTGCATAACATCTCTCCCTTATTCAGGGCTGATGGGGCATGGTAGGAGCACACTGTGTCTTGTGTAAGATCCGTGCAATGGGATGAATTTAATCCCAGTGACACATCCCTGTGCCTTCTGTTATAACCACTGACTTCAGTGGGATTCAATGGGTGTAACAAAGAGGACAGTTTGACCCAAAGTATTTAATAGGCATGTAGGCTCAAATATTCCAGTTTTAATTTCAGACCTGTCTGGGACATTGTTGAATTTTCGTATTATAGTTTGCCATTAAAATTTGGTACATTCCTTATGCTAAATCTCCCTAAATTATGTCTTCAGCTAATGCCACATGATGCTGTGTAGTCTATACAATATTTAGGAAATGCCAGATGCAGATGTTTAATCCCAGGGTTAGAGAGGGTTAGGTTACCCTGGGGCATTCTGTTGGCTCATGCAGGAAATGTAAACTCTTTCTTTAAAAAGTAGAGTCCAGAGTTAGTTTATTAGCTATACTGCAGTGAGTTGCTATTGGGGCTGGTTTTTAGATAAGTGATTTCCAAATCTGTAGTGCAAGGAATATTACAATTAGTTTCCTCATCCAGCTTCAGAATGTAATTGTTGTCTCTATAGAACACTACAGGTTGCATGGGTTTTTTGTATTTGTGGGAAACAAACAAAACAGGGACCAATCCTGTAGTTTAGTTTGTACTGAGTTTTATTCTCTTAAAACTTTCACTGGAGTTAATGGGAATTGTTAATGAAAAAGGAGAGCATATTTTAGCAATGACCCTGTCCTTGGCTTCAGTCCTATTCAATAGTTATTAGCCTATGTTGACTGCAATGAAGAACTCCAGCACTTCCAGGCGACATCTGGGAGTAAGGTCGATGCTAACATCTTAGAACAGCCACCGCATTGGTTCATGTCCACACTACCCTCCTATTGGTGGTGCACATTCAGGGCTGCTGCTTCCATCTACTTAGAGGAATAGTCTTGAGGGAGGGGGGGTTAAGAGCCTGTATTCTGCAGAACTCCCCACCAAGAGCCTAGGTGCTCCTCTCCCATAAGTCTACGCTCCCTGCTCCCCACCAGAATCCCAACTGGTCCTCTGAGCTCCTGGCTCCATGCTCCCTGCAGGGAGCTCAGATGCTTACCTCGGTTCCATACAGGAAGTTCCGCGCCTGGAAAGCGAGTGGCTCCTCGCTGGGAGTGGGGAGTCCAGGCATCAGCCTGGCTGGGTGCAGAATTCTGGGAACCTGTGGGGCAGCTCAGCTGGGAACAAGGACCTGGGAGTCCAGGGGCAGCCTAACTCAAAGAAGGAGTGCAGAGCCCAGACTATGTGCAGCAGCCTGGCGGTGGGGGGAACCAGGAGTCCAGTGGGAGCATCTGACAACAATCACAGCCAATAGCTGATGTATGTAACCCACACTGTCTACACAGATATTGCATCACCCTAAGTATGCTGACGGAAGCTCTGTGCCTCTCTTGGAAGTGATGTTATGTTGGTGTAGCAGGCCACATACACCTGTAGGAGCAAGGCTGTAGTGTGTATGCTGTCATAATTCAGTCAATACAAGCTACTTTTTGTCAGCTAAACTCCATAGTGTAAATCAAGGCTTAATCTTCCTGTGGAAGAAAGAATATATCTCAGAGCTCCTGGATATCATGGTAAACACATATTACTGCAGCCCTTTGTGTCTCCCACCAGCCAGCTCAGCTGTCCAGGAAAGAATGGAGGATACAGCTCCTCCTTCACCCAACAACTCCCCACAGCTATTAAAATGCTGGTAGGGAGCATTCCTGCTCTCTGAGGGGTGGGTAGAATGCAGGGACACAAGGGTCATATCTACACTAGGAAACTATTTTGAAATAACTAAATTCAACTAAAGAACTCCCGATTTACCAAATTCGAACTTGCGTGTCCTCACTCTGAGGAAACAGCAAAATTAGTCCGAGGCAGGCTCCATTAATGTGGATGTGCTACCTTGGACATAGAGCCCCAGGAAGCACTCGGGAGCTGAGAGAGACCTCCCGGAGGCCAATTAGTTAGAATTAGTGGCCCCAAAGTGTCCACACTAATGTTATTTTGAAATTGCTATTTTGGAATTAGTGTTAATTCGTGTGAAAAGCAGGAATACAGGGTTCGAGTTCCATGGACCATTATTTCAAAATAACAGGGTTGGTAGGGTGTACACATGGTTTATAAATTCCAACTTGGGGGGGAGGGGGTAATTTCGGAATAAGGTCCGAGTATAGACCAGGGCAAGGTGAAGTGTTTCTTATATGACTTCTTCAACTGGAGCACCATGGGGACAGCTAGATTGAATGTGGCCCTTGCTTTAAAGCTCAGTCCTGCTCCCATTGAAATCAGGAGTTTTCAGTGAACTCTGTTAGAAACAGAATCAGAGTCTGTCTGTCTGTCTCTCTCTCTCTCTCATATATATATATGCAACCGGAGTTGCAAATGAAGCCCGGGATTTGAATTTCCCAGGCTTCATTTGCATAAAGCCGGGCGCCGCCATTTTTAAATGTCCGCTAGTGCGGACTCTGTGCCGCGCGGCTACACACGGCACGGACTAGGTAGTTCGGACTAGGCTTCCGAGGAGTAACGGTAGTCCGAAGCCTAGTCCGAACTACCTAGTCCGTGCCACGTGTAGCCGCGCGGCACGGAGTCCGCACTAGCGGACATTTAAAAATGGCAGCGCCCGGCTTTATGCAAATAAAGCCCGGGAAATTCAAATCCCGGGCTTCATTTGCAACTCCGGTTGCCTACATTACCACCCTAGTTCGAACTAGGGTGGTAGTGTAGACATACCCTCTCTGTGTACACACTTTATATAATATATGTACAAGGGAATATATAGTAGGTTATATGGGGGCAAATTTTCTTCTGATACAAATTGATGTAGCTGTGCTGAAGTCAATATTCATAAAATAACCGGAGTGCTATTTTGCATTCTAGCAGAATAGACCACAGTTCAGCTGATGTTACTTCAAAAACTTGCTTTAACAAGTTCAGTTCTCCAATCACAAAGTTTGTGGTGAGAGCAGCACATACTATCAGACAGGCGAAAGACAGAGTGACAGCAAGAAACAATGAAAGCAGGATTCCTTTCAGCAGTCTCAGCAAAAGGGAGGTGAGGGGGGAGGATGTCTGGAGTCAAGGAAACCCCTGCCACTGCACTCACATTGCCCTCACATTGCTAATCTTCCGCTTCTCTGTTGTTATGACAGGCCAAAACATCCAGTAGCTACTCTATAAGGCTTTGCAGCTGTTTTTTTATCAGTATTACTTTTGCTAGATAACAGACTAATCTGGTGATTAGAGCTGTGAAGCTGAGAGTTGGGAATCCCTGACAGTTGTTTTCATGCTTTGTCACTCTGGCAACATTGGTGTTATACTTAAAATCTTGCTTCCTCAGGGTTACCCCAGGTTACTGCATCCTTACCTCGAAATAAACTGTGCAAATTGTGTAGCTTCTTTCAAGGTAATTTTAAAATAACTTATTTCAAAATTTCATGCTCTCTACATTGTGCCAAATTTTGAAATAAAGTGCTCTTCCAAAATGTCTCTTAACCTCATTGAACGAGGGTTACAGGAACGCTGGAATAGTGTGTCGATTTTGAAAAAAATCTATTTCAAAATAACAGTCTGCTTTAAAGATGCAGAATTGCTATTTCGGGATACTTTTAGTATCCCGAAATAGCTCCACAGTGTAGACGCAGCCTCAATTAAAATGGGTAACATAATTATGCATGTTTCCCTGCAAGGCTGTCTGATGCATATTTTACATTTCTAAAGCATTTTGTAAGCTTCACATCGAGGGTCCTATAAAGTATTTTAATGTATTTCTATAATGTAGAACTCTGCCAGGAATTGCCAATGTGTATGTGAGGACTGTCTTGGGAGTGAAAGGAAGGACAGAGGCCAAACATTTCCTGATTGGGATTTACCTGTTGTTTGCATGGATGACAATTTTAAATATAAGCTGCATATATTTTGAGCGAATACCCAGAGGGAACGAGGAACATGGTGTAATGGTAGTTCAAATTAGCCTAATTCGAACTACCTACTCTGTGCTGCATGTAGCCGCGGGCACGGAGTCCGAACTACCGGGGATTTAAAAATGGCGGCGCCCGGCAAGATGCAAATGAAGCCCGGGATATTTAAATCCCAGGCTTCATTTGCAACTTTGATTGACTACATTAACCACCCTAGTTCGAACTAGGGTGGTAGTGTAGACATACCCAGACTAAATAGCTCTCGATGGCTATGTCTACACTGGCATCCCTTCCGGAAAAGGGATGCTAATGTAGCACTTTGGAATAGGCAAATCCGCGGGGGATTTAAATATCCCCCGCAGCATTTGCATTAACATGGCTGCCGCTTTTTTCCAGCTTGGAGATAAGCCGGAGAAAAGCGCCAGTCTAGATGTGATTCTCCAGAAAATAAAGCCTTTTCTGGAGGATCTCTAATTCCTACTTGAAAGGGGTGCCAATGTAGACACAGCCTATATGTTTGGAAATAGTGCAGCCTTCCCACATAAACATTGCACATATGAGATAGCCACAGAAACTCTTTGCTGGATTTCCCCAAACTTTCAAATGGACTCTCTGAATGCTTTTCCATCCATGTTATAGCTCCCTGTCTCCTTCATTCCATGAGTCAGATGCAAGTACCATATATATAAACAAGTCAGATTTTTCCAACCAACACCTACTTTCTGTGTATTCTGGTTGATTGTGTTCACAAAAACAATGAGAAATCATTCAGAAATTGTAATTTCCCTGGGAAAGTCAGAAGTTGATTAATTAAAGGCTTTCATTTTAATGTTGCCTTTCTCTGATATAGGTCCAGAAACGTTAACAAAGTACTTACACTATGTAATGTTTATTAATTTAAATTGGACTTGACATAAACAAGATTAGAGCTAATTATTTCATTTAAAATTTAAATATTGTGTAAGATAAACTCATAAAACTGTTGAACAGTATTTATTATGCAGCTTTATTTACTCAATTGTTTGCTATCTAGTAAGCTTCTTTCAGTCTGAGTGGCTATCTTTTCACCCTTGAAATCTTTAAGATACAAAAGTTTTTGTCCCTGTCTAAAAGTTACACTTAATTGTTAACAATTTAGAATTATTACTCAGCTCTGAAAACTTAGATCATTCAACAAAAATAAATGTTGCCAAATTTAGTTGGACTGTGCTATACATAGAGATCTCAAACAGATAAAGGACCAGATTCTCTCCTATGTGTGACCACTTTACACCACGTCTCTGGCACAAAAGAGCCAATCTGCCATGACTGGCAGTAAATTTGGTGAAAGAACCACCTCGCAGTAAAAGAATCCTCTGGTGATGTAGCTAGAGTTGCCAGATGGTTTCAACAAAAATACCAGACACACTTGACATTACATCACAATCTACATTACATCTTATTTAGAAAATACCGGACATTTATATTTTCTCATTTGTATTTTCTTAATTTGTTTCCCAAACAGAAAGCTCAAATACTGGACTGTCCGGTTCAAAATCAGATAGCTGGCTACCCTAGATGTAGCGACAACATAGTCGTTCCTAAACCACCACTTATCCCCACTCTTTTGGCTGGCACTAAGAACATGTCCAGAACTTCCCTCACCCAGCTATCCATGGCTGCTGGAATGGCCTTTGGGATCACTGGCAGTTGCTGCAGGTTAAGAGAGCCTTAGAACTATTGCTTTTACTTAGACCAGGGATCAGCCCAAGTAAAGGGAAATGCTTAAAGCTGCCTTTGCAAGACACTGCCCCACCTGTGCTGCATTTTATACTGTTTGGCTTTAACAAAGGATGAGGGGAAAAACCGTTTAAATTTAATTCAGTAACAGGCCATATCCTGATTTACTTATTATTCTGTTCTATTCAGGGAAATCTCATATTACTATCAGTGGGAGTTGTGTCTGAATAGGGACTGAATACAAAGTGAGAGACGATGTCCAGATTTGACCTCTAACAATAATGAAAAATGGATATCCACTTCTATGAAGGAGATATAATTATGATGCTATCATTACTATTTATCTTCATATGGCATAGTTTTGATAATCACATTAACAGCATATATATCTGATGCTCTGTTCTCTTAAATAGGGCTATTAACACTCAATAGCTAACTTATTTAGTATTCAAAATTCAAACTTTCTGGCATTATCGTTCTTTCCCATCTCAGGTTAATTCGAGTAAAGGCTTAAAACACTCTATATTTTTCTTATTAACCATCACTCTCCGTGATTTATTTCTTCTGAAAAAAAATCAGCTCTGTGTCTTGAATTAAACACAGTTTTTGTGTCATCTCAGGACAAAACACATTTATTATTTTTTATTCACACAGCCTAGCAGAAGAACTTGCTCAAGACTTAAGACAAATATATACCACTCCCCCAAGCAACCACGACCAGGAGATTTGTGGCCCAGAAGGAATGCTGACTGCTAACTTTCTTAGATGCTTGTGCAAGCAAGAATACTAAATTCTAGACATATTCATTTAGAGTTTTCATTCCTGTTTTCCTCCCCACCCTTTGTTATCCTTTCCCTTTTGAATGGACACCCCCTTCTCCTTTCATTCATATTCCTTCTAAATGGCGACTTCTTCTGCAAAACCTTCCAGTAATAATACATTAAATAATAAGTCTTATTTCTTAAAGTGCTTGGTCAATGTCTAATCAGTCATTTGGGGATTTTATATTGCCACCCATTACTATATAATTTCAGCTCCTTCCATCTCAATCAATAGCAAGAGCAAGAGTCCTCAGTGGACTCTCTGGAAGCTGTGGTGCCTTTCCTGATTTGGAGTCAAAACTCTGCTCTTTGCTTATTTTTTGAGGAGGGGGCCATTGGCAGTGGTTTGGGAACTGAAAAGATGTTGTTTTGTGAATATCACTTATGGAGTAAAGTCAAAGGGGAAGATTTTGCAACATTTCCTAAAGATGGCCAGACTGAATTCACCTTATCTCCTTTGTGAAACTGATCTATAGTTCATGACCAAGAATGCTTTGTCCACAGCTCTGAAATGCTTCACCATGAGTTTTGTAATCTGTATTGTTCAATTGGTTCATAGATGAAATTTGGACTTTGATGTAGTGGGGAGTTTATCCATTAGTTGCTTTGAAAATTGGGACCAAGACATTACACTTGCATTAAACACAGCATAGAAGCCACTAAGGGTACGTCTACACTAGCTCGTTAGTTCGAGCTCGGTAGGGAAATTAGGGCAAGCAGAGTTGCAAATGAAGCCTGGGATTTAAATATTCTGGGCTTCATTTGCATGTTCCCAGGCGCCGCCATTTTTAAATCCCCCTTAGTCCGAACTCCGTGCCCGCAGCTACACGGGGCACGGAGTAGGTAGTTCGAATTAAAGATACCGTTACTCCTCGAGGCACCCGGGAACATGCAAATGAAGCCCGGGATATTTAAATCCCGGGCTTCATTTACAACTCCGCTTGCCCTAATTACCCTACCTTGCTCGAACTAATGAGCTAGTGTAGACGTACCCTAAGGGATTATGAGCCTATGAGGCAATGCTCACTACAGCTTTAGCAAGAGAGAAGCTGTACCAGCTGGAGCTAGTACATTGTCTTCACATTCACCTTAAGATTCCATGAATTACAGCAATCCAGCGTGGAGATGACACATGTATGGATTAGTATTTTCACTGCCTGGTCCTCCAGGTTTGTGAGGAGTTAAAAATTAGAACTTTGAAGTGTCACGCAACTTTGAATAGGGCTGTAAATCTTCAATAGAAGGTATAAATAATGTCTTAGTTCTTACAGGGAAGTTCTTAGAGGCTACATGTTTATTTTATTATTCTATGTGTGCGGCAGCATACAAGCTTATAGCACTCAGTAAATAACAAGTAAAAAAGTTAGGTTTTGAAGTCATAGGAGATATGGCTATTTAGTCCAGCTGAAAAGCTATCCCTCTGTTTTTTCATCTGGATGAGCCATGGGAACAGGATTCCCCTGAGGATGCTGAAATGTTTCTATTTCTGCCACTTTAGCTTCTCCTTTTCACCCTGTAGTGCCAGTAGAGAAACTCTGTTCTGTGTCTTGCATAGGTACCTTTTATGAGGCTTTTAAAATATCTCACACTCTGATTATTAGGAGGAGAGCAAGAAGGAATTTGAAGGGTAAAGTATCAAAATAAAATTAATTTGGTAAGTATAAGCAGAATAAATTGATAAATTATGTTGCCTTTTTGGCCTCTTTTCCCTCCTTTATCATCTTACTCCTACACCAATGAAGTCCAGCTCGCTCTTGTGGTTTTCTGCTCATGTCAAGACCCATCTTAGAGACATACCTGGTAGAGTTTTATAAAAAAAATGTTCATTTTCCAACAGCTTTCCTCCAGGTGAGAGAGCTGGATAGTATTCATCATGATCATTTCTAAATTGGCACGTGCATAGCCATATGCTGCTCACCCTTTGAATTATTACTTCTGCATATGAGGACAAAGTACCTCTAGAAAATATCCACTCTTCACCAGTCTGGAACGTCCGAGCCCTTCCTTACTAGATCCCCAGTTTGTTACATTAGAGCCAGACCCTTAGCTGATGTTGAGTGGCATAAATCCATTGAACTATTTTACTCCAGCTGAGAATCTGTCCTTTGTCCTGCAACACTTACCTACATTGAGTTAGTTCAATGAGTAGTTCCACTGAGTTCACAGTGTCTACCCATCAGGACTGAGGGTTGCAGGCTCAGTTCCTTTAACTAATGTGTGCTCTTTCAGGCTTTATTAAATTCTGCTCTCATACATGTGGATAGTGACATGTGAATGGGTCCAAAGTCAAAACTAAGCTGCAGCAGAAATGAGACCCAGCTGATTTTTATGAAAATAACTGGCTTCAGAAGAGTTGGTAAATCAGTTTTAATCATTTCAGCTGAGATTTAATTTGAAATGTTCACTGAGGCTTAAGTAATTTTGAACAATTAAGAAATCTGCTCAACATATTTGTTAGAGCCATCATTACCGTTTTCACCAGAATGTTCATAATGCACACAGCATGTGAAGAAGGTTCTTGCCAGTTTTTTACTCAATTGAAAGAGTTTTTAAATGTGCAGTTTGGTTTTAATTGCTAATAAAATTAACAGTGAAACTACCATGTTGAAATCAAGTAGGAAAATAGTAATTTGGCAAGAAGAGCTATTTAAAAAAACCCTTTTCATCAGCTTGCACTGTTTAGTGATAACAGTTACCTAACACTAAAAGTAGGCAGTCTAGCACCAGATGCAGTGCTGAAGGAAGTGACAGAAATACCTAATACAAAGAGCTTTTATGTTTTTCCAAGTGATTTATTTTAGAGCACTGCTGAATACTATTGTATGACAGACAGCTCACTAAAATCCCCAATTCTCCTTACACTTGGACACATGTAAAATTCATGATTCAGAAAGGACTAGGTATTACATATAAAATATATATATTTATAAAGTGTGTGTTTGTATAGCGCACATTTTGGCAGCTGCTCCTGGGGTTCCCCGGCTCCAAGTGCATGGAAGTAGCTGCTCCCAGAGTCCCCTAGCCCCAGCCTGGCATTTACAGTAGCTCTCTACCCCCAGGTCACTGTCCCTGCAGGCGGCCCGTGGCCAGACTGGCTCTTTTCCCAGTTGCTCTCAATCTCCGTGGCCGGAGCGCTCTGGTTTAGCAACATCTGTCGTCCTGCCAGACTACGGATGTTGCTGGACCAGGGAGTCCCGGACGAGAAAGGTTCACCCTGTAATACCTAGCCCTTTCTGAAGCATGTATTTTATATGTGAGGAGAACTGTGGATTTTAGGGTGCATCTACACTGCACCATAGCTCAAAATAAGATATACAGTCTGAGCTACACACTTTGCATAGCTTACTTCCATGTTATTTCAAGATAGCTTTTTTTGTAATTTGGCACTGTCTATACAGTGTGCCAAGGGGCCACAGGTGTGCCACAGTAGTGCCAGGGTAGGCTCAGCCTACCTTGGCCTATTGTGCCTGCTGCCTTTCATTCACTGGCTCCCTGGATGCCTTCAAGGAGCAGTGGGCATTGTCCCGGCTTCTTTGCTCAGTGTTCCCCACTGGGCCCTGCTTTGACCCTATGGCTCTCACGCCTGCCCCTGTTTTTTATCTTTTGTTATCCCCTATATTTACTTGAGTCTTGGGTCTGGTAGCTTCTCCCTGTAGGCCAGTGGCGTAGCAAAGAGGGACTGGGGATGAGGGGGCACAGTTGTCCCCTGGAGCCATGCTAGGGGGGCATCAATTTAGTCCCCCTCCACTCCCCCAGTCATCCCTCAGCTCGCCTACTCCTCCTCTACCCACCTCTCTGCCCCCAGCCCGACCCTCCTCCATCTCCACTGGCAGGGTTAGTGTGTGTGGGGACCCAGCCCCAAACTGGAGGGGTTGGGGGAAGATTCAATACAAGCTTCTCCCACCTCCTCCCAGGGTCGGGCTCAGCTGTGCGGCAGGGGTGGGGGGAGGCGCAAATTTTGCCTTTTCCCCAGGGTGCCTAACACCTTCACTATGCCTCTGCCATAGGCTGAAGAAGGGCCCTTTAGATGTGGGTGGGCCTGCACCTGCCCATCCCAGACTCTCAATAGGTGCTGTTGAGTCAGCCCTCAGGTAGCAACCACACTGCAGCTTTGACTTACCACTTCAACAGAGCCTGTGAGACTCAACCCTCAGGCATGCAGCAGCAGCCAATCACTAAACAGAGCCCAAGTCAGATGACCCCTAGACTCAGGTATTTCCACAACCGCACCTGAACTCTAGGTCACTCTAGATCCTTCCCAAAACCTTAGACTCTGATCACCCAGCTTTAATCTCTGGCCACTGTTCTGATTCTGGTTTGGCTCCGACTTCGGTTTTGCCTTAAGCTTCTACTGGTTCTTGATTTCAGCACCACCCATGGCCCAAGTCCAAACCTTTGCCTATCTCCTAGAACTGGAAGGGACCTTGAAAGGTCATTGAGTCCAGTCCCCTGCCTTCACAGCAGACTTCTAAGGTCTGATTATTGACACCTCTGACTCAAAGATGAGTATGTAATTAGTGATTTGTTGGATCAGGGCCTATAATCTTAATCATTTTATCAGTTTAGCAAAGGTCATTAATATTATTGACTGTGACTTCTACAAATGGATTACCCACAGAGTATATTTCAATTTACCAATCTTAGTTTCTTACCTCCAGCTTTTGCTCCTTGTATTCTGGGACCATGACATCCTACTTTTCTCCATTACAATCAGGGCTGAGGACAGATTTCACTCAACCCGGAGTGGGGAGAAGGATGGCTTCAGGCCTATGAAAGGGGTTGGCCTGGAAGCTAGCCTACCTTATCCAGACCTTCCCTGTTCCTGGGTGTGCGCCACCCAGGACGCCGGCAGAGATTGAATGGCCCCAGGCTTCAGCTGCTGCTCAGACTGAGTTAGCGGCCATAGCACCCAGGTGCCCCAGGGCCCTTTTAAATTGCTGGGCCCCAGGGCGGCTGCTCCCTTTGCCCCTTCTCCAACCCGCATTGATGGTCCTGATTACAGTAGTTGGGAAAGTGTTCAGTTTTTTGTGTTCTTAGCTAGCAGAACAGCATGGCTACGCCAAAACAAATGCACATCTAGTGCACTGAAATACTGCATTTCAGACCCTAATTTCTATTTTTGAAAAAAAAAAAAGGAATGGTTTTGATGGCTTTGCTGTGTAACAATCATGTAACTCATTTTTTACAGCAGAACAGCTGCACAGTGGGAAATTTCATATTTTGTTCTGTGGAGAAACATGCTTAGACTCATGTAGAGTCTTATGCTGCAACACAAGAAAATGACAGGCTTTTATAGAACTATACATTTGTCTATATGGATAGAACTACACACTAGTGTCTATATGTAGTGTCAATGATGTAGATATTGGGATAGAGAGTACGCTTATTAAGTTTGCAGATGATACCAAACTGGGTGGGGTTGCAACTTCTTTGGAGGATAGGGACATAATTCAAAATTACCTTAGCAAGTTAGAGAAATGGTCAGAGGTAAACAGGATGAGGTTTAATAAAGAGAAATGCAAAGTGCTCCACTTAGGAAGGAACAATCAGTTCCATACATACAAGATGGGAAGCGACTGTCTAGGAAGGAGCATGGCGGAAAGGGATCTAGGGGTCATAGTGGACCACAAGTTGAATATGAGTCAACAGTGTGATGCTGTTGCAAAAAAAGCAAATATGATTCTAGGTTGTATCAACTGGTGTGTTGTAAGCAAAACTCGTGAAGTCATTCTGCCGCTCTACTCTGCACTAGTTAGGCTTCAGCTGGAGTACTGTGTCCAGTTCTGGGCGCCACATTTCAAGAAAGATGTGGAGAAATTGGAAAGGGTACAGAGAAGAGCGACAAGAATGATTAAAGGTTTAGAGAACATGACCTATGAAGCCAGGCTTCATGAACTGGGCTTGTTTAGTTTGGAAAAAAGAAGATTAAGGGGGGACATGATAGCAGTTTTCAAATATCTAAAAGGGTGTCACAAGGAGGAAGGAGAAAATTTGTTCCTCTTGGTTTCTGAGGACAGGACAAGGAGTAATGGGCTTAAAGTGCAGCAAGGGATGTTTAGATTGGACATTAGGAAAAAATTCCTAACTGTCAGGGTGGTCAAATATTGGAATAAATTGCCAAGGGAGGTGGTGGAATCTCCCTCTCTGGAGATATTTAAGAACAGGTGAGATAGACATCTGTCAGGGATGGTGTAGACGGAGCTTGGTCCTGCCTTGAGGGCGGGGGGCTGGACTCGATGACCTCTCGAGGTCCCTTCCAGTCCTATGATTCTATGATTCTATATGATATGGGTCTGACACACCGCCCTATGATGGTTTTACAAACACCACACTGAGCAGCCGTGGGCCCAGGCTGCCCTAGCAGTCCTGCCTGCAGGGCTTTAACAAGGATGGGGAGGCAGTAGAAGGAAGAAGACAACTGCCCTGAGCTCAGAGAAGGATGTCCTGCCCAGGAACACCCTGCCTCAGGCCTGACTTTGCAGACCAGTAAAAGCCTATGAAGGGGAGAGAAGTGAATGAGCATGCAGATTGAAAAGTTGGCAGAAGTGGCTTAGTCTGTAAAACTAATGGATTTGGGTAGGAAGTGATCCATGGAGGGTGACAGTTTAGCACTGCAATGTGCCAAGTGTAACTGTCGTCCTGTCTGCCACTGGGCCCTGGACCACAATCTGGTGAAGAGAGAAGGCATGGGTTCCCCTATCCTCTCCTATAAAAAAAAAATTAATGGAGATTGCCTATCTCCTAGAGCTGGAAGGGACCTTGAAAGGTCATTGAGTCCAGTCCCCTGCCTTCACAGCAAGACCAAGTACCATCCCTGATGAATTTTTGCCCCAAATGGCCTCCACAAGGATTGAACTCACAACCCTTGGTTTAGTAGGCTAATGCTCAAACCACTGAGCTATCCCTCCTCCCCATAAGGCACCTAAGCTGAGAGGCCAGCTGAGTGACTAGGACCCAGCCTTCACACTTCCTATGCAGAAGGGAGGACTGGAAACCTTTGGGGCTGAGGAGCTGGAAGGCAGGACCCAGTTTCCAATGGGGAGATGACATGCTGATCCCTGCCTGACCATATGGTGTTACTGTGGCTGGTTATGTACTTTTTACAGTAATATGCAGGGAAGGCAGTAATGTTTTCTCACAATGCACTCTGATCGTAGTAGAGGTGCCACATTTTTGGAGGGGAGTGCTAAGAACTCTAGATCTTAGTTACTTTGAGTTAGGTCTGTACACTGTGGTGTGGATGCCAAAGCCATAAGTTCATGCATGAGAAAATTCTTAACCTAGGGTTAAGATACAATGTAGATGCTCGATCCATGGTTCTCTAACTGACTCAAGTCCCACTAATGCTGGGCTTCTATTACCATGTAAATATATCCTCAGAGATCAAACAGCCAACAAGATGGAAATTTGTTCTGTGGCTTTGCTTTATTTCCTTCATTCAGCTTACAAGCCCATAGGATTAAACTTTCTTCCACATAGCACTTTGCAGGTGCAGTGGGGATAGGGCCATTAACCAATCTGTTGTATTGCAATGTTCCTTGATAGTTCATCTCATTTTGGTAGTCCTTCTGGATTGGTGTGGGTGGGAACTACTCCCACGCCTGATTTCACAAGGTCAGAGCAAACATTTTGAAAGTTGTAAAGTAAAACATATTTTTTCTTATAGCATGGAATACAGATATTGCAAGTGAGATTAATGCATGCAGCAATTTACAAGCATTTCATAAAGTCTAAGCACTAAATATTTTCTTATAAAATGAATAGCTATTCTGAGCAAAACTAACATGGAGGTGAAATGGCCTGATCTCCAGCAGTGTTCCCTATAATCTGTGTGCTTAAGCACCCACCCAGGAGAAAGTCAAATTCCACCCAGCTGATTAGCAGAGTACCCACAGTGTCCACACCTGGCAGCTTGTGTTTCTGCTGGTGGTGCACATCCACACATGCCTTGGTGCACGCAACAGCATTTATTCCACACAGAGATGGAAAAAATTAAAGGGAATACTGATTTCCACTTTCAGGCTTGTTAGGTCTTAGCAAATGCTGCAGCCTGGACTACATCATATTTGGGCCTCTTTCTATTGACATCAGTGGTCTTTGGATAATGAATTAATGTGTTCATTATTTGATAAATCAGTTACCTCAAGCTTCCCTTGTTTAAGTGTCTCATTAGAAGGCAGGTATTGTATCAACTTCTCAAAGACTCAGTAAACGTTATTGGTTTTCCTCAGGTTAATCAGGTTGTTCTTCCCACAGTATTTTTACCTTGTCTGTTTGTACTCTACTGAAACCACATCCTATTATACAGTGCTCTCTCTGGCAACATTTCCACTGAAGTTCATATTGTCTTTTTCCTGAGGACCGCAGTATTTGTTCTGTTATGAACACAATGAAATAGATGTTTGATATGTCATGACTAGATCGTTAGAGGGATAAGCTGGGTGAGATAATACCTTTGGCTGGAACAACTTCTGATGGTGAGAGAAGCCACACTGGCACTTCAAGTAGCACAGCTAAGTTTAAGGTAGAACAAATTGTTTAGCATAAGTAGTTAACACACATATGGTAAAGGACTATTCAAGGCATAGTGGCCCGTTAACATGTCTGCAGCCACAGGATGAAAGGATGGCATTAGTAGATTACTTAATGTTATAATAAACCATTAATCCAGTCTCTCTGTTCAGTCTATGATTTTTACTGTTTAGTAGAGTTAAAGCTCATCTTTTGAAGGTATATGCACACCATTATTTATACCTGTGCTGACTAGTTATATAAACCATCTGTTCCACCTCGCATTTTGCTGTGATGCTTGGAGTATTTTTCCCAGATCCAAAGAAGAGCTCTTTGTGGCTGAAAAAAAAATTGTTTTTTTTTCTCTCTCTCCAACAGAAGTTGGTCTAATAAAAGATACTACCTCACCCACCTTGAATCTCTAATATCCTGGGACCAAACAGCTACAGCTACACTGCATGAATAGAATATGTCATTTGGAAATGAGTCCCTTTCAAGTGAAATCTTTTTAAAGACTGACTCCTACTGCTATTCCAGAGCAGTTCAGTGTGGTTAGATGGATTAGTATTAGACAATGGCCAAATCCAACTGCTGTCATGTGCGATGGTAGGAAAGTGGACAAAGCTAGATTTGGAAGTACAGTACTTGACCTTTTGAAACAGCAAATCATGGTATTGTACCTTTTAGTCACAGCACAGATGAGATGTTTTTGATAACCACAAAATTTATATTTGAGTTGTGCTTGATCTTCATGTCATACTGACAAATCACCTGCTGCTAGCTTGCAGACCCCTAAGTGTAAATTGAATCGTTTTTCAGGTTTGCCATGGGAAGAACTTGACAGTAAGGAAGGAAATGTACAAAATAAATGTACACTTTCTTTTTCCCAATTGACTTTGAACACTTGACCATATTTTTCACAAAAATAGCTACAAAATTAACTTTTCACATTATTGCAGTAGAATTGTGTGAAATAAAACTATTGATTCTTTTGGCTGCAGGGCAAAGTGCACTCAAGTATAAACCAGAAGTGATTAATATTACAATAAAATAAGATACAAAGGTGTTATTAATACTATTTTCTGCTATACATGATATAGTAAAAGCTATTCATTATTAGGGAGTTTGTTTCAAACAACCTGGTATCACAAGTAATTATCATTATGTGATTGCATATTGTAGCTTTTATAAGCCTAATGTACACATTCTGCACAATGATTATTACAGTTGAGCTCCAGAAATCTGATTTACATGATGACTACACTTCATATAAAATTTAACTCAGACAGAAATTGTATAGTCTCAAGAAAAAAGTTAATGGGTCAGATTCTGTTTTCCAGTGCAGTGATGTAAAACCCAGAATAACACCACTGAAGTTTCAAAAGCTAGTTCAAAGGAAATTCGGTTAAGTAAGGACAGCAGAATCTGTCCTTACATTTGGAATCTACAATTGTGGATTTGGGGGAAGATAAGGAAGCTAGTGGAAAGCTAACTTTCAGTTCCTTACAAACAATGCCAAATTTCAAAAAAATATTAATGAGGGTATTCCATTTGCATACATTTTCTAAGTACAGAACAGCTGTCTAGTACTACTTAACTTCAGAGAACTTTTATAAAAGGAATTTTGGTTGTTTCATCAACCAATGTAACCTCTGAAGAACAAGTGATGTAGATTTTTATTAGAACAACAATGAATTACTGTGAGCAGAAACTTATGCTAAAACATTTCATAATATCCTCATGGGAATATTACTATAATAATCTAGTAATAATAGTCCATTGATAATTATTGGTATAATAAACTATAATATACTATAATAATAATCCTTGTGCCAGTATTACTGTTTCAATTGACTTAATCATCAGACCCCTTTGATGTTGTAGTGTTGCTACAGGTACAATTGAAGAAGCCTTCTTTATTGTAGATGTAATTGCAGTTAAAATTTTTGGCAGTATGTGCAAAATGTATTTTAGTAATCTCACGATTATCTTTTTGATTGAATATTACTCAGATTTACCCAACAGAAATCAGTGTGTGTAGATAACAAATACTATAATTACATATCTATCGGTAATTCTATATTTAGTATCAGAGGGGTAGCCGTGTTAGTCGGAATCTGCAAGAATGAGTAATCCTGTGACACCTTATAGACTGACAGATTTATTGGGGCATAAGCTTTTGTGGGCAAAGACCCACTTTGTCAGATGCATGCATTTTTGCTCCACTAAATCTGTTAGTCTATAAGGTGCCACAGGACTTCTCGTTGTTCTTGTATACTGAGTTGTTATTATTAGATAGTTTTTAGTTTTTAATTTATTTCTTTTGTTGTTACTTAAATCCATAAATTAATAAAAGTTTAGTTATCTTTCTAAGTACCATCTACTCTCACCCAGTGCTAAACCCTATAATGTTACCCAATCGCTTAGAACAATTTCAGTCCAGGAAAATAAAAACTATATTGTATACATAAAATATGAGGGCTGAGTTCTTGAGACATTTATTGTCATCTTATGGAGAGATGAGATAATGTACTGTCCCCATTGTAATACCACTTTCCTTTCCTGAATTACAAAGATCAGTGGTTGAACAAAGACCAGCCATTAAGCAATGTGAACACAAAGTAAATAATACTAGACAAGCAACCAAGAATATAGTCTATGATGGGGCTTTCTAGTGAGTCCATAAAAAAGAAGAATCTTTGTCTCTAGAAACACAATTGGATTTTTTTTTGATTACACAGTCATCTCTTTTTGTTTTACAGTATAAAATTTAAAACATTTTCTATTTTCATTAGATGTTGCCAGGGAATCATATTGTTAATAGTCTGTCAGATTATAAGTACTATGGCTGTAATAAAGCCACTGGTATAGTAACATAGTATATTACACTATATATTATTCTGTGGGGACTTTCTGAAATATTTTATATAAATATCACTCTAGAGATATTTTCATCCTGGGGAGCTATTTTTCTATTGCTGAAACAAGCATTTCTCTGGAGAAATAAATTATTTGTTTAAGGAACAGACAACAGTATTTCAGCAGAAGAAAAATACTTGATCAGTGACTTTTGTTCTGTATCTGAAATTTCACTTGACAAAAACCACTGTTGCTTTTAGGTGGCTGATAATATCACACTGTTATCAAATCGCACCTGAAATGTTTAACCTTAAAAAGGATCCTGGAGCTGAAAATTGGCTTGATATTCAAATTCAGTTTCTGGAGTAATATTTTTCCAAACTGCAAGCAACAAAATAAACACGTGGGTTAAATTATGTTTTCCAGAAGACATAGATTTATGCCAGAAACCCCCAGACCTGAAGAGAAAACATTATCCATCAAAGTCTGACCAAAAACCTACTGCCAAGAGACTTGGAGAAGAATTCTGGGTATAGGGTACAGGTGCATGCATAAATGTACTGTGGCCTATCATGACATTGTTGCACGAGGCATAAGGGATTGGTCGGAAAAGATTTTCCTTGTTGACCAATCCCCGTCTAAACTGCCGCTTTTTGCCGGCAAAGTGCCGCGTCGACAAAAAGTGGCAGCCATTTCTATTGAAATGAAGTGCGGGATATTTAAATCCCCGCTTCATTTGCAATAGCGATGTGCCTAATCTACATCCTGCTGTTGGCAGAGGGGTGTAATTTAGACACACCTTATGTGTTGTGTGTCCAAACATTCCATTGGGCCCTAACTGAGCTTCACACTCCCAAAATATCTCTGTTGGCATTTTACAAATATATATAATATGAAAAACAAACATATTGTTCTTTTTTTTAGGAATATATGGACTCAAATAAATACATAGAGCATCTGGTGACCCAGCTAGAAGAGCAACGCTGGAACTTATGGAGGCAAGTGCAATTTCTGTGCATCTATTTGTTTTGCAAAGTGATAAAATAGACCATAGTTGGGGGGGGGGGGGGGATTTCTGCTGATTTAAGAGAAGATGGGCAGGTTTTGAGCATCCAGGTCTGCACTTCTGTTGAGGGGTAACCCAGAATATCCACCCACAAATATTAAACTCTCACATGAGTTTAACCTCAGATGAAAAACTCCACTGTGCGCCATACAGAAAGGTGTCACTGTAGAAATGGAATAATAGCTTTGGCCAGTCAAGAGTGTTAAATATACCTACACATTTCCCAACATACAGAAATACCCTGTTTTCTAAGCATTTGTAATTACAGGAGACTTTTTCAAATGGAATGTGAAAGGAGTAACATAACTGACCATGAAGGGGTGATAACACGCCAATGTAAGATATCCAGAATTTTAAAATCTGAACTAGCAATAGCTAACAATCCTGCTGAAATGAAAGCTTGTTTTTCTTACCAGCAGAAGTTAGTCTAATGAAAACTATTACTTCACCCACCTTATCTCTTCAATGAAAATGAGGCAGTCTTGATGCTCTAGTATTTTTCATATCTCCAGCTTTAACATTCATCACAATTGGATATCCAGAGCCATTTGCATGTCTAGAAAGTGTTCGTGTGTGTGTGTGTGTGTGTGTGTGTGTGTGTGTGTGTGTGTGTGTGTGTGTTAATATATAAGCAGTGGGAACTTCTGCTCCAACTTGATCAACTAAGAAATGTACATGAACACTTGAAAATCCCATTGAACTCTATGTGCTTAGGCAAATTGGATGGTATTGTGTTGGCCTGTATGTGATGGCCTTAACGTATGAGTGGAGAACATTTTCTATGAGTTCACCCAGCTCTGTTGCATTAAAATAGATATTCAATTTTAAATAATTTTTCTCTGGCTGTGCTTGCAACTTGATTGGATAGCTTATTGGGACAGTTTTACTGAAGTGTTTGCCAGAAACATGGCCCTTCTTCATTGTGTAAGCCAGTGATTCCCAAAATTAGGGTTGTGACCCAATACTGGGTTGCAGGATGTGGAGCACTGGGTCGACAAGAGCTTTCTGGCAGCCACATGATAAGCTGGCGGCGAGGGGATTCTAAAAAGAGATAATTATTGGGTCACAGGCATAAATGAATTTTTCCAACTGGGTCACAAGAAAAAAAGTTTGAAAACTACTAGTGCAAGCCATACTACTGTGCATTTTTTTGTATCTCTAAAGTTATTGAAGTGTCATTCATAAAATGGACAGCTTGCGACATGATTAGTTCTGATGTTATATTGCTGTTTCTGAAGCATTGCATTACATAGGTTGTCCCAGGGCTGTCCTTTGTAAGAAATGCTAGAAGACTTTTAAAAGTCCACATGATCTTTTTTGTGATTTTTTTTTGTCTAAGCAAGAAATTCACAAATGCTAATTAACTTTAGATGACTTATTCCCTCTATAAGTGGATAACTTATTTTACCAGACTTGTATTAATTTGTGAAACCACATCCATTTTTTTATTTATGTAGTTCTGTAGATTTGTGTTACGGGTGATAACTAACGATCTGTAGTAAAACACTTTGCAGGCTTTGTTTGCTGTATAGTTTTTTGAACATTCATTATCTCACTTTTTATAGGAGTAGGGGCCAAATTCATATCTGAAATAACTCCACTGTGAAGCCACTGTAATTATACAATGGATGCAGTATTCACCATCCATATATTTTTGTATGCAATATTTGATTATTTTTCTTTCTGCACATAGAAAGTTCATGAATATGAAAAGTCCTCCAAAAAGTTTCAGACGAGTATAATTTAATCTTCTCAAGTACGTTAAGTCAATCCACCTTAGATCTGACAGAGGGGAAGGAATAATTAAGTTCCTATAGTTCTTCAGTTTAAAATCCTGTATACTGTACTCAAAAAAGTTAGGTTTGCGCATTGCTCGATACAGCTCTGATGAATGTTCCTGTCTTCTGCAATATAAAATTGGATTAAAATAACATTTCTGACATGGATTTAGCTTAATTTAAAGATAGTAGACAAAAAATTGTGGACATTCAGTCCCCATTTTCTTTTAAAATTGAATTATTTTATCAGAAGAAGGGTTTTCATGTAAAATTACAGTATTCAATAAACTGCATTTGAATAAGAATGAAGGTTAATGGTAGCATATCTGAATAACAATATGGCAAACCAAAATTGAGCAAATATATAAGGACGTTATTGAATGGTTAACTGAATTCAGCTAGTTCTGCAAACAGAATGTTCTTTGCAGAATTAAACTTAGCACTTTCTCTTTATTATTATTTACAGAGGAACACTGGAATAAAACTTAATGACAATGAATACTATAAAAAGGAGACCAGAAGCAGAAAGGATTTCTGGAAAACTTTATTATAGATTTAAAAGAGAGAAATCTGTGATATGCTCAGAATTATAGGAATAACTCATGCTATACAAGAGTAGTACTAGATTGTCTAGAGTTAGACAGATGTCCTAATAAATCAGCATATACCACTTCTTAGAGTTCATTATGCCCTTGATTTGTGACTGCCACAATTTTAACCTCTTGGGTCATTGGGCATTGAACTGACATTGAACGATAGCCCCCAGTTTACTCTAGGCTAACTAATAAAAAAGACAGATACAAATTCTGAACATTTAGCTCCTTCAACATTACTTATAGCCTGCACTGATTTATAGCAACTAGTTTGAGACAGAAGAGACTAAAACTGATGTCACTGTGCCCATACAGAATGTACAACAGCAAACTAAAAGACACTTAATTAGATGTGGGAACCAACATTTCTTTTTCTTCTCATTTTACAGAGCTTGATATATTTTTTGCTTTTTTCATGTGGCAAAGCCATCTGTTGTGGAACTTAGAAATGTATTGCTATAATCACACTCCCAAGAGGACTGGTTATGATTGAGTCATGTTTCATAGCATTCTACTCAAACAGACCTCCAGATTTTCAGTTTCTAAAGAACTTCACAATCATAAGTAGAGCTACCTCAGCAGTGTATAAAAGTACAGCTGTTTTTGACCATTGCCTTTCTTACACTAACAACCTGAGAAGGCTTGTTGTTGTTGTATGAAGAATTAAGACAGTAATAAAGATATAAATTCATCATCTGAAACAAGGTACATACATATACTAGTAGCTGAAAATGTGCACTGTCACACTGGAGTAATTTGTAAGGTCATGTGTGTAAAAGAAAAAGACAAAAATAGAGGAGAAAGTAGAAATTAGATCGTAACAGACCATTGTGATGATTGAACCTAGTGATATTCTAAACAAAAAGGATTCTCAGTCATCCTTATAACTGTTTCTAGTGCATCACACTTCAGACATTCTAGGTTTCATTGTGATATTTGGGGTTATTGTGAGTGCTGATGGTGGCATTGTGCTGGGAGAGTTGTGTTAATTTGTGCATGTGTTGAATGAGGGGCACATGCTGTGGAGAGGAGCTATTTATGTATGGGGTTATTGTATGTGCTGCTTGCTGTGGGAGCGTGTAGACTTGGGGCAAGTCAGTGATTGGGGGAGGCGGAACAGAAAAATCCTGGTCCTTTCAGTAATCTACTTGGGCCCTGGGATCAGTGCCAGTTCCGCTGAAGCATGTGAAAGCTAGGCCTTGCATTCAGTACATGGACTGAAAGGGTGGAAACCATGAAGTCCTCTAAAGAGGTTGTCGAGCGTGCTCTAAAAAGTATCTAGAGTGTGTAAATTCAGTCCTATTTGAAACTGGACCACATCGACCGTATAGGTGTAATTCATAAGTCAGAAGGACTGAAAAGTTAAAAATTAAATGGTAACTGATCACAAAACCCAGTGACGATTCAGTCTGGTGGCATGCTGAACATGCTTATAACTCTTCATGGTTTCACACTGATAATACAGAGGTAATTGTCTTCAGAGTGACAACCTTGGAATCTTAATTTTTGAGATGGGTTTTCTTCTCTCTCTCTTTTTTAATAGGTATGACTTTTTTTCTTTGTTTTGTTTTTTCTCTGTCTTATTTGAGAGAAAAAAAAGGGAGTTGATGAAGCTACTGTAGTGGTTACACCACCAATGAATTTGTTTTGGTAGATCAGCAATCAAAGGAACATTTGGGATTATTTTAGGGTTTACCCAACATCTCACTCCATCATGGGCCTATATATAGTATCAAAAGTTCTAACAGGAAAAGGTATTTTTTCTCTGCACTAGTATTTTCTTACACAGCCAACCAGTGCTGTTTTATATTAGACTAAATTTTATTAACTATATATAATTTTAAGCGCAGAATTATATGAAGGAAGTTCAGGGTTTGCTCCTGCAGTCTTTGCTCAATAACTCCAGAGGGGAAGCAAAATGCAGGACAATGTAGCACTTTAAAGACTAACAAGATGGTTTATTAGATGATGAGCTTTTGTGGGCCAGACCCACTTCCTCAGATCAAATAGTGGAAGAAAATAGTCACAACCATATATACCAAAGGATACAATTAAAAAAAATGAACAAATATGAAAAGGACGATGTCCATTTTCTTGCACTTGGATAGAAAGATGATGTCTGTCTGTATCTGTGCGAGTTTCTTCGTATGGTTGATGGATTTCCATTCCAAACGGCTAAATGTAGTGCCTTGCATGTAGAATAGTGATATCAGTAACATCAACATAACAATCACAACAGTGGATCTTAATGTTAAATTCTTGTAATTTGGGCTCCTAATTGCAATTCACTTTTTCCTTTAACAGAAAAAAAGAAGTGGTATTGAAGCACACTGTGCTTTTCTAGATTAAAAAAGGGTCTATTCCTGTTCCCATTAACATCCATGAACATTTTATTATTGACTTCAATGGAACCAGGACTGAACCTTGATCCCAAATTTTTGGAAGTGTTGGGATGTTCTTGACTTCACAGACAGTATGATCAGGGAACAAAAGAGAAACCAAACATATATGCTATAGAGATGGAGAGAGACAACACATGGACTCCATGGCATTTTTCAAAGTACAAGCTTTAAAAAAGAGGCTTTCTTAAATAACTTTTCTATACTTTCATCTAAAATATTAGCACATCTCTAGGCTCATGAGTTTAATGGTTGTAAACTAAGGAGGTGCCAAGCATTAAACAGGTTGCTTTTGCTGTAATCATAAACTTCCACTGGGAGATCTTAATTGGTAACAAGTAAAATTGCTTTGCAAGAATTCTTAATGGTGAACAGAGATTAAAATAACAACTGTGATTAGTTTTAAACTGCTTGACTAGAAAAAAAGACTAATCTTTTGGGAATATGATGCATGGCACAGAAATGGAAAACACTGTGTACTGTATGATGTTACGACAGGGCAGACTTTGACAATAATATCTAGCACTATACCAACACAAAGGAAAACTCTGTACACGTTTATTTTTCTGGGAGGGAGGGCCACCCTGTAGTTTGACTGAACAGAAATGAGGTAAAAGCAGAGAAAATCTTCAGTCTTCATCATTCAGCCCACTTTCTCTTCCTGTAAGATTTCCAAATGATAGGTATATATTTCAGACAGCGATACTGAATGGGATTTCCTTGGGAATCTATCACTGTTGCCCTTTGGTCATCTGGCAGAGATCTTTGCAAAGAAATCATAGAATCATATAATCATAGGACTGGAAGGGACCTCAAGAGGTCATCGAGTCCAGTCCCCCACCCTCAAGGCAGGACCAAGCTCCGTCTACACCATCCCTGACAGATGTCTATCTCACCTGTTCTTAAATATCTCCAGAGAGGGAGATTCCACCACCTCCCTTGGCAATTTATTCCAATATTTGACCACCCTGACAGTTAGGAATTTTTTCCTAATGTCTAATCTAAACCTCCCTTGCTGCACTTTAAGCCCATTACTCCTTGTCCTGTCCTCAGAAACCAAGAGGAACAAATTTTCTCCTTCCTCCTTGTGACACCCTTTTAGATATTTGAAAACCGCTATCATGTCCCCCCTTAATCTTCTTTTTTCCAAACAAAACAAGCCCAGTTCATGAAGCCTGGCTTCATAGGTCATGTTCTCTAGACCTTTAATCATTCTTGTCGCTCTTCTCTGTACCCTTTCCAATTTCTCCACATCTTTCTTGAAATGTGGCGCCCAGAACTGGACACAGTACTCCAGCTGAGGCCTAACTAGTGCAGAGTAGAGCGGCAGAATGACTTCACGAGTTTTGCTTACAACACACCTGTTGATACAACCTAGAATCATATTTGCTTTTTTTGCAGCAGCATCACACTGTTGACTCATATTCAACTTGTGTTCCACTATGACCCCTAGATCCCTTTCCGCCATGCTCCTTCCTAGACAGTCACTTCCCATCTTGTATGTATGGAACTGATTGTTCCTTCCTAAGTGGAGCACTTTGCATTTCTCTTTATTAAACTTCATCCTGTTTACCTCTGACCATTTCTCTAACTTGCTAAGGTAATTTTGAATTATGTCCCTATCCTCCAAAGAAGTTGCAACCCCACCCAGTTTGGTATCATCTGCAAACTTAATAAGCCTACTCTCTATCCCAATAGCTACATCATTGATGAAGATATTGAACAGTACGGGTCCCAAAACAGACCTTTGCGGAACTCCACTTGTTATCCCTTTCCAGCAGGATTTAGCACCGTTAACAACAATTCTCTGACTACGGTTATCCAGCCAATTATGCACCCACCTTATCGTGGCCCTATCCAAGTTATATTTGCCTAGTTTATCAATAAGAATATCATGCGAGACCGTATCAAATGCCTTACTAAAGTCTAGGTATATGACATCCACCGCTTCTCCCTTATCCACAAGGCTCGTTATCCTACCATTCAAAACCGTGAATGGTGAGGAGAAAGTGAATAAGAGAGTGTTACTTGCTCTGTCACATAACCTGAGAACTAAAGGCCACCCAGTGAAATTAATAAACATTAGGTTTAAAATAGGGATGTTAAATTTCAAGTCATCACTAATCAAGTAGTTGATGGAATTTCCATCAACTACTCGATTAGTCGATAAGGGTGGCACTCGCTATTCCGCTCCGCCTCTCCCTTTGAAATGTATAAGAGCCACCCGTGGCTCCTCTACCCACTCATACCTCCAGCACTTCTCAATGGATAAAAAAGCAGTCTTGCCTCTCCCTTTGAAGTAAATAAGAGCCACCTGCGGCTCCTTGCCCACTTGCTGAAGCAGTCTGTGCTGGAGGAGGTTCCCCTCTGTGCCTCTTCCTTTTAAATGTACAAGAGCCGCAAGCAGCTCTTGTACATTTCAAAGGGAGAAGAACAGCAGTGAGTGACTGTTTCAATCCCCGCTCGTGCTGTTTCCCCGCTGCCCTCTGCCTCCCTTGCTCACTGTGGAGATGGAGCTGGGGGAAATTGGCTTACATACCGGCTCCCCCCAACACCAGCTCCTGCTCCCCCACTTGCTACCTTTCTCTGATAGAGGCAGCAAGGGACGGGGGAAGCAACTAGTTGAGTTCCTACTTGACTAACCAATATGGATTTGCTTATCGGGTAGTCAACTAGTTGCTTACATCCCTAGTTTAAAACAAACGTAAGTACTTCTTCACAAAACAAAGTCAGCCTATGATACTCTTTGCCAGGGTATATAGAGAAGTCCAAAAGTATAACTGGGTTAAAAAAGAATCAGGTACAATCCTGGAAGATAGGTCCATCAATAGCTATTACCAAGATGGTAAAGGACATAACGCCATACTTAGTATGTTCCTAAAAATCCTTCAACTGCCAGAAGCTGAGGTTAGATGAGAGGGGATGGATCACTTGATAAATTGCCCCATGCTGTTCATTCCCTGTGAAGCACCTGGTATTGACCATTGTTGGTAGACAGGATACTGGGCTAGATGGGCTATTGGTCTGACCCATTATGGCTACTCTTTTATACTTATGTTTTTGTTCCTCCTGTGAATCAGTATTCTACCCACTCATACTTCCAACACTTCCTAATGGATAAAGACAGAATAAAAATGCAATTTTAAGATGCCAGGCACATATATCTATGGTACAAGTTACAGTGTTAAATCTGAGAATGCATTACATTTGTAAATCTGAAGAACATGTCATTCACACACTGACACATTCCATTTTAACAGAATAAATCACAACCTGCATTAAGGTTGTGATAGTGTAACTGTAACAGAGCAGAATTTGGCTCTTTTTGTTCATTTCTTTATCTGGGTAGCTGCCAAGTAAAATAATTGTTTCATTTTTTCTATGTACATTTTGTGTGGTTTCTGTTATTGATTACTTGAAAATTTACCTACTGTTGCTCGGGTCCTTAACTCGAATAAGTTTTGTTATTTTTCTGCTGGCCACATCGGGGAGAGAGGACATTCCCAGCCATCAGTCACTGCAGCAGCTTGGGGCCAGGTGAGAAGTGCCTGTCAATGGTCGCTGCAGCTGCAGTGAGCACAGCCAGGAGGGGGGGCAGACAGACAAACAGACAAACTCTCTGAAATATATGGTAGATAGCTGTCTTTTTCTCCACCTCTGTTCCTTGCTGGCCCAGTGGCTTCCCATCTCTAGCCACTTGCTGCCCTCTTTTGGTCATTGTGCACCATAACTGTCCCTCCTACCAGACTCCTCCCTCTCTATGTTATGAGAAACAGTCCCACTCCAGGCACATCCCATTATCCTGGCACAGCCAAACCTTGATTTTAAGTTATGACAAGAAGCTCTTACCGTTTTGAAGGAGTTCCTGAACAAATGGACTCATAGACAGATGGATAGACAGACATTTCTAATATATATAGTAAAATAGTAATGAAGTAATGGAGCTTACATATGTGAAACTTACAGGGCAGATAAGTTTTGCACTATTTTTAACAACAGAGAGCAATGCCTCAGTCCTAAAATACATCATATGATGAATTTACGTGAACTCATTTTTTCTGTGTATGAACCAACATTTGAAATTTGGGCCCAAGAGGGAAAATCTATTAAGAACATGTCTAATATTTGACCAAATATATATTTCTCTAGATCAATGTAAATTTGGATGGTTCATTGAACAGGGAATATGTAGCCACAAAGTCATTAAAAAGCACTACCTGCTTCATTATCTGTGAATTGAACAAGTTTTCTTCCTTTTCAGTCTCTCGTACAATGCTTTGTGTTACACCACAATTTTTAAAAAGGGGCTTTTCCATGATTTTAAGCTGGTTAAGGTCAGTATTGTGGATAACTGGCAGATAGAAAAAGAAGGCATTTTATTGTGTTTCTGCACCTTATTGTATGAACTTGGAGATCACAGAATGCAGTGAGATAATCCATTCTGTTACTGAGATACACATTAAAAGGACCATCTCCTTGAAAAGTAAGACACACAACAGGAGACTAAAAATAAATTCAGTGTCTACACTAAATAGGGAATGGGTTAAAGATACAAAGCTCTACACAGATCTTGTATAGTACATAAACATGAATTCTTTAAACAACATCAATCTAATGGAGAAGACTAGACTGCTAAGATATTTGCTAAAGGGTATAGGGAAAAACAGGTTCAGTTTTAGTTTAAGATGAATAGTATTTGTCTCAAAGTAAAGTTTAAATCACATTTAAACTAACAACATTATGGTGGGTACCTTGTCAAAAGTTAACACCTATTCAAAATATGTTAGTTCTATCAGTGTTCCTTCTTATAAAGAGAGACAATATTTCTCATGCTGATAATTTCTACTGAATAGCCTTTTTAAATGCAACTACAGTATCAGATTAAGAAATTAATATATCTCTTTAAATCAACAAGAAATTGTCAATTACAGTTGTTTTGATGGAGTGTTTTCTAAATTAATTTGACTTTAACAAAGCACAGCTTTGATATATTTTAGTATATAGAAAATATGAGGCAGTGTGTATGATAAGGACACAATATATGCAAAGTGAATATTAATTTCTAAAAGACCATAGATCTTACCTAGTCCTCCTTGTTCAGAGAATGTTGATGGTAATATCAAGTGTAGTGATATTAATCTAAAAATATAGTGCATAATCTAAAAATACTTTAATAAAATTGTGTTTTATTAGGGTTTGAGGAGGAGTTTTCATTTGTTTGTTCACAGATGTATGTCTATCTTAATAAGACTCCCTGAACCATGAATAGGTTCATTTCTCTGAAATTACAAAAAATAGAGTTCTTGAGCAAAATATATTCCTTAGCTTTATTTGGTGGAATAAAGATCACAAATGTCCCCTACTAAGTTGAAAGAAACAAACTCCAGCAGGGAAGGTCTACTTGACATATGGGTGTTTGTTAAATGTAAAATATATGAACAACCCAGAGGGAAGGTTCCCCATTTATATGTCGAGAAAAGAAATGTATAATCTTAGAAAGGTTCACTATTTGTTTCATGTTTTTATAAAAATGAACTTCTTTCTTTTGTTGGTAGTTAGGGTTAGAAGAATTTGGGATTCATTTTACCTTATCCCATCTGTGTAAGGCAGATGGTTATTGTCTGGGTCTCCTGAACTATGCACTGTGGTTCAGTTAGAGGGCACTAGGCACAGCATGTGTATATATATACAACTGTATCACTGCATGGATGAAATGTAGGTCTACAAAGAGCAATGTCCCCCTTGGAAAAATATTGGCACACATGCTAATGTGAAAATCTGTCTCGGCTTTGGGTTCTAATACTGAATCTTGTCATTAATGACAATTTACAACACTTGAACATGCAAATATATGTAGATGCTGCATGACATGTTGAGCTTGCAAAGCTTCTGTTAGGTTAGCAAGTCATTTAAAAAAAAGCTGAAACTTATTTGAAGTCAAGAAAAAAAGTAAATAAAAAATAGTACTGAGAAATTTTTATATCTCCATTCTCACTAATAGTTATATTTTGCTATACTTTTAAAAATACTAAATTGTACTTTATTCCTCAAATAATCCCATTGGTCAAGGAATAGGGAACAGCGAGTGACAGGACCTAACCTTAGAGCTTAAATACTTATGTAGACTCAGCCTCAAATAAAACACGTTTATCTTTAAACCCACACCCCCTCTATTACATATAAAGCCCATGGAATGGATTCTGGCCTCAGGTATGCTAGAGTAAATCTGAATAATTTCATTAAAGCCAGTGGAGTTACCCTAGATTTATAAGTGTCAACAAATCAGAATCTGGACCTATATCAATAGCCTATTGAAGTATATTATGGAAATATGTGTGGTAAGTAGACGAAGTCTGTGGAAATTTCAATGACAGGTTTCTCTTGTGTTTTTTTTTTAATTTTCTTCTTGGGTACAGAGAGAATACAAAAAAATGAGAATAGGATGGCAGAAAAGCTTGTCTACCATGAACTTAAACACGTTGTTTACTTTGTGATTCTTTAAGGAAATACTCTAAATGAGTCATTTTACTCACAAAACTTATGAAATAAGTTGGAGAACCCAGTGCAGCCCAATTTTCCCTCTGCAAGATATAGGTCCTTAACACTAATTCAATAGGCTCTACAAGGCCACTTTTCTGGGCACTATTAAATTTGGCACCCTCTCATGGCACCCTTTTTCACAGTTTCAGAAGGCCAATAACTTAATGACCATGGAGACTGAATTCTTTTCCCATCTCTTGGAGGAGTAGGAGGCAGAAAGCCCTTCCAAACCTATATTGAATAGCACTCTCTGTGCTATGGGGGACATCTAGCACTGTTGTTGCCTGGCTGTAAATAGGACTTTTACCTACCCATCTTTCCACAAAAACTTTTTGCACAAGAGAGCATCCACACTGCGAAAGTGCATCGAAAAAGCGATGCCCTTTTGCGCAAGAGAATGTCAAGCCTGGATGGACGCTCTCTCGAAAAGAGCACTAATAGCTATTCACAAAATGGGTCATTAGGGCACCCGTACTTTTTTCGATAGGGATTTTTTGCACAAAAAGAGGCAGTTCCCCATCCACACACACCTTTTTGCACAGAGCTCTTGTGCAAAAAGGAGTTTATTCTTCATAGAAAGAGGAATAACTCTTGTGCAAAAACCCCTCCTTTCTGTCGATTTTCTTGCGCAAAACATGCTTGAGGTGTGGATGCTCCGTGAGTTTTTGCGCAAAAACTCTGCAGTCTAGACATAGCCTTAGACTCAAGGTATATTTTCTATAAATTGTGTGTGGTATGAGACCTTTTTATGTTAAGGAATGATATTGTTATCATGGGAAGTGCCGGACCTTGCTGGCCCCTGGGCAATGTGTGTGTGGGGAGCTCAGCTGCGGGTCCCCCTAGAAGGAGAGGGGCCTCAGGTAGAAGGGGGGAGGGATTAGGGGCAGCTAGCCCTCAGTGCCACCTGGACCACACAGCACTCTGGTGGCAATTTAAAGGACCCAGATATCCAGACTCCTTTAAGTTCCTGGTCTACTGGGCTACTGCTCCCTTTTCCCTTTTTCCTCCCAGCTGCAGTGTAGACATATCCAATGTCCCTACACATGCAATGCAAGATTATTCTAAATGTTCCTAAGGTAAATGAAATCTAGGTGACTAAAGAGGGGAGAGTGCATGCAAAAATGGTGCGGGTCTTTCAGCATAGGCCCACTGAGACTATCTACACTGCAAATGGATCTGACATTTGCACCTGGTATAGATATATCCACCATGCCAGCTCATTCAAAAGAGCACTGAGGATGTGGAGGTATGCACCACAGCCTAGCAATGCAAATACATACCCAGGGGATGAGTCATGCTTGCAAAGTTTGTGCTGAAGCCAGTGTTGTTGGGTCCTTACTGCTATTTTAGCAAACTAACTCGATTAAAGCTAGCATGGGTATGGCTACATGAACAGCAAATTGCTCCCCAAGTTGCAGAGCGGATGTAATCAGAGAACCAGATCTATTAACAAAGTTTCCAGCACTTTAAAAGCATCTCCCTTTTGCCCAAAGAATACTTTGTTAAAATGCCACAGCTCTCAGCCAAATGTTTCTACTCTGTTAGACACAGACATGCAAAATTTACCTGCACTTTTGTTCTCCCTGAGCGGATCTTGGCAGGATGTGGGTCAATGTTGCGATATTTTTTGAAAATACAAATGGAACCCTCTTGTACGGTTGGCACTGATTCCCAATAAAATCAATAGCAAAACTTCCATTGAGGGAGCAAGATTGTGCCTATTGGCTTGAAATTAGTAGGAAGATTTCAAATAATTAAAATTCTAGGAGTGAGTTAAATTTAATAACTTTGGGTATGTTTACACTACAAAGTTAGTTCGAACTAACAGACGTTAGTTCGAACTAACTTTCATAGGCGCTACACTAGCGCTCCGTTAGTTCGAATTTAATTCGAACAAACGGAGCTCTTAGTTCGAACTAGAAAAACCTCATTTTACGAGGATTAAGCCTCGTTCGAACTAGCTAGTTCGAATTAAGGAGTGTGTAGCCCCTTAATTCGAACTAGTGGGAGGCTAGCCCTCCCCAGCTTTCCCTGGTGGCCACTCTGGCCAACACCAGGGAAACTCATCTGCCCCCCTCCCGGCCCCGGAGCCCTTAAAGGGGAACGGGCTGGCTACGGTGCCCGTGCCAGGTGCAAGCCTGCCAGCACCCAGCCAGCAGACCCTGCACCTGGCACAGCTCAGCCAACCACCCAATGCCCCCCAGCCCTCCCCCTCTTCCTGGGACCAGGCTGGCGGCTCCCGGGAGCTTGCCCGGGACCGCAAGAGGCGGGCACCCGCCTGGGCTAGTGCAGACATCGTGGACTTCGTCCACGATCTCCGCACTAGGCACAGGAAAGTGGCCATCTAGGGCAGGAGAGCTGCCAGCCTGGCCACCCAGGAGCAGGTGTGCAAGAGAATCAAGGGGGTCCACTGAGACCCCCGACCCTGAGCCCTGAGCTTACAATGGCCGTCCTGGGTCAGACCAAAGGTCCATGTAGCCCAGTAGCCTGTCTGCCGACAGCGGCCAACCCTAGGGACCCTGGAGGGGATGGACCGAAGACAGTGACCAAGCCATTTGTCTCGTGCCATCCCTCTCCAGCCTTCCACAAACCATGGACAGGGACACCACTCCTACCCCCTGGCTAATACCACTCCATGGACCCAGCCTCCATGAATTTATCTAAATTCTCTTTAAACTCTGTTATAGTTCTAGCCTTCACAGACTCCTGCAGCAAGGAGTTCCACAGGTTGACTCTTTGCTTTGTGAAGAACAACTTTCTGTTACTAGTTTGAAGCCTGCTACCCATTCCTTTCCTTTGGTGTCCTCTAGTCCTTCTTTATGGGAACTAATGAAGAACTTTTCTGTATGCACCCTCTCCACCCCACTCATGCTTTTAGAGACCTCTATCCTGTCCCCCCTCCGTCTCCTCTTTTCTAAGCTGAAAAGTCCCAGTCTCTTTAGCCTCTCTTCATCTGGGACCTGTTCCCAACCCCTGATCATGTTAGTTGCCCTCCCCTCTCCCAGCCTCTCTCTTCCCCTCTCCCACCTCCTTTTCCCAGTCTCCCCCAGTTTTGTTCAATAAAGACAGATTCCATTTTGGAAGACACGTTATCTTTATTTTGTACATCAAGAAGAAGGGCTAAGGAAGGGTAAGTGGAAGGAGGTGAGGGAGGAATGGGGCACGAGCCCCTGATGGGGAGGACTGGGCTGGCTCTGTGGGCTTCTGGGGGTGGAAGCTCTCCTGCAGCCCCCCAATTGCCCCCTCTCTCCAGATGGCAGCCTGCGGCAAGTGCAGCTGGGCTGATGGCCGAGTGGTGTGATGTGCCCAGTGTGGGTAGTCTGGGCAATCCAAGCCAGGACTGCTTTGCAAGCGGGGCACCCCTGAGAACTGTCTGTCCGGGGTGGAGGTCGGGTCCCTTTAAGCACAGCCCTCGGCTAGCCTGAGAAAGCATCTCCACGCTCTAAGTTCTCCTCTGATGCCCTGCCGGCACTGCTTCCGGCCATCCTCAAGCCCGGTTCAGGGTCCACTTAATGTGGACATGCTAGTTCGAATTAGCAAAATGCCAGTTCGAACTAGTTTTTTAGTCTGGATCCGTTAGTTCGAATTAGCTTAGTTCGAATTAACTAATTCGAACTAAGTTAGTTAGAATTAACGTTGTAGTATAGACATACCCTTTGTTAGTTTTAAAGATTTTTACAAAAATATTTTAAATTTGGTCACCTCTTCCCCATGCAGATTTTCGCTATGATTAAATAGTCATAGTGATATTATCAACTACAACTGAACTAGACCATTCATGATCTTGCTGCCTATCATATTTATTTTTAGTTTATTTCTACTTTGAAAGAGGTATGGAATGAACCAAACCATTTTAAAATAACAGACCTGATTCCAGTCTCTCTGATACTTTATTTCAAACTGGGGAAAATTTAGGAACATAGGATGGACCACACTGGAACTGACCCACCATGTTCCACTGGAACTGGTCCATCTAAGTCCAATGTCCTGTCTTCAGTAGTGACCTTGTGTGTCAGAGAAAGAAACAAAAATCCCCAAATAGACAGTTGGGTCTTCATATGTGACATCTTTGCTATTCCTTATATGTTACACTAAAGTTATTTGATTTCATGTTTACTTTAGAAGGTTCTGATGTATGAGTTATGCACTTTGGCACTGATAAAAACCATAAATGTTTTTAAAAGTGTGCTCTATGATCTATTAAACATTTATGTTAGATAAAATTAAGGGACAAGAACCAATTCAAAATGTGGTGTCTGCACCTATACATCCTACAGTCATAAACTAAGGGTACGTCTAGACTACAGGCTTTTGTCGACAGAAGTTTTGTCATACTGTCGACAAAACTTCTGTCAACAAAGAGCGTTTACACTACATTCAGTTCTGTCGACAAAGCAAGCTGCTTTGTCGACATGGTAGTGTAGGCGCAAAGGACAGTTTACATGCAATAACACCTTCAGTCGACAGAAACTCTGTCGACAGAAGGCGTTATGCCTCGTAAAATGAGGTTTACCAGCGTTGATAAAACTGCTGAGTTCTGTCGACATTATGTCGACAGAACTCAGCAGTAGTGTAGACGCAGGTATAGTTTTGTCGACAAAAGTCTGTAGTCTAGACACACCCTCAGACACACATAAAACTCATATAAACTATTAGTCTTGCAAATGGAAGAGGAAGTCAAGGAAGAACAGCAGCTCACTGGTCAGGAGTAACAGTTTAATTTGCAGAAAGGTATTATTTACTTTGAGGTTGTTGTAAGTTGTAGAAAAATAATGTAGTTCTATTTTTAGTTATGAAATATTGTGGTCATAGATTAATAGCCTGTTCCTCCTCTATAAACTTCAGTGGATGCAATATTGTGTTCTAAATAGTTAACACTTAGCAAAGATATATTTAGATTGGGTTGTATTGACTAATCACATTTTTACTGCATATAGCAATACTGAAAGATTATCCAAATACTGGTATGAACTATACAGAAGCCTCATTTGCAAAAGCTGGATTGGGCAAATATGAGCAGAAGTAGGAAGGCATGCAAACTAAGAAAGTTGCTTGCCCTTTGACACTGTATTTTACAATCCATAATTTGGAGATAAAATCAATGGATTAGTACAGCATTTTTTGCATCTACACCTCAGAAATATTTGGGCTTTGTAATTTTAATCAGTGTAGTCAGCTGATACTATAAATGAACACATATACTAACCTGTATCCTGTGGCCTGTAGTTTATTGGTGATATGCATACCATAGTTTGAATACCACTAATTTATAACAAGTATGAGCTTCAAAGGATTTAATGGTTATCAGTAAATGATGATAAAAGTCTACTTCACCTCACACAAACTGATGGAAAAATATTGGCATTGATCATCAACAGTTACAAATAGACAAAGGGAAATGCTGCTTGAGCACTGGTTGAATTTGACTGAAGAATGTTTACTTTGTATGTTTTGATGTTATGTTGACAACTTGTACATTAACATTTATGAAGCTTTAATTTTAATCTGAATTTATTGTTATTAATTATTGTTTTAGCCCCCGATAATTTTCAAGAACTGTGAAAATTTAAATAGATATATATTAAAATGCTGAAAAATAAAGATTGATCCTTTCTAAAATTATATATACATATTTAAACATGCAGTGCTGCTAAGTCGAGTATATAGTGTTCTGCTCTAACTTGCATGCTGAGATGAAACCATATGTGGCAAGCAAAATGTCAAGGTGAAACTGAAATGCTTATTTTCATGCAAAGGACACTAATAACTGTGATAACATTTTATTGCAGTGATGTTATTTCTATTATATCAAAAGCTTAAGGTACTTTATGTTCAGCCATTAAAACTGATGGCTGTTGACTGAATAAAGAGAAAGTTGTTCCCTGTGACTTCACTGCAACAATGTATTAAGCAACTGCATGACTTCAGTATAGGTCTTGAATTCAGTGGGATTACTCATGTGCTTACAGTTATGTACATGCTTATATGTTCTTCTGGATAGTAGCTGCCTGGAACCTTATAGACTTACTACGTTCTAATTGGTTTAGAGACATACCTATTGTAATGTGTTTGCTAATCTTTATCTGCGGTCCTTTGCCTTTTCCATTCTGACTTCAAATGTGGGATTATTTCTGTTCAGTTTATACCTACATTTCTGTCCTCTTCATTCTGATAGCACTTTCCTCCTGTTCTGTTACTGGTTCATTAACTTGTGCTTCTATCATAACTTTCTTTTTCCTAGTATATCCAAAAAAGGATAGCCTTCTAATTTGTAAGGAAAGTAGGCTTTAACAAAATGCCACCACTGTAATTTCCAGATACTCATCTCTAAACTCACCAAACCAGGGGGTTGACTAGAAAAGTTTCCCCCTCTCATTGTGTTTAACTGCCTCTTGTTGTTTTCAAAATACACATGAAGTCTAGAGCACATGACCTATGAAGAGATGCTGAGAGATTTGGGTTTATTTAGTTTGCAGAAGAGTGAGGCGGGATTTGATAGCAACCTTCAACTTCTTGAAGGGAGGTTCCAAAGAGGATGTAGAGAGGCTGTTCTCAGTAATGACTGATGGCAGAACAAGGAGCAATGGTCTTAAATTACAGTTTGGGAGGTCTAGGATATTAAGGAAAACTATTTCACTAGGAGGGTGGTGAAGCACTGGAATGGGTTACCTCGGAAAGAGGTGGAATCTTCATCCCAAGAGGTTTTTAAGTCCTGGCTTGACAAAGCCCTGCCTGGGATGATTTAGTTGGGGTTGGTCCTGCTTGGGGCAGGCGGTTGGACTCGATGAGGTCTCTTCCAGCCCTAGGATTATATAATTCTATGTGTTGTAACGTACATACTTTTTTATTTGCATTTATTGACTCCAATCTGACAAAATGTTCTGTGACACATTTGTATAAATTCTTCACATACTAAACTAACTTAGAATTTACTCATAAAGATTGGGGGTTTAAAACTATACTGTAATTGTGTAAATCTATAGTCTAATTTTTAATCCAAATTTTGCAAGGAAGTAAATCATCCATCTAGCAGTCTAACTGGCAGAAATCCCATTTGGCATAATTATAGTCACTTATCACTTTTTAGATAAATAATTCCAGCAAAATGGGCCAAGAACTTTCTGTCTTGGTGAGCATTTGCCAACTTTTCAGGATATTTTAAAAGACATCTATTTATTGAGTATATATTTCAGAATATTTAATACAAGAGTTTTTATTCTTTTCACTGTTGTATAGTCACAAAGTACTTTAGTAAAACTGTTTAGTTCTCCTGTTTACATCTGAAGATACGGAACTTTTATATATGCTTAAGAAAATATTGGGATTGCAAGTGTATTTTGAGTTTAGAAGTGTCATGGATTGAAGTGTTTCTTCTAAGAAATTACATCTCCCCAAACTTTATTAACAGTATATCCAGCATCTTGAAGAGTCACCAGTTAAATCCTTGACCAAAATCGTGATCTGTAAAAGTGCACTGATTTGAAACTAGTGCCGAGGGTCCAAGACCAGTTGATAGTTCTAATGTGTAACTTGCCTGCTCCCAGTACTTTTTTCTTTTTCTCGAGGGGAGGAAAATGTACATCGCACGGCTGCTCTGAATGTTCGGGACAAGCTGATAATCAGATTGTGGTAACTGTGTTAGTAGCGAGCGTTTGACCGTAGAGACCTAGGGCAGGGGTGGGCTCTCTGGTTGTGCCCTGGGGGATGGGCAGGGTTCTAAGCTTTCCGTGATCCTGCCTGTCCAAGCGTCTTGCCTTTCAGGCACCCAGTTCACAGCAGACAATAGCAGCCCGCACTCTTCCCTGCCTCCCTCCCCTCCCCGGGCTCGCCTAACCCCTGCTGCAGGCGCGGATTTGTCAGAGCCATTCAGTTGAGACTGATTATGATTGCAGCAGATGGGCTGGATTTGACAGCCCCGCTCCGAAGCAGTTTCGCGGGGGCCCGGGGAATTAGCAGGCCCCGGCCGCGCGCTGCCCTCCCCGCGCAGCGCCCGGGCACATGCGGCGCGTCCCGCAGCCCCAGCAGGCCAGGGAAGGAGCCGCTGGAGCGCGACCGAGCGGGAGAGGCGCGGGGCTCCCCGGCAGCGGCGCGGGAGAGCCGGGGAGGCGGCGGCCGCTGCTCGGGGCGGGCCATGGAAAGTTTCTCGGCTCGGGGGACCCCGGCCGGCTCCTCGCCCCTGTAAGGCGGTAGCGTCCCGCGCCCTGCTCCAGCATGTCTCGCCGCAGGCCAGGTAAGGCGCCAAGCCCTGCGCCCCACCTCCAGCCCTGCGCCGCCCGGGCTCCCGCCGCTGTCCCCGCACGCTGCTGCCCGGCGGGCTGGGTTAGCTGCGCCCGGAGGAGGCGCAAGGTCTGGGGCAGGTGAGAGCAACCAGCTGCTGCCGTACGGGCAGGGGAGGGGCTCGTGGCGCCGCCTGTGGGCCCGGGTCTGGCCGCCCGGGAGGCGTGTTTGTGCCACGCAGGGGGCACCTGCTTCTCCCCGCTGCTGCCGCCAGCGGCGCAGGTCTCTGTGCTGCCCCCTGAGCTCTGCCTCGCCAGCCCCAGGCGCCCTGCCCCCCCGAGGCAGGGCCTGTCCGGCACTTTGGCTCCTGCCCCTGCTCTGCCGTCCCAGCAGCTCCTGCCCCCTCGCCACCCAGCTCCCTCTGCTGCGGCGGCTCCTCCCTCGGCTGCTGCTGCTCCCGAGTGAGGGAGGCTGCACAATTGTGTGCCCTGTTGCTACTGGCAACTCCATGCGCCGAATTGCTACGCATCCATAAGCAGCTTAATTCTGATGGATGGCCCAGAAATATGATCTTTTAAAGATGACCAGTGAGACTGAGGCACCAAAGCTTTCTACCCCCCCCCCGCCTGTGTGTATACCTGTGTCTGTGTGCACGCGCGCCTATTTTAGAACGATTAGAATGTTTAATCTTTAAAAATTAATCCCAGTGCCTTCCCACTTGTGATGTGGCTGCTTTATCGAGGCTTTCTGTGCGACTGCGGCAGAGCTTTCATTTCTACCCTTCATTATGTATGCTTCTGTTGATTCAGATAAACGAAGCTTTTTATGTAATTTTACTTCTGTGTCTGATCATTGAAACAGACCTATCCTACTGACCCAGAAGGATGCTTGAAAGCTCTCCGGAAACAATTTGTTAACGAAATCAATTTGTTGCAGATAATAGAAATATCTGTTTTCCCATCTTCCACCTCCTGGCCCTCACTCTCCACCTTGTATGAAAGCTGGTCACTCTCCCTTCTTCCTAACCAGAGGAGTACACTACAGGTAACAAAGTACACAGAAAGAATGCTCTGTGTTTTCTGTGTGTGGCTGTGTGCTTAATATGAACAGTAATTGTTTTATCTAATGATTCAAAAATGGTCTGGTTGGCTGAGTTTGGAATCACTTCCAGAGCTGTGGGTGAGAAACCTGGACTAACCAAATATTTAGTTAATGTTTATGCTAATTTGTGCTGAGCAGCTCTTTCCTTCCTTGTAAAGTGTTTAAGAATACTTTACCTTAAGTCTATAAACATTGTGTTTCCTTAGGAAAAAAAATCACCTGAATCTTGGTTATATGAAATCTTTAAGTAGGAGGTTGTGCATTTTTGAGTAGAGGGAAGTTTAATGAATTTAATTTGTTAAGGTTTTGTCTTGAGCAGCACTATGGTACACAATCTGATGTTTGCTTTTTGTACTGTATGCTTTTTATACTGTGTATTACTTCCTTAGTGTAAACATTTCAGTCCTGTTGCTTCAGATGAGCCAGGTTTTCTTTCTCTTTTTGTATTATGATGCATTAAGAAATATCCTAATAAATGTTTGTTCCAGTTGAAGTGAAGAGGTTTTAAAAACAAACACAAAACTTGGCCTAAGTAATCACATCATATATTGGTGGAAAGAAACAAGTTCAGAAGGAAATGAAATATAGTCACATTTAGTTCATATTCAAAGAGAAAAGGATAGGAGAATGTAAAATAAACTTAAAAATAAAGTGTGAAATGATGAATTGCTGTTCATAGTATTCCAAAACCCTTTCAGTTGTTCAGTTGTTGTCTATAGAGCACAGTTTTAGACTATCATCCTCTGTGTGAGTTGCTCCTTAAATTAAAAGTTTTCCTGAAAACTTAAAGGTGGATAAAGACAGAAATTGACCTTGGAGCTTGCTTGCTTTAAGAATTATCCACTTTCACCCAAACAAGCATTGTTGCTAATTTCATATTCAATTTTAATCATGTCTTTTAGATAATCCGTTTGTTCTCATAACTGTAGGTAATACTTCCGGCCTAATTGTTTAAATGGTTTACAGACTACTCCTTGTAGATTTGTGCTTTAAAAATTGATATTGTTTATCATTCGAATGTTTGCTAAGTTTTTAACAAGCAAGGTAACAGTTCACAGGCAAGTGATTTACATCTGAGGGATTGACTGTATACATTTCTGGATTGCAGATAAGCTATGTAAGTAAACAAAAGTGCAGCAGTCTCTTATTGTGCATGACTGTGGAGATATCATGGGACCTTTTCACAAGTTAATATAACAAGGCATCGTGGGAACTGTTTGATCTACTGGACTTTTGCTTGGCAGTAGTTTACTCAAGGTTATTACACTTTGTTTGGAGACTTGTATTTGCTAGCCATTATTGCATTTTTAGTTCCAGGCTTCCCAGAGTTACAGGTTAGTAGGTCAATAAAATTTACTCTGAGATGTCAGAACTGACAAGTTCTGTTTTTAAATGTAGTTGGGAATGTACTGTTTAATATTCAAAAATTGTAGGATTATTTTCCTAGAAATTTTAATGCAAGTGATAGTTATGTGATGATTAAATAAAAACATTTCTTCTGATCCGAATATCTAGATTGCTGTTTTTACTTTCCTTGGTTAATTGAGGAAACATAGGGAATTTATTACATTTCAGTAATTTTTGCTTTTGGATTTAGTTTACAGTGCTTGAAATCTAGTCATTGAGATCTGGAGCTAGAATCAATATAAATTAGGAGTAACTTCACTGGAGTTTTTACTTCCTTTGCCTCCACTGAGTTTTTTCTGGATTGTCAGTGATGGGACTGAAGTCATCATCTGGCCCGGAGGTAGACATTTCTTTTAAAAGGGAGTTATTTTGCTTGCACTACAGATCATAAGCAATACAGGGGAACCTCGGCTTAAGGTACACAAGTCAAGCTATGTAAAAAACGTAGCTGTAGTTGATATACCTTAAGATGAGCTTCAGTGCTGTCCTCACAGCGGGTGGTCAGTGGGAGAAATGCTCCCGTCAACTTCCCTTACCCCTCACGAGAAGTAGGATTACTAGCTCTAAGGGGGGAGCCCTCAGCATTTGATTTAGCGGGTCTTTATTAGACCCGCTAAATCAAACATTGGAAGATCAACTGCTGCAGCGTCAATCTTCTTGCAAGTGAAGACGTGGCTTAAGTTACATTTGCAATTTCATATCATCCAGTGGGGATGTGTAATCCCAGTTAATCAGTTAACCAGTTAAACATTATGTTTAACCAGTTAACCAATTAAACAGGGGCAGGTAGGGACGTAACATTTTATGTCCAGGCCTGCCACAGACAGGGGCTTTTCTGGCTGGGCTGGAGCTCCTCTACTGTGGCGAGCGCCACAAGGCTGGAGTAGACTCTTCCTGCAGCAGTTGGTGGGTGCTCTAACCCCTGCTGGTTAACCATAATCAGTAAAATTCAGCTGTTAAGGGTGATGCTTGCTGGTTAACCATTCACATCCCTATTATCCAAGTTTATGAATGTTCACTATGTGTTTCCAGAATTAATGTAAACAGTTCGTGTCCTTCTATATCTTAGGTTGCAAATGAATCTATTCACCACTGACTTGTCCTGCACTTAGGAAAAATGCATATCTCTGTTACATGTGCTTGTTACAGGCTAGTGAAGAAATGTTTAGTAGGGCTCACAAACCCTAAGAATGACCTCAAAGCGTCACACTAAAGGTCCATTTAACACAGTGCCAGGTGCCCCAGAGGAAATGAACAGAACAAGTAATCCTCAAATGATCTATCCTTTGTCATCCATTTTCAGCCCTGCCCATCCTGGCTAACAGCCATTGAGGGACTATCGTCCATGAATTTATCCAATTATTTTTTGAGCCCTGTAAAGTCTCAGCTTTCACAAAATTCTCTGGCAGGGAATTCCACAGGCTGACTGAGTGTTATGTGAAGAAATACTTCTGTTTGTTTATTTTAAATCTGCTGCCTATTAATTTTATTTGCTGACCCCCTAGTTCTTGTATTATGGGAAGAAGTAAATAACTTTTCCTTATTTCCTTATTTACTTTCTCCACACCAGCCATGATTTTATAGACCTCTATCATATGTCTCAAATGTCAAGCTGAAAAGTTCCGGTCATATTAATCTCTCCTCATATGGCAGCCATTTCATGTCTTTAATAATTTTTGTTGCCCTTTTCTGAACCTTTTCCAATTCCAGTATATCTAGTTTTTTTAATGAGGTGACCACATCTGCACATGGTATTCAAGATGTGGACATACCATTGATTTATAAAAAGGCAATAAGTTATTTTCAGTCTTATTATGTATCTATTTCTTGAGGATTCCCAACATTCAGGGTTTCTTTTGACTGTCGCTGCACATTGAGTGGATGTTTTCAGAGAACTATCCACGTTGGCTGCAAGATCTCTTTCTTGACTGATAACAACTAATTTAAACCCAGTCATTTTATATATATAGTTGGGATTATGTTTTCCAATATGCATTACTTGGCATTTGAATTTCATCTGCCATTTTGTTGCCCAGTTACCCAGTTTTGTGAGATCTTTTAGAAACCCTTTGTAGTTTGCTTGAGAACTTAAATACAGTAAAACTCCAATAGTCTGGTACCCAGTTGTCCGGCACTCCCGATAGTCCAGCATCAAAATGGCAATCGCTCCTGACGGAAGCAGGATGGAACCTGGAACCGCTCAGGTCAGCCACTTTCACGTGGGTTACAGCAGGGAGGGGAGGTGTTTGGCTCTGGAGAAGGAGAGGGGACGGGTATGGGGGAGTGGGTTATGCGCGGCGTCCTGGCCAGCTCATTGAAAAGTTGGCTGCTCAGCGGCTGTTCCAGAACCCGAGCATAAGGTTGGGGTGGGGGAGTGGGATTGGGTTACAGCGGGGAGGAGAAGTGTTTGGCTCCAGGGAAAAGGAAGGGAAGAGGGCTTGGTTATAGCAGGGAGGGGAGGTGTTTGGCTCTGCGGAAGGGAAGGGAGATTGGGTTATGAACGGTGTCCCGACCAGCTCATTGAAAAGCCGGCCACTCAGCGCACGTGCCCCAGTGCCTGGAGGGAGACGCACATGTGTATTGGTGGTTCCGGGACCCAAGCATAAGGTTGGTGGGGGAGCGGGATTGGGTTGGGAGCATGCAGTACCTCCTGATACTCCAGCATATCCGATAATCCGGCACCACCTAGATCCCAAAGATGCTGGATTATTGGAAGTCTACTGAACCTCGAGAAATTTAGTATCATCTGCAAATTTTGGCACTTCACTGATTACCCTTTTCAACAATTTATGAATATGTTGAATAGGATTGGTCCCAGTATAGACCCCTCAGGGACACCATTAGTTACCCCTCTCCATTCTGAAAACTGACCATGTATTCCTATTAGGGATGTCATCATGTAGACGATTACATGATTAACCAGTAAGCCTGTCCACCAAAGATCACAAAATATTCCAATTGTTTCCAGTCCCAATGACTTACCCCAGGCGAATTTGTATCTCAGATCTAACGCCAAAGACAAGTCTTGTAATCAGTCCCATACTAAGCTATCTAAGTATCTATTAACTTAGAAAAGAAACGAGGGAGTTATTACAAGTTTAAAGGAGGCAAGCATATATATGCAAAGGAATGGCAGCCTCTGGCAGGGGTTCTCAGCCTTTTTTTTTGAGCCATATATCCCCTGCAATCTGCTATAAAAACTCCATGGCCTATCTGTGGCATAACTGGTTTTCTGCATAGAAACCACAGGGCCAGTGTTAAGGAGTAACAAGCCTGGTAATTGCCGGTGTGCCCCACCAAGCTAAGTTACTCAGGTTTCTGCTTCAGCCCTAGATGGTGGGGCTTACTGTCCTGTACTTCAGCCCTGTGCTTTCTTTGGCTTTGTTTATACTTTTAAAATTAAAGTGCAGCTTGGGAGTGCTATAAATTAAAATGAAATTGTGGCTGTGGAACAGTGCTCTGTGTAAACTAAGGATGTTAAATTTAGATTAATGAACTAATTGAATGGTCGATGTAACAAGAATCTTGCCAGCTCTTGCTACATTTTGAAGGTGGAAATGCCGTGGGGAGCATGGCCAGAAGGGGACTCCAACAGTCCCCTGCTAGCCCTGTGCGCCCGGTGATGCTTTGCTTTTGAAATGTATAAGAGCTTTTAAGCTGGATCCCTCCGGCATCGGATCCTGCTCCCGCATTTGCTACCTTTCTCTGATAGAGGCAGCAAGGGTGGGGGAAGCGACTGGTTGAGTCACTAGTTGACTATCCGATAAGCATTTGCTTATTGGGTAGTCCACTAGTTGACTAGTCGCTTAGGGTACGTCTAAACTACATGCCTCCGTCGATGGAGGCATGTAGATTAGCCAGATCAGCAGAGGGAAATGAAGCCGCTATTAAAATAATCGCGGCTTCATTTAAATTTAAATGGCTGCCCCGCTCTGCCGATCAGCTGTTTGTCGGCAGATCGGGGCAGTCTGGACGCGCCGCGCTGACAAAGAAGCCTTTCTTGATCGGCACAGGTATGCCTCGTGAAACCAGGTTTACCTGTGCCGATCAAGAAAGGCTTCTTTGTCGGCGCGTCGCGTCCAGACTGCCTCGATCTGTCGACAAACAGCTGATCGGCAGAGCGGGGCAGCCATTTAAATTTAAATGAAGCCGCGATTATTTTAATCGCGGCTTCATTTCCCTCTGCCGATCTGGCTAATCTACATGCCTCCGTCGACGGAGGCATGTAGTCTAGACACACCCTTACATCCTTAATGTAAACCATCTCCAGGAGAGGAGTAGCTAACAGAGCTGGGAGATGGGAGTCCATTTCCACTAGCACTTTACAGCACTGGAACTTGCTGCACTCAAGGTGTGTTTTACACATCTCTTAGCCAGAAAGTTACAGTGCCATAAAGGGGCAGTGTAGACTTTGGGTTTCTGTCCTGGGTCCCAGTGAGTCCAACTCTGGTCCTGCTTGGTGAACCACTTGAAATCTGCTCACAGCCCCTTGCGGGCCCCAGACCTTTAGTTGAGAAGCACTTGTCTATAGTTTTAAGAGGAGTTGGTTGCAGTAAGCTGTCAGCTCTGAATGTCTTTTACGGTTAACTCAGGTTGGCCCTGGGGATCTCTGCTTCTGTTTTATAGCTCTGGCCCTGTGAGAGTGTCAGTCCAAAGAGCAAAAGAGAGGAAAAGTTTTCCTTCAGACTCTTCCTGTATTCAAACTGATGGTGGCTACCTGCGAAGAAGCAGTTAACAAAGTCTTTGTATTATGATGTCCCACAATGGCCCATTCAATTTTGATAGGCCTTCCTCGAGGGCAGGAGAAGACTCTGTGCTCACAGTTTGAGAACAAACATATTTTTACAGATGCAAAGCAAAAATGAAATATTACCTTATAGCAAGTGATAAAATATTATGTGAGATTAATGCATGTAGAAACTTAGACACATTTCATAAAGTCTAAAGACATAGTTAGAAGTCCAATACCCATCGTAACCATACTAATATGAAGCCGAAACAGATTAGTTTCCAGTAATGAATTTGTCAGTGCTTGACAAAGGCCTGAAGCCATGGCATGAGCTGGCACCTGTTCTGCCAGCATTACACTAACCACCAGACCATAATGTCATTTCTCTTTTGCACTTTCTCTGACTGTTAAAGTATTGTATAGAAAGCAGGATTGCCTATCTTGATTGGGATTAATCTTCTAGAGACTCCAGGAAAATCCTTGAGGATTGGCAACCCTAAAAGAAAATGGATCAGCCTTAACAGGAGAGACTGAGTTGCACGGGTGTGTACTGCCTTTCATTCTGAGAGATCCAAGTTCAAATCACTACACCCTTTCCACTAAGCTAAAAGCTTATGAAATGGGCATCATCACTTTCTTCTCCCTCTCCCTATTTTGTGAATCTAGCCCTTTATTTCCGTTTGCTTTTATGTTTAAGAAGTACCTGGAAATAAATTGAAAGGAAACAGTTCATTTGACTATTCAAAGACATTTTTGTTAAGCTTTTCAATTTACTAAAGTTTCTCTGAATTTTCTGGTTCAGACGGAAGCAAGTTTTTTCAGAACTTCCAGCAAACTGAGTTATTAGTCCAGTTCTAATATCATGTGTAAATATATAAAAAAGGCTGATTCAAAGTCCTGAGGAGTAAATGATTCTTTCCTCTTGATATTTTCTCAAATCCATACCTACTGAGCCATAGTCAAAACACGCTGTGCTTGACTTTTATGTCACACCAGTTACGTTCTGCTGCAGCAGTTTCTGTTTTTTATTGAAAGTGAAATCAGAATGATGCTCATTGGTGATATTGGGATTTTGCATGCCAACATGCACAATATAAAAATATTGTCCACTTAAAACATATAGCATGGGTTCATGTGAATATTGGGATTGCTTCTGATCTTGGCTGCTTAAATGTGACACATGAGCTTAGGAAGCTCTTAGATTCATTTCATAGTGTACGTTTGACTAGCTATTTCTCTTTCATGTGATATTGGCTTTGCTAGTGTTGCCATGGATAGTTTTTTGTAGATGGCTGCAGAGTGAAATGTAACAACTTAATTCCTAGTGGTTATTGATGAGTAAAATAATAGCTACCAAAAGAAACTGAATTTTATCGTGCTCACATACCACACACTATTGTATTTATGTCAAGCTTTGTCCTTGTCAAAACAAACACATTCTTACTTTTACTGATATTTGCCTGCAAAGCCTCAGAAATTACTATATAGTCTGTATTTCCTAATATTTAGTAAGGAAAAGTGAACTCTTTTTGATTTGCATTGTATTTTTGACACATATTGCATACAATGGGTGTCCAGATTTTTTTCACCAAGGATTATTTGAGTGAATTCATATGTGTTAAACCAAATGGACACTCTTCATTGTTTTCTTATTCAGAATTTTTTTTCATTTACCATCTCTCAGACTTCCATCTATCAATGTAGCATATGAGTTCTCTGCACATAAAATCAATAGCAACAGTGAGGTCCCATGTGGCCATCATGAAGTATTATGCTTCTGTGCTTTGCTGGGGTAAAAAAATCTGCTTTGGATAATTTTTGGTGTGTTTTCTCTTTTCGTCTGATGGCTTCTTAGACATTTTTATTTTTATTTTTTGGGATGGGAATGTTATTTGTTGTGATTGTCATTACTGTGGTGTAAAGGTTTTTACCTATGAGAGAGGCTTCACAGTGTTACTTAAAAGTGCCCAGACATAGGCTACGTCTACACTGGTACCCTTTTCCGGAAATGCTTAAAACAGAACAGTTTTTCCGTTATAAGTATTTCCGGAAAAGCGCGTCTACATTGGCAATATGCTTTTCCGCAAAAAAGCCCCGATCGTCATTTTCGCGATCGGGGTTTTTTTGCAGAAAAGACTACTGTGCTGTCTATACTGGCCCTTTTCCGGAACAGTTTTTCCGGAAAAGGACTTTTGCCTGAACGGGAGCAGCATAGTTTTTCCGGAAAAACAATGACGATTTTACATTAGATCATCATTGCTTTTCCGGAAAAGCAAGCGGCCAGTGTAGACAGCTCACAGCTTATTCTGGAAAAGCGGCTGCTTTTCCAGAATAAATGGCCCAGTGTAGACACAGCCATAGGGTTTGCTTGATCTCCTCTGAAGGATCATTCCGTAAATATATCCTCTTGATGATGAACACTTGGTCCCCAGCTCTCATGCACTGCATCTGGACTTGGTGATCTGCATTGTCCCAGAGGGTGCAGTGCATTGTGGTGTCAGGAGCCACCTGAACTGCAACCCTAATCCTGGCCCAGTGAGTGGCAAGTGATCACTGCCACATTCCCAGCGCAGACTGCTGGACATTCTGATATTTCTGGGAATGGTGTAGGCCTGCCTTTGCCGGCATGGTCTCCGGTCATACCACATGGAGGCTACCATGTGCGGTGGGTAATGTAGGCAAAGGAAGGCATTGCCTTTTCAAAACTGCCTACAGTGCCTGGCTGCCAGGGAGGACTGGGCCTATGGTGAAGCAGCTTGGTTCCTCGGCTGCTAGGGAGAGCTGGGTCTGTTGTGTGACAGCCCCAGCACTCTGGGTGACCAGGAAGGATCAGGCTTCAGGCTGGGGTTGGGCAGGGCTTGGCTGAGGAAAGTGGGCAGGTTGTTGAAGAGGCATAGTCTTGGGGAAAGGGATGTGACTTTGGGAAGAAGGGGTGGGGCTTGTGCTTGCTGTCCCCGACTGGGCCTTCACTTACCGCCTATGAAGAATACCTTTTTTGAACAGGGTGCTATGCCACCCTCAGCAGCATGACTTGAATGACAGTGAATGCCATTTTGAAGAGCATTCCATTCCCACTAAAATTTTGTGTGACATCTAAAATTTTCAAATTATACTATGAAATATATTAGGTGGAAAAAGACATGAGCTTTGATGTATAAGCTATATAATGAAACAGATACGGCGTTTGTTTTAATGCCTCTTTTTTAATGTTTTAAAAAGACTTTCCACATCCACAGTTATTCCAGGATAGATACATCACCCTTGTAGTCAGATCTTACTGTTCTGCTCATGTAAATAGTAGCAGGGCTGTTCATGCAGGCCAGGTAAGCTGGATTTGATCCCCTGTTTTTGACCATTAACATATTTTAGAGGTCATTATGACTAAGAAACCTGTGGAGCATTTCTGATCTTAAAAAGCAAATTCTTTGTTATGATCTTATATAATTCATCAGTTTTAATATGTACAGCAACTAGGAACATGTTTCTGAAACATTGCATCAAACATTTTGATAGCAAAATCTACTTGACTTAAAGTACAAATTTACAAATAAGTGAGGAATGTGATCAGTTTTAGAACCTTTAGTAAATTTTGCTTTAAGCTCTCCCTTTTGTATGGAGAAGGAGGCTTAATAGAGATATTTTTAGTTGAGGCAAATGATGTATTATGGGAAGTCCACCTGGAAGTTCATGGAAGGTCACAGATAAGAGTATGAAAAGGCAGGCTGGTGGGCCTGGACAATGCTACAGGGCTTTTATCATGGGCTCAATAGGTGCAATCTAACAGCAGCTGGGAATCAATACATAGGCACTCCAATCAGCAAGTTTCCTAGCAGCTGTCTCTATTCACAGGAAGGGGATGGTTTTAACTTCCAGGCCTGGAATATACAAAAATAGTAATTTGCTCATTTGCTTCTGCAGCAAAAAAAAAGTGCATGGCAGGCTAAGGGTCTGATCCTACTTCCTTTAAGTTAATGCCAAAATTCCTATAGAGAGTTAATGGAATAAAAAATGACACACTGTTTACACTGTTTTAGGCCAGATTCTCAAATATGTGCAAATCACCATAACTGCAGTGATCAAAAGGGGACTGCACCAATTTATGACTGCTGAGAAACTAGCCCATATGCTTTTCCTACAGCTGATCTTGAAGTAACAGAAGGACACGATGTGCAGTTTTTCTATGAAACCAGCATGTTAGAGTGAAAGACACACTATGATGCCTGCCTCTGAGCTTTAGATGTCCATATACACCAAACGTTAAGTGTTGTGTTTCACAGCTTGTCAATTTTGTTCTGCCACATAGATATGTTTTTGGATATAAGTCCTCAACTGTTCTGGGGTACTTTAAAATAAATAAAGATAATTAATCAGTTGTTTACAGTTATTGACACACAGCATCATTGGCACACAGAGTTTACATACCTATAAACCTTCATCAACTCTCTGCCTTCATGCTGTGTTTTCAATAACTTTAAAAAGTGACAATGACTAAAGGTCAAATCCTGCAAAGTGTTGAAAGCCCTTGATCTCCACTAAACTTACTGGGCGTTGATTGCACTCAACACCTAGCACAGGTCATTAGCATCTGGTAGGTATGACATCTTAATTTATGTAGATTGAGAGACTTGATCATGCAAAAATGTAAAAAACAATGAATAGCTCTGCAACATTTTAGAGACTACAAAAAAAAAGTAGATGGTATCATGAGCTTTTGGGGGCACAGCCCACTTCTTCAGGTGAATGGAAATAAGGAGGCAAATTTTCACCTTATAAGCTTTAGTTATAAGGTTATAACACTCACCTGGGATGGGAAAGATCCAAGTTCAATCCCCCATCTCTGCTAGAGTAGGGGGAAAGAGCTGTCTCCCACCTTTAATCCCTGAGCTGTGGGATACTTTGATATGGAGCTCCCTCAGTCTCTCCTGCTGACGCTGCTCCTTTTGAGATAGATGGCTGACTGTCTGTCTTTCTTCAGTTTAGAGATTAACAGAAATGTAGATAGTATCATGAGAGAGAGGCTCATGATACTATCTACATTTTTTGTTAGTCTTTAAGGTGTTGCAGTACCATTCGTTGTTTAAGTTTTTTCAGTTACAGACTAACATGGCTGCCCCTGGAGACTTTGTCCAGTTTGTGACTTGCTTTGGTGCTTAAGTGAGATAAGCATCTGAACACATGAAAGCAGCATAACATGCTTAGGGAGAAACTTAGGTACCTATAAGGTTCAGTGGGTATTTTGTGGATTGCAGTGCAGTCAAACCAATTAATTTGCAGGATTTGGCCAAAACATTTTAAAAAATGTGCAGCAAGTGTTGCCCAGAGTGTCTGAGATGGAAAATAGCATTTGAATCTACCGGTACATGTCAGAAGACAGTATAGTTTAGTGAAATGCTAACCTATGCCAAGAAGGAAATGTATGTATACTTGAAACATTCCACTCTTGCCTACTTCCAGGTTGCTAGGCTTCTTAATGAATGAAATCTTTCACTACTTTCTGGGTACCAATCTATAAAGAAAACATATTTCTTCAAAGTTTAAGTGGATCATTAATAATTTAATATTACTGTCCTACAATAACTGTTTTGTGTGGCAGATTGGGGTTCTCAGATATTTTTGACTCAATATATCTCTGGTACTGATTATTTGTGTCTTATGTGATGTCTAGTTTTCCATAGATAGGCGATCATAAATTGGAAAAGCTATGGTTCTGTCAGACTAGTAATTGATAATACAGCATTTGTGGGTTGAGTTCTGAGGGAATTATAGCAGAAAAACTGTTCTCAGAGGATCAGTGTAAGTATATTCATTTATAAAAAAAATGACAAGTAGAGAATTAAGTGAGATTGGATTTTTTGTTTCATTGGTTGAAAGTATCAGTACTAAGAATAAAATAAAAAATATTTAGATTATTTAGTGATTAGTAAAATACATTTTCAGTTAGGAATCTAAAATATCTGTATACTGATTTTATTTTAGATTGTATCTGATGGTTTTTCAATCTCTTATAATAATGATGTGATATCAGTATACAGTACATAAATAGCAACATGAAAGCATCTCTATGCATCTTTTATGTTTTTTAAATACGTAGGATATGCTATGGCTAATTCTCATTGAATCATTGAAGATTTAATTTTAACTAATGTTTAGCAAGGGTAGACTGGATGAAAATTACAGCTGCTGCCATTGACTCTGAGTGTAAGTAGCATTTTTATTTTATATGTTGTTCTGGGATGAAGGCCAGTTGGCTCTAAAGATAGTTTCCATAGCTACTGTCCTGCTCAGATAGAAAATGCTGCCCATAGCATTTTTCCTTTGTACCTTCACAATTTTTATGCTAGCTGTCAAGACAATTAATTTTCATCAGATTTATTAGTTATTAGGTTGTTGAAAGCAGGCAGCATGGGTGAGCACAAAACTCAGACGTGCTGTAATCTGATATTTTAATTTAAATGTATAATAGAAAATTTCTCTTTGCTCAAAACACATCAATATATTTCAAATTTATTAATTTATTTCTGCTGCCATCTATACTGAACCAGACTACAGTCTGTACTAAAAGATAAGTTTCTAAAATTTGAAGTTTCAGCTTACATTTTCCCAAAGTATAAGCAAATCTGAAAACAAATTTTAATGATGATATATATATATGTAATAGTTCAGGTTTTTAATTTCTTTTAAACTTGCTTTCCCTAGTTCACAACTTTCCTAAAACTTCTTTCATGGTTCTCAAAGCATGGAACTTGAAATTTGTTTCTAGGAGTAAATAACTATGTTGTATACTTTTCACTTTCAAAAAAAAGTTTTCAGTACAGCATTCACTATTTGACTCTTCATTCAGGGAGAAACAGACAGGTATTGCGAAAACTACTAAAAGGCAGCAGTAATGTGGAGTTCTTCACATTGTGCTGAATTTATCCTTGAGTACTATTCTTCATGCTGCATGTGATCAGGTTAGCAATAAAACAACAACTGGCTCAAAGCCCCAAACTGCTTGCTGTCTTGTGTGAGAGAAATAGAGACATACTTGATTGTGTCATAGGGTACGTCTAGACTACCGGATTTTGTCGACAGAAGTTTTGTCGACAGTATCTGTCGACAAAACTTCTGTCGACAAAGAGCGTCCAGACACATTGAGTTCTGTCGACAAAGCAAGCTGCTTTGTCGACAGAACCCTGTAGTCTAGACGCAACCCTACAGGCAATAACACCTTCTGTCGACTGAACTCTGTCGACAGAAGGTGTTATGCCTCGTAAAATGAGGTATACCAGTGTCGACAAAACTGCTGAGTTCTGTCGACGTTATGTCGACAGAACTCAGCGGTAGTGTAGACGCTGGTATAGTTTTGTCGACAAAAGTCCACTTTTGTCGACAAAACTCAGTAGTCTAGACACACCCATAGTTTTGGTAGCGCCTCAGAATATGGAAGGGGTGTCGGGTCATATAACAATCTAGTTAGATAAAGTAATAGAATGGCGATATCAAATTTGTAGTATTTTTAAAAATAATTTTATAGCTTCCTATGTTTTCCCACATTCTTTTTACGGATAATTTTTATAACACAGAGCTAACAGTTCCATCTGTGTGATCTCTGCCTATGTACATGTTTTCACATGCTGTAGGCCGAGAGTATTAATGCTATAATTTTCCAAGTCTATAACTGCAAGAGTATCCTTCCTGATAATTAATATAAAATCTGTTACATGAAGCTTGACGTTTGAAGCTTCTTTAAGCCTTACTTCTGTGAATAACCATCATGGAGTGAAATCTTGCAGTCATTTCTCAGGCTGAGTTTTCATTTATGACAGGAAATGTGTTGCCTAAGATAGGACTATATAATTTTGGTTTATGATAAATAGGCAAATACAGGGTTTATTTTGTGGCAGATGTAGAATTGCTGTGTAATAATCTAAAATTCCTGATGTGTAATAATTTTATTAATGTTGTTCAGTGTGGTGAAGTTACTGTATGTTATTAGAACTTCTTGTATGACTAAATAGCTCTAATGTAAGGTGGGGCTGTGGAAAGAGCAAAGTGAAAAGTGGCACAATAGATCTAGATAAGGTCATTCCCACCCGCACTTGAAAGACAAAGGGGCAAGCTGTTAGGTTCAAGGATCTTGTCTCCCACAGGTTGCTAGCTTTGTTTTGCTTGGAGTCTGGAAAGCAAAAGAACACTAAATTGTGAAAAGTGTTTCTCAGAAGTTGTGGAAGAAGAGACAGAGACTGCAGAGGGAGTCTCAAAAAGTTGTGCCTTCTCAGATACAGGGAATGGTAAGCCTAAGGGACATACTAGATGTGCATATAGTCTATTTTATTGTTTTTTAAGGTCTGGATTTCTTAGAAATGCTTTTGTCCTGAATAAATATTATTTTAGTTATAAGGATGCTATCTGGTAACCAATTTTCCCATTGTCATTGTCCTCAAAGAGGGGACAGAGCTTCAGGGTCTGAGACTAAATTAGATATCCTGAGATAATCGTGACTATTACCCAGGCCTGAAAAGTGAGGGAATCATGTGGTTCCACCCAGAGCCAGATGATGACTAAGAGTATGTCTCCAAAGCCAAGAAAAATGGTTCCTGGTGTGTGCTGACCGATTTTGGCTCATGGGGCTCAGCCTCTGGGGCTTTTTCATTGTATGTAAACTTTCTAGGTCCATTCTGGATGACAGGGTCCCAAAGCTTGGAAATACCTTTAAAGACCTGAAATCTGGAAGAGTGTGCACTTGATGAGATTAGGAGGGGCTAAAGATGCTGTTTGCTCCATAATCATATGAGTTTCTTTTCCTTCCTCTTTTAATGAAAATTATGGTTGAGAATGTTCAGCTGGTTGCAGCTGGTTATCTATATTTAGAGGCAGGCAAAGGATTTCGTATATTATTGTGGCTAATAGTGACCAGTTGAAATGAACAGAAGCTAGGATTCCCAGGAATCTGGTTTTTGACTGGAACTCCTGGTCAAAAAGGGTCCCTAGTGGCAACTGCTGCTCGAGCTGTTAAAATTCTGGTTGGCAGTGTAGAGGGCACCTTGTCTCCATGCTGCTCCTGGAAGCAGCTGGTATTTCCCTCCAGCTGCTAGACTGAGGGGTGGTCATGGCATATTGACCCAGCCCCTAGCCAATGGGAACTGCTGGTGCACGGCAGGGCAGTTGGCAACCCAGAGGCTTTTAGCAACCAACAGACACTAGAAGTAATCAAGATTCAGATGGAGGATTCTAATAGCTCAGGAGCACGTCCTCATATTGCCCTACTCATCCACTCTGTAGTGCTGGGCTCAAAGTCTTAGGTCAAATGTTGGCGTTTGATAATGCTAAGTAATTTCTGAAGTCATTGATCTTCTCCAGTTATGCAATTCATTTTGTGAAACTTTCCCTTTTAAGATGTTGGACTAGATCTTTAACTGGCGTAAATAGATTGATTAAATTGATTTATTTGGAGCTATGTTGACTTACGCTATCTCAGTTTTTCTTAAAGTGGTCCACAGACCCACTCTAAGAAAGCTGCAACTGGGCCACTCTGTTTGTTTACTTATCAGCTCCACCGCCATGGAGCCTTGTGGCTTCCATTGACTGCGGTTTGCTGTTTGTAGCCAAAGGGAGCCGCGGGACCAGTGGCCTGGCTCATGCTGCTTCCTGCAGCTCCCCTTGATTGCAAAAAGTGAACTTTAGCCAATGGGAGCCACAAGGCTCCGTGGCTGCAGAGCCGATAGGTAAAAAAACTGGAGCAGCCGGGTAGCAGCTTTCTCAGAGTGGGTCCATGGACACTGAGGAAAAACTGCATTATCTGAAGATCTGACCTTCTTTAAAAGGCGAGATGTCTTTGACCCTGTTTCTGAGCATTTATTTTTCCCACCGTACTGTTTGTTCTTTATATATATGATGTGATCTGGAATTCATGCATAAAATTGTAGTTCTTAGAGATAAAGTAGAAATCACTTTGTACAGACAATTGTATGGATAAAGAATGAAAAATGCTATATTTCTAGGGTGATATTTTGGGGAAATGGAAAAGAGCAAAAAAATCTGAAAACTCAAAATGGAACTGTAATTTCAAGAACATAATGGAAGTTTTGTGTTCTGTGAGTTTCCATTTTAATTTTTTGCATCCAAAAATGGAATATAACACTAAGTATATTAACTCGAAATACATCTAAAAGTTGTTTAAATTGAAATAATTATTAAAGTTAATGTATAGTCAACAGTAAAGAGGACTACTTATAAAGTGCTAAGTTAACAATATGCTTGGTAGCCAATAGTGCGGAAAAAGAATTTTTGCATTCAAGATATGCATTTACCAGCTACATTCATGAAGGGTATATTTTATACTTCTGAGTGGATAAAAACATCTCATTTCCACATGAAATTAGATAACAATAGCTTTCATTCTGAACTGTGAAGATTTGTTTTATAGTATGTGCTATAATGAAAGGGGCAATATGTGATCTGAAATTTTTTTTTAGTTTACAATCCAATTTTAGTCTTTAATAGAAGTCTTTTAGGTTTGTTAGTTATTGCAAGGTGATCTATCTTACTCTGTAGGCAAGGGGGATTTAGAAAAATGTGTCAGCATTCATCTATTTCAGTATATCAAAACACAGATTGTTTTTGCAACATAATTAAAACTAGTGAGCAGAGATCAACACCCCTCTCCTCTCTTCTCCCCATTAAAAAGAAAAAAGAAAAGAAATATGCCATCAGATTTTCAAAAGGGAAACCAGATGTGAACATCCCTTAGGTATTTTTCTTTCTCAGTTTGGAAAAGTTCCAAGATACTAATAATGCATTCATGACATTTAAAGCCGGAATTAATACATGTTACTAAATTGATACCAAAGTACTGAATAGTTTCTTTTGCATTCCTTTAATACAGTATGTCACCTATTGTTGCAGCTTTTGTTGTAATAGACTCTGGATGAACAGAAAACCACACTTCTGTCCAGTTTTATTTTAGGAAATTGTTATTTATTGTTGGTGTTTGGCTTTAAAATAGTTTGGTTGGTCATTTGTTAAAGATGGTGATTGTTAAAGGTCTAATTCTGATCCTTTGAATGCAGTGGTTCCCAAACTGTGGGTCAGGACTCCAGAGTGGGTCATAATGCCATTTTAATGAGGTTGCAAGGGTTGGTGTTAGATTTGCAGGGGGTGGTCATGGTACAGGACTGAAACTGAAGCGTGAGCCCTATCACTAGGGCAAAGCATGAGCCAGAGCCTGAGAACTTCAAGCCTAATTGGAAGGGCTCAGGTTACAGGCCATGCTGCCTGGGACTGAAGCATTTCAGCTTCAGCTTTGGCTCCCCTACCTGTGGCAATGGGGCTTGGGCTTTGTCTCCCCTACCAAGGACAGTGGGACTCAGGTGACCTCCTATGGTCATATAGTAACTTTTGTGTCCAAAGGGATCGTGGAGCAGTGAAGTTTGAGCACCTCTGTAAGAATAATCATGAGTATTTTGGACTAAGCAGCAAATCTAAATGGTATGAAGTGGGTATTTTCTGGCTGCAATTTTGACCTCAGTGAATTTCAAGGCTTGTTGTTGTCATAGATCTGGTTCAGTGTTCCCTGCTCCAAGCTTAATAGATTGCTGTGAGGGGCCCTAGATGCTGGATCCTATGTATTTTTAGGGCTTGTGTCCACTATGCAGTGGATCAGTGCTTCAGTGATTGATCCACTGGCCGTCGATTTACTGCGTCTACTTAGATGTGATAAATTGGTCTCCAAGCACTCTTTTGTCAACTCTGGCACTCTGCCAGGACAAGAGAAGTAGCCGAAGTTGATGAGAGAGCAGCCCCCATCAACCTTAATGATGGAAGATGCCACAGTGAGAATGTTGACTTATGTTACATCCAAAGTCATGTAGATTAGATCGACGGTGGGGATTATTATAGACAAGGCCTAAGTTTCCATAGCCTGAACAGAGCCAGTCTCAACTTGAACAATGTTCAGATGTTGTCCGTGCCTTGGAGTCTGTAGGCACATTCTTGGGTTACAGATCTTCTAGAACAGGGGTGGGCAATAATTTTGGAAAGGGGGCCACTTCACAAATTTTGGAAGTGGCCGCGGGCCAACTCAGAAGGGGCAGGGCCTCGGGTGGAAGGGGCGGGGGTGAGAACTACCTTGCTGGGTACGGTGACCTTATTTTCTGAACCTTCTGGAGGTGCCCCAGAGGCACCGTGGCCACAGACCACCCCGGAGGTGCCACGGCTTGGGGCCGCCCCAGAAGCACCACAGTCACATGGCCCTGGGCCGCTCTGGAGGCACCTTGGCCTGGAGCTGGCCACTACGGCCACTACGGCAGCACGTGGTCCAGGGCCAGCCACGGAGGTGCTGCTACCACAGCTTGGGGCTGCCCCAGGGGTACTGCAGTCACACTGCCCTGGGCCACTCCCCCCCGCTGTAATTAGGGGCCAGGGCCTGTAATTACCTCATGGGCTGAATAAAAACCCAAGGTGAGCCGGATGTGGCCTGCTGAGAGGCTTTTGCCCACCCCTGTTCTAGAACCTTGTCCTCAGAGCTTAGATCATTTGGTCTGTCAGCTCAGTCCCTGGAACCAGCGTTCATTCCTCAAACACCCCCTTGAAGAACGGTACCCAAAAGTATGAGGATTCTGTTTCCCTCTTCAAAGGGCCATATGGTGGCTGTAGCATATAATACACAGGTATTTTGTGTAGAATTCCAACATATGATTGTTCTATCACTTGGAAAATATAGACCCTTACAAGAACAATAATCACCTGCAAGCAACTACATGTGTAATGTTTCAGTGGTAGAAAGGGACAAATCCCCAGCATTAGTGGTACGTTAAATAAAGTACAGGAAATCTTTTTAATGAAAAATATTGTCAGAGCCTGATATCAGGATCAAGTAGATGTTACAATGTATGGCTGACATTTTTGAAGTACGAGCAAAATAAATGAACAGAAATTATGAGAGGTTGGTCAAACACAAATGGCTCATTTAAAGTGGCATACAGGTTATTAATGAAATTTGTTAATACAGGCAGTCCCCGGGTTACGTACAAGATAGGGACTGTAGGTTTGTTCTTAAGTTGAATTTGCATGTAAGTCGGAACTGGCGTCCAGATTCAGCCGCTGTTGAAACTGACCAGCAGCGGCTGAATCGGACACACCTGGGGCAGAGCAGCTGGAGTGCTGCTGGGTTGGTCTGATAGCGCCGACCCAGGTGTTCCCAAGTCAGCCGCTGCTGAAACTGACCAGTGGCTGACTACAGGAAGCCCGAGGCCCCCCAGCAGACCAGGGAGACGTGGAGTGGCTTTTCTCGCCGCGGAGGACGTGGGCGGTGGGACCGTGGCGCGTCTCGGCGGTACCGCCGCCCACGTCCTCCGCGGCGAGAAAAGCCGCTCCGCGTCTCCCTGGTCTGCTGGGGGGAAGCGCCCCCCCGTGCCACCAGAGGCGGCGACAGTGGGGGAGGCACCCCGCACTAGCTGCGCCCCCCCTTCCCCCCCGTTCGTAATTAGAGATCCGACTTAAGTCGGACTGACGTAACCCGGGGACTGCCTGTAGTTGTATGGGAAGTTCATGTATGCCAGGGATGGGCAAATACCAGACTTTTGTCTGGACTCATTTCCCCAGGTTAGCTCCTGGCAGGCCATTTCTGCTGTATTTATCTTTGCTTCTGCAGGTATGAACGTTTGCAAATCCTATTGGCTGTGGCTCACCGTTCCTGGCCTATGGGAGCTGCAGCAGGTGGTGTCCTGGTCCACGCTATTTCCTGCAGCTACCATTGGCTGGGAATGATGATCCATGGCCAAAGAGAGCTGCAATCACCCATACTTGCAGAATCTTAAGTAAATATAGTGTTGGTGTCCCATGAAGGCTAACCCTTGCGAACAGCCACCATTTCATTGCCCACTCCTGATGTATACTAATAATAAGATATTATTTTAAAATATTAATGTACTAAATTAAACATTGCGTCATAATTAAACATTGTGTCGATTTTTTTCCCCAAAGGCATAACAACTAGGCACTTAACTCTCATTGACTTTCAATTGGATTTGGGTGCCTTCCTCTCAGTCGTACCTTTGAAAATCTTCCCCTACGTCAACTTTTTATATGAAAATAATTAAACAGTGTCCTTTATGGAATTCTCTGATTTTAACAAGTATCAGGTATCAGAGGGGGTAGCCATGTTAATTTGTATTTTCAAAAACAACTAGGAATCCTATGGCACCTTAAAGACTAACAGATTTATTTGGACATCAAGATTTCATAGGCAAACATCTAATCTGTTGTATGCATTGGTGAAGTGGGTTTTTGTCCACGAAAGCTTATGTCCAAATAAATCTGGTAATCTTTAAAGTTCCATAGGACTCGTTGTTTTAATAGGTATCAGGGTAGTTAAGTGGGGGGAAATAGTTGGTTGAAACTAAACCTCCTTCTCTTGAATGTACTTGCTTGTCAAGTCATTACAGTATACAGGCAGTTCCCGGGTTACATAGATCCGACTTACATCGGATCCCTACTTACAAACGGGGTGAGGCAACCCCGCACTAGCTGCTTCCCCCCAGCAGACCAGGGAGACGCGGAGCGGCTTTTCTCAGCAGACACGTCAGCTTGAGAATAAAGGACTGAGGGAAGTGAGGTGTGGGAGAATAAAACTGAGCTCTGGAGAAATGTTTGGCTAGAGTTTCCCCTACAATATGTACCAGTTCCGACTTACATACAAATTCAACTTAAGAACAAACCTACAGTCCCTATCTTGTACGTAACCCAGGGACTGCCTGTATTCAGTTTTCTAGTTTAGTAATTCCCATTGGAAATTTGCGCCTACACCTTGAATAACTGAAGAAGCCTGTTGTGGAAGCACAATACTGCCTTGGGATAACCTTAATGATATGTTATATAGTTTTAATTCATATTGATTAAAATTCGAGCTATAAGCAAATTGAAAGGGCAGTCTGTATCTATATTTTACCTCCACAGAGTTGTAATGTATAAATCAGCAGTTTTGCCGTACGACTGAGGGTTTTGTGATTCTGTTTTGTGCCTAATTCTGCTCAGCTTATGCAACTTGTCATGTTAACACATGGGTAAGAGGGGAACATTTGATTTAATGTTATATCAATTGATAGTGTATTCACTGCTTTCTTTTAATCTCTCATCTGTTTTGATTTGAATTCTCAATGAACTTAAACCTTCACACAAGCATATAAAAACAGAACTTTGCTACTGCACTAATATTCTTGATATGCTCTTTGCTTTCATTTTAGCATTGGTTAAATGTTAGACTGACTTAGTTAGCTAGTTATTTATGTGTTGGTTGAAAAAGCTGCTGTGGATATTCTAGTTTATATTATTCTTCCTTTAATTGGATATGCTTGAAACAAATTGCATGTAGCACCTTGTGATGTGCCTGTTTTTAGAAGTGGCAGCATATTTTGTATTAAAATAAGTCTGCTTGTGTGTGCCAGCCACTGTTTGATTCAATACAAATCATGTTCTTTATATAGCCAATGTCAATCAGTTCCTTTTGAGTCAGGGCCCCTCTGGACATATGTCCATATAAAAGCAGTCTTTTCCCTTTCCTCTGTCTTAGGTCTGTAGAGACAGAGTGGGCTTGAGCTTGATGGTTCCAGTAATCATCTAATTTGTCAAAACATATATTGAGCCAGAAGCCACTGGCTTTGACTTCAGCTGCCTATAGCTAGAGTGATGGGAGAAACAATTATATCATTAATGTGTAATTGAATGTAATGCTCTAAGGCTGTATGAATATGAATTGCTAGATAGGTGACAGACGGACACTTCAGAGTGCGCCTCAGTGGTCAGAATTTCATTTTTTTTAAAATACATTTGTTTTTGAGACCAAGGCATTTTGTTTGAGGCATAAGGTAGCGTGGTTCAAGCCCATGGAGGAAAATTCTAAGAAGTGGTAACTTTTCTTAAAGTTCAGTTAAATTCTCTCTTTTAACTCTGACCTGTGTTCATTGCCTTTCAAACTTGTTTTCTTACCAGATTCAATGTGTACTAATACTTATAGTGATTTATAGAAAGTATAGAATTAGCCTCTTTCAGGTACTCCTACTGAAGTAAATAACACAGAGGCAGACCCTTTTGTTTAATAATAAATACCACATTCAGGGCTTCATCTCTGTAATTTGGGTTTTCTCTGTAATTGATAATTTTTTATTTTGCATGTTTCTCTTTCTTGCCATCAACACATTTTTATCTTCTAGCAACACCGGCCTTTAATAGGAGTGTGTGAACTGTTAGATGTCACTCAGTTGTAAATATCTCTCAGTGCTTTTCATTTCTCTTCTATATCTTTTCTTTCCTCTGACTGAAGAGAGAGAGAGCAGATTGCTACAAATTACTAGAATACTGTACAAGGCATGAACATTTTGTGCAAGAAAAAAATAGTTCAGAAAGTGGACACCAAAGTTAAGAGAGTGAACAAAGAGTGAAACCATCTTTACTCTGTCCATCTCCATAAAGAAAAAAAATTAATCATTTTGAAGGCATTGTAGTCTTCAGTTAGAACAAGCCATGAATGATAGATGGAAAGTGTCAAAGCACACAACTGAAACTTCAGAGAGAGAAAGGTGTGATGTTTGGCAAACAAGACATGATAAAAAAGAGAAAGGGTTTGATTTTTGAGAGCTTATAAGCAGATAAAAACACATCAGGTTGTGTGATATGCTGAAAATAAAGATTGTAAAGAGTATCAAATACATGTTGTAATGATCCAGAATACTCTCATGGAAAATAGATGTTTAAGAAAATGAAAAGATGAGTTGGTAATGAAATTAGTAGATATTTTCCTTGGTCACTAAAAACACAACAGTTACAGTATATAGAGTTAGTGGAAGTCTGCAGTAGTATGTCTAAGTATTCCTGAAAACATTAGTTGATTTTAGGTGAATTAGAAACAGAAAAAAACAGGGAGACCAATATATATATATTTAAATGCAAAATGGAAGCAAAATGTGATGCAAAGAAACCGTGGTCCATGAAGGCAGGATAAAACAGTTTGGCTCAGATTGGGCTCTCTCTCCAAAGCACCTGATTTAGTTTGCTTTTTTTAAACACTAGCTTCTTTCTTTCCCTACCTACCTATATATTTGCAAGCATATTTGGGGTCTTCTTTCTAAGGAGGCCTACACATTTTGCCACTTCATTCCTTTAGAATTATGGGAGAAGATTTAGGACCCTGTGTTACCTAAAAGACCTCAACCCTCTACCTCACCATTCTTCCCAGACCTAGGTGCTGGAACTAAAGGAGCAGGGGGAGCAGCAGCTTCCATTGGTTTGAAGTGGTTTCCATGTATACAGGCTTACAGTTTGGATCAGTAGTAGCTCTCGCTATAAAAGTTGTTCCAGCACCCTGTCCCATATACCCTGGAAATATACGAGTGGGTTTAGTGACCAATATTTTTGGTAGCTTCAAGTGGTCTTTAATCTCAATGACTCTTGGCAAATTGGACAAAAGTTTCAAAAACTGGTGACACACTGAAAATATATGGAGTTATACACTACATCAAATCTAACTCATCTCAAAGGTGGAGTATATCTAAGCAAAAGATTAGATATTGATCAGAGGTTACCTTAAAAAAGAATGAATGCTGTGGCTGCCTGTCATTGTCTTTCACCACAGCTTATATCCAGGGCCGGCTTTAGGAAGTGCGGGGCCCAATTTGAACCGTTTTGACGGGGCCCCGACAACCAGGATTTTTTGTTGACACCCTCCTCCCCCAAAAAAATCCCCACACAAATTTTGGTTGAACAAAAAAACCCCCCAAAAACCAGCACACACAAAAAAGTCACAGTCCCTTTAAATCTCCAGTTACAGGGCAGAGTCCCGCTCCTGCTTTCCCACCAAACCCAGGGGCCGACATCCCCTCCTGCAGCGCAGGGCGATCCCTGCGCTCAATTCACCCCTCCTGCGGCACACAGAAGCCGCTGCGCTCCTCTGGGGCCGATGACCCCTCCCGCAGCGCACCCAGCACACCAGCACACTTCCGGATTTAGGGCGCAGGGCCCTTTTAGCCGACCCTGCTTATATCTGACTGATTTCAGTTGTGACAATGTTATAATCCACAGATCTGTGAAATTAATGATCTGAATCTATTTTGTGGTGAATGATATTACAAATTTTAACTAGCACCAAGGCAGGCAGCCTAAGTAGAGAATAGGAGGTTGACTGAGTCTGTATTACCTTTTGACCTTGGATAGAGATACATTCGTTAGGAAATATACACTGTTGCTCACCGTGGTATATTAATAAAAGGAGGACTGGAGATTCCAGTGCTGTCAATCTTGAATCTTTCCCGAGCACTAAATGCTCATTAATAATCCTTTAGGGAAACGCAAAAGAGTTTCCACAAAATATCTTGTCCACGTGACAGATCTCCAGAGAAAATGCATCTTTAGTCAAGGGATTTGTTAACTGAGCTTTCAATTTCAGCTGGTGGTTTTTTGGTTTTTTGGTTTTTTTGTTTGTTTGTTTGTTTGTTTTTTGCAAAGAGAAACATTTCTTCACAGCTTGTTGCAAAATTGTCCTCCAGTAACTAGACTAGGAAGAAAAAGAATTCACTATTACTTGCTGATGGCTGAGCTATTCTAGTTTTACGGCTTGTACTATCTTGCTCAGAATCTTCAAACGTCCTCATGTGTTTTCTGCAATCTTTTGGCTTTCAAAGCTTTCTCATCTTTAAATCTAAGGGAAGAAATAGGAATTGGTAGGCAAAAAATGAGGATAAGCCTATATACAACACAGATGTTATAGTCTAAAGCTTCACAAAAGAAATTGATAATCAGAGATAGGCAGATCATTAAAGAAATTGAAACCATTTTATATGGAGAACTGCTCAGTCAAGCTTAGAAATACCCACACATCAGATAAAAGAGGTCAGAAGCTGAATTACATTCAGTAGATGAAAGAAACAGTTAAGAGCAACCTCTATTGTCCCAAGGAGAAACATCTACAATCACTCACATAATAATAGTAATATACAGCCTGTAAATATGGCCTCTTATGCTAAGTATTGAGTAAAGTAGAATTGCCGAATGTGACAACACGCAGAAATAACATTATATGAAAAATAAAAACACTTCCATTGTAAATTACTGTAGGAAACAGTAAGCAGAAGGAAAATTCCTAAGGACTGATCATAAAAATGTAATTGGCAAAGAAGAGATTTTGATCTCTTATGCTGATTATCAATCTAGAGTTGCTCTGTTCACTTTTCTTGAGTTACTTCACAGTAGGGGGTAAGATCTGAACTTCACTCTGTTTCTTAAAACTTACACAAGGGTTTTACCAATGTCATGTATCAACTCCCTCTGGTGCATAGCTGAGACCTCGTCCGAATCTCCATTGTATTCAGTAAGCAAGAGTTGAAAATGCTTGAGGAGTGGACCCCCAAAGCATGCTGTGATAATGTGCAGCAGTGGTGGGCATGCAGTCCACTGAGGTGCTGTGTGTGGCCCAAAAGACATTTTGTTTATCATCGCCCACGCAGGGTTGCCAGTTTCTGCTGGTTTCCATCCACATATGGTTTTTTTCCTACCAGTATTATTAAAGTGACACGCATGTAAAGCAAGGGCATGCAAGGTGAGGTGCGTGCTGACTGCACACAACAGTGGTTATGAGATCCATGCACGCCCTCTGCATCCAATCACAGTGCTGCTATGGTTCAGTCATCACACTCCACAAATTCTGGGTACACAAGTGCAGAGAGCAAAACTACCTTACCCCAGGAAACCATCTTGATCATAACAATCTTGCAGCTCACTGAGATGGAGGAGGGCTGCTCATGCAGCCCACTCACTACCCTTAGTTTGCTATTGCTGTTGTGTGGCAACGAAATGCAGCTTTGTATGGTGGGGACTGAGGGTTAGAGATATAAAGTGACAATTTAAAATATCCCTTCCCTGTAATGGCTACATTCCCCTGTTAGCAGCTGTTTGTGGCTCTTTCCTCCATTTTTAATCTGCTTTCTATGTAAAAGCTGAACAATTACTTTAACCCACCCAAATGATATTTCATAAAAGAGATCAAATTGTTGGACCATGAATTGCTGCTGAAAGAGCAGATGGGTTTGTGGGGACTGGAAGAGAAAGGTAATGGTCTGGAAAACAAATTTTATATTGACATTCAGTGGAGAAGATACAGAACATGGGAAGGTCATGAGATTGATACATGAGCTGTGGGCCTGTTGGTCAGAAGTTTAGAGAATGTAAAGTTTGTTTTAAATTAAGGGGGATATACTGCACGGTGCTGTGAACTTTCAATTCCTGTTGACTTTAATGGTGACCTGTGGGTGCTGAGCTCCTTGCAGCATTGTAGGCGATGGTCCCAATCTTGCAGACATTTATGAATCTGGTTGATTTTACAATGCAGTGAGTAGTTGCACTGAGGTGTGTATGTTTGCAGGCATGGATCTGATGAATTAGATCCTGCAAGTAGATCTGCCCCACAGCATCCCTATGCCTAAACACAACTAAAGTCAGTGAGGCCTCTCATGGGTGCAGGGGTGAGGTCAGGTGGATGCATTCATATGATCTGGCCCTCACTGAGGACCTTCCTGAAGTATCAGAAAATTCAAAATCTTAATGAACCTAGATGATGTTAAACATTATGAATTAGTATTCAGTAAGGGTATGTCTACACTACCCCGCTTGTTCGAACTAGCGGGGTAATGTATGCATACCGAACTTGCTAATGAAGCCCGGGATTTGAATTTCCCGGGCTTCATTAGCATAAAGCCGGCACCGCCATTTTTAAAAGCCGGCTAGTGCGAACCCCGTGCCGCGCGGCTACACGCGGCACGGGCTAGATAGTTCGAACTACGTAGCCCTTCCGAACTATCTGTACTCCTCGTGGAACGCACACAGGATTTTCTTACATAGGTGATTGATTTATCATTCTCGATATTGCATTAACATTAAGATTTGCATTTCTTAATGGAACGAGGAGTACAGATAGTTCGGAATGGCTACGTAGTTCGAACTATCTAGCCCGTGCTGCGTGTAGCCGCGCGGCACGGGGTTCGCACTAGCCGGCTTTTAAAAATGGCGGCGCCGGCTTTATGCTAATGAAGCCCGGGAAATTCAAATCCCGGGCTTCATTAGCAAGTTCGGTATGCATACATTACCCCGCTAGTTCGAACTAGCGGGGTAGTGTAGACATACCCAAAGTGACAAAAGGTAGCATGAACAACCATTCAGTAAGAGAAGGTGCTGGCTTTACATGGACCCTCTTGCCTTGTTATGTAAAATTTCCTATGCTTAGTTAGTATTCCAAATGACTTCTATTAGTCCTTCTAATCTTTTTTTCTTGTCCATTTTAACATTGATATTTCCCATGATGATGGTGATGATGATAATAGGGTCTTTGAACATTTGGCAGCTTGCCCTATCATATAATTCCTCCCAGATGCTTTTTGGAATGCAACTTATTGGCAGATATAATACAGTATTAAATGCAAATCTTAATGTTAATGCAATATCGAAAATGATAAATCAATCACCTATGTAAGAAAATCCTGAAAGTTCCTGCTGCAATTTTGAACTCTGCCAAATTGCTCTTCCTGTATATTTCATGGTGTCCATTGAACAACAGAAACATTAAGGCTTACATTTAATTAGGGCACAGGAACAGAAAATACAACATATGTGCAATGTTGATGCATTCAGATTGCAGTAAATCCCATGGGCTAAATTCCATGCTGATTTATACTTACTGTGTTTCAGTACTATCGGGGGGATAAGGAAGGTGCAAATTAGTTAAGAATTTGGCCCCAAGTTTCTACTGAAATGTTAATCATACTGAGTCCTCCTTAAATGTAGAGTTTACTTGATGTTTGTCACATTTCATCTGTGCCATAAAATATACACGATACATAATTTATTAGAGTTTGGTACTACAGTAAAACCTGTGTTATCCGGCACGCTCAGGGATTAGGGCATTCCGGTTATCTAAAATTTCCAGTTATCTGAGGGTCCCATCAACCTAGGAAGAACCAATGGACAATAATAGTAACACTCAAGTTTTAATATTGGTAGTTTTATAGTACGAGGCAGTTGGTCTCACATTTCTATTTTGAGTTAAAGATGATTAGTACTTCTTAAATAAAAAATTGTTAAGCCAATCATGGTAAACCAAGCCAGGCCTGTGTGCCTGAAAATGTGACAGTATTGTGGCTAGGAGCAATGCCGGTTAACGAAGTTTTCTGGTTAACAGAGTGCCGGATAAAAAAGGTTTCACTGTACTGTAGAACACTTGACATTTAAGTACTTGAAGTCTCACACGTAACATTGTATTAATGTGAGTACAGGTTGGACCTCTCTGGTTGCGCACCCTTGAGGCCTGACCGGTCTCGAATTAGAGAAGTTTCAAGACCTGAGGAGATCCCCTGCTACCTGCTTCCCAGACCACCTTTCCTCCCCCTCCCTCTGCCATGCTGCTGCAGCCCCAGCAGCCCGGACTGCCCTGTCCCCACTATTGGGGCTGCTGCGTTCCTGTCCTCATCCCCACTCTCAGGGCTGCCGCAGTTACTGCATCTCCTGCCCCAGCCACACCATCAGGGCTGCTGTGTCTCTGGCCCTGCTAAAGGGGCTGTCACGGCCCCTGCTGTGCTACCAGGGCTCGGGGCCAGTCCTAGCACCACTGGGCTCTGAGCCGCCAACCCCTTTGCCCCTGGGGCTCCCAGCCAGTACTCCCTGGTCCAGGAACACCCGTGGTCCTGCTGGACCACAGATGTTGCCAGATGAGAGAGTCCCGGTTTTTGGAGGTCCAACCTCTACTTGGATGTGATTTCCCTATAAGGTGCGGTGCTTGGTTATGTTTGTTTTTTAAAACTAAGCCTCCTTAAAGATGATGCAGTGCCATGCAATGTACTTGAGAAAAGATTCAGCATTCGTAAAGTTTTTAGAGTTACCACAGTGCTCGTATATCACTTCAGCAATACAGTTTTAACTAGGAAGGGGGAGCGGGAAGTTTGACCATAATTAACAAACTGCTCCATGGCCCTGACTGAGGACATTCTTGACATTAAGCACATGAGTTGTTCATTGAAGTCAAAGAGTGTACCCATATTAAAAGTTAGATGTATGCACATGTACTTTCATCGATCAGGAACTACAATTTAAAAAAATTGAGGTTATGTTGTAGCTTGCTTGTGTGAAAACAGTGACCTAAAAGCCTGTTACTATAGTCTGATTTTGAAGTCAATAGTAAAACACCTATAATGACCTAAGAGTGATCAGGATTTGGCACTCATAACTTCAAAAATACTGATACAGTTTCCTTTATCCTTGATTATTTATCTTTTCTCAATTACAACTATCAAACCAGTCAAGCTAGAAATGTCTACGTTTCCAATTTATTGTGTAGTTTAGGCACAAATACTTATATTGACTATATAGAGTTTGTGTATGCATGCACATGGAGGACCAGAAACGGAAAGATGAGATGATAGTTTATATTTCTAGCACTTTTATAAAACTCAAAAAACTACTCATTTGATTTTGTCTTTGTTGAACAGTTTCTCTTTTCTTCTTCTTCCCATCTATATTATCTCTGTTCCAAAAATATGCACCAAAAGAATAAAAAGGAACCCGTGGCACCTTAAGATTAACAATTTTATAAGGGAATCTTTTACTTCATGCACGTGATAAAGTGATTTGCAACTCACAAAAACTTACGCCCTCATAAAATTATTAATTTTTAAGGTGCCACCAGATTACAGGCAGTCCCCGGGTTACGTACAAGATAGGGACTGTAGGTTTGTTCTTAAGTTGAATCTGTATGTATGTCGGAACTGGCGTCCAGATTCAGACACTGCTGAAACTGACCGCCAGTTCTGACTTACATACAGAATCAACTTAAGAACCCCAGGCGTCCCCAAGTCAGCTGCTGCTGAAACTGATCAGCAGCTGATTCCAGGAAGCCCGGGGTAGAGCAACTCTGCCTGGGGCTTCCTGTAGTCAGCGCTGGTCAGTTTCAGCAGAAGCTGACTTGGGACGCCTGGGGCAGAGCAGCTGGGGTGCTGCTGGGTTGCTCCAGTAGCGCCGCTCCTCGGCACTACTGGACCAACCCAGCAGCACCCCATCTGCTCTGCCCCAGGCGTCCTGATTCAGCCGCTGCTGAAACTGACCAGCAGCGGCTGAATCAGGACCTGGGGCAGAGCAGCTGGGGTGCTGCCGGGTTGGTCCAGTAGTGCCCAGAGCGGCGCTGCAGGACCAATCGGCAGCGCCCCAGCTGCTCTGCCCCAGAGTCCAAAACAAAAGCCTGGTCTGCTGGGGGGGGGGGAGCACACTAGCTGCGCCCCCCCCCCCCAACAGACCAGGGACACGGGGAGCAGAGCCGCAGCGGCAGCAGACCACAGGCACCCAGACTGAAGCGGCAGCAGCTCTGGCAAAGCCTCAGAAGCGCGGGAACCCGCCCGGTGCCCCTGGTCTGCTGGAGACGGTCTCCAGCAGACCAGGGGCACCGGAGCAGCTTACGAACGGGGCTTTCTCGCTCCGACCTCCGGGGCGAGAAAGCCCCGTTCGTAAGTGCGGATCTGACGTAAGTACTTATTGTTTTTGCAGAAACAGACTAACACAGCTATCTCTGAAACCAAGAATGTATTTGAGAGAATTATGAGCAACTGAAAATAACTTGGAGAAGGGAAAAGTAGAATGGAAACTGCATCTCAATCTTAACTTCAGTATTCTTGAATATATATCATGTTGAGTAAAGGGGCTTAAAACTTTGCTCTTAGACCACTGTTTATTCACTTCACAGATGTCACACCTTATTGTACATTATGTTGATTTTTGGTTTGAGCCTTGTCCTAAGCTAGCATAGTAAGAATATTTTGCATAGTATTAACCATTTTTTTCATGATTATGAATGAAGCTTTTCCAGTCTTAAAGTTTTCCTGATTTTTCAACCATAAGAAACATAATCACTGTTACTATATGACCTTGTGCTGATCCCCCTCGGCTTAACTTTTCAGCCTGCCTGACTTCTGGATCTATGAATTCTAATAAAAGTGTTAATATCTGCACCAAAAACAGTCATTTTCCTATGGTAGCTGGTCTGAGCCTACTTATTACTATTCCAAATTCTTTTCTGCCCTGTCATTTGGGGATTGAAAAACCATTGGCAACTGAAGACCATGGTTCTTGTTTAGGGCCATAATAGAGAAGTTGTCACAGGTGTGTAAACCCTCACTCAACATCATTGAGAATTATCCTGATGATTCAGCATTATGCCATGCAGCATTACAATTGAGGAAAACTTGATAAGGGAGAATCAGTATCTTCTTTCCTGATAAAGACAAAGCACTAACACATTGTCACTAACTTCCTGAAAAAAGCAACTTTATCAACAATTTTATGTCTTCTGGAATGCGGAGCTCTTAAAACATGCTGCTTGCTGCTCCCTTTATCTCTAATCAGTGGAATGAAAACTAAAAGTACACTTAATGAGCGCAGCAAGCTGTGTATGCTGTCCTTTTTGGTATCCTGCTGACTATTGGCTATTGCTGATGAAAAGTGTTTAAAGGTCAACAAATTAAAAAGGACTGATTCTTGAGCTAGGGACATTTGCAGTACTACTGAAGTTAAACAGCTATCTTGAAAACAAGACACAATCAGAGTTCAAAATTGTCAACTTTGTGACTATCATCAAGATTTTATTTGGGATGAAATTTTAGGCCTGAGAATAAAGATGCTGTTTTTCTTAGTGATACTAAGGTATCTTTCCGATCCCTGTGGAAGCACAGGTAAATACAGCGGTGGTGGCTCGCCAGTGACAACCCCTGGCGGCCTGCTGTTTTTTATTGCCCACCCCTGATATAGACACACAATTACAAATAAATAGGGAACTATGCATTATTGGTGCCATTTTATATACAGGAATTATTCTAATGGTGTTTTAACAGTGTTAATATTCCAAAATGACTGCAGACAAAATAAATTAAGGTATTAAATATTTAGTTTTCCATTGAAGTTACATTTTTCCATTGCCAGATTCAATTAAAATTGTCATGATTTCAAAATAATGATTCAAAATTTCACTTTGGGACTACCGTTTTGATAGTATCAAATCTATTCTACACAATCTCCTATAGTAGAAAGCAATTTTTCAGCAACTGCTAACCACAGTGATCACAGCGCTGGTTAAAATTGAGTTAAATTAATTCACTACAGCCATACCACCTTGGGCCTGTGCTCTTGTCAGATCGCATAAACTAAATGGGGTCAAGCCTGGTTAGTACTTGGATGGGAAACCTCCATAGAAATAAGGGTGTTGAAGGAGGTGGTGTTTGTAATTCTGTGTATACAGTAGTATGTTTCGTCATAGGTCAGTATTGGCTCCATGCTGAAGCATTAGTTTAATGAATTTTAGAGACTGATTTTTTTAGGATCATTGTCAGAACAAGGTCCTGGATGCTAATTATTATTTGGGGTAAGTGTACATGTGTGTTTTCAAAATTCAGCTTTCCTATCCTGCCATACATTTGTACTGCCTTGGGTACTCTTTACTTCCTGTCTTTCTACTATGTAACGTTGCTGTGAAGATGTTTTTATTTTCCTGTGGCAAAGATATCTTCATTTGTATGGACTGGTACACCCATCTGGTAATAAAATAGTGTATGCTTGCTAACATGCAGTTTTGCTAATGTAGGTGTGGTATAATTATTTAAAATAATGTTTTACAAAGCATGGTTTTCAATCTGCCAATTAATCTCAAGAGCTCAGTTACGAAATGTTCACCAAATGAAGGAAAATACTAAGATTTTAAAATAATACTTTGTGCAGAGCTATGCAAGTTCAAGACAGTGTGAAAGTGACAAAGCTAAGGGTGAAACAAGTAAAAAAACCCAGTCTCTCTCTTTTTTGTTGTTGTCAGGTTGGTGGAAAACTAGAAAAACTAATGTGTCAATATCATGAGTACAGACCATAAGAGGAAATAAAGATAAGGTACAGCTTTATCAGAAAATGATAATGTACAGTATGAGAGGGAAACTCTGGAAGTTGCTTAAGTCTTAAGAATGCAAGACATATTCTGCATTCACATCCAGGGTTTATTGGTGTGTGATTTAGACTTGGGGGAAAAAAAGGGCTTTGTCACGTTTCATCTAGGTATTGTGTTATCTGTGAAACCTGGGGAACTGGATTCAGTGAAGCATTAGGTTAGATTTTGGGGCAATCCCAGAAATTTCAAATCTTCTTAAGTTTTGATTGATGCCAAATTACATTTTTATTACAAAACATTTTTAAACATATTTTTTCTTAGCCCTGAAACTGTGTCTAATCTAATTGTGCATGTCTAAACCTTCTTTGAAAATTTAAATGACATTCCATCGCAGATAATTTTGACTAGATGTATTCCTGCAGATTTTATCACATGACATCTTTAATTCATGAAAACTCTAGGACAATCCTGGAAGGTGGACTACTCTAGCCTTGACTATTACTCTGGAGAGATATAATATCACTTTACCAATGTAAGGGGCTGAACCAAAATTTACCTGGCCTAAAAGCTACCGAATTTGAGATTAAGTTATAGGTAAGAGATAAGAGTTTGGGAGGTTCAGTATTAGGGTTTGGCCCATTAAGGAATTTAGAGTTATGACTGTTTAAGATTAGGAATAAGATTAGAAAATATATACTTAGATTTTGAAGTGAATAATTTACACAGCAAATACAGAATCTTTTGTGTGTGTGTCTGGAATATCTGAACTATATCAACATTTTTGTTCAAAGTTGTGTGTTTTTTTTAAATTAAGTTATTTTTGTCTTTCTGAATTGTGAAAAGTTAGTGTTTGATTTTGAAAAATCTGAGCTGGGTCAGTTAGCTGTGACTAACTGTAGGAATGTAGGCATGATTGTTTAGAACATAAATCTTTTTCTTTTGTGGGCCAAATGTACCTTTCTTGTCCCAGCTCATCATTCCACAGAAAGGTATGAAATTGTGAGAGATGTTAGTGGTTGGAAAAGTTTCAAATGTATTTGAAAGCATTGAAAAGTCCCCCTTCCTATTGATATAGTCTGAAGCGTGGTGGTCGAAGGCCAGGATAGGGATATGAGTGCCGTCTGTGGCCTCCCACTCCCCTCCCCCTGCAGTTGAGGAAGCCCATGTTGGTAAAGCCAGAGTGATGACCTTCCTATAGCAGCATGTTGTTGATGGCCTTGGGTGCCTGCATAAGCACAGCTCTGAGTATGGAGTTTCCCATGCTGAACTGGTTCTTGACGGAGTGGTATCTGTCCAGCATTGTGCGATCCAGAGGGTGATGCCGATGCTCTTATGCAGGGGGATGGTGGGTTGCAGTCCGGTGACCTGTCACCCAAGGACAGGGGCGAGCCATTCGCAGAGCTCCAGGAAAGTGGCCTTCCGCATGCGGAAGTTCTGCAGCCACCCCTGGTTGTCCCGTGGCTGCAGAATAAGCTGGAACTGGTCTCCCTGTGCCAGAAGCTGTGTTTGATGGTGTCCAAGGGACTTATGGGCATTTGCAGCAGCAGGAGTGCCAAGATCTGGGTGAAGGGGTCCTCCGGTTGAGGCTGGTCATCGTCCTATTGGAGCAGCATGTGGGTAATGTGGATAAACTGTGCCATGAGGTGCAGCATGAGGCCCGTGAGCATGGCAGTACTTTGCAACAGCTCCGGCTCCACGATGTCAGTGCTGTGGCATCTGCAAGGCCAACCAGAGCACACTGTGTTGATCTGGTGTCCCATATGGGGGAGGCAGTGGAGGAGCGGTGTGTGAGACATGGTCATAGAGAGGAGACCCTGACAGCATGTGTTACAGCTTGCCTGACCAAGCAGCCACTGAAAATATCTGCCCTTTTGGTGCCCTCCCTGGAGTGCTTCTAGGGCAGTGGTCCCCAACCTTTTGGGGCTACCGGGCACCCGGGGGCGGTGCTGTGCATGCGCTGTACGCCCATGGCAGGGGCCGTGCATGCGCCTTGTGCCCGGGGCCCAGTGCGCAAGAATGGCTTGGGCCGGCCCTGGTCACTCGGCGGGCGTACATAAATGCCCTGGCGGGCGCTATGGCACCTGCAGGCACCGCATTAGGGACCACTGTTCTAGGGGCTCTAAGTCTGTGGCAGGCTCCAGTCAGTGTGGCCGCACTATTTTGAAATAATTCTGAGCTATTTTGATGCTGCCTTGTAGAATGGACATGCTATATCGATTTTGTTATTTTGGGAGTTGTTATATCGTTTTTACTTATTTTGAAATTACTTCCTAATGTAGACATGCCCTAAGAGAATTTTGTAAAACTTTTACCATTTTACATTTTTTCTAAAAGTGGCAATAAGTACACCTGAAAGTGAATTTGTTTCAATGTTTTGTCCAGTCCCTACAGAATTGTTTTTGTCTGGCTTAGGTCTGCTGTTGTAACTAAAATAATTCACTTTGTTGGTCTACGTCTAGACTGAACGCCTCTTTCGTAAGAGACTTTTTTGAAAGATACTTTCGAAAAAGCCTCTTTAGAAAAAGAGCGTCTAGACTACAACTAGTATTTTCAAAAAAGCAAGCTGCTTTTTCGAAAGAGAGCACCCAAGCAGTCTGGATGCTCTCTTTTGAAAAAGCACAGTTTGCATTACGTAGCGCTTTTTTTCGAAAGAGCACTTTTGAAAAAAGGCATTCTTCCTCGTAAAATGAGGTTTTTTGTGGTCGAAAAAACTGCCACGTTCTTTCAATTTACTTTCAAAAGAACATGGCAGCAGTCTAGATGTAGGGGAAGTTTTTTTGAAAAAAGGCCACTTTTTTTTCGAAAAACCCTGTAGTTTAGACACACCTTTAATTACTTACCTCAATGGGTGTAAATATGCTTTGTTTATAAATAAGTAAATCCATGTAAATTCACAGCAGATCTAAGCATATTTCCTATTTTAAAAAGATTTTAAAAAATGAAAATATTTTTGAAAGCTCATCACAGTGTTCTTATACATTCAAAACATCTGAAAGGCTAAAACAGGTGAAAATCTATTATATTCTGTATCTCAGAGTAAAAATGCTTATCCAACTGACACTGTTAATTTAAAAATAAAACAGCTGAGAATGGTTACAAGTTCTATCTTAATCGGATTTGTGAATGGTTAATTTTCTCAGACAGTGGTTTTGAATAGCCAGTCTCATTTGGTCACAGTTAAACACAATGGACCTTATTCTCCCTTGCTATGCAGTTTGTATAATAATTTACAGTAATGCAAACTGTGAGTAAAATTCTGCCAACCTGGAATGGTACCACTTTGTATGCATTTGCAAGCACTTTGGTGGTGTATATGATTACATATGGTGCAAAGCAATGAATTACCATGCTCAATGGATCAAATTAACACCTGGTGGAATGCCATGAAGTCACACCATCGACTCATTTGGACCAGCACCATTACTGTGCCTCAGGAATGTGTCCTAGGGTAAACATCTGCTTGGAGTGAAGTACAACAGTTTCTTCATTTCTACGATGGGTCCCTCTTTAAAATAGAAACATAAACTTGATTTGCCTTCAGATAAACCCTGTTTTAGACACCCATGCAACAGATGGCTGTGCAGTGCCCTTAACCTTTTTAGTCATGCATAAGCTACTTTTTGATTTTGTGGGTTTTTTAATTGAAAAAAAGCCTTTTGTTCTTAATTGCAGAATATTTCAGATATTAACATCTTGGTCTTGCAGCATGGTAAGATACTGTGAGAATGACCATCCGGGCTTTGTTTCATTAGGAAATCCCTCAGGAAAGCTCTCTTTTTGCTATTTCTCCAAGGCTCTTGCTGGTTGTACTCAGAATATTTATGTGCCAGAAAGATAAATCTTTTTATTAGAGAAAGCATAGATGGGATTTTTGGGTCCTCAAGATCTCCAGAAACTCTCAGCTAATTCTGCATTCAAATGTAGGATAGAATGGAGAGAGAAAATAATTTCCTTTTATCCTTTTCATTGAAGGAAAGAAGATTTCTGTTTGCAGAGCGCTGAAGTAGATCTAGGAGGGCCCCACATTGTTTTATTGTGTGTATTTTAATGTTGATTTTTCTAGCAGACTGTAAATATGAATAAACAGCTCGCATGTGCTTTGCTCATGAAATATCCTTAGGCATTTGTTTTGCAATTAATAAGTCAAAACCCCTCAAAGCATATGCTAGCTTTTCCACTAAAGCATGTTAAAGCAGTGAAGCAATGCATAAAAGCAACTATTTCCAGTGAATGAGCTAAATCCTTAACATAGGATTAACTGTTTTTGTAATTTTCTTATGGTAGCATCCAAGCAAAATACCTTAAAATACCTTAAAAAAGGGGCTCTGTTTAAAAGCAACATATTTGCATGAAAGGTGCTGTTAGTGTATTAGTTCTACCTGTACATGTTGAATGGATTTTTAGAGCTCTGATAGGTCGAAAAACAAAAACAGATAAAATAAACAACTTGATTAGATTAAATGTAAGATCCGGTTATGGCTCATGCTGGGTCTGGGAGCTCAGACCCCTCCCTCCCCGGAGAGGGGCTGCCCAGGGACTATAGAATAGTCAACTAACCGTTAAGAATTCATGAGGTTCATCGACTATTCAGTTAACTGATATTTAACATCCCTATCTCTGACTCCACAACAACTTACCCAAGAACAGAGAAGAATCCCTAATCAAGGTAAAGGGCCCATTCCCATCTGTATTCTCTTGCTTAGTCCTTTTTATTTTATTTCTTCCCAGGTCAGCTTTTCCTGCCTCATATACTCAACTTTCCAAAGTGGTGGCATTGGTCTGCTAAAGGAGATGCACCGCTAACCCAGTTTGGAAGTACACTTCCCTATTTAATTTTCCCTTTGAACAAATCCTATTTTTCTAAGTACTTATAGGGCCCTGTTCATTGTAGTAACTGAATACCTGTATTAGACAGGAAGCATGTGACTAAGCTAGGTCTTCTCATTCTCAGTCCAACATCCTATCTTTTAGGCAATGCTTCTGTTTAACATTGTTTAAAATATGTTTCTCAGATACGACTTTCCTTATGCATCAACAAATACCAGTACAGAAAATGACCTTATTGTGGGTCTATACTAATGTAAAGAATTTGCGGCATATTACCCTTTAAGATATAATGCATTTTTGAACAGTCCAAAGTAACTTGAGATGGGACGTAACACAATATGATATGAAACTGGTTTCTGTCTACACACACACACGCACGCGCCCAGGGATTTAAAAACAGATGATTTTCAACTTTCATATAATATTAATGATTTTAAAAGACATACAGGTCAGCTTATGTTTTGCCACGGAAATATTCCTGTCTGGGCAGATTTAAGCAATAAAGTCAGTTTCAGCTTAAGTTTCCTGACTAATTATCTCATCATTGAGAGGGGAGGAGGCTGGTTTTCTGTCCCAAGATACATGTGTGATTAGGGTCCATCTGACCAATACCATTACCCCTTGTGGAAGCCTTGCAGATCCTCACACACCTATGGTGGGCCACTCTGAAGCATCCCCTGGTTGAATTGTACCTAAAAGAATTTTGCTGCCCCAATTTTCTCATTTGTGCTCGGGCCAGCCCTTCATCATGGCACACAGTAGGCTCTGCAAGAGCTGATGCGGACTGCCAGTGTTATTTTCGGCGGAAAGAATTCCCAAGGAGTAGGTAAAGCATTTTTGCCTTCCTTCCCCACTCCATCTATGGAGCCTTGATAAGACAGATGTTCCACAGCTTTAGGGAAAAAGAGAATACTTCCTCCTTACATTTCTCTCATCTCCTGCCCCCATCCTCACACTTTTACCAGTAAATATTGTCTGCTTTTTTAGGATGGCTATTGACCAGGTGAAATTATACAGTCTGTGTTTCAGCACTTGTTCTGGAGTTGGAAATCATGCTTTTTCAGTGTAGCCAGCTGTTGGTGGGTTTGAAGAGTTGAAGTATTTGGCTGTCTCTGGCTTTTTCACTGAGCCTTGTGTTATGCACTTGCACCGTTTACCATTTTAATGAATCCTCCATTGCTCCATAAATTGGTAGGAGATTGGGACTTTACTGTAATGGGCTCATGGGTATAGAATTCTTTCCCTGTGTTCCCCTTTTCTGAATTCATCTTGGTCTGTTCCCAGGCTGAAACTCAATCTCTAAAAAAAAAGTTTTGTTTCATACGACATATGCGAATTTGTCTACATGCAGATACAAATTGTGCATTATTAATTCCATATTTGTCTACTCTTGCTGCCTTTTACCCCTTATTTTGTGCCCCTTGACTGATTTGATTTGTTAAAATTTTAAAAAGCCAACTTGTATTTTAGTTTTTAGTTTTAAAAAGTGTATTTAAAACAGTTTGTATTGTGCCTCACAACACAGTGCTCCAGATATAGTAAGAAGGTGGAAAGAAAAGGTGGAGTTGAATAGTTGATAAATAGTGATTTTTACTTCAGCAGAGGAGTGAGGCATCTTTCAGCAGGCTAGATAGGTATCAGGTTGGTTTTAGTTGCAAGGCGTTAGTTGCCTTGCAGATTGAGAAAAGGAGATGCGTGATATCTGCTGTGAAATTAATATATGAGAGTTTTTCTATTGTCCATGCCATTTATTTAATTCAAGATAAAGTTCTTGGACTGATGTGTGAATTGAAAACATGGTCAGGTAATTATATTAACTTCTGTTCCCTTCTCAGGATTGTCACTGTATGTATTTTTAGGTCTCAATCCTGTTTGGTGAATGGAAGTGAATAAAAGAAGTGAATAGAACTCTCTAAGGGTGCGTTTACACAGCAGGCCTTATCTCTAAATAAGCTATGCAAATTGAGCTATGTTCCTCATAGGTTTAAGCATTAGATGTGAGGTGGTAATACTCTTCTCGCTGCCAAAATGTTACTGTTTTTCTGAAGTTGCCATTCAAAGTGGCTGTATTGTTGTCCTCACAATACATTTGTATGCTTTAATGTGGTTGCATCACTAATATTCCCCAATAAGTATTGGACCCAGTTGAAAAATGCCCTTCATGCCTTTCTTAAAACAATTTATAAATGTTATATCCTATCTTTTTATTCTTTTCCTTGCTCACTCTACTTAACTACTATCTAGTGCCGTAGTCACCAACCCGTCGATTGTGATCGTGAGGCCTCGACCAGTCGATCGTGAGGCGTTCAGGCACCTCCACCCCCTATTTTCCTCCCACCCTCGAGAAGCCCCACTATCTATCTCTAGTGTAGTGCTGGCTTCCCGCGGGGTGGACGGAAGTCCTGGGTGAAGCCTGCGTCACTTCCGGGGGCTCTGGAAGTGCGTAGCTGCTCCGCTCCCACAGCTCTGTCACGTGCTGGGGGAGAGGGCGTTGGCTCCAAAAGAGGAGTCCGGCGGCTTCCCTGGGAAGGGTGAGTTGAGCGCAGGGATTTCCCTGCACCGCGGGAGCGGGGGTCGGCCCCAGGGTTTGGCCTAGGGAGGCTCCCGTGGGGGTTTGGCCCTGCTGCAAGAGAGGCGGCTTGGACCCAGCCAAGGTGCCCGTGGGGGTTTGGCCCCGCTGCGGGAGAGGCGGCTTGGCCCCGGGGTTGGTCGTGCTGTGGAAGGGGAAAGAGGGGGCTGGCTTGGTCAAGCCGAGCTGCGGGAGGGGGGTTTGGCCCCAGGGCAGACACCTGTGGGGGTTGGCCGTGCTGTGAGAGGGGGTTGGCTGCGCCGCAGGACAGGGGGTTTGGCCCCGCCGCAGGGGGGGGGTTGGCCCTGGAGCAGGCACGCGCGGGGTTTCCCTGCTCAGCGGGTGGGGAGGGAGTCGGGGCCGGAGGAGGCACGTGCTGGCTTCCCTCTGTGTGGGGGGGAATCCTGAGAGGAGGCAGATAGAGGGGACTCCCTGCTGCCATGGGCACCCCGTCCCCTGTCTGCACTCCCCGCTCCCCAGTCCCCACTCCCCTGTCCTCAGCTACAGAACACTGTCCCCATTCCCGTCCCCACTCCCCAAACTCTGTCCCCACACTCCTCTCCCCAGCTACAGACCTCTGTCCCCACTCCCCTGTCCCCAGCTACAGACCTCTGTCCCCACTCCCGTCCCCACTCCCTGAACTCTGTCCCCACTGGCACCCTGTCCCCAGCTGCAGAAACCTGTCTTCTGCCCTCCCAGCACCCTGTTCCCTCTCCACTGCCCCCAGCCGCAGAACTGTCCCCACAAAATGTATAATTATAAATGCTTCATTTTAGATTTAAATAGCATGAATAAAAAACAGACCATTTATTTCATAACTATAAACACGTGATTTTAATGTTATATATCACATAATTTAAAAATAAACTGTTTATCAGTGTGTGTAAGTAAGGGCTGGGGATAGCAAGTGATGGACAGGAGGAGAATAGAGAGGGCGGTGCTTCAAGGAAGGGGCGGGGCTTCAAGGAAGGGGCGGGGTGGTAGATCTTCGCCTGTTCTGAGATTTAAAAAGTGATCTTGGGTGTAAAAAGGTTGGAGACCACTGATCTAGTGTCTTTTGTTTCACTTTACGCTATTGGAGTAAGAGCCTTCTCTCCTGTACCTTCTGCATACTATGTCTCTCTACTCCACGGCCTTCCATGATCTTTCTGGACAACATCCACAGATGGAGTAAACTGGCATTGCTCCAGTAGTGCTACCCCAGTATATACCAACTGATAATCTGCTCCCCAATCTCTCTTCAGATCCACTAAAACCATATATTTTCTGTCTCGTGCATAACTCTCAGAGAGACACTATGTTGTTATTTACTGTACATAATTAGAGCTTGATTTTATACACCTACTCCTTTAATAAAACACATAGGCCTACATGAAGTCAAGCTAAGTATCTGAATGAGGATTCCACGTGACATAGGGTTGAGGTCTAATACTGTAAGTAAAAGTGAATTACAAAATTCTACAGAATGTGTTAATAGAGTTGGTAATGCATTCTTAGTTTCTTCTCTTGTTAGTTTATTAATCAAGTACAAATATAGTAGCATATTTGTATTTAAATATACCAACCTTTTAACCAGAGCTGCCACAGAGTGGAATAAAGTTGATGTGCAGGTTATGGAAAAAATGAGAACAATGCAATTTAGGTGAAGTTCTCCCATAAAGCCAAGATCCTGGGCTACTTTGCTACTTGTTTCAATGGAACACTCGATGCATAGATTGACTTCATTCACTGACATGGTGTCAGGTGTCACAAAATGCAACAATAAAGCTCAACTCCTTGAAACGTTTTTAGGAAAATTGGCAGAGGGAGAGCTTTGCCAAGACGATTACCATGGCAGTGTGGAAGAATGCTGCAATGACAGGCGAGCAGAGCATTCTCCCAACTAGTGAAAAATGATCTGCTTTTCATGTGCTTCTATTTCCATAGGGAGAAGTTTTCTGTGGCTCAGCTGCAGCGGGAAGTTGCACGAAGTAAGAGCGAAGGGACAATGGTAAGTGTCTGCTGATGCATATTTCGCAGTTCCAGTGGTGCCTTTTCAATTCACGCCTCAGACCCTTTCACGTTCCTGAGGATGCTCACTGAACTATTAGTCCTGCATTAAGCTTTATGATGATTTTACCAGTGATAAGTTTGGCAAAACTCGGAGTTGTACCAGAAGCACCCCTGTGTTGGAAATGTTTGTATTAGAGAAATCATCTCCTTGCCCCAGTGATGGGCTCTGCTGGAAATTCACACTCAGAGTCACATAAGTATCACTGTAAACCTAAATGGAAAATATCAAATTGAGAAATTGGGGTTGTTTAGTCCTCAGCTACCCTGTCCAAGCTGTGCAAAATGGAAAATGTAAGTAAGAAAGTAAGAAAGAAAAGATGACTAGTTTGATAACTTTAGAAATATTAAACTCTTAATTTATTTTTTACCTTCCATTGGGTGGTTGTTTTCCATCTATGGTGCATGGGGATGAAGCCTCTGCCTCTGAGTTAAACCAACATGGCTGGTTTTGGTTAACTGTTAACTTCAGTTGATAGAGGCATTATCACATTAAACCAACTTTCTTTTTGCCCCAACCATTTGACATTGCTTAATTTATTTGAAAGCCAGAGGAATTTTCCATTTGAGAAGGACTCTTCTTCACTTGAAAAGTCAGGAGCAAGGTGGACCCAAGGTCTAAAGCAGAAATGTTCAAGGTGCCTAAAACAAAACCCAGTTTCCTTGGACATGTGCATGAAGCTGCCATTGGCTAAAACAAAGTCATCCTTCAAGGTTCCCTCTAACCTGTGTGGGAGCACAACCCCGTAGTTGCTTAATGAGCCCCACCCAGCCGGGCCTCAGGAAGGGATGTATCCCTACCAGCTGGGAGAGGCTCACTGCTCTGTCCTCAGCAGGGAGCTGCTGCTGTGGTTGAGGGAGAAGTTCCCCTCTCCCAGCCAGGCAACTCCATGCAGGAGTCCTGAGTCCCTGGCTGGCTGGGGCTATGTTGCTTCGTATCTTAGAGGGAACCTTGATTGGATCTGAAAGCACAATTTGGTCATTGTTTGTTAAACTAAGCGGGGAGAGTCTGAAATAGTGACCGTATGGAGAGTGTACGTGTGCATGTAAAACTCCACTGATCTTGTGATGTAAAGTCTTGAAAACCTTAACATTTCCACACTTCCCCTTTAAATATATAACACAAGTGAATTTTAATGGCTAGTATAATAAAATGGAAGAGATTCGGAAGGCAAAATTGGAAGCATGCAGATAAAGATGAGTTTGAGTCTGAAGTCATAGCTTTTAAATTTGAAGCTAGAGAAATTCTAACAGGAAACAATGAACAAATTTTAACAGTGCAACTGATTAATCATTGGAAAAATTACCAAATTATCGTGGTGGATTCTCCATCACTGGCAATTTGTAGATCAATATTGGGCTAAACTAGAGCCTATCATTTAGAAAAAAACCACCCAAACAGGAATTAATTCATGGAATTCCATCCTCCCGTGTTATGTAGTGTCAGAATAGATGGTCAGGATTTATGAATCTATTGTATATATTGGAGCAGAGCTCATATACAAATTGAGGAAAATTATATATTCCAGCATTAAATCATAACCTAAGAGTCTGTAGTTCAGACAAAACTCCCCTGGTATCAAAGTTAGGCCTCAGGAAAGATGGCAGAGATTAGGCCCCAGATTTGCCACTGTGTATTAGTTTTCAGTATAAAAAAGCATAAAGCTCTGTTACCTTGATTGAAATGTTTCTTTTAATTTCATAAACTCGTTTTTAAAGTTGTGATTACTTTTTGTGAGAGAATTCAAGGCTCTTAAAATAATATTAACCTTCTGGACATGCATACTTTTTGAGTATGTGCGATTCCAGTGGATGTGTATCCTGCGCCAGGTAGAAAAATGTACACTACTTATAATTTGCTTCCCTACACAGGGGGATGCTAGTTAATTTTAGACATGACTTATGACCAGCTGTTACCACCTATGTACAGCCCATGGAAATTATAGAGAAGAAAGACTTGTTGCATTATCTGGTCCACCCGCCCTTTCAGCAATAGCTGCAGTGGGGATTGTTCAGACAGAGCAATAATTAAAAGTAAACATTAAGCATGTGTTTTAGATCCTATTTAAGCTGGGATATCCTTGCTCAAAATATGAATTATACGCATCTGTATAAATAGCACATGTGGTAAGCAGTAATGAAATGCATCTTTAGGAGGAAAGAATGATGAGTGCCACTCATGGTGAGTTATCCCATCTTTTTGCGAGAGAAGTAATCAGGCGTAAACAGTGTATGATACCAAGCTATCAGACTGATATAGGAAAGACATTTTTTAAGTCCTTGGCTCCCAGAGTTATTCTAGCTCAGGAGTTCAATTTATTCTTGGCAGAAAATATACCAGGGAATGCTGAGGTGAAAGGATTAAATGAAGATTTTTTTCTCTCAAGATAAATAGTCTCTATCAAAAAATACATAAATACATTTTACCGATATAACAAATACATTTTAAAACAAGAATACTATAAAAGCTAGCATGTCACAGCTAGAATTTAGTGAATATAGGGAATAAATTATATGCTACTTATGACATGGAAAAATAGGCTAAGCTTAGCATTGTAAAATCGGAACTTCGAGAGAGTCTTCGAAACCAGTCCCTTGCACAAATGGCAGAAAGAAGCACCTTCTAGAGTGACCATCCCAGACAGGTGTTGGTCTAACCTGCTCTTAAAAGTTCTCCAATGATGGAGATTCCACATCCTCTCCAGGTAATTTATTCCAATGCTTAACCATCCTGACATTAAGGAAGTTTTTCCAAATGTCCAACCTAAACCTCCCTTGCTTCAGAGTAAGCCCATTACTTCTTGTTCTATCATCAGAGGTCAAGGAGAATATATTTTTTCCCTCCTCTTTGTAACAATATTTTAGGTACTTGAAAGCTGTTATGTCCCCTCTCAGTCTTCTCTTTGGATTTGTCCAGTTAGACAGTTGGCAATACTTATTAGGTGAGCATGTGGAAGTCCTGTCTGTGCTGGAGGAGAATGCTCAACACTGCAGCCAGCAGCTTGCTGGGCACCAGCCAGCCCACCTAAGTGCCAAGTGGACCACCTCCATACTGGTGCAGCTTGTGCGTGTGTGTGGTGGCCCATTGACTCCTCTGCCCTGGGTCTGGACAGGGCCAGCCCGAGGTATTCTGGCACCCTGGGTACGGGCGCGCGGCGCCGCCCCCAGGGCACACGACGCATGTGCAGCCTGGCTACGGCCGCTGGCATGCAGCCCAGGGCCCGCCCCTAAATCGCACGGTGCAAGCGCGGCCCAGTCCGGCCTGGCCATCGCTGCTGGCACACGTGCCGGGCCGTGTAGGGCCCCGTGGCCATGGGGGGAAGAGCACTGCTGGCCGGTGCCGTGGGGATGCGGGTGGGCCAATGCTGTGGGAGCTGGGCGCGCGGCGCCTGATGGCAGCTGTAAGGGACGCCGCGCGTCCCTTACAGCTGCCATCAGGCGCCCCCCATCGGTTGGCGCCCTGGGAAGCTGCCCGGCTCGCCCATGCCTCCGTCCGGCCCTGGATCTGGAACTGCTGTCAGCAGGCCAGCCTGTGATTGGAACATGTAATGGGGATAACGGGGCTCCTTAGACACAATTTTCTTACACTCACCATCCTCCACCTCAGTTGGACTCTTTGATGGAGCACAGGGCAGACTTCTGTATTCTTAGAGGTATTATGCAGTACCAAACCCAGGGCCTCTGTATTAAAAGCCCTAATTTGTGACTGGGCTGTCAGAGCAGCCGCTGCGTACCACGCAGCTCCAGCCCCGCCTGCGGCATGACCGCATTGCCACCCGCCACACAGCTCTAGCCTTGGCCAGGCCCGTGGCAGCAGCCACCACCTACCATGTGGCTCTGGCCCCAACTGGGGCCACGGTAGCAACTGCTACCTGCCACACAGCTCTGGCCCTGGTTGGGCCTGCGAGAACAACAGCACCCACCGCCCATCATGTGGTGCCAGCCTTGACAGGGGCCGCAGCAGCAGCGGCCACCCACCACGCAACTCTGGCCCTGATTGGGGCTGCAGCAGTAGCGGCCACCTGCCACCCACCATGCAGCTCAAGCCAGGACCAGGCCTGCCATGCAGCTCCAACCCCAGCAGCAGCCACTGCCCACCACGCGGACCACACGGGCTTCAGCTCCAGTCCCGGAGAAGGACTGAGACTAGGGCCAGGGCTGCATGGTGGCTGCCTTGCTGATCCTGGGGTGGGGCAGTTGACCCCCACCCCAAGCAGCTGAGCAGCCACTGCATGGCTCTGCTGAGGAGGTGGGCACAAGGCAAATTGTTGGTGCACACCTGCGCAGAAAAAACACTGCTCTTCTGTATTCCATGACTTTTCAAAGATGATAGCAAATGGCTCAGATAACTCCTGAGTCAGCTCCTTGAGTATTCTAGGATGCATTTAATGAGGCCCTGGTGACTTGAAGACATCTAATTTGTCTAAGTAATGTTTAATGTATTCTTTCCCTATTTAAGCATCTGAATCTACTTCAGTTTTCACTGGCATTCACAACATTAGATATCAAGTTGCCCCCAACAAAGAAATTGTTGACCACCTCTGCCATTTCCACACTTTCTGTTACTTTTTCTTTCATCATTGAGTAAAGGGCCTAATCTTGTCCTTGGTCTTCCTCTTGCTTCTAATTTATTTTAGAATGCTTTCTTTTTACCCTTTATGTCTCTAGCTAATTTGATCTTGTTTTGTGTCTTGGCCGTTTTGCCCCTACATACTTCTGTTATTTGTTTATATTCATCCTTTTTAATTTGACTTAGTTTTCACTTTTTGTAGGACTTCTGTTTTTTTTGGATCATTAAAGATCTCCTGGTTATGCTGGCTGGTCTTTTGCCATGTCTTTTCTATGCAGTGGAATAGTTTGCTATTGTGCCCTTAATAATGTATTTTTGAGCAACTTCAGTTGCTTTTCTTATTAGACTTGTTTCACATGGGATCTTATATACCAACTCCCCAAGTTTGCTAAAGTCTTCCTTCTTAGAATCATAGCGTTGGAAGAGACCTCAGGAGGTGATCAAATACAGCCCCCTGCCCAAAGCAGGACCAATCCCAACTAAATCAGCCCAGCCAGGGCTTTGTCAAGCCGAGACTTAAAAACCTCTATTGATAGAGATTCCACCACCTCCCATTCCAGTACTTCACCACCCTCCTAGTGAAATAGTTTTTCCTATTATCCAACCTAGACCTCCCCCACTGTAACTTGAAATCCATTGTCTTTATTTTGCTATTCTCCCCCCTACCATTTCTTAGAATCATGAACTCTGTCATTTCTTGATCACTTTCATCCAAGCTGTGAACAGTTTGATTAGCTTAGATTTATTTATTGTTCACAGTTTTTGTCAAATTGCACAGAGACTTTATCATTAATTATGTTTATTATAGTAATGCCAATGGGACAACCAAGAAGGGAGGCCCCATCGTGCTCCCAGCCTAGATGAGTTTAACAATGTCATAGACAAGACAAATTCAGGTTAGGATAGGGGAAAGGGTGGAGCACAGAAGCAGACTGAGCTATGAGATGGTAGCAAATGTTAATTCCATGGATTTGTTTTTTTGCGAAGCGAAGGGGATAAAGAGAAAGAGATAAAGATGACTTCACGGGAGAAATGGAGCAAATGTTGTGAAGTTTAGGTGAAAATATGGAGGGATGGGAAGTAAGAGGTTTGAAGCAAACAACCAGCAAGAACAGAGCGTAGAAATTCAGTCAGAACCATGAAAAGTTGTTTGAATTTCCTTTCCTTTAAGAAATGCCATACAAACATATCTAGAAATGGAAGCCATGAATATATAGCGAAGCTACACTTTGGACCTAACTGCAAAGGCATTTTCCTTCACTAGAACATCAAAGCTACATTATACTCTCAAATATGTGCATCTCTCACTTAAGTCGATGAGAAATGTGTATATATCTGTGATGGCAGTATTTTGATTTTTAAATTTAGAAGCTTTAAAAACAATCCAAGTAAGAATTTATTCCAGAACACAGAAGCATATGGAAACATCTGAAATAATGGAAACATCTGAAATAATAATAAAAAAAGTTGTTTCCTCAGACTCATGTAACTAAACAATAACCAAATAATATTTCCCCAAATTTTCATCAAACTCACCCTTTCCCCAAAAAAACAAAAAACAAACAAACCTAAAACAAACAAACAAGCAAAAATGAGCCCAACATCTTTTGGGCTTAGCATAAGACTGAAGTTCTTGAATACTGAATGCATGAATCAGGGACTTACAATGAAAATGCCTTATCAGCTGTGTGTTACTGCTTAGCAATGTTCTGATTGTAAAACAATTGTTTTGGGATTAAAAACCTAGAATGTACTAAAACTATACAAAATGCACTTTTCTAATATACTTTTTTTTTTAGTTCAGTGACCAGTAACTCTCACAGAATAAATCCTAGTTCTTGAACAATTTATTTATGAAAGTTAAAGTGGTACGATATAGTCTTTTATGTCTACATGGGTCTCACTTAGGGTAGCCCTTAGGCTCTGATTTACCGTGTTTCCTGCTGTGGATTTAAGTATTGCAAAGTGATTATCATGGCCTCTTCCCTGTATCCATCTATTTCACACCTGCACCCTTTTGTTAGAAACACACCATGTTAACTGAATGTGATGTCCCCACTGAATAGGTTTACACCCTTCTGTAATCCTCCTGCATTAGATTGATTTATGAATGTATCAGATTCTTTGTTAGCATGTAAACCACTAATTAATTTAAAGCCCTCTGTGGAGAAATTAAAGCCCTGGATAAGACTTTCAACAGGCTCAGATGGTGCTAATAATGGGAAGACAAGTTGTATTAATGAGTTTTTATGTGATCCCCCACTATTATCGCTTTACAATGAAATTTTAGCATAAACTGGTAGGCACTGTAAGTTTAAAAGAAAAGAGGGAGGAGTGAACTGCCAGAAAACAATCTGATTGCTATCAGAAATTGAGTTGCATTTTATCATACTTGTTACATTAGTTCTTTGTGTATATGCAAGAGTCATGGATTAGAAAAGGACAAAATATAAAACAAACTGTATCTTTACTTATAACTCAAACAAAACCTTTCATTTATTTATTCAGGTTTGAAAAGGTTTGACTAACACCATGAAATCTTTGTCTTCTTGTGTCTCTGAACTTGTCTGTTCCATCTGGAGGCAGAAGTGCTAAATTATAAAGAGAGGTCATGATCCAAAGCCTACTGAAATTAGTGGGATGTTTCCATCGCTTGAACTTGCTCAAATTTCAGGGAGATGGTATGGATGGTTATGTCCCCATTGGCTCAGATCTGTGTTCAAACTCAGTGTTCATTTGAAAATTCAAAACAATGCAAAACAAAATATGTTGTACATTTTTTTTTTTTAGTTCAGTGAGGACCAGTAACAGTAGCAGGGAATAAAACTGGAAATTTCCAGAAAAGCTCCCTTGTGAAGATTTTTTTTAAAATTCAGCATTTCTGGTTCTTTATGTAGAGAGAGACATTTATCTCTCTGAGACATTACAATATGGACTAAACTCACTCCATCATAATGGAGGGTCCTGTTTTTGCTCCTCCACCTTCTTCTTCTTGCTGCCTTTACCTCTTTCAATCTGTTATCACTCTTTCTGCACTCTGTCTTCAGCTAGGGCACTGAATATGTAGCCTTCACCCAGGCTGATATTAATGCTACTCCATTAATCAACTAGCAGGAAATGCTTCTGAAACCTGTGTGGTCAGCATTTCCAGACAGCTAGCACGTGACATCTGTAATTTGCCCAGTCCTTACCAAGGAGTGGAAGTCCTGACTTTGCTCTTGAACTTAGTCTTACACATGGCAGCATAATGTGCTGCCTCCAGCTTGGAAACACTTTTCTATCACAGAAGTGATAAATCTGTGCAGTAGCCTTGAGCAACTGGAAAGTCTGTTGATGCAGAAGCATTGAGGTCATTCAAAAATAGATGTTGTTTAGCAGTAAATGAAGTGTTAAAAAGATGAGCTAAAAGAGGCTAAATTGTCTTCTTGCAACCCTGACATTTATGTCCCTGCATCCAAGAACCTAGCTACCTGTGCTCTAATTAAAAAGTAGCACATAATGAGGCAGACTTGCTATTTCCATTGAAGTTCCCTGACTTGAAATTGAAATATATTCACTTTTTGTTTAAATATTACATTCTTTCAGGTTTCAGCATGTTGTATTTTATCACGGAATAGCTGCATGTTTAAATGTATCCTTTGAACATTAAACACTGTAAAAACAAGATGAAGCCTGCTAATCCATATATCTTGCTCTTTTTTCTCTGCGAGGTGGTCTATTTTCAATATGTCCTACCTCCTCATTAGAACTACATCACATAGTCCTCACACACGCAAAAACTCAATGGCTTTAATGATAGTTATTATCATTGATAATGACTGACCAGTTTCTTTAGAAGTTTAGCCTAATGCACTTGGGCCTCATTAATTCCATCCTTCAGTGGGCGAGATGTCCTCATTTACAACTTTGCAACCTTTCTTTCATGGGGTTTCAAATGCATTTACTCAGAGAAGATTTGGCCGCTTAATTCTTCATGTTAAATGTGTTTTTTTATTTTCTCCAAACTTATAGATATATAGAAGTTTTTTGAGAAGAATATTCTTCATAATTTAAAAACAGAATGCTTCATGAATTTCAGCATTCATTTAACAACAGCAGTAACATAAAATAAAATAGATGCAGTTTCCTGTGTTTACCCGTGAAACTGTTGTATTGAAAATTGTGTAATGTTTAAGTTCTTTTGCTCTTTGAAGCCAATGTTAGTATCTACTACAGTAAAACTCCAATTGTCCGGCATCCAGTGGTCCGGCACTCCCGATAGTCCGGCACCAACTGGAACCTGGAAGTGCTCCGGCCAGCCGGACAATTGGAGCTGCTGGCGGGAAACGGTGTGGCAAGGGGCGAACCCTCTGCCATTTTGCAGGAAGGTGGGGGAAGCCCTGCGCCACCACTGAGAGTTTCCGGGAGGGGAGCGGGCTCCCTACCCCCCAGACTGCAGTAGTTATCGCCGAGCAGGGGGGTGAGGGGCGGCGCTGCGGGACCAACCCGGCAGCACCCCAGCCGCTCTACTCCGCCGTTTCCCCAAGTCCGCCGCTGCCGCTGCTGAAACTGACGAGCGGCAGACAAGAGCAGCTGGGGTGCTGCTGGGTTGGTCCCGCAGTGCCACCCTTCATCCCCCTGCTCGGCAATAACTACTGCAGTCTGGGGGGTGGGGAGCCCACTCCCCTCCCAGAAACTCTCGGCGGCGGCGCGGGGCTTCCCCCGCCTTCCTTTAAAATGGTGGAGGGTTCACCCCTTGCTGCACCGTTTGCCACCCACCCCCGGACGCAGTGCTGGTCCCAGCAGACCCGTCACAGCCCCCCCACCGGAGTACCTTCCGATACTCCGGCATATCCAATAATCCGGCACCACCTAGGTCCCAAAGGTGCCAGATTATCGGAAGTCTACTGTAGATAATTAACTTCAGAATTTGATTTACTTGTCAAATTCTTCTCTAAGAATGTGAGGAACATATTAAGTGTAACAGGAATTATGTGCACACATATGGGAAGGAAAATATTCCTAAAGTGTTTTTTCTTTAATTCCTACTGTTACTGATTCTGGCTTTCAACCAGTAGAGGGAGCTATATTCATTTAAAATAACATCCATAACCAAAGCTCAGTTAAACTACAAACCTTCAGCATATTCAAGGTGGAGAATTGATCACAGTGTAGTTCAAATACCTGGGCCATATCCTGGTCCCATTTGACTTCAGCGGGACTTAGATATGGCTTTGCATTGTTAGCAGATCACAATTCCAATATTTATCGGTCTGTTTCCACAGCATTCACAATTGCAGAACATAATACTTTGTCCTCGTTTTCAGCCTTCGTTAGGGAAGAAGGGGTAATAGGCAATAGGATTATTCAAAATACAGTATTGAAAAAGAGAAAAACCAAGCTTTGGTATAAAAGATTATGTTGCATAAGGCTTGAATGAAAAAGACAGTCAGTCTGTAAAAGCACAGAGTGTAAAGTAAATCGCCTTTGGGTGGAAACTGACATTTACGCATTAGATAACCCATGCAGGAGTCAATGCAGGCAGTGCAGCAAAAGTGCAGGAAGTCTATCACTATCCATTGGGTATGTTTAATATTAGAGTAGAAGTTGCCTTCAGCATAGAACAAATCCCATTTTATGGCTAGAAACAGATGTATGCTGCTCTAGACAGTACCTCACTTGCTAATACACACTAATAACAGCGAACAGTGTCCACTTTAATATTTAAAAGGTTAAGCAATCTTGAGTGTCCTCAGGCAACTGGGTGGATTGGTGATGAGACACATCAACATTATTGTGTTAATGGTTTTATAGAGGATGACCTGAAAATAGCCACTGTTTTGAAATCTAAGGAGAAAGTAAATGTATAAGCATTTTTGATACAAGTGTATTGTGTTGTTAATGGAACTCAATTAGTCATAAGATTTCTTGAAATTCTTTAAAATAATTAATGGATAAGTTGCATAACAATTTGAAGTTGATGCAAAATATAAAGAGAAATCCAGTGATAAATTGTGAAAATGCTATGGTGTCTTTGGTATTTTTATTTTTTTAGATCTTCTAAGAAAATTATCATATTAAAAGTATAAAAAATTAGTCAGTGTGTTCTCTTGGTTAATTGCCAGGATATTTCTGTGTCATTTATATTAATAAAGTAGAACTACTTTAATCAAAATAATGTTTTCACTGCTTTAATGGCGAGAACACAGAAAATCCGTTAAATTTATGTTTTTAATCAAGGAATCATTCATTTTATTTATTTTCTAAAAAAACTTTTTTACAAATATATTACTTTCTTTTTCTTTAGCCTTTTCATACTCTTTGAGCTAAATAGATACTGGTGCAAGTTTGTGCAGCTCTGTTTGATTTGAAGCTCTGTAAATCAGTAAAATACAGGACTAAATCAGTAAAGGTACCCTGATTTACATCAACTGAAGTTCGGGTCCTTAATGTCCTGGTAGCCTTCTATCTCGATGAAAGATCTTTTGATTATCACAATAATATATATGCTAAAACTTGTCATAGTTTGTGGTTTCTTATCAGTACCACTTCATAGAATTAGTTACTGATTCATCAAGTAACACATGACAAAAGCAATACAGAGGAGGGGATAAATCCTGCTCTAGTAACTCAAGCAAAAGGTCTCACTGAAGTCAAGTTAAGTAAGCAGGATTTGCTCCAGTGTAGGGACCAAGCTTTTTTGTTTCTTTTCCATGCCTGTCAGCTAAAGGTGAAACAAACATTTTTTTTGACTATTTATTTAAAATGTGCTTTGCAAACCTAAGAGACATGTTCATTCTCTCAAAGAGATAACCTTTAGTTTTGTTTATTAATGTGATGCAAAAAGAGAAGATATTGAACAGTATGGAGGACATGAGGCGAGGAAGAACAAAAGTTACAGCAGCCTAGGCTAGTAAGTGGGCCTCATGATTGGCAGTCCTTATCTCAATGGGCTGCAAGATTGTTTTAACCAAGACAGTCTCCGGATAGTATAGTATGGCTAACTGTGCTTGTGCACTGAGAATTTGCAGGGTGTGCTAATTGAACTGTAGCAGCACTTTGATTGGAGGCAGAGGGAGCACATGACTCTCACAGTTAATGTTGTGTGCAATCAGCACACCCCTCTTTGCATGTGCCCTTGCTTTCCATGTATGTCATTTAGTAATACCGGTAGGAAAAAAACCTGACACAGATGACAGCCAGCATGATCTGGCAACCCTATACAGGGGCAATGGTAAACAACATGTCTTGCGGGTCACACACAGAATCTGGATGGGCCGTATGTGGCCCTTGGGCCACAGATTGCCCACCACTGGGTAAGAGCAAGAAAATTATTCCATTCGTAGCACTGGCACGCCCTGTTGGTTCAATTAAATGTATAAATCTATATTTTAAATTAATGGATAATACTTCCTTTTTTTTGTTTTAAATTTGCTATTAATGACTATTAGCCAGAATGGGTAGGAATGGTGTCCCTAATCTCTGTTTGTCTGGGGCTGGGAATGGGTGACTGCAAAGGGTTCACTTGATGATTACGTTTTCTGTTCACTCCCTCTCGGGCACCTGGCATTGGCCACTGTTGGAAGGCAGTATTCCGGGCTACATAGACTTGTTCTGACCCAATATGGCTGTTCTTCCATTCTCATGTTCTTATGGAGTGCCAGATTAACTGAATGTCTGTGTTTACTCAAGAACAAGGGAAGCACAAACAGTGGAAAGAAAAGCTTTAGTACACTGTCCTGTCCATGGATCAGCTCTCTAGGAAGCTTCTGTACTACGAAGGGGTAGTTCATACTTCATGGCCCATTAAATCTTGGCCTCTCCAGTAACTGGGTTTATGCACCCTTTGATATTCCACTGAATGTTTTACAATGAAGATTTCATCACATAGTTTCCAAGTCTGGACTTGGGACACAGGCATTCTGATGTGCCCTGTGAGTTGAGATTAACTATGTCTAGACAGTGGGAATGACTCTCTGAATTGTATTATTTCAGTGTTGCTTGGAGTGATGCACTGCATATTTGTAATTCTAAACTCTAATAAATGGAAAAGTACCATGTTACGTGATACCTAAGTCTAATTCCCAGTGCTTTACCCAGCTGTAATCTGCCACCACAGTAATTTCCTTCCTTATTCTAAACCAAGTAACCAGCAATGCTTTCTGTGTACAATATAATAGTGTATGTCTTAACATGGTTAGACATCCATGAAAAATGTTTTTAATGATAGGTTATTCAGTACTGTTATGATCAAAAATTCACAGTAAGGTATATTCTCACTCCCTCTTTGTGCTGCGGTGTGCTTGGGAACATCACGGGGAAGGGACAGACACCCTGCATGATTGTCCCTTTGGATGCTGTCATGTGAGGTGCAGATGCTGAACACTTGGCAGGGTTGGGAAGAAAGTCTACAGCCTGAGGAGAAAATTCCTTGTTCGCAGCTCATTCAGGTGTTTTGTGTTCAGCTTCCAGCTCTGCCACAGATTTCCTGAGGAATCTTGGCAAGTGACTTAATCTTCATGCCTCAGCTCTCCCTCTGTAAGATGGGAATAATGAAATTTCCTTCCTCCCACCATTTGTATATCTTGTCTATTTAGACTAACACTTTCTGGGGCAGACACTTACCAAGCTTTCATAGGGTGTGTCAACACAGGAGGGCTTAACTTGAAATAAGCTACACAAATTGAGCCATGTCAATTGTGTATCTTATTTAGAAATATCTTATTTCAAAATTGGGGGCATCTACACAGCACTTATTTTGAAAGAGAACATTCTGCCTCCGACTTATCTTACTCCTTGTACAATGAGGGTTACAGGAGTCGGAGTAAGAAGTAAGAAGTCTTCCAGCTTGACAGTATTTCAACATTATTTTGCAATAACTGCTTGCTATGTAGATGTGGACTAAGTTATTTAGAAATAATGCACCCATATAGGGTTTGTCTAGACTACATGGCTCCATTGATAGAGCCATGTAGATGAGTTTACTAGACATAGGAAAATGAAGCAGTGATTTAAATAATCGCTGCTTCATTTACATCAAAATGGCCACTGCGCTGTGCCGATCAGCTGTTTGGCGGCACAGCGGGGCAGTCTGGATGTGCCACGGTTGACAAGGAAGCCTTTGTCTAGTAAACTCATCTTCATGGCTCTGTTGACTGAGGCATGTAGTCTAGACATACCCTTAGTGCCCAGAAAAGCTGAGCTTAATCTCGTTCACAGCTATTAGGTGCTACAGTAAGACAGATAATGTAAGCCCATTTACTAAGACTGGGCATGGGAGAGTGGATATAATACAATATGCCTAGACTTCATAAGAACAGGTTTGTAATTGCTTTTTATTGTCAAGTAGCATTCCTGGATGATCCTACCTGTTTGGAAGCTATTTCTCAAGATAGGAGAGAAATAATCACCCTTTGGGAGCATTCTTAGTTTGTCACTTAGGGTACATCTAGACTACATGCCTCTGGCGACAGAGGCATGTAGATTAGACTACCCGGCATAGTCTAATTAGACTACCCGGCATAGGAAAATGAAGCAGCGATTTAAATAATCACCGTTTCATTTAAATTTAAATGGCTTTCGTGCTGAGCCGATCAGCTGTTTGCCTCATCCCAGGAGGCATACCTGGGAGGTTGACAAATGCCTTTGATGTCGACCGCAGAGGTCCAGACTACCGCGCTGAGCCGACAAACAGCTGATCGGCTCAGCGCGAAAGCCATTTAAATTTAAATGAAGTGGCGATTATTTAAATCGCTGCTTCATTTTCCTATGCCGGGTAGTCTAGATGTACCCTTATTAGCCTTAGCTGTGGCTGCGGTGTTTCCTATTAAAGCAACTTTGTTCTTGACTTCACAATGAGAGTTGGACCTGGTTCTGTGATTATCTCTGGAAATGTGATGTTAGGTAAGGTTGCTTTATGCTGTTGATGATAAACCACCTCAAAAAGGAAAATATGTGCAGTTTACTGACGGAGATTTCATAGGGAGGAAAAATATCTCTTAACTAAAAAGCTGAAGAATTGCTGACACTAAAACTAGATCTTGAATCTTGTAGGTATTTCAAATTAATATCTTTTATGTACTATATTTAGCATATTAGGCTGAACCTCTCTAAACCAGGACTCTGGTCTGGCAACATCCGTGGTACTACTGGACCACGGATGTTGCCAGACCAGAGAGTTCCAGTGCAGGGCTCGCAGCTGGGAGCCCTGCAGGCTGGCAGGGTGGGGCTATCTGGCAGGTAACATGGTTGCCTGGTGGTGGGATTGTGTGGCTGCCCAGCAGAAGTGGAGTCAGCTGAGAGACCACCAGCCAGACCATAGCTGGAAGGGGGAGCGGTGACAGGTGGGCTCAGAAATGACCTCCCCGTGTCCAGTAAAATCCTTCATCTGGGACCAGTCAGGTCCTGAGAGTGCCAGAACAGGGAGGTCCAAGCTGTGCAAGAAACATAAGTGTTTAAATTAAGTAACTTGTAAGGACAAGGAATAAATTGTTGCCCTCATCGGACAATTTTTTTTTGGATAATGCCAACCTTTTGCGTACAACTGCTTCTTTAAAAGGTACAGAAGAAACTTAGCCAAAGAAAAAAAAAATCACTATGTAACAGTCTCTTGAGATACAGGGGAGATGTAGTCTAAAGGAAAATTTTCTTAGCACCTATGAAGATGATAGAACCCTGGAAATAAGCATGCTCTTTGCTTCTTGGTTTTTCAATGATTTAACTAAATGGGTGTCAGCCAACGGTCAGGGCAGTGTGTGCGTGTGTGTTACACCCAAGTCTTCAACTGCTGAGACACAAAGTCTCGTTGCAGTGGGCAGCCTAGGAGGCTGGAGGGCGCCCCGAAAAAATAGTTTAACGTCTGTGACTTTACTGCTAGGACCGGGGTCCCGTCGCAGAGGGCAGCCAACAGGTTCTCAGACGCCCCGAGTTTATAGGAAGAGCTTATTACACCTTAGATTTCAGCTGCTAGAATTCGTAATTCCTTCGCAGTGGGCAGCCTTGGGGAAAGACTGAAAGGTGCCCCAGTGGATTGTGCCACCTGGGTGTGACACAAATCCAAACGCCCAAGCTCTCCCTATATCTGTCCCTAATGACCGGCTGAAGTTCTTTTAAATTGTGCTTGGTTCTGTTACAGCAACTGAAGGAGTCAGGTTAAAGCTTAAACAGTTACTATATTATTGTTACAGGGTAAACTTACTTGTTAAATGCTACTGCTGTGTGACAGATAACACAGACACTACAAAGGACAGGACAGAAATTACACTAATAAGTCACTTACAGGTACCATGAAACCCTTTTGGTTCTCTGAGCTCTTATTAAATGCATGCAAAATAGACACATAGCAGGTATATATTCTCACCCCTGCGTTCCAGACTTGGCGTGGCCAGCGTCTTTCTCTCAATCCCTCGGGAAGAAGTAGGGCGAGGTTGGGCGTCCCACAGACCTCGGGAGACAATCAATACCTGCCAGCAGGTATAGATGATTGGAGCTCAAATGGGGTGGGCTGCTGAACCTCTTTTATACCCCTTGGGTTATGTAGGCTTCTTCCTGGTCTCAAGTGGCCAATTAGGAAAAATGGCTTTGAACACCAAGTTTCTCACGAAGGGTGCAAAGCATAATTTACACCTGGGAAAATGCAGACAATGGGCACCTCTGGTATGTGATGGGCGAAGATTCCTCTCCTGGGACAGTGCAGGCGTGTCAATTACTGGTACTAGCCATCAGGGCGACGGGAGGCCCCGGGTCGTCAGCTAGCCCATTTACTGACTGTTTTCTGTTTATGGTAGAGTCAGGGACAGGCAGCACACCTGCGTTCCCAGGGCATCAAAGGCTGACTGCCTTTCTCTTGCTCTCTGGGGGGGGAGGGGGGAACAAGATGGGGTTCGTGGAAAAACAAGATGGGGTTTGTGTCTGGCTACAATGGGCCAAAAGTTTTCTTGACATATCTGTTACTTCCCTGTTGACTTGACTTTGCTAGGATTGATACAGGGAAGAATTTGACACAATTTCTGATAAGTTATTGTATTAAGAAAAACCTATTTACTGTTTCAGTTATGTTCTTAGTATATGGGATTTGATACCAGATTAGAGATCTGGGTAGACTTCGAAGCACTTTATTGTTATGTATTATAGCAGCTGAGTTCAAACCCTGATTGTGCTAGGCACTATATAGACACACACAGAAAGAGATATTCGCTATCTCAAAGAGATTACAGTATAAATAAAGGCAGATACAGTATGCAAGTATTGTCATTCTACCTTTTGTTTGTTGGATGGGAAACTGAGGTCCAGATAAGTGATTTTCCAAGGTTATACAGAAAATGCGTGGTAGAGCCTATAAGTGAATCCAGATCTTCTGAGACACATTCCTATGTTTTAATCACTAGGCCATCCATGTTGGCCATCCATACTACGCAAGAATTATGAGCCTGATGGAGCTAGTTGGTAATTTAATGGTGATGTAATTTATTTTGCAGCAAAAGCAATAAATGGTAACTTTTGTTCAAGTAAGCAGTTTCTAAATGATAACACCGTAAAATCTTCTGTAGATATATAAGACAGTACCTTTGAAAAGTGATGCAATTGGGACATTGTACAAAGCAATTTCACACTTTAAAATTTGAGCATGGTTCGAATGCTTTTAATGGACTCTTAGGCTGGAACAAATGTCAATATAGTTATCGTGCTTTGCATCAAGTCAGCATCTACAGATGTGTGTAAGGCTAAGTAATAGGTCAGGAGAAACAGTCATTTGATATGATTAAACAATATATATATGGCAGGCAGTAGACACAGAAATGGTAAAACAAAAATCAAGGGACAGAGGTCTCCTATCAGTAGGAATTCTGTCACAATAGTGAATCTAGCTCTGCTGCTCTAACAGAGAAAAGAGGCTATTTGAAAAAAAAAGTTTTTGTAGTCTAACTCCTGCTGCTGCTTTATCTCCTAAGGAACCTGGGGGTGGGCCGGGAGTAGTAGAGAGCTGTGAGCTAATGAGATAGCAAAAGTATAACTCAGAACAAGTGTAATTATGCTCTGAAAAGTGATGCATCGTGTGACTCTAGTTGTATTGTCTCTTAACTAATATATACAATTTGCCCACTTTTCAGATAAAAAATATTTTCTTTTCTCCCATGTATCAGACCTGCAAACTCAGCCTACAATCTGAAAGACAAGCTTTTATTCTTTCTGATGCATGCATCTTCAGCAATAGTAAAGATTCCACAGTAGAAACTTAATTTAAAATTCTGTTGAAGATGCACAAGAAAATAATATTTCACATTTTTCCATTGTCTATAGCTGTGATAGCTCTGCAGTGCTCATATCAGTGAAAAACTGTAAAAAGGTATTATTTTTTACAAAAAAAGTAGCTAAGAATGTTGAATCCTTAAATCAGGGCTACTCAACTTTGGAAGCCCAGGGGGCCACAGTGATACTTACAGCACATGCTGAGGGCCGCAACTTAAGCGTGGTTGCATATACGTGCAAATATATATGCAAATAGCTTCTTTCACTGCGACAGGAATGAATATAAAAATTAAGGCAAGACTACACAACACGCAGGCCCCATTTAAGCTAGTGCTGCTGATATTAATAAAATGCAGTATTTACTCAATTTCCACCCATATGTCAGCACTTTTAATGAGCAATGACAGTCTAGGAATTTAACTACTAAAATGCATATCAACAGAAGATCATTATATTGACTACTGTTTTGTTTTAGCTCCCATGTGGCCTGCGTGCTGGGTGTTAAGTAGCCCGGCCTTAAATGAAGCAGTTGAGTAAATATGGTGCCATTTTTTACTGTTGCTTTTCTAAGCATAAAAGGATTACAAGTGAACATAGGAAACATTTAATAAACTGACATGTTCATAAGCAGTACCATAAAGAGCCTGGTAAAATGCTATGTGGGGGAGGTGACTGGTAACAAAGTATATATTGTATATATCAGCTGAGTATGAGATAGAAATGTAAATGTGAAATCTGTGACATCAGATTGCCTCAAAATCTTTAGGCTCTGATAACATTTCAAACCATTCTTGTTTTTTTTTCTTGTGATTGGAATGATAACCTCGGAGCTGTGTGGTGCTTGAAGGGCATTATAGCTCAGTTATCTGTTATTTCTATTGGCAGGATTCACATAGGTTTTTATTAAAAGGAAATAACTTCAAAAATTGCATTATATTTATTCTGTGTGGGATGTGGGTAGCAAACATTCTGCTTTTTACTTGTACAAATCTCTGTTCATCAATTGCTTTGTCAGAATGATGCAAAATTTTACAGGTCCACTCTTAAATCAACTGTAATCTTTTATAATACTCTTCATGTGGTTCCCATTTATGTACGTCACACACGTCTTGCTAGCTCCTGACTCAACTGTATAGATCCCAAGAATAAAGGGATCTGTACCAAACATAGCCTTGTTTGTATAATTAACATCATATAAGGGCCACTTGGGGTTGCACTAAATGCAAAAGGAATGAGATTTTTCAGGACATGGAACTATTTTGGCTTATCTAAAGTATCTTGTACATATTTTGCAAAACATATCTGCAGTATTGTTCTATATTTCACCTGTAAACTGCAGCTGAGATAAGACAGTGAAGCAATTGTAAGGGGAATGATCTTTTTGGAGATCTATTGCATTTTATCCTGCAGCCGGTCAGCTCAAATATAGTTTTCTGATCTAAGAGGTATACCAGTTGGTTATGGCAAGTCTGCTCTTTTTATGTTACGGTAGGAGAACATATGTTTTTGCACATGTCAGAGAATATGAGGAGAAAATACTATTTGCATATATAGAGGGGGATACACTTTCTCGCATGATGAATCTTGTGGGGGCTCATGTACTGTTTATTCCAGAGTGGGCTGCTCCTTTATGAACCAGAGGGCCTCCCACCTCTGATGGATTATCAGACCCAGCTGGGAAAGAGGTAAGGTGATTCTTTTAAAGGACTGAGAAAGCTCAGCTGGAGGGGGAGCTGTGGAAGGTAGGCTGGCTCCTGTGAGTGGCCCCGAGGGAGGCCCAGGCTTCTGTGCCTCTTCAGCCTGGGTGGTCATGGGAATAGGGTTTTTTTGTCTGTCTTGGAGTGTTTTTGAATTAATAAACCATAGCACAAGGGAGAGACTTGAAAAAGACTCGGGCATGGTGTTAGTCCCTCCTGGCTGCAGGGGACAAGCCAGCAGCCTACAGTGCATTTAATATTCATATTGTGGTCACTCCCAAAGACTCAGTCAAGCTAAATGTACCTTCTTGTTTGAGTGCTCATTCAAGTTCATCCCATGTTAGGTGTGCGCCTGTTGCATTCACCATCGCCAGAGATTTTTCCCTCAGTAGATTCTATTGGGACGGCTCTAGCACTCTGGTGCCACGTGCTTATGTGCTGGCATAGGGGAGACTTCTAGCCCTGCACCTTCTCAGCTCTTTCTTATCACCCGTGACAGGTGCTGAAACATCTCTTGCTTCAGCAAGGCATTATTTAGTGGTTTTCTATTCAGCTTCATTTTATTAGTCATAGTTCGTAATAGTCTAAATAGTTTAGTGTAGATAGTTAATCTCCCTCTCTCTCACCCCTGGGGCTGAACGTGCCCTAGTCGCTTGGCTTCAAAATTCTTGTGACTAGCCTATGCCAGTGGGCAATTCACACTCCAGTTGTCTGAAATCTCTGGGAGAGGTTCATGTGTCACCGATGGGTGCTAGAGTTTGCCTCGTGGGGATACCAACAGAGGGAAAAAACACTCTCCTTCTTTTAGTGCCTTGTCAGAGCAGTTGCACTGGTTATTCATATCTGTCCTAATGACTCTTTTGGAAGGTGGCACCATCCCGTTGCAGAAGTTAGATGAAAGTCCACTTTGGGGTGTTAGTCATAGAAGAATCAGACATAATCAGGCCCTAAATATCTACAAACAACATGGGTTCTTCCTCCCACCATCCATGGTTTCAGTTCCTTCACATTTTTTTCTTTTACTGCAAACATACTAAGAAATTGTTTTGCAATTATGAGTATCTGGAAGGCACCAATGTGAAGACAGCCAGACTACCTAAAAATCAATCTGAATAATTTCCTTCAGAATTGTGCTGCCATTATAGTAGGCTAATTTTTGAATAGCATGATTCAGTGCTAGGAGAATAACTCTCAGGACAATGCAGTGAAGATCTGGAAATTCAGCCTCTTAAATTCATATTTTGAAAATGCATCTTGCATGAGAGAAGAATACTGACTTAGATACGGAGTTATTGTAATGGCAGCTTGAGGAATCCTTTCCCCCCATCTTTCCTTCTGATAAAATGTTATGCCAAATGGGTCTTTCTGAGCTTATCTTTCAGGTTTAGTTTATCCAAGCAGCATGAATGTAAACAACATTAGGCTTAATGCTCACGAATTATGTTTTAAATACAAATATTTGTAAGAGTTGGACAAAGTTTGTGTTCTTAACTGTAGGCTGAAATAATTACAGAGTAGATTCAAGTCAGAATTGTACTAGAGAAGACTGCAGGTATTTGCTGTGTTGTAATTAAGGTGACAAACAGTTGAGTAAACTCATTGGGTGACAAATATCTTGCTATACTGGAGTAGCAAAGCTTAGCGCATTAGGGCCCCACTTTTGATTAGGACCTGGAAGCTTCACTATTGTATGAAAACTAAGAGCTATTTGTATATAATGTGGAGCAAAGAGGAAGAAATAATACATGGACTATATACGGCTCTGGATCCACTGGTTGCAGAAATTCCACTGATATAAGGTATTTTGTAAAACTTACTGACAACCACATATCTAAGGAAAATGAATACATAATGAATATGCAATAAGTTTGCCTTTTCAAAAATTTTTGCTTTTGTTCTTTGCTGCAACTCTTTGCTTGACCATGTTCATTTCCTACAGTATTTCTTCTTTTGAGTAAGGCTCTACCGAGACTCGTAGTAGATGTTTATTTCTTGCTCCATTAGGGCTTAAATTCTACTGTTTGGATCTCTGTGAAGAAGTGAGATCTGTGAAATCAATTTTAATTCTTCTAAGCCTAATCCAGGGATCTCGTTGTGAAGGTACACTAGTTTGAGAATTTCATGACTAATCTGGTCTGGGGGTGGGGGAGCACCTTTTTCTCCCCCATCAGGTTCCCCCTACGCGCCCATGTGATGGAAGGATACTTTGCGTGCTCCCCCATCTGCCCCCAGGCCAATCAGGGCCTCTTCCCACCCTGCCAAGAGTGTGTGGCGCTTCTAAGCACCTTGTGCTCCTTACAGGGCGGGGGAAATTTCGTGCGCTTGCCCCATCTCCAGGCCAATCAGGGCTTGGGGGTGGGGGAGAGCACAAAGTCTCCTCCCACCCTACCAGGAGCTGTGTGTCCCCTTGTCCCAGGCCCTTATTGGTCTGTGGGGGGGGAGTGGCAGGGCCTTGGAGGGCTGGACATGGCCCTCAGAGGCCCTTTTGCCCACCCTTGACCTAGACTGAGATGATACAAAAGACATTACAGAATTTTGTGGATTGTTGCATTACTATCAGTGAAGGGGAAAGTATGTCTGCCACATTTACTTTTTCTATGGGCATCAGCCTGGTACCAGAGATGTTCCAGCATAAACAGGAACTAGAGTGCATGTAGGTAAGGACACTGGAACCATGGAGTTCTTTTATGTTACTATATAGCAATTGATACATGAAACACATTAACCATCCCTTTTTGGAAATCTCAGTGTTTGAGTTGCAGATCTGGTATAAAACACTCTGGGTATGTCTACACTACCCCGCTAGTTCGAACTAGCGGGGTAATGTATGCATACCGAACTTGCTAATGAAGCCCGGGATTTGAATTTCCCGGGCTTCATTAGCATAAAGCCGGTGCCGCCATTTTTAAAAGCCGGCTAGTGCGAACCCCGTGCCGCGTGTAGCCGCGCGGCACGGGGTTCGCACTAGCCGGCTTTTAAAAATGGCGGCGCCGGCTTTATGCTAATGAAGCCTGGGAAATTCAAATCCCGGGCTTCATTAGCAAGTTCGGTATGCATACATTACCCCGCTAGTTCGAACTAGCGGGGTAGTGTAGACATACCCCCTCTGAGGTATGGAAGAATTCTGTATATCATCCAATAAAATATTTCAACCCTAAGGGTGGTTCAGTCACCATTATTGCTGCTGTGCCGGTACACCACCAATTGGCTCTTAAAACAGTGATTTAGTAGCTGTACTACTGGGTCATGAGTTGTTGAATAAATACCAGTATGTCACAATCTCTTTGTTCTAATTGTAAATTCTTTAAAATCAGAGAATTGGGAAATAAAAAGTTTTTCATACTGAAGGGACTTTGGCACATGAATTCAGAATTCATAAACCTGCAATGGAAACAGGTTATGTTAGTGAAATTAAAAGTCACTTTTTTTAAATTGAGAGAGTTAAGTGATTACTTTTAAGGAATTGTTTTGCTTGCTTAGCTACCTTACTATGAAACAAGTCACCCAGTGATCACACTGTGCGGTGAAGCGATAGAGTAATCATCAGCAAATAAAAGTTAACATGATGCAGGGAGAAAAGTTTTATGCATTACTTATTACAGTTACTTATTTTGCTATTGATTTAGACTTATGCTGAACAATTTTTGAATACCAGATTTTCATACCAATTCTCTTTGCCCTAGTATCATTCCTAAGTTTTCATTTGATCTTGAAAAACATTTCATTATGTTTAATTTAAGGAAATGAGATTTCTTTAATTACTATCTGTAGAAGCTATTAGAAGCTCAATTACATTTGCAAATTCGTTTTTGAAAAGCTTTATGGTTTTAAGATAAAAATCCCATGATCTGATTGTAGGGGACTTCCTTGTTCAATAAGAAAGCCCTCCCCAACCAACCTCGCCCAATGGTGTTCATGCATAAAGGAAAGAATATACAGCTCAAAATGCAAAACTAATTATGTTAGAACTAAAGATCAAAAATTAAAACTGATTTCTAAGTTATACTGAATAATAAACATTTCCATAAAGAGAAAGGGCTGACAAATATGTTTGTTTCCCTTCATTCAGCATTGCAAATTCAATGTTTATACCGTTTTTGAAAAGTTCAGTAAGTGAAAAAGAGAAGATGTCTACCCAGGGATTCAGATGTTTTATATGCATATTGCATACCTGGAAATGGTTTGTATTTCTGTAGTGGGTTATATATGACTGCTATTATGTCTAGAGCAGTGTCTCCAAGAAAGATAGTAAAAGAAGTCCACATTGTAACTTCTAGTTTATTAGTCTTTGGAAGACTGAATGGTTTCAATGGTGACTCCAATTTTATGTGATCTGGGTTGCCTGTTTCACACAATTAAATGGCCATTTGGCAGTAAAAATGAACCCTTCCCCCCCCAGCTGCCAACTGAGTGTTGGCTGTATACCACAGTTAAAGGGAAAGATAGTATTTCCAGAAAGTTTGTTATTTAAAGTAATTTTCACTTCTAAAACAAATGCCGCCTGAAGCTCAACTGTATATACAGTACTGCATATGTAAAAGCTTTCTAAATTTCTAAATACAGATTAATTGTACAATTATAATGAAAGAGGAGCTTCAGAGCAGCAGTTATTTTCTTGCACAGATACAATTAAAATTGTTCCAGTGCCGTATAAATACAGCTAAATTAAGTTGCTGTCCTGCCACTTGGTGGCAATTTTGAGCTACTGCCTAATGAAAGCTGGTATGATATTTTATATGGAAGTAGTAACTGTAGCAGGAAAACTCTTTTAATTTACTTGAATTATTTTGAAATAATGCCATATTCTAAGAATATAAGCCATGCAATTTATGGTCTATTGTCATTAAAATATCAACCAGTAATAATAAAAGCTCTTCATTTCTCTTCGAAGCAAGCAAAACTTGTAACTGCTCCTCACTGAACAAATGTATTTGGGGTTTGCTCATGCAACAGAAGATGGGTTATGTTTAACAAAAATTGAAGCCATTTGTTCTGATTTATTAAATGTTTGTTTTTAGGTGTGATACACGTTAGGGTTGCAAAGCAGCTTGCTAGCACCTTCTTTTAGCATGAGAGATCCTTAGCTGTGCCTGTCAAGGGGGCAGCTCCCTGATACTCCCCGTTACAGGCAATGCAAACACTCCCCTTTTAGCCTGTGCAGGCTTTGTTGGCCCTCATACAGGCTGCCAATAGGCACACTCTTAACTCCTGAATGCTCTGAACATCTCTCTGTTGAATTCGGCCCCATATGTACTGGACATTCATAGAATGTCTCAAAGGAACAGTACACCACAGCTCACTATGGATACCTCAGAACACAGCTCCGCTCAACACTTAGCACTTATAGTCAGTTTCAGCAGTGGCTGACTTGGGGACGCTTGGGGCAGAGCAGCTGGGGTGCTGCCGGGTTAGTCCAGTAGCCCGTGTCCTCCGCGGCTTTGCTCCACTTCTCCCTGGTCTGCTGGGGGGGGGCGCAGCTAGTGCGCTCCCCCCCAGCAGACCAGGCTTTTCTCGCCGCGGAGGACGCGGGTGGCAGGACTGCGTCCTCCGTGGGGAGAAAAGCCGCTCCGCGTCTCCCTGGTCTGCTGGGGGGGCCCCCCAGCAGACCAGGGAGATGCGGGGCAAAGCCGCGGAGGACACAAGCCCCCCCCAGCAGACGAGACGCGGAGCAGCTTTTCTCGCTGCGGAGGACGCGGGCGGCGGGACTGCAGTGCTCTAGGCAGTCCCGCCGCCCGCATCCTCCGGGGCGAGAAAAGTCCCGTTCATATGTAGGGATCCGACATAAGTCGGATCCACGTAACTTGGGGACTGCCTGTAATAAAGCAGTACTACAAAATACTTTTTGACCATTCAAATGGTTTAGGACTCTCTGGATTTTCCTGATGTATATTGAGGAGCCAGAATATTGTTCTTTAGAACTTTTGCCTTTTTAGAATAAAGAGCTTAAGGCAAGACCGAAGGCATCAGTCACCGGTAATGCTGTTTTTATTCTCACGCTCTGCTTTCTGTGCTGTAATTGTAGATCCTGCTGTTCTGGAGCTTTAATGGGAATGGATTGTGGGAGAGATTATGACATTAAGAAATAATTGGAAAAAGTTAAGAACAAGAACTAGAGTGAATCAAGAAGTTCTCATCTTGAGCTTCAGTAGCATAGAATTATTGAATTGGAAGGAACATTGAGAGGTCATCAAGTGCAGTCCCCTGCACTCATGGCAGGATCTAGCACGGTAGCATAAATAATATCTATCAGATACAGGTCTATTTCTCTTTCACTGCAAAGCAACCACACAAAATTAAAGTCTAATGTTTAAAGATGTATAGCTCTATATAATATGTTACTCCCTGATTTCCAACAAAAAACTCCTGAATAACTAGCCTACAGCTTCACACTGATATAAATAGATCTATAACTTCAGCACTGGAAAAGCTTAAAAAATGCTACCAACATTAGCAGTACAATTTAAAACAATAATAATGAACAAAGCATATTAATCACTGATGTCGGTAAGTTCACGATTCAACAGTTGCCTAATTTAATAGTCTTGTTACTGGAAAATTACTCAGATGTAAGCAGCTTGTAAAAATTGTAATAAGTACAAAAACCAAAGCACATCTTTTTGAATTCATTGGGGGTATTAGGTTTTTATGCTGTCAAAGTCCACTACCAGGAAAGCTGCAATATGCTGCATAGTTGTTTGTCAGTGCCTGGGTTTATTTTCGTAAAGAAGTATTGATTACAGAATGAGAAACATTTAGTTTAACAGCAATCAATGAAGAACAGACAAAGGACATTTTGAAGTCTGTATCATTTTAAATTTAAACTAAAATACAAAGCTCACAGTAACTTATGATTAAATAAAAGTGATATATATTTTCTAAGGTCACAATGTTTGCCCCCCATTATTTATGAGACATATACACTGATCAGTGTGCTTAATACAGTGAGAATATATACAATTACTGCTATTATTCAAGCAGTGTGAATATTGATTTTTTTTTGGTTCCGTGGCTGAAACTAATGAACACAAAATACTTTTTTGTCTTGGCAAAATACCAAACCAAAACACTCCCTACTCCCACCAAAAATATGGTTAAACAAAATGTTTCATTTAACTTGAAAATAAACATTTTATTTAGTTTTCAGCCTGTTTAAATGTTTTTTTTATGTTGTTACATGATTTTTTATTACAAACAAAGACATTTGGAAGCACTATAGTTAAACTGGTGGTAGAGGTAGTAGCAGCAGCTACTGCTTCCTTATACTCTATAGCCCTGTGGCTAATGCACTCAAGTGGGATGTGGGAAACCCACCTTCAAGTTATCACTCTGCCTGATTTACATCTATCACATTGTGGGTGAATGTCCTTGCCACTATTCTGGGGTAATTCTCTCTCAGGCTTTCCTGTGGAAGCTGTTCCACATTTTTTTATAAAGTGCTGTCAGGGCTGTTCCCCACTCTGGCACTCCGAGTGCAGAAGATAGGGGCCCACGAGAGGTCTTAAATACCTTGCCTCTATAGGCTCTGCTTACAAAAACTCCCCAGAGTCACAGATTTACTGACCTTGGGGGGTAGCTGCCACCACCAAATGAAACAAACCCCTTTCCTCTTGAACCCAGGAAGAAAGCACTTGGACTTCCTTCACTATTACTACCCCAAGCTCCTCTGCCTCAAGAGAGCTTGGAAAAAGAAAAAGGAAAACAAACTGTATCTTTGATAGCTGACCTCTCAGACTAGGCAGAAACACCCGAAGACAGACCTACTATTTCTTTCTAGGACCCAAGAATCAAATTATTGCCTTAAAAAAGATGATTTTGTTAATAAAACAAAAGATATACTTGATAAAGTGTACTTGGTTGCTAGGTGTTACGAGCAACTGAGTAAAACACATTAAAACACAGAGAACATCTCTGGATACACTCTTAGGGTATGTCTAGACTGTATCCCTCTGTTGGCAGAGGGATGCAGATTAGGCAGGTCAACATTGCAAATGAGGCAGGGATTTAAATATCCTGTGCCTAATTTGCATAAAAATGGCTGCCACGTTTTGCCGACACAGCACTTTGTCAGCAAAAAGTGGCAGTCTAGAGGGGGATCTGTCAAGAAAGCCTTTTTCAACATATCCCTTATGCCTCCTGGATCAAAGAAGAAATGCCCTGATTGCAACTAAATACACACTTTCCCTTTATTTACTTACGATCCCTTCCTGGTTCAGTCCACTTCCATGCCCCAAATTCCTTGTAGGCATGGTAATTCTGATTACTACATGTTGCTCCCTTCAGTCCTTAACTTAGAAGTCATACAAAGGAAGAGCAGACCAGGTATCTATATCCAATTCAAATTTCAGCACTGTATCCTATTGGTTCTTCTGACCCTCTGCTAACACCCTTGAGTTTAACCCTTAATCACTGAGTGCTGGCCAGCACTTCTATCCATCACAAGTGTTCTAATAGTTATTGGAGCAGGAGATTGGAATCAGGGTGTTGGGACCTCATCCCAGGTGTGTAGGACAGGTGTAGGAGCAGATCTTTTGTTCTATCATGGAAGACTGCCTTCATAATTTATATCTGCTTCACATCTATTTTTTAACTTAACTCTTGCGTTTTTCTCCAATATAAACATGCCCCCTCGTGATCCTTCTTCCAATATATTCTGTAGTCTAAATTGTCCAAACAAGATCTACATTTCTACATACACAAATTTATTTGCAAATTCCTTGCTATGTATTTGTGTAACTCTATCACTTCTGCATATATATCATTTACACAGGCAAATGTTCCCCATGCAAACCTAGCAGCACAATTGACTACAGACTTTCTTTGGACATGTACATTTTATCATTTTCATGTACAAGTGATATTGCACAAAGTTGTATGTTCAGTGATTTGAACACGCATTCTTGTGTGTACATTTGCAAATTTGACCCAGGACATTAAAAAGTAGTCATGAATTGAATAGTCATGTAACTATATCAAATTTCAGCAGTTAAATGACTATTTGATAGCTCTGGGGGCAGGAGGGCAGTCAATGTGCTCCTGGCTCCACTTCTGGGGAGCCCTCTGCAACTCTGTGCTGCTGCCTCTGTATCAGAACATAAGAACGGCCGTACTGGGTCAGACCAAAGGTCCATCTCGCCCAGTAGCCTGTCTGCCGACAGTGGCCAGCACCAGGTGAGGGTGGACCGAAGACAAAGATCAGAGATTTGTCTCCTGCCATCCTTCTCCAGCCTCTGACAAACAGAGGCCAGGGACACCACTTCTGTCCCCTGGCTAATAGCCTTTTATGGATCTAACCTCCATGAAATTATCTAGCTTCTCTTTAAATTCTGTTATAGTCCTAGCCTTCACAGCTTCCTCTGGCAAGGAGTTCCACAGGCTGACTACACGCTGTGTGAAGAAGAATTTTCTTTTATTAGTTCTAAACCTGCTACCCATTAATTTCATTTGGTGTCCTCTAGTTCTTCTATTATGGGAACTAATAAATAACTTTTCTTTATCTGCCCTCTCCACGCCACTCATGATTTTATATACCTCTATCATAACCCCCCTCAGTCTCCTCTTTTCTAAATTGAAAAGTCCCAGTCACTTTAACCTCTCTTCATATGGGACCCGTTCCAAACCCCTAATCATTTTAGTTGCCCTTTTCTGAACCCTTTCCAAGGCCAAAATATCTTTTTTGAGGTGAGGAGACCACATCTGTACACAGTATTCAAGATGTGGGCGTACCATAATTTTATACAGGGGCAGTAAGATATTCGGTGTCTTGTTTTCTATCCCTTTCTTAATAATTCCTAGCATCCTATTTGCCTTTTTGACCACCGCTGCACACTGTGTGGAACTTTTCAGAGAACTATCCACGATAACGCCAAGATCTCTTTCCTGATTTGTCATAGCCAAATTAGCCCCCATCGTACTGTATGTATAGTTGGGGTTATTTTTCCCGATGTGCATTACTTTACACTTATCCACATTAAATTTCATTTGCCATTTTGTTGCCCAATCACTCAGTTTGGTGAGATCCTTTTGGAGTCTCTCACAGTCTGCTTCTGTCTTGACTATCCTAAACAGTGGTATCATCTGCAAACTTTACCACCTCACTGCTTATCCCTTTCTCCAGATCATTTATGAATAAATTAAAAAGGATTGGTCCCAGGACTGACCCTTGGGGGACACCACTAGTTACCCCTCTCCATTCTGAAAATTTACCATTTATTCCTGAGCTTTGTTTCTTGTCTTTTAACCAGTTCGCAATCCAAGAAAGGACCTTCCCTCTTATCCCATGGCCATGTAATTTACACAAGAGCCTTTGGTGAGGGACCTTGTCAAAGGCTTTCTGAAAATCTAAGTATACTATATCTACTGTATCCCCTTTGTCTGCATGTTTGTTAACCCCTTCAAACAACTCTAATAGATTAGTAAGACATGATTTCCCTTTACCATGTTGCCTTTTGTCCAACAAATTATGTTCTTCTACATGCCTCACAACTTTATTCTTTACTATTGTTTCGACTAATTTGCCCGGTACTGAAGTTAGACTTACTGGTCTGTAATTGCCAGGATCGCCTCTAGAGCCCTTTTAAAATATTGGTGTCATGTTGGCTACATTCTAGTCATTAGATACGGAAGCCGATTTAAAGGATAGGTTACAAACCACAGATAATAGTTAAGCAATTTCCCATTTGAGTTCTTTTAGAACCCTTGGATGAATGCCATCCGGTCCCGGAGATTTGTTAAGTTTTTCTATTTGTTCCAAAAGCTCCTCTAATGACACTTCAGTCTGGGACAGTTCCTCAGATTCATTACCCACAAAGGACGGTGCAGATTTGGGAATCTTCCTAACATCCTCAGCCGTGAAGACAGAAGCAAAAAAATCATTTCGTTTATCCGCAATGGCTTTATCATCCTTGATTGCTCCTTTCATATCTCGATTGTCTAGGGGACCCACAGGTTTTTTAGCGGGCTTCCTGCTCTTAATGTACTTAAAAAACATTTTGTTATTTCTTTTTGAGTTTTTGGCTAGCTGTTCCTCAAAATCTTTTTTTGCTTTTCTTATTACATTTTTACACTTGATTTGACAGTGTTTATGTTCCTTTCTATTTATCTCACTGGGATTGGACTTCCACTTCTTACAAGATGCATTTTTGTCCCTCGCTGCTTCTTTTACATGGTGGTTAAGCCACGGTGACTCTTTTTTAGGTCTCTTGCTATGTTTTTTAATTTGGGCTATACATTTAAGTTGGGCCTCTATTATGGTGTCTTTAAAAAGTTTCCATGCAGCTTGCAGGGATTTGGCTCTAGTCACTGGCCTTTTAATATCTGTTACACAAAAATGAGGCGGTTAGTTAAATTCCCCTTTTTGAAATTAAATGCTAGAGTGCTGGAGTGCTGAGGTGTTCTTTCCACCACAGGAATATTAAATGTTATTTTATTATGGTCACTATTCCCAAGTGGTCCTGTAACGGTTATCTCCTGGACCTGATTCTGCGCTCCATTCAGGTCTAAATCGAGAATTGCCTCTCCCCTTGTGGGCTCCTGTACCAGCTGCTCCAAGAAGCAGTCATTTAATCCATTGAGGAATTTTTTCTCTGCTTCTCCTCCTGAGGTGACATGTATCCAGTCAATATGGGGATAATTAAAATCCCCCATTATTATAGAGTTCTTTATTTTGGTAGCCTGTCTAATCTCTCTCAGCATTTCAATGTCACTATCGCTGTCTTGGTCAGGTGGTCAGTAATATATCCCTAGTACTAATTTCTTGTTATTGGAGCATGGAATTACTATCCATAGCGATTCTATTGAACATGTTGATTCATTTAATATTTTTATTTCAGTTGATTCTACATTATCTTTCACATACAGTGCCACTCCGCCACCACCTGGCCTGCTCTATTCTTTCGATATATTTTATGTATGATTGCGTCCCACAGATTTTCCTCATTCCACCAGGTTTCAGTGATGCCTATTATGTCAATCTCCTCCTTTAATACTAGGTACTCTAGTTCACCCATCTTATTAGTCAGACTCCTAGCATTTGTGTAGAAGCACTTTACAAATTTGCCACTGCTTATTTGTCTGCCCTTCCCTGATGCATTGGATTCTTTTATATGCGGTTGTTTGTCTGCTCTGGCCCATGGTTTGTCCTCTCCCCTCCTGTCCTTTTCCCATCCTCTCTTTCTGACTACAGCTTAGAGAATCTCTATCAATGGATTCTCCTCTAAGAGAAGTCTCCATCCGATTTACGTGCTTCTCCACACCAATCGGCTTTCCCCCATCTCTTAGTTTAAAAACTGCTCTACGGCCTTTTTAATGTTTAGTGCCAGCAGTCTGGTTCCACCCTGGTTTAGGTGGAGCCCATCCCTCCTGTATAGGCTCCCCCTCTCCCAAAAGTGTCCCAAGTTCCTAATAAATCCAAACCCCTCTTCCCTACACCATTGTCTCATCCACGCATTGAGACTCTGAAGCTCTGCCTGCCTACCTGGCCCTGCGCGTGGAACTGGAAACATTTCCGAGAATGCCACCATAGAGGTCCTGGCAGCAGGGCAGGGTGGCAGGCAGAAGCTGGTCCATGAGGGGTGCTAGTTTAAAAAGCAGCTCCCTATGAAGACCATCTCCCACCAGCAGCCCTGTGCTGCTTCTGATATAGAGGCAGCAGTGTAGGGTGGAAGCAGCCTCTGTCTGGGGGGGGGGGGGGTAGAGGGAGAGAGGAGGAGGTCTGAGATCTTCGCGGACAGATGCTGTTCTGGCATGGAGCAGCCCCTGTTCATGGGGAGCTTGGACACCTGCCACCCCCCCCCCCCCGCACTCCTTTCTTCTATAGAGACAGCAGCGTGGGATGGGAGGGGAAGGCAGCTTCACAGCGCCAGAGCCTGGGGTGAGCTAGCTTAAAAGCAGGCTCCTTTCCAGCACTGGCCTCTGTAGGAGGAAGCAAGGGGGAGGAGGGGAGGGAGGCGGGTCCTCAGCTGTGTTCCCTCTGAGTTGCACAGCAGCACAGCTTCACAGGTGATTAATCAGCCCTGCTCAATCAGGAGTCCTGATCCTCTGACTGCATGGGGCTGGTTAATCACCTGTGCAGCTGTGCTACCCCACTGCTTAGAGAGAACATTGGTCCCTGGAGCCAGCATGTGCGGAGAGCTGGCTTTTCTCCACATATATCAACTCCCACCTGCCCCCCTCACTCTCTGTGCTGCTGTCTCTCTATCAGAGGCAGCAGCGTGAGAGTGGAGGGGAGCAGGCAGATTGGGCTTTCGTGGGGAGTTGGCTTAATACAGAGGCAGTGGGGGAGGGGGAGACATGCATGTAGTCGACAAGATGAACTGAAAACCCAGGCTTATCAGTTAATCGTGTAGTCATCTACCCACTGATTTCCCTATTGAAAAGATTTTACTAAATCAAGAATCTTAACATTCACTCTTCATTCTGAATCCTCTGGTTGGTAGGGTATTATGATCCTAACCACTAATCAGGCAACATTTTTAGTATGGCATGGTTATTATGGAAAATTGCTAAATGCATAACTGCAGAATTTTTCTACTATCCACGGATTGAATATATACTACTATAGACAATTCTTAATTAAAAATAGCAATGTCTTCAAAAAATCTTTTTATGTACAAATAGTTTTGAGAGCATTATCTTTTTGCTTGGGTTAAAACCACTAGAAAAGCATTTGCCAGAAAGCAGTATTAATTGCAAAGGAATTGTGGCCTTGTTATCAAAATCCTTAATAACGCATCAACAATTAAAATGAATTTGTCAGTAGCTTTATCAAACAACTTAACTTGTGGTTTAACACCTTGTGCTGGCTATTGCGGACATAATTATCCTTATGTTTTAGGACAATTAATAGTTACTATACAGGAAAAAGAGAAAATTCTTTTTGGGTCCAAAACCAGACTGAAAACCATAGAGGAGATTTTGCAAGTGGAAGCAGTGAAAGATGAGTCAGAACTCTTACTTCAGAAGCTTGTTGATGAGAAGCTAGAGATGGAGTAGTCATTGGCAAGCAGGTAGGTGAAGTGAGGATTATTTTTAAAGAGGGGGTGATAGCAGCATTCCTGAGTGCAGGGAAGAGGAACTCCCAATCATAGGGAGAATAATAGGAGGAGGAGACAGGGAAGCTACAATGGTAAGAGTTTGTGAAGATAACTTCATTGACAAGATAATCATAACCAGGGCTCAACAAATAATGCAATCTACTCGCTCGTGGCAACCCGGAAGAACCCGGGTTCGGGCATGTGCAGATCGCCAGACAGCGCAGCTGGTGAGTGGGGCTTGCCGCGGTTCGGCAAGCCCTGATCATAACAATGGTTTCATGGCATTTTAAAAAAATATAACTTGTGTTTCTATTTTCATTTTTCTTCCCATCAAACCTGTTGCATTCTTATATCCCCCTCGGCTAATTTTATACCCACTGTGGACCCTTATATGGTGAGTTCTATTTTGTTCATACCCCATCACTTTGCTCAGTAGTAAACTATATCAAGAGAGCTAAAACCACACTGATTTCTAGGTGATTCAGAAATGCTGAATTTATTTCAATCACAACCTCTCCATCTTGTACTAGCCTTTCTATGGGCTGAGTTTGCTTCTTCTGTCTCACTGTTTGGTTAGAATGAAAATATTGTCTTTATTTTAACAAGGTGAAATTAGTGTTGCTAAGGGACACTTTTAGTGTATGCTGCATGTAAGTGAATTATAGCCTGGGTTTTGCAGACTCCTCAACTGTGGGAGTTTCACAATCATTCTCTTATTTTTGTCTCCAGTGTCCTTTGTGTCTAAAATTTTGGATAAACATGATGCACACCCCCCCACCCACCACCAATAAAATAACTCTGACATTGCAAAGTCAAGCAGTCATAATTTAGGAAATGCCAGAATTAACATTGATAGTTCAACATTAGTTCAGCCCAGTTTCATGTATTCATTTATATAGTTTTGCCCAGTATCCCCTAGGGACTGTTCTCTAGTGTGCTTGAGATGAAAGAGGAAGTGTATCTGTGGGACACACCCACATATAAATGCCCAGTTGGAACAGTGCGAGGGGAGAACAGAGTGTGGGGATCACCCACAGAAGGAGACTCTACAGCTTCATGAAATCTGAACCTGACATTGGAAAAAGGCTAGATTACAGACCTATTCCCTAATAATAGCAGGAAGTACTGTACCTGGTTACAGTAAGTAACTACTCCATTTTCCGGAAAGGGACTGCATGGAGGACACTCAAGCAAGAACTATGATCTGACAACTGATGCTGCATTTTGGAAATTACACCATTCCCAAAATGCTGTACTCAGACTGCAGGTCACAGTACGCCGCATCAGAATTCAAATGACTCAGCATCAAATTGGAATTTTAGCACAAGATAACTTCTCCTGGGTAATCAAAAAGTAATGGGAAGGCAGAGCCAGTAGTAAAGTTGGACAAGAGACTGAACCATTCTGCATTGGTTTTTGGTTTTGTCTTCACTGCTGTCCTGAGTACACAGCCACATAACATGACCTGTGATCCACTTCAGCTTGGACTGCTGCTTTTGCAATTGCTTTGTGTGGCTATTTGAGAGGTTGGCATCAAATCAGGAGCCAGACCTGATCACCTTTTTACCATGGTCTCAGGGAGTTGGCTCCATTGTAGGGGCAAATTCTAAGGCCGCAGTCACCACATGGCAGGTACCGGGTCTGGCCCCGGCTGCCAGAGCAGGCTCCGGTCACTGCCACCATGCGGCCTTAGCTGCACCCCCAGCAACCCTCTACCATGCTGCCTCAGCCAGCCCCGGCCCGGAGCAGCCACTTGCCACACTACTCACCTTCCACCCAGAAGCTGAGTGCTGCTGTGTGGCTCTGCAAAGTAGGTGGGCTGGCGGAGAATTTTTTGTGTTCAGGCATGCACCTGAGCAGGGGCTATGGTCTACCCTGCAGGCTAAAGTCGAGTTAACTTCAGCTAGGTTAATTGTGTAGCTGAAGTCAAAGTACCTTAACTCAGCTTTTGGCACTGGTTATACAGCAGGAAGTCGAAGGAAGAACATTCTTCCTTCGACTTCCCTTACTCCTGGTGACAGGAGGGTTACAGAAGTCAGAGTAAGAAGCACGTTATTTCAAAATTATTTTGAAATAGTGGGCTTGCTGTGTGGACACATACTCTGTTCTTTTGAAATAAGCATGCAGTGTAGATATAGCCTAACTGTGCACATGCCTAGAATTGTTCTTCTAACTGTTGTTGCAGCATTTCTGTAAACAGTTCTAATAAAACTGTAGTTTAGTTTTAGAAACATGGAGTTCTTTTGTATTACAGTATTGCCCAGCATGTACAGTACTACCTGGAGTCCTGCTGCTGGAGTCAACTCCCTTAACTTTCCCTGACCAATGTGTTTTCTTGAGTTGAATGCACTTGTAGTCAGTTCTTGGCTTATCACAGGCAATTCTTGCCTTGTACAGGCATGATAGTTCAATCTCTCATCCGGTAATTCCTTTTCTGTGAGTCAGCCCCTATTTGGTTTTGGGGTTTTAAGGTCACGGATTAGGCAGCCAGACATTTCTCTTTCATTTCATTTTCCCAGCAGCCTTATGGCTCCACATCATCATCATCATCCTCTTTTTAAGCCCCTCTTCCTCGCTGGACATATGGCAAGGAAAGTACATCTGTAATTCATGGTATTGTCAAAAACATTCAGCATTGGCCAAGCTCTACTCTCAATGAAAGTTTTCCCATTTCCTTCAATAGGAACATTTAGGCAAATACTGAGCACTTTTGAAAATCCTGCTCAGTATTTTAAAGCAAGACCCATGTGCATATATTTAGGACATGTGTGGTGTTGAGCACTTTCAGTCCAATGCTGAGCACGCTCAACTCCCAGGGAAGTGAGATGAAAGCATGGTACTGTTCAGCATCATGGAGAATTAGGTTCTGTAGGAGAAGGACATTAACTGGATAATTTAATTAGAACAGTAATTTATTTTCCAAAAACAAATTTCTTACTTTGAGAATTTTCCATCTTTGACATTCTAGGTATGGCAAGCAAGACAGGAACTCTGTATTCTCTGCATAATTCCCCATATTTTTTCACAAGTGTACAGATATTTAAATCTTTGCCAGCCTTCCTTCATGGCATCTGCTTATTTATCACTGTCTTTAAGATTCCTTATCCACTTGGTAATGCTCATATTTTTAGTCCCTTGGTTACTGCTATTGTAAATTATTATCCAGTAAGATTTATAGCTGTGAGACTTGTACAAATAATTTCCCCTGTTTAATGGCTTAACAGTAAGAAACATTTGTTGTTTTGTAATTAAACCATATGTATAATTTCTTCATGTATTTTTTGCAGGAATGCCATAAAAATTAGGTCAGCAGGAGACCTACATCAGAATCTTCAACCAGCCACAAATTGCACCACACTATGTTTATAGTGATTTTCAAAGTATATAAACGGTGTATGTAATGTAATTTGATGATGCATTAGCTTTTTCATAACTGATACCTGAGCTCTCTCACTAGTAGAACATTGATCAATCGATCAGTTTATTCGCCTGTTTGATGTTGTCCCATTTACATGCTGAATCTCCTGGATAGCATATTAGCATGTGCATTTTTTTATGGTCCTAGTGGGTTTTGAAACTGCTTCTGCTTTTTTTTAAGCAAGTCATGCCTTTTCTTTAAAATAGGCATTTGAATTCACTAGTTTTTGGAACTGAGGTTTAGCTGCTAACTTGACATGTATTCCAGTGGTTCCCAACGCGGCGTCCGTGGGTGCCATGGTGCCCGCCAGGGCATTAATGTGTGCCCACCTACTAACCAGGGCCGGTCCGAGCCATTCTTGTGCGCCTGGCAGCCCCAAAAGGTTGGGGACCACTGATGTATTTAATCTGTACATGCTCTGTTTTGATTCCAAATCCCTTTACCTAAATATGTCTTGATAGCAGAAGTTGTTGTTATTAAACTTTTGAAACCTCTTTCTTTTTGGCTAGATACCTAGATTTTTAAAAGTAGATTCTTACCATTGAATTTTATAAAAATAAACTCTTCTGTATTGAGGTAAAGGGAAGTTTTGCCTTGGCTTAAAATAGAAGACAGAGAGCGAGACTTTTAATTTTAAAACTTTGTTCAATTCAGTGAGTCTGTGGGTCAAAGTAGAGCAGCTCAAAGTGATATGTGCATTTTACAGCAGTCTGGTACAGATTTGTGAACCTACCAAATCTGCCATCTCAATAGTAAATTACATTAATAAACTGAACACTCAAAACAAGTGGAAAAATTAGATATTTCTTTTATTCTTTTTTTGAGTGTTTGTGCATTTGGAATGTGGAAACAATGGAAAAATAAAAGTTCTTATTGCTTGAGATGTTTAACATACAAGTAGAACCTTAATCATATTGTAGGGAATATCTCTGTACTAGAAGGGGGAATCGATTAGATAACTTACTGAGTTATGTCTTTTCTATCTCTTAATGTATATTATTCTAATATAGCATTGATAGGCAAGAGAGTACTTTGATTAAATATCAGAATCACATGACTTTCTTGACATTATTATGACAGTTCACAAGTTTTGCCATTTTATCTTCAAAAGGAAGCTCCTTTATTTTTAAAATGTGGATACGTAAAACTAATATATGGCCTTTGGGATATATTTTTCAGCGCGAGAAGCTGATACTTGAGTTGGAGGAAGAAAGGCATTTGAGACTTGAGAGTGAAAAAAGGTTACGGGAGGTAACATTGGAGTCGGAGCGTAGCAGAGCTCAAATGCGTGGATTGCAGGAGCAGTTTTCGAGGTACGTTGTGTTTGTAATTTTTATTCACAATGTAGAAACAACATTTTGATACAAAATGCCAGAAACCCTCTAGACAGCATGAAAGGAAGAAAAACATCTTATATAATTAATTGGGATAAACCTATTAGGCTTCTGGGTAAATGATTTATACATCCTATAACTTTTGAGATTTATATATTTTGTAAAATTCCATAGGCTGGTGTAAATAAAATCTGTGGGAATGTAATTACTAGCTATTATACTTCCCTATTATTCTTCCAGAAGTTCACATTATTTCTTAAAAAATGCGTGTCATGGTCAAATCAAGGTAACATTTCATCCCATGGAGTGACAAAGAAAAAACACTGCGCCTGTCATTGTTATCCTTTATCGCCAATTAAAAAATGCTTTTTAAAATCATTTAATAAAATGTGATAATTTCTTCTGAGCCATTGTCACATATAAAACACCCTAAAGGGCACAGACTATTTCCCTGTTGCAACATAATTTAGGCCAGTGTTAATTAAACTGTGTTCCGTGGCACACCGGTCTGCGAGGCAGTTGGAGGTGTGCCGCGGAGGACAACAGAATTCAAAATGGCTGCCCTTAAAGGGGCAAGTGACTTTTTTTTCTCAATAACTTTCACCTAACCCTTTCCCCCCGCCTCAATAACTTGGTGCTCCTCATTTTAAAAAAAAGTTATTGTTTGATGTTCCTCAGTCTTAAAGTTTAGGAAACACTGCTTTAGGCCCATTTCTGTATTGACTTTAACAGAATACTGTGCTGGGGTAGGAGTCCACCAATGTAGATATTAACTGTTTCTCTCATGGTTAAAAAGAATTGTGAAACATTCAGTGGCTTTTTGTACAGCATCTACTTGAATGGAATCTTGGTCCATGACTGCCATAATAAAAATAAATAATACAATTATAGATGGCCAGTATTTTAGAAATGCTATGAAAATATATTTCTGTTGTTGTCAAAAGTTGATGGAAACTTTTCATGAAAAAATTTGAAAGTGGATCACATCTTTTTGTGAGGTTCTAGCATAGTGTTTGCTCCCTTGAGATGAGTCCCATTGAATAATTCACAATATTTTAAATCCATCCACTGAACATAGTTGGTTGGATTTTTTTCTCTGTTACAATTTAATCTTAGTTTCTGGAAAAGTGCTTAAGCTCCTAATTGCAAAGCAACAGTTTTGTTTAACTTAAATCTTCCTGAATTATGTAAAAGAATCCAGTACTACTGGCACGTATTATGTCTTTCTGCTATAAATATTTAACTGGATGTTGTCACTGAAATTTCCAATGTTTCATGCACAAATCTTTTTAGCATTCCTGTAAAAATGTTTGACTAAATCTCCAATAGCTCAGTAAATAACTACCTCTGCTATTAATGGAAATCCCTATTTGTATGGCAAATTAATCTATGTCTTTCATTCCCATTTCTTTTCACAGTTCACTCTACAGCAAGTGTCTTAAAACTGACTTAGTTAAACCGGTGCAAAACGGTGTGTGGGCACAGTTATATTGGTTTAAAAATGGTTAGATGTGCTTGCTCCTATACATTTTCTAGGGCAAGATAAACCAATATACATATGTATCAAATTGCTGTAAGAGGTTTGTACCAGTTTAACTAAAACATAGCTTTTGTTAAAATAGTAAAATGCTCCTTTTGTTAAACTAGTATGAATATTGGTGAAATCTCTTGCTTCATTTTAGTCAACAGCAAAACTCATACTGATTTCCATGGGTCAGGATTTTATCACTTGTGGGTAGATCAGATTTTTGAATGACAACATTACATTGATTCAAACTCCATTTCCATTTGGAGTAACCAGGAAGGCTAAAAACTTCCCCCTTTTTTAGTGAAACTTTCCTTTTTTAGTGAAACTTTTCATTCTGCAGAAGATTATGGTGCTCACAGATTATGGCACACACATCATATACTTTTATCTCTGGACATGTGCATTTTTCAATCCCTATGTTAGAAAATAGTAAGACCAGTGCTGGTGAAATCCTGTGCCCCAGGGCAGTAGCATACTATGCAGATAAATGCAATGTTACTATTAGGTCATGATGTAGCATGCATTTAAAATATTCAGAACACCACAGAAAAACACTTTAATCTTTATATTGCAGTTGTGTACAATGGTTCTTGTGTCGTCTTACAAAGTATAACTGGGTATATGTGCTATACTTTTACCTTCAATTTAATTGAAGTATGTTGCTTGTTCATGACAATTTGATTCCCTGAGACTTAATTGGTCTGGCTAACCATATAGGTATTATTAGAGTGCATAAAAAAGAACAAGCCTTCAGGTTTCTATCAGAGTTAGGTAAGAGTCATCCAGGATAGGGGTACTCATTGTATTTAACATTTGGTTTCCTTTTTCCATTTTATAGCAACGGCATTTCTGATCTATTGGCAGGTTGCTATATAGTATGATCCCATTTCTTCTGTCTTTGCTTCCTTCCAGGGTTAGATACAATTTTTTGTTACTCCTTTTTGATTACACAGCTTTCATGATTGTTTGCAATTTGAGAAGATTTTTTTAATTCATTTCCTTATCTTTTGGATATTGGAATAGAAAGTGCCTCTCAATCTCTTCTTCACTGCTCTGGTTGGGCTGTGCTTTATGTGTGACAGTTTCAGCAACTTCTTGTAGCAATATGTACAGTGTCTCCCAAGAATAACCAAAATAGTATGTGTGATTTATAGTACAATTCCAGAAAGTGCTTTAAGTAGTAGACAGAATATAAATTGATCACAATGTCTTCTATACATCATCATATTATACCAAATGTTGCTTGGGTGTATAAAGTACATAGGAATCCATTCTAAGATTAAATGTTAAAGCAGTAATAGAAGTAGCTCTGTTTTAAGTTATTGTGATTATTATTAAGTCTACAAAAACAAGTTTAATAAAATACATAATTCTGTAGTGTATCTGAAAACATGAAGGAGTTGGTTCTTTGTTTACATCACACAAAATATTTCACCTTGAGATGCCTTGGTTGTAGAAATCTACATCTGTTGTTGAAAAACCACAGGAGTTAAAGAATGTATGCTTCTGAAAAAGTACATAATTTATTCAAGTTGGGGCTGTAGGAATCTGTCAAATTATGTATCTTATAATTCTCATTGGATTATTTCAGTATTCCTCTCACACTAATATTGATCATAGAGTTATATGTGTCCCTTCTAACAGATGGAACATGTCCATTACAAATCCAATAACACTTTGCATAAAATGACAGTATGTCTCTCTAGTGGGCGCAAACATGTATTCTTTAGCTTGCTTGTGGTGTTCTTGATTCTGTCTGTATTCTGTTTGGTGTTGTTGGTGATGTCCTATCAGCAGATCAGACCAGAATCGATAACTAACTCCCTACCACAGGGGATGAAGGGATACTTTGCACTTCTGTCAGAATTTAATCACATCAAACTAACCTAGAGATTGCAACCTGTTTACTCCCCAAAGAAGCTTTATTGCAGTGCACAACAATCCATCTATGGCACAGACTTGAATCTTGGGTGGAATGGCTTGGAGATTTATAAGCCTAGAGACACCTGTATAGCCTAATATGGTGGGGTCATTTTGTCTAATGTGCATTTAACACCAGTCAGGCCATTAATCTTATTTCAAAATCGTCTTTGGATGTTAAAATGTAAATACTGCTCATGGAGGCGAGGCTGTAAATTTGCTTCCCCTTCTCCATTTATCATTAACCTAAGATTAGAGTCTTTCCGTCAATAGATTACCAAATAGCAAAAACTGTTTTAAGTATACATTTCCAATGGAGTCTCATGAACATAATAGCAATAAAAGGAAGGACTTTTCCTCTGAATTTAAACCATCAGATTTCTGATTTATTGCAATCTCCTGTCCTTTAGTGTACTTGAACTGAACCTCCATGGCTTCCTTGCATCTTTAGGGAAGGAGTAGTACTATCATAAAGGCATATTTGTAAAGGTCTTACCTTTTCCAAAACTAACATGACTGATATGATTAAGTTAGTAGCAAGACTAGGATATATAAACAATCCAGAGATTGTTTATATATCCTAAACCCTGCATTATAGCTCTGTTACCATTTTAGTTTTCTGAAATACTATTTCCAATAGACTTTTCCCTCTTGCGACTACTGTGGAGACAAAGGTGACACACACACACACACACACACACACCCTTCAAAGTTTATACAATTTTCCTCCTTTAGGGTATGTCTACACTACAGCATTTTGTTGGAAAAACATCAGTTTTTCTGGCAAAACCTGAGAAATGTCCACACTGCAATCGCGTTCTTTCGAAAGTAAATTGAAAGAACAGAGGGGTTTTTTTCCAATGTGTGGACGGGGAAGAGGGAGTTCTTTTGCAAGAAGAGGAAAGAGAAAGAAGCACAGGTGCCCTGGTGGCCATTCCACCCATAGTAGTCATAGCTTACATGCAAGGTAGTGTCCATTCAGTGTAGATGCTATCTTTTGAAAAAGCAGAGAGCTTTTTCGATGCACTTTTGCAGTGTGGATGCTCTCTTTCGGAATAAGTTTTTTCAGAAGATCTCCTGTGGAAAAGCTTCTTCCAAAAGAAGCCTGCAGTCTAGACATAGCCTTAGAGAGGATGTGGCCATTCTTGTTTTCAGTGGGTCCTCACATTTCCATGCCAAATGCATCTGTAGGTTAAACCTGTGAAGCAGCAAGATACTTTAGCTGGTACTTAGGCACAGTTGGATTAACATTACTAAACCTCCAATTCCAAGGGAGAGTCAGCTTTGACCAAACTGCCCTTTTGGAGCAGGATTATTGAAAAATTGGGACGTGGGGAAAATTGGCATCATTCCTTATTTCATTTTTTTCAATTGGGCACTGTGTTACTGAGTTAGATGGGGCAAGCAGTAGGTATGATATTTCTTGATTTAACTAAGGCTTTTGACACAATTTCACATGACACTCTCATCAGCAAACTAGGTAAATGTGAAATTACTGTAAGCTGGCTACACAACTGGTTGAAAGACAATATTCAAAGAATAGCTATTATTGGTTCACTGTGAATGTGAGAGGACATATGTAGGGGAGTCCCCAAAAGATCAGTTTTGAGTCTGATACTAGTCAATAGCTTCATTTAATGACTTGAATAATGAAACTGGCTGGGTTTGCAAGCACTCGAGGGAGAGGAATAGAATTCAAAATGACGTTGACAAAGTGGAAACTGGTCTGAATTCAACAAGATTAAATTCTGTGAAGACAAGTGTAAAGTGTGTAACTTTGGAAGGTAAAATCAAACACACAACTACAAAATAAGGAATAACTGGTGAGCTGATAGTACTATTGAAAAGGATCTCTAGGTTATAGTGGATCACAAATTGAATATGAATAAACAGTGATGCACTTGTAAAAAAAAAAAACTAATAGCCTTCTTTGGTGTCATATATAACCCATGAAAGGAAATTAGCCCACTTCACTTGGCTAGAGCATTGTGTCTAGTTGTGGTCACCACACTTTAGGATAGGTGTGTACAAAATAAAGAGAGTCCAGAGAAGAGCAACAAAAATGATGAAAAGGTTAAACTTGAGAAAAAAAGACTGAGGAGGATCGAATAACAGTGTTCAAATATATTAAGAGTTATAAAGAGGCTAGTGATTCATTGTCCTCTATTTCTGCAGAAAAGGATAGAATGTAGGAAAAGAACTAACAGGACTCAAGTTTCTGAGCTTCCGGGCATAGTGTGAAGTCCGTCTGCTTACTGGGGCTTTGGCTGCAGTGTGTGTGTGTGTGTGTGTGTGTGTGTGTGTGTGTGTGTGTGTGTGTGTGTGTACACGCGCGCACATGTCTGCTTAGAGCTGAGCGTGAGGTTTGTGTTAGTTTTAGTTTATACTGGTCAGTTGAATAATTTTAGTTTATACTGGTCAGATAATATTGTTCTTATTTATATACATGTGCACATGGATAATGTGATGGATATACTTAAATAATAGAACATAAGAGTAACCAGTGTCAGATGCTTCAAAGAAAATTAAAAGGATAGGGCAATTATTGAGTGATCTATCCCGTATCACATCCAGGCCCAGCATCTGGCAGGCAGAGGTTTAGGGGCACTCAGAGTATAGAGTTGCTTCTCTGACCATCTTGGCTAATAGCTGTTCATGCATCTAGCCTCCATTTCTTTGTTTCAGTTTTCCTTTTGACCTTCATAACATCCACTGGCAAGGAGTTCTGCAGACTGACTATGCCTTGTGTGATGATCTACTTCCTATTTGTTTTAAACTTGCTGCCTATTAATTAAATTAAAAAAAATGAAAGTCAGGAGGAGGTGGTGCAAATATGATTGGACACCACCACTACTGTGACTTACCTAAATAAACAAAGATGAGACTGGAATGGTACATTGAATGCTAAGGAAGACCAAACAAGTTCTATTTTGGGCAGTCTGGACTTTACATCTTGGAGTCTTATGTGGCAGGAGAGAAGAATTATTTCTTAAGCAACTGTGGTCCAGACTCATAAGATAGAATTTTGATTTGTAGCATTTCAGTTCATGTGCTAGACTGAACCAGCCTTCTAGTTTTTGAGATATATTCTAATCAGGAAAAAAATCAAGAAAAAGGGCAGCTTTATATCCAGGTTAAATCTTATCAGTTTTTCCATTACAGATGTTAGTGTGGTTAGCATAAATTGTGTTTCTTTTGTAGTTTAAAAATAATTTCTTTATATTAAAACGTACTTGTGCCTAAGCACCATGAAGTGTTTTGTCTTAAAAAAAAAACCTCAGACTTTCTCATGAGGGTCTTTTTTCTCTTACGTTGCTGGGTTTCATCTATGCTGGTGGAAAGAGAGATCACATACTGTCATCATAAAAATATACCTCACTGTTGTCCCTCCTTAAAGTGACTATAGAATCAGTATACACTCCAAAATGGCGAGAGAAGGTATTCTGTGAATAGGAGTTCTAATTGGCTACATTCATATGACACCTTTTATTTTATATTACACTTGTAGAGAGCTCTGAATTGCTTAGCCTTAGGCATTATTAAGGATGCATGTATTTCCTGAACACCTGCAGGCTGCTGAGGCACTAATACTGCAGTAAGAGCCAAACCTGTCTCAATATTCTGACATACTTGTAAATAATGTGATTGCTGGTCTGCTGAATCTCTTATTTGCTGTGAATACTTCTTTTAAAGGATTCTGGGAAATGATTAATTTGTGTCTGCCATGGCAAAAATGGACTAATTTATTTATTCTGATGCCCTCAGTTTTACTTTTGTGCTTACGTACTAGCTATTTTGTAATTCTGTATATATCTCAACCACATATTTGCATTTCTGGCAGGCTCTATCTATAACATACCCATTGTCTTCTTTATATCAGAACACTACTGGCACAGAGATCTCTCAGGTCTCTTGGCTAACCTTACAATTTGATGGTTCTTTTCCTTTGTATAATTTAGTAACCTTTGAGTTAGTCTATGCTAATTTTGGCTACCCTTTCTTTGAGAACAAACAAAATTGTGCTTCAGTTATGTATGGGTTCTGAGTACATCAAAAGTACTGGAAAATTAAAGGTTTGGTATACTGTCCTTTTCATATATGCACAGAGCATACCCCTGTTTACGGGATATGGTGTTGAGACGTTATCCCTTCCAGAAAGCCTCCACAGCAGTTGGCTTCTGTCAGTTAGGAGAGAGAAGGATGGGAAAGGTAATTCTGGCTGATCTATTCTGAATGCTACACACATATAATAGATCCTGAGAGCAAACTGTTTCTATTTACAGTAGACAATGTGCTGAGACAGTCTTTGAGGCAGGTGAGCCGGGCGGTCGCCTGGGGCCACTAACAAAGCCGGTCTTAGGAGTGGGCTGCAACTGCATTTTGGCCCAACCGCATTCTGGCCCGACCTCCCAAACCTTCCCCCCCAGGTTTCCCTGGTTACTCCCTGACCCCTTTTTATCTTTTTGCTCAACAAATTTTCTCTGGTGTTCTTTTTTGTTTTTGCTTGACAAATTTTTGTCTGGTATTTTTTTTAAACCATCTGGCAACCCTACGGGTGAGCTGGGCGGCCACCCGGGGCCGCCAATTGGTGAGGATCAGCCCTGACAATGTGCAGTAACTTATGCTCTTTCACCATCTATGGTTGGTGCATTTTCTTTCCAAAATAGAATTCTGGATGATGCCAGGGAAACTCCAGACAGCATGCCTTGTGCAGTAGTTTTGCATTGCGGGTGGACAAGCAATAAGGGTTACTTTCCAGTGTCAAATGGCATTGTGGAAACAAGTTCTCCATGCACAATTAGTGAAGAGAGTGTAATTCTTCACCACTGCCACTGAACATTGAAAAAACTCCATGAGCTGAAATCTGCAATCCCTGCATGTCCCTATCAATGTTATTCTTAGCAAAAAAGAGTGGAGCCCTTCCACCGTGCTATGAAATGCTACACCAATCAAAATTCAAGGAATTTTGCAATTTATTTTGCACTTCAAAATAGCCACAATGTCAGAACTAATTTCATTTACTTTCCCTAATCACACATCAACTTTTCTTTACTCTTCTTAGTAAACTACCTTGAAAATCAGTGACAGAAAAGTGTTAACTAAGTATTTTGGGCCTCCACGAAAACATACACAATTTCCTTGACCCTTTATAGTCCCTGGCTGTGTCTACTTTGGCACCCCTTTCCGGAAAAGGGATGCTAATGTAGGCTTTGCAATAGGCAAATCCGCGGGGGATTTAAATATCCCCCGCGGCATTTGCATTAACATGGCTGCCGCTTTTTTCCGGCTTGGGGAAAAGCTGGAGAAAAGCGCCAGTCTAGACGTTATTCTCCGGAAAATAAAGCCTTTTCTGGAGGATTTCTTATTCCTACTTGAAAGGGGTACCAATGTAGACACAGCCCTTCAGTTTGAGATCATTGTACAGGAAGCATGACTTTCAGTCATAAGGATACACGTATGCTACTCACTATTTCTGTTTAGTTCTCATAGATATATTCTTAAAAACAGTATTTGTAATGAAGAAAATAAAAGAAATACTGACCATATTTCTTTCCAGTGGAATTTGTCATAGTTCAGTATCTCCCTTTAAATAAAGGATAAGTTAGCAACTGAAGTTGAGCTATGCAAGGTCCTGCATCAAGTGATATATGAGAGACTAAGCCTAGACTTATAGTTCATACCTAACTCAGTAGACTAGTCTCCCAACAATGATATTTATTAAAACAGGGAAGGCTATGCTCCAACCAGTGATACAGGGAACGGCAGGAGATTTCTGCAGCTATGGAACTGCGAAGTAGTATGTAGAGGTAAATATTTAAACAGAAATATACTGAAATCATGTCTCTGCTTTCCCTGTTTTCATCAGTTCATAGCCTCATACACTTTAAGGACAGAAGGGACCATCATGGTCTTCCAATCTGACATCCTGCAGATTGTACCCACCCCTAAGCTCTGGATGAGCTTCTGAATTCTCAAATCATGTTTTAAAGACTGCAAGTTGGAGACTCCATCTTTTACATTAGTTTAGTTTAAACTCGCAAGGGACCCATACTCCATGCTGCAGAGGAAGGTGAACCACCGTCAGGGGGTCTCTGTCAGTCTGACGCAGGGGGAAATTCTTCCCTCAAGGATGGTGCACAGTTCTTCCCTGAGCACGTGGACCTGATATCTGGGAAATAATTTTCTGTAGAAATTCAGAGTGCTCTCCATCTAGTGTCCCATCAACAACTGTTGGAGTTCTTAGCTGATTTCAGTCACACATCCACTACCTATCATTGTAGAAAGTAACATCATGCCATCCCTTCCATAAACTTATCAAGCTCAAGGTTTTTTCTCCCTCTGCTCCTCATGGAAGGCTGACCATTAGAAATCTTTGTCTAATTTCAAGCTTAAACTTATTGATGGCCTGTTTATATCAATTTGTTATGTCCACACTGGTGTTTAACTTAAATAACTCCCCTCCCTGGTATTTATATCTCCAATGTATTTGGAGAAAGCAATTATATCTTCCCTCAGCCTTCTTTTGGTTAGGCTAAACAAGCCAAGCTCTTTAAATCTCTTCTCCTAAGCTAGGTTTTTTATTCCTTGGATCATCCCAGTCATCTTTCTCTGCACCTGTTACAGTTTAAATTAATCTTTTTTAAATGTGGGAGACCAGAATTGCACGTGGTGTTCCAAATGAGGTCTTACTAGTGCATGGTATAATGATACAAACACTTTCTTGTCTCTACAAGAAATAGCTCACCAGATACGTCCTAGGACTGCATTAACCCTTTTCACTACTGTATCACATTGATGGCTCATAGTCTTCCTGTGATCAACCAGTACACACAATTTTTTCTCCTTCTCTCTCAATTCCAGCAAAAAATCTTAGAATCACAGAATACTAGAACTGGAAGGGACCTTGAGAGATCATCATGTCCAATCCCCTGCCCTCATGGCAGGACCAAGCACTGTCTAGATCATCCCTGATAGATGTCTGTCTAACCTGCTCTTAAATATCTCCAGTGAGGGAGATTCCACGTCTTGTTAGCCCCTAAATGCATCATCTTCTATTTTGCACTATTTAATTTACCGTATTTTCCGGCGTATAAGGCGACTGGGCGTATAAGATGATGCCGTATAAGACTACCCCCCCTTAAGAGGCCAACCGGCAGCGCCCCAGCGCCCCTCCGCCTCCCCGGCTTTGCTCCCGGTGTCCCTGGTCTGCTGGAGACGGTCCCCAGCAGACCAGAGGTGGAGCAGGGAGACGCGGAGCAGCTTTTCTCGCCCCGGAATACATGGGCGGCGGGACCGCGAGGTCCTGCAGTCTGTGTCCTCCGGGGCCAGAAAAGCCCCGGTGGATAAGACGACCCCCGATTTTTGGGGGATGTTTTTTAGCATAAAAAGTCGTCTTATACGCCGGAAAATACGGTAATCCCATTTCTATTATTTCTGTATCTTCATTCCCACTTTCCACCTTGTTACTGCCTCTAAACTTTTCATTAGCTTTATTAAAAATGTAGGCAAAATATTTGGTTAAGTGTTGGGCCATGCCTAGATTATCTTTAAACTCTACTCAATTCTCTGCAGTTAGCAGTAGGGATGTTAAATTTAGATTAATTGGCTAATTGATTAATCAATGCAGTATGCATTGACTATTTGATTAATCGATAAGGGCGCCTCCACCTTTGAAGTGCTGGGCTATTGCAATACTTCAAAGGCAAAAGCAGTCCCCAGCTGGCCCCATGCTCCCTGCAGTGTTTCATAGTGGCAGCTTCTGTTTGTATATTAGATGTATATGATTAGAAATTATGTTAGCAATGTGCTAAGACCCTAATTCAGCAAGGTCCTTATGCATGTGAGTTGTCTCGCTGAAGTCAATAAAGTTACTAGTGTGCGTGATATTAGTTTGGACTATGCTGAATTACATCACAGAATTGTAGTGACATTAACATGAAAGAAGAAGAAAAAAATACCGAAAATGAAATGGATGGAAAACTGAGTTGATAATAGTAATAGAATGAGGATACTAATCGTGTTATAGCCACACGGGTCCCAGAAAGAAGAACTCTGTGTGGTTTGAAAGCATCTGTCTCTCACTAAGAAAAGTTGGTTCAATATAAGAGTAAGACATGGGGTAGGGGTAAAGGCAGGAATGCAAAGGCCAGATTTTTCTGCTGGGAAAGAGGCAGAGTTGTTTAAGATTCCAGTGCAAGCTTGAGACTCGGGAGACCTAGGTTCTGTTCCGGAGTCTGCCGTTGACCTACTGCCTGACCAATGGCAAATCAAATCACTGCTTTGTGCCTCAATTTCCCCATCTATAAAAAGCAAGTTCTGACCTTGTTTGTGAAGTGTTTATGTAACTGACATGCCTACTGGGTGTAGTGTACTGTCCCATCTAGTGGCACCAAGACAACTTATAGGGAGAGTAATGAGTCTGCTCTACAGCTTTAGCTAACAGCCAGCTGGCATTTAGTTTATTTTCTAAGATCCAGAGGTCCCAGGTTCGATTCTACCTCTCAGCATTTCTGCCTGTCAGTATTACATTTTGAGATCTAATAATAAAAATTGCTCTATAAGAGCTGGGTGGTTATTACTAGCTAAAGATGTAAAATGCAGTAAGGGGAAAGAATTGTTAAGCAGCTAAAAAGGAAGAGAATAACAGGGACAATGTAGGTCTGCTACTTACCTATCCAGGAGAGCACATAACAGATTAGAGTGCTGAAATGCTTAATGGCTACTTTGCATCAGTCTTCCCTAAAAGGATGATTGTAATAGGTGGTTAATGCAAAAATAATTAACGAGGAAAGGATGAGGTCATAAGGCAGAATCTGGAAGGAATAGGTTAAAGAATACTGAGAATGAGATTCAAATCACTAAGGCTCAAAAGAGCTGGCTGAAGTAGTAGCAGTACCACTGGCAATTTTATGTGCAGGTTACATCGGAAGAGAGTGAGGTCCCAGAGGAGTGGAAAATAGCAAATGCAGTACCTGTTTTAGAAGGCAGAGAAATAAGACTCAGATTTACAGACCAGTAATTCTAACTTCAGTACCTGGTAAATTGTTAAAAATTGATAAAAGAGTTGATTTACAATTACCTAGAGGAAAACAGTAGATGAATAATAAGAGGCAATATGGATTTGACAAAAACAAATCATGCCAACTGACTTAGTCGCTTTGATAGGATAACAAGCTTAATGGATAAAGGAAATGAGGTGGGCTTAGTATATAGTGCTTTATTAATGAATTTGATACAGTTTCACTTTACATTTCCATGAAGAACCTGGGGACATGTGTAACTACTGCATAAGTAGATATGGACACTTGCAGCCATACTGTAGAGTATGTTTCATAAATTCAGTTAGAAAGAGGGTGAAGAATAATCTTGTCAACTCTGCTGGCGTTGCAACTCTGGAAGGGAATGCAAACACTGCAGAGTTTTGGAGGGTCAGAAACACTATGTTCTGAAGAAATGGGCTGAAATCCCTCCTATGGGGTGCAGCAAAAGCCAGTGTCAAATGCTTCACATAGGAAACAATATTTTTGCTTTCCTCAGCTCTGGCTAGGTTTCACACCTTTTGAGCATTACAGGTTCGAAAAGTCAGAGAAGTCCAAATGGTCTCTGGGAATGTGCTGCTGAAGTCCTCTACCTTTCAGAGCAACGTGAGTGCACCAGAATCAAGGTTACTTGCTTGCATCCATCATCTCCCTCACCGTGTAAATATTAACTTTTGTAACAAGGCCAGGGTTTCTCCCCAGCTTGCTAAGGGTTCACTGCCACACCGACAGTCTCTTTTCCAGGCAGTATATCTCTCCACAGGTAGATCAGATCAACAAAAGCAAGCTGCCTCATCTCACCCTGGGCTACAGCTCCGAGTAGGTTTTACCCTTTTATTTCTCAGGGTCCCACTGCCTCCTCTCCCAGGGGATGTTGGCAGTCGTAGTTCTACAGGACTCCCTGTTTCTGGGGAGTAGGCTGTGAGAGCCCCATGTCCATTCTCTCACCCTTTCTTCTGAATGACCCTTAGCCTGAATCACCTTAGCTTCCCTTCCTCCCCAACTGTCTTTGTCCAAACCCAGGTGCCCTTTTTTAAAGCTCAACTGGTATCAATTGAACAGTCATAGATGCACTAGTTCTGCCTCCTTTTAAAATGTACTTTTATGACATTGTATGCTCCTCTGTGGGCACTGTGAGGACAACCCACTTGCGTGGGGGATGTAGGAGCAGTGCAATGAGTGAGTGAGTGATAGAGTGAGGTTCCAGGAAACTCACAAGCAGAGTGTATGTACATTGCATTGCCTCATGTGGCCCTGGCCTCCAAGAGATCTCCAGTCTAAAGACACATCTTTGGGAAACCCTTCTGGTTCAGGAGCTCTAAGCACCTTCTGAATCCAGCTCCTAATAGGAGAATTTCAGAATATACATGAGTGGGTTTTCCAGTATTAGCGATGATTGATTGATTGGAGAGGGCCGTAGGTTGGAGAGAGTTCAAAAACCAGCAACAAAAAAAACCCCAATATTTATAAACTATGATTTAGGATGAAAGAGATGGGGAAAGTTTAGTCCGGATTGAAGATAACTGAGAAAAGACATAATTATATGTAAAAATGTACAGGAAGGAAAGTTTGAGATGGGCCAGAGCAAGAGACATTATCATAACCTGGTTGATAAATATGACACTCAGTAAATGCTAACAGAATAAATAATAGCCATAAATTGCAGCAGGGTTAATTTAGGTTTAAATACAAAGAAGAAATGTAAAAGAACTGTTAAACAAATTGGAGAATAATTACAAGGGAGACTTTGCAATTACCATCCATGGAGGTGTTATAATGGATAGCCTATATATAACACCTTCAATATGAAGGTCTCAAAGTGCTTTGCAGAGATGTAGGGTGAAATTAATCTGAATGCAGACGGCTAGCACCAGACTTGTTGCACTACTTAGGTACCTTTTGAGCTCTGTTTTGACAATCTAAGTAGAACATAAAAACAGCCCTGCTGGGTCAGACAAGTGGTTCATCTAGCCCAGTATCCTGTCTTTCAGGATACTTCAAAGGGAATAAAAAGAACAGGCCAATTGTCAAGTGCTCCATCTCCTATCAGCCAGTCCCAGAAAGTGGTAGTCAGCGGTTTAGGGACATATCGGGCTCGTCTACACTGGCCCCTTTTCCGGAAGGGGCATGGTAATTTTTGAGATCGTAATAGGGAAATCCGCAGGGGATTTAAATATCCCCCGCGGCATTTAAATAAAAATGTCCGCCGCTTTTTTCCGGCTTTTAGAAAAGCCGGAAAAGAGCGTCTACACTGGCCCCGATCCTCCGGTAAAAGCGCCCTTTTCCGGAGGATCTTATTCCTACTTCAAAGTACATATTCAAAGTAGGAATAAGATCCTCCGGAAAAGGGCGCTTTTTCCGGAGGATCGGGGCCAGTGTAGACGCTCTTTTCCGGCTTTTCTAAAAGCCGGAAAAAAGCAGCGGACATTTTTATTTAAATGCCGCGGGGGATATTTAAATCCCCCGCGGATTTCCTTATTACGATCTCTGAAATTACATGCCCCTTCCGGAAAAGGGGCCAGTGTAGACGTAGCCCTAGAGTATTGGGTTGCATTCCTGATCATCTTGGTTAATAGTTGATGATGGACTTGGCCTCCATGAACTTATCTAATTCTTTATTGAACCCAGTTATACTTGTAACCATCTCTACATCCTCTGGCAATGATTTCCACAAGTTGACTCTGTTGTGTGAAGAAGTACTTCCTTTTGTTTCTCTTAAACCTGCTGCCTATTATTTTTATTGGGTGACTCCCGGTTCTTCTGTTATGTGGAGGGATAAATATCATTTTCTTATTCACTTACTCCGCACCATTCATGATTATGTAGACCTCTATCATACCCCTATTTAGTCGTCTCTTTTCCAACTGAACAGTCCCATTCTTTGTAATCTCCCCTCAAGTGAAAGTTGTTCCATACCCTTAATCATTTTTATTGCCCTTCTCTGTACCTTTTCCCTTTCTAACACATCTTTTTTTTTTGAGATGTTGCAACCAGCACTGCATCAAATACACACACACACACACACATACACACACACTGCACAATTATATATAAGTGGAATTTAAATGATGCTTAGGCTTTGGGCTGGCCAGCTGCACAGGAGTGAATTTTATTCTTACTGAATTAGCCTCAAGACACCTCTGCGAGGGAAATATTATTACCATCATTTTACAGATGGGAGGGGTGGGGAATGAAGCATTGAGGCTTGTCAACATGAATAACTTATATTATTGTTTTGCATCAGTATAGCTGAACTTGTGCACAAGGCTGTGGGACCAATCTTATATGGTTTGAGTGGGTTATTTTGGTTTCATTTAATACGATTTCTCAAACAAAAACCAATGCAGTTACTAGCTTACGTATGTGCTAAGGCTTGAAGGAGTTTTTGTGTTATTTGACCCACTAGTGGCTCCTTCAAACAGAGTTTATTTTAAGGATTTTACACTAAATATGTTGCAGAAATTAAGATAATTTATTTAAATGTAACATTCTTGTGTTTAGACTGTAATTGTATTAATTTCAACCAATTTAAGATATACTAGCACATGTTAAATATTCACACAGACTTTTTAAAAGGCTCTTAAAACTGGAAATTTAAAAGATTTGATAACTTTTTCTGCTTTCTTTACCATCTGTTGTCTCACTAATGGCCTCAGACTCTCACAGAAACCAGGGAATCTTTATATTTAATGGTTACCCTATCATTCGCAAAGTCTTTGTCTTCCAGAAAAGATTGTTACTATTCATGTCTCTGTCTTCTTTTGAAAAAGATCAAAAATGACTCCCTCACTCCAGACTTATTTCAAAATTGAAAGTAAAATGGTGGAAATAGTCTCCTTTTCCTCATAAGTGTGGGAAGTAGGAATGAGGTAGTGAGGAGGTGCTACAGATTTTTCACCTAGCTTCCCCATGTGTAAGGATCAGCCCTGCCGCTGACTCCACCAGCACCTTATCTTGCCTGCAAGTGACCCCTCTGGGGTCCCACCAGACCTGTACCTAGGCAGCCCCACCAGGATCCTGCTGGGATCAGCACTCCCTGGGTTCCTGCCACCTGCTGTCCTCATGGGCACTGCATCTCATGGACACCACCTTTTGGGGTCCACGCTATTGGCCCTTGAGGCTTCCATGCCATTTTGGGTCCTATTGCTGGCCTTGGGCTGTGCAGCTGCCTCTAGTTGTGGCTAGATTGCCAGCTCTTTCAGATGGGACACCATTAGCAGCAACGGAGTCCAGTCTGTCTGGTCTGGAAGAGTTGGCAACCATAGGTGTGATCCCAGGCTGGGGCAGTGAGGGTTGCAAAAAATGGTTTTGGGAGTACAGCTCAGTACCACCACTCTAAAAATAGTTCCAGCATCACTGCTTTTCATTTAAATTTCCTTGAAAGCTTACTCTATTTGTCATGTAAGAGCCAGATTTATCACTGTACCAGAGCTGGTGAATGTGGCACAAGTCTCTTCTGATTTGATTATATGCCTCTGTAATTTAAAAAGATTGACTTTGTCATATAATATCCATAAAACAAAGGAAAAAGGAGAATCCGGAAGGAATACCTAGGAGATGAAAATAATGTAGTGATAAAAGTCTTGAATCTTTACAGTGAAACACATAATGGAGAGTCATCTTTTAGACAGCCATGTCAATTATATCTCAGAAGCAAAATTTACCAAGGGATCTGGCTAAATGGAAATTACGTCACCCTAAAATGTTTAGAGGAACAGAAATAAGATTAGGAGAACAGAAAATAAGAGGATAGGAGAAAACAAATGTGACTTAAAAATTTGCCCACAGACCACTGAGGTAAGTTTAATGCTCCCACTTTTCCCTCCCCCAAATGTCCAGCTGGTTCAAGATGCAACAATGGCTTTTTCTCTCATCTTTAAGGTGACCAGATAATTTATTTTCAGTCTTCCATGCCACTAGTGGGATGTACAGTGGTCACCTTTAACATTTTGCTTTAAGTTAAAAGATTTTATCTTTTCGATGGCATTCCCTCTTGTATAGAGAGGGAATCTTACTGAAAATGGCAGAAATAACGAGGATCTCCCACACTATGCATAAACCGTTCAAAGCTGGCTATGCTCATGTCAGTCCTAGTTTAGCAGTGTTTTGTTTTCCTACTATTACATATTAAGATATCCTTCTTAAAAGTAGGGCATATTTCCTGCAAGTTAGAAGAACAAATAACATGCAAAACCCATGACTATGAAGTAATCTGTGGACACTTGTCTTGTAGCTATACAGAAGTTGTGACAGCAGTTTCCTTTATAAGAAGCTTTGTGGATTTGTCATCTTGTTTACTTTTCAGTATATGCTATACTTGTGACTCCTTTTTTTCAGGTTTGAGTAAATGTTAAAGGCCAGCTGACGCTGACAGCAAAGGCTGCTGTGAAACTTTAAGATGCACAGATTTATTCCACTTTTCTGTGTACAGTGAATATAAATATCTGAGTTTAGAATCAGGAATTTTCTGTTTGTAAAGACACTATTTTTCTGTATAGTGGTTGAAGTAATGTGCTAAAGTTCATATGAATAATGTCCATATACCATTTACTTTGTATTACAACAGTAAAGGTATCATTAAAATTCTACTATATATTCAGATTGACTGTAATAGGTGTAGATTAAATCATAAGGAAATATGATTAAAAAAAGGTGCCGTTACAAAACCAAACCTATTTAGTTTGGGACACAACCATGCTTTCCATTTATGAGCTGTGACTGCAAGCCCACTGATGGGGGGAGGGGCAATTGCCCTGGGGTCTAGTGATTCAAAAGGGGCAGGACTCTCTGCTACCACCAGAGCAGAAGCATCTGGGTCCTTTAAATTGCTGCTGAAGCACCACATGGCATGCTCTGGGTAGCTCTGAGGGCTCCCTATGGGGGAGAGGGCAGGGCCGTGTAACATGCTCCAGGAAGTGTGGCCCCACCCCTTCTGCTCAATGTTCCACCCCTTCTGGGCACACAGAGCTGCCTCCCCCCCCCTTTCCCCAGAGGCCTGGAAAGGCTGTGAGCTCCCCTGTGTGATTGTAATCTTAAAGAGATACTGACAATATTGACAGGTCCCAAATTTTGCATACTTTTAACATACTACATTTTTAAAGAACACCTTTAATGGCAAAGGGATGTAAACATGAGCCATCAAATGGCTGAGCCCCTCCTGAGGTGACTACTGAATGGCCTTCATGCCTATTAAAATCAGCAGGATTTGAGGGCAAGGGCGGACTGGCCTGGTGGGATACTGGGAATTTCCTGGTGGGCTGTCATGTCCACACGCCATTGCCCCTCACTCTGAGTGGCTCCGCATCCGCGCTGTATGCAGCACGCAGAGCCCGACCCGCTGCCTGTGCCGCATACTGGACATGATGCGGGGGCGGGGCTTGAGGGGCATGCAGGAGTGACATCATGGGGAGGGCTGTTCACAACCTATTTCCCAGGTCTATTTTGATTGCCAGTACGCGCCTTTTTGAGGATACTCAGCACCTTGCAAGATTGAGCTCATACACAGAATAGGTACATCTCACATGGAATAAAAATATGTAATTCCAAGTGTTGGTTGCCACAGTATGATTGTAGGTGTGCTCAGTGCTTTATAGGCAGCTTTCCTTCCAGTTTTTTCCCCATAGAAATTAACGATAAACAAATGCAAAAATGAGGGAAAAGGAAAATATGACAATAAATGGCAAACAGCTTCTTCCTGGACATAGAATTACTTATTACTATAGCAATGCTCTCATTGCCTGATATTTTCTCCAAAAGTATGAAGTTTGTAGATTGTTTATCCATCACCTTTTCAATTCCAAGTAGATAGAGCACTGTTCTCATTTATCTAACTAGTTGCTTGGACTGGTATCCATGTAGTAATGAGATAATATATAAATACTGTTTAAGGTATCTGAGACATAATTTAAGACTGGGGACACATGCTTTTATCCTGTGAAATTATACCCTCCTACAAAAATTATAATAAACATAAGCAACAAATATAAGGGAAAAAAGTAGTCTGCATGAATGCACACAGCTAGTAGAAAATAGTCCTTTTTCATTTTCACCACTTTGTAAACATTTTTGAATTTTCAAAAAGAAAATTACAGGACCTTTTGATACAAAATGGTTGCAAATCAAAACGTTTGATTTGAAAACTTTTGAACTGAAGCGTTTCCTTTTTTCATATTTAAAAAAAAATAAATTCATAATTAGTGAAAGTGACACACGTGAAAAATTAAGGGTATGTCTACACTACCCTCCTAGTTCGAACTAGGAGGGTAATGTAGGCATACCGCACTTGCAAATGAAGCCCGGGATTTGAATTTTCCGGGCTTCATTTGCATAAGCGGGGAGCCGCCATTTTTAAATCCCCGCTGGTTCGAACCCCGTGCAGCGCGTTCCAGGAGGTGTACCGGTAGCTCGGAATAGGAATCCTAGTCCGAACTACGTAGTTCAAGCCCCGTGTAGCCACGCTGCACGGGGTTCGAACCAGCGGGGATTTAAAAATGGCGGCTCCCCGCTTATGCAAATGAAGCCCAGGAAATTCAGATTCTGGGCTTCATTTGCAAGTGCGGTATGCCTACATTACCCCGCTAGTTCGAACTACCGGGGTAGTGTAGACATACCCTAAGAGTCCAAATCTGCATTTTTTTCCTCTTGAAAAATTTTAACCAAAATGTTGTATTCAGCTCTATTGATGGGATGCCTAAATAACAACTGGACCTAACAATTTGGTAAACAGACATGACTGATGTAATGTTCTACAATGAAAGGAGAGTTTTCTAGCCAACAGAAGAGGAGACTGGAAGTCACAGTCTCTGAGTTGCACTCCCACTTGCATTACCACCTTCTATGACCCTGGGCAAAGCACTCAGGAGTGTACTGAACTGGTGACTCATGGGTGTGTAGGGTTAGAGAGTGCCACGACATCCCTGCTTGTCCTGTGCTTACTGCACAAAAGCCAGTCAGAACTGTAAACTCAGCTGCTACCTGCTCATGCCCCCTGCAGTGGAAGCCATCCCATAGGGGAATTTGGCAGAGGAACATTTCCCAGTCTACAGAACCCTTCTTTTTTAAAATCAGTGAGGAGCCATTGTAAAAGTTGATCTTTAGCCACACTTTTGTCTTTTGCCTTTTTTGCTCTCTGATCCTAGAGTGCAAATGAAAGAGCTGGTCCCTAAATGCAGCAATACATACTTTGTAAATATAATTTTTTCTATCGATTTGGTCTGCATAATCTCTTAAGTAGTTACAATAACTACTAGAAGTTGAATAATATTTAGGCTTAATCAGAGATGGTAATATTTATATTTTTTCAACATAGTGGCAGTTTGTAGACTGAATAGATTGGATTGTTTCACTGAAGAATTATTATGGTAATTTTAACTTTATCTAGGAACATGCAATTATTCCATGCTATTGTTTTAATGTAATGGACTATGCAGCAGTTCATTTGTTATTTCTGCTCAAAATTGGACAGTGCAGTTAGAAAAATTAGTATAACCTTTTTCCTCATAGGAAAATGTTTGGATTTTTCACTACAGGAATATTTTCAATATATTTTTAATTAAAAATTGCAATTCATATACAGGTTGAACCTCCCAAATCCAGGACTCTCTGGTCCATCAACATCCGTGGTCCAGCAGGGCCACGGATGTTGCTGGACCAAAGAGCCCTGTAGGTGGGGACAGCAATGCAGGGGTTGGGGCACTTTGGCTCGGTGGCATCTGGGGAGACCTCCCCGCCCTAGCTGGTGAACCCCCAGCATTAGTGAAGCAACATTGCTGGGGAACCCCTAACATTATCTGAGCTATGTGACCAGGGAGTCCCGTCTCCAGCTGGGGAATTCCTGGTTCCAGCGGGGCTACCAGTGGCCAGCCGGCCCCAGCCAAGAACCCCAAGAAACCCCCAGTAGCAGTGGGGCTGAGGTGACTGGGCGGCCTCTGCTAGGGAACCCCCTCAGCTGAGGTGGGCGGATGGAATCTCCAGCAGCAGCAGGGTATCGTAAGCAGCAAGGCAGGGTGAATGGGAACAAAATGGCAAATAAGATTTAATGCTTAAAAAGTAATACATATTGGAAAACATAATCCCAATGATATGTATACAATGTTGGGGAATATATTAGCTGTTAGGACTTGAGAGTGATCTTGGAGTCATTATGAGTAGTTCTCTGAAAACGTGCATTCAATGTGCAGCAGCAGTAAACAAACAATGTTAGGAATCATTAACAAAGAGAGAGTAAGACACAGAATATTGTATTCTCTCTATATAAATCCATGGTAGGCCCACATCTTGAATACTGTGTGCAGATGTGGTCACCTCAGCTCAAAAAAGATACATTGGAAAAAGTTTTAAAAAGGGCAACAAAAATGATTATGTATTTAAAACAGCTGCCATATGAGGAGAGATTAATCAGAATGTGACTTTTCATCTCAGAAAAGAGACAGCTTTACCCATTCCCATAACACAAGAACTATAGATCACCAAATGATATTATAGGCATCACATGTAAGACAGACAAATGGAAGTACTTCTTCATGATACAAAGTCAAAGGATATGTCTAGACTACGTGCCTCTGTCAGCAGAGGCATGTAAAACAGGCTACCCAACATAGTCAATGAAGCAGGGATTTAAATATCCCAGGCTTCATTAAAATAAAAATGGCCGCCACGCTGTGCTGTGTCAGCTGATTGTCGGCACAGCGTGTGAGTCAAGACGCGGATCGGTCGACAAGGGAAGCCTTTGTTGACCGCTCCCTTCTGCCTCGTGTCATATGGCTTCCCTTGTCGACCGAACCGCATCTTGACTCATGCACTGTGCTGACAATCAGCTGATCTGGCACGGTGCTGCGGCCATTTTTGTTTTAATGAAGCCGGGGATATTTAAATCCCTGCCTCATTGACTATGTCAAGTAGACTATTTTACATGCCTCCGCCAACAGAGGCATGTAGTCTAGACATACCTAAACTGTAAAACTCCTTGCCAGACGATGTTGTTTAGGCCAGGACTATAACAGGGTTTTAAAAAAAAGCTAGATAAATTCATGGAGGGTCGGTCCATCAATGACTATTAGCCAGGATGGGCAGGAATAGTGTCTGTAGCCTCTGTTTGTCAGAAGCTGGGAATGGGTGACTGGAAATAGATCACTTAGGGTATGTCTACACTACCCCGCTAGTTCGAACTAGCGGGGTAATGTAGGCATACCGCACTTGCAAATGAAGCCCGGGATTTGAATTTCCCGGGCTTCATTTGCATAAGCGGGGAGCCGCCATTTTTAAAACCCCGCTGGTTCGAACCCCGTGCAGCGCGGCTACACGGGGCTCGAACTAGGTAGTTCGGACTAGGATTCCTATTCCGAACTACCGGTACACCTCGTGGAACAGGATGAGGGAGCACAAGTTGTAGCTAATCCATTAGCAGTAATCTCAAGATTCTTATTTAATTTTTATGCAGTCTTAGAGACGTTCCCACTAAAAACAGTGGTAGTATCCATCAGGCTGGAGTAAACAATTAAGGGTCTCATCCTGCTTTACAGTACAACTAAGCCAATATGAATGGAACTATTTGTATGTATAAGGACTACACATGGGCCAGGTTCTAAACATCCCCTGATTCTCAATGACCAGTTAAATCAAAGAGTTAATGTTCTTGGCAATACAGAAATTCCTCTGAGTAAGGGTTTGCAGGATCAGGCCCTGAGTAAGTCCCATATGCTTTGACCAAAGGACTGCAATGTGAATATTACCCAAACACAGAGTATAGTATCTATCCCTAAATGGCTAATCATTTAAATGCCCTTGATATTTGTTTCTATGTCATTAATCATGCTGAAGTCACTTGATCTTAATATGGATGTAATATCTAATTCCATAGAGATTCTGCAGTAATTTAGCATCAATTACTGTCCACTTATTATAAAGTGTTTCCAAAAAACACAAATGTGATTATTTTTTGTCACACTATACAGTGTATTCTAGTTTGCAGATGTTGCAAAAAATTTAGATTGATGTGAGTGATTAAAACCATATTATATGGGAAATAATTTCATTTGTACCACTTGTGGTGCTCTCTCTGTAGTCACAAACAGTACAAATGAGGGCATGTTATTCTCTACTGTAATATTGCATTAAATAGCATTAATTAAATATGAAAATGTTGAGTAAAATCAAGCCTGTGGCACAGTAACTATTGACAGACTGTACTGCAGCCATAGACTTAAGGATTTGTATGTTGCTTTGCCCAAAACCTTGGACTTTGTTCTGGGAGACTATGATATGGAAGTGAGTCCTGCAAATGGATGTACAAAACCCTACAGTTGACCACAGAGAATGTTGATTATATGAGTTTCCAGATAAATATTTACTTTTCATGTACCTCAAAACAGATTTTCTGTGGTTTATTTTCATTTCATGATAAACAAATACCTGAATTGTAATTGAATCATTTTGAAGATAAGGGCTACATACTCTAGTTAATCTTGAAACGGGATGCATTTGGCCCTTTGAGCTCAGCTTTTGAGTAACTCAACAAAGTCCTAAATCCAATGCTTGCATCAGCAATTGGTTTACAGTGCTGTGCAGTAACCTGCCATATTTGTAACAATTGATTTTTGAATAGGAAAGTGAAGCAAGTGAAGAACGCTTATCTTCAGACCCAGGGTAGGCATCATGATGAATATTAAACCAGAATGGGGACTTCATTAAGGTGTGTGGCAGTGAGTCAGTCAGAACCACCAATTTCTATGGAAAAAATTATTGCGTGATTAGAGATTGCGTAGAAATGAAGGGCACAGTGAGAAATAGTCTTGGTCTACACTAGGGAATTATTTCAAAATAATAAACAAAACGTCAACAGCACCAAGTCTGTTATTTCAAAATAACGGGCTGGTTATTTCAAAATCTGTACTCCTGCTTTCCTCAGGCAATATCGTTTATTTTGAAATAGCATTAGCGTGGATACTCCTGTGCTGCTAATTTGAAATAATTGGCCTCCAGAAGCCTCTCACAGCTGCACTTTTGACTGCTCTGGCCACACCTGGCATCTCCACTGCTCCTCTGCTCCTGCAGAGCTTAAAACTCCTGGCTGAAGGAGACAGGCTTATTTTACGTAAGCATTGTGTGAGACAGCAGCATCCCAGGAACTTAGGTGACCCCAACGCTCCTTCGGCACCTGCCACAGCTGCCAGCACTCCTGCTGCTCCCTGGGTTGCCACTGGCTGGGGGTGCAGGAGAGCTCCAACCTGGACTGGTGCGGAGATCCTGGACCTCATTGAGATCTGGGAGGAGGAGACCAACCTCCAGGATCTCTGCAACAGAAAGCAAACTGTGGACATCTATGTCTGGATCACTTCTAGCCAGGCTGACAAAGGCCACAGCTGAATCCTGGACCAGGTCTGCATGAAAGTGAAGGAGCTGTAGCAGGCCTACCACAAGACCAGGGAGCAGAGCAGATGCTCCAGGACAGCACCGCCCATGTACTGCTACTTTGTGCATCCCATCGTGGAAGAGAGAGCTGGTCACCTCCTTCCATCCCGTTGTTGTAGCGTCTGGCCAGGACACACCTGGTGTCACCCTCTAGGAGGGCGGGATTTCGGATGAGGAGGAGGCAGCCAGATGACCATCTGTAACCCACACACCTAGTGGGTGTGTTTCACTGTCCCACATAGATCACTAAGCTGAGAGGCGGCTGGCTTTATAGCTGAAGCTGTAGAGGCTCCTGTGTTAAGCTCCAGAGGTTCCAGGTTCAAGTGTGCCCGATGGTGGCTACACATATCCACCAACCAAAAGCTGCTCCTCACTCTGGAGCCAGTCCCTCAGGATGTCTCCCAGGCCTCAAACAAACCCGGGAAGGCACTTGAGGTGAGTTCTATATCTTTCCCTATACACATGAGGGGGCAAGCAACGGGCTGCATGCTCCTCGCTTGGCCTACTTGGCTTCAGTGGTCACACAACCTGTGCACATGGAGTGCCAGTCCAGAGCACTCAGTCCCATGACTTTCTGACACAGGAACTCAGTGCTCCTTCTCTGACAGGTCTGCTTGTCTCCAGCCTCCATGGTGGGACACCTTCCCACAACAAGCCACCACTGAGTCTAGGGTCATGGAACCACACAGCAGTGTGCACACGGCACAAACTCATGCCTGCACTCAGGGAGCATCCACTCCCAGTCAAGCGTGGTGGTGAGGAGGAGACTGATCCTGTGCATGGGAACGTGCTGGGGAGGGGGTGGGGGGAAGAGAAGGAGAACCCAGTAGCGCTCTCTCTGGCAAGTGGCCTCTGCTGCTCACACAAACCTCCCCCAACACTTCTCTCCCTCCAGTGGGCAGGGATAGAAATTTTTATCTCTGTGGGACACCACCAGTGCTGGACTTGGCATGTGAAGGACACCGAAGGAAGCTGAGCTTCCCCGTCCCCGTCTCCCGCCCACAGGCTCCTCAGGTGGCCAGCACCTTCCCATGCCTGCTTGTCCCTGGGCTGTGGGTATAGCAATGCTGCCCTGGGATGTTTGTGACCCTGCTGGAAAGAGCCTGCTGTCCAGGCAACCTATGGCCTTTCTCGAAGCACGTTACATCGTCTGAACCGAGACCTTTGGAGTCAGCTGAGAGATTAGGGCCAAGCTTCATATACAGTGACTCCTGGGATGACTGTACTTGCTACTTTTCTTCACAGCTGGGCCAGCTGTGAGCTTGGCACATCCCCCACCTCCCACTCCATGTACCCAACTCTGTGGGACCCACTGGTGAAAGAGAGCCTGCGAGCCTATAAGGAGCTGATGCAGCAGCAGTTGGCCTGCCTGCAGTGCCTTGTCCAGTGGCTCGAGGAGGAGTACCAGGAGTGGGCAACCAGAGCACACTGTGTCCGTTTTGTGTCTTGTGAGGGCGGAGGCAGTGAAGGAGTGACATGTGACAGAAGAACCCCTGAAAGCACAAGTCTCAGCTTGCCTGACCAAGCAGCCACAGAAAGTGTTCTCCTCCTGGTGCCCTCCCCAGAGTGCTTCCGGGGGCTCAGTCCAAAGCAGGCTCTAATCAGTGCGGACACACTATTTCAAAATAATTCTGACATTTTGTTGCTTCCCTTTAGTGGGGACACGCTATTTTGATTTTATTGAATCCAGAGTTATGTCGATTTTCCTTATTTCAAAATAATTTCCTACTGTAGACATGCCTGTAAAGTTCAGGGTTCCAAAATGATTTAGGAAAGCCGATAAAAAAGCAATGAAGTTATTAGGTGCCACTGCACTTGAGACCTCTCTGGCTGCCCATTGCAGGGAAAACCAGGTAAGAGAGGTAGTGGTGTTCCTTCCTTCAATCACCACAACACAGCAAGTAACAAAGTAGGGTCTAATGGTACCAAAGGTGGTTGGGTGAAGGCAGATCATTAAGCCTTATGGATACAAGGCGACACATATTTTTGCTGTGTCTCATTTATCTTCCGGAAAAACTGTTTTCTATCTTTTTCAGTTAATGCAGTTCTTATTAATTTAGACCTCAGGAGAATTCATTTATGTTTGTGTAGTATTTCTTAGTGGTATTGCATGTTATATTTAGCAGCAGAGGTCTTCATCTTGCCATGCTAGCAAAATAAACTGTTGACACATTCTGAAGCATCATTGCCTGGGAAATCCAAGTGCTGTTTGTGAGCAGCTCAGCCTGCATTCTCTGAGAATACAGATTAGATCATTAAAGACTAACACATTTTGCCCACTTATCAGTGTTTGCATACAGCAGAGTCTATTAATTGAATGAGGATGGTGAACGCTGATATACCATCTCACTCTGTCAGAGGGTTGCTTTTCTGTCTCTATCTGGGGGATTCATCCTTAATCGTGAAGACTGAAAAAAGCCAAAGTGACTAGTTTTCCGCATCTGTGTGTGCCTTTTATCTTCAGTTTACTTTGTCAGCTAATTTGCAAACTCTTTCAGCAATCTCTTGGTTTACACCTGTAAAATATAAAAGTGCTATTCATGGTAGTGTGGTAGACAAACTAAGTAACAATAATATGCCCTAATGCATGATCTTTTCTATTGGTCTAGCTAAAAATTAACATAAAACTATCAAGCTTTGAGCACTTGTAGTCTCTTAGCAGACCAGCCAAAACAGAGTGAGCAACAGATCTGTATAAAGCAACAGATCTGAGAGCAGAGTATTGATTCAGACTTAATAATTAAAGTCAGAGTTACAGTAGATCAAAGTGGAGCTGTGTTAAATAATGGTATGGATTAGACTTCCCCTTCCCGGCTTTCTTATCAGTCATATTATTATGTAGTTCAAAATAAACACTTTCTACACAAGATGAGCAACATGTATTGTAGTGAATAAGTTGCACAGGAGAACTTGAAATATATTCATAGATAAAAAGCTAATGGGCTAGCTGCTTTTTGCTTCCACTCTTAAGGGTATCTTAGCTTTTTTCCCTAAGAATTAAGGTTTACCCACATTGTGGCCTGTACGTATCTTTTCTGTTTTGTTATCTGATAAGGCTGGCAGTTTTCTTAGCAGCAGTGTTTTACCTTTACACCAATGGTGTAGTATACAGGCAGTCCCCGGGTTACGTACAAGATAGGGACTGTAGGTTTGTTCTTAAGTTGAATTTGTATGTAAGTCGGAACAGGTACATATTTTGGGAGGGGACGGGGAGCTGGAGTTAGGTGGAAAAGACCCTGATTCTCATACAACTTCCTTATTCTAAGAAAAACACATACTGTTTTGATATGAAGGGTTTTTTTTTGGTTGATATTTTAATTAAAAATTGACCATAAGTTTCAGTGTTTCATGCTATATCCAAATCTTCCTTTTGGGGTACCTGAAAGATCCCAGTTATTCATTTAACAGTCAGAATCTTTGTTTTTTATAACTAAAAAAAGTTTATTCAATGCATATTACTGTTCCAAATAGAATTTGCTACAGATGGTTCAGTGAAATGGGTATTAAGTGTAATCAATAGTCACTGGAGAGCACAGTGAAATATTAATACAATCAAAGCTGTTGTTGTATTCTGCTGAGCAGAAAATGGAAATCCCTTCCTGTGAAGTGTGTGTGTGAATTTATCCACAGGATTAATTTTAAAGAAAAATTCTGTGTTAGGAACAGGAGTTTAGCCACAGGTGGGTCCTCATTGTCCACTCACCCACTTTGCAACCAGACCCATCTCCTCGGGGCTTGCTCTGCTCCAGCAAGGGTGTGGGGTTAGGGCTTATCCCCTCTTCCCTTCTCTCCTGCTCCTCCCCGTTCTTGCCCACCCACACCACTGGGTAATTTTTCAGCTTCACCTCTGCCAGGCTGGAAGGGACTTGTTAATTTCACGTGACTCTAACAAGATACTTGCAGCTCTAGTGCTGAAGAGGGAAAGAGCTGTTGCTCCCAAGGTGGGGACTGTAACACGATGGGTCTCACTGCCTGCTGCTCCTGCTGTTCCCTAGGAAATTAATTTTTCCGCTCTGGGGTGCCCCCTTTTGGCTGGTGTCTTGTTCCCCCCAGCAGACCCACGTCCTCCACGGCGAGAAAAGCCGCTCCGCGTCTCCCTGGTCTGCTGGGGGAGGGGGGCACTAGCTCCGCGTCTCCCTGGTCTGCTGGGGGGAAGTGCCCCCCATGCCACCGGAGGTGGCGACAGTGGGGGAGGCACCCTGAACTAGCTGTGCCCCTCCTCCCCGTTTGTAACTAGGGATCCGACGTAACTCGGATTGATGTAACCCGGGGACTGCGTGTATATTAAATGCATTCTGTAAGTGCTCGGTATTCTATGTATCACCAGGTCTTTCAAGACATTGTGCTGCAACATGTGTATTTTGTGATAAGTATTGTTCAGAGCAGATTGCTAGAAAATTATCCAATGTATGAAATCAATTCCAAGAAATTATTAAGTGATAAGTTAATTTAAGGGTGAAAATCGAAGCAAACTTTCTCAATCTTCAATTAGGATTGCCAGATGGTTTCAACAAAAATACTGGACGCACTTGACATTACATCACAATCTACACTACATCTTATTTAGAAAATACCGGACATTTATATTTTCTCATTTATATTTTCTCAATTTGTTTCACGAACAGAAAACTCAAATACTGGAGTGACTGGCTGAAAACAGGACACCTGGAAGTTTTCCCAGTAGAAGACAGTAGAATCAGATATATAATCTGAATTTATCCCTGTTTTGTAAACTGTAAGAAACTCTTCATGTTACTTGAGTTTGATGAATGGCTTGATATAAAGCAGAGCCCGCTTGCTGTTCAAGGCCTACTTGATAAAGGACCATATATAGTAATACAATATCCATGTACAATTAGGGTTGCCAGGTGTCCAGTTTTCTACCAGACAGTTCGGTTTTTGGGTCCTCTGTCCGATACAAAAATCCAGAAAATACTGGACATGTGCAATGTCCGGTATTTTCTGGTTTTCCGGATGGGCGCCGGATGGAAGCCTGGTGGGGGTGGGGGGCAGTTACTGGGAGGTGGGGCGCGATTGGCGCTGGGAGCCCTGATTGCATGTGAGGAGGAGAGGCAGCCCCGTCCATGCTCCTGCGCGCTGGTCAAGCGTGTGGTGGAGCAACAGCCGGACTGACTCACGCGGGACGAGAGCGCCCTAGGATCTTCACAGCCCACGTCAGTCCTGCTCCCCACCGGCTGATTCGCTCCCCTGTCCCCTCCACCAGCTCTGCGTCCTGCTGGCCAGTTCCTGCTCCAGATCTTCCCTAGCCAGCCCTGCTTCTGGCGGCCAGTTCTCCCCTCCTCCTCCTGAGCTCCCCCGGCTAGCTCCACCCCTGGCGGCCACCCTCCGCCGCGGCTAGCCCCATTCCGCACTACCCTCCCCTCCACCAACCAGCCTTGCTTCCCGTCGGCCCCCCCATCTCCCTCGTCCAGTCCTGTTGCCCCCCCATTAGCTTTGTTTCCCCCCCTCCCTTCCCGGCCAGCACCGCTCCCCTCTCAGCTGGTCCTTCCTCTCCCTCCCACCATGAAGCGTGTCTGGTATTTATTTTTAATGACTACCTGGTAACCCTAGCAGTGATTCTATCCCTGTGATTACCACAGAGATTTAAACTGAGAAGCAACTTGCCTTCCCCCTCCCTCGAGTCCCCTCTGGCTCCCAACATCCCCAGTCCCCCGGCCCTTACAAGGCTGCCGGCACCAAAATGGTCTTGGAGTCTTTTTTTGCTCAACAACCTTGGTCTCCAGCCCCCCCTTTTTTTTCCTTCAACAGAATTTTTTCTCGGTGTTTTTTTGAGGGGGGGGTTTCGGTATTTTTGTTTCAACCATGTGGCAACCCTATGTACAATGGGTCCTCACATTATTTTAAGTGGCTGTAGAAGTCTTAGTTTGCTGTCCTGATGATTAATTTCTAAATAACCCTAAAGTGCTATCTGGGGTATGTTAGTGATAAGATTGCTTTTCAATTAGCTCTAGTGAGATTTTTTCAATTACGACTTTTTTCCCCGACAAAATATCTTATTAGCCTTAAGGGACTTTTGGGATGAACTGGTCATTTGATAAATAATTTCCTTTAATCCCATCTGTTGTTCCTAAAAATGTTAAGAACATGATTTAACAATATGACTCCTGGGAGTGCTTTTGTTCATCAAAATTTTATAGACAGTAGAGACTAATGCCAACTTTTGGTTTTCTATTGGAATCAGTGGGCATCAAGTAGTAGGATTAGCATGGCATCTGGTACTGCAACACTGCTGTTTCTTAATAGTGCAACAAGATTCAGTTATTACCTCTTGATCGCAATTCCTCTCAGAAAAAAACACCAAACATTTTCCCAAGGGAATACTTAGAGAACACTGATCATGTAAAATACATTATAATGCTTGGTCTGAATGGCCCCATCACCCATTTAAGTAGTTCCTAAAATTGTTTGATGTCGCCTTAAAATGTGTGAATTTAATTGCAGTTCTTCTGTTAAGTTTTCTGGAAAGTTTTTTAGAGGTAATACTAGAGGGTACAGAAAAACAAAATCTTTTTGTTTTATATTTTAACTAAGGAGCATTGCTATTAAAATCCCATGAAATGTTCAGTGTTTTGTTCAGCTCTTGAATTACTGCAGTTTATGGTACAGCAAAGTAATGAGCAATATTTTCTAATTTCAGACCTGCCCCCTGCATATTTCATATTTAGTATTTATTTCAGTGTTTCTCAATCAGTGAGCTTGTAATCAGGACTATTATACTGGCAACTAGTGTGTAGAACACACACAACATGATCCATTGCAGTGTTGGCAGAATGAGAAATGTTCATTGAGGTTGTTCAAAGAGGTTTCCTAGTCCTGCTGAACTAAGGAAAGAGGTTCTTTCTGAACCATTGCCATCTGGAGAGCATAAAGGAGTGGAACAACCTTTCATCATGAGGTTGGCATGTTACTGGTACAGTGTTGGCATTGCAAAATTCTAATGAAGAAAAATATTATGCACCAGAATGGGAAAAAAAACAGTACTATAGACACTGAAGGAGTCTAGAAAAAATAATGAAAGATATTGTAAAGGTAACATTTTTTGCATCTTAAAAATATAGCTTTTAAATTGTGAAATAATTATAGTGATTGGATGCCATAAATTGTATGTAAGAGTATATTTACAATACAAAGCTTAATATGTGTGTGTATTAGACATACAATTTGTAATGCACACTATTTTCAGTGAATTGAGCTCCTTTATTTTGGTTTGCTATTTGTATTTGTTTGACAGCTGTGTTGCACACAAAAAATTGAAATTGTGAATTTTTTGCAAACCGCTTCCCCATGTGTGTTCATTTTGAGTTTTCTGTATTCATGATTCATTCTTTGAATTGTGTGTCAATGGTTTCTGAAGTCACATAGTATTCTTTCTGTTTCCCAGTTAAGTAGACACAGGTATTATTATGATTTTACTCTGGCGCTTTATATATTCAGTGATGTTAACTATAGGAAAAATGCTGCTGGGCTGTGTGAAACAAACAAACAGAAAGTGCAAAGAAAACAAAAGTTCAAGGAGAGCCTGTCTCCATTTGTAAACAGCTCCATGCAACTTCTATTTTTATCTACACTGCCAGGATCAACCTCTTCCCCATAGTGCTAGGTGCTGCTCGTCTCCACTGCAGTCCAGGTATGGGTAGATCAGCAGTTCTGGAGGCCTTAAAGAAAGAAAAGCAGCATATCACTTTCTACAGGCATAGAATTCTGCAAACTAGTGCTACAGGCTACTCTCCTTTCTCCTGCCATCTCTCCTGGGGTTGACACTGCTTTCCCAGTGTGTACAGTTACCCACTGCTGACAAAAGGAATTTCTCTGTCAGAATATGGGGTTAGATCCTGTGCTAGGACTTCAGATGAGCCTATGGCGCTAAAGTAGTTTTATTTCCTACATTCACATTAGATATTCCTCTCATTGATTGCTGGTAGTAGAGGTCATGTTCACAGAAACCTTAGGGTATGTCTACACTAGCCACCCTAGTTCGAACTAGGGTGGCTAATGTAGTCATTTGAACTTGCAAATGAAGCCTGGGATTAAAATATCCCGGGATTTATTTGCATGTTCCTGGGCACCACTATTTTTAAATGCCCGGTAGTTTGGACTCCCTGCCTGCGGCTACACGCGGCACGGGCTAGGTAGTTTGAACTAAAGCCCCTAATTCAGATTACCGTTACTCCACCTGTGAGGAGTAACGGTAGTCCGAATTAGGGGCTTTAGTTCGAACTACCTAGCCTGTGCCGCGTGTAGCTGCGGGCAGGGAGTCCGAACTACCGGGCATTTAAAAATGGCGGTGCCCGGGAAAATGGCGGTGCCTGGGAATATGCAAATAAAGCCCAGGATATTTTAATCCCGGGCTTCATTTGCAAGTTCAAACGACTACATTAGCCACCCTAGTTTGAACTAGGGTGGCTAGTGTAGACATACCCTTAGTGAAATGGATCCCCACAAGTGAAGAGCAAATGTCCTCTGTCTTCCTTTCTTCTCCCTCTTCCTCATCCTTCTTGCACTTCATCCTTCTTCTCTCCTGATCATTCCCCATATATCTTTTCTTGTTTCTTCTCTCCTCCACCTTATGTCTACTGTGATCTTGTTTGTCACTCACAAACACCAGAGTGAATTTCTAGGATGTTCAATATGATACTTCAGTTTTCAGCTGAAACAAGTTATCAAGAGTTAAATTATCCTAAAGTTGAGAACACTGGGTGTCAGGTTTGGCTTGTTCTTCAGATTAAACAATATACTGCATCAAAGACAGAGTTGGATTTAGAAGATGAAGATTAGGACTGTTTTTAACTAATTCCTTTGGGAATTCAAATTCCTCTCATCTTGTTTAAATAATAGTTGTCCAATATTTCTGTGATCCTATAAATATAGTAGATAAATTTATTTGTATTTGGATCATCTTGCCTTACCTCCTGTTTTATTCCCATTTTCCAGTCAGTAGCATAAATTTATCACTGGTTTATTGAGTTTAATTAAATATTTGATAGGTGCTTACTTATTTTTGTTATGGTAATGGCTGATTATTATTCTTTCTGCAATATAAGCATGGAGAAGCTTATGTCAAGGTATACATGACATATAAGAATATGTATGTTTTCTTGCTACTTCTAGGAGTCTCATATCTTATTGCTGTACATGCAGACTCCTGGTAAAGTGAATGGGGTCATGCATGCATAACTCCAGTTAATCTGAATGTGAATTACATACAAGTTCCAATGGGGAAAAAAAATAGATGCTCTGAATGCATTCTCGTGGTGTAAGAACTTCTGAATTACTAGGATTCAATTTGGCCTTCAGATTCGCAGAGCTGTCTTGCAGGTAGGATAGATGGGAGCAGGAATAGTTGTATTTTTGCAGTTGTAGGCTTTACTTTCTATTTCCAATCTCTTTGGTCTAACCATCAATATATTACCTCTATTAAAATAATTAGAAATCTGTTTTGTATGGACAGAAATCAAACCTTGTCTTCCCTCTACTTCAGTACATGAAAACCCTGCCTACTTATTGTTTAACAGCCTATGGATTCCCAAATCAGCTTAACATTAAAACGTTTTCAGAATAAAAAAAATCCATTCTTCAGAATTGCTTTTCATCAGTTGAAATTGTGTAAATTAAATTAAACTAATATATTGTTAATGAATAACACAAATTGTATGTACAATATCATACATTATTTATTATAAAAACTTTAAATGTTGCTTTCTCATAGCTGATTATAAAGATTTGTGTGTGTATAAAAATATAAAAGGCAGTATATTTTATCAAACTACATTCCAAAGATGAGCTTTAAATTTGTAAATTATGCATCTGTTTGATTACTATAAATTCAAAAAAAATGTTCACGTGGTGAAATAACTTTGCAGACAGAACAATTAACATTAAAAGAAAGAAAAATGCTGCTTGTCATGTGACTAGCTTTCCTGTTTGGGGTTTTAAGGGTTGAAAGTCTGGTTATTAGGGTGTGGATTAGTAGGAGATTCAGTCATCTTTGTGATGTAGGTCAGACACCAGCAACATGTGGTAAGAAAGGAAGCTCGCTCTTCCCAGTAGTATGTGGAAAGTGTAACTGTAAGGACTTTAAAATAGAGGACTGGACAAAATGATTAGATTTGATGTCCCATGTACTGTGCAACAGATTTGAAATGTATGAGTAATGAAGGCTTCATGTGGAAGAGCCTTTGATGGCACAGTGTGGGGCCAACCTAATGCTTTTTTAAGAAGCAGCCCAGTTCCTGAGTAGCCTTTTGTGAGAAGTCATTTATCCTAGTCAGAAAGTGGAACTATAACTGGCAATGTCCCTGAATACACACAAGAGGAGTATCACTCTGAGATCCTATTCAGAAGATCCTGAATTTAATCAGATGCTAAAAGAGGCTGTTTGCAGGTATTAAGTCCTTTTGGAGAAAGTGTTCCTATTGCTTTAACTTGTGTCTGGAATAATTAAATATGAACAACAGTGTAACATATTTAATGAAGACTGTATACCTAATAATTAATAATATTTAGCTTTAGCTTAATGAGGATCAATTCCCTTCTTAAGTTATTTAAATTTTGATCTGAGGAATTCTGTTCCTTCTTATAATATTTTATGTAAAATATAATTGTTCCTTATACTATGTTAAATATGTGCACTAAAACAATGGGTGAATTATGTAAGTTGCAGTTAGATTTGTCTTTATTTACCAGTTGTTGAGAAGCTTTTGTTATATTTGTAGTAGTTTCATGTAGAAGAAGTCGTCAGGTATTTGATCTAGTTTTCCTGCAGTAAAAGTGTTTAATTATCTGTCTTAATCTGAAAATGACATGATCATTTTAGAAATTCGTTGAAGTTCTGAGACTCTTTTTCTTTTTCATTGTGTTTTTTTTAATTTTTTGCATTAATGTCTGCACGTGATCACTGAGAACTGTCTGTACATAAAAACCATTTAATTTATCTTGTATCTTTGGCCACCTGTTGATTTTTTATTATTTTAAGTGTTACTTTTCACAGGGAAAAATTTCTAGGCATTCAAGCATTTCTAAAATTTTTGTTCTTGCGTAGTACATGTTTATATAGAATATTTTTGTCTTTTCATAACATTTTTCTTTTGAGGATTAGCAGTCAGAACTATGATAAAAGAAAATGACAGTTATGCATAGTTGGAAGGACTAGGCATCTTTGCTTTCCTTCCATTTGCTGTCTGAATTTGCTCAGTTTTGTAAGTTGTCAAAAAGTATAAAAGAAAAATGGAAGACTAATTCTTTGCTATTAAGCTTTGACAATTAGAAAGAGTCTTGTTGGTGAAGAAGAGACATTACATGGGTTTGTAAAACACATCAAAGGTTTTCCCAGCGTATACTGCACTGTACAATGTATACAGAAAAGAACTGCTGAAAATTTGTCAAAGTGTGGATTTTGAAGATTTTTCCTTTTTATACTACAGTATCAGCAGCTTTAAAAAATCAGCAACTTCTAACTTTCCCCCATGTTACAGGCCTGAAGTTTCATAAAAAATTGACACCATGACAAGGGCCAGAGACTCGGCAAGTGACAAGCATTTTGCTCATCTCTTTTTCCCCCCTTTGGGGACGGATGCATGGCCAAATCAATGGCTGAATTTCAAAAGAGTCTAAGTCAGGGGTTGGCAACCTTTTCAAACTTAAGAGCCAAACTACATCAAAATTCAGAACAAGAGGTCAACAAAGAGCTGTATAAGGATGCCCATTTGCGTGACTGAAAATAAACAAATGAATATTATTGAGACTTGAAATGGTGATTTATAATAGAATAAATTTGTACTCACAGACTTTATTTAATGGGGGTGCAGTTTGTGGATGTGGGGGTGCAGGACTCAGGGTTGGCTAGGGTTACCATATTTGAACTTTCAAAAAAGAGGACACCTGGTGCCTGCCGGTGCCGCTGTGGCGGCAGCTGCTCCACTTGCACAGGGGGCCGGGCACCAGAGCCGGCAAACTCGTCTCTTTGCACCCAGAGCTTGTGGCTCTGGCCACCGCCTTGCTGCTGCCAGGGCTGCAGCTGCCCCCACTGGTTCTCATGGTACGAGGGGACGCCGCATGGTGGGCTCCCACTTCCCTACCTCACTAATCTTAAAATGCGTGATAGCACGGGTTCCAGTGGCACTGCCAATCAGTTGGCAGCCCAGGCTGCTGCGGGGCCAGGAGGAAAGAATGGGGGGCCAGGGAGGCTGCTGGCTGGGGCCCGTCCTTGGTCATGAAGTTAAAGGCACCGAGGGGAGAAGTGGCATGACTAGAAAAGGAATCCAGGAATCCTGCTTCCTAGAATCCTTTCCTTTCCCCTGCCTGCTCCACCACGGACCAGCCCTCACAGAGCAGAGACTGGAATCCCGAAATCTAATCAATAGACCCACTGCCACCTACAGGAATGGAAAGAAGCCAGAAGTTCTATTGTCCAATTCCCTGCTCCAACCCAGTGCCCCAGCCCTCCCCCAGAACCAGGCACCCCCAGCCCCTCTGCCCTAACCCAATGCACCCACCCCTTCCCCAGAGCCTGGCACCCCCACTGCTCTAATCCAATACCCCATTCCTTCTGCAGAGCCGGGGACATAATCTAGTGGGGAGGAGGGTAACATGGTAACTCTGTGAGAGGGGTCAACCCCTCTCTACATTGGACCTGCCCTGGGTCTCACCAGAGCCTTTTCCCTCCAGGTGCTGGGGTGCATGCGCAGAGCGGCCATGAGCGGTCCGGGCTTGCGGCTCTGAACGTTCCATTTGACAGGCACGTGCCTCCACCTCCTCCCTGATTCCCTTTGCAGGACAAAATCCTAGACATTTTTTGCCATTTAAAAAAGCTGGACAGACGGAGATTTAACAAGTGAAAAGGAGGACATGTCCGGGAAAAACCCAGACATATGGTAACCCTAGGGTTGGGGTGTATGAGGGGCTCAGGGCAGGAGGTTATGGTGCATGGGAGATGCAGGAGGCAGGGCGGGGCACTGGGGGTGTGAAAAAATATGTGGGGGGCACTGGCTGGGACTGGGCTGCTGCACCTGGGCAGCAGAGGCTGGATGAAGGGTCAGGCCAGGATCGCTACAGCTGGATCGTGGCCTCCCCTCCTACCCATGCCACAGTAGAAGAGGAACCACCAGCAACCCTTCCTGTAGTCCTGTGGAGGCCAGACCATGGGCCTGCCCCAGAATCGGGGCCGGGGAAAGAATGCTATGGCCAGATGGGGGCTGGGCCCTGATTGGGGCCTTGTTAGCTATGCTTCATTTTAAATAAAGGAAAATATTATGTCCAACACAAAAGGTTGTCCTTATTTATGTTGGGGGGGAGCCCTTTTTGGGTCAGGGGCCACAGATGCACAGAAAAATCAGTTGAGGACCACATAAGCAAGAAGCAAAAAAACCTCCCAACCCTCATTAATGTGGCCTGCAACCGAAACACCTAACTCCTCTGGTGCTCCAGCCCCATGGTGGGGGATGGGCAGCGAGGCCTGAGGTTCAAGGCCTCAGGTTAATTAACTTTTCTGGGGTTCCAGAGTTAGTGGATTTTGTTGGCCCCCCTAGGTTCTGGGGTGGGGTAAAAATGAGGCGTTAAGTGTGCAGGGCAGGGCTACCAATGAGTGGGATACGGATGGGAGTGCGTGATCTGAGTGGGAGGTGGGGTGCAGGAGTGGGCTGAGGCTGCAAGGTCTGGGTAGGAGGTAGAGTGTAGGAGTAGGCTTGGGGATAGGGTTTCTGGCTAGGAGGGAGGGGACAGGAGCAAAGGAGGTTGGAGGAACAGGCTGGGGGTAGGCTGCCTGGCCAGGGGAGTGGGTGCAGGAGCGGGATGGGGTATGGGGTCTTGGTAGAGGGAGGGAGTGAGGGGAGTCTGGGCCTGTGGGGAAGGGGGAACACTTACTTGCTTTCGCACCCTGCTACCAGCCCGTGTCCCAGGCATTGCCTCCCATCGGTCAGAATCCGGCCAATGGGAATAGCAGGGAAAGCCTCCAGGAAGTGTGTTTGCTCTCTGCTGTTCCCCTAGCTGGGAGACTGGGAAGGGAAGTGGCAGCGCACAGAGCCGTTTCTGGCTCCGCTTCTTCCCCATGAGCTGGATCTGGCAGGGAGGCTCAGGGATTTCTCCCCAGCTCTTCCCACCAGAAGCCGGTGTTGGCACTCCAATCTTGTGAGGAGTTGAGCTCAAGAAGGAGGAGCTGAGCTTGAGCTGAAAAAGAGCCATATTTGGCTCCCTATTGAGCCTTAGGTTTCCAACCTCTGTCTAAGAGGTATGAAGTGAATGGTAAAAATCTGTAACTGCTAATTTCACAGCCAATTGCATTAGTATTCATGTTATTATTGTGCATGTTATTCTAGGAATCTAGCAAGATGTAGTGTTAGTTGCACATCATTTTAGATACAGCTTTATATGGCACTCATTTGCAGATAATAAGCCTTTGCTATGCCATTAATGTTTTAAGGCACTTTATATGGTATATAACTTCTACTAAGAGAAAATAAACACTATATATATTATAATATATAGGCTTAGGTGAACTTATAGAAATTACAATGGATAATGTTCATATATGTAAATACATTTATTGTAGTTGTTTGCACAATAGACATATTAGCTATATGCCCAAATAATGACATTTGGAATCATACCTTCATTACATTTCTGAGGAATAGAATGGTTATTTTCTAGCCCCTAGAGACATTTTAGCAATCAGGGTGAATCAAGTCATTCTGGCTGAGTGTAATTAATTTTCAGGACAAGCTAATATTTCTTAGTAGACTTCTCGCTTGGTGTAGATTTGCTGGATCATAGCAGCCCTTGCATAGATGTCTGTTCTTTGAAGATGAGATTTACATTCTTAAGCCTAAATTCTGTTTTAGATGGATGCACCTATTTTTCCATTGACTTGATTGGGAGTCACATGTGTAGACTGGTACAGAGTGCCGGTCCCTCATTGATATCTCCTCTTCCTGTTAGAACACTGATGGGAACAAAAAGATTAGAGCCCTGCAGCTAGCTGCTGCCTCTGAGATGTGCTGCTACCATATGCTGATTTTGTTTCATTTTTTAATGTAGTTGTGATTGATAGTTTTCTTTATGAATAAAAGTTGTTAATAGAACAAACAGCCATGGGAACTGAAAATGTGAGTAAGGATGCAATAAATTTCATGACAAGTGTTCTGAAATTCTCTCCAGTATTTTGTTGTATAATATTGTCAGCCATTTTGTCTCATATACATTTTATAGTGATCATTTGATCACAGATGTATTTAGATTGTAAGCTCTTTAGGGCACTGTGTTTGTACAGTGCCTAGCACGATGGGGCCCTGGCTGGGGCTCCTAGGTGCTGCCACGAAACAAAAATAATTAAATAGAGTCTGTTTCTAAAATAAGTGTTTATCTTCATCAGTACTTCCAGGGCCTAGTCCTGCAGCTGGACCCCCTGTAGCAGACTCCTGGTTATGCAGGACCATTGGCTCCAATAGTACTTCTTCACTCAGACATAAACATCCCTCATGGAAATTGATACAGTTGCAAGATAATTTCTAAATGCACATTTATGATCTGGCTGTTTTCTAAATATGTCAGCTTTGCATGACAGCCTTGCAGAGGAATCACATAAATGTGTAACCCTTCCTTCTTACCAGTGAACTACATTCTCCAAGATTATTTCAGCTACGGCAGTGGGTTTTTTCTGTGTGAAATTAATGCTTCCTGACAGGATTTGCCGTGTAGGCTTGTTTTCTTCAGTCTGAGCATTCATGTACTAAGCCTTTGCGTGCAGGGATTGCAGGTGGAAGGAAAATAACTTATCCTTATTTACAACTCAAAGAGCCGTAAATAATACAGCCTTTTGATATCCAGCATTGTAAGGTATTACATGTATTTCCTGTGCTTGAGCCGTTGAGTTTAAATTTCACAGCTTGCAAATGTTCTCTGAATTGTAATTTAACATTTCAGTCAAAACAACTCATTTGTCTGACTGAAGCTCATCACTGTAGAATTCCCCAGCACTTATAGAGTTACTAATTTTGAAGTGTAGTTGATGAATTTCATTCTTTAAGACACAGTAGCCTGAGTATATTCTGTGCTTCAAAAATATTACACTACAACTATGAGTGTAGTAGACTGGTGTTGACTTTATAGCTATTTCCAAATTAGCTGTCTTCTAACCCAGTGCTTCCCAACCTTTTTTATACCGCAGACTGGCAAACCCATTCACATAAAATAAACATTGTACTCACACACTTTATTTGATGGGACTTCTGCCACTGCATCTTTTCACACATTTATTTGAAGTTTACATCATAACTGGTCAAATTCAGCTTCACGCACACATCCCCCGACTCACTCAGAGGTGGACTCTGCCTTCTTGGGGCCACCCAACATGCTGAGAGTTGGCAGGCATTGGGGGTCCAGCTGGACTCTGGTAGAACCCAGGTGTCCCTCCCTGCTCTAAGCACACCTGCACTCCTCTCCCCTTCTTGCAAAGAATGTAGGCGTCTGGCAGCCCAAGTGGCTTCCGGAGCTAAAGGTGGCTGCATCTAAAAGCCACCGCAAACTGCTTCCATGAACTGCCTGCTTCAGCTGTAGCAGCTGCTCACCATGCGCCCAGGGTATACACCAATCCCTGCCCAGAGCAGCCGATATGGGCGTGGCCTGACAACGCGCGATGGCCCAGCAGCCAGCGATTCGTGGCCTGGCACCAGTCTGCGGACCAGCGGTTAGGAACCACTGTTCTAACCCATTGATTAGAATAACTTGTCTAAATGTTTTGCTACCTGATTTAGGGATCTGCCTCTTAACTGTGCAAATTGTTTATTTAAGCAGGTGTTCGAGCCATTTTGGGGGGGTACGTTTTAATTGTATGGGAAAACATTCATGAGAAGAGGAAGTCTTCACATCTTTCATTTATGTCAAAGGCTATTCATGGTAGCAAAACCTCGCTAATTTGTACCAATGATCTACACACCTATTGCAATTTGAATTGTGCAATTAAAAAATAAGAAAAAGGCATGACAGAGTATCTTTTATTCTTATTACTGACCATTTAGCTTCAGTAATTTACTAGGGCTATGTCTAGACTGCAGGCTTCTTTCGAAAGAGGCTCTTTCGAAAGCATCTTTCGAAAGAGCCTCTTTCAAAAGATCGCGTCTAGACTGCAGGCGGATCTTTCGAAAGAGAAATCCGCTTTTTCGAAAGAGAGCACCCCGGGTATGTCTACACTACCCCGCTAGTTCGAACTAGCGGGGTAATGTATGCATACCGCACTTGCTAATGAAGCCCGGGATTTGAATTTCCCGGGCTTCATTAGCATAAGCGGGGAGCCGCCATTTTTAAATCCCCGCTGCTTCGAACCCCGTGTAGCGCGGCTACACGGGGCTCGAACTAGGTAGTTCGGACTAGGGTGCCTATTCCGAACTACCGGTACACCTCGTTTCACGAGGAGTAACGGTAGTTCGGAATAGGACCCTAGTCCGAACTACCTAGTTCGAGCCCCGTGTAGCCGCGCTACACGGGGTTCGAAGCAGCGGGGATTTAAAAATGGCGGCTCCCCGCTTATGCTAATGAAGCCCGGGAAATTCAAATCCCGGGCTTCATTAGCAAGTGCGGTATGCATACATTACCCCGCTAGTTCGAACTAGCGGGGTAGTGTAGACATACCCCCCGCGAGTCTGGATGCTCTCTTTCGAAGACGGCCTCTTTACATTGAAGAACGCCTTCTTTCGAAAGAGGAACTTTCGAAAGAAGGCGTTCTTCCTCGTAAATTGAGGTTTACCGCCATCGAAAGAAAAGCCGCGTTCTTTCGAAATAATTTCGAAAGAACGCGGCTTGAGTCTGGACGCAGGGGAAGTTTTTTCGGGAAAAGGCTACTTTTCCCGAAAAAACCCCTGAGTCTGGACACGGCCTAAGTGATAATACATAATACTAAAAATGTCTTGTAATGTATTTGTAAATGTAATGAATTCTCAATATTAAGACTGTACTACACACTCTATTCTTAAATCTTTACTCAGAACTATACATGTACCATTTCTGTATGTGTGCAAATTATGGATTATTAGAATTAGCACGTGAATTAGCAAGGGTCTAAAGAATTTGGATTTGAATATATGATTATAGTCTAATCCAAAGACACATACACATCTGGACTCATAAGTCTCCAGGAGAGGAAGAAATGGAACTGGCAAGAACAAGAAGAACACTCAGTGAATGTGCAAAAAAGTCAGATGCAGATTTGGTTATATTGCACCAAGGCAATTAAGCAGTAACCACTAATACTAGTACTTCACATTTATATAGCAGCTTTAATATTTTGTGTTTGGTTTTCAGAGTTCATTATAAACATTAATTAAGTGTATTTCACAGACCACACATGAGACAGGGTAATGATATTACATCTTTTCTACCAATGGTCGTATGGAGACCAGAGAATGCAGTTATTTTTCTACTGTCAGAAAGTAAGACTGAGCTGAACCCCGGAGTTTTGACTCTGATCCTCCAGCCGTGAGATCACACTGTTGAAAAATAAATGCAGATACTGATATGTAAGTGGATTAGCAATCAATATTGTATGGTATATTTGTGGATATGCATTAGGGGCTTTCCTGTTGGGTTTTTACCATGAAAGCTCATGTTAGTCTCTAAAGGGCCAATGGACTAGTTGTTTTCAATGTTACAGATTAACACAACTACCCCTCTGAGACAGTTTACAGAATGGTTAGAAATGTTTCCAAAATCATTCCCACATTAAATGAAGACCTGTGTGATACTTCAGAATATTGTCTGTATACTTAAAAAAATGCAGGAGTGTGGATTGTAATAATCCTTGTGCTATGATTAAGGGGAGGAAATTGTATGTGGGGAAAACACACACCATCCTACTCAGGGCTAGTGAGTAGGCGAGTGTTGGAATAGGTGCTGCTATATAAACAGCTGGCATTTAATTTGCCATCTGCTGTCCGCCCAGTTAATGTCCCTACACAAAAGCTTTACAATATGCAAGAAAAAAATCATTTCCAAAGAATTTTCTATTTTCTTATAATATCCTCAATTCTGATAGCCTCACTCAGTTTCTTCTCCATTATTGACCTACTCAGGAAAACCTGTTGACTTGAATGAGTTTTTTCCCCTCCCTAAATAAGAGTTTCAGATTTCGTTGATTACTTTATTTCTTTGGCTTGTTTTCATTTTAGTGTTTATGACACTGCAGTTTGAGCTGCTTAAATTTATTCTACCCAGACCACCTTTACTTTATTGATCAAGTAAATGTTTTCCAACATCTCATTGAGCTAAACATCACTGAGGATTTCCAAAGTCTTAGGGTGTGTCTAGACTAGGTGGCTCCATCGACGGAGCCATGTAAATTAGTTTATTCGGCATAGTCAAAGAAGCGGGGATTTAAATAATCCCCGCTTCATTAAAATACTCATGGCCGCTGCACTGTGCTGACGATCAGCTGATCCGACACAGCGCGGCAGTCTAGACATGGATCTGTCAGCTGGGAAAGCCTTTGCTGACCGATCATGTAAACCTCATTTCACGAGGCATAAGGGATCGGTCGGCAAAGGCTTTCCCAGCCGACAGATCTGCATCTAGACTGCTGCGCTGTGTCAATCAGCTGATCGTTGGCATAGCGCGGCAGCCATGTGTATTTTAATGAAGCGAGGATTATTTAAATCCCCGCTTCTTTGACTATGCCGAATAAACTAATTCCGTCGATGGAGCCATGTAGTGCAGACATACCCTTAATGCAGTGGTCCCTAACGCAGTGCCCGCAGGTGCCGTGGCACCTGCCGGTGCATTTATGTGCACCCGCCTAGTGACCAGGGCCAGCTCAAGCCATTCCTACAACCTGGGCACCCGGTGCATGCGTAGCCCCTGTCCCGGGTGCACAGCACATGCATGATGCCACCCCTGGGCACGCGGCGCATGCGCGGCCCCCACCCCAGGTGCACGGCGCATGCGTGGCCCCTGCCACGGGCGTGCGGCGCATGCACAGTACCATTCCTGGGTGTGTGGCGCATGCATGGCCCCACCCCGGGAGCCCGGCAGCCCCAAAAGTTTGGGGACCACTGCTTTAGTGTCTAAATAAAAGCTCTTGTCTAATCAGCATCTGTTTTTGCCACATTTGTTCCATGATGCCATGCTCCAGTGTTTGTGAAGTTTCAGTCACTTGAGGGAATATCAAACCCTGGATTGAATGAAATAAGTGAGGAGTAAGATGAGGTACTGGCAAAGGCCCCAATCCAGCAAACACTTATGAACAGACTTTGCTTTATTCACATTAATAATCTCATTGATTTGCAAGCATTGGCACCAGTACTACAGAAATCAGTAGCAATGGTTCTTTAAGGATCGTTTATTTTTTTTCATTAAATCCCACCATTTCCAGGGATAATTCAATTACTTTAAATTATATTAGTCTTTAACTTTACATTTCTCTCATCAGCCTTCATGTGCCTTTTATTTCTCATAAAAAGTACTTAAAAGGATGCTTTTAAGGTACTGTCTATAATTTTAAAACTCTTTTTTTTTTACTGGCTATTTTTTTATAAATCCTTGAAAGCATAGGGCAGACTCCTGTTTCTTTACTATTTTTTTTCTCCACTATGCATGCTTATTGCTGTGTTACAACTGCTGCTCATGTGAATAGAGCAACTGATAGCTTTGAAAAAATAACCTCCTTTATAATATATATTGAGGATGATTTAAATCCAGTTGATGATCTAGATTAATAACTGTATTCTTCAAACCAATATACAAATAGGTCCAAAATGTGACCCTATATTTTTCTTCCTAACAACCTTAATTGTGTCCATGGTTTTCATTTATAGATCAGTCTAATAACAGTAGGATTTTTTGGTCTTTTACACTTCCTTTCATTCTAACATAGATAAGATGGTCTCAAAAGGCTTTGTCTACTCTTAGTATCCTTTAGCAAACAGTGTTTTAAGCATGGTTCACTGAAAAAAACCAATCAGGACAAATACCTCTATTATCTATTTTTTCTTGACCTACGAAATTGGTATGCCCAATGATCCTCTTTACAAGGAATAGGTTGGTCGAGTGAGAAATTATGGAAATTATCCTCAGGCAATATTATGTATTCAATTCACTCAGTCATGTTATATATTCTTCTTGTTAATGTGTTTGTTAGGAATTTTATATTGGGAAGAATTTATTCTGGAGAGAGTTTGGAAGTGTGTTTTGTGCTTCGATTTCCCTGTTTGACAGATCTAGCTATCTCTGAAACAGCAGTGGAAGCGAGCCGTCTGATTATTAGGGGTATGTCTACGCTACAGACTTTTGTTGGAAAAACGGCTGTTTTTCTGACAAAACTAGAGGAACGTCCATACTGCAATTGCGTTCTTCCGCAAGAAAATGGAAAGAACAGAAGGGTTTTTCCAGCATTGGTAATCCTCATTCTACATGGAAGAAGCCTTTTTCCGAAAGAGCTCTTTCACAACAAAGCGTGTATGGACAGAGAAGAGGGAGTTCTTTCAGAGAAAAGAGGAAAAAGCATAGATGCCCTACTGGCCATTCCATCCATAGCAATCACATTTTACATGCGAGATAGCATCCATTCAGTCTGGATGCTCTCTTTTGAAAAAGCAGATCACTTTTTCAATGCACTTTTGCAGGGTAGATGCTTTTTTTCATAAGTTTTTTTGGAAGACTACCCCTCCCAAAAGAGCGTTTTACACCATCTTTACCCTTTACCACACACTTGTCTCTGCATGCAATTCTACTGGCTCCATATGATGAAGCTGTCTACTATTCACTATCAGCTGTTTAGGTGAGTGTTAGTGCTAGGTAGTGGCAGATTGCTGTTTTTCTTCTTTAAATAGTATTATTTAGAACGGAAGGTACTTCAGAGCTTCCAGAGAATGACCTTATCTATGGAAACTACATTAATGCCTATCAAAAACATTTTAAAAAAAAGCTTCTTCCGAAAGAAGCCTGTAGTCTGGACGTAGCCTAAATGTCAGGAAATATGCCTTATTTGGGAGGAAAAAACTAAGAGCTAAGACAGATGTTTTACACACATCTGAAATAGTTTGCTTGGTCTCTCTAGTAACTGTTTATATATATTTATTGCCATAATTGGCATTAGCATGGAATTGAACTTCTTTATTCAGTTGTATACTTTAAGTGCTTTAATAGAAGTTTTTCATATATTTGATAGATGGGGACTTTTAATGGCACCACAGAAACTTGGTAGTAGATCTGAAGGAACTTCCGATTTGATACAGTGTCACTGTCAAAGTCTTGTACTTGTTCATTTCTGTTAGTATTTCAAAAACAGTAAAACATGACATTAGACGAGAACAGAATTTATTTCTTAGTTTATGAGAGTTGGCAGAGAATAATGAAATTACAATCTATTACCAGAGCAGTTTGATAGTATTAATTCCCTTGCCTGGTTGCTACTGTAATAAACAAAGGATATTAATAAGGGCAGTATGCATTTAAGAATAAAAGAATCATGGAATACTAGAACTGGAAGGAGCCTTGGGAAGTCATCATGTCCAGTCTCCTGCCCTCACGGCAGGACCAAGCACCATCTAATCATCTCTGATAGATGTCTATTCAACCTGCTCTTAAATATCTCCAGTGATAGAGATTCCACAACCTCCCTAGACAATTTATACCACTGCTTAGCCACCTTATAGTTAGGATTTTTTTCCTAATGTCCAACCTAAACCTACCTTGCTGCAATTTAAGTTCATTGCTGCTTGTCCTGTCATCAGAGGTTACTCTAAAACGCATTTGGATCTAGTTTCTCATTTTCTGAGCTATTCTTGTCTGATACACACTATGGAATACATTGTGGATTATTTGAGAAAGTGATGCTTTAATGTCATTGTTATGACAGTTCATTACTTCTTTAAAATGTTACTGTAGAATTAATTATCATTATTTTAAATTACACACAAATAGATCTGATAGTGGTCTTTGTAAATATCCCAAACCATAGAAAGTCATCTTTCCATTCCATTTAATTGTGTTAATGGGAAAATTGATTCTTGATGTAGCCTCACCTCTGGTCTCACGAGTCAAAAGTTATGGTGGTCATATATATTTCATCTCTTTATCTCCCCATATTATACATGAAGCCCCTGTATCTTAATTCTGATGGGAAGGCTTACAAATTGCTAAGTTTATGTTATGCACTTAGTCATTCAGTTGTCACCTAAGTACTTAGTGAACATGTTTCATATTGTTTGCTTTTGTAGTTTAAATGGATTATTTAAGAATTAGGAGAAAGAGAATTAAAAGATTATTCTGAGCAATGAAAAACTGAGTTTCCTTAGTAACAAAACCAAAGCATAAGAGGGAACCTGAAACTGGAAATTTGAAATCTTACCCTGCAGACAGCTTATGCACCAAAATGAAATGTAGTTCAGCTAAGGAGGGTTTAAATAATAAGGGAAACTGAGATAAGAGTTATCCATCAAATGATGGTTGTGCCTGATGCTCTGTGATTCCAACAAAGTGTACTGTTAACCTTTTGTTTTATCAGACCTATTTCAAAGGCCTTCAAAGTTGTAATATTTCTCTATAAAAGGAAATTTAAACAAACTACAGCTTAAGGAACAATGAAAATAGTAACAAGTGAATATTGGTGTAGTGAAAAGATAAGTGTGTCTTGCATTGAACTTGACTGACTTGGAATGTTACAGTCTATGTAGTTTAGATACTTGGTTTACACTTATTTGTTTTCCAGTAATGATTTACTTGGAGTAATAATGCTTCATGAATTTATCTTTGAACATGCTAAGATATTGGGGGAACAAAAGTAAAGCCATTCTGATCTTATATCATATTAACAATACATTGCTTTCTAAAACTAACATCTTCAAACTTAACAGAACACATATAGGCATGTGAATATTTTCTACAGTCTGTTTTAGGGTATCTAGGATAATCTTCCTAAAGTGCTGTATTTGATATTTGAATTCATAATGTATTGCAATTGGAAAGCTTCAAGTAAATATGATTTTATAGAAAACTTTCTTTCAGTGTTATAATACACGCAGTAGATCGAGAAACTCAGACTGCTTTTTTTGCCCTCCCTTTCTCAACTGAAAATAACAATATTGCCAGAAATGTGCTTGCATATATATTCCACAAAAAAATTCTCTTTTTGCCCACTCCTAATCCTTTCCCACAGAACTCAGTCATATACTGTACATTTTCTTCAGCTGATTGCTGATATCAGTCTTGCTTTCTGGGCATCTATCTTCACAGACAGTTAATAAAACTCCGTAATATTTAGCTTAGGATGAATGGCACAAATGGACTTCAGAAATTGTGTTAAACAATTTCTTAAACAACGAATATATTAATAAAAGATTAACACTGAGCACATGAAAGTGAGCAGGAGTGTTTCCAAGCAGGAACTGGCCAAAAAGAGATCCAGAGGTTGATTTTTCACTTTTTCTGGCTTCTGAAATGTTTGTATGCTTATGCGTCTGGAGATGCTAATGGTGTGCTATGGAATCAAGAGCTATACAGTTGCTCCACTTTAACAGCTCCATAAGATATAGTTTGAAAATTAAATAACACGTCTTTTTACAATACATTTTCATTAAAATTGACAAAATATGTTCTAAATAATGATTTAGCAGGTGAGTATGGCCAATAATTTGATGTTCAGAATTATATTTTAATATAATTAACAATTAGTCTTATTTCCAACATGCTATATGAAGCTGAGCTTATTCTACTGTGAAGTGAGTTAGATGTGTGGTTTTAAGGGGAGTGAATCCTTTGATAATAACTGGGTTTACATTTACATGTTTAGGTTTAATTGGCTCAGACACATTTAAATAAGGATTTCAAACAAAAGTCAGTTGGTCTGTCTTTCTGTCTATCTTTTTTCTTCATATGGACTAGAAAAAGCTGTATACTGACCTATCAACCCAGAATTTTGCATGTTTTGGCTTCACATAAGAACTTTAGTTTACTCTGCTCCTCTTATCATTGCTGTTGTTTTAAATCCTGTTGACTGTAATATGATGCTGATGTTGGGTCCACGGCAAGTTCTTAGTTAACCAAACAAGAAGAACTGTCTGCCTTCCCCGATGCCAAGATTAGAAAATCGATATTATTGCTCAAGCAAAGGAATCAAGCAAATTGTAATTTTTCAATTTGTCCTTATTCACCTCTTTATAGACTGACAGTATATTTGCTCTGTTTGCCCTGGTCTACACTAAGGCGTTATTTTGAAATAACCCCCCTCATTTTGAAATAATTAGCAGAGCGTCCACACGACCAAGCCCGTTATTTCAAAATAATATTATTTTGAAATCTGTACTCCTACTTTCCTTGAGCAATAATGATTATTTTGAATTAGTGTGGATATTCCTCTGCTGCTATTTTGAAATAACTACTCCTCAGAGTAATTTGAAGTAATTACTCCCCAGTGTTTCCTGGGGCTCTAAGTCAAGGTAGCATGTCCACAGTAAAGTTTGCCTTGGACTAATTTTGAGGCTCTCCCCTAGTGGGTCATGCTATTTCAGTTTTGTTATTTCAGGAGTTATTATTTCAAATTTAGTTATTTTGAAATAATTTCTTAATGCTGACATGCCCTTTCTGTCCTCTGGAATCTCTCCCATCTTCCATGAGTTTTAAAAGATAATTGCTAATGGCTCTTTAGTTATCTCTTTGGGTGTGTCTAGAATACAGGGAAGTGGACTTTATTCGAAAAAAACTTTCCCTGCATCTAGATGATGCTGTGTTCTTTCAAAAGTAAATTGAAAGAGTGCGGCAGTTTTTTCGACCGTGGAAAACCTCGTTTTACGAGGAATAATGCCTTTTTTCGAAAGTGCTCTTTCAAAAAAAGATGCTATTGAATGCAAACTGTGCTTTTTCGAAGGAGAGCATCCAGACTGCCTGGGTGCTCTCTTTCGAAAAAGTGGCTTGCTTTTTTGAAAGTACTGGTTGTAGTCTAGATGCTCTTTTTCAAAAGAGGCTTTTTCGAAAGTATTTTTTTAAAAAACCTCTTTCAAAAGAGGCTTGCAGTCTAAACATAGTCTTTGAGTACTCTGGGATATATTTCTTAAGGCCCTGCTGACTTGGAGACATCAAACTTATCTTAGTATTGTTTAACTTGTTCTTTCTCTATTTTAGCCTCATATTCTACCTAGTTTTCACTCATGGTCACTAACTTAGACATCCAATCACTACTAACCTTTTTGGTGGAAAAAAAAAAAGGCACTTAAGACCATCTTGTCACATTTTCTGTTATTGTCTTTCCCCCACCGCCCTGAATAATAGGCCTACCCTGTCCTTGGTCTCCCTCTTTCTTCTAATGTATTTGTAGATTGTTTTCTTGTTACACTTTATATCTCTAGCTAGTTTAATCTCATTTTGTGCCTTGGCCTTTCTATTTTTGTTCATACATGTTTGGTATTTTTATATTATCCTTTGTAATTTGACCTAATTTCTATTTTTGTAGGACTTTTTAAAAATTTTCATTTCATTGAAGATTTCCTGGTTAAGCCAGGGTAGTCTGTTATCATAATTCCTGTCTTTCCTATGTAGAAATATAGTTTGTGGCTTGTATAAGTCTTAATAATATCTCCTTGAAAAACTTCCAGCTCTTTTGAACTACTTTTACTCTTAGAATTGATTCACTTGGGCTCTTGCCTACCAACTCCCTGAGTTGCCGAAGTCTGCCTTCTTGACATTCATTATTTTTATTCTACTTTTTTTCCTTAGAATCATAAACTGTCATTTTGTGGTCACTTTCACTTAACCGGACTTCCACTTTCAGATGTTTGACCAGTTATCTGCATTTGTCAAAATCAAATTTGCAAAGTCTCCCTGAAATAAAGCCTTCTTCTATAATTTGTGTTCTGCTGTGCTATTTTTCTAATAGATGTCTAAGTATTTGAAACCCCCCATCACCATTAAGTCCTGTGATTTTGATGATTTTGTTTGTTGTTTTAAAAAATGTGTCACCCTGCTGTTCTTCTTGGTTAGGTGTTCTATGGTAGATCCCTACCATGACATCACTCTGTTTTTACACCTTTTATTCTTCTCTCGGTTCTTCCAACAAGTCTGTCTCTTATTTCCATTTGAATCTTAGTGCAAAGGTGCATATCTCTGATATGCAAGGCAATGCCTTCTCCCTTTTAGTCTGTCCTTCCTGAGTAAGCTGTACCCTTTTATACCAGTACTCTAGACATGTGTATTAGTGGTGATTGTATGCTATTATTTCTGTATCTTCCTGTTTACTCCCTATACATCTTGCATTAGTATACAGACCTCTGAGATATTGATTTGATTTCCCTTTTGTGTTTCCTCTTGTCTCTTCTTTGTCCCTGCTGTAATGACCTATTCCCTCCCCGTCCCCCCCCCCCCCCCCGCCCGGATTCCAACCCTTTATCCATATCTCAATGTCTTTAAGCTCCCTGAGGGGTTTTGCTTCCTGGTCCCTTGAATCCTAGCTCAGGCTGGGTCCTGAGGCTGCCTTTGAATACAAAGATACTCTTCCCTTTGCCTGATTGGTGGATCCCATCTTTGGTCAACAGCCCTTCTTCCCAGCACAGCATTCTTTGGTGCAGGAAGCTGAAGCCCTTCTGGAGATACCATTCATACAACCATGCGTTCACCTCCACAGTACATCTTTCTTTGTCTGGACCCCTACCCTTGACTGGAAAAATTGAGGAGAACGTCACTTGTACTCCCAGCTCCCTCACCCATACTCCCAGAGTCCAGTACTCACTTCTGATCTGCTAAGGGTTCTAGCTTGCAGTATCATTAATGCCTGCATGGATGAAAAGTATGGAGTAGTAGTCAGAAGGCTGGATAATCCCTGAAAATTCCCTCTGTAATGTCAGAGACACAGACCTCTGGCAGGCAGAGCACCTCCTGAGATGCCATGTTAGGATGATTGGTGAGTACTCCGTCAGGTTTAGAAGAGAGACACTGACCACTGCTACCTTATTTTTCCTTTTGGAAGTCATGACTGCAGTTCTCCCAGCGTTGGGGATACATGGCTTCTTTCCCTCCACCTTTGGGGGGTGATTGCTCATACCTTGAAGCCAAGTTAACATAATAGTTCTTTTTGTCACTTTGACCAGTGCATTGGGATCAGAGGTTGAAAACTGCCTACCACACTGTGACAGAGCCATATGCTCCTCTCCTAGTGATGTGATAAGTGTTCTCTCTAGGTGGATGGCTTCCTCAGCCTTGGAGTTTGCCATATGAATCCTCTCAATGAATTCCTTGTGAACATGAACACTCCTCAGCCTTGTCATTTCTTTCTGTAAGTACAATCTGGAGAGAGAGTAAATAGTGAGGCAGCAAAATTTGCAGAGGATACAGTTAAAATAGTTAAGTCCAAAGCAAAGTGTGAAGAACTTAAAAAGGATCTCACAAAACTAGGTGACTGGGCGACAAAATGGCACATATATTTTAATGTTGATAAATGCAAAATAATGCATATTGGGAAATGTGAAGCAAACTATATGTATAAAACAAAGGGTTTTTAGCTGTTAACACTCAAGAGAGAGATCTTGGAGTCATTGTGGATAGTTCTCTGAAAACATCCTCTCAATCTGCAGCAGCAGTCAAAAAAAGCTAACAATATTAGGAATAATTTTAAAAAGAGAGAGAGAAAAAGACCGGGAATATCTTATTGTCTCTGTATAAATCCATGGTACGCTCACATCTTGAATACTGCATGCATATGTGGTCTCCTCATCTCAAGATATCTTAGCATTGGAAGAAGTTTAGAAAAGGGCAACAAAAATGATGAGGAATAAGGAACAGCTGTCCTATAAGAAGACATTAATAAGACTGGGACTTTTCAGTTTAGAAAAGAAGAGACTAAGGGAGATATGATAGAGGTCTATAAAATCATGATTGGTGTGGAGAAAGTAAACAAGGGAAAGTTATTTACTCCTTCCCATAATACAAGAACTAAGTATCACCAAATGAAATCAATAGGCAGCAGGTTTAAAACAAACAAAAGGAACAAAAACAAGCAAAAGGAAGTATTTCTTCACACAACACAAAGCCAACCTGTGGAACTCCTTGCCAGAGGCTGTTGTGAAGACTGGGACTTTAACAGGGTTAAAAATAAGAACTAGATAAATCCAAGGAGAATAGGTCCATGAACGGCAATTAGCCAAGATGGCAGGAATGGTGTTCTTGCCCTCTGTTTGTTGGAGGCTGGCAATGGGCGACAGGGAATGGATTACTGGATGATTACCTGTTCTGTTCATTCCCTCTAGGGGCACCTGGAATTGACCACTGTTGCAAGACAGGATCCAGGGCTAGATGGACCTTGGGTCTGACCCAGTGTGGCCATTCTTGCATTCTTATGTCCTTATGTTCCCACCTGCTTTCTGAGAGATACCGTCAGCAGACACCGTTCATACTGGCAGTCTCCCTAGCCTGGCTGTTTATGCAAGAGAATTGCAGGCCACAGACTTTGCAAATCCACTCCAGGTTGTAGGTAGAGGCATCCATGGTCTCATCCTCTGGACGCAGGTGGAGGAGACAGGAGCAGCACTGGCAATTGCAATGAAGCCTTTCCTAACTATAGTGATCATACTAGCTGGAATTACTCAGCGTTGCTTGGGAAAACAGAGGAACAAAATGTAGAAAAATAGTAGTCTATTATCTTTTTTTGAATGGTAGAAAAGTTGCACTGATTTCTATAGGCATTAAAATATAGGTCCGCGTCATCCCTGAAGGGGGGGAGGTACGACCCTGGGTGGAGGGGACGTTACACATGGGAGGAGCGCCCCAACTTGCACCCGGGTCTGCAGGTGCTGCAGGGGGCGGCGCAGGGCAGGTGCCCAAGCCGTTGTGCGCGTGGGGGTTGGGGCACTACATGCCAGCACAGGGGCGGGGGAGAAGAGGGAACAGGGTCGCTTATGTAACCTCGTGGGTTGGAGGGGGCAAATTCTGGATGGTGCTGGGGACCGCAGGCGGTGGGCATGGGACCTAGGATGGGTGGGGCGGGCCCTGCAGCGCAGCGCAGCGGTTTACTTTTTGATTTTTATAGCTTGAGTCTGGGCCCGATTGGGTCCAAAAATACCTTAAAACCTTCTCCTGGATGAAAGGTTATCCCGTGCAAAGTTTGGTTGCGGTAGCTCTTATAGTGTCCAAGTTATTAGCGCACAAACTTACAAACATTCTATTAGATTGCATCTCCCTCTCACAGACTCTCTCTTGAACATGTGTTTGTTAGCTTCCCTTGATTGCTTAGCCCGTGGCCTGTAAACCCTTCTCTCTTAGGTCTTCCCTATCCCTTCATTAATGACATAGGGGGGAGGGATCTCAAGGCTTACTGAGGTTGATCAAAGATGATCAAGGGAACAAAGGCTGAAACAATCCCCAAATGCACAATCCCAACTGATGCTGTAACTGGAAGTAACTTGATAAAGAGAAAGAAAGAGGGGGTATGTCTACACTAGCCACCCTAGTTTCTCCTCATTGCAGGAGGAGTAATGGTAGTTCGAATTAGGAGCTTTAGTTCGAACTACCTAGCCCCTGCCGCATATAGCCGCGGGCAGATAGTTCGAACTACCGGGCATTTAAAAATGGCGGCGCCCGGGAACATGCAAATGAAGCCCGGGATATTTACATCCAGGGCTTCATTTGCAAGTTCGAATGACTACATTAGTCACCCTAGTCCGAACTAGGGTGGCTAGTGTAGATATACCCAGAGAGAGAGAAAAGCCCAGCCAAACAAGTTCACACATCCTAGGATTAGAACTTGTACCTTGTTCAGCAAGGTCAATGCATATTACAGCAGAAACCTTTCTGAATATGTAGCATGCACTCTGTAGTGTAGAAGCAGTACCTAGGATCCTTAATTAAATTGTGTTTGGCCTTTGTATGTGGACTCTAACGAGTGGGGATGCTCTTATATGGGGCCTGGCACAATTGATTCTTACAAGAAGAAACTATTTAAATGCATTTGCTGGCATATTTTGGGGGGGTTCATTCAGGTAAGATTGCCATTTCCCGATGTGAAATAAGGTAGGTCTATTACCATTAAAATTAATATAACAGCTTCCTATTACTTTATTACACTGCCGTTCTTTTGGAAGTGGTCCAAAGTACTTCTGATTCATGTTGTTTCAGTAAACCAGTGAGTGATTATTCTTTATATTGAGAGGAATGCTTGTTGTAAACTGAAATTTTGTTCTATTAAAGGAAGGGCAGCTGTGTTTCTGTACCAACAGCCTGAAGTTTTCAGTTATTTGAATCACATCTTTCTTGTACAACTATAAAATGATTTTATCCACCATTACTTGCTTGCTTGAATTGAATGCAATCACTGATTAATCAGAACTGTTAGAGTGAATGAATGAACATTGTAATGAATTATTGTAAAGGTTGAGTCATGGGTCCCACTTGAAAACAAACTGGCTGATCCAGCTTAATGAGGTTTTTCTGGAGTGTGTACAAATTTTAAATAATTAAAATTAAATTCAATCAGAATCTGTTGTAATTACAGCTGAAATTACAAGGTTATCATCGTTGCAAGAGGGGGAGAAGGAAGTTCAGTTATTTTAAATATTGGTGTTTTTAATCTCATATTATACGTCTCTATGAATAATCTGTTTGCAAGAATTCATGATGGTAGAAGTACCATCCACAGTGTTGACAGGTACCTCTATTGCATTGTTCACCAATATTTAGTTAATTGCAGCTCAGCATTTCCCTCTCTTTTTACAGATGCTCAGAGAAAGAGTCCTAAAGATTGGCTAGTTAGGAGAGAGAAGTAGGATCTTATGGGGGCAGATTGGATTCCACTCTTGTGAAAGGACTAGGATGGATCCATATCTGGGGATTTTTATAGTTTTCTGTTTTCTTATTTAACTAGCCAGTTAGCCCGTCATAAGACAGGATTTTCAGGTCTCTCCTCCATGTTGGTCTTCTCTCCTGAGCCTCCAGTCTCTCGCTCCATTTCTCTCTCTCTGTCTGTCTCCTCCTCCAACTGCCTCCCCTCCACCCTCTCTCTCAGCTCTCCTTCGCCTCCTGCCTCTCTCTGTCTCTCTCTTTCTCTTCTCCTCCCCCTTCTGCCTCTCGCTCGGGGGACTGCGGAGCCCAAATGGTCACTATTCCGCCACCCTTTGCCTCCCGCCATGGCACTCGTCTGACTTCTGCGCCACTCGGCCGGGCCGCCACGGGAGAATAAGCGTCCATTTCTGTTTCCCTGTGGTGGCCCGGCTGAGTGGCACAGAAGTCAGCCAAATGCCACGGCGGGAGGCGAAGGGGGGGCGGAGTGATGATGTACACAGCCAGGCCCCGCCACCTGGCCATGTACATTACCGCTCTGCCCATCTTCCCCTCCTGCCGTGGCACTTGGCTGACTTCTGCGCCACTCATCCGGGCCGCCGCGGGGGAGCAAGCAGCTGTTTGGGCCCCGCACTCCCAATGCAGCATGGGCCACCCAGAGGGAACAGCCAGCATTTCAGCAACAGCACCCCCCAGAGGGAACAGCCAGCATTTCAACATTACAGACTCTCAGACACTGGGCTACTATATAGATGATACACACAATGCACGGTGCTAAATTTGTTTAGATTTGTTCATGCAATGTATCAGTATTTTACTTGAAATCACAAAGTGCTTTGAAGATTCAGCTCCATTTAAGTTTAAAGATGCTGAAAAAAGAGAGATTTTATTTTATCTAAAATTCAGTAAATTTGTGTTTTTGTTGAATGTGGAAATTGTGTGTGGGGGGGCGGCAGCAATCCTTAGCATCTTATTTATTTTGTTTTTATTTATTGCCATTTTGGTGGTGCTCATCACCATACTACTAGAGTGAATCTGTCTATAATGGAACTTAGAGGGTGAAAAAGTCAGCAATATAAGGAAAATAGTGCTACGAAAGACCTAAAATGTAGTAAATTACTGTTAAAATCAATTGGTCTGAGCATGCTGCTATTGGGTAGCCAATGGGAATTTTGCCTCAGAGTTCAACGTTTGAAGGATTGGGCCTGTCATGATGCTCTACTCAATATGTTAGTAATCAAAATATATCTCTAGGATAGTGCAAAATTGACTGAGCTGGGAGAATTCTGTTAGGTGAAGCTTAGAAATGGACATTTATTGGGTGTGCTTAAATAGAATGAATTTCTATTATCTAGCCTAACAACAGCACACATTCAACTCCTCAGATTCATTCTTTTCAGAGACACTGCAGCAATGTTCCTTAGATGAGAGAAAGAACAGTTAGGTGTTCCTGTAATGGTAATCCTAAATCCAGTTTGAGGTACATTTTCTTAACTACAGAAACAGAAGCAAACAAACTATTTAAAGGAAATTGCCCAACAAAATATATACATTTCCAGTTCTGGTGGAACACAAAACATTTCTTTGTCATTTACTCGTCCATCTAGAAATTGTGATTATTTTAAAATTCAAGGCATTAAGTATATTTATCAGAGAGGTAGCCATGTTAGTCTCAATCTGCAAAAGCAGCGAGGAGTCCTGTGGCACCTTATAGACTAACCGAAGTGTTGGAGCATAAGCTTTCGTGGGTCTGACGAAGTGGGTCTTTGCCCATGAAAGCTTATGATCCAACACTTTGGTTAGTCTATAAGGTGCCACAGGACTCCTCGCTGCTTAAGTATATTTGTACAACAAATCTGAGTATCCTGTCTATGGCAACTGCAACATACCAATCAAATATTGGAATTAAGTTTTCAGTTAAACTGAAAGCAATAGGACTAAGAAAGAGCTCAGGAGCAAACTTCATAAAACGTAAATGTAACGGTATAGATAGTTTTCAGTCAAAATGACAGTGAAACACTAAGTAAAACCTGTATGGAAAAATAGCTACCAGTTAATATGTCCGTATCAATCAGTAGTCACCAACTATGGTATTGGCACTACCTCAGTTTTTTCTCAAATTCAAAGAAGAGGAGGTATCCAAGGAACAACCAAGACAGTGTTTCAATAACAGCAGGTGAGTGCTGCTTTTACAATCACAACCTCTGTATCATTTGTTTTATCAGAGGGTCCTGTCACTAACATGAAAAAATGCAGATGATCCCTTTTTAGAAAGTTTGGGTCCAGATATGAACAGCTCCAAAGTTTAGGTGTATAAAAGACAAGGTTCCTGCCCTATATAACAGGGATAGGAGAATAATTAATCTCTTTACTATTACAGTATGTTCTGGAGTACAGAGATGCACACTTAAAAAACCATTAATATGCATTTCACTAAATACTTGACTCTCTATTTAATCTAATATTTCAATATAAATAGAGCTCAGAATTTAGTGAAATACACTTCAATGTTTTTAAGTATGCATCTTTGTCAGAACTTCACTCTATTATTTTAATATTTAACTACAGTTGACAGCAAAAAAACATTATTATATGGTTAATGAAGAAATGCCTTTTCCTGCTGTTATGTACAGATGCTCTTTGTTAAAATTATGATCTTTATCAGGTTGATTTTTCAAAGATAATATGGAAAAGTGTCTGTTTACAGTAATTGATTAAATCCCCCCCCCCCAACCTCTTTGGGCTAAACAATGGCTTTGTGGCTATTTGAGTAGAGGAGTGTTACTCTAGTCTAGCCCTGCAGCAATAGTGGAGAGAAGCATTAGGCCTTTATAAGACATATTGCCTCCAGGGGCCCTTGAGGAAATCCAGATAGGAGCAAAATTGCATTCTCTAGCTGATTCTTGCTAGTTAGTTGCAATTTGCATCACTTCCCAAGTTGTAAGTTTATTTTTATATAAATAAAGCACGGCTGACCTTGTTTTTGGTATTCACATATTTATAGCTAATATTACATTGCATATCCACTATTAAGAAAGAGTTCACTGTAATTTTATTCAAAGTCTCAAATATGTACATTTTGTACAATATATCTTTTCCTTAGTATGTGGTGGTACATTTGATTGTTGAAATGAAGTATTAGTGTTGCCATTCAATTCCATTTCTGCATTTTATGGATTATAAGATTCAAATGAACATCTCGAGCAAATGTGGATATCGAAAAGTTAACAAAACTGAGAAAAATAAAAATATCTTAGTTTCTCGCATACTATATTAAAAATAATGAATAGTTGGCACCACTGTATTCTTCTGCAAAGCTTCAGTTCAAACTGATTAACCTCAGATGATTGAAAATATTTCCAAACCAGTTTCAGCAAAATTAGTGTTTTTAGCATTTTATAATGGATTTTCATTGTTGTCATGGAATATTACTAAACTCTTCTATATTATGCCATGTGTCTTTAATGTATTAATGATATCTGTGTACCTCACTCTAAGGTAAATTTTAATGCAACTGATTATAATTTGGATATTCTTGACTTCAATATTTCAGATGTCTGAAATATATATATTAGCTGCAAGAGTAATTTGCTGTTTACCCTGTCCTTAATTAGTCTTTACATTACCTTAATTGGATTTTGTATTAGGCCACTAGAAATTAATTTATGAAAAAAATTATTTATTTGAAAGTTATTTTCCCTTACAAATTTTCTATGTCATTTAGTATCACTGCAAAATAGATTCCTATGATTTATATAAATATTTTTAATCATGCTTTTTACCTCAATAATAGATGAGTTTTCTCAAAGAAGGCAACAGGACCTCCTGTGAGCTTAAAGTTCAAAAGTTAAAAAGTTCAAAACACATCTGTAAGTGTTTTTCTCAACTCAGGTCTGAGGAAGGATACAGTATATATGAATGCGTAATTGGTCTTCCCTCACATTTTGTATGTTATATCTAGATCTAGATAACACCAGCTCTTATTTGCCTTTTTTCTAAACTAATAGATAATGCTTGTGTTTTCAGTCTTCAATCTAGATGTCTTTCCATGACTATAAATCAATTTTTTGTCATTCTCTTGACCTTTTCTACTTTTATTTTTATATTTTGTTGATGAGGAAACTAAACTGAACTCAGTATTCAAGGTGTGGTCCCATCATTAACTTCTTTAATGGAATTATATATTTTTTGGTATATTTGGTATATTTTCTCTAGTCTTTTCTTAATATAACCTAATACTTCGTTTGCTTCTTTGATCATCACAGTCTTTTGATCAGATGTTTTCAACGAACTGTTTACAAGGACACCTTCTTTGTAAAAAGCTGTAGTTCATAATTATACATTAATACAGGTCAGACCCCTCAGGTTTGGTACCCTCAGGGCCTGAGTGGTCCCGGACAAAGGGATTTGCTGGACCAGGGGAGGTCCCTCCTTGAATGGCCCATGCTAAACTGCTGCTCCCCTCCCCCACTGTCCACCCTGCTACTGCCGCCCAAGCTGTCGCTCCCTGGGCCAGAGCTCTCCAGCTCCTGCTGGCCCTACAGCCGCCAGGGTCAGAGCTACGCAGCCGGGGTCAGAGCTGCTCACCAGGATTGGAGCTCCCTGCCTACAGCTGGGGCCAGAGCTGCATGGCCACTGCCAACCCCCCTGCTACTGCCCAGTTGCTGGGGCCAGATCTCCAGGCTGTGGTGCCCCTCTCCCCCCAGGGCTCCCAGATGAGTCCCTGCCCCTTCCAGGTGCACAACTGCCCCATGGCCAGCTCATACATAACTGCTCCCTATATCTGGACTCTGTGGTCCAGGAACATCTCTGGTCCTGCTCAACCATGGATATTGCTGGACCAGAAAGTCCCTGTTAGGGGAAGTATAACCTGTATTAAATGTGATGTGTATATATATATCAGCAGTTCACATTGTTCTGTTCTTTTGTGCATTGGTGCACAATTCTCTGTCTTTTATGGGGCATTGGGTGGTCTATTAGCCCTGTCTGTGAGTTCTTTCCGAAGGTCCTCAACTCCTCTTTAGACTTGATTAATTGAAATAAGATTGTATCATTTCCAAAGATGGTTTATGTGCCTTTTATGGTATAGAGTGCTGTGGAATCCAGTTGGAGCTCATCTGAGATTTTTATTCAAGCTGGTTAGTATCAGAGCAACTACTGGTCAGCTACTGGTCCTGCTTGCTTATGAAGCAATATGGCAGTCTATAGTTGGGGCCAATAGCAAAGTTAAAGAACTGCGGAAACATCCCTGTGTTGCCTGCTATTGAAATCAGCCAAGGAAGAGCCCAGACCAAGGGTGAACTTGAGCAGCATTGAAGCCACACTGGCTATGTCTAGACTGCAGGCTTCTTTCGAAAGAGGCTCTTTCGAAAGCATCTTTCGAAAGAGCCTCTTTCAAAAGAGAGCATCTAGACTGCACGGAGAAATTTCGAAAAAGCGGCTTGCTTTTTCGAAAGAAAGCATCCAGTGAGTCTGAATTAATTTCGAAAGAACGCGGCTTGAGTCTGGACGCAGGGGAAGTTTTTTTGAAAAAAGGCTACTTTTTTCGAAAAAACCCCTGAGTCTGGACACAGCCCCAGAGTGTGGTGTGCTGTTATATCTTTCCAAGGCAAAAAACCACACCTGGCTACCTGATACATCCATTTAAGCACTTTGCAGAATTCTTCCTTACAGCCATAAAAGGTATTACATGCTGCTCTGCCTCATGACTGGCAGTTCTCACTCACACTTCGTCATGCACTCATACATATTCATAAGCAGGAGTACAATTGATCCTCCTATTAAGGCAATGTGATTTTAACAAGCATGTAACTTTATTGGGGACATTCCAATCGGGAACTGTCTAGACTGCAGCTACTCAACATAACAGGAAACTTTGTTCAAACTGCAGCTGAAAGGGCAGATGAAGGAGAGAGGGAAATAGAAGGGGGGGTCATGCCTACTCAGCCACATTCCAATGCGGGGGCTGTGTCTGGCTGGCTACACATTGCAGCAAAACAGATTTCTGACATTCTTTCACCAGCCATCGAATGGCCAAATGATAGTAGAAGTATGTTTCAAAGCCATGAATGAATATTTTATACTTCAGTAAAACTCCAATTGTCCAGCATCCAGTGGTCCGGCACTCCTGATAGTCTGGCACCAACTGGAACCTGGAAGTACTCCAGCCAGCCGGACAATTGGAGCTGCCCATAGGTGGCGAGAGGCAGGCAGCTGTTTAAGGCGGGCGAGCAGGGGGTGTCGGTGTGGGATGGTGTGGCGAGGGGCGAACCCTCCGCCGTGTTGCAGGGAGGCGGTGGAAGCCACACGCAGCTGGCTTGCAAGCGGGGAAACTTGTAAATGGCGGTGGTGGAGAGGGGGTGAGAGGCAGGCAGCATTCCCCGCCAACACCCTCACCCCGCCTGCCCGCCTTAAACAACTGCCTGCCTCTCACCCCCTCTCTGCCGCTGCTGCTTATAAATTTCCCTGCCTGCAAGCTGGCTCCACGGGCCTTCCACCGCCTCCCTGCAACACTGTGGAGGTTTCGCCCCTCCCCATGCCGTTCCCTGCCGAACCCCCCTATGCAGTGTGGGTCCCAGCAGATCTTTCACAGCATCCCATTGGAGTACCTCCCGATACTCCGGCATATCCAATAATCCGGCACCCGCTGGATCCCAAGGGTGCCGGATTATCGGAAATCTACTGCAAATGAAAAAATGGTGTTTCAGCTTGGTTCCCTTTAAAATGAATTATAATTTAGCTGTGTTCTCCCAGAAAGTAAGTATGTTTTCAATTTGAAACCATGGTACTGCAACCCCAAGTGGCACTAACTGACACTCCATGGCTTTTCTGCAATGTAGGGTGTAGGCAAACCTCCTTATAACATTAGTAGCACAACATAAAATGTTGTTCTTAGTCTCATGGTAAAACTAAGCTCTGGTTTACATGCCACAGGCTGATATAAGGGCAGCTTATGCCCCGGTGGGAAACAGGGAGGTAAGAACGTGTGATACAGCTAGGCCTTCATGCCCCCACTGGAACCCCTAGCTTTCTAATAGCAGAAAACCAAACATCTTGCCCCCCTGCTCCTGTTCTGACTCACCCACGTTGACGCAATCCCTCCACCCTCTGATACTCACTCTCCCCTGCTCTCACTCATATACTCATTTTCACTGGGTTGGGGCACAGGGTTGGGGTGCAGGAGGAGATGAGGACTTCAGCTGGGTGTGCAGGTTCTTGGGTGGCGCTGAAGATGAGGGATTTGGAGTGTAGAAGGGGAGTCCAGGATGAAGGGTAGTTTTGAGGGGCCTGGAGTATAAGGGGGGCTCCAGGCTAAGGCAGGGAGTTAGGGTATGCGAGGGGGTGGAGTCCCTAGGCTGGAGATGCAGGCTCTGGGGTATTGGCAAAAATGAAGGGTTCGGATTGTGGGAGGGGGCTGCTGACTGGGGCAGGGTTTGAGGTGCGGGAGCCCCCCTTAGCACTGTTGTGCTGCAAACTGAACATTTAATGGCCTGGTCATTATACCAGTGTCCCTTTTCAACTGGGTTTTCTGCTTGAAGCTGGGTGCCTGGCAGTGTAGCTCCCTGACTGTTTCTCTTCAGTCAGCAGATGCTCTCCTAATGAAGGCTCGTATCACCATGAGAAGGCAGGTAGGGTGGACATGCACCACTGCAGTGGCTGTAAGTTGACCTAACAAAGCTTGACTTCAGTCTGTAGTGTAGATATGCCTAACATATGCAGGCACAGGCTAGCTATCCTTCAGATAGGCATGTTTTATTTCCAGAGATTTTAGCCTGTCTATAAAAAAATGTAGCCCCCATCACTTGCAGAGAGTGAAGCTGAATATAGGTTAAGTTGAACAAGTGAGACTTGATTAAACCCTGTGTACTGCTCTCTCCAAGTAGCTAAGTTTCTTCTAGTCTGATTTCCCTGTTTCCATGGTATTCCCTCAGTAACAGGCCTCCAGGGAATAAGGGCCCTCTGACTTCACTTCCACTGATCAGGATCTACTCTGCAGCCTGATCCGCTTCTGGGAGAGTATGATGCATATAAATGTGTGTTGCTTAGAAACTTTATGTATATGTCCTCCACACTATTCTTTTAACATGCATTACAGTTAGAAAGTAACTTCTTAGAACTCCTTTGTTAGCTCTTTTTCTTCTATAGCTTTGGTAGGTTGTTTCATTTGTTTAACTCATCTTGAATACACTATATACAGACTCCAGATATGGAAACCTTAGAAATAAGCAGGAAGAAAATTCAGTATATTTTCTAATTAATTCAGAAATTGTCAGAAGAAATACAGAAAAAATCATTCAACCAGTACTTTCTTTCTTGTTTGGCATTCAGTAGATGTACTGTATTTTCCCAAAGTGTTAGAATAGCCCAAGGGATGGTAGACAAGAGTGACAGTGAAGATGAAGACAGTTCTTGCTGCCACCCACTTTGAAGGGGTCTAAACAATTGTAAATTCCTGACTATATGTCTTTAAATCACTTTATGAAATACCTATGCTTAGCACTTTTTGGAGGATTCATTCCTACTTCACTTGCAGAAGTTGCTAATTGTTCCTTCAAAATCAGAATGTTAATTATTCAGATATACATGCTTATACTTTGCATTGTGGGTTTTTTAATGAGGACATACTGAGCCTGTGTCATTGAGCCATCCTTATGTCATATAACTCTTTCCAAGTGGACTAGCATTTTAAGAATGAGGACATGTAATGAGGATATAGGGACATTTTATGGAATGAAAAATGCCTCTGATGTTCTGACTTGTATTTTCTTTTTATGAATTTTTAATGTCCCTTGAATTGCCCCTTTGATCTTATTCTTAAATCAATTCCATAATAAACAATAATGGTAGCTACCTTCTATTTTGTGTTACACAGGAGCAGGTCCTCTAAAATAGCCTCTCCTCACAAATCACAAACCTCTCTCCCCAGGTTCTTGTGCTATTAGTAATCCTCATAACTCTGGAAATTACGTGTTGTTTATTTTTTAGTACAGGCAGTCCCCGGGTTACATACAAGATAGGGACTGTAGGTTTGTTCTTAAGTTGAATTTGTATGTAAGTTGGAACTGGTACATATTGTAGGGGAAACTCTAGCCAAACATTTCTCCAGAGCTTAGTTTTATTCTCCCACACCTCACTTCCCTCAGTCCTTTATTCTCAAGCTGAGGTGTCTGCTGAGAAAAGCCGCTCCGCGTCTCCCTGGTCTGCTGGGGGGGCGGGGGGGCGCTAGCTTCGCATCTCCCTGGTCTGCTGGGGGGAAGCAGCTAGTGCGGGGTTGCCTCACCCCGTTTGTAAGTAGGGATCCGATGTAAGTCGGATCCATGTAACCCGGGGACTGCCTGTATCTCTTCTGGAAAGGGGAGGGGAGAGCTGTCATCCAATAGAACTTTACATACAATTACTAGCTCAATTCCTGCAGTGTTCTGTATGTTACATGGACAGGGCTTTAGGCAGCTTTTATTCTTGTTTTGAATCCATGGTTTTGAATGTGATTCTAGCTGTGAATAATATGAGTGTAAATGAGTGCTTGTTAGTTTAATTTTCAAAAGAATTCCATCCACTAACATTTTCCTATCCAACTAAAAATAGGTAGAAAAAATTATTTCCGTGTGCCAATAGTTAAAATTTTCAATCAGGTTTATAAAGTCCAAAGCCATTTCACAAAATATAGTTCTCAAATTTTGGGCCTCTACTCCTTTTCTAATACTTTATTATGTTACTCGGGAGTAGGTCATACTCACAGGTGTGCCTGGGCGCCTGATGGGTTTAACATAAAAGAAGATCCTGAGTACCCCAGTGGTGATGATGTTTAGTTGGGAAAACCCTATCCACCCCCTTGCTGCTGTCCCTTGCTCATAAAGAACATACAATGGCGGTGCCTCCACCTGGCTGGCCCTATGTACACTTAATGGTGTGCTTTGGGAGCCTCCAGGAATAAAATTATTCCAGCAATAATCTGGATCTAACTCCAGAACAACAATTACATATCATAAATAATATACATCTGATAGATTACAGTAGAATGAACAACCTTTACTTAACAACTTAAAGAAACAGGGTTTAACAGATTAACGGTGAATAACATTAACAAAGTACCCAGCAATAATAGGAAACTTATCTATCTGGCATGTGCATTGCCACCATATACCCCACTCCTCAGAACTCACAGTACCACACACTTGCTTGTGTGGGCGCACTTGAAGATTTTGCAACTTGAGTGGATGGTTCTAGTCTCCTCCTGTGTGCTGGATGCAGAGTAGATTCTAGCCACAGGTATAGCCAAAGGGAAATCCGAAACAGCCTGCTAGATTCCAGTCCCAAAGGCTCTTAGTCCAAGTCTGTAGCTGCACCCTAACAGCTCCTGGACTGGATCAAGCTCCTCCAAAGCAGCCTTGCTCCCTTTCTGCTCCAAAACCAGAGGGAAGAGGCCACAGACTGCTGGGCCTCTCCTCACACCCATGGAGAGACCCAGGACTTAAACAAAGAGTCCTTTCCTGGTTTCTTCCAGGGCTCATGAGAATTGTAATCTCTTGGGCTAGATTGCGGCACACAGAATCTTCCCAGAGAATAAGCAGAGGCACCGTTAACAAGGTGATTACATTTACAATAATTCAATTACCCTCTGCTAGTTTGCCCTAATAAGTTGAGACCCATAGCCTGTTACTGCACATTGTGAATGTATAAATAAGAAAACAGAATAAGAATGCATCCCAAAATACAGTTTTAATTATTTATGAGAATGCTTCATAATATACTAATTAATCAGTTTAAAATGTATTATAAAAATAATGAATTTTTGAGAATATCAGGCCTTGCTGCTGAAATCTTACCTGAGAAGAAAAACTACTCTCTTTGTGTGCATATTACATAGCATGGAAAATTAGTAAATCGCAGTTTTAGTGAAATTGCACATTTGTAGCAGTTTAGTAAGGTTATATATTTTATACAATAACTTTCATTTCAGATGACACCAAATTAATTTACAGACATCAGCTGGCTATTCTATTCATACACAGGGATCATTTAATTCACCAAACAAATGCAGCAATTCCTGGATAAAATACAGAAGCTATCTGAAAGCTCTTAGCAATGTTCAACAAGTTAGATTAAGTAGTGAAAAATATTATCACCAATTGAAACTGCAAATAAAAATAATTACCCAGTAAGAATAATTCTCTTATAAAAGATTATATGAAGGCCTTTATAATTGTAATAACATGCAGTGAAAACCTTCTTTTATGTTTTACCAAAAAAGGGGAGGGTGTTGGAAAGAACTAAGGACGAAAGAATGGAATTAACATTATAATTGCCTAGCATTAATCTCTGCAGTACCTCAGTGTCCCTAGATCTGCCATTGCTGTGTGCAAGACTGCCTTCACTTCCTTCTCTCAGGTGTTCTGGGGTAACACACTTAATTATTTCCCTTTAATCAGGGAACAAATTAAAAAAAGGCAATCTAACCATATGTGTTTAGTAGAGCACAGAATTTGGTTCCCCTGAACATATATACTGTCATTAGATTATCCTTTTAACTTGCAGTTAGACTGTGAACCTCTTACTCTCATTGGTGAGCAGACACTCATCACATAAATGATCTCATTAAAGTCAATCTGGCCCTATGTTATTTAAATTATTTTTTTAATTTCACTTGATATTTATTACTACAAAGACAAACTACAAAACGGTACTGCTACATACAAAGAAAAAATGGCATTTATCATTAGGGAGGTAAAGAAATTGAAAAACTCTCAGAAAGATGTACATTAAAGAAAACTAGACCAAACCAATACTTAGCTGTTTTTCAGACCTTAATCATTTTTATGTGAAGTGTAGTCAAATAATGTTATCATTTCAAGAAGATATATGCTTGATCTCTCTTGTATTATGATGCGTAGATATACTAATAATACTAAACATCTGTATGAAATGATACCAGGCAACAGGGAAAATGATCATAAAGTGTTATCTTTATAAATTATGAGGATTTGTATTCATAAAAAGTTCATCACGAAGAGAGACAAATAGGCAACTTGAGACATAACAAGTCAGAAACAGACACACACATTTGATTATATATTTCAGAACCAGTTAGATGTAGTAAATTATGTTAATTATTCTAGCACATCTGTTTTCAATGCTCAGAAAACTGTAACTATTTAAAATAAACAAGAATAAAAGTTTATTACATACCAGTTACTACGTATAGATTTTTTTTTAAGGCAGGGATACTCAACTTTGGAAGCCCTGGGGGCCACAATGATACTCTCAGCACATTTTCAAGCAAAAATTGTCAACATGATTCTAATTCTCTTGTGTTACAGTTGAATACATATTGAATATAGACACATAAATAATATTAGCATACCATTCCTCCAAAATAATGTAAATTGTATCAGATCATCCTGCAAGAATTAGTTAAAAGCAAACAATTTTTATTGCCTTTTTGAAATTGCATTAATAGACTCTAGCTTCCTTTGTGTACCCATTTTATACACCATCGATTCAAAGGTAAGTATTTTATGGTTGGTTAATGAGACCTCTTTAAAATACATTTCTCCCTTAAAGCTATGAAAATTATAGAGTAAACCATGAGTGTGTGCATGTTTCACATTTCAGTAATTTTTCACATTTTCCCTGTTTAATCACTGGTCAAATGTGTTATGGTCTATATACTCATTGACCAATCTGCAGAAGATTCATCAACATGCCCGTGACAATTCTTATTTCGAGTCTGGTGTTCTAGCACAAACTCTAAGGACTCTTTCTTTTAGTGCTAAAGGTTAGTGGTTGAGTCCCCAATGTTAGTCAAGGTGTTGGTCTTTGCACTTGCAGGTGTTTCACATCGGCATCATGGCAGAGAAGGGGACAGTAGTCAGATTGACTTGTGTAATGTGGGCACACCTGGCTATCTTAGCTGCTTGTGGCTGTTTTCAATTTCTGGAAGCCCATGAAAGGCTATAGAGTTTTTGGACTCCTTCCTAGAAGTTTTCTCTAGCTGACAAGTCATTACTGCTATACATGGATTGTTTGCTGTTGCTGTATTTACTGAAAGTAAGTTTTAAATAGGGATGAAATTTTACATGAAACATACCTGTTTACAGAATCATATTGTAGCTTCTCAGACTTTATGGCAGGATTGATATTCAGAAGCTGCTTCTACATCCCAGTTACTGTGACTGATTCCCAGGCAGGTGCAGATTTTCTTCTCTCTGACTATAAAGTGCAACACAATGAAGGATATAAAAGCTATGTAAGCCCCCAGGAAATTTGTACTTTAATGCAAACCCTTATCACTGACTTCAGCAGTGTGAAGGCAAAATGACTTCCTAACTGCATAGAAGTTCTTGTGTTCTGATCTGTTGATTTAGAAGCAAATATGCATCTCACGCTAAGGTTTTATATTAGAATGGAAGTTCTTTTAAATTAGCAGATCAGGACACAAGAACTGAAAGCCTTTTGGATACAGCTCATCAGAAATTTTGTAACTGAACAGGTTCCCATAGCAAAATGCAGATTTGACAGAATTGAAATGTTCCATTAAAATTCTGATGGAAACCAGATAGGTTTTCAGGTTTTCATGGGGAACCTATCTGATTTTCTGCCAGTTTGCCCACACCTCCTCCTAGGGTTCCCCAGATCCTAGGTTCTTGGCTTCCAAGATAGAGCACTCTTGCTCTTTGGAAGTCTGCTTGACAGCCCCAGTTTCGCAGCAGCCCATCAAGGATTCCTGGCTTCCAAATCCTTAGCATCCGGATAAGAATTCCATTGGAAACATTGCAACCACATTTCTATCTACTGCTGTCTTTCGAAGGCTGTAGTAGACTCCCTTTCCTTCTCCTGTGCCTCTCACCAGTGTATTGGTTTAGTGTGGAAGAAAGACTGAACACAAGATCCTAGCTCTTGCCTTAAAGCTGTGCTTCTAGAAGTGACACCGGATTCACTCAGGAAGCACAAGGAGTAGGATGGAATCTTGACTCTCTTATTCTGGCCATTGGGGTGATGTCTGGCACTGTGATACAAAACACACCTTAAGTGTAGCAGAATATGTATATTTTAGCTTATTTCTATTGGTTTTATATTGCCACATTGTTTTCCACATAAAATCATTAGTGAAGCTGCTAGTTTTACTTTTCTGGATATATTTTTAATGCTAAATGTAATTGAGATACTAGGTTTGCAAATAAATCAGGCAATTAAAGCTGCAGCCAAACCTTAATTCAAGCTTAGTTTCTCTTCCTCTTTGTAATAAGAATTCTACAATGTTGTAAAGACTGGTAGGATTTAAGCTGCATACTTAGTCTGAGGCAAGCTTTAGTTGATTGGCTAACTAGCCAGAGTCGTGCATGTGAAAAGGCAATTAATGTTTCAGCTGGATTGTCACACTTGTTTGTGGGTATAATTGAAAAAAAACGTATCTTTAGAAGTCAAATGTTTTCGTGCTAACTGGTTCCTATGTTATTTTAATTTACATGATGATTTTTTTCTTTCTATTGTGATTGTATGTTTAGCTTAGTAGAAAAGCACTGCAGATAGAAGACAGTCTTATTTTTGGTTTTTCCTTATAACCCTTGACAGAGCATGAAAATGTGCTATTCAGATATTTTAAAAAGCCATAGGACAACATGTATAAAATAACAGTATTTTTAGAATTATTTTTTCTATATTATATTTACAATTTAAGTCTAAATTTGTAAGGAATGCATTTTTTAGTCAACAGATGGGGGGAGGGCAACAGAATGCTAAACGATGCACAAAAATGACAGAAGTAATTGGTAAGATGTGGGTGTAGCAGGTTAATAAGCCAGGCCAGCTGAGTTTTATCTGTATGTTTACCAGTTAACCAACACGCTTCTACACCCATTGAAGTCATAGGAGCAGTTTTGTGCATTCATCTCGTGACCCTGTATAAGTCATTTAACTTTTCTCTGCCTTGGTTTGCCTAATTTTAAAATGGAGATAGCAACCTCTCACATGGGAGTGTTTTGGGTTTAGTGGCCAAGCTTTTTCAAAATGACAAGAGATTGCGGTTGCCTCAGTTTTTGGATGTCTGAGATATATTAAAGGTTGCTAATGGTCTGAAGATGGGAATGCATCACTTTGTGAAAACCAGGCCTTCTCAAAGTGTCTCGTTTAGATGATCAGACATGAAGGCACCTAAAATCAGTCACTTCTGACAATTTTTGCTAAATTGTGTAAATTAATGTTGGGTGGAATATGCTATATAAATGCAAACTCTTGTCACTACTTATTGGCACTTAGAGCAACAGAAAATTGTGGTTTTAGCTTTCTTACTGCACACTTAAATTAAAGATTTCATTTGTGTGCATTAAGACTTTGTCTATACTGGCAAAGCTTTTGTCATTCACAAGTGCTTAAAAAAAAAACCCTGAATGATAAAAGTTTTGCCAATGCGTGTACTAGCATAAACAGCACTCCATGGGCAGGAATGCTTTTCTTCCAACAAAACAAACAGCACTTTTGAGGGGTTGGACGTTTTTTGTCACTCACCGTACTGACAAACAGTGTTTACAGTGCCTGACTTTCAGGGAGACATATATGTCATATAAAGCCCTGTCCCTAAAAGCTGTGTTGTGTAAAAAAAGCCTAAGGATTATCAGATTTTAAAAAAACAACAAATCAAGATAAGAACTATGTTTTTGTTTTCAGAATTCCAGGCATACTGACTTGCTCATTAACATATTTACCCTTCCACTTTGTACTCACCTTTTAATTCTGGGTAAAAATATACTTAAAACAGCTCACACATTCCATTGATCAAACAGCAATAGTGTCTTAAATCTAGAGGAAAAAATAGTGGCAGGCAATTTCTTATATTGTAAGTGAACAATAAGCTTTTTTCTCCAAATCCTCTAATTCCTCATTAGCTGCAGTTTGAATACTTGCTTCTGAGGCAGTTAAAATAAAAACAACAACAATGAAATCTAGGAGCATTTCACTTGCCTAAAGCTGCATGGATATATCTTGCAAGGTTAAACCTACAAGATATGTATTCAAATTAGAAAGATTCAAATTATTAGCAAATAGTTTTAAGAGTCACATTTAAAAATGAACATTCAGCACATTAGATAGAGATATCTTTTCTGCTAATGGATTCATTTCCAGTTGAACACCTCTTGATTAGTAAATGGTACTTGTGTTTCATCTTATAAGGGTACATTGTCTTTTATCGAAATATGAGTTATCCACAAACCTCTTGCAATCTCAAAGTGCACAGTGGTATATTTTAAAATTCAAAAATCTTAACATTTCCAAAACAAATGACAGTTCATTTTGTTGAGCAGGATTAAAAACACAGTCTACATACCAAGGGATTTCTCCAAGCACATGATACGCTAGCTAGGGGAATGAAGAGAGGAATGTAAAAAAAGGTTTAGGATAGCTAGGATTAAGAAAATGTATGACAGTTGCACTCAGTAAACTGATAGGAGGAAAGAAATTGCTTTTGAAATGAGACACTAACAGATGGCTTAACATAGGCACAAGAATATAATGCTAGTATTTTGTTAATAAAAATACTGCAAACAGCTTCATTTTATGTTGATCTTGAAATGATATCATAAGTACAAAAATATGTTTGTTATACAGAAGAAAGCTAATAAAGTAGTGGTGATAATTTAGAGCAAATATGAATTTTAAATTTGAATGATTGAGTAATGCATTTTCCTGTATTTGTCTTTTGACATTACAGTTAGTCAAAATATCAGATTTTATTCACGAGATGGCATAATACATACATATATATACACACACACACATATCCAGAGGGTTTTTATTGTTCTTGAAGTGCACAGTCATTCTAGTTCTGTCCACAATTTGCAAAACTTAGTTTAAATTGGTTATCCAGAAATAGACATCTACATACAAATCTTGTATTTCTTTAACTATACCAGTCTATTTACAGTTGTAAACATCCCCTAATTGAGAGTAATTATGCTGGCATAAAGGTGCTTATATAACATTTTTCCATATGTGAAGGATAATAAGCGGCACTAGTATATTAAGGCACCTTTATAACAGATATACCAGTACAATCACATCCACATGAGGGATATTATCAGTTAAAGTTCAACTCCCTAACAAAGATAGATATATCAGTGCACAATGGTGTTTAGACCAGGCTTTAGAGCTTCATCTGCCCCACATTGGTTCATTTACCCTGCAAACTAATTCCAGGGTATAATATTTACATTCCCCCTTCCTGAAGAACAGATTTTTAATGTATTGGAACTGCGGTTTACTGTTGTTCAGTGGTTGCTCTCTCAGGGAGATTTTTTTTTTCTTGTTGCCCTTCTTCTTGCATGGGCATTGATATCTAAATTGAATTCTTCAGAAATCAGGGCCTGCATTGTAATGAAGTAGTAATGGGAAACGATTTCTTCTTTTCAGCTTTTAATATATTTAATTAAGATTTTGAAAGGATCCATTTCTTTGTGGCGATACTTGCGTACAGAACAACAACTGAGATTTTCAGTAAACTTACTAAATTATTTCCTTGTTTAAGAGGCTTGTGGGGCTTTGTTTCCATCAGATTTGGGTAAAATGGGCTATCTGTTCACTCAGACCTGGTCTACACTAGGGGATAAGTTCGAATTAAGTTATGCCAGTTCAGCTACGTTAATTGAGTTAAGGACCTGAGCAACACTGGGTAAATCGTCTAGTGTTATATAAGTAAGATGTGACTGACGTACGTCTGTGGGGACTGGCGTTGTGATCAATTCTATCCATTATTGCAGTGGTTCCAAACCTTCTTTATACTACGGACTGACTAACTTATTCAAAAAACTCATTCAAAAAACTTGTGGGGGTCCGGCATAGAAACGTTTGCATATTCATCATGGTAATTACGTTATTTGCATATTTGCATATTCATTGTGATAATTTGTTTTAAGTTGTCATGTGTGTTTTTGCATTGCATCTGTACACACACAATGAATAACGCATTATAGGTTGAAACTCTCTCTTAACCGGGAGTCTCTGGTCTGGCAACTTCCATGGTCCGACATGGATGTTGCAAGACCAGAGAGTCCTGGTGGAGAGCCAGACATATGGATCCCTGTAGGGCTGGCAGGGCAGTGGGCTGCCTGCAGGGAACTGATGGTGGGGCCACCCAGTTCATGGGAGTGGGGCTGCCTGCAGGGCAGGCAGCCCCAGCATGTAGGGTGTACACAGCTACCCTAGGAGCCCTGGAGTCATGCAGGACTGCTCACTGAGCCCCAGCACAGCTGCTCAGGAAGTCCCAGCGCACTGCGCTATCCGGAGTCCAAGCGCATGGTGCACGTGGCTGCTTGGAGCCCCAGTGCTGGAATGCCCAGGGAATCATGGCAGCGATGGCTGTCCAGCGGGTTGGCAGGACAGCGGGGACAGCAGGAGGTGGGGAGCTGGCTGGGAGGCCAGTGGTGAGGCCAGGAGAGCCAGTGACAGGGTCCAAAAATTATCTCCTCTGGTCCAGCAAAATCCCTCGTCTGGGACCAGTCAGGTCCTGAGGGTGTCGAACATGTACTTCTCCAAGTTTACCTGCTTTATGAGGGCCATCATCCTTCTTCACCTCCCCCTCACCTCATTTCCATTGCCTCAGGTACACCACTCCTGGACACTGGCCCCCCAAGCTGCCTCCAACCCCACCTCCAGCTTCTCAGCACTGCATAGGGTAAGCCCAACCCCCGCCTCGCTCTTCCTCTGCAATAGGCACCTGGCTTGTGCACCTGGCTCCTGTGCAGCCAAGTACTCCGGGCCCCGCTGGAAGGGGAAGTAGAAGAGCAGCTTGTTGCCTCGGCTGCCCAAGCTCACTGTAATCACGCTGATGGGGCTGGTGCTCTTTCCCATCCCCCCACCTTCATGGGGCAGGCAGAGGCGCCGCCTCTACTTCCACTGCTCCCCTTTTCTTCACAGCTCCCTGCACAAGTGGCAGCCATGGCCCATAGAGATGCCTTAGCTTAGGGGCCTAGAAGAAGCAAAGATTGGTGTACTTCCAGTTCCGCAATGAGCTCCAGGGCCGGCTAGCGCTGCTCTTATGGCCTGTGCTGCAGTCGGGTGACACTTTCCCCGGGGGTAGGCCCACACCTGTGAGGCATCAGACGCCCTTCTCCCCATTCTCCCTCCCTGCACCCCATGGTGCTCAGGCTCGGATACACACATACACAGGCCCTACAGACCCCCAGAGCACCCGTCTGTGGCGCCACTCACCACATAGTTCTCTAGCAAGCGTGTCCAAGGCAGCGAGGGAGGGCCTGGCAGCATGCCGCAGCTGGCAAGTAACTGTTTACAGCTTGCCACTGGTCTGTGGACTGGAGGTTGGGAAATGCTGCATTAATGTATCAAACCCTTTGTCTGCCAGCTGTCTAGTGAAATGACTCCAATGTAAATCAATTTCCTTTTTTCCCCAGACATTCATGGTTTGGGTTCTTAGCTGGTGTAAATTGGTATAGCTCTGTTGTCTGCAATAGAGGATCTGGCCTCACATCTTTAGATGTGCTGTTATGTGTGAAATTTCACCCATTTTCTTCATTAGCATGCTAATTGAGAGCCACCCTTAACAATGCCCACTCATGCTGAATAGTATCTTAATTCATAAGTAATGGAGTACATTGCTGCTCACCAGGAAAAATATGATTGTCCAGAATATGATTGTCAAGTACTTGAACATATAAACAGTCAATAAAGCTATACCTGCTTAGATTTATTTTGAATAATCTTCAAGTGTTCCTGAAAGATGACAGTATTAGAGACTGTCTTTTGTTTGTAGAACAGGGAGAACAGGAAGTTATGGTTTAAATTTTTCATAACTGTCTCACATATACTTTTCAGTCCCAGGAATGAGGAAGATCCCCTGCTGTAGAGGGAAGAAAACAAAAGCATTTTTCTTGTGAAGTGATTGCCTCTACATTCTTGTCATATTTGAATATATCTCAGGTACATCTATGGCCTTCATGGCCTTAATATCTGAGTACCTCAATGTTACATTTATTCATCCTCACAATATCTCTGTGAGGTAGAGAACTGTATCTACATTTTACAAATGGGAAACTGAGGCAGAGGCAAGCTAAATAACTTCTCAAGGTCACAAAGGAAGTCTGTGGCAGAGGTCTTGCAAGTTCTAAACTAGTGCCTTAAACCACTGTCCTCTCTGGGGAAAAATGCAGCATGGGTTGATTTATGTTCTCCATTAAAAAAAGTAATTTATTTTAATCATTATGAAAAATAAATCCTACAGATCCCCTTTTAACTGGTGAGCTTCCCAATACATATTGCAAAACAGAATGATATAGCTTTAAAAATACTCCTGTCCTTGTTTTCCTTCACTCCTGTTATTTGACAAGTTAACAAGTTAACGGTCAAATAGCACATTATTTAGATATTTTGGAGTACAATTTAAGAGCTTCAAATGAGGGCTCATCCACAGGACTCCCATTAAACTCAATGGGAGCTGCATGGCTAAAAACCATGCAGCAGTTTGAAAGTGTTCTTCATGCTGTGCAGAAGATAGATGCTTAAAGAATAAGTGCTTGGAGAGGGCGGAGTAAGTGATGGAATGGCTTAAACTCTTCAATCAGGCCAGAAATCCTCCTTCACCCTTACAGTTCACCCAAATTATTTTCCATTGGAATGGAGTCCCCAGTTTATGACTGTCCCCTGTTTTGCAAAGCAAGTATAATAAATCATACTGAAAATAAATAAAACAACCCTTTTCAATTGTAATGGTGTCTGGATGTTCTCATGTTTTCTCTGTCTCTCTTCATTTCTTACTTTCTTGTTTTTTCTCTCTCTTTCCATTCCTGCTCTTTCCTTGCATCTCAATTGTACCATCATACTCCCTTTATTTCAGTTCTCCCCTCTCTTTCCCACTTTCCTTCCCTCTCCTTTTTCTATTCTCTTTCCTGGTTCCCAAGTCTCTTTCTCTCCTCTGCTCAGTATTTCTACCTTCTCCTTGAGCTCTATCAATGCCTTTCACACTAATCTACCTATCTTTGTCTTTGCCCTCCCCCACCAGTTGGGACTGCTCCAGCTTCGAGTCTCCTCCCCTCCCCAGTTTGTGAGAGTTGCTTCCCCCCAGATTCATAGGGAGACATTACTAGCTATTCCCCTTTGTCAGGGAGTGAGGGGAAAGTGCACAGTTTGCTGTATTCCTCACTCTGGCTGAGAAGCACAGAGGGCAGATGAATCTGCACCTGCCCCAGCCAGTGGTCATACACCCCTCCCCTGTCTGTAGTTGCTGGAGCTGCAACAGCCATTGAGAGAAGCACTTCTCACCGGGCCCCAACCTGCTGTGGTAAGAGAGGGCTGTAGTAGTTCCCTCTCCCAAGGGTGGCCTGTATACTGTATACTGAACCACTGTATACTGTATACTCATCGCCAGCCCCACTGCAGAGCAATGATTTAAATGAAGTATGTGTATGGTCATTTTATTTTCCAAAAAACAAATGAATTGAGTGAAGGATCTGAGCAATGCTGGGTAAATCTTCTAGTGGTAAATATTTTTAAGCACGGAGTCCAGTTCTGCCCCAGGAAAATGTCATCGAAGCCAAAGAGGTTATCACAGGGATGAATTTGGCCTTGGAAGCCTAATGTGGGCTTTCTTTTTTTCCATTATTGCCTGATAAAAATAGGATAATGGGTGTGTGGCAGCAGCACAATGTATAACATGAGCAAGGGTGAATAACATGATTGTGCCTGGTCTTAGTGCTTGGAATGTGAAGCATTAAAACAGTTTGACAAAATATTGACTACAAGATTATTTTGTAGTCAATTCCACAAATGGTTAAATTCTGCATCTCCTGTACATAACATCTAGGCTTGTAGGATCTGTGTAAGGCTTTTTCAGGTCATGTTCAGTCATGATGTATAGAAGCTGTATTTTTATTGCCTCATTATCAATGGTTTGATAGTAGAAGATCTGTCAATATCATTCTTAGGGAAACTATTGCTGCCTAACATGATACAAATAATTAAGCCCTTGGAGACCATTATTCTAACTACTTATTACTTGCTCAACCATTTTGCTATATAGCTAGGATTTGGCAAAGACTAAGAGCATTAAAATTAAGCCCCCTCTTTCTTATAAGTCTCTGGAACAACTTGGGATTTGTTTGTTTGTTTTTAACTATCTGAGGTTTAAACCTGAGGTTTATACATTGCCACCTGACGTTTAGGTATCTCTGCTACCGTTACGTACAGAACTTTTGAAATCCATCATCTATATTAGTAAAACTTTGTTTAGAGTAAGGAAAAAATACTTTTTAGAAGAGAAATTCTTAGGCTTTATATTTTCAGAGAAAAACTGGATAATGTGAATCCCAAAGAATGAAAAATTCATAAAATACAAGACCCCAGTTCATTTTTTAAAACTTATTTTTAAGGCAAACTCATGATTTTCTGCAATATTTGGGTCTTGAGTAATGATTTTTAAATTCTCAAGTTTGTTCACATTGAAGAGAGCCCTTTTCATGTCTTTACGGGAGACTTCCTCCCATGCTCCCATTTGTGTAGACTTTATGACTGGCCATATGTGCAGTGCACTGAAAGGGTTTTGCTGTAGGAATATGTCTACAATACATAACTCTGGGGCACCAAGACTTTATCTCTCTGTTAAAAATTATGTTTTTAACAAAGAGTTCCTGAGCTCCCTATTCACTAAATAGATAGCACAAGTAGCTTCTTACTTTCATGGACATTAAAATAAATGAAAATTAAAGGAAAAAACAATGCATCAGCTTAGTGAAATATAACACTTTTTAGTTCTGGAGGAGTTAGGGTATATTACGTAGACTGTAATACAGTAAGTCTCTCCATATAAAATTGATAATATGCATAGTAGCCATTTAACCAAAATAATTCTGTATTTTAACTACCGTATTATTTTTTATTGTAAAATAACTATAATATTTGGAAATATTTTTTAGCACCAGACACATTTGCCAGGTATCTTGTTAAACTCTGAGACCATTGTATAAGTACAAAACCTTTCAAACTAGTAAAAAACCAGAACTAAGATCTTAAATACCATGCTTCATTCCAGTTGTGTGAGGGTGAAATATTGATATGAAATGTGCATCATTGTACCGTGACTCTATAAGTCACTCTGGTATTCATCTGTTCCTCACTAAAGTCATTGACGTTTGTAGGAACTGATGTGTTATAAGTCCTCTGATTCCCCTCTCCTAAGTCGCGCAAATAAAATCCGCCCCCCTCCCAATTTTCACAAATGGAAATCAGTCATGGGAAAAAAATTCCCCACTTTAAGTTTTTTCATCACAAGTCCCAAGTTTTTTGGAACATATCTTGGACTTATAGAGAGGACGGCCTGTATAACGATACAGAGACAGCATAGCTGCCAATACATTAAAATTATTTATATATGTTTTATGGCATACAATTTAGTCAAATAACTTATGGAAACAGCACTAGATCTGCTCAGTCACAGTAATGAACCAATGTAAAATAAAAACAGAGAATGTGTCTTGTTGTGTATTTCTTAGACCAAGGATTTGTGTCTGTCGGATTCTATTCCTTTAGCAAGTCACTTACCTCTTTGAGCCACAATTTTTTAATGTAAAATGAGTATCCAGTAGAGTTATGCTAACCTACTTACACCATAAAGGCTAAAATGCCCATCATTCTGTGATCATTTCTTAGTAACAGATTTATTGTATGCTTGCTTACATACATATCACTTTCTGATGTTTACAAACTATGCACTGTATTTCCTAGTATACACAGAATTATTATAGTTATTGATACCTTGTATGTGAATGAACAAAATATATTTTGTGGTGTATCATCTTTGTTTATTCACATACTAATTTGCAAAATTTGGTAATTTGCAGTGGCTCTCAGTCATTTGTCTGAGTTTAGAAAGTTCTGCTATAATAGCATTCAAATGAATGATGTGATGATTAATTAAGAGGCAAAATTATCATCACATATATAAGCAACTCTTCCTGTCCTCTGTTACATGAATATAACCATAAGGGAATTGAGTCTTTAATCACTGTCTAGCACTTTGAAATCCCTGGTTGAAAGGCACTGTAGAAAAGAAAAATACTGTTAGTAATAGTATTAATTTTTGGTCAGTTCCTGAAGTCTGTTCTACTCAAGAAAAAACATACATATCCAATATCAAAGAGCTCTAGGGGATTTCTAAAGCCCTTAAAATTACCTCAGAAATCACAGGACTTTTGGAAGTGTTGGTTCCATGATAAGAGGAAGTTATTACTGGAATAACGATGATTCCAGATAAAGAATAATTCTTGAGTGCACAGTCATGAGGACTCAAACAAATGCAGGTGATGTATTCTCTGTAACAAGATGAGACCCCTTTTGATAGCCCGAGAAAACTCTGCAGGGAACATGTAGACTGAAAACAGATAGTGGTAATTCCTCTTGGAATAAAACACCCTTCCTCTTTGCTTTCCTCCACCTGCCATCAGTTCTGTGGATCACACTATTGTGTGTCTACTAGAAAACAGTATAGTATGAGGCTGAAAATTACATGATTCATGACATGAGGTTTAAAAACACTTGAGAATAGTTTGTTCATGTTCAGGGGATTTCCACAAATACTTATTGATGACAGACCTAGTTTTCACCTTGCACTTTTCACTGTCCATTTCATCCTTACAAAAGTTGATGTTGTTCTATATAGCACTGTCACTATTCATAATAAGCACACAGATATTTCTGTGTCCACACATAGATGCTCTTGGAATGATTGTGAAGCCTCATTCAAAATAAAACTAGCACTTTTGGTTGGTTTTAAATGGCATAACATACCCATGAGTGAATTAAAGTCTGTAGTCAGTGTTTTTTGAAGTAGTTTTATGAAATTAAAAACTATATAATATATTATGTTTATATAACACACAGGAACACAATTTCTCTCACACACACAAACACTTTTAAAAGATTAGAAACCCACGTTTACAGCAAGGCGTATAGTTAATTTCTGTGTTACTGATGTTTTGAGATATCTGACCTACTGTGTGACCTATATGTGTTGCGTGGGGCATGAGTGAAGATCAAACTTAAGAGTGTAAACTAAAACTGACCTGAGGGAAAGCTTTCTTTACACATGTATTTGTTTTTATTTATAATAAATTAGAAAGTGTAATTTTTTTCTAAAATCCTAAGACAATTAATAGGGGAAAATCACTCCCACCAATGGACAGTGCATTAGACAGGACCTCAGTCAGTAGACTTTTGCCTTAAACTTCAGTGGGGCCAGAATTAATGCCTAAATTCTACTTCCGACATTACCTGTGATCTTGGGCAAGTTACTTTACATTTGTGTGCCTCTACTACTTCTCCAATCCTTTGCAGTGTTGTCTGCTTTAGGACAAGAGCAATATATATAAAAATAGAATGATAGGACCCCAGTTTCAGTTGGGACTATAGGTCCTACTGTAATACAGATAATAAACGAATTGGGCTCCCATTTCTTTTTTTGGACATGGTAGGGGGTTGATTGGGGTGATGCAAGACATATTAACAGCTATATTCGAGTGGATGCTAAGGTCTGTTTTTTTGGGGGGGATGCTGCAGGGCTCAATGAGCTGCCTAGGGCCTGAGATGGAATGTTTTGAGTGGTGAGGCAACACACACTGATCTAGCATTTCCCAGTTGGCAAGCATTAATGCTGATGAACTGAAGGGAAGACAAATTGTACCCGTGTGCATGCTCTCTCTCTCTCAGATTTATTTCCTTAAATGTTGAATGGGTTTTGTGTATATGTGAGCTTTCTCCCATATGGTGCTATAATACACATGTTTTTAGAAGCCTAGTGCACTGAAAAACCCTGCAACTTTCGGTAAATGGAAAGGTGGGGAAAGGGAATGTTTTTATCAGAAGAATGAAAAACCTTGGCTGAAGCATACTTGGACTGAGGTAATAAGGTGGACTGGATGAGGAATTATGTTCCTAGCTTCTGTTTGTCAGAGGGTGGAGATCACTTGATCATTACCTGTTTGGTTCACTCTCTCTCGGACACCTATAACCAAGTAGTGGGCTGGATGGACCTTAGTCTGACCCAGTATGGCCATTCTTAATGTTCTTATTATTAGAAGTCATGACTTTTATATTCTGAAAGAGAGGATGGCATGGGCAGGGAAGTTGCAAAGGCACTGGAAGAATCCTGTTTGCTTGCTTTGTATGAAGTATGCAACAGTCATGGTTGTTCAGTGTTATGCACCGACAAACAACCATGATGAACAGGTCAGAGACTGTTTTTATAATATTTTGCAGAGCATCCTCGGGAAGATCAATAAATACAACATTGTTACCCTGATCAGAAATCTAAATGCATAGGCTGGTGATGATAATGCTCGATATGAACACATTAGGGACTGATACAATATCCTAGTAGAGACTGAACCATGTGGCTTATACAATCTGTACATTGGAGGTATGCTTATGTCACACAAAAAGAGACATAAACTGACATGGTGATCAGATGCTGATCACCCCAAAACAACGTGCCTACATTGCCATTAGTAACAATGGGTTATGCATGAGTACTGTTTCTGGAAGTGGTAATCCTCCGGTTATGGGGGCAAATCAAAACTAAAGAAGATAACACCAAAGTAAAAGTTATACACACTACTACAAAGTTGGTAGGTGCAGGAAGAAAGTGCTTTTCAAACTGAAATTTAACAACAGATTCAAAGATTTAAAGACACTGATGCAGAATATAGAAGAATAATGTCATATTTTCAAAGAAACAATTATAGTTGCAGCCAAGATTCCAGTAGGGCTGGGGTCAGGGTGGGGAGAAAGTAGAATGGCTATAACCAAATACACAGAGGGTGACTGAACCATAGAATCATAGAATACTAGGACTGGAAGGGACCTCAAGAGGTCACCTAGTCCAGTCCCCTGCCCTCATGGCAGGACCCAGTACTGTCTAGACCATTCCTGATAGACATTTATCTAACCTACTCTTAAATATCTCCAGAGGTGGAGGTTATGTCTAGACTGCACCTCTCAAAAAATGAGGTTTACAGGATCTGTTGAAAAAGGGTTTATTTTTGACAGATCCGTGTCCAGACTACTGTTTTTTTTTGTTTTTTTTTGTTTTTGAAAAAGCTCCGTTTTGAAAAAAAAGCAGTGGCCATGTTTATGCTAATGAAGCGCGGGATATTTAAATCCCTGCCTCAGCAATTTTGATGTGCCTAATCTACATCTCTCTGTTGACAGAGAGGTGTAGTCTAGACACAGCTGGAGATTCGACAACCACCCTAGGTAATTTATTCCAGTGTTTAACCACCCTGACAGTTAGGAACTTTTTCCTAATGTCCAACCTAAACCTCCCTTGCCTCAGTTTAAGCCCATTGCTTTTTGTTCTATCCTCAGAGGCCAGGAAGAACAAATTTTCTCCCTCCTCCTTGTGACACTCTTTTAGATACCTAAAAACTGCTATCATGTTCCCTCTAAATCTTCTCTTTTCCAAACTAAACAAGCCCAATTCTTTCAGTCTTCCTTCATAGGTTATAGCGACAAGGAGTCCTGTGGCATCTTATAGACTAACAGATGTATTGGAGCATAAGCTTTCGTGGGCAAAGACCCACTTCGTCAGATGCATGTAGTGGAAATGTCCAGAGGCAGGTATAAATATGCAGGCCAGAATAAGGCTAGAGATAATGAGGTTAATTCAGCCAGAGAGGGTGAGGCCCACTTCTAGCAGCTTATGTGGAGGTGTGAACACCAAGGCTACGTCTACACTGGCCCCTTTTCCAGAAGGGGCATGTAAATTTCATGAGTCGTCGTAGGGAAATCCGCGGGGGATTTAAATATCCCCCGCGGCATTTAAATAAAAATGTCCGCCGCTTTTTTCCGGCTTTTAAAAAAGCCGGAAAAGAGCGTCTAGACTGGCCCCGATCCTCCGGAAAAAGTGCCCTTTTCCGGAGGCTCTTATTCCTACTTCAAAGGCTCTGAAGTAGGAATAAGACTTTGAAGTAGGAATAAGAACCTCCGGAAAAGGGCACTTTTTCCGGAGGATCGGGGCCAGTCTAGACGCTCTTTTCCGGCTTTTTTAAAAGCCGGAAAAAAGCGGCGGACATTTTTATTTAAATGCCGCGGGGGATATTTAAATCCCCCGCGGATTTCCCTACGACGACTCGTGAAATTTACATGCCCCTTCCGGAAAAGGGGCCAGTGTAGACGTAGCCCAAGAGAGGAGAAACTGCTTTTGTAGTTCGCTAGCCTTTCACAGTTTTTGTTTAATCCTAAAATGATGGTATCAAATTTTCAGATGAACTGTAGCTCGGTAGTTTCTCTTTGAAGTCTGGTCTTGAAGTTATTAGGAATGGCAATATACAAAAACCTGTAGGAGAACAGTTCAACCTCCCTGGACACACAGTAGCAGATTTAAAGGTAGCCATTCTGCAGCAAAAAAACTTCAAGATCAGACTTCAAAGAGAAACTGCTGAGCTAGAGTTCATCTGCAAATTTGACTCCATCATTTTAGGATTAAACAAAGACTGTGAATGGCTAGCCAACTACAAAAGACTGTATCAAATGCCTTACTAAAGTCTAGGTATACCACGTCCACTGCTTCTCCCTTATCCACATGACTCGTTATCCTATCAAAGAAAGCTATCAGATTGGTTTGACATGATTTGTTCTTTACAAATACATTCTGGCTGTTCCCAATCACCTTATTATCTTCCAAGTTTTTGCAGATGATTTCTTTAATTAGTTGCTCCATTATCTTTCCTGGCACAAAAGTTAAACTGTGTGGTCTGTAGTTTCCTGGGTTGTTTTTATTTCCCTTTTTATAGATGGGTGCTATATTTGCCCTTTTCCAGTCCTCTGGAATCTCTCCAGGCTAACATGATTTTTCCATGATTTTCCAAAGATGATAGCTAAAGGCTCAGATACCTCCTCTATCAGCTCCTTGAGTATTCTAGGATGCATTTCATCCTAGAGATGGAGAGATAGAGATGAAGAGAGGAGAGAATTAAAGAAGAGAATTCAACAAGAATGAGCGAACAGTAGAACAGTTATAGTGCAATAAGAGTTGAGAGCAAAACCAAGAAAGTTAAGACATGACCCACAAGATATAAGAGGGAATAGATGGAAAATAAAGAAGAGAAACTGAGGAGGCATACAAAAGAGGGGATTCTGAAAGCTTTTTCAGTTATCTAAAGCACTGGCCTCACAGTTCACTTACTATTGTGTCACTGTTAAAGCTTGAGACAGAACACTTGTAAACACAGAAGAAGGATAGCGAGCCTGCTGGATGCACAGACTACATGCATCTAACGAAGTGGATCTTTGCTCACAAAAGCTCCAATAATTCTGTTAGTCTATAAGGTGCCACAGGAATTCTTGTTTATGCAGATTCAGACTAACATGAGTACCCCTCAGATGAATTCTAAGTTATTCCACCTCAGTACCTCAGAACCCCAGGAGGTACTGAGGAGGAATAACTTAGAATGGCTCTGGTGAGGGGCTATTTCAGAATAGCAGAAGTGGTGAGTCTACACATGCCTTATTTTGAAATAGCTATTTCGGAATTGACATTATTCCTCATAGAATGATGTTTATAGATTTTGGAATATGCCGTATGTTATTTCAAAATTATTTTGAAATAACGGAATGGCTGTATAGATGCTCGTCTTGTTATTTCAAAATAACGTTATCTCAAAATAACAGTGCAGTGTAGATGCACTCTTAGGGACTAACAGGCTGAGTTTCAGTATTGTAGGCTGTCTTCAAACCAGGTTTTCACCTTGAGATAATGTACTGAAAGATGCTTAGAATATCAACCCAAGAAGTTTTTAATTTTCTTGTTTTTATGAAAGCATTTGATAGGAAGAGAAGTCCTCTAAAGGATCCCAAGACACCACAGAATTCCAGCAAATACTGTTAATTTGATAAATACCTTGTATGATGAATCTGTGTGCTACTACGGTATAGAGTGGAGACATGAGATTGTCTAAGATTTTTTCTGGTGTAAGGCAAAATTATGTACTATCTCACTTTTACATTGACATAGTTTTTGTGATGAGAAGCGTGATGGGAGCTGTCAAGAGGCAAGCTATGAGATCTAGATTTTGCCCATAATATAATCATACAGAATATTAACTTGGACAAAATGAAAAGACTCTTTACAAGCATAAAAGTAGAATCTGATGAAGTGACACTTTTTATCAATAGGCAGAGGACTAAGATCATGGAGACAGGAGAAAATGCTGTCAATTTTGGTGGATGTATGATTAATGAAGAAGAGTATAAAAGAGTTGATGAGTTTGTCTAAATTGGAAGTACAATATCTGCCAAAGGCCAGCTCACTAAAAAATGCAATGTCAAGAATTGGTAAAGCCAGAGTATCATTTTCCCATTTGTCAAAAGTAAGAAGATCCCTCTACATACTAAAATGAGTATACAGTGTTATTGTCCTTCTAACACACTTGTATTCTTCAGAAACATGACAGATGATTGATGCTCACAACAAGAAATTGAACACATTCCATCAATGTTGTTGAAGAAGAATTTAGGAAATTTATTGGAGAGATCATGTAATCAATGTGGAAATGCTAACCTGCATGGGCCAGCAAACTGTGAACTAAATAAAGGCTATAATGGTTTGGTCATTTTATCAGGCTACCCCATGGCAGAAACACAAGGTATATCTTAGATTGGCTTCGGCTTTTGGGAATGGAAAGTGTGAAGGAGAAAGAACAACCTATCATGGAATAATAAAAAAGGATGCAGATATCATGGAATCATGAATCAAACAGACAGCAGAGGGAAAAATGATTTGCCTCCTGTGGAGGCACTGGAGAATCTAAATCTGGGAAATAAGGTTAATGCTTCATTTCTGATTTGTCACTGTAAAAGTTCTCCTTTCCTGTTATCAAGTAATGCCTCCTCTGGACACTTCTCAAACCCATATCCTCAATTCAATTTCCTTTTGGACAGGTCTAAGTTTCTACATTATTGAACTCTTTACAGTCTTCAGGATCAGTGGTCTAAAAGTAGGGTAATGAGGTGCAGTGTGTAGTACATGCTAAAGATGTTAAAGTCTAGTCGACTAGTTGATTCCCCCACATCCCTTACTGCCTCTCTCAGATAGACTACAGACATGACCACGGAGCCCAGGGTTAGCTCCGCGTGGCACTGCCCCTTTGAAATGCCACCGCGGTGTTTGCATGGAGCTCGGGGTCAGCTGGGGACACCACAGCTGATCCCTGGTTCCAGCGGAGTGCGCAGAGCCTGGAGCTCCATGTAGCATTTCAAAGCGGCAGCGCAGCCTGGAGCCCGAGGTCAGTGGGGGACTCTGAGTCCCCTGATAACCCTAGGCTCCATGAGGGGGCTTCCACTTTGAAATGCACAAGAGCCCCCATTGGGGACTCTTGTACATTTCAAAGCTGGCTTGCTGCATGCAGCCCTGGCCCCAGACTGCACTTGGAGTTCCGCATTCCTCCTTTGAAATGTACAAGAGCCAGGAGGAATGCGGAAGTTACTATCAGCTAGTTGAGTAGTCAATGGAAATTGCATCAGAATAGGTAAATATTGAAAAAGTCTTATAGGGAAATGGTGACCAACATAAACACTTCAAAGACTCCTTAAATTTCAATTCATGCAGCAGAAATATTGATAACTTAGAAGACAACATCAGGCAGACCCAAATAGAGAGCAACTTTCAATAATGTTTGTGAACACTTTGAGAAAAACATCTGTGAAAACCTTGAGAAAAAGGGCAGCATCACACCACATTTTCAATGAGACATTCTTATGTGACACCTACCATGATATAGAGCGCACACAGGATGCTGTGATGTCATCATTAGACATGATTGACAACCGTATAGTTCATCACTGCCATTTTGGTTTAAAATGTACATACTGTCTCTCAGCCAGGGGAAGACCTCACTACAAGATTAAATCCTGATGGTAAGAGGCTATGGCTCAAACTGGATGGACAGAGCTGGCCAAACTTTAAAATAATGCACTAAATATTGCTGTCTTATTCTTTAATTGTGCAGACTTTATAGTAGATTATAATATAACAATTATTTTTTATTAATGCTGTCATAAATTAGAAGCACTGGATGCTGACTTAATAAGGGAGCAGATTAAGTTAGTGTTGTATAGCATGTATGGTTAAGCAATTTCTCCTAAAATGGAAGACAGGGATTGAAATAAAAGAGGAATACTAGCTTATAAACCACAATGGCAATGCCTGATAAACTTTGCAATAAAGCTGAGTCTAAGGGCATTTGACTTGCCTTTTTTTGGCAGAAGTCTATTTATTCTTGCTCCTTTGTGTCCTTTTCCACTGTTATCTGATTAAAGGAATCTTAGGGCCTTTGGAAATCTAGAGTAAATTTAATTGTATTCCACAAAGAACAGTGTGTGGTCAGTCCTTACATTCACACACATGCATGCAATCCAGAACAGTCAACGTAATAGTCTGTGCACAGAAAATAAGCTAAGAGAGTTGTCATGCAACATATGACCTCTGTTACAGTGCTCTTCACAATTCTTTTTCGTAGGTGGTTTGATTTTTTGCACCTTCCGTGTTTTTCGTTCACATTATCGCTCTTGATCCTGCTAACACAGAATTCAGTGACAAAACTCCTACTAACTTCAATGAGAGATGGATCTGTTCCTCATTTTGTTTCCTGAATTAAGTCTGTTTACTCATTTTCATGGGCTATTCATACTATTATAAATGTATCAATAGAAAGAGATCCTGCTATACTAATAAATGTAAAAATGATTGGTTCACATTTTAGGAATGAAAATAGATGTACTCTTCTTTTATGGATTATGTTCCAAAGCAAAAGGATTTGGCCTCATGAGTAAAAAGACTCTGATTAAGGTCAGCTGATGAGCAGAAATGGCTCCAGTCTGCAACTGAAAAACTATGTTCCACTGTCTGCACTGGAGATTAAAACTGGCTTGTTCTTATTCACATTTGGTGAACAGATGGTTCAACTATTCCGTGAGCATTCTGGCAATGCAAAAACATGCACATTAACTAAAAAAAATAATAAAAATAAGTGAAATGTCACTGGGCATCTGACTAGGATCAGTGCATCACAATGCCTGCTTCTCAGGAAGTAGGATGTTGCTATCTGACTTTAAAGGAAGGAACAAAGTAAGCAGGAATGTTGTCATTAGATTAGTAACTAATTCTGATCAAACCAAAAGACTGGAATGACAACCCAGGGCAAAAAAGATACGTGAGGAGGGTACTATTATTCCTTGTCCTATGTGGTTAGCCAGCACCTTTGGGGCCTTTCTGGGTTCTTTCCATTGATTAAAAGAGTCAGGTATTTCTTTGGTGAGTCACCTTCATTTACAAAAAAAAGGTTCACAAAGTCCTATTTTTGTGGACTCAGTAGGAATAAGCAGGGACAGGTTGTTGCCTTACTCACAATTCCTCTCCTGTACTATCTGCTACCTATCAGATGCCACACTCATGAAAAGCTTTTCTGGCTCTCTGCCTGTTTTCTGTTTCTGACACACTTAGACAAAGCTGCAGCCAATCAAAGCCCTATCCTCCGTACTAGCAATCAGTCCCTATGGGCTTTTAATGTCCCACCAGGCTTAATCGTGGACTACTAGAACTGGAAGGGACCTCAAGAGGTCATCAAGTCCAGTCCCCTACCCTCATGGCAGGACTCAGTACCGTCTAGACCAGGGGTGGCCAACCCGTTAGAGACGAAGAGCCAAAATAGCGGTGGATAGAGTGTGAAGAGCCACGTACTGGGGAGGAAAGTTGTTGAGCTAAAAAAAAAACCCAGCACCGGGAGAAAACGGGTGAAAATAGGTGCCGGTACGCCGTCCCAGGGCATACCATCACAAAAAAGGGGAAAAGGTGAGAGGGACAAGCTCTGGGAGGGAATTTGGGTGCAGGAGGAAGTAGAGAAGAGGATGCTGGCTCAGAGAGGGGACTCCAGGTTGGAAAGTGCTGGGGTCAGGTAGAGGGTTAGGGTGCTGAGCAAACCGCTGTGAGGGTGCAGGAGTTTGGGTTAGGGTTCATGAGAGGCACAGGGCAGGAAGGTTGGGAGTAAGATGGGCTCAGGACACAGATTTGCAGTGTGTGGATGGTGCAGGAGTGTTGTGACAGAAGACTGGGGATGTGGGGATGAAGGAGTTTGGGGATGTGAGAGGCTTAGGACAGGGGATTCCAGTGTATGACAGGCTCAGGTTTGAGGTCTGGGAGGGTGCAGGTGTATTATGATGCTGCAGCCAGATGGGGGCTTGGCTACAATTGGGAGCTTGTTGGCCAGGCTTCATTTTTAAATAAAATATTATGTCAAACACAAAATGTTTCAGCACTGTCTTCATTTATGAGAGGGGCGAGGAACCTGTTTTGAGTCGGGGCCACACAAGTGAGATGCAAAAAACAACCCCTCCAAAAAAAACCAATCCTCACTAATGTGGCCTCAATTGTGCTGGTGGGGACAGAGGACAGAGTGCTGCGAAGTGCGTGCTCTTCCTGGCTGTGTCTAGACTACATGCCTCTGTCGGCAGAGGCATGTAGATTAGGGTTGTAGGCAAAGGTAAATGAAGCCGCGATTTAAATGATCACGGCTTCATTTACATTTATATGGCTGCCGCGGTGAGCTGACAAACAGCTGATCAGCTGTTTGTCGGCTCAGCGCGGCAGCCATGTAAATGTAAATGAAGCCGTGATCATTTAAATCGCGGCTTCATTTACCTTTGCTGAATAAACAAATCTACATGCCTCTGCCGACAGAGGCATGTAGTGTAGACGTACCCCCTCTGTTCCCCATGAGAGCTGCGTGCTTCCTGAGAAGTTGGAGCTGGCATGCAATACCAGGATTCCCACTCCTCCCCCCGCCCGTCTTTCACCGGGTCCCCATCCCCTCCTCCAGATCCAGGACCTCCCCACTCTAACCCAATCCCCCTCACCTCTCCCAGAGCCGGCCCCCCCTCTAATCCAATCCCCCTCCCCTCCTTTCCCCAGAACCAGGCACCCTGCCCCCCACTCTAACTCAACCCTTCTCCTCTCCCAACCTAATGCCTGGATTCCGGAACTGCCACTGCTACTGCCATGTGTGTCTCCCTCTAGGAGGGCACTGCTGCCGCCACTACCGCCATGTGCCTCTCCTTGCAGGTGCAGGGCACGTGCGCTGAGTGGCCGGCCTTTAGCACACGCTGGCTTTGATGCCGAGTGCAAGGGACTGACCGTGAGCATGCTCTGGCTGGGATGCCAAGCGTGCGTGGCGGAGGGGAGTGAGCATGAGCGGAGTGGTGGCCATGAGCACACACTGGAATGTGGCTCAGAGTGGCCTGGCCCTGAGCAACCTTGTGCCGAGTGGCCAGTCTGATGATAATTTTTTAATAAAAAAAATTTAATCGAGAGCCACAATTTTTCCATCAAAGAGCTGCATGCAGCTCGTGAGCCGCAGGTTGGCCACCACTGGTCTAAACCATCCCACGTAGATGTCTGTCTAACCTGCTCTTAAATATCTCCAGAGATGGAGATTCCACAACTTCCGTAGGCAACTTATTCCAGTGTTTAACCACCCTGACAATTAGGAAGTTTTTCCTAATGTCCAACCTAAACCTCCGTAATGTATGGTTAAGCCTGCATGTGGCCTAGTGCCTTGGACAGTGACTTCCATTATCTCATGCTATCTTGCACTATAAAGGAATTTCAATGCTTCTTCCATTCAGCTTGAATTAAGTGTAGCCAGCATGCCCATCAGCTGTGACTGCAGATCAGTCATTGGCATGCGTGATGGTAACCTACCAGCATAAGAGCATCATCATTATTTCTTTTTTTAACGTCTGAGTTGAGATTGACTAAATTCTCTTGATGTTATAGTGCCAGATTGTGTCCAGTCCAGCATGGGATGTAATTGTGGGGAAGGGTTACCAACGAGCACACTTGTACCTCTCTAGAAGAACGAGCCATAGTCCTTGCACGCTACTTCCCTTCACACCAGCTAGCACCCATTTCAAGACTTATGTCTAAATTAGTCTCTCAACATTCTGGATTAGTTGGTTAGAACTTCTTCAGGAACTCCTGCTGCAGCACAACCTATGCTCAATCCTCAGCTCCAGGAGGAAATCAAGTTGGCATTTACTTCATTCTGAACTTCATTACTTCATTCTATATTCTAGTCTATGATTAACATATTCAATGTGTTGATTTATCTTTTACATTTATAGGGTAGTGAGAGTTGCCTTTTTATCTGAGCTACAAAGGGAGTTTAACAAACATCAGACAAACCTTCTCTTCTAGGTCAACTAGTTTGCTCCCCATTCCTACTCCTTAATCTCTTCACTACATTGGTGGCTTTTTATCAATGACAGCTCACTTCAACCCCTTTTTGAGGCAGGACCATACAGAATCCTGCTACTGCTGCTGCTGCTTTAATATTGAACTTCTAATTTGGTGTCTGCTACATGTACAGGATTAAAGTGAAGGGGGGGGACACAGATCTCTTCAAACTCCAACTTTTTCCTCTCTTTTTTATGTAACAACACACAACTGAAGACAAAATTGTGTGAAAACAGTGTGATAATCAGTTTTATTATTTATGGAACTGGATTACTGCCCAGTTCTACCTCTGCTTTTGTCCAGTTCTGGGCACTACATTTCAGGAAAGATGTGGAGAAATTGGAGAAAGTCCAGAAAAGAGCAACAGAAATGATTAAAGGTCTAGAAACATGACCTACAAGAGAAGACTGAAAGAATTGGGTTTGTTTAGTTTAGAAAAGGGAAGACTGAGAGGGGACATGATAGCAGTTTTCAAGTACCTAAAAGGGTATCACAAGGAGAAGGGAGTAAAATTGTTTTCCTCGGCCTCTGATGATAGAACAAAAAGCAGTGGACTTAAATTGCAGCAGCATAGGTTTAGGATGGACATTAGGAAAAACTTCCTAACTGTCATGGTGGTTAAACACTGGAATAAATTGCCTAGGGAGGTTGTGGAATCTTCATCTCTGGAGATCTTTAAGAGCAGGTTAGATACACATTTATCAGGAATTATGTAGACAGTGCTTGGTCATAGCATGAGGACAGGGACTGGACTTGATGACCTCTCAAGGTCCCTTCCAGTTCTGGAATTTTGTGATGATTCTATGATGATCATTTAAAAGGAGGCTCAGTGATCTTTTATGCCAGACTTTTTATGGAGCCAGCTGGCCTGCACCCCTACCCCTTTACAAAGTCCTGAGATCAACAGCCTATTTTCTGCTCTTAACCTCTTTGCGGGAATGGGAGGAGTAAGATATATCCACTTTCGCAATCCTTCAGAAGGGGAATCATCGATACACTTGTAAATTTTTCTGACCCATTTTCACAGAGTTCTAGTTGTGATATTTTCTTTGAATGCAAACCAAATGTACACACAGTGCGGGAAATTATGAGAAAGAGTATTGTAATTATTCTTTAACATATCTTGGGAATAAAGGACTCCAGATCAGGAATTTTCTTTGGAGAAGAACTGCCCATATTATGCACAACTGACTAGAAATTCAGCAGTACTCACAAAAGTTGTGTTATTTCACTTTTGAGGAAAATTATGAATGATTTTTAAAAATAGCACTACTTTTTATCATTCTGCCGTTGCTACAACTAGGCTTGCTGACAAGAGTAGCAAAAGGACCAGCTGCCCCAGGATCTGGTGATTTAAAAGGATCTCCTGGCTATTAGCACTGCTACCACAGCAGTAGTACTGCATTCTGGGTGACTGGCTGCCCCCAGCCCTGTCCTTTCCACCCAAGGCCCCACCCCTTCTGGGAGCGCAAAGATAGCTACCCACCTTGCTCAGGGTCTTGGCAATGCTTTCTGCTCCCCTGGCAACAACACAGACATCTAGAAGATGCTTGAAAGCTGCATATGTTCTCTGATGTTTGTTAAACTGCCTTTGTAGCTCAGATAAAAAGGTAGCTCTCACTACTCTATACACGCAAAAGATAAATTAACACTTTGAATGTGTTAATCATAGGCTCAAGTGTAGAAGCTAAGAAAGTTCCAAGACAAGGCTACCCTATGAATATTAATTTGTTAGCAGGCAGTAGAATGAAGTATTTTGTTTTTTAAATGGTCCTAAACTACATGTCTTATCCACATGCTGAGATTTTTAACCTTTTCAAATGTTTTCATATTTTCATTGTCCAGGATGGAGGAGACAGTGAAAAATCTACTACAGAATCAAGGGCCTCCAGAGCAGAATGGAGAAGGAACAGTTAATATCATGAAGGTATATCAGGTATTGATGACTTTTAATATGTTTACATGAATTAAAAAAAACCTAACCAGTGATGGCTCTATTTTTCTAATATCCATGTCCAAGTATTTTTGTTCTATGTTTATGAGTTATAAATGTTGATAATCTGTTATTAAATAATTTAACATACCTGGTTCCTCCTTACTCTCTCCATATATTCTCTCCTGACTGCTTAAGGATTTCTCTTTCCAAAGTTACATTTTTATCTTCTTGCTAAACCTACCCTCCCCAAGTTGCCCTCCCTCCCCAAACCTCTTTGCTTTATTATTTTGATTGTTGCATGCTTCACAAGGGAAACATGAACCAAATTTTAAGCCCTATTAAAAAACATGAAATTTATCATAGAATACTAGGACTGGAAGGGACCTCGAGAGGTCATCGAGTCCAGTCCCCTGCCATCATGGCAGGACCAAATACTGTCTAGACCAGGGGTGTCCAAACTTTTTTCAAAGAGGGCCAGATTTGATGAAGTGAACATGCGTGAGGGCCGGCCATTTTGCCTGACATTCTTTGAACCATTAAAATTAAATGCAAATTAACTATTTTATGCAAAGTTTATTGCAAACGGCATACTTTTCATTCCGTCACATGGATGACAAATCTAAACAGGTATTAAATCACTCTGCCTTTCATATCTGAAGGCCAGATGAAAAAAAAATCCAGGAAGCTGAAATATATGTCAGGAACATTGTAAAGTACATTACATATTATTGATAATAAAGGTTGTCTGTCAATTTTAAGTTCAAAAAATATGAACAGGAACATAACACCAAGTATACATATTGTGTCCAAATATATTTATAACTGATTTAGACCAACTGACATTAACTGAGATTTTACAATGTATTCATCTCAATACATATGGATTCGTTGGGGGCCATAAAAGATAGATATTGCCAAATTACCTGGGGGGCCGTATTAAACCGGAACACGGGCCGCAATTGGCCCGCGGGCCGGACTTTGGACATGCCTGGTCTAGACCATCCCTGATAGACATTTATCTAACCTACTCTTAAATATCTCCACAGATGGAGATTCCACAACCTTCCTGGGCAATTTATTCAGTGTTTGACTACACTGACAGTTAGGAACTTTTTCCTAATGTCCAACCTAAACCTCCCTTGCTGCAGTTTAAGCCCATTGCTTCTTATTCTATCCCCAGAGGCCAAGATGATCAACTTTTCTCCCTCCTCCTTATGATACTCTTTTAGATATCTGAAAACTGCTATCATGTCCCCCCTAATAAACATAATAATTTATTATGATAAATTATTCTAGAGTGCCTAAATTACAAGATTTTATCACTATACTATCACAGCACTGTTTTGTGGATCCATATTTTTAGAGGACATACAACCTTGTATAAAGCTGCACAAGTTTGTCTGAATTGTGTGGTAGGTGTGCTTTGTCACTTGAACCTGGGATGCAGAGAAGGAAATATCTCATTTGAAAAGAGAGAGCTAAGGGGTAGAGTAGAGATAGTTCTGGAGAGGAAAAAACATGGAAGAGCCAAGTTGAGAGAGGGAGTTTATACTGTGGCTTATGATTTATTACAATTTTACTTCACCACAGAAGAACATGATATTTGAAATAACTGAGGGTCTTCAGATTCTTTTGAATTTGTTGAACTATATTCTGCCCATTTACAATGACGTTCTGAAATGTCACTTATTGAAATATTTAATAAGGACAATCTCGATATTTTTAATAGTTGCATTTCCTTGGTCAGATAGACCAGGCCTTAGTGCGTATTCATACCTTTACTAACAGTCCTACAAGAAATAAAATGTAGAAAGATGACCTATTTTGCAGTTCTCCAGATAATGAAACAGTTGTGAAAAACTGTGCACAGATAGTCTCATGTTCCTTATTACAACCAGTGGATGAGGACAGAGTAAAATGAAGCCTTAAAACTAAATAAAAGTCACGTTTAATCAGAGGCTTTGGAATCATAGACGTTTAAGACTTAATCTAAAGATATGTGTATGTTCAAATAACTGACATGGAAAGAAATGTTAGAGAGCGATTGTGCAATTTCGTTTTTACAGTAAATGATTAAGAATCACAAAAGTCTCTGTTAACCTGTCTGTACTTTAGTTTGTCTGTAAACAGTGGATACAAATAGTAGCTAGCCTCACACAGTGTTGTTCTGCTGCTTAAATAATTTAAAACTGGGAATCTTTTATGGGAGGTCCTTTCTAATTGCAATATATATATATATTATTGTTCCATTTATTTGTTATATAAAAATCATGCTCAGAAAGTTTATTTTTATCTTGAAAGGATGGCCAGCCTAGTACATTATATGATATTCAGTGATGAACAGAAGGGTAAAAAATGAGGAAAATAGTTCTTGAACATTTTACTTACTCTGAATTAGTTTTAATTTCAGCCACATCCATATCACTTTGTTCAATTTTCTGCAAGATTTCACAAAAATAGGTTTTTGTTTGCTCAGATTTTGAGGACTATTTGAATTCCTGTGTTCACATGCCAGCAAGGACATTCACACAATATGGTTATTTGTTATTTCGTGCTGGAAGAGTCTACTAGATGTATATAGTGTTTGTCATCCTGTAACTCAGGTGACCAGTCATAACAAGCAACTGCCAATAGCTGAAGGCATCACCACAGCAAATAGTTTGCAGAGAATTCATTTTCTTAAAAACTCACAAGGTATTTGAATAGTCACTAATAATTTTATGAATAAATTACCAAAATCCAATTAGGCACATAAATTATAAACAGAAGTTAGATAAATTTGTCATGGTTTGTATTACAAATACTCTGTGCAATACAAAGCTGTCATATGTGAGGCATGCTAAAAAAAATCCCATTTTTTTATATAGCAACATGTTTCACCATTGGAAGTAACATATAAAAATAAAATCTTAGAGGTTACCTTGTCATTTTGATATACACCCTTCTTTCAGTGCAGTAAGACCACATGTGAACTCCTGGATCCTTATCCCAGTCTTACCAGGGATACAAACACAGTCCCCTTGGACTCCAGTCTATCTTGCTACCAGGAAAAACTGGAGTTTGTGATCAAAGGTTTCTCAGATTAAAAGATCACATCGTATCAGGTTGCTCCAAGTCCCAAGAGACCAGTCAGGGTACGTCTCAAACTACATGGCTCCGTCGACGGAGCCATGTAGATTTGTTGTTTTGACAAAGTTAAATGAAGCCGCGATTTAAATGATCATGGCTTCATTTAAATTTACATGGCTGCCGCGCTGAGCCGACAAACAGCTGATCAGCTATTTGTCCGCTCAGTGCGCTAGTCTGGACGCTCCCCTGCCGACATCAAAGTCCTTTGTTGGCAGCCCCGGTAAACCTCATCCCATGAGGAATAACGGGGCTGCTGACAAAGGGCTTTGATGTCAGCAGGGGAGCGTCCAGACTAGCGCGTTGAGCGGACAAACAGCTGATTAGCTGTTTGTCGGCTCAGCGCGGCAGCCATGTAAATTTAAATGAAGCCGCGATCAATTAAATCGCGGCTTCATTTGACTTTGCCTATGTGTCTAATCTACGTGTCTCTGACGACAGAGGCATGTAGTCTAGACACAGCCTCAGTGACTCCAGATCCATTGGTACTCTAGATCTTGCAGCAGTGACAATATTGACAGCTAATCGTATAGTAATCTAACTAGAGGTTTATTAGCTAAGAAAAGGAAATGAAAGTTATATAAATGCTAAAACAGGTAAAATATATGCATCAGTGGGTCACAGTTTGTAATTCCAAGTGGTGGCAGTGGTATATTATGCTGCCGGTTTCCCAAATATTAGAATTTCCTATAAAAATCCAAACAGTCTAGATATGAAGGATCTTTCCTTGAATCCATACTTGTGGCTTTTCACAGAAAACAAGTTGACAGCTTCCAGCTGACTGCCCACATGGACTTTTTCATTGATGACAAAGAACCAGGAATGTTTTTGAGTCTTTGGCCTCCAATCATCATACACAATGATCATTTGCTTTGAAATGAGCTCTTTTCTGTTAGTTAAGAGTGAAAAACCCCCAACATTCCAAAAGAGTTGCAAAGTTTCCAGACACATCCCCACTACACCACTTGGGAGGGACTCACTGCTCTGTCCTTAGCAGGGAGTTGCTGCTGTCACTGAAGGAGAACTGCCCCTCCCCCAGCAAGGCAGCTCTGTGCGCAGCGTCCCTGAGCTCCTAGGAAGGGCTCATGACTCAGCTATGGGGCCATGCTGCTGCCCACTTTAGAGGGAACCTTGGTTGTGTAATCCATTCTAACCCCCAGATCCTTTTCAGCAGTACCGACATTGCCAGTGTCCATTCCCCATTTTGTAGTTGTGTATTTGATGTTCCCTGACCAGATGGTTATGCTATTCTGTGGTACTCCTCCTTAGCAATGTGTCCATGTTTCCACTTTTTGTGTGATTCTTTTTTAGTTTGAAGATCATTAAAGAGCTCCTGATTGGATTCTTACTATTCTTGCTATATTTCCTTCTCAGCGAGACATTTTGCAATTGTTGCTTTAATATTTTCTTCCTGAGCTAGGGTTGCCAATTTTGCTTGTGTGTATCTGTGGAGGTTTCCTGGAGGTTTAATCATGTGACACAATTTGTAATTAAAGATTAATCTTTAATTATGTTGGTTACCAGAGCAGTATTCCTGTTTCTGCCACAGACTTCGCATGTGACGTTGGGCAAGCCGTTTAATTAATTGTTCATCGTTAAATGATGATAATAATATTTCCCTGCCTCACATGATGTTAAAGAAATCACAGTGATGGGAGCCATAAAAGTACTGGGATTGACAGAAAATATATAAACGTTGGTTATGTCCACACTGCAGCTGGGCGCATGCTTTTCAGTGCAGCTAGAGAAATGCGTGCTAGTTCTGCTCAAGCTAGTGTATTAAAAATAGCAATATAGTTGGGGTAGCACAGACAGCAGCTTGGGGCTAGCAACCCAAGTATGGTGAGCGGGTTTGTACTCAGGTGACTAGCTTGACCTGTGCTAGCTTCAGGAACCTTGTTACTTCTAGGATTTACCTGTGCTGGAAAATATACACATACCTTTAGATGATGAATACAAGGCTTTTAACATTACTTTATGAACCAGAAAATAGGCTCATTTTCACAAAAGCGTTTCCTAAATGGACTTTTTTTTAAAAAAGGACAAATTTCATATTAAAATGGGACAGTTTTCAAGTAAAAGCTATTCTCTTTCATATAAAAACAATGGAGAAATTACTCCCACCACAGTTTCTGTTGTACTTTGAAATGTGTTATCTACATGGATCCTGCTTTTGGCTCACAAGCACCCATGGTTGAAAGTAACTTAAATTTCTTAAAGGTATTGTTCTATTCCCCTTTTCCCAGGGGGCTCATGGCAGGAAGTTTGGGGGGGGAGGTGCAATATGACATTATAAGAAATTTAAGTGCGAGGTGGAGTGCAGGAGGCTTATGGCAGAGTGGGTGGGCGTGGAGGAGCTCAAAGCAGGAGGTGGAGATGTGGGTACAGGAGTCAGGGCTGTGGGGGATGCAGGAATTTAGGTGAGGTTGTGAGGAGGGACTCAGGGCAGAGTGTAGGGGTGCAGGTATCCGGACTGGAGCACAAAGCAGAGGGTTGGTGTCTGGTAAGAGCGAGTGCAGAGGGGCAAGGGCATCCTTTGGCTATGTCTAGACTGCAGGCTTCTTTCGAAAGAGGCTCTTTCGAAAGCATCTTTCGAAAGAGCCTCTTTCGAAAGATCGCGTCTAGACTGCAGGCGGATCTTTCGAAAGAAAAATCCGCTTTTTCGAAAGAGAGCACCCAGCGAGTCTGGATGCTCTCTTTCGAAGACGGCCTCTTTACATTGAAGAACGCCTTCTTTCGAAAGAGGAACTTTCGAAAGAAGGCGTTCTTCCTCGTGAAATGAGGTTTACCGCCATCGAAAGAAAAGCCGCGTTCTTTCGAAATAATTTCGAAAGAACGCGGCTTGAGTCTGGACGCAGGGGAAGTTTTTTCGGGAAAAGGCTACTTTTCCTGAAAAAACCCCTGAGTCTGGACACGGCCTTTATGGGGGACAGGAGGGTTTTACCCTCCAATTCCTACCATGCTGCCTGTTGCTTGCTTGCCCTCATTCTTAGAGGGTGAAAGGAAAATGCACAGACTGGATCACTCACTCCTCTTCCTCCTGCCCTTGGCAGCCAGGAGTAAGAGGAAACTGAGCTGTGCACTTTCCTCTTGCTCCCTGATAGGGACAGAGCAACAAGCAATATGCTGCTTAGCATTGCAACCTGCAGGAGAGCCCCTGGAGCCCAGCAGGGAGCTGTGAGGATTATGGTGGGGGTGGGGGCACCATGCAAAATCTCCTGTCCTCCCCTCCCTCTGAGTGTGCAAGCACAGAGGGGCACATAGCCCCAGCAACTGGCCGCTTTGAGAGGCCTCAGGCTGTGGCAGGCAGGGAGCCTACCTGAGAGTCCCAACTGAGCATGTGCAAAAGCCTGGTAGACTGGATCTGGCCAGCAGGCCATAGTTTCCCTGCCTCTGTCCTAGACCATGTACTGTTCCCCCTAGGAATCTTGTGGGTTGGATTAATAAAGGCTTGGAAATAGGTATCTTGTAGATCAAGAGCTGTAAACCAGTCCTGAGGCTCTAATGAGGGAGTTACAAAATCCAGTTGTCAACCTGGACTTGAAATGATAGGTGCATTTTTTGAAGCGTCTAAGATCCAGAATGGGATATCAGCAGCCTTTCTTCTTTGGGGTGAGAACATAATGGCAATAAGTCACACTTCTCCTGAACTCTAAAGGGACACTCTCTGCTGCTGTGAGTTAGAAGAGGAAGTGAACCTTTTATTTTATCTGTGTCTTATGAGACATTCCCTAAAAATCCCTGGGTAATGGGGGGTGGGGAATTGTCAGAAGGGTTTGGAACTAGACCGAAGTGCTTACAATCTTGGGGTGGATCTCTTGCACTCTTGATATTAGTGTCAAATCTGCTGCCTGGCAGAAGACCCGGACCCTGGAGAATCAGAAGAAGAGGTGGACGGTCATTGTCTTTGACTTGGATGAAAGCAACTGTTGAAATAGATTCTGGTGTTGAAAAAGAGGGTTCTAGTTACATTTAAAAGTCTAAACCTGTCCCTGAGTGAAATGGGATTTTTTTAATGCAGAAACTCAGATGAGCTGCATTTTTTTTTAAGGCAGAAACTGAGCTGCCTCTGTTTCAAAAGCATTCACCCCAGGTAAGGGTCAGGTCGTCCCATTGATCAAAAAATAAACTTGTCTCCTTACTTTTTATACCTATATAAAACACCTATATAAAATTATGGCGTGACACCAAATTTTAATGTTTCAGTAACAGAACTCCAGAAATGCTTTCGGTTTCAAAGGGAGGCTATGATTGGAAGCAGATTGCTGGTAGGGCAAGGCAGATACAGAGGGTTTTATAAGCCCTGAAGAAAGTACCTGGCTTTGACTTCTTCCTGGTAACACACCTGAGACAATGGTGCAGTAGTGTACCATTCGTGTTTTAAAGATATATGCATATATTTAACTGGTTTCATGTATAAGGTCAAAATTGCATGAGGTATCAGAGACTTCTATTTATTTCATCCTAACTCTTCACATGTTTGAACTGAGGTCAGGAATGCCATAGCATCTATATCAGACGATAGAGAAGATAAAGGACCCAAATTGCTCATAATGCAGTGAGGGGGTTACACAACCCTGGCCTGCTGTCCCACAGAGCAAATTCACAGCTCATGAGGTCTATTGGATTTTTTCCCTGCCACCTCCTTTAGGAGGATGGGGAGAACAACTTTACACTCTACTATGAGACTTAGCCAGCTTTGCCCACTTTCGGAGCTCCATTGGCTCCACTAAGCAGAGTAGAAATTTGTGTCTTCCTCTGCCACAAATAGCCCTCAGGATAGTTTCTCCTACTGATAGTTTCTGTTCTAGCTTCTTCTGGTGCAAGCTTTGTGTATTCCCTGAATTTTCATAAATAGACCTTAGTTTCATGTATCAAAGGGAGAGTGATGTTAATATACATAATTTAAAACTAAATTTTCAGATCAAAGAATATGCCTGCCCAAGCTTTCCAGTTCCTTTGCTCTTGTCTGCTTATTATTCAGTGTCATACGGCAACAACTATGTAGAGCTATGTATAACACGGTGAAGTCTAACAGCCTAGACCTAGCTCTAGATTTAAAATATGCTGTATATGTACCTGTTCCTTAGAAGAGAAGTTATTTTCTCATTCCCAGGCTGTTCCATCTGTACATTGCAAGGACTGGCAAAGACTAAGTAGCATGCAGTGGTAGCACTATATCGGACAGATCTGACTCTTTTCCTCTAAACTATCGTTATATTTCATTTCAGTCAGACGTTCTTTCTGTAGCTTTTCTGTGGAATCATTTCAAAGAACAAAATAGCAGCCTATTCACATTTCTTGGGACCTGTGCCTATCATACAGCCATAACTCAGAGATGAAGACACAAGAGCTTTGAAAAATTACACAGCCAGATTCACAGCCCACCTAAGCTGATTCATGCTGCTCTAATGCCTGCAGATAATCCTCCTGGGATGGCCTACAGATTCTCTGCTGAGGGTCATGTCCCCAATGGCTGGTGATAAATAAAGTCCAGATATGACAATCAGTTGGCTGCTTTTCCCAGGCTGCAATCTTGTTTGCCTATATCGTTCAGCATCTGCCTCTTAAACTTGTCTCCACCTCAGCTGAAAAACAGTTATGTTTTTGCAGCACTTCTAAGCTGTGACAGATGCATTGTCTTATTGCTAACGCATAAGAGTGGAAACATGGTAGAACCTGGTTTCTTTTCGTAGGTATGGATTCTTAGTATGGATTTCCCAGATGGTCAAGTCACTTAACTTCTATGTTCATAAATGTCTCTTTTTGTAACATTAATTAAATGGTACCTTCTGTGGCTGTGACGTATGATTTACTGAGGTTTGCAAAGCACTTTGAGATCCTTGAATGGAAGGTGCTATAGAAGTATAAAATATTATATGTAAATATAACGTATATTTATAGTTAATATAATATTTTTAACAAGTTTGCAAAACTGTGTTATACATTTTTTTGTTTAGCAACATAGCAAGAAGTGATATATTCATCAAGTTTTTCAATTGGGAATATTATCATTTTATAGACTGAACAACCTTATACTGGTATTGTTTGTTCTAAAAATAGTTTGTTGCTACTTTCATTACAGATGTGTTAATTAATAAAAGGGAATTTGCAGGATACTTTTTAAAAGCCTATAGTATGAACTACAACTTCAGCTACAAATTTAATCCAAATATTTCTTAAAGGACAGTCTTAGGGCTAACAGATATTGTTATGCCTTTTCTCGAAAATTCTTGGTCATATTTCTGAGGCAGCTAAATTAGATTTAACTTTCTCTCCTTTCTTAATTGCTGCTTCTGAGATTAAAGAAAGCAGCCAAGAGAAAAGGGAAGAACCAAGCTTTCTAAGGTAATCGTTAACATCCCAGATCAGAATCATGGATTTGAATCCAAATTCTCATCTCAAGCTAATTATTCTAACTGGGAAGGTTCCAATCAGGATAATGCAATCCCAAATTTGAGAATGTTCACATTTAGATTAGGCCCTTTATAATTCTGTAGTCATAGACAGGGCCGTCCTTAGGATGTATGGGGTCCCATGCAGTACTATTAAACTGAGGCCCCTGTGCTCAATAGCATTCCAGAATGGGGAGAATGATGATGTTTTAGAGATGTGATGTTATAATCTTCTGCAACACACTAATAAAATATTTTAAAGCAAAATTGAAACTACGTTCCTGTCGATTAAGACAGTAAATTCAGAAACTGACAGTACAATAAAACTCCAATTGTCTGGTATCCAGTGGTCCGGCACTTCTGATAGTCCAGCACCAACTGGAACCCCGAAATGCTCTGGCCAGCCAAACAATTGGAGCTGCCCAGAGGCGGTGGTGGAGAGGGGCGAGAGGCAGGCAGCTGTTTAAGGAAGGCAGGCAGGCACGCGGGCGGGGGGAGAGGCGTTGGTAGGGAATGGCGTGGTGAGGGGCGAACCCTCTGCCATGTTGCAGGGAGGTGGTGGAAGCCCCGCTCAGATGGCTTGCAAGCGGGGAAACTTGTAAGTGGCGGCGGTAGAGAGGGGGCGAGAAGCAGGCAGCTGTTTAAGGTGGGAGGGCGAGTGGGGGGTGTCGGCGGGGGATGGCGCGGCAAGGGGCGAACCCTCCGCCGTGTTGTGGATAGGCAGTGGAAGCCCCACGCAGCCGGCTTGCAAGCGGGGAAACTTGTAAGAGGGGGCAAGAGGCAGGCAGCACTCCCTGTCGCCCCCCCCTCACTCCCGCCCGCCCGCCTTAAACAGCTGCCTGTCTCTCGCCCCCTCTCCGCCACCACCGCTTACAAGTTTCCCTGCTTCCAAGCTGCTTCCGCGGGGCTTCCACAGCCTCCCCGCAACACTGCGGAGGGTTTGCCCCTCCCCGCGTCGTTCCCCGCCGACACGCCCACGCAGTGCGGATCCCGGCAGATCAGTCACAGCACCCTGCCGGAGTACCTCCCGATACTCCGGCATATCCGATAATCCGGCACCCCCTCGTTCCAAGGGTGCCGGATTATCAGAAGTCTACTGTATATGCCTGGGGTTGGCAAATGCCTGTTAAATGACTTTATTACCACCTAAATGGCTCTTTTACAGGTTCAATGTTTTACTAAAAGATCTGGCAGACTTTTTTTTACTTTAAAGTTAACTAGATCCTATCTGAAGGAAGCAGAGCCACAGAACAGGGATAGGAAGAGGTGGACATTAAGACCAGTGAGGCTCCAAATATTCAGGTGCCATACGAAGCTGCTTATCTGTATATCGGAAAGGATGGCTCTGGTCATAGACAAATATTTATTGCATTATATAGATTTCTAGGTATGAGAAATTTTGATCATAACCACCTTCTCTGTAGCCCACAAAGCCAACAAAGCTTCCTCTAGCTCCTGCAGCTCTTTCTTAAGACAAATGGAAACTCCACTTTTAGATTTAGGTGGTCTAACAAACCTTTGAAGCCTTGTCACTGATAAATTGGATGCACAAAATGGTGCTGACACTGTTGACAGCTGAGAATCCCATCCAAAAAATGCATTTCATGTTTCATGTCCAATTGGTTCTACAGCCAACCAAATATTTCATGGTACCTGCCAAAGAGAACCTCATTTACAATACTCTGCTTGCTTTGTATCTAAATTCCACATGAGGCATAGTGGTTCTGGTTTCTGTATTGCATTGACTTTACTGCAGTTTCTTCAGATTTATCAAACATTTAAATCAGAGTAGAATTTGGCTCTGCTTGCTTCAGTTACCTGTAGACATTTTGCGACTCACAATTCTTACAGCCGTGTTAAATGCCATATTCCGTTTTAGCTTTAAAATAAGTTTCCTTGTGAGAAAAGGAATTTGCTTCAATTTTGAAATAATTTAATGGGCCATTGTATAATAGAGTACAAATACAGTGGATATTTTGCCAACTTATGCATGCATGCAACATTAGGTGGAGATTCAGGGTATGTCTACACTACAGCGCTAATTCGAACTAACTTAATTTTAATTAGTTAATTCGAACTAAGCTAATTCGAACTAACGCATCTAGAACTAAAAACTAGTTCAAATTAGCGTTTTGCTAATTCGAACTAGCATGTCCACATTAAGTGGACCCTGAACAGGGCTTAAGGATGGCTGGAAGCAGTGCCGGCAGGGCATCAGAGGAGGACTTAGGCTAGCCGAGGGCTGTGCTTAAAGGGTCCCGACCCCCACCCCGGACAGACAGTTCTCAGGGGTGCCCCGCTTGAAAACCAGTCCTGGCTTGGAGTGCCCGGAGTGCCCACATTGGGCACATTACACCACTCGGCCATCAGCCCGGCTGCACTTGCCGCAGGCTGCCATCTGGGGAGAGGGGGCAATTGGGGGGCTGCAGGAGAGCTTCCACACCCAGAAGCCCACAGAGCCAGCCCAGTCCTCCCCATCGGGGGCTCGTACCCCATTCCTCCCTCACCTCCTTCCACTTACCCTTCCCTAGCCCTTTTTCTTGATGTACGAAATAAAGGACAATTGTGTTCAAAAATGGAATCTGTCTTTATTGAACAAAACTGGGGGAGACTGGGAAAAGGAGGTGGGAGAGGGGAAGAGAGAGGCTGGGAGAGGGGAGGGCAACTAAAATGATCAGGGGTTGGGAACAGGTCCCATATGAAGAGAGGCTAAAGAGACTGGGACTTCTCAGCTTAGAAAAGAGGAGATGGAGGGGGGACAGGATAGAGGTCTCTAAAAGCAGGAGTTGGGTGGAGAGGGTGCATACAGAAAAGGTCTTCATGAGTTCCCATAAAGAAGGACTAGAGGACACCAAAGGAAAGGAATGGGTAGCAGGCTTCAAAGTGATGGAGGTTGGGTCCATGGAGTGGTATTAGCCAGGGGGTAGGAGTGGTGTCCCTGCCCAAAGTTTGTGGAAGGCTGGAGAGGGATGGCACGAGACAAATGGCTTGGTCACTGTCTCCGGTCCATCCCCTCCAGGGTATCTAGTGTTGGCCGCTGTCGGCAGACAGGCTACTGGGATAGATGGACCTTTGGTCTGACCCAGGACGGCCATTGTAAGCTCAGGGCTCAGGGTCGGGGGTCTCAGTGGACCCCCTTGATTTTCATGCACACCTGCTCCGGGGTGGCCACTCTCCTGCCCAAGCCGCACTAGCCCAGGTGGGTGCCCGCCTCTTGCGGTCCCGGGCAAGCTCCCGGGAGCCGCCAGCCTGGTCCAGGGAAGAGGGGGAGGGCTGGGGGGCATCGGGTGGCTGGCTCGATCCATGCCAGGTGCAGGGTCTGCTGGCTGGGTGCTGGCAGGCTTGCACCTGGCACGGGCACCGTAGCCAGCCCGTACAGGACTATGTAGCACTTTAAAGACTAACAAGATGGTTTATTAGATGATGAGCTTTCGTGGGCCAAACCCACTTCCTCAGATCAAATAGTGGAAGAAAACAGTCACAACCATATATACCAAAGGATACAATTAAAAAAATGAACACATATGAAAAGGACAAATCGCATTACAGAACAGAGGAAGGATGCGGGGGGGAGGGGAGGAGGAAAGGAAGGTAAATGCCTGTGAGTTAATGATATTAGAGGTGGGGTAGGGGAGATATCTGTGAGTTAATGGTATTAGAGGTGATAAAACAAAGTCCTAGGTACAGTAGCAATGTTTGCAAGGTAAATAACTGTTTTCTATGGACTGACTAAGACCAAAAGCAATTCATTTCATATGGGTCACTGAACAGCTATTCTACTTGTTGGCCATTACAAACCCATATTTGAGCTAGTGGTCTATTGGCAAAAGACTCCATATTCCATTAGCCATCTGTGATGAAGTGGGAATTGCGGGGATTTTATTTCTCTTGTTATGTTGCATGTGATTTCTACTGTCTTGTAGTAACCCCATGTGTGTGCCTCAGTTTCCATGGACATTGCACCAATACCTAGATGGTGGTGGGATTTTCAGTGTGATAGACTTCCCCACATACACAATGGCTGATGCTTTCAGTAACCTTAGCCCGGGATGGGGTGTGAGCAGAGGTGTGACCAGGTGACACCTTTTGCCAAGCAAACAGGACAAAGGCTGGAGGCAAGGCTGACTGCAGGGCTGGGAAATGCTGCTGAGTGTGTAAGTTAGTCTTTGCTGGCTTGGGGTGCAGCGAGGGAAGTCAGGGTCCTTGGCTCCGAGCCCCCTTTCCTCATAATGGATTGTACTGTCTGCTTCTGATTACTGTGCTGACAAGTCTGTTCTACACTGTATCCCTGTTGACTAATACACCTGTTCTACCTGTTGGCTGAGAGTCACATATGGTAGATGGGGGTGCAGGGCGCAGTGACTCCCCACACCTCAGTGACACCATCTAACAAGCTATTCATTCTGCTTTGGCCATTTAATTAGGATTAGTCTGAAGTTTTTCTCAATTTTTCATTTCACTGTGCAGCTTCCATTTACTTTATATGCCTTCTAAATCTGAACTTTTTCAAAAGGAATAAATGTTTGATGATAGAACAGGCAATAAAAGCATCATCAGAAAATTTATTAATGTAACTCTGCAGAACTCTTCAATAAGGATGATAGCCTGTAACATTTAGGAGTATTTTCAATGAAGAATAATGTGTAGTAGATTTAGATTGATATGCAAGTGGTCATGGGTTCATATTAGAGACATAAAGAAAACACTTTGTTCTCTTATCCATCATACACATTTAATCTAGGGGATTTTACTGCTCACTCTGTTCACTTTGTAAGTCAAATCCATAGATGAAAAAGAGGAATTTTATATGTTTTGCCTGACAGCAGTAATGTTAAACTATGAACAATTTGGGATGTTTCAGCTTCTGATTTATGTGAATCCTTTTCTTTTCCTTCATACGTGGTCAGCTTCTACTGAACAAAAATATAAACAAGAAAACATTATTACTGTATTTGTTGATGTGCTGTCTAAAGCAAAGAATATTCTACTACACCCCACTGCCAGCAGAAAATAAAACAAGTGAATAAATAGATTTCAAAATAAGAAACATCATAGGAGGCATATGTTGATTTCAAAGCAGATAGCTAATTTATACTGAATGTCTCATTTTCTCTTGTTGTAGTTATTCTGCATTCTAAATTGATTGCTTAGTTACTTTTGCTTAGCTACAATATGCTGTCCAGACCTGGGTCACAGAATTTAATAGATGGAAAGGATTACTATAAGCAAATAGAAAACTTAAAAAAAATTCACGTAGCAGAAAAGTTGATGTTATTTGGACCTCATCATCTGCCCCTCTGCAAAGCATGTCAGTGGAGATACATCTTTAATTCAACAGATTCTCACTGTCATGAGGGTTGGACTTAGTATATAAAAATGCCTTGATGCACTTCAGGTCCTGTTGGGCGTCCTAGGTTACAAAAAATACATGAGGTTGCTATTAAAATTCAAAAGGCACATTTAAGAGTGCCTGAGCTAGAACGTGATGAGGCAAGAATCTTATCTGGTGATTAGGACAATAAGGCTTTGGGGAAAAATTGGATGCCACTAAGAATGAGATGAGCTTGTTGAATTCTCAGGCTTGTTGGAATTTCTAAGCAAATATCACTGGGAGCAATTACTGCCTTTTTTCAATGTGTCCAGTCAAATTACTTGAGTGAGTTGTTGCACAGCCCTGGACTATGTGTCTCATGGCCCTGTGAAGACTTCCTGGGAAGAAATCCCACATATATTCACTATCCATATCTGCAGCCTGAGCATTCTTCTTCCATGTCACACACTACGTCTACATTGCATCCCCCTTGCGCAAAAGCCTAGGCAAATGAAGCACAGATTAGGGTATTGCCACACTTCATTAGCATAATTAATATGGGGTTGTTTTTTTTTGCGCAAGAGGGTTTTGCATAAAAAGGAGCTGTCTACACAGGTCCTTTTTGTGTGAAAACCCCCTCTTGCGCAAGAGCCATTCTTCCTCATTTTTTTAGGTGCAAAAATGCCCCCTAATTAATTATGCAAATGAAGTACAGAAATATGCTAATCTGCACTTCATTTGCATAGGATTTTGCACAAGAGGGATGCAATGTAGACGTAGTCTCATAGTGAAGAATGGTGCTCAACACTGGAAGGTCTGCAGCAGAAATAACATTTAAAGTACATTGTATAGGATTGTACCAAAACAGTACAGCAACATTGCAAGAAACAACTTACAAAATGAATTATTACATCAATTACCTTGTAGGATGTTTTGTAAAGTGACATGTAGAGAGTATTGAGATCAAGTGCATGCATTTAGAACAGCAGAGAAGGCTCAAAAAGAACTGAATGTATGGAAACCTAGGAGGCATCTCAGTGCATTTTGATAACTTCTAGAGAAGAAGCTTTCACTTTTAAATAATTGGGGGCAGATACTCACTAGGTGCTAGTATTAATGTTACTTTACAATATACTCACCTTTGCTAACTATGTGTTGGTAAATATGGCATGCAGGTTTTTTGTTAATTGGAGTTATGTGTACGCATGATTATAATCTAGCAGAGGTACTTTTCTGCTGCACAAAAAAATGTTGTTATCCTATGTCATATGCTTTTTGTCTGTTTCATTCCTGTGATAGATCTGTTTCTGAAGCAGTGTTGCCACATCAGATCTCTACTTGCTATGAGTTTAAATCAGTGATCAATCCACTATTTTTAATAAAGTCCAGGGCTGAAAAATTGAAGAGACTGTAACCAAAAACATAGAAGATGGCATTTCATAGTTCAACCTCTGAAGCTGATATAAGGACATGGTTTACACCTGCAGGAGCCTCACTACGACTGGGAATGAAACTGGCTTGATTTTCCACATAAATGCACATTGAGCACAATCTGGCTGTGATAATCATGGAGATAAGATTTAATTTCTCTGAGAGGGGATAATTTTACAAATGTTTCCTTATTAGTAGCCAGACAATGAGTGTCAGGAATGAAGTATTGCTTTTTCTTTGTTATGCATTTCTTAATTTTACCTAGGGGGAGGAGGTGAGACATCTATCTACTAAGCTAGTTTTCCCTAGCATGTGTGTAAGCAAAACTAGTATCTGTATTACAAATAGCAGCCAACAATGGTACATCAAATATAGACAGGACTCTAGCATTTTTACCACTTAAATAGATTTGTATGATTGAGTGTTTAAATCTCTCAGCACTATCTAGTTTAGCACTTACAGCATTTTGAGCAATGGGTTAGTTATAAAGCAGGTACTTTTTTAATACAATCAGGACCAAGAGTGGGTCCCATCACCAGCAATTACTCATAAAGAAACCAGCCACTCCAGTTACAAAGAGCCTTGACCTCCTTGTAGTCATTTTTTTGTTTGACAGGCCACTGACACAAGACACTCTGATAGCAAATAAGTTCTTCTTCCAGTGAAGTGCCCATGGGTGCTCCACTGATGGTATCAGGCTCATCCCAATGCCGCAGGTCCGAGTTTTTCTCACAGAGAAGAGAACAAGTGACTGGAGATCCTTCCTCAGTCTTTGCCAGCTGAACAAATACCTCCGCAAGCAATGCTTCATAATGACTAAACTCTTGTCAGTCATTCCAGCAATGGACAAGGGGGACTGGTTCACAATCCACAGCCTTCAGGATGTTTATTTCCACCTCACCATACACCCATTGCACAGATGTTTTCTCCATTTTACAGTCATCTCAGAGCACTTCCAATACCGAGTTCTTCCTTTCATCTTTTTGTCCACCCCAGTCGTCTCAAAGACTCTGGCCATAGCCGTAGCATATCTATCCTGCAAAGGTATCATGATTTTTCCTTACTTGGTGATTGGCTCATACAAGACCCGTCCCAGCAAGACACAAAGAACATGCTTCTGTTCATCAGGAGATACTTTGAATCTCTTGGCAAAAAACTACCATATGTCCCACCCAGTCTCTGGCGTTCATAGGAGCTTGCCTAGATTCCAGGGCAGCACAAACATTCCTTCCATACCAGTGTTTCAAGGCCATAAAGAGCTAAGTTTCGGTCACAATGTCTAGTCCCACTGTGACCATACTTACCTGTCTTCGGCTCATGAGCCATATGGCTGCCATGACAGATGTGGTCTGGCATGCGCGACTGCATTTTTGTTGCTTCCAACACTGGCTCACCTCAGTGTACACTCCATCCAAACACCAAGTGCACAAGCAGGTTTTGATTTCCTCAAGGATCCTCATTTCGCTGTGATGATGGACCAAATCAGAGAATCTCCTCTCTGGTATCCCATTCCACCAGACACAGCCATCCAACCATAGATGCTTCTCTTCTTGGTTGGGACGTGAACCTGCAAAACCATGTTGCTCAGGGAAGATGGTACACCCATGAGTCCCAACTGCATATCAACTTGCTAGAGCTTTGTGTGATGCACAATGCTTGCAGATGCTTTCTTCAGCACATCCGGGGCTCCATGGTCTGCATCCTCACCACCAACACAACCACAATGTTTTACATCAATCGTCAGGGGAGTGCCCAATCTTGATCCCTCTGTGTGGAGGCGGTACGTCTCTGGAACTGGTGTATCCACAACATCAACATCATTGCATCTTACGTCCCTGGGGTTCAAAATACTACTGTGGACACTCTCGGCCAACAATTTGCAGTAGACCACAAGTGAGAAATTCATACGCAAGTCCTACATGGTCGTTCCACCAATGGGGGTTTCCGTCTGTAGACCTCTTTCTGATACCTCCGCCCTGGAATAATATTGGGGGCACTTGGTATTCTGATGTAAGGCATGCTTCCCTGGGTGCCGTCTTTCTTATCACATGGGACACTCATGTGATATTATGCCTTTCCTCCTATTCTGCTCATCTCCAGGGTCCTCCGAAAGATCGAGTCAGATGGGGACCAGGTGATTCTAACAGTCCTAGTATGGGCAAAACAGATCTGGTTTCCCTATCTCTATCACATGTCTCTACAACCTCCCTACCCACTTCCCAACCAGTTTTCTCCATCCTCAGAATGTCTTGCTTCACAGTAGACAGACCGCTCAAAATACCTACCTTTATAAATGGAAGCAATTTACAGCTTCGTATGTGAGTAGCAATATCCAACCGTCTGCTGCTCCTCTTCATACGATCCTCGGCTACATCCTTCAGCTGAAATAACAAGGTCTGTCAGTTTCCTCCCTCAGAGTTCACCTAGCTGTGCTGGCAGCGTTTTGTCCTCCGATTGACAGTTTCTCTGTATTTGAACACCCTGTTTCAAAAAGGTTTCTTAAAGGACTGATTAATTTTAATCCTCTTGCTCCTACCTGGGACTTGGAACTGATACTCATCACAGTAACAAAACTGCCATTTGAACCCTTGGCAAAATGCTCCCTCTCACTATTAATGGCAAAGACAGTGTTTTTAGTAGCAATCACATCAGCAAGACAGGTTGGTGAGATTGCTTCCCTCATAACATTCCCTCCCTACACTGTATGTCATAAAAACAAGGTCATACTCTAACCCCATCTGTTCTTCTTGCTGAAAGTCTGTTCTGATTTCCACATTAATGAACATATCGTCCTTCCAACCTTTTACCCAAAATCTCGTGTTTCCCAAGAGATGGTTATCTTGCATACCCTGGATGTCCAGAGGGTACTATCCTTCCATATCAACCAAACACGACCCTTTCACGAATCACAGAAGCTATTCGTCTCAGTTTCCAAGCACTCTCAAGGAACGTAACTTTCATTGCAATGTATTTCCAAGCTGATAATGGCGTTCATCACCCAATGCTTCTTCTTCTGAAGTACATCTCTCCCTATGTCTCCCAGGGTATACTCCACACAAGCGGTAGCTGCATCAACAGACTTCCTGAAGGGAGTCCCACTGAAGGACATGTGTTGCATGGCCACTTGGTCATCTAATCACACTTTCATGAGACACTACATGATCTCCACATGAGTGGAGACAGGTTCTTTTGTTGCCAATGCAGTTCTCTCATCTGTACATAAGTGCTAATCTGAAACCCGCCTACCACTGTTGCATACTGCTATGTAGTCACCAACAGTGGAGCACTCCCAGGGACATCGCTCAGAGAAGAAAAGACAGTTACTCACCTTGTGCAGTAACAACAGTTCTTCAAGATTACTGTCCCAATGGGTGTTCCATGACCCACCCTTCTTCCCCTATTCTTTGTTTTGGCATTCATGCAAGAGGGTGTATATGAAGAAACTGAAGGGAGATGGGCCACGCTCACAAATTGCAAAGGAGGAAACACTATGTGACCCCTCCCCCATCGTGCATGCGCAGACTGACCAGATGCTGCTTGAAAAACTCCAATCTGCAGCGCCAGGAGAATGGAGCATCCACAGGGACACACATCTCAGAGAACCGTCGTTTCTGCACAAGGTGAGTGTTACAGCTCAATTCCCCAACCTGGCACTTCAAGTGTAGATGTGGGGCCTGGCTAGCAGAATAAACTCTGTAAGAACCTGTCTCTGTAACTCCCAGAGACAAACTTGTCCAGTCTCAGTTTCCCTGAGACACAAAAGAAAGACGATCATTTTGTTGCCACTATCAAGTGTAAATTGAAAATATAAAATAAGCCCTTTCCAGGGAAGAGGTCACTTGAACCCCTCTCTCTGAGGCAAAACTCTTCCCCCTGCTCCAATCTCCGTTTTGCTTGGAGTTGGGAAAACAAACAGAGGTAGTCTGCAGAGAACAATGGGGCTCTGCTTCTCCCAGGTAACTTAAGCACATTGATTTAAGGACACAAAAATCAACCAATACTAGTTAATCAAAAAAACCCACTTTTATTATCAAAACAAGACTACTGTTGAAAACATAGTAAATGACTGGGTGTTAAAAGCCATGGAGTGAAATAGACTCAGGGAGAATCACTGGGCTGTAATCCTTAGTTACAAAAGAGAAACAATTAACCAGCTCAGACATGATTTCCAAACCCCAAAACAAAGAAAACAATAAAACTTAATGGACTATCTAAACTTTTCCCTACTTTACACATTTCAAGGGGGTCCGTTCCTGGGAGAGCCTATCTCTCCTGCTACCTGGGGAAAACTGCACTGATCTCAAAACAAAGGAAGAGAGAAAAAAATCCTTTCTAAGTTTAAAATTCCTATCTGAATTTCATTGGCTGAATGCCTGAAGCCCTGTCCCTCAGGTTCATCTCCTTAGTTACATAACCCTTTCCTCACTCTCCAGGTAAGTCAGACTCTCCTTAGCAGCTCCTATTCATGACAGTGAGTAAATTACTTTTATTGCTAACAACTCTTATCCTGAAATGTACTGTGATGTAAATGGTTTTTCATATGCCTCATGCGGCTTAATGTTAAGACATGCAGTGCTCTATTTATTAATGCCTGACAGCTGATCAATGATTATGTTCTGTTATCCGACAAAAAGTCAGGGCAGGGGATTCTCAGGCTGTAAACTGCCAAATTGGATCTTAAGCTCCAGAGAGTAGGTACCACCTCCTGGCATATATATTTAGGCTGACCAGATAGCAAATATGAAAAACTGGGACAGGGTGTGGGGTAATAAGCACCTATATAAAACAGAGCTGTGAATATCTGGACTGTCCCTATCAAATTGAGACATCCAGTCACGCTATATGTTTGTACAGTACCTGGCACTGTGGCTCACCACTTCTGTTAGGCACTATTGTAATATAAATAATAACAACAGGAAAATCAAATATTTGTTTCCTTTCCAGACATTCTTTTTTATCTAGGCATATTTCTTTTCATGCTTCATAGGAGTAGCACACCTACTGAAAGAAAGCTATCACCTGTGACTATTTCAGAGCCTCTTGGACCTGAATTTGCTACTATGTGATTTCTAAGCATTCACTCTTTTTGTTTAATGTTTTGTAATTAAATGAAACATTTTAATAGTAACTTGGTATTTTTCTAATGGTTTTCATGAAATTGTATAATTCCAAGACATGGTCAGATTTCTTCTCCAGTACCATAGCAAAAAGGAAGTATGACCTTTATGTTTCCTTCGATACATATTATTACTGTTGTTTCAGTTATAATTAGGATTATGAATGCGTCTTTGTTAATGAGAAGATTCTTACACTACCTGGGCAGAAATACTAGAAAGGACAATAGCTTTTTACCATAATGAAAAGCAGAAATGTATCTTTTGAAATTCAAGCAAGGTTTCATGCAATGTCAGTTTGTCATTTTCATCTAAATGTATTGGCGGGGAGGGGAAATTGAATTGCTCCCCCTTAGTGCATCTTTTTTAAATCCGGCTTCCTGACAAATCTCAGTGAGATTGTTGCATTGTGAAGGTTCATAGATCAATGTCCTCAGTAATTTATATCGCCACGTAATTCGAGAACTCTTACCATTTCGAGGTTGTGCTGGGTCTGTCTTTAGCTGTTGGCTCTATTGTCAATAAGAATTGAGGTATTAAACCGAAAGATGCATCATCAGTGAGATACTTATGCCATTTATACACCATACTTAATAATGTAGAAACAGCAGGCCAGGTCATTAACTGTTTTAAAGCAGTACAGCCTCATTGACTTCAACGGAGTTATATCAGTTTACACCACTGGAGAATCTAATCCAGTAGCCCAATCCTCCCTCCTTTTCCGCCCCTTCAGGAACAAGAACATGCTGCCTGGAGGCTTTCCCTGCTGCAGCAGGGTGCCAAGCCAGGTAAGCATCCCCCCTCATGCCCAGACCCTGCACCCATATCCCCCTCACTCACCTCCCCCCACCCAGAGCCCGCATTCCTGGCTTGCTTTGGCACCCTGCCCAAGCCCCCTCTTGTATCCTCCCTTCTGGCCAGACACCCTGCCCCAAGACCCCTCTTGTACCCTCCCTTCTGGCCAGGCACCCTGCCCCAAGAGCCCTCTTGTACACTCCCTTCTGGCCATGCACCCTGCCCCAAGACCTTTCTTGTACCCTCCCTCCTAGCCAGACAACCTGTCCCAAGACCCTCCTGTATCCTCCCTCCTGACCTGACACCCTGCCTCAAGACCCTCCTGTACCCTTCCTCCTGGCCAGACAACTCTGCCCTAAGCTTTCTCCTGTACTCTTCTTCCTGGCCATTGCAGATCATCTTTGTGATTTATACACAAACATCACGAAGTATTTTCCAACCATAAATGACAACAATAACTGGATTTGAAATCCATTAAGACAAGTATAACAGGAAAGCCAGCCAGTTTTTCTATGCAAGATTATAAAAACCTAATTGAAATCACTTTAGATGGCCAATTAATACAAAAATTTAAAGAAGTTTCTTTGATTACATTTTGAGGTGGCTTATGTCAAGAATATTCAGCTTTATCAAGACGTGCAATTTGTCAGTTGTTAACCTTCACCAGCACATACTTGTGTGAAACTGGGTTCTCGAATTATGCAGAAACAAAAACAAAATACAGAAATTGACTGAATGCACAGCCAGATATGCAAATCCAACTTTTTAGTAGAGGGTAGACAGGTTAGTCTGTAACTTTAAAAACACTGAGTAGTCCTATGGCACTGGAAAGATGAACAAAAATGTGTATACAGTATCATGAGCTTTTGTGGGCAAAACCCACTTCTTCAGATGATCTCCACTAAAGTTCATCTGAAGAAGTGGGTTTTGCCCACAAAAGCTCATACTATTACAGGTTGAACTTCTCTAGTCCGGCATCCTTGGGATCTGATCAGTTCCAAACCAGAGAACTTTCCAGACCACAGGAGCTCATATTTTCTAGCAGCCTTAGAAACACTTCCACTGCTGCTTATTGGGCTGTTGGAGGACGTTTAGGGGTAAATTAGAACTAAATTAACAGCACAGAACACAAAGCTAGGACTGCTGGCTATAAACAAACTTTATGGGACCATAGTAAACTTGGCCACATCTATGATAAGTGGACATCTGCTAACTAAAATAATTCCGGAGATGGATGTTACTGGACCAGAGAGTTCTGGACTAGAGAGGTTCAACTTGTATATGTATTTGTATTAGTCAAATGTGCCACAGGACTCCTCATTGTTTTTATTGATTTCTAGATTCTACCATGTATGTCTTATGAATATCATCATTGTGGGGAGGGGAGTATATTTTTTTCTTTACTCTTTTTTCCTCTTTTTGCACAATATCTCACATTCAGTTCAGTTTTCCTTTGGGTTTGTTGCTCTCAGGTCATTTTGCCACATTCTTTGTCTCTAATGGTAGAATGAGATCCATAACTAACTTAGTATGATCCAGCATTAAAACTCATGTTTTCTACAGATTTCTTGTAAAACTCACTAGTCTTAATCACTTAACAAAAACAATATTTAAATAAAATAACATTTCTGACTCACCTACTGATGGTACTACTGTCAGTAAAATGTTATGTGTGCCTCACTTTATTCACCTGGTTAGGTGCTAATCCTCAGAGCCCTTCTGCATATGCATATATTTAACACAAGTGAACAACCCCAGTGATCTCAATGGGACTGTCCTTGTGTATAAAGTTATACATGTGGAGAAATCTTTGGGGCCTTAGATTTTAAATTTCTTGAGGTGATAGTCCTCGTCCTCTGTTTCTTCTTCACATTATAAAAGGCACTGTTTATTCTCAACAAATGATTAGTGCCAAGAGTGGCCTTGCCACATGGCTGAACAAGGGCATGATGAGGAAAAAAGTTCCCTTCATATTCCTACATGGCTTTTCCCCATTTCTGTATTGAGAGGAAGCATGGCCAGATGCCTGGTATTCTCTCACATGTGCCTACTCCGCCATGGAGTTGGGCAGCTTCAGTTGATGGGTTCATGGATGGGTAGAGCCTCAATTCTATCTAAATATGTCACCCAGCACAGCCTACCTAGTTTGAGGGAAGTAATAATCTGCTAGTGGTAAAGATTGGTATCCAGTTACTACTTCCTGGGAAAAGAGTGGAAGAGCAGTAAAAGAACAGCCATACTGCTCTTTCCCTGGGTTGCTCTTAGAGCAGCTCAGCTTCTTGCTACCCTTTTTCTCTAGCGTAAAGGTAAGAGACAATTTAGCCCTAAATAATGATGATTCCATTACATAAGAACATAAGAATGGCCATACTGGGTCAGACCAAAGGTCCATCTAGCCCAGTATCCTGTCTACCAACAGTGGCCAGCACCAGGTGCCCAAGAGAGGGTGGACCGAAGACAATGATCAAGCGATTTGTCTCCTGCCATCCCTCTCCAGCCTCTGACATTCAGCCGGGCTTGAAGTTAAGCAAAATGAGTTACAAGTTATAACCCCAAAACACACATATCAAGTAAAATTAATTGAATGCACAATTTCTAGATGATTGAGCAAAATTTTAAAAAGCCTCTATGTCACTTTAGACTAAGCCTCATTTATTTTCAAAGGACACTTTTGAAAACTTCCTGTTATTTGATTATCTGTAGTTACTTATTAGTTTATATACTCTGCTGAAATAATGTCCAAGTAGTAGCCAAGTAATAGGTTCTGAGCTCACTACAGTAAAACTCCAATAGTCCGGCATTCAGTAGTTCGGCACTCCTGATAGTCCGGCATCAAAATGGCAAGAGCCTAGTGACTGAGCTTCAGCAAAAAATGAGTCACAAGGTAACAGCAGCAGCAGCGAACTGAGCAAAAAGGGTAAAAAAGGGTTAAAAGAACTAAAACATTACAGTATATTGTATACAGTATGTACAATAAAAAGGGTTAAGAACACTTTATATACGGTATATACTGTATACAGTATATACATAACCAGCTTATAGTACCTCCTGATACTCCGGCATATCTGATAATCTGGCACCACCTAGGTCCCATAGGTTCCGGATTATCGGAAGTCTACTGTATATTATATTCATGAATAGGCACTAGATCACTGGTCTCCAACCTTTTTATGTCCAAATGCAGGTGTTTTTGTTTAAATTTAGGGCAGTCCAGGATATGCACTGCCCCTTTCCCAAGGCTTTGCTATACTCATTCCCACCCCCTGCCTTCCCATTGCTCGCTGTCCCCCACTCTCATACACTTTCAGTGCACTGAGGCAGGAGGTTGGGGTTCAGGAAGGGGTGCAGGCTCTGGGCTGGAGCTGAGGAGTTTGCAGTGTAGGAGGGGGCTCCAGGCTGGGGCAGAGGGAAGGATGTGGGGTGTTGGCTGTGAGAAGGAGGTCAGGGCTGGAGCAGATTTGGGGTGCAGGAGGGGGTTGGGGTGCAGGAGGTTCTGGTTCTGAGTGGATGTTTGGGATGCAATCTTGGGCCAGGTGACAAACACTGTGGGTGGCTCCCGGTTAGTGGTGCAGAGAGACTAAAGCAGACTTCCTGCCTGTCCGCTCTTCTGTGGCTCTGAGGATGGGAGGACAGGGGGGCACATGGCTCCACATATTGCCACTCTGACAACATCACCCCCTTAGTTCCTATTGGCCACAGTTACCCAATCCCATGACCAATGGGAGATGTGAGCATGCACGTGCAGTGCTAAGATCTCTGATGCCATGTAACAGGGTTGCAGCATCACGCTCGCTGCTTCTGAGAGCAATGTGGGGCTGGAGCAGCCTCAATGCCCTGACAGAGATCAAAATAGATAGACCAGTTGCTCGTGACCACTGTGCTAGATGAAAAAGGATGTCATAAATTAAGTTTATAAGTCTCTATATCAGTTGTCGCTAGATAAACTGGCTTGGTATTTCAGAGGCTGAGCTCCTGTTCTTGTTGCAACAGCTTTTAAAGAAAATGAAAGTAGTTTCTTAAAGTTCATGATAATCATAGAATCATCAAATACTAGGACTGGAAGGGACCTCGAGAGGTCATCGAGTCCAGTCCCCTGCCCTCATGGCAGGACCAAATACTGTCTAGACCATCCCTGATCGACATTTATCTAACCTACTCTTAAATATCTCCACAGATGGAGATTCCACAACCTCCCTGGGCAATTTATTCCAGTGTTTGTCTACCCTGACAGTTAGGAACTTTTTCCTAATGTCCAACCTAAACCTCCCTTGCTGCAGTTTAAGCTCATTGCTTCTTATTCTATCCCCAGAGGCCAAGATGAACAAGTTTTCTCCCTCCTCCTTATGACACCCTTTTAGAGATCTGAAAACTGCTAGCGTGTCCCCTCTCAGTCTTCTCTTTTATAAACTAAACAAACCCAATTCCTTCAGCCTTCCTTCGTAGGTCATGTTCTCTAGACCTTTAATCATTCTTGTTGCTCTTCTCTGGATCCTCTCCAATTTTTCCACATCTTTCTTGAAATGCGGTGCCCAGAACTGGACACGATACTCCGACTGAGGCCTAACCAGCGCAGAGTACAGCGGAAGAATGACTTCTCGTGTCTTGCTCACAATACACCTGTTAATGCATCCCAGAATCATGTTTGCTTTCTTTGCAACAGCATCACACTGCTGACTCATATTCAGCTTGTGGTCCACTATGACTCCTAGATCTCTTTCTGGCATACTCCTTCCCAGACAGTCACTTCCCATTCTATATGTATGAAACTGATTGTTCCTTCCTAAGTGGAGCACTTCGCATTTCTCTTTATTAAACTTCATCCTGTTTACCTCAGGCCATTTCTCCAATTTGTCCAGGTCATTTTGAATTATGACCCTATCCTCCAGATTAGTCGCAACCCCTCTGTCAGCCGACGGTCAGGGCAGTGAGTCCCTTATGACCGGCTGAAGTTCTTTTAAATTGTGCTTGGTTCTGTTACAGCAACTGAAGGAGTCAGGTTAAAGCTTAAACAGTTACTATTTATTGTTACAGGGTAAACTTAGTTGTTAAATGCTACTGCTGTGTTACAGATAACACAGACACTACAAAGGACAGGACAGAAATTACACTAATAAGTCACTTACAGGTACCATGAACCCTTTTGGTTCTCTGAGCTCTTATTAAATGCATGCAAAATAGACACATAGCAGGTATATTCTCACCCCTGCGTTCCAGACTTGGCGTGGCCAGCGTCTTTCTCTCAATCCCTCGGGAAGAAGTAGGGCGAGGTTGGGCGTCCCACAGACCTCGGGAGACAATCAATACCTGCCAGCAGGTATAGATGATTGGAGCTCAAATGGGGTGGGCTGCTGAACCTCTTTTATACCCCTTGGGTCATTTAGGCTTCTTCCTGGGCTCAAGTGGCCAATTAGGAAAAATGGCTTTGAACGCCAAGTTTCCCACGAAGGGTGCAAAGCATAATTTACACCTGGGAAAATGCAGACAATGGGCACCTCTGGTATGTGATGGGCGAAGATTCCTCTCCTGGGACAGTGCAGGCGTGTCAATTACTGGTACTAGCCATCAGGGCGACGGGAGGCCCCGGGTCGTCAGCTAGCCCATTTACTGTCTGGTTTCTGTTTATGGTAGAGTCAGGGACAGGCAGCAAACCTGTGTTCCCAGGGCATCAAAGGCTGACTGCCTTTCTCTTGCTCTCTGGGAGGGGGGGAAAAACAAGATGGGGTTCGTGGAAAAACAAGATGGGGTTTTGTGTCTGGCTACATTCCACCCCCTTGACACGCCTCACTATGTCCCAGAACGCAAGATGGCGGTGATGCCAGCACCCTTTGCCCTCCTTGGAGGAAGCTAAAATCGCCCTATCAGCAGGGTCTGATCAGATAATTTGGATCAAGGGATTGATTAGGATCACTTCCCAACGCCATATACCAGATTTGTGCAGAGGAGGTAGCAGTGTACACAAAATGCCTAACAATACATAGAAACATGCAGCAAGCAATTACAACAAGTAAAATGGTTAATATAGTATTTACAATAGAGTGAAGGAAGGGAGTTAACGAAAGTCCTAGGTGTTGGGCTAGACAATCTAGCCATGAGGCTTTACATTTTTAGTTACAGCATGTCTTATCCCATACCGTTTGTTGCCACTTCCCTTGCCTCCCCCCTTGACCTCCCCCCAGAGTTATTTAGAGGATTGCGGTAGTCGCTGTCATCGAACCATACCGGTCCCCATCGGAAGATGTCACTTTGTTTCACCAGTCATTTGGGCTGAGCAGGACAAACTCGATTCCCAGTCCAGTAGAGGAGTCAAGTAAGGTGTTCTGGTACAGCAGTAGCAGTTGGGATGAGGAAGAAGACCATGGCGAGTTGGAGTACCATGTCTCATTTCAATAGTCTGTAACTAACAACAGTGGTTGCAAGCGCTACAACAGCAAGCGGTATATATATACAAAAAGTTCATGGTGGTTTCCCAGATCCACACCAGCATTGGGAGGGATCCGTCCCACTGGAGCACTGTTTAGGGCTATTGCCTCAGTTTCCTGTAAGAAAACATAAGGTTTGCCGGTCTTGGATACAATCCAAGCCTCAGTAATGGTTATTGGTGTTAGCCCAGCATCTGCAGTTGTCCAGACTCCTTTTCCCTTATAGGAGTGCAGTACATGGGTTTGTGTTCCCAAATTGGGGTGTTGGGACCAGGGCTATTAAGTGGTTTAGTCCCATGACTGTAAACAACCCTGTTGCCACTGGGGTTGAGTAAGCAAAAACCAATTCCTGAAACAATTTCCATTCCAGTTAAAACATACTTCCACCCTTGCTTACTGGTGGGTAGTGTACCAATATATTTTACTTGCCAGGTTGCCCATAGTATTTTTCCATCTCTTAGCCTGGCAAATCATTGCCTTTCTGTTATATGTTTCCTGAGTTCAGCACATAGGGTGCAAGCTTGTACCAGATCTCTGGCTTGTTTGTGGGTGATAGGCCACCCCCTGGCATGTGCCTGCCGCACCAGCTCTTTGTGTGTCCCAAGGTTTCATGTAGCCAAATGTACAGGTGTTTCCAATCCACCTGGGCAGCAAAAATTTGTACTGCTGCATCTGCTAGGTTATTTAGCTGTGCAGTCAGGGTGTTATTCTTTTGGTGAGCTGCCACATGACCTATGCTTAACTTATTTTGGGTTGCATAGTGGTATATCCATTTTTAATATTCCAATCTCCAAACAGGTTTTCCTTTTATTTCCCAGTTAGTTATCCACTGGGTGGCTCCAGCCCATATAACACAGGAGTTAGTGTAAGTCTGCTGAGACAGCAGCAGCCTTCTCTGTTCACTTTTCTTTGAAGCCAAAAGTGTTATCAAGTCAGCCTTGAAAAAAAACAGTTAAGTTTCAAAGCTTGAATTTCTAAACTAATAATTTGGTTTTTAGAAAGTTAAATGTTCTTAAAAGTTGAATGCCCAACAGAAGCACTAACCAATTTGTGCCTTGTCTATTTGCAATTTTAAGCAAGAGGACATTATCCAAAACATAATAAAACTAGTTTATTTGAAACCCACAAAATAGAGTTACAATATATAGAGCTCATTCTTTATGCAGTTAACCAATTAAGTTTTAGTAGAATCCTTAATTTTCCTTTGCAGATTTAACAAAGGTGTTCATAGACAAAATGTTTACATTTGATTGTTTCTTTGCCTACATGGTTTGCACAGTGCTTAAGGAAGAGGCTGCAAAGAAACAAGGTGTTATTTTTAAAACAAGATTTCCCTTTACATATTTTTACCATTGCTTAATTCTTTCCACATTCCCATGGAGTTCACCTTTTATTTTCACATTTCCTCAAATTACTTGCTTTGTTTTTTTAAAAATGTTTTTTATCTCTAGTAACTTTTTAATGTCTGCCTTATTCCTTCAGCTATGCCTATAGGGCTCCAAACTTTTTGCCTTCCCCTTTTTATGGTCCATTCTAATTCCTGCTAAATGACTTTTTACAATGACACATGTTTGTCTACTATTAATTTGGTAAGGATGGTGAGCTTGTTCACTAAGCCTTATACCTCCTTGTCCTTTTCTTAAGCATATTCCTGAGGGAAGAAAAAATAAATACATCTGAGAGTTGCTTTAACTCTCAGCACCCATCCTTAAGGGAATCTTGCTCTGTCTGGGTACTGAGGGACATGCATTTCTACCTCTCCACTTCTGCAGCAGAGGCTTTTACATTTTTCCAGTTTCATGTTTGCATTCTTATTCAGTCAGTTTGGAAGAACACCTCATTACAGGTTTTCCATAGAAGACAAAAGCTGCAGCTGTTTCCCTCTCCTTTGAAGTTGAGGGTTTACATATCCACAAATAGTTAGTCAATTTGTCTTCTAGGTCTGAAATTGTATGGACAAGCAGTTAACACTTGATCAGACCAAGGGCTATGCCCGAACCTTTGCAAGATTTTGTTCAAAAGGGGTAACATCTTTTACAAATGCCAATTTCTCAGTCTTCTCTCTGCCTTCTTAAAAGACTGCTTACATTTAAACCTTTCTAGTATACCCAACCTGCTATTGGGACTAAAATAGCAATACCAATACCTCACTTTTCTTTCTTTCTGGAGGGCTACAATTTGAACTTTCTGGTCTCAGGTAGTTTGCTAATCAAACTTAGCTATTACCTGCAAAGCTTCTTTGTGCTGCCAGCTAGGGCATTTGCACCACAAAGGAAATCACAACCTGGTGTGGCTCCTGGAGCTTTCACAGCATTTTAGTTTGTTTGCAGTTTTTCTGTACCTTCATTTAACAACTTGGACTAAAAGTAAACCAAACCAATTTGTTTTAAACCTACAAACAAACAAGATTACTGGACCTTAAAACTTCATATTATTTACACTATACATATATATATCTACACACAGATACACATACATTCTCTCTGAACCTTTCTTACACTATTTCTACATAGCTGTACAACAATTACATTCCCTTTTTATTCATTGGGGTAGTTCAGTTCCAATAGAACCTCCTCCCTTTAGAGTTCTTTTAGCAGTTTCTCTAATCAAATGTACAGATTTGAGTCAAATTTGCCTGGATTATTTACAGA